>NC_044006.1:64343703-65753703 GCF_900496995.4 Aquila chrysaetos chrysaetos
TTTTTTGATCTTTCTCAGCTGTAGTTAGTGTGCTGATCTGGCCTTTAAATCTGGGAGCTAGAGGATAGTAAGAATCTGAGGCTATGGTTTTTTCTTAAAGATTTCAGGATGCTCTTCAAAAGCGGTACAACCAATGTCTTTCTCCATTAAAGTAGGCTTTATATTATCCATTAACATAGACCTTTAAGCATAGCTTGCAGAAAGTAAAATCTTGGCAGTAAAAAAGGACATTTAAAGATAATCTTCTGTATTTATTGATAGCTGTCTTAAATGTAGGTTTTTTAATTTGGATTTTTTTAAAAGCTAGAATCTTCAACAGTGTGAATTCATGCCAAAGAGTCCATATCCAGCTTTTAGATAGTCTTTTAATGTAAGTTAATATTTATCATTATGTAAACATAGAATTTTGGTGCAGAGAGAGTGACGGTAAGAAAGGACAATGATTATGATGTTGAGTGATGTAAGAGTAAAGAGTGAGAAGAAGAAAAATCATTCAGTGTCGAAAAACTACTGTACCAGTACTTTTTCTTTTTATCCTCAGATCCTTCCTCTTATATTGCCAACTGCCTGCAGATTCCCTGCACACTTATACTGCAGTCAAAATGTAACTTAAATGCAATATCGTAGTCAGTCAATACCTGCTAGTAACACAGCTGTGCAGTCCCTATACTCTTCAGCAAACATGTACAGCTTTTACCACCCATTTATTCTTTTATTTCTCATATCTTGAAATCACTGTTTTGAAGATATCATATGTTCCTGCGTAAGTATTATGTAGGATGTCTAGTTACCGTGCAATTTATGAATTTTTCCAGTGCTTAATTTTGTTGATTTGCTTATTTCTTAACATGCTTTTTCATGTACTGGTATAGGCAATAAAGTATTGCTATACCAAAGTTTTCATGGGGTGGGAGCTCAAATAGGACCTCCGTTCCTATCAGGTATTTTGACAAACACATTTGGCTTAGGTACTGAAAAACAAACGATCACCACTGAATTTTGCTTGCACATCCTAGGGAAAAAAATTTCTTCATTCTGTTTGTAAAGATAAGACAGTACGCTGAAAAAGTCAGGTTTCCCATGACTAGTTCTAAATGATTGATTATGAAAGGCTGAAGAGAGTAAATAAGTTCTCCAGTAATTTAGGTGTTAGAGTAATTTGCAGCATTTATGAGAGATGTCTGACAAATTTAGGACGTCTGCATTTTGTGTTTGCATAGCTGTGTGTGCAGATCCACCTAGTGGAGGTACAGCAGAAACTGCAAGCATTTTTTTTTTTCCTGCTAGCTTTTCTTTCCCAGATTGTATTAGCTAAACTGATGAAGGTGCCCTTCCACTAGCAAAAGTTTGTGCCTGGATTTGATTGCCACTGCAGCAGCAGCCGCAAGGTGCAGCATCTTTCATATTCCTCATTGGCTCATATTCCTCATGCTGGTAGAACTTGGTAGACTAGGTCAGACCTTAGGCTTGGATAATTGCATCTAGCAAGACTGAGAAATGAACTTGGTTTATACCATTTGCAATTTAAAGTAAATTACATTCAGAATGCACAGTCTGAAATATGTTTTCACATTTATCTTCTTTCTACAGGAATGAGCTGGAACGCCAATTTCTTGAGCTGTTGCAGTTCAATATTAATGTTCCCTCCAGTGTTTATGCCAAGTATTATTTTGATTTGCGTTACCTGGCAGAAGCGAATAACCTGAGTTTTCCTTTGGAGCCCCTCAGCAGGGACAGGGCATATAAACTTGAGGTAAGATACTTTCTTTTTATATTGCTCGAGTTGAATATATAGGGGGATTTGGAACTTTTGTGTTGTTTCTTCCTTCTTCCATCTCTTCCCAAGTAATCCCCGTGAGATACTAGAATATCATGTGCCCCGATTTTCATAAGTGTTTTGTTTGTGCTTTGGGTATTCATGGATATGGGGACAGCTTTTTGGCCCAATTTGCTTCATACCTTGTCTTGCTTTCCATTTCTTTTTCAGTTCCAGTTGTCTGAATTGGCCTTGTAAAAGTACCCCCAAGTTTTACAATGACTCTGTTCACAGTCTGGCTTTGTGTGTTAATCAGTTTCAAGAAACCAAGTGATCTACCTTAAAGGACAGAATATTAACAAGTATTGCTGAAAATAACTATTCCATGTGCTTGTTATCTGCTACTGCTCCACTTCACGTGGATCCAAGTCTGTTATCCCCCGTGGTGTTTTTCTTAGTAATGGGAAGACAGAAATGAGCACACATCTTTAGTGAATAAATCATGAATGCTTATGAGACCTGAATGTACCATGTGCAGAAAGCACTGTGTCAGATGGTCTGGACCTGGGAAATGCAGGGCACTATGAATTCCCACAGACACAGGAGGAATTTAAAACCACCAGCCAATTGTGGGCACTCTGCAAGACTGAAATCTATCTTCCCTGAGCTTTCTGATATGAAGTTTTTCAAATAAGGGCATTATTGCATGAGTGTGTACACATTTTGTTACTAATTTTGAAATTTGTTGTTAGATGCTAGCTGCTTTTAACATCATAGGTCTTTAATTATATAACAGCTTTGCACTAGAAGTTGTTTGCCTGTGGGTTAGAGTCAGCTTTGCATGTTCTGAAACTCCTAGTGCTCCTGTGAAACAGGCAAGCAGTATTATACGCGTTTTTGTGCGGTGAAATGGTGCGTGGGAAGGTTAATTGACTTGTTTGTGACTGTAATGGGAACAAAAGGTGGTGGAGAAGGAATCAAAGCAGATTTCACTAAAGTTGTATTTTCTCATTCTTTCTAAATTTCACAGATAGCTCCAATAAGAATGTAACTTAATTCTGTGTATGGAGTGCAATGTAAATTTGCATCAGATTTTGTTTCCATTGAAGAGAGTTAAAAAAAAAATGAAAATTCATTGGGATTGTAATCTTAAATGAAAAGAGGTAGTTTACTAAGTTATTAGATGCTGGGTCTTGATAATAAGTGCCATTAGATATATTAAAATTGAGTGAATTACTGTTTGAAGAGAATTTAGTACAGTGTTTCCCAACACTGCCACTCTGTATCGCACGCAATGTATAACAGCTGGTTACAAATGAAGGTAACAATGATAGCTCCTAAAACCTTGGAAGAAAAGAAAATAGGAAATGACTGTAAACACTCAGAGAATACTGGTGGTTCTTCTGTACTAACTAAAGAGAAGGCATATTTAAAAAGAAGTAATGGGATAGTTTCTTCAATAAATCCATATTACGAAAAATTTTCCCAAGTTGGGGATGCTTTGTGCTGCTAGCAGAAGTCGGCTCTAAAGTAAACCTGCTAGCCAAAGAGGATGTCTTCAGGGAAGAGTATCTGCTGTGAAACCAGCTTGGTCTACCAGCTCCTTGCCTCTGTTCTGTGGCCAGAAGGAAGGGAACATGATGGGAACTGCCTTGTTCCCTGGCAATACTTGGTTGTCATTAGTGTGCCCTTGAAACTAGTTGACAGCATAATTTATAGCCTAGTTCCTTGAGCACAGTTAAGCATTTAGCTTGCCAAGAGTTATCAAAATGCATTTGCAGCACTTTTCTAGGTCTCTCATGTGCTGTTCAGCCAGAGTTCTCTGGTTTTAAATCAATCGCCTGGATTGTCAAGTGGAGTAGATGTAGTACCACACAGGCTGTGGTATTTTTGATACTGAGAGAAAAGCTGCAGTCTGTGATGAAAGACAACAGACTCGTAGCGAACGTACGTATGTAGTGGAAGGATTTGCCTTGTCTGGTAAACTGAAAGGAGCTGGCTCAGTCCTAAGATTTAAAACAACTTATTTACTGACATTTGAGATCACGAAAGGTCTTGCATAGAGAAATGGTTATATTATAACACACTTTTACTACTTTGGTGTTTTCAAGCTATTTTATGTATCTAAAGCAGGAGTATTAGATCTGGCATGGCAGAATCTGTGTTGCTATTTCTGCAAATATCATGAGGTTGACATACCTGTGATGAAAAAAAACAAACAAACAAAAAAAACCAAAACCAAGAAGACCAAGGACAAGGCTAGTAAATACTGTTCCTCATCAAATGGAAATGCTGGACAAGATCCATCAGCTTAGAGGTGTTATAAGGGCTTATAGTACTTGTTAAAAATGACATCGCTTTCTGGAGCATCTGCAGTGGATGTTTTTCCTATTTAATGTTCCCACAGTTGACACTTAAGAAGCAGCTTTGTCTTTTAAATGACTAGATGAAAGTAATTTTTTCTTACTTTTTATCAGTCTGTGGCCTAAAAGTGTCCTGAATTTGCTACACCAGTCTACCTGGTAGCCAGAAACCATTTTCATGACCCCTCCTTTTATTTTTTCCCGTTGTATGGAATCATGCAAGTTAAAAATGGCAAATAACCTTTCATTACATCATCCAGTCTGTCCACATGCCAATGCTGTTCGTTCCAACCAGCATATGTTGTAGCGTGTTTTCTCCTTCCTTTTAATTATGTCAAATGTCAAGGCTTCCTTTGCTTCTCCTGAGAACTATTTTCTAATATGGGAGATTTTTCTGCCAAGAAGATTGTTGGATATCCAACCTTAATGCACTACTTTGTAATTTCCTACTCTTGCACCTGGTTATTCTCCTATGAACTGAGCTAAATATGAGTCAGATTCTGCTCTTCGGGGTAAATACACAAGACGTGCCTACCCTATTTCCGCTTGTGATCTTAGCGTTGTGCTCATTTCAAGGCTAGATTTTGTAAGAGCATTCATTAGTGCACTCCCATTTTAACTGACTGTATGTTGTGTCTGAGCTTTTTATTGTTAGGATAATGCTTGAGCACACAGTTGAAACCCTTAGAACTACGTGCTGTATTTTCTTGACCCTAAAGAGGTACAGTCCCATAGGTCAAACAGACAAAAAAGAGGAGAAAAGTATCTAAGTTACAAGTAAAGAAGTGTCTTTGTATCCCTCCAGCTTCCCACTGTCACAGTGATTGATCGGAATCCTGCATGTTTTGTATGTTTAGAACCCTCTTAGCCAAGAAGCGGAGAGAAAGCAAAACTCCCCTGCTCTTTTGTCAGGAGTAACCCGATAGCTCTTCTTTTCATCCTCCATAAATTAAGGCGAACCCCCATCATCACAACTTCTAGTTGCTCTAGTGATTATTTTTTTTTTATTAACATTTTCCTTATATATAACCCTTCCAGACTTTGTGCTGTCTGTCCCTGCTAAGTTCTCTCTGGTTTGTCGATTTTTTGGAGGTGTTGCAGCACTCACAGTTGCGTGCCTTTGTGCATTCTCATCAGCGAAGCCACAGCCATCCCTGCTGCTTTCCTGCCCTGCACAAACACGTGCATGCAGCTAAAATTTATACTACTACTACTACTGCCTTTCTCCCCCCTCCTTTCTCCTTACCCACCTTCTTCACCAGTGACGAAGTCTCATCTAGAGTCTTATAACTTAGCAGAGGAAGTGACTTCTAGTTCTGTGTGCATATATATAATGGAAGACTATATATGTATGCGTTTTTCTAGCTGATTACAGATATTACAATCAAGTCCAACAAAATTTCACGATTGAATAGTGTTCCTGTTTTTAAGAATGTTTGATTTCATATGAGAAACGGTTCCTTGCAACTGTGAAAAATTGGTTTCTTTTTCCAGCAATAAAAGCAACAGAAATATCAGGTGACAGAAGGGTGTTTATAAGCTGTTTGGATTTATTTTAACTGAAGGACAATAATAAATATTTACAAGTTTCTGCTTTTGTTTTGTCTCCCCATATGTTATGCTAAAGTTGACTAACTTGCCAAACAGGCTCCAAATGTCAATTTTGTAAATTATTTGCAAATGAAGAGGCATCTTTAGATATAGGATTGCTTTAAACAGTAGTTGATGTTTTTCTTATCCATATGATTAATCACCAGAGCCTAGAGATGCCAAATATTAAGTGCCACTTCCAAGCAAAATTTCATTTTGTCTGACTAAGTGCCAGAACAGAAATTTTCCTGTGAAACAGGCAATTTTGAAGTGATTACCTTCTCTAGCTGTTTGATGCCTAAGGTAATAGCCTGATTTGGCAGCTGAAAAAAGCTGAGCTCCACCTCAGTACACCTATTTGCCAAGCCGTGCCTTGGCACATTATTTCATGATTAGATGTTTTTCATCTATTGGATTTTAAATCCGAGTGAATTGCATAAACTTTCTTAGTCCATTGAGTTCCTGGTTAAATTAAATAAAATGTTATTAAGCAGTTTTAAGTGAGTTAAGTTGTGGTCTACAAAGCAAAGGGAATATTTGCTTTATTTTATTCTATTCTCTTCATGTGCACCAAGAAAGCAAACTGTGTTCAAGAATGCTCTTAACAAAAGGAAATTCAGGGTCCAACTAAAAAGTAGCAACTGGTTTCTTGGTGGTGGTGGTAGGTTTTGTGTTGTTTTGGTTTTGCTTTTTTTAATTTAGCCATGTTTTGTGGCTGGCTTGACCAAAGCATTAGGTGAACTTGCTCTCAGATGTATGAGTTGTGTGCTTCTGTCATACCTGCCTCTGGTCTTTGCACGACTATTAAAATTAAAGGGCTGTTCACTGCTACAACTTCCTGTGCTGTAGAAGTTAAGATGAAGAAAGAAAATGATCAGCAGAGTCAGGCTGTTTATTTGTATTGCCTTGTTTTATAATCAAACACTTGTACTGGGTTTGTTTGTACAGTACTTTTTATTAAACATCGTATCTTAAGACATCACTTACAAGCATTCCTGAGTACACAAAAATACTGGTTTAGTTCATCTTATTTTTTAATTTGACCTTGAGTACTCCTTGCAGTGAACTTTGCAGTTCTGCGCATCTGATCGCCGGAGTTAACATCCCTACTGATGCCATGCATAGCTTGTCCCAACCATATGAACTCTAATAGACATGCTGTTTTAGGACACAGAATATTTGTGCATATGAGGTCCATAATAAATATTTGTTTTAGACTTGGCAAAAAACAATAGAAGAAACAGAAATGTTAACTCCAGTGCAGTATGATCGGAGTCAACATTGGAATGATGGTTGTCTCTCTCTTTAACAGGTTTTTAACATTTCTATGTATTTTTAATGCAAATTAGATTATTCTGAATATGACTTACATTTCCCACTGACACCATATAAGGTAGCCAGATCACATAGAAATCACCACCTCCTTCCAAAAGGCAGTAAACATCAGCTCTGTAAGCAAGGCAGGGCGAGTATTCTGCCAGACCATTTATCAGTAGAGAAAAATATAATTACTACAAGACTTTTTAGAAAATAAAAAAATTATGAGCGATCCTCTTTATAAACTCTCCAAAATACTTACAATTTCTATAATTTTTTTATTAAGTTTTCCACGATTTTTCACCAATGAAGTGCTATATATGTTACCATATAGCAGTGGGTAAGCATTGTCAGCTACCTCAATGAGATTTGTAATGGTTAACCTGTAAAGAAAGGGCTTGGAATATGCTCAGAGTCCTTCAAAAGGAGCCGTGGTGGGCAATGCAATGTCAGTGTGTTTGTTTCTTTTAAGATTAATAAAATGAGAAAGAGGATTTGGGGAGAAGCTCTTCATGTGTTTTGCCAAATGAAGTGACTTTTCGTAATTCTACCTATGTATACAAAACTGCATTTAGTTTTATTTTACCTGTACAGCTGTGGTCAATGCAATTGAGGTTTTTTTTCATTATCCTGTCTTACAGGCCATTTCCCGCTTGTGTGAAGATAAATATAAGGACTTCAGGAAAGCCGCAAAGAAACGGTCAGTCAGTGCTGACAATCTGACTGTGGTTAGATGGTCCCCTGCTATTATCTCCTAACAGAGGAGACTGGAATATTCCTATGGACATACTGTTTCATCCATCCATTTTTTTGGGGGGTGGGCTGGGGGCGAGGGGATAAAGAAAAAAGACTTTTGATTTTTTTATTTTTAAATCTGTCGAGCTGCCTTTACAGTGCCTCCCCGTTGTGTAGCACACGAGTAAAATACCTAGTGGAAGGAGAAATGGAGAAATCGGTGTTTGGGAGAGAAGATGGGCAACAATTTTTTTCACTTTCGCTAACAGCTTTACCCTTTTTGTGAGGGAGGAAACAGCAAATCAGGTGCTTGGAAGAAGAAACAAAAAATGAAGTAGAGGCAGAAAAATATTTAAGAACTGTGCCATTTTCTAATACGCTGTACTCATGAAGAGAAATGGCAGTATGAAAACAAACCATGTAGTCAGATGACTGTGCACTAGAGGAATGAAGTTGGGAGAGTTCCATCTTAAAGGTTTCTCTTAATATCTGTTTTATTTTTGTTGGTTTTTGTGTTCCTCATTGCTGCTTCCCAGGATAAATTCTTCCCCTTGCACAGCAGCAAATATGAAGTCTGTATTTACAGTAGCACAAGCCCCTGAATAAATAGCGTTGGGTTTTTTCACTGCACTTTTCTCTGTAAGCTGTCTTATTAGCATTATTCTTCATAATTATTATGCATATGTTATATTTCTTGTATGCCTTTAATTGTATTTCAAAAGAGAGAACTTGACCATAGTGCTGAACCAAAAGAGTGTACAGGGATCAGAAGATCTTCGTAATTTCATGATGTGTTTTATTTATAGTATACTTAGGTGCGTGTGCCTTCCTGAGTTCTTGGAATCATTTATTTTTCCTTAATATAAAGATACAGTTATTAAAGTATTCAGATGATGATGATAAGACTTGGGCCAAATCTCTGAAATTTGCAACAGATCTTGTGATCCTTTTTGCAGATTTTCATAGCATTAGAAGTTTAGCAGAATTCATTTTGAGAGAGATTTTTTTTTTGTATGGCCTGACTAGTTCATTCCTTCACCTCCAGGTCCATTGTTGCAAGCAATATTCTCAATTTTTATATGTTTACTTTAAATCAAAGTGAGTCTGTTTGTATAAAATAAAAAATAATAAAAAAAATTGTTCCAGTGAGAAGGCCTGTAGAAGAGCAGAATGGAAATCTTAACAAGGTATTTGTCACAAGTAGATTCGGTTTTGAAGCTAAAATATAAACCCTCGTGTTTTTCAGCGTAGGTGCTTACAGAAATTAAAAGTAACCGAACTGTGAACATAATTTTCGACTCTGATTATTAAGCTCTTCTGTTGTTGTTACTAGTTCCCTCTTACTGTAGCTGTTGCCACCTTACAATTTGTAAGAACCTTTTCTAGAAAATAACTTGTCAGTATAAGCGTATTTGCTTTACAATGCCCCAGGGTGATTTTTTTTTTCCCCCCTTTTTTTTTTTTTTGCACAGTTTAGAAAGATATAGCTGAAAACTCTCAGTTCCCTGAAATACTTTCTTTGCGACTATCACTGAAATGAATGGCAACAGACGTCCCTGATTTATGCACTGCTGTGATAAACCATAAAGATTCTGTATTTGTTTTATTAAGCCCTATGGGCTTGTAGCAAACCCAGGGGCCCAGAGATGCACACTTGACTTCCAGTGCAATGCTGATCGGATGCCTCTGGGCGGAGAGGCACTGACAGGATTGAAGTAGTAATACCAAACAGTTTTCTGTTAACTTTCTAATGTGATTTGTGTAGTTTGAGACATGAAGGTTTTGTCCATAAATTCACCTGATGTCCTTTGGGCCTTTAAAATAATTTAATTCTCATCACTTCTTGTTGTGCCAATGCATCAGAACTGTGAGTATCCAAGTCCATTTTTCCCTTGAACATGGAATGTAAGGAAAGTGTTTATAACAATACAAATGCAAGTTACAGCATTTGAAACCTCTTTACAGATAGTATCAAAACAAACATTTTCAGAGCATTTGAAATTCATCCTTTATAAGCATAAATTTAGGCTTTAAAATATGTAAAATATTTTGATTTATCCACACTTTGCTAAACTATTTTCCATTTAACTTGATATCAGGAATATTGGTTTTATCCATTTCTGGGTGATAGAGATATGAACTTTGGATTATGTAAAGATCTCAATGCATCTACTATAATTTTTGTGAAGTTTATTAAACTACTTTAAAGATTGTATAGTCTATTTATTGTATGTATGTACATACAGTCTGATACTTTAAAAAGTGGATTCCGTAATACCTGGCTCAGTCTTGTTTAGACTATTGAATATCGTTTTAGCCTTGTGCACTGGACTCTACCTCTGTATAGGAGAATTTTCCATATTCTTAATTAGTACTGATTCTGTGATTAACTTGGTTATGTTTCTTGCACTAAGAATTAAAAAAAAAATCTGCTGTAAGTGTGGATTTTTTCTTTAGTTTAAGTTTTGTTGTAAGAATCCTCTACATTTAGATGGATGTTTCTTTCCCTCATGGTTATAGGATAATTCTTTGCTTTTTCTTCTAGTTTGTTCCAGGGTTGCCAAAAAATACAATACCTGTCAGTAAATCTTAATGAGTGTCTTTTGTTTGCAAGGTATTCTATACCATGTAATTAAAAATGAATTATTATTTAGGATTATATTGTGTTTAGTGTAGTTTTTTAAGCAATACTGTATGGAAAATGCCATTGCAAGGTTAGAGAATCACCCGGGGTGTGAGAAGGGAGGAGAACCAAATGGTGTTTTAATTAACAGCACAAATACATTGTGTTTTCATTTCAGAACCTGAAACTAAATTTGCTGTAAATGTTTTCTGGATTAAGGTTTTCATTATTGCTTTGGTCACCGGCTCAGAAATGAAAAGGTGTAGGAGATGTAATAAACCTGTCCCTTCAAGCATTATTGTCTTAATGAATTATTTTTATATGTTGAGCCAGTGGGCCATTCATTTGGTCATTTATGCATTGGTAATTGGATAAATATTTGAAAAAGGCGTCTTGTAAGGGCTTTTATTCATGCATCCCTCTGCAGCCCAGAGATGTTTCCCTAATTCCTCTTTCCATCTGCACACTTGTTTATATTTAATTTTTTGTCAGTGATATATATCATTCTGACAGACACTGTTCTTTGGGACTGAGAATACTGGAGTCGGTGATAAAGTGCAAAAAGAAGAAAAAAGTCAAATCACCTTTTCCGCCTTCCACAAACCCTATCAGTCTTTCAAATGATACATGTTTTCTATTGCTAAAAGCATACAAGATCCTTTCCCATAGTAGGATAACAGCATCCTTCTCAATAATTGTATTTTTTTTTGAGAGAGAGAGGGATCAGCATATATGGCTTGGTTTCCCTTAGCTTATTTATCTTAGTTTATCATGTAAACTAAAAACAGGATGCAAGCACTGTTTACATTTACAGAGTCTTGGTTTAGACTTTGTTTTTCAACACCTCTTTCTCTACTTCCTAGCTTTCCTAATGCCAGAAACCTTAGCTATTACCTAAAGATTAGAAGTAGCAAAAACCTCACCAGAAAAGGGTGATGGTGTATTGGTGGCAGATGACAAAGTGACATCTGGTAGTGTTGGCTATATATAAAAATAGCAGTATGTGGGAGGGGATAGAGGAATTGAAAGGACAGAACCAGAAAAAAACCAAAGCCTTAACAGCTGAAGCAACAAATTATTTACAGTCATCCTTTGTTGGTAATGAACATTGCATTTTCCAATGACGTGTTTAAATTACTAACCGAAGTGTTGCACATCCACTCCAGACTCATATTGCTCGCTGCTTCTATGTGGTCATCATAAGGAATTCACTCAACCTAGCTTTTAGCACTTTCCTCACTTCTGTTTCGAACACATTTCTGTAATCAGAATTTTAAATTTTTTTTTTAACTTGAATTGACAGTTGTTGAAAACATCTGCCTACCTCTGCAGTGGAGTGCCCACTTAAGTGTCTGTAACAGGTTCTGAGAAAACAAATATAAACACAAACGTACCTGTGTGAATGTGACCTAGATGTATATGGAAATGTTAGTATCTATGCCCAAAGTGCAGTAAGTGTCTTTCTGCTGTTTCTGTTTTTTCTCTTCAACTGAACTACATCTTGAGGAAAACACAGGACTGATGGCAGTCTGAATCGTGTAAACTAAAGGTAATGACATACATAGTGACCACTGTTAGGAGAAAATGCTTTAAAAAAGGAAACGAGATTTAGAAGAAAAGCTGCTGATCATAAGGAAACCAAAAGCGATAGCAGACATAGATTATGATGCTGAAAATTACTGTTTCATACTATGTATGAACTTGCTTTTCTGGGTCCTCTTATGAGAATTCACAAAAAGTGACTGGTGAATCGCAGAACCGCAGCTTGAAAAGGACTGAACGCGTTAGCCAAGAAAGCCATGCTTGAGTTTGCTTCTGCTGCCTGGGCTGGGTCATCAGGCTCTTCCCATTAAAGAAAGAAGCAACAGGATGGCAGATTGAAGAAAGGCAGGCGACAGAGCAGTACAAATCGACTGTATTTCTTGTGTTCCTTCTAGAGTGGTTGGTCTGATGCAATTTGATGTGGAAAAAAAAAAAAGTTGGTATTTTCATGCCCTTTACACTATGTGTAATGTGTTTCAGCATTATTGGTGGAGACTTTGAACTGTTACTGCTGGAGGTACTCTTCAGTGTTGATATGCTAAGCAAGCTTCTTGGTGTGATGATACGGGACAGTATACTTACGTTTCCCCTATGAGTTGTCCAGAATCTCTCTAAAGAGTTTGTAAAGTTCACTCAAGGCACTGGACAGTATCTTTTGTGAAGATGTCAATGGTATCTACAGATCGAGAGCAGCAAATAACAACAAAATGTCAAAAATTGTATTTGTGAAATACAGTTTCACCAGGTACTTAGATAATTTAGTTTCAGACCTTTTTTCCTTGCATCTCTGCCACTTGGACTGGGGTGCTGTGGTAACTACTGAAGTAAAACTTTGAAGCTGGAGAATCTTTGGAACTAGCACTGCTGCCCCCTTTGAATTCGCTGGCAGCGAAGCACATCCTCAAAAGGCAGGTGAAGACTTACACGTGTGACATCAGGGCTTTACTAACCAGGCGTTAGAGGAAGACACCTCCTTCACATGAGAGATTCTGCAGCACGCTTAAGTCTAGAGCTCATTCTTCTCTTATCTGTATGTTTTCTTGCTTCGTTGCCTCTGGGTTTTCATGCCCCTTTATTTTAGACATTGGTAAAATTATTCTCCATGGAAACGGTATCTTGGGAACTGGCAGCTGTGATATACTTGCTGCCTTATATTTAAACAATACAGATCATCCTGTGACCACATACTTCTCCTTCATGTATTTCAGACAAGCTAAGCATTCTTCTGTGGAAAAAGGAGAGGCCAAAAAGATGGAGATTGGTATGCTAGAAGGGTTATGAGGCAGAATTAGGTGTGCCTAGCTTTAAAATAAATCAGGAAATAAAGACGGACAAATGTGTTTATATCTTCTGTGGTGGTAATACCAAAAGGCATCGATGATACTTTCAAGTAGCGTGATGATTTTAAATTTCTTGGGCAAGGAGTTTGAGGGATAATTGACTCCCTTCAGGATATGCAGACTATTGCCATAAATCCTAGGAGGAGGAAGACTGGGTTACACTGAGCAAAATGGCACAAAAGCAACACATAAAATACATACACCAAATAATCTTGAATATCGTGCATTAGAATTGCAGGACTATCTTGGTGTTAATACACAATCTAGCAGTGTTTGGAAAGTATTGGTGGTCACATTACTTAAATAATTACATCCTCTTCCTTTTGTGGCCTTAAAGTAAAAGGTCATCATGTGTGTGCAAAAGGTTAGCACACTTTATCAAGTACTAGAATATAATCAATAATATTTGGAGGTAGACTTTACCAAAAAAAAAAAAAAAAAAAAAAAGTAGAAGAGTTCCTGTTAAGAACAAAAGCTGCTGGGGTTAATTTGGCGGTGCTGTGGGGCTTCGTCAGTATGAACATTGTGTAAAGAGAGGGGTAAAGGGAGTTGCCTGCTTGTGACACCTCCCAATATGTGTCAATGAGACTTTTGAAGTCACAGGGTGGGAGGGAGGGTGAAAAGAATTGCAGACACCCCCTTCCCCCCAAAAAAAACCAACCCCAAGTCCATTGTCGTAGTTACAGTAATTCTGCATTAGCACTAGCAGAGCTGTGAAGAGATGGAAAATTATCTTCCAATTTCTTTATGTAGTTGCTTTGCACAAAAGTGAAAATGGTTTAAATATCCAAATCACCACCAGCATTTTTAACGTTAAATATTTAACTTACTTATTACTGCCAACAAGTATGCACCTTACATTTTACCATAAGAATGTGTCCACAGTATGAATGTGTACTTTAATGGTGCTTTATAGGGCAGCAATTCTAAATCTGTCCTCTGAGAAACTAGAGGAATGACACTTGTAACTTAGCGAAATGGGTATATCTTGGCATTTTTTAATACTGTCAGGTAAAGTGATCTTCCAGCTCTGCTTGGATTTAAGACTTCTTCTGTTCAGCTGAACAGAAATAAATACTACAAAGCATAAAGGGGCAGTATTGGCTTCATCTAGAGAAATTATGGTCATGTCACCCTGACACCGAGCTTCGGTGAATAAAGGACTGGCCTGATTCTTCTGCTTCCCTGTTTAATAATGAATCTACTCCTGAATTTCAGTGAAGACATTTTCAGTGTTTCTGACCTGTGAGAAATCTAGACCATGGAATCATTACTTTTCTGTGATGGCGTGTCATTACGGTACATCAGAAAGGCTTTTGTTGTTCTGCTCTGTTTTGCTGGCATGTGGCAGAACAAAGTTGCTCTGCTCCTTAAAGCGTGCAGATAGCTAAAGCGTGCATTAGCTAGATTTGTGTGCTTAGATATCTGACTCCTAGCTGCAACATTTTCCCTTTAACTTTTCTAAAAGAATTTTCTTTTGTAAAAAGAAACAGGGCAAGAAATCAGTTGTGAATTTTCTCTGAAATACATAGATTGCAAATCAGCATCTAATTTTTCCATTTGGGGGGGGGGGGGGCATATCATTTCAGACTTGAGCTGAATTGTCCTTGACAATTTCAGTATGTGAGTGTGCGTGCGAGCATTTATTTTTGGTATTAATTGCATTAAATAAGGAATTTCTATGGCAGTTGCTAATAGAAAAGGCAATTATTTTAAATGTCATTTGAACCTGTTGTTTGCCTCCCGAGGAATGCATTTGTCTGGATTCTTTGACTTACTAAGAATAGGTAAATCCAGTGATACAAGATTGCAGGTTTTGGCACTGTCCCCTTCATATTGTAACATGAACAATGAACTTTTTACAAATTACTGTATAAACCGAAAGTTTCGGAGGATTGGGGGGACAAGGAACAGAAGAAACCTGGAACTTTGATTTCTTCAGCAGACTCTAATATCTGTCTCCCTCAGCTTTTCTTCTTCATAAAATGTCCTTAAAAACAGCTTCAGCATCTATCGCTGGATGTACTGTATTGTCCTGAATGCAGAATTGCTGAGGATTTGAACGCAAATCCCCAACGCCATCAGCCCCTTTTAAGACGTGAGGTGCGCTCCCAGGGAAGTCGGGCTGCACTGCAGTATAAAGTGGAGATTCGGGGAAGCGGGGCAAGAGGACCTCTCGGGGCAGTGGAAGGGGCCGGCGGGCTGAGCACCAGCACCCGGGCTGAGGAAGCAGGCGAGGAGGTCGAGCTTCCCGCAGCGGCCCCCCACAGATTCCTCACCCTCGGCCTCGTAGCTGAAATCCCGAGCCGCCCCCCAGCTCCCTCTCCCGAGCATTGAAACATCAAATGCTGCAGACCTGGGCACTGAAAACATCAAATTCCGCAGGTCCGCGCTGGTTTGTGTTGTCAGCTTATGTGCGCGGTGCGTTTACGCCTGTATAATTTCGGCGGCCCCCGGACATCTCTAACCTAACGCGTATTTGCAGCCGTTTCTGCCTGCGTCGGTCTGCAGCGATCCTCCCGTGCGTGCCTGGCCTCCTCCTCCTGTGCCGCCATAGCGGTCACCGCACGCTGTGCTGGGTCTCGGGACCCTGCGTGCTGGCCGGAGCTCCTGGCTTTTTTTTAAGCAGACCTAATCTGGTCTCCTCCCTGCTCCAGTAGCTAATACCTGCATTAGCAGCAGTGCTGCTCTAAAGGTTAGGTTACGCAGATCGTCGGTAATGCTGAATTTGGAGGTTACATCAGGATTTACGAAACCTTTCTTTTGCATTTCAGAGCAGAGCAGGATTGTTAGCCAGTGGGTTTTCTTTGGCTTATTCATCTGCACATACTTCAACAGTGTATACGGTGGGTTTTGCGCATTAAATCGGTGAAAGTCCAGGGGAGATGGAAGTCTCGTCAAGTACAATTGTGTAACAACCACCTGCCCCAAGAACAGAGGGAGAGCTGAACTGAAACACCGAGCTCACATCAGGCACCGTTGGGCGCGTACAGTTACTTATCAACGTTAGAGGAGTTGAAACCTCTAAACCTGAGGGATGAATCACAAAATTGCTGAAGGTAGGAAGAGTAAGAGGGGCACGTTACTTGAAGTGAAAATCACCGTTGCCTACTTCTGAGCATCGCAATCTGGGACAGGAATTCTGCAGATCAGAAATAGGTGTCTAGGGCATTCTGCCACAAACCACTAAATGGAGCATTAGTCAATATGTAAGTAACCGTAACATTAAACAGTAAGTGAAAAACTTTTAAGTCCTCCTGACTATCTTCAGTGTGGAGAAGCAACAGTATTGCTGTGGGGAATGCAGTTTAAACATGTCCTGAAGGACTTGTGCTGATTTTCAAATCCATAAGATGTTATAACCATCCACAGTTCTCTATTTTTGCAGATGAATGAATTTGATCATTGAAGGAAAGATTAATTGTCTAGATATACATAAACACGACATAACTTCATTGGTCATGTACATAAGAAAATACAGTTATATTCAGAAATGCAGGTATCTGGTAATTTATAGGATTGGTTTCCCAAAAATGAAAACATCATGGGCAAATTGAGTGGGTTAAAGTACTTAAACAAGTGTTCTTTAAGATGTTTTGTAAGACTTTTTGGATACCCTAAATATTTTTTTTCCCATGAAGGGAAATAAAGGCAGCAAAAAGAGAAAACAATAAAAAAAAATCAAAAAAGAGAAACTGAAATGGTACCAGCAGTTAGGAGGCACAATGTAGTTCACAAGAGAATACACCCATAAATATCTGTGGCCAGTTAAAATAACTAATACAGTTTTTAAAGATGTCAGGAACACTGTAGCTGGTAGCAATTTTGTAGCTTAGACTGAAATGGCAAAGTATCTGTCATAATGCAGAAAAGGCAGAAAATTGAGCTGAAAGTCCTGTTTTGTCTTTTGTCCTAGTTTCAGCTGGGATAGAGTTAACTGTCTTCCTAGTAGCTGGTACGGTGCTATGTTTTGAGTTCAGTATGAGAAGAATGTTGATAACACTGATGTTTTCAGTTGCTGCTAGTAGTGTTTAGACTAATGTCAAGGATTTTTCAGCTTCTCATGCCCAGCCAGCGAGAAAGCTGGAGGGGCACAAGAAGTTGGCACAGGACACAGCCAGGGCACCTGACCCAAACTGGCCAACAGGGTATTCCATACCATATGACGTCCCATCTAGTATAGGAACTGGGAAGTGGGGGCGGGGAATCGCCGCTCGGGGGACTAGCTGGGTGCCGGTCGGCGGGTGGTGAGCAATTGCACTGCGCATCATTTGTACATTCCAATCCTTTCATTATTGCTGTTGTCATTTTATTAGTGTTATCATTATCATTATCCGTTTCTTCTTTTCTGTTCTATTAAACTGTTCTTATCTCAACCCGTGGGTTTTGCTTCTTTTTCCCGATTTTCTCCCCCATCCCACTGGGTGGGGGGGGGAGTGAGTGAGCGGCTGCGTGGTGCTTAGTTGCTGGCTGGGGTTAAACCACGACAGTCCATTTTGGCGCCCAACGTGGGGCCCGAAGGGTTGAGATAACGACAAACCTGACCAGAGCTCGTTAAAACAAATTTGTTATAAGCATTCATTATATTGGTCTTATAGTCGCTGGTCATTATGTTGATTTATGTGTTCTTAGAGTTGTTGCTCTGGTTTTTAAAGTTCTGTTATGCATCACCTCGCTTGCTGTATGTAGTCCCTCTTCTCCTGCTTATCATCCGTGGGAGGTGGATTAAGGTTTTTGCTTTGATGTATTGTATAACACTGGTTTATGGTATGATAAAGTCATCAGTTGTGGAATTAATCCGGTATTTGCACTCAGCATTGTCACCTTTATACTGCGGGAGCCATCTGTGGGAAACTATTAATAATTATACCATTTACCTTTCCTCCTTGGAAAACCAGTCTATGAGTGGGATACCTTTTTTCCCCTCTCCTTTCTCCTTCAGTCCAGTTACAATGGTGTTTGGGAATTTTGAAAAATTTGAATACTCTTGGGATGTTGATACCAGCACGGTCCTAGCCCTACTGCTGGGAATTAGCATGCTTCTGAATGTGGTTCAGCTCTTGTTTAAGGTTAAACAACTATTTAAGAAGATCACCCAGAGGTCTGCCCCGAGGCTGGATAATTATGAGTGGCAGGGTGTGTGGGGTAGTATGGGCAAGTACCTAGAAAAGTGGGCACCTCCAGTGTTTTGGAAATTCACCCCTGAACAAATGCAGAATCCAGAAGAACTAGTAAAATATTTGGAAAAGGTATGCTGTCACCCCGGCAGCTCCAGAGAGATACAAATCACTGCAACGTGCTGGGGCCTGGCCCATGCCTATCGAGCCCTGTTCGACACAACTCGGCACCCCCAAGGGGAAGAGAAGGTCTCTGGACCTAACAACAAAGCAATGAGCACTGCGGTCACCCAAACCCCGGCAATGGGCGCTGCGGCCCCTCCAGCCCCGGCGACGAGCATTGCGGCCACCCAGACCTTGGTGACAGGTACCGTGACCCCTCCAGCCCTGGCAATGAGAACTGTGGCTACCCAAACCTCAGCAACAGGCACTGCAGCCCCTCCAGCCGCAGCAACGAGCACAGCAGCTACCCAAACCCTGGCAACAGGCACTGCGGTCCCTCCAGCCCCAGCGACGAGCACTGCTGCTACCCAAACCTTGGCAACAGATGCTGCTACCCAAACCTTGGCGACAGACGCTGCGGATATCCAAAACCCGGCGAGTGATACTGCAACTGAACCAGCGGATCAACCTGCACCAGTATCAGTTGCCCCCGTACAGAAAAAGAAATATAAAAAATCAGCTCGCTTAGCAAAGGATGAAGGTGAACCAGGGCCATCACGGGAACAGGAGGAAGAGGCAGAACCAGAGGTAATAACCCGGTCCCTATCCTTGAGTGAGCTGCGAGATATGCAAAAAGATTTTGGCCGCCGTATAGGTGAGCATATTATCACCTGGCTCCTCCGATGCTGGGACAATGGGGCTAATAGCTTGGAATTAGAAGGTAGGGAAGCCAAGCAGCTGGGATCGCTTGCCAGGGAAGGTGGCATTGACAAGGCAATTGGAAGAGGAACACAAGCCATCAGCCTCTGGAGGCGACTCTTGTCAAGTGTGAAGGAAAGGTACCCCTTTAAGGAAGATGTTATATGTCAATCAAGCAAGTGGACCACCATGGAAAAAGGTATCCAATATCTGAGGGAATTAGCTGTGCTAGAGACGATTCATCATGACCCGGACAACCCACAATTACCCAAAGATCCAGACGAAGTCCAATGCACACGACCCATGTGGCGGAAATTTGTACGGAGCGCACCATCGTCCTATGCCAACTCACTGGCAATAATGACCTGGAAAGACGAAGAGGCACCGACAGTGGATGAAGTGGCTCGCCAACTCCGTCAATACGAAGAAAATCTCTCCTCCTCCCTACAAGCCTGCATTTCGGCTGTGGAGAAGCTGTCCGAGGATTTCCAACAATTCAAAGAGGATATGTCCTATTGCCCACCTGTAAGGACCAATGTCTCAGCTATTAGGAGTGAGCGCTCCTCTGCCCAAGAGAGAGAATATAGAAGGTACACACCGCGAGGTGCCCTGTGGTTTTACCTATGTGATCATGGAGAGGACATGAGGAAATGGGATGGAAAACCTACCTCGGTCCTAAATGCACGGGTACGTGAGCTGCGAGGAAAAACCACCACAAAAGGGGATTCTACTAGGAAAAATGCCGCTCCAGTTTCCAAACAGAGCAGAAGGGCTGATCTTATTTCTGATCCTCTTGAAGGGACTTCTGAGCCAATTTTACGAGAAGTGAATACCGGATACTCTGGCCAGAATTAGAGGGGCCCTGCCTCCAGCCAGGTGGAGGAAAGGGATAACCGGGTCTATTGGACTGTGTGGATTCGATGGCCTGGCACGTTAGACCCACAGGAGTACAAGGCTCTAGTAGACACCGGCGCACAGTGCACTCTAATGCCATCAAGTTATAAAGGGGCAGAACCCATCTGTATTTCTGGTGTGACAGGGGGATCCCAAGAGTTAACTGTATTGGAAGCTGAAGTAAGCCTAACTGGGAATGAATGGCAGAAACACCCCATTGTGACTGGTCCGGAGGCTCCGTGTATCCTTGGCATAGACTATCTCAGGAGAGGGTATTTTAAGGATCCGAAGGGGTATCGATGGGCTTTTGGTATAGCTGCCTTGGAGACGGAGGGCACTGAACAGCTGTCTACCCTGCCTGGTCTCTCTCAAGACCCTTCGATTGTGGGGTTGCTGAGGGTTGAAGAACAACAAGTGCCAATTGCTACCACGACGGTGCACCGGCGGCAATATCGCACCAACCGAGACTCTCTGATTCCCATCCACAAGTTGATTCGCCAACTGGAGAGCCAAGGAGTGATCAGCAAAACTCGCTCACCCTTTAATAGTCCCATATGGCCAGTGCGAAAGTCTAATGGGGAGTGGAGACTAACAGTTGACTATCGTGGCCTGAATGAAGTTACGCCACCGCTGAGTGCTGCCGTTCCAGATATGCTAGAACTTCAATACGAACTAGAGTCAAAGGCAGCCAAGTGGTATGCTACAATTGACATTGCTAATGCGTTTTTCTCAATCCCTCTGGCAGCAGAGTGTCGTCCACAGTTTGCCTTTACTTGGAGGGGTGTCCAGTACACTTGGAATCGATTGCCCCAGGGGGGGAAACACAGCCCCACCATTTGCCATGGACTAATCCAGACTGCACTGGAAAAAGGTGAAGCTCCGGAACACCTGCAATACATTGATGACATCATTGTATGGGGCAACACGGCAGAAGAAGTCTTTGAGAAAGGGAAGAAGATAATCCAAATCCTTCTGAAAGCCGGTTTTGCCATAAAAGAAAGTAAGGTCAAGGGACCTGCACAGGAGATCCAGTTTTTAGGAATAAAATGGCAAGATGGACGTCGTCAGATCCCAATGGATGTGATCAACAAAATAGCAGCTATGTCTCCACCGACTAATAAAAGGAAACACAGGCTTTCTTAGGTGTTGTGGGTTTTTGGAGAATGCATATTCCAAATTACAGTCTGATTGTAAGCCCTCTCTATCAAGTGACCCGGAAGAAGAATGATTTTAAATGGGGCCCTGAGCAACAGCAAGCCTTTGAACAAATTAAACGGGAGATTGTCCATGCAGTAGCCCTTGGACCAGTCCGGGCAGGACAAGATGTTAAAAATGTGCTTTATACTGCAGCCGGGGAGAATGGCCCTACCTGGAGCCTCTGGCAGAAAGCACCCGGGGAGACCCGAGGTCGACCCCTGGGGTTTTGGAGTCGAGGATATCGAGGATCCGAGGCTCGCTATACTCCAACTGAAAAAGAGATATTGGCAGCATATGAAGGAGTTCGAGCTGCCTCAGAAGTGGTTGGTACTGAAACACAGCTCCTCTTAGCACCCCGACTGCCAGTGCTGGGCTGGATGTTCAAAGGGAGGGTCTCCTCTACACATCACGCGACTGATGCCACGTGGAGTAAGTGGATTGCACTGATCACACAACGGGCTCGCATAGGAAACCCCAGTTGCCCAGGAATTTTAGAAGTGATCACGGACTGGCCAGAAGGCAAAGATTTTGGAATGTCGCCAGAGGAGGAGGTAACGCGTGCTGAAGAAGCCCCGCTGTATAATAAACTGCCAGAAAATGAGAAGCAATATGCTCTGTTCACTGATGGGTCCTGTCGCATTGTGGGAAAGCATCGGAGGTGGAAGGCTGCTGTATGGAGTCCTACACGACAAGTCGCAGAAACTGCTGAAGGAGAAGGTGAATCGAGTCAGTTTGCAGAGGTGAAAGCCATCCAGCTAGCGTTAGACATTGCTGAAAGAGAAAAGTGGCCAGTGCTCTATCTCTATACTGACTCATGGATGGTGGCAAATGCCCTGTGGGGGTGGTTACAGCAGTGGAAGCAGAGCAACTGGCAGCGCAGAGGTAAACCCATTTGGGCTGCCGCACTGTGGCAAGATATCGCATCCCGGCTAGAGAATCTGGTTGTAAAAGTACGTCACGTAGATGCTCACGTACCCAAGAGTCGGGCCACTGAAGAACATCAAAATAACCAACAGGTGGATCAGGCTGCCAAGATTGAAGTGGCTCAGGTGGACTTGGACTGGCAACATAAGGGTGAGCTATTTATGGCTCGATGGGCCCATGATGCTTCAGGCCATCAGGGAAGAGATGCAACATATAGATGGGCTCGTGACCGAGGGGTGGACTTGAGCATGGACACTATTGCACAGGTTATCCATGAATGTGAAACATGTGCTGCAATTAAGCAAGCCAAACGGTTAAAACCCCTGTGGTATGGAGGACGATGGCTGAAATATAAATTTGGGGAAGCCTGGCAGATTGACTATATCACACTTCCACAAACTCGCCAAGGCAAGCGCTATGTGCTCACAATGGTGGAAACAACCACCGGATGGCTGGAAACATATTCTGTACCCCATGCCACTGCCCAGAACACTATCCTGGGCCTTGAAAAACAGGTCTTGTGGCGACATGGCACCCCAGAGAGAATTGAGTCAGACAACGGGACTCATTTCCGAAACCACCTCATAGACACCTGGGCCAAAGAGCATGGCATTGAGTGGGTGTATCACATCCCCTATCATGCACCAGCCTCTGGGAAAATTGAGCGACACAATGGACTGTTAAAGACTACATTGAGAGCAATGGGGGGTGGAACTTTCAAACATTGGGATACACATTTAGCAAAAGCCACCTGGTTAGTCAACACCAGAGGATCTGCCAATCGGGGTGGCCCTGCCCAGTCAGAATTTTTACGTACTGTAGAAGGGGATAAAGTCCCTGTAGTGCACACAAAAAATATGTTAGGGAAGACAGTCTGGGTTACTCCTGCCTCAGGCAAAGGTAAACCCATTCGTGGGATTGCTTTTGCTCAAGGGCCTGGGTGCACTTGGTGGGTGATGCGAAAAGATGGGGAAGTCCGATGTGTGCCTCAAGGGGATTTAATTTTAGGTGAGAATAGCCAGAATTAAACTGTATGATACTAGTTGCTATATAACCCTGCTACTGTATGTTATCATTACTATAATTGTTATATGCTATATCCATAGTACTATAGTAAGAATCACTTAGATCAAGCAAGAAAAACTGTGATAAAACTGAGCGAAGCGCAGTAGTGATGGAACCAGAACTGACTCCAGCATGCAACAATCCAACGGTGCACACCATCCTCCTGCTGCGTCCAATGTCAACTGCTCGTCACACTGCACTGAAGCCCAACTCTGCTCTACCGACTGAGAGGACTTTGCACCATCCCTCCTGCCCAGAAAGACTGGTATGACGGATGGAGCCCAGAGTCAGGAACTAAATGAACTCAATGAACATTTAATGAACATAGCCCATAAACTGAAGGAATGATATCTCTGTATATGTATATATCTATCTATATATCATTGTTCATATGTCTCAAAGTGATAGATAAGGTGTTGATGATTGACCAGGATGTAACTAAAGGTATGGGAACTGAGCATGACGTCAATGGTATAGAATAAGGGGTGGATACTGTCCTAGTTTCAGCTGGGATAGAGTTAACTGTCTTCCTAGTAGCTGGTACGGTGCTATGTTTTGAGTTCAGTATGAGAAGAATGTTGATAACACTGATGTTTTCAGTTGCTGCTAGTAGTGTTTAGACTAATGTCAAGGATTTTTCAGCTTCTCATGCCCAGCCAGCGAGAAAGCTGGAGGGGCACAAGAAGTTGGCACAGGACACAGCCAGGGCACCTGACCCAAACTGGCCAACAGGGTATTCCATACCATATGACGTCCCATCTAGTATAGGAACTGGGAAGTGGGGGCGGGGAATCGCCGCTCGGGGGACTAGCTGGGTGCCGGTCGGCGGGTGGTGAGCAATTGCACTGCGCATCATTTGTACATTCCAATCCTTTCATTATTGCTGTTGTCATTTTATTAGTGTTATCATTATCATTATCCGTTTCTTCTTTTCTGTTCTATTAAACTGTTCTTATCTCAACCCGTGGGTTTTGCTTCTTTTTCCCGATTTTCTCCCCCATCCCACTGGGTGGGGGGGGGAGTGAGTGAGCGGCTGCGTGGTGCTTAGTTGCTGGCTGGGGTTAAACCACGACATCTTTGCACGCTGTGTTCTTGCCACAGTAATCAAATTTCATTATCGGTACTAAAAGAGTTTTCACTAGAAGCTATTTGTTAACTTTGAGTGGGCAAAATCACTTTACCCAAGCAAACTGAAACATTTTGCTGAGGCAAATCTTGGTTGGCTGGAGATGTTTCTCAGGTCTGGCAGGAAGCTGCCTTTGGAACGAAGCTTAAGGAGTGTAAGTCTAGAAATGCAAGGCTGTTCGGTCTGCGTTTGTACTGGGCACAGCTAATGGGAAGGCTGAAGTGCCATGCGAGTAGTGGGTAAGTAAACGGAGCATAATCAGTAGTCCTGCTTCATGGAAAATGGACTGTCGAACTATCATTTAAAAACAAAACAAAATACGTTATTAATAGGGATGGTAGAGAAAGACTTCTTACACACTTCTATGGGTAAGGCTACCAATATATTCTGTTGACTCAAATTCAATGTATTTGCTGTATGTTTTCTTGCATGTTATAGCCCAGACTGTGTCTCCAGAAGCTGTAATGTTTCTTGGCCTCCTCCAGTACCATGAACTGTGTAGGACTTGAGGAATCCCTCTCTTTTCCACTCAACTGTCCAGTAATCAGCTAGCGGGAGATGTCTACAGACAGCAGTGAGTTCCCAAGAGCTTTGATAGCTAAAAGCTAAATAGCTGCAGTACGAAGCCAACAGTTACGTGTTTCAGCAGTATCGATCAGCAGCTCGGTGGCGGGCTGAACACAAGAATGGGGCAGGCTGTATTTCATCTCCCCCTGCCTAAACAGCACCTGAAACAGGACCTAAATTGTCCTCCTTATCCATTTATGCCGTGGTTTACCTTCCTGGCAAAAATCTCCTTACTGCTCTCTGCTTTGGCCCGAATACGACGTACCTACCACGTGAGATTTCCCTGCCCTGGACCACGCCGGGAGCTGGCCCCGGGGAGGTGAGCGGTGCCGGTGGGCTCCCAGCTGCCGCCTGCCTTGGGGATGGGGTCCTGCAGGGAAATCCACTCTTGGTGATTCTCGTCTGTTTTCTTTCGCTTTCTAAAACATCAGAATAAATCCTTCAGGATCCACATTACCCTTTTGGGGTTATGGTAAAAAATTTTCAATGGCATAAACAAGTCAGATACGAACTCATATTAATTTTATGAAGGACTGAGCCATCAAGCTGAAGTTTATGATGCTTTTCTCTTTAAAACAAAAAATCCTGGTTGATATAATACATTAAGTACAAGTACCACTGCAGTTTAACAGGGGAATTCCTTGTGTCCTGCCCAGTATGTTCTGCGTTCATCAATGATAGTTATTAAAAACACTCTTTGAGAGAAAACAAAACAGAAACCATGGAAACTGTAGGCACTTGGCAAAGCTGATGTGGGTTGTAAAGCAAAGGTTGGGCGGGGGAATTAAAATCCTGAAATTATAATTTGGGTTTTTTTCCCAATGTTGTGGAAGTTGGCCTAGCTACAGTTTGTTTAAAGTACTTCTTACAAGGCCACTTTAAACTTTAATAAACAGACTATTGGCAAGTCACAGATTAAGGTCAAAACAAATCTTGTAAAATCAAGATGAGGTTCAAAAACTCATTTGTCTATTGTTCTGTAGATGATATCCTATGGCTAGATGTATGTACATCAACTTGTACATCCTGATATTGATGCAAGAAATCTAATTTTTTTCACTAGTAAGTTGTGAGTAGCAACTATAAGGAATATTGGATTTTTTCTTCATTATTCTTAAAACGCAGCTGAAGATCAAAGCCTCTTACTGTGAAACAGTATGATAAATGATATGCTTTTTGGACGGAAATACTCTTCTGGATAAGGATCTTATTATGTACAGGACACAGCTTTTGGGGGGGGATTTAAAGTCATATTTTCAAGATGAGGATGAGTTTTAAAAGAATGTACCTTTTGACTTCTGCATAGGAATAAATTTAGCTTGAAAATGACATTTCTTCACATGCAAGAAGAAATCCACACTCAGTACTGCCTGCAGTGATTCCTGAGGTTTAAACTGTATGTGAAATAGAGGAAACCCCATCACATTTCTCTTTTCAGCTTCCTTCTTTAAGTTTTGTGTTGGTTTAGCCTTTCCTCTGTGGTGCTTAGTGCTTTGTTTGAATGACCATGTAGTTACAATTCATCTGTCCCTAGTGAAGGAAAAAGCAGTGTCAGCATTCAATAACAGAGACAACAGTATAGGTTTTGTTTCTTAAAATGATCAGCCATGAAACACAAGAACGTGTAAAGAACTCTTATTTTAATTCCACAGCGGCTGCCTATATGTTAAATCTGAGATGACAGATTTATTTACTGGTATTCCAGAACGGACACAATAACCCCTTTTGTTGTGCATGTTGAAAACAGGGATCTATTTGCTCTCCACAAAACTAGCAATGTTCATACTGAGAAGCGACAGCATAGAAGTACTAAATTTAAAGCATAGTCAGCCAAAGATATTCTAGCCATCCTCTGTTTATTGTGAAATCTATTTCCCAATTACTTAAGGCATTTTTCTTATTTAAAGAATTTCCACGATATCAGCACACCATACTCTTTGCCTGCCTGACCGTTGTTAGGTTTGGACCTGCTTGAGCGAAGAACTCAGCCTCTCATTAATGTCAGGTGTTGGGCACTAATGAAATATGTGTTCACTAGCTTCATCATAAAATACAGGATCCCCAAACTTTCCAAACCTTCAGATCTGCACTGTGCAAAAATGTAAGTGTAAAACTTGGTGTCAAATGTTAAGTGCAGAATTAAAAAAAATAGATGGAACCTCTTTTATACTAGATTTTCTTTTGAGTTACAGCAGAGCAACTTTCAGTAATAATGTCATGTGCTGGTGTAGCTACCTGTTTCAGTGGGAGTTAAGCAGATATTAATAATGTGCTTTTGAAAATCCCATGGACTCACTTTGTACTTTTACTACTTAGTAAAATTAAATACTTTTGAAGAAATTGGCCCTGAGCTCCTGAATGAGAATATACTTCCCATTACTTAATTTCCCTTCATAGTAGTCTTGAACTGTTTAAAGTTCTCGGCTGAATAGCTTTGAGGTTGCTGAACCAAAGTCTGAAGGAGAGCTGCTTTTTCCATTTGTTGTCCTCTTAGAAGCAGGTTCCCTTCAGAAAGATGACCTTTCTGAACCTTCAAATATTTATAGTAAGGGGGTCTGTTTGAGGCAAAGTAAAAGAATAGTCTAAATTCTTAAGAGCATTCAGTAAAACACAGTCTTTTTTTAGATTTACTAAATTAGCAGAGGAAGAAGGAGACAACAAGACACATGTGAGGCACTGTAGGCACCAGGCGTAAGTATCTGAGATAACCGAGCTAGTGTGGAAGTTAGCAACTTCAAGTCCAACCAATATGAGCAGTTAAAATGAGCTGAACTCCTCTATTCTGAATGTCCCTCTGGGCTGTTCCATACATACATGCATAGGCATTTATATATATTTGAGCACATGTGTATGTATCTCCTTCTTGGGAGTGGAAGGTAGACAGAAAGGGATGGGGAAGATGGACACATTCTTTGAAAGTTTCCTAAAAGACCTTCTGCATAATGCCACTTCTGGGGACCGATGGGTTTGAGGCTGAGCAGTGGGGAGTAGGAGCACGTTGTTTAAGCTCCCCATTGAATAGGTCATGATGGAGAACATTCACCACTCCACTGCCTCAGTGTGTGTAAGCTCCATAGCCCTAATGCTGGAGTTTTAATTTTCTTGCTTTCTCCATGTCTGTATAGCTACAATAGCTGCTCTGGGGAGAGGCTACTTTTGAATGTATTCTGCCTGCAGTGATTATCCTAGTGGCAGACGGACAGAGGTTCCAGGGAATGCAAAGTGTGCAGCGCTGCATATGCCTGCATAAACCAAGGGCTTTCCGTGCTATGTTGGCTCCTTTGCTATGTTTATGCTATAGTAGGCTTTTACATGCATTGTGGCATTACTTTGAAGTTTGTCTGACATGTTTATGTGCATGCATATGCACTATGTATGTCTTAAAAAGAACATTTGTTTTGGGCAGCTTTTCCTACTACTTCTTTGCTATTGTCCTTCGTGACTAGCTTGTTTTCCTTCTCTCACCCTTCTGCTGTATTACACAAATTTTAAAAATAAGGCCATTATTTTTTTTCCCTGAATTTATGGATCACCTTCTGAAGAGCTAGATTTACTGCAAAATTGGTCACTACTACATCATTTTTTGCTAACTAGAAAAATTCTAAATAGATTTTAAAATTAGACTTTAAAATATTAGCTATGCATCTGTGTTTTTTCTTTCTTAAATAATAATCTGCCAAAGAACTTGGACTGAAATGCCAGATCCCTTTCTGTATCAGGGAAGCTGCTATGCTGACCCATTTTGCCTTAACATTAATTAAATAGGTAGAGGGAGGTTGCTTTATTGTCAGGTGCTGCGTAGGGTGCAATCTCCTGTAGTAACTCCCACTTCACTGCATTTACATGTCGTTAGTGTAGGTGTTGACTGGACGAGACAGATGTGGTTGGGATTTGCTATGCCAGGGGAATGCCTCTAGTTTCTGGAGTTTGGGGGCATGTAATGTAGACTGTGGCACCCTTCGGGTGACTGATTTGATCCTGGATTGGGAAGCCCCGAAGTGGCTTCGAGCTAACTGTGCCTTACCTCTGGGTGTCATTCTGAGCCACGGTCTAGGTGAAGTGTCTTTGCTGGGCTTTGTGCCAAGTAACCCAGGTCTTAGCCTAGGGACGTGACACAGGTCCACAGTGAGCTGAAGTTCCGGTGGTTCAGAAAGTTTCAGTGGGTCACTCACAGTGACGGAGTCACATCTGTGAATTTTTGCAGGATCAAGCCTGGATCTGTGGTAAGGGGTTAGAAATGTGGACAGCAGTTGTGAATTTTAAAATAGATTTAATTGCACCTTCTTATGTTTCATTGTTCATCTCTGAAAGTTTTCCAGTGGCTTTTAGGATGCCTCCTAAAATCAGATGTGATGAGATACCACCAGGTTTCAAAGTTTAGCTTTACCTAAAACTATGTCAGTGTTTTCTACCTGCCTCCCTTGTTTAACTAGAATTCAGTGCAAGTTCACAAGTTTGACAACTTTATAGCCTGGGAATAGTTGTCTGTGAGATTCTAGTACCGGAGTGTGTATGGAGGGATGGGGCTGCGCACCACGTGCCTGTCCCCTGATGTGGAAGACGGTGACAACCAACTAGTGGCACTGCGGAGCCAGAGTCCCTCTGCTGCTATATCCGTGTCTGTAATATCGCTCTCCCTATTTCTAATGGTCTTTACAGACAAACAGGGAATAGCTAAAGATAAATAATAAACAAGGGGAACTGTATGCTGTGTATCTTCAGATACAATATTGAGTATCTTCAGATGGGAACCCTGGCCTGAAAGACAGTGCTGAGTCAAGGGATGAAGAAACTATAGTTTATGCTTTTGCAGAGACTAAACACTTAATAACGACCACCTCAGCCTGTAGCCCAAAGTTGGACTGATGACAGGGACTTGCAGAGCAGAGCAGGCCCATGGCCTGTGGTTTTGTCCTTCTACAGACACATTGGTGCTTCAAAGGCAGTTTTTGTCACTGCAGTGCCCCTGAGGGCCATGCCCTGACATTGCCGTGTTTATGTGCCCTGCCTTTCTTTTACCAAACTGCCCCAGGTCACAGCCAAAGGAGGCCTCGAGGTGCAATAAATCAAAGTTGGCTCTGAGGTGTCCTGGATTGCTAGACAGACTGCGTCTCTTCCCAGTTTGAACTTGGGAAGAGGACACACCACAAAAAGAAGTGTTGGTTTGAAGTAAGATACGAGCTGTCCGGAAAAGCTAAAATAAAAAAGCTAAAGTTGTCTGGAAAAGCTAAAATAGAATTTAGGCTTTCTGACGTAAATCTAGCCCTAAGTTAGGCTGCACAGTAAGTCTGGAGGGTGATGTTGCTTGCTTTCTTTTAGAAGAAAATGGGCCATCCTACCTCAGCGCATCCATGCTGTGGGATCAGATGTTGTCACCTGGTATAGTTCTGCAGGCAAGAGTTTGGGTGCTTAAATCCCTAGCTGTCATCCTTCTTTCACAAATGGTAGAGGTTTGACAGCAACGACGAGCAAGGATATTTTAACTGGCAATATTGACAGAGACAATTTATAGTCTATTGTGTGGATGCAGCTGTTAAGCATTCATATCCTGCCACCATCTTGGCATTCCTGACTCTATTTTTGACAAAGGATGTTTAACCAGGAATGCCTTCATATCTGAGCATAATTTATATCTTGGCCATTTGCATCTTTTCTCTGTTCCCCTCCTCCAGCTTTCCCTCCTTCCCATACTTCTCCTCACACACACACATCTCTGAAAAAAGAAAAAAGTGGGGGGGGGAATGAAGCTACAATCATCATCACGCCATAAATACAACTCGGTAACAGAAGAAATGGTTGTTTGGCAAATATTTTACATAAATCAATTCTGAAACCAAGAAAACTCCTGTATTTACTACTGCAATTAAAAACCTCTGTATGCAGTTAATGGATAAAGAGTTTTTAAGTGCCATCCTTTTGAACTGCACTTGTAGGGTTTCCTTAGGATGGGGCTCGCTACAGAAAGGATGCTCAGTGTGTTCTGCCAAGGCATTGCACGCCCTGTGAGCAGGGAGCTGGGGAGAAATTCTTTGTACAGCTACATTGTAGTTCACTAAATGATTAGTTTTACCTTTTTTCCAGGTAAGATTTTTTCAGTCATAAAGCTTAGCCTAGTCACGCTGACCGAAAGTAATTCGTGCAGTATCAGCACACAGCTCCCTGTGTGAGCCGACTCACCTTGCTGCCCCAGGAACAGTTGTGGGCTGAAGCACATGAGCAGGGTTGCAGTGACAAGCCTGTGCCTGGGCTCCCAGCAGCCCTCAGGTGTCAGGTTGTCACAACATCACTTTTCTCCCGTGGTATATCACACGCAGACTCCTTTTCAGCTGTTTTTCTAGTTACTGATACTACTTCCTGACAGTAAGTGTCCACATTATGTTTCTATTTAGACTAAGAAGCACAGAGTAACCCATAAGTAGTTGAACAGTGGGTGGAAAATGGCAGTAGATTATTTTCCCCAAGGGAATTGGGCATGGTGGGGGTGAGGAAAGAAAAGCTGAGAGTCTTATTTCCATCTATGCTTTTTTTCCTGGGGTACAGCACAGTCACACAGTGTCAAGGACATGCTGTGCAATTGCACCTAGCAGTCAAGGAGCGTTCACCCCGAGGGCTGTCCTGCTCCAAGGGGACAGCTCACTCCATCATTGCTGCAGTGGTTTACTGGGGTTTCAGAATGCTGGGCAATCAGCCCTAGGATCTTTTGAGTGATGTCCAGAGTGCCAAGCAGTTTAGGCAGAAAGAACTGATATAAATTACAAGTGACTTGTGGCATCTTGGAAACCAGCCCCCACTCTTGGTTTTCTTATTTTTTTAAAGCTTCCCCTGTTTTATTTCATGTCTGCAGGGAGGCTCAGCCTGCTTGCTGGCTCAGCACACAGGAGAAAATTTGGTGTGGCTGTGATTGACAGGACCATGATGTCCTGTCAGGAAGGCTGTGTTTTAGAAACAAAATTGCTTTGGGAAATTGCAACGGGATAGGTTCCAGTGAGCTAAACTGAAAGTGCCTTTCAAACATAGGGATGCTCATCCTTCTGTACCCTCTTTCCTTCTATTATCCATCTGCAATTCTTGTGGGGAGACAGAGAGGTGTCTGTTATTTCTTGGTCTGTGCTTTTCTTCCCTCTCTCCCCTCTCCTTGTCCTTCACTGCTGAAATATCTCAGCAATGCCAGGAGGCTGGTATGCCCCGGGAGGGTAAGAATAGTCTACAATGGCAGAGATCACTCCTGTTGTTGTTTGTCTACTTGCAGTTGTCTGGACAGAAGATCCACACAAGAGGTAAGAGCAATTGGATCTGAGAAGCTAGAGCTTTTGCAAGACAAACTGTTAAAGCCTTAAGAAGATTTGTTCCAACATCCAAAACTAACAGTCCTGTTCAAATCATCAAAATAGTCCTTCATCAGTCCATTGCTGTGGCTGGGTTTCTCATTTCCATCCTTGAACCTCACCAAAAATTCCCCCCCCTTTTTTTCCTCCCCCTCCCCCTTTCTTCCTTTCCCAGGTCTAATCTCCTTTGGAAATGCCAAAATTGTTAGGACATCAGGAGCTGGAAGTATTGTGAGCCTGTTCAAACATGGAGCGCTGGGACTCGCTGGGATTTTTGATTGTCACACTCAACTATAATGTGACGATTGTAGGTAAGTACTTTAAAAAAGCTCTCTTCTTTCTTTTGCTGCTCCATATCCTGAAGCCACCCAAGTGTCCTACTGATAATTGACTTTAATTTCTAGCTATGCCTCTGTGATACAATGCCTCTCTTACAATGAGAAGTTGTTATTTAGATACATGATATGAGTGGTTAATGTATTTCCATTCTTGTTAAACAGATTCCTACTCCCTCTCTGGTAGATATTTTTTTAACTTTATGTAAAAAAATCTAGCAAGGTTTTCACAGTTGTCTCTTTTTGGTGCCTAAGCTTCCAGTCAGCTCTAATGGCTGTTGTAGGGATCATGGTGAAAACACACAGAAGTAACACTTTATTTATACCACATAAAGTGAACAGTAGAATGTATGCAATAGCTTTAGTGATTAATGAAAAAGTTTAAAGAAGAGAAAAAAACCCCCTCTCTTTTACAGGAGGAAGTCTGTGGTTTATTACCATTGTGGTTAATTACCATTGCTTTTCATTCTTTATTTTTATAAACAAATATCACATGTATTGTTAAAAAACCCAACAAAATACAGTTGGTTTTTCCTCAACTAACAGTCATCTGAGTGCTTTTTTTTTCTTATTATTTAAGACACTGTTCCTTTTTCATGGGCTACTTTGAGTAAAGTGTGAGCCAGATGATAAAAACTTTCAAGGGCCTTCCAAATACCCTTTGCCTCCAGCCACAGACAGTTGCTGTAGTTCGTGCTGTGCATTGCAGGGAGTATCCAACTAAGCCCCAGGGGTTTGGGTGAAGGGGCTTGTTCTGGTATGTTTAATCAAGACTGAGTCATTAAGGAAGGTGATGCGTGGAGGGGTTATCTCTAAAATGTATGTCATACTAAACTACTTCCTAAGGAGCCATTGATTTTTCTTAAGCAGCACTCCCTGTTGTACATGTTCTAATTAAAAATTGATAGTGAAATAGCATGTAGTATTTTGAGCTTAATTAACTAATGTGCTTCAAACACTCTGAGGTCCTCACAGGGAAAAAAATGCTACCTAAGTATGAAACATTGCTTGCTAAAGATGACTGATTCAATACAGCTGGTGTTTTCTATTGACCGACACTATGTCAAGAAGAGAGTAACAGTACAGCCTGTCACCAAAATGCAGGAAGCTGAAAACACAGCAAAACCACCACTAAAGTTCAGGTGATTAAAGGTAAAATGGAAAGGCCTCAATTTATTTATGATTAGATAACACATTATTTTGCCAGGAGCAGCAGGTTTCTCTGATGATCTCTCATACAGCTTATATATCCCTCACCTTTTTTCAGCTGAAATTTTTCTACTTCAGAGTGCGGTTTTACTGTTCTAGCCCATAATCAGTCTACTAGCCACAAAGAGTTTATATGGGGCATTTGAACTGCATGTTCAGTACAATAATAGGTATACAATGTTGCAGAAATATTTGAATATTTAAAACTCACACCAACTACAGGGAAATAGCTTTATGGGAAATAGAAAAGAATGTTGTTCAAGACAATACCTGTAAATAATTGTATATTTTGTAGAAAAAATTCTTTGGGATCTGGATTTTTTAAAAGCCTTTAGACTGTGTATTGGTGTTATCTCACACACTATCTTTAAAACCTTGTGTGGTTGTGAGATATGCAAATACTATTAATGACTTGAGGTTTTCAGTGCATTTCTCAACCATTAACTCCGTATAACATGCTTCTCTTTAGTCACTGACTCTTGCTGTTTGTCTGTCTACGACTACAACTGGTTTCTTAATCATTCCTTAAAGGACAGAATTAATCTTATCACTCTTTTCTGTTTTGGTTTTTTTTTTTCTTTTTGTTCCTAAGTGTTTTGTTTTTTTCTCCTTTCTTGGCATGTTTTAAAAATACGTGAAATTAAAGCAGGGGATTATTAAGTTAAATTACTTTTTCAAAACCATGCAGGGAACTAGTGACAGGACTCAAAAGGAGACTTGAGAAATTCAAATGCTAAACTTAACCTCAAATGTTGAATTTTTCCATATGTTTGTACAGAATATATTTTTAATTTTTGACAACATAACAGTATAACCTTAGGCCTTCCTATCCTACCCAGGAAAAGGATTTCTTTTTTCTTTTCTTCTTTTTCTCTCTCTTTTTTTTTTTTTTTTAATAAATAACTTTGTCAGTAATACAGCAGTGTGTGTAACTTTACAAAAAACTTTTAATAAAAACCTACCCCATCCAAAAGTCCTCCAAGAAACTATCATGAACAATACAGTCTGATTCAAAAGATATGATACGTAGGGTATCAATGCCTGAACTTTCACTGCTATTGGTGTAATCGGTTAAGGTTAAGGCCTAATCTTTCCAACCAAAGTGGATGAGACCAAGCCCTACCTAAAGCAATCATATGAAAGAATTCAGGGAAAGATGAAGTAAGCAATATATGAAAATACCAAACTTGTAAGGCTTCACTTGGTGTTGTATCAAGACAGAAGGGAGCTTTTGATCTGAATGGAGAGAGAAGCTGCGCAGCAAGGTGAACGAAGGTTGGAAGACATGATCAAGATGGGGCAACCAAAGAAGCAGCAGAGAGAAATGACTGGGGTACACATATGCACATGCAAATGTACATGTGTAGAACATTTTGCATAAGTTTGCTAATAGCACTTGTTAACTAGCTCACTTGTAAATACCAGTCTAGTCACAACAGAGAGATTTTGTTGGCTATAGTAAACTTTACATACAACTTCATGGCCAAGACTAAGAACAAATACTGTGTCATGGAACAATCTTTTGTATCTAGAAGAGTTTCATACTGTGTTAGCTGATCTATATTATTGAAATAGGACAAAATTCAGGTGCAGAGGTATGAACCCAACAGCAAGGAAAAACTGTAAGTGAAATGGGATTATTAACTCAATTGTGAACTCTCTTTATCAGATTTGGACATGTTCAGAGTGTTTTCGTTAGGCTGAGATTTCAGTTGGCATGGCTTATTGTACGTCCAACTCCTACATACTCCTACAAGTTGCGGCAGAGGAGGTTTACATTGGATATTAGGAAAAATTTCTTTACTGAAAGGGTTGTCAGGCATTGGAACAGGCTGCCCAGGGAAGTGGTTGAGTCACCATCCCTGGAGCTATTCAAAAAGCACGTAGACAAGGCACTTTAGGACATGGTTTAGTGGGCATGGTTGTTGGTTGGACTTGGTGATCTTAAAGGTCTTTTCCAACCTAAATGATTCTATGATTCTACACTGGCAAGTCTAGATGAAGGTTATGGAATGTGTCAACTAACACATTTTCACACAAGTTTCAGTCCCAGTCAAAACAAAGCCAAAGAGGAGCTTTTAAGAGGGGAGACTGATCTGTAGATGCTATTTCTTCCAATATCTTGGGTGTAGAGAGAGCATCACTACATCACCTGCCTTCCCTTCCTTCTCAGTGCTCTGACTCTTTTTCTTTCCTTTTCTTCTCTTCTAGGAAAGATCTGGCTAATGTTAATAATTCTGCTGAGGATGGCAGTGGTAGTGTTAGCAGGCTATCCACTCTACCAAGATGAGCAGGAGCGCTTCGTCTGCAACACCCTGCAACCAGGATGCTCCAACGTTTGCTATGACTTGTTCTCTCCTGTATCTCACTTTAGATTCTGGCTCATTCAGACTGTGTCTATTCTGCTACCTTATGCTGCATTCAGCATTTATGTTTTGCACAAGGTAGCTATGTACATTGTAAGAATGCACTGTTTGGTGCATGGATGCAAAGGGAATAAGGGTTTGTCAAGCCCCAAAGACCTGAAGGAGCTCTGTAGAAGTGCTGTTGTCAATAGATTAGATTGTGGTGCAGACAACCTAAGTGTTCTTAATTTTTCTGGGGCATATATTGTTCATCTTTTTTTTAGGACACTACTTGAGGCTGCCTTTGCAGCTGTGCAATATTTTCTTTTTGGATTTTTTGTTCCTGAGCGCTTTTCCTGCTACCATTCACCTTGTACAAGCACAGTTGACTGTTATATCTCCCGGCCCACTGAGAAATCCATCATGATGATTTTCATCTGGGGGGTCAGCAGCCTATCCTTTCTGCTTAGCCTTGCTGATCTTGTCTGTGCTCTCCAGAGAATGACAGCAAGAAACCAAAAGAACAAGCTGGCAAACCTCCACGTAGAGAATGAGTGCATTTTAAATCTTCCCCCAGTACAGCATGGTAGCTCTTCTCCACCTCAAAATCAAGACTGTCCAGTATCAAATAGCAGCCAGACCAGTGATGGCTCCTGCTCACTTCTCTCTGAAGAGGAAGAAGAGGCTGTTCTTCATCCTGAAGTGGTCTCTCAGCAAACTGCCAGCACTAACCTTAACAGCAACAGCAATAAGCCCTGTATATTAGGAGAACTTGCTGTTAAGCAAGACAGCGCTGAAGAGCCCATGTGTGCCGGTGACCACCAAGGAACTACATGCAGGCACGGGAGACCCAAGCTTCAGCAAGACTTCATTAAAGATACTGCCCTGACTTTGAGACCTCAGATCAAGTCTCACCTTGGTGTTTCTTCCTCTGTAGTTCAGAGCAAGCTTTTAGGATACTACCCTTCAGCTGAGCTAAAAAACCCTGATGCACAATCAAATTATAGCAGTACTAGTTGCTTGAGGTCAAAAAAGTCAGAATGGGTATAGAGCCCTGAGGTAACACTACCCTATGACCTTGTCAGGACACATCATTGCATCACTGAGGAGGTTTCAGGTAGTTTCAGCTGGATCCCTTGACTGGGTTATGCCGCAGAGACACAATGATGCTGTGTTCCTCCATTGAAGAAGAAGCAAAAACCTTGGATAACAGTTTGAAGGATATTACATTAAGGGAACTATTCTTTGGAAAATGTAAAACTTTAATGTTTTTCTGAGTGTAAATGACTTTAAAAAGCTGTGGACTGTCACTGGTGTGACTGACCTGGTTTTCCAGGAGTACATGTGAACACTTGTTTACCCTAACCTAGTTTTATTGCAAAAGATTGAGCTTAGGAAAGACCTGACTTTTAAACACAGTTGTACATTGTCTACTGTCAGAAGGTTAATTTATCTCCTCATACTAAATTCTCTAAGCCCACTCTAAGAAAGGATGTTCAAGCAAGAAGAGTAGACAGTGAATAAAATAAAAATACATGTTTTGTAGCAAAGTATTAATGTGTAAAAAAACCCTTGGATCTTACTGATTGAAGGCTACACCCATCCTAGTTAGCAATGCCATGGCAGTACCTTTCTCTGACCCTGAGGTCAACTGGTACAGTCTGACCATGTCTGAGTTATTCAACTCAATTAGCCTCCAAAACAGGGTGGCTGCATCCAGATTAGCTGTTGGGAATGGTCCTATGCTCGAGAATTGCTCAGGAGATAACTGGGAAGTGTGGGTCAGAGGTGTGTCAGGGAGTGCTCCAGCAGCTTGACAGTGCAGGGGACTGAGCTCCAGTGCCCATGCCCTGGCACAGCTGACTCTGCTCTGGTGTAGATGTACTACTGACATGTCTACAAGGTGTTACGTGTCTCGATCTGAAATAGTCACACTAGGCTCTTGATTTCAGTAGGGGGAATGAGTCACCTGACCTGTTTTAGGCATCTCTGAAGGTAAGATTAGTCACTTTCTAGATATACCTATCTCTCCCACAATGTGATTATCTCAGACCTGGGCTTTAGGGAAGATGGTTTCTACCCCGAGAGAAGGATATTGTGGCAATGTCTATATCAAAGTGCTCACCTTCTTTGTCTGACAGACTTCTGATGCTAATAATTTGAAAATGTGTCTAAATTGAGTGAATCACAGAAGATTTTATTACTGTCATGCTTTGTGCTTTCCATCAGTGTTAACTCTCTTGCATTTACATAAGCGTGGTCCAGCACTGAAGCACAGCGGTGCGTGAGTTGAATTTTCTTTTAGCTACGAGTCAGTGGGGGTTGAAGGTTGCATATACCTGCAGATCATCAGTGGGAGTGGATGTGGAGGAGCATGTACTCAGAGAAATGTACTGGTGGTAGTGTCTTACAAAACAGACTATTCAGAGGGTGGCAAGAGCTGGTATTTGTAGATGCTGCTTGGAGCTGGAGTAGCTCCCTCCATTTAGACCCATGCAAAGGAGAAAACAGGCACAGATCCAGTCTTGCTCTTACTCTGCTATATAACAACTTTCTGTAATGACTTAATGGCTGGCTCCTCTGTGCAGAATATCAAGGGACAACAGCTTTCACATTGTCCTTTTTCTCTCCTGTCGGTGTGGAAGTCATTAAGACAGTTTGGCTCATAGTGTCTGTGTATCATTTCCTCACATACGCAAGGTAAAGACTAGCACTTAATTATCCCTCATCTTCTGCATCCCCTCAGAAATTAGGTAGCTTAATAGATGGACAGAACTGCTCTTTGGGTCGGGAGGCAGAACTTCTGCCTGTGAAGTACTTTGGGATCCTGAGGCATGCTACAGAGATTTTTAATTACTACCTTCTGAGTAAAGTTTTCCTCTCTATTAGCTGTGTTTGTTTCTTTTATCATGTATGCTTGTTGTATGATTTGTCATTTCCAGGGTAGGAGCAGCATTAATTATTAAACTTATCATAGGCAGAAAAACATTAAATATTTAAACTTCTCATCCTCCAAAGCCTCTTTAATGGGGTCTGTGCTGATTACACATACCATGACAAAACATTGCAACAATGAAACCTTTTATGATTCATTGCATCTCCTCAGCTGTGAGATGGAATGCAAGGAACAAATGTGGATTCAGTCTATCATGTACATCCCTCAGTGCGAGATATAAATAGGGTAGGATAAATAATAAATGCGTTGTGGCTGGACACAGTTTGCTTTTTTGTGTCTCTAGTTAGACATCTTTTAACGACTGAGGAGTGTCATTTCAAATCAGAAGGATCCTGTTTGTGTTTGAAATGGCAAGTGAAATTAGTGAACTTCTTCCTTATTCAGTTTGCAGTTTCTTCTTGTGAGATTGTGGCCTTTGGTTTGTGTCACTCAGCTGCAGACCTGGCTGCTTTTAGGACTTGTGGGCCCTTTGACTCATAATTTGGAGTCAGTGTAATAAGCACTTAATGAGTTTATAAAAACTGCATATTAAAACAGCAGGATTTGTATGGGCTTTTCACTGGGGAGTGAATAGAAGCTTCTGGCATCAACAACCTGCTCCTAAGGGAATGCCTCCAAGTCTCTTCTAATAACTATTTCCAAGTCACATTTAGTAATTACAAAGACACAATTTTACAAACTGGGTGGATCTACTGGCAAGGGAAGACCAAGGGAAGATGTGCAAATGTGTTTGAACTATTCTGAGCTTCCACAGCTCAAGCAAATTAAAAGTGATCATTGGTAGGAGCATCTGTAATGGCGAGGAGAAAATGGGAAAGATCTGTTTGAAAGAACAAAGAGGATCATCTCTAATTTCTCCTTATATTCAATATCACTGAATGTTAAGGTACTGTGAAGATGTCTAGATGTCCGAGAAAGAGTGAGTGAAAGAAGCAATAGAGGTGGAGCAAGGAAGCAACATGATTTTCTGCTGTTTAAGCAAAGGTTTAGCCTTTTAAATTTGTGAATTGGTTTCATAAGTCCTTCCAGAACATATTTCATACTCAGAAAAGTGTTACAAAAGCTGCTTGTTACGTTTGCCACTGTGTCTTTAAATCTTTTCTTAACCCATCTACTTCAGAAAAGCATTTCAGAAGATGGGTTGAAAACACAGTACTCCTAATACTGCCCTCAGGGAGCTTTGTCTTGTGTTCAGACAAGGCTGCCATAGCTGCAGCGCAGGTACCACTTGCACCCTGAGGTGGGTTTATGGAACAATACGTAAGATACATATATTGCTCATCCAGTCTTATGTGGTACTGAACATGAGACTATACAGAAAGGAATTGAGCTCCATGGAAATAAGAGTTAGAATTGATCAGGAAATCTGTGATAAAATAGTTTTCACCTGGGAAATAAAATTTTTATTGGAAAATTATAAAATGCCTAAAAAAAAATATTGTTTTCTTAGTATTTTCAACTGCATCATAGCACTGTTCTTGCTAAATAAGTATCTAGTAGGTTGCTGGAGACCCAGAATTTCCGTGTTTTCCATGCAGCAAAATCAAATATCACTGGGAGTTTCTGCAGTATCAGCATGTTTAAAGAAAAAAAAATCAAATTTTTTTACCTCTAAATAAGATAGATTTTAAAAAACTTTTTTCTAAACAAATTTTTTCAATTTCTTTTGTTTTTTTTTAGTTTCGAATTTTTTTTTTTAATACCAAAATAGAAGCCAAATGCAAGTTTCAATCAGTTATAATCACTTTATCCTCTTTCCTCACACTCTAGGTTGGGTCACTTTGATTTACTCTCATCAGCGTAATGGAAAGCTGTGACTCTTCTCTTGTGAAATACACTGTAGACAGGTGTCTAGGGAATGCATAATTTCCCATTAGCAGCAGTTGTTCTCCATGAATCTCTCAGTTCAGACCAGAATAAGTATTAAATCTGAAGTTAACAATGTAGAGAGATCCTCAGTGTATTCTTTCAAGTTATTAAAATTATCTGCCCTTATGTGATACATTGTTACTGCAGTGATTATCTTTCTAGCAGGGATCATTAAAGAGGATATTAATTGCACATTATTTTATTTTAATGTCACGATTACAATGGAAAACAGATAAATTATTACTGCTTGTAGTATTTTAGGATAATAAAGAAACGCATCTCCAAAAATAGGATAGTAGAGTAGTTGAAAAGGCTGTTCTTTAACTTGTCTTTTGTACTACTTCTAATAGCCTGATGTTCAACTGATAGAGAAGTAATTTTACAATGTAATGCTCTTACATTGTAATTGAGTTGCTAAAATGTTCTGCACATTAGATGGTCTCTGTTCAAAGCCATAGCATGAACTCTCGGCCTGTGATGCACAGCAATGCCGGTTCTGAAAAATGAGTTCACCAAGGCAGAAATCTGATTGGAAAGTATGAATTGTATCTCTACAATTAAAATAATCCAGCATCCATGTAGCTAGATTACAATCACAATCTACTTCACTAGCTTTTGCCTTCTCCCACTTTCCCCTCTGTTTTCTTCCATTTGGGTTTCACAGGCAGGATGTCCCAGGCCATGCCCACAACTATAATTTAATTATGGGACTACTCACAGAGTGCTAACTCCAAGGACTGTTTTATGATCCTGTGCCTTTCACAACATGGAAATACCAGGATACAGAGAGCTGTCTCTAATTCAGGTTCTGCAGCTAACACTTTAGGTTGAGTAGTGGATTAGCTTTGAAAAGCTTTCACTGATAAACAATTTACTGAGTGAAGATGATGGCAGATTCCGAGCTTTTCTTTAGAAACTGAAGTTTATATACGGTGCTCTCAAGAAAGATGGAGGATTTGGGGTCAGCAATCAGAAGTAAATCCTTTGACTTCTGGCTTTCCTATGTGTAACATTTATTTTGCCTGTGAGACTTTAGGCTCCACACACTGGAGTGTGTTTGGAGATTTTCTTTCACTGAACATGTCAATTTTGGCAAAGAAATAACAATAATGGAAAGAAAAAGAAGATTTTGACCTAGCAGAATGAATTTTTGCATTTTCCTCTCTGATTTCCTGCCTTTTCCTCATACAGAAGATAGGAGATATTTTTTAATTATTTTTTTAAGAGAAACCAGAATAAGATACTTTTAGAGCCCTGCTAAGCTCGTTAAGCAATGCCTTCCTTGTTCTGACAAATTAGACACCCACTTAGACACCCACTCCTTCTGCTCATTTCTCTAGAAGTTAGTGTGAGTGATTCTTTCTTCTAACAGACCATATACAGTGCAATTAGCTCCTTCTTTCTGGTACCTGCTTTTTTCCCAAACCTCTGTGCTGTCCTTGAAGGCCTAGTGGAGATATTCAAAGGTAAGCAGATGGACAACTCATGTACACATTGGCTAACAAAGCCAAGCTTTTTTTCTGCTTCAACAAGCCTCTTTCTAAAGCATTTTTCTGAAACATAAACATGGAATACCTATAACACCGTTTAACAAATGTGATGCATTGATAGATACCTGTTTGCACAGGTTCACCAGAGACTTTCACGTAAGTCTTGGTACACCATCTGGAAAGGATCCTGATCTTTGAATGACTGGAGAAAACTGCAGAATTTGCATTGCAGCCCCACTCCTGTCTCCTACCAGTCACTCAGAACTGATCCCACAGAGCACAAACCCACATGAAATTCAAAAGATGACCCTAAATTAAGGAATGATCTAAACACAGATTTTTTTTTTTTGTAATGTAGATAGATAGATGGATAGCTAGAGGTGGTAACAATTATCCGCCTCATTACCTGGAGTTATGTGAAACACAGAGCTACTTCAATTTAGAAGAAATGCATCTCAATTTTCAGAGTCTACCGCAATAGACTCTGAAATGTGCAGATAAATAGGAAATAATTTCTCCAAATTACCTGTGTCTGAGAAACATATTTCATGACTTTTGGACAGAAATATTGACAATCCCTTAAAACAGCAGTGTCATGTTTCCTATTTAGTTAGCTTTCTGTACTTCAGCAAAAAACCTTAAAATGGTACCAGTCTGGTTTAAACTTGGCAGCTGACATTTCGTTTCTCCTCAGGACAGTACTTCTCTCACACAAAAAAGGATTTGATTAAAACATCCAAGCAGATGATTTATTCTTACATGAGATTCCTAAAATATTCCTACAAAGCTCACTTCCAGAAACAATTTGGCTCAGCACACTTTACCTTTTGAGAAGTATTGCTGGTATAACCCAAAGACCCTACAAATTAAAGACAAAGGCTTCAGCAAAACATTTAAGTTGTTCGTTTCTCTTGAAACGCTTGTTGATACCAGTGGGTAATATTCTTGTTGCGCAGGACCTGGGGTCCAGCCTACTAGAAGCTAGGCACCAGCTCAGTTTAAATATTGTCCCTGACTGCTTCTGACACCAAATTCTATAAATTTTTTGCCCTGGTTTTGGAGTTTATGCACAGACATCGTAAGAACAGTTCACCTGGGGCACCAAAATACACCTTTCAGTACTTTCCAGTCCCTACAGAGCTGCCCACTGCATCCCTGCAGGCAGCCTGCAGGCCCCTACCAATACAGACTGAACACTTTAAACATGGAGTACTTTGTCTGTTGATTCACCAGAAATGAGTAGATTAGTTGAAACGAATCCTGTGCTATAGAGTTACATTGAGAAACTGTTGCAAAGCTAAGGCCACTTTGCAGGGAAACCCTTTAGTAGATATGTAATACAATTGTATGCAGATCTCTGTGTCTGCAAAGTTAACTGTAGATAAACTTATTTGGACTGGAGAATCAGCAGGATCTTCCTTGGAACCAGACTATATGGAGAATGTCATGAGGATATGGATGCCTCAGTCAGACCTGACAGAAGACCTCACCGACCATCTCAGTGAGGACTGAGCTCCCTTGGTTGAGTCTTCCCTGCAATTTGGCACACCACCATGCAATGTGCATGTAAGCGTTTGCAGGAACTAGTTTGTAAAGAGAAAGTGCTAGTGAGCATCAGCTTCTTCCAGTTTTGCCAGTGTCTTTATATTCTGTCTGCTTCAATACCAAGTGGGGTCTCATGGTGCAGAAAGCTGTAGTTTTTCCAGTACACTGGCTGTACCCCACATGGGGCTGCCCCAGATGCCAGCATGCATCCCAAAAAGCAGCAATGTACAGCCTCCATCACCCACCCTGGAGTACCACTTCCACCATTTTCAGGATCTTCGGCAAAGAGTGTTTCCAAAAATGAGGCAGAACTTGCTTACCAGACCACCTATGTTGCTGTACTAGTTGTATCTGACTGTGTCAGCCTTTACTTTCCAGCCTACCAGCAGAAGCTAGCCAGTGCCATGCAGTTACTGAAGAGACAGGATCCTGGTATGAAAGATGACCCAGGAATAGAGAAAACGTAGTGATAAACATGGTCTTTAGCTACATACGGTGCATTCCTTCTTGCTGTATTTCCCCTATTTGCCAGCCTTGAGCCCTTTCTCCTGCACTGCGCTAGTGTGCCAGGACGAGGTGAGCATCATCCTTGAGGCAAGCAATGGAAGATGCATATAGGCCCTATCCACTTCCCGGCTCTTCCAGCCCCCTCTGGCTTTGTCACAGGCCAGCCCGTCTGTACCCCGGCCTAGCACCCTGTATGCCCCAACCCGCGGCAAGTCCATTTTCCAGAAGGGATTTCAGCCCCTTGCTTCAGTGTGGCCTTGGCAGTAGCTCTTACACTGGCAATGTTTTCTGTCCATCCAGAGCCATCTCTTGGAGCCCTTCGCGTTTACCAGAGCTCCAGGTGGTTATCTTGGGGAAGGCAGTTCCCATTTGTACTTTTGTACCCGGTAATTTGAAGCGAATGCCACCAGGAGGGGTGGTAGTGGTGATGATACGTGGTGTGGGTCACAGAAAACTGTGAGGAAAAGCTGCTCTGCTTGCAGCCATAGGCCTTCTGCAGACCTGGGGTTACTTAAGTTGACTTAATTGGCCAGGTTTATATCTGAGAGTAAAACCTCTGCAAAAGCTGCTTTAGACAGTCGATATAAACTGGAGCCAGCTTTACTGGCAGAAAACCTTACTGGAGACAAGCCTGCAAATACAAGTGTGTTTTTGAAAGCTCTTTTTTATGGGTTTTCTCATTAGAATGAGTTTGCCTTGCTGTTAGGTCTGTGTCAGCTGTGTGAGTCCTTAGGCAGGCAGCTGTCAATCTTGCTTTGGAGACTGATCTTAAAGAACAGAGGGACCTTTGTCCTTCTTTTGAAGATTTATGTATTATTTAGGTCCAAAACACTTGGTGGTGTTAGTCTGAAGAGGTCTACAGCTGGGAAGACTTTTCATTACTTTGACTATTTTTCTTTAAAAAAAATAATTGTGGTTCGCTGCCAGGTGCCAAGTTCCCTTAAACCCTAGTGCACACCAGGAGACAGAGCCCCATCTGTCAAACGCCCACTGATGGCCATGAGGAATGGAGAACTTGTGGGTGTTTTTCACAAAGGGAGTCCTTCCTCTTGGCTGACAGTCCTGTGTGAGTAAGGACGGGAAGCTTTACAGCCCACGGATCTGGTGGGCATCCAAGACTGGTCCCTGGCTCAAGCTGCACCTCCATTGCCTTCCTTCTCCCCTCTGCCATAAGATATTGGTGAGTTGGGGTTGGGCTCAAGCAGGGCTTTTAGGGAGGGTAGGGGACTGCATCCACACTAAGTGCCAGGGCTAGGACAGTTCTCAGACGATGTCTGAAAATACCAGACATGGGTATAGGACCTCCATTCCTCGTAGTTCTTTGCTCTTTATCAGTACTTAACTAGCTTAGTTAATAAAGATTGTGTTTCAGGGAACATTAGGTTGAAGCATGTCACTATTTTATTTGAACATATTTGCTGCTCTCTAGAGGAGCTGATGAAACTTGCATGGTTTAAGAATACATGGTTATCCACGTTTAAGCCGTCCTAAAATCTGGATAAATGAAGAAAACTGAAGAAAGGAAGCAAACCAAAGTAAACAATAGCCTCCCTAAAATGTTGCCAGGAAATGAAGCAGCAGCAAAATAAATTTTGGAGTATAAAGTAAAGAACAGAGAAGTTAATATACCGCAAAGAGGTGGAAGAAGCACTTAGGTATCATTACAGGTGAGGGGACTGCCAGAAAAAGGTGATACTAAAATAACACCTTTTCCATAAATTATGATTATACCAATCAAAGGTCTTATCGAGAATAACCCCTCCCAAATCCTTAGCAGACAATGTGCAGAGTGCTTTTAAGGGGGTCAAAGAGGCCAGACCAGTAGCTAAGAAACAACCTCTCTATTGAACAATCAAAACCATAAATTGTACCAGCTTGTACAAAGACATGATAGAGCCCAGCGAAAAGTGTAAAACTTGAGCAGTCAGCAATTAAAGAATCCACCACCGAGAAAATACTGAAATCTTGCAACAGAGTTGTGACTGATGATAAAAAGAATCACCAGATTCTCTTGGCAGCGTTCAGCTCAGGATTAAGTCACCTACATTTTGTCGCATAGCTGTGAGGTAGGTGTCCAAACTCCCACTACTCTCCAAGGAGACCTGATCAAATCCAAATCTGGGCTCCAATCAGTTGTCCACAAAAGGTATTCCATGTCATCAGAGTCGCCAGAGGGTAACTGAGATGTTCACCTGAGGCTTTCCAACATGACAGAAAACTACAGGAGACCCATGCTCTTTTGGAGAGGCAGGTAGAAACTGGATAGGAATCTCCAGGACCACCTGCAGCCTGTGTCTGAGAAATTAAATTAAGGCCCACAGGTTTACCTTAGAGGGAATGAACTCACCTTCCGGGACCCACTGACTATGTTACTAACACTCTATTGACCACAACAGGAGTTTATGTAATAGCTTACATTTAAAAAGAAACATATTTAAATACTTATCTGCATTTAGATGTCTTAGCCTTGAGCTGAACCTCAGCCTTCACCTAAACATGGCACTTGCAAAGGGGGAAAAAAAGAAGAAAGAAAGGATGGAAGTATGAAAATATCAAGAAATATATAAGCAATGATCACAGCTGGAGAAGTACTACTGTAGAGGATGTTACCTTTCACCAAATGTGATATTGGTTTTGCTCAACAAAAGAGACAGAGAAAGCAAAGTCAGGAGAATAGTATTGCTATTGACCTGGACTATCATATGATGTCGAACATTTTCACAGTAGAATTATTTAGAAAAAGAGCAGGAAAAACAAAACCACACTGGTCATACCTTTCATAGATTTCAAAAAGACATCTTGCAAGTCACCACTGCAACACTCTGAATTCTTCTAAAATGCCAAAAGAAAAATTGACACTGAAGTCTGACTTTCACAAGTACAGTCAATATGGCCACACAGCTGTAGACTGAGCTTTTTTAATTCTCTTGTATGTTATCGCTAAAGATTTACTTGAGAGAAGTGCATAAAAAGAAGCGCTGTAGTGCCACAGGAATATGCTAGGAGATGTAAATACACAGCTGGACCAATGCTTCAATAGAAACAAAAAGATTGTCCAGTGTTGACCGAGATATATGATCTCTATATTATCAGAAAACACAGCATATCAGAATCTGCCACCTCAGCCACTGCTTCAAAAGACAAGATATTTAGAGGCAGATGCATTGCTTTTTAGGAGACATTAAATAAAAGTTTGTTCTGCCCAGTGTTTGTGACAACTGGCTGGACACAAAAAACAGCAGGAGTTTCTTAAAAGCAATTCTCTTACTTTTCTCAAAGACAGAATATAATATCACTTAATGTAAAATAACATATCCCTTTTCTTCCAAGAGACAGCCATTATCTATATAATACCTTATATTAAAAATCTTCCATAATTTCGTTGGGATGAAACCAGCAAAGGGTCTATAGAAGTTGCTCTATGAACATTATTCACTTTCAACTTCCACAGATTTTTCACTGTTGGCTTTTGTACCTTTCAGAAAATTCTACCCTGAATAATTCTACACAAAATAATTCTCCATTACCTTCTTTTAAGACATGCAGAAATATATAATTTTTTAAAATTATTATTATTCTCATCTATCCTATTTTCCCAGAAGGAATTATGTTTGAAAGCACTGTGTAAATTCATGAGTTAAACCCTAATTCAGAAAAGCACTCTTGTTCAGGAAAACTTTTACGCATATTCTTACTTTAAGCATCTTATAAAATCTCACTGAAGTCAATAGGACTTTGGCATGCACTTAAATAGTCCTTGCCACCCTACACGCTTATGATCCACTTCTATTCAAGAAAGCAATCAAGCACAAGTTTCTGAATCAGGATCTAAAGGTATTCTGTGAAAACCATTTCTATTCCAAGCTCTAATAAATTAGGTTTTTTGTGATTTTGCTTTTTTTTTTTCATTAAGAATGTATAACGTGAATGTGCTTTGCTTCATTTTAAGCTGCAAAGGCCCATTTTATATACTGCTTGTTAAATCAGATTCTAATGATTCTTTCCCTCATGCAAATCTTTCCTCTCATTCATGGATTGTATTTAAATTCTGCTCAGCTTGCATTCATGATGCCTTGTCAGTGATTTGCATTGCTCTGATGCGTTTGCCCTGGTTGCACCCCTCACTCACTTTGGCTTGAGAACATAGAAGCCATAAATAACTCTTTAGCTGCTAAAAACAACACACACAATTCTTGTACACTAATGAGCTAGAGGATGGCAGCAATGAAGCTCCTTGTGGGTCTCTGTGGTTTCCTGGTCTGACTATTCCTAATGCCCTGCTCCGTACCCTGGAAAACTGGGATTTTCCAAATTGTTATAGGCAAAATATCGCTTCCCTAGAGCTTTGCAAAAAAGTAACTTCAACTTAAAAATCACAATGGTAAATGTGTCTTCTGCCCAGCAGGTTTGGGGAAACCTGCTGAGTGACTGGTCTCCCCTCTCTGCATGCTGGGAGGCTGGAGCTCCAGATGGCAGCAATGTACAGAACATGGGCCGCCCCAAAGCTGCAGGTTCTGTAGCGGGATGGGAAACTTTTTCCCTTCCCTCCCAAAAAGTCAGATTTAATTTTATTCCCACCCTACACTTGGAACGAAAGCCAAAGCCAGTCATTTGTTTCATAAGCCAGATTGCTACATTTTCTGATTTACATTGAAAGAGGCCATTTAGATTTCAACCACTGAGAAATGATGAGGGTATAATGTCTAACATACATTTCGAATCAAGTCAGTTCATAGCATGAAGATTATTCTTTCTAATTTCAGAAGATGTGAAAATGGGGTATTCTAGTCATAGGTTCATTTTCTGGAAAAAAAATCAAGTAGAAAAAATAATCGAGACTAATTCTTTGTGAAAAAAGTTAGGTATAATTTAGCAACGACAAATGTTTGGGGGAAAGCACATCTAGCTAACGCATTTAAAACATACGTGAAAGCATCTAACAAGTCACACATAAGGCAAAAATGAATGGAAAAGAACCGTTTTTTTTTCTGCAACATATTATAAAATCAGGTAGTATCCAAGACAAAGAGAGTCCAGCTTTCTCCTTTATGATATATTGGGTATGTATAGTAATTTGCCCACATCTTTCGGACTAAATTTGTAATTTCTTGGAAAGCTGTGTTTTCAAAAAGGCCATCAGCATTCTTTCTTTTTCTCCGCTGGTTGCGGTGACAGCCTCCTCTGCCCGGCGGGCTGCAGCAATAGGTTACGTGCGAGGTCGGCGGGCAGCGGGCAGGTCCCCCGGGGGCCGCGCTGCCCTCCCAGCCCGCACGCCCACGGGGAAGGTGGCATCGCCCGCGCCGCGGCCTCCGCCGGGCCCCGCGGGGAGAGGGGAAGCTGAGGAAAAGGTGGCAAACGTTAGCCGCGGAGCCCTGCGAGGGCAGGGACCGGCGGAAGGGCCTCGGGGTGAAATTCCCGGTCTCTCCCAGGTGAGGGCACTGCCGGATGGCGAGCGCAGCGGCGTGCCCCCTCCCGCCGCCCCGCCGCGGCTTCTGCTGCACACCGGTTCCCACCGCAGTTCCGCCGTTTGCCGGGATTTCTTGCCCGATCCAACTCCAAAACGGTTGTAAGCCCGCCGTGCCGTACCTGCCTGCTTTAGAGAATGGGAAGAATGAGTCATTTTTCTCTAGTCTTTTAAAAGCCGATTTAACTTTAGCCCTTCAGCGTACATAGCCCAGATTTGGCTTGGTAAGCCTGACGGGATGGCCCCACGCTGGTCTGTTTCTTTTCACCTAACTCCCTCAGATTTCTTCGTGTCTTCCAGATGAAGAGGATCACATCTCTCACCCAGGCCCCATGCGAGGGCTAGGGTACTTTGTAAGCTGTAAAGGCAGCAGTGGGATCGGTGTTTGAGAGCGCCAGCTTCACTGCAAAACGGTGATAGATTTGGTGCTGTGCCTGGGAAACTGCGTACACTCGGGGCGTAGGGGACTACGGCCTTTGGGGGGGTTACTGGGGGGAAAATGGTGGGGAGGGCATAGGTGCGAGGATGTGCTTGTAAAATGGAGCATTACTGAAATAACAGAAGAGTCAGGAAATCCGGGTTCTTCCCCTAGACTTGAACTTAAGTTTCGTTAGCCTGGGTATTATTACTGCAATTTTTGTCTCCCAAGAAGAAATTTGACTATTAATTCACTAGTGAATATAAAGTGTTTTGAGATCATAGATAAGAGACTTGTAGGAGTTAAAAAGTATTATCTCAGCCTTCAAAATGCTTGGTTCAGCATTTGACCTTAGGTACTAGTTTCTGAAGTGATTTGACTATCCTTAGTCACCTGAGATTGTGGCTCCACATTTTAATACCAGACACTAGTTATTTCCATACCACCATAGCATTTATGATGTGTGATCCTTTCTGCTGAACTAGTGAAATTCATATACCTGATTACAGTAATGATGAGCATTTAGAAAAGCTTACATAAATAGCACTGTCTGAACATTTCTAATTGAATTCTCTTAAAGGCTGCCTAGAACTCATCACCACCACATGCAGGGAGTCTGCTCTGTTCAACATTTCTTCCTTGGACGATCATCTGTAAATCACTTTCTTTACTCTTCTTAGGCTCATCCTGTTGCTTTCAGGAAGACCTTTGTTGCCCAGCCTTTTTAATTCTAGGAAGAGGTGTGCTATCTTTTCCATACCATCCAGTTTAGTTTTGGTAGGCAAGGCAAAAAGAGAGGGAACATGGCCAGGATGGGCAAGGGAGAGAGATTGTTCCTCACTTGCTTCCCTGTTGGGCCAGAAGCTGGGTTGGCCACAGCGGTGAAAGAAGTGTGTGCCTAGAGAAACACAGGCCATGTGGCTCTGGAAACGGGGTGCAGGAGCAGGGCATGCTACAGGCAGGTTGTAACACGCACTTTGGAAACTGGTTGTGATTCTACAAGCTGGTTTGACTGGCCCACATTGAGCCTTCTTGCAGCATGATCTTGACTGTAGGTGAGCTTTCACTCCAGGAACATCTTTTGTAATTCTTCAATGTTCATTATCACCAGTTCGCTTTTTGCCCATATTAGGTGCCCTGTCTATACCATGTAAAATTCCACATCTTTATTGGTTAAGAAGGTTAACTTACTGGGCAGGCTAGGTTTGGCTTTTGCCCTGTAGGTAATGCTTGTGAAAGAAGTATGTTGGGCCCAGTCACTGGGATCAAACAGTGGTCTTACTTGTACTGAAGTTTTTATATAGACCTGGGATTCTCCCAGGGACTCTGGTATTTCTTTCTCAGCTACTGATTCCTTTTTAAATTTGGGCATTCCACTTCGGGTCCCAGTACTGGTTTCCTCTTGTGAAGAACTGTTGTGGTTTTTTTCCTACAAGCCACCTTCAGGTGTCTAGCGAGGTGTCCGCCTGAGTGAATCTGGAAAGAATCTGGGCTCTGAAGCCAGGGTGAAGCATGCTGTAGGTAGTGTGCGCACAGAGATGCCTCCGTCTCCAGCTTTCCTACCCCACCTGGGAGACCTTTTAGTACTAGTAAAGCACATTTCAAGAACTCTTTAATGCGTGAGCACCCCAATACTTTAATTTTAAAATGTTGCATAAGAAAGAAGGAAAAACGACTCCTTGTGTGCCAGTCTTAGTCTTCCTAGCCTTCCCAGAAAGCCTGGCCACATTCGTATTATTTCAATACATAAGAATTTCCCAATTCCTCCCTGTCTGAAGTCCCTTCCCTTCCATGACTGATTATCAAAGCTCCATGGAAGCCTCCCCTGCACAGGGAAAACTTTGGAGCAGGTTGCAGGACACTTCCAGGTAGCTCCTAGGGACTCAGCAGCAGGGCCCAGGGGAGGTGTGGTGTCCCTCCTGAGGCCCTACAGCACACCTGCACTGCCCTGACCCTTTTAGAAAGGCCCACTGGCAGCTGGGCCACCTCCTTCAGGGGCTGCAGGATTATTTGGTCATTACAGCAGGAGAAGAATAATCCATAGGATTTCCTTTTGAAGCAGAAACATGTAAAGCAGGGAGGGGTCCTGGAAAGAAAAGGAACACTCTGAAGGTATGTTGCTTCCTAGAGAAGAAAAATAATCCAAAACCGTGTTTCTCTGCTGGTTTACTCAACTCTCCTGAACAGAGAGCAGTTAGACCTTTCCTTGAGCTGCAGGAGGCTCTTAGTTGCCATTTATCCAGCTCTCCAAATGTTGCTATACAAGTTGTGCTATGGAGCCACATCCGTGATAATAAAGCTTTCCCTTAGCTCCCCAGAGCCAGTGTGGCTGCCGGGGTGCGTGGGTGCTGCCCCTGCCCACGGGTGAGCCTATGCCAGCAGGGATGCTGAGGGCACTCCTGCTCCACAGGCAAGGACTTGGGCCACAGGTCTGCTGGGGCTATATTTAGTCATTCTCCAGCAAATTTAGGGAGAAGGCAGTTTATCATCAGACCTTGAAAGTTAACATGTAACTCCTACCACCTCACTGATATTTTTTTGGATCTTCATAGCAAATTTATCTTTAAAGTCTGATAAAAGGTATCATAATAATGTGAATTTCCGTGTAGCTGTGGATTTTTATTTCTAGTATACCTAAATGCCTTGCTGTTGGTTTTTCTGATTTTTGTTTTTCCCCTTAGACACAAATTTCATGTTGATTCACAAAAATCTGCACTTGTAAATTAATTTCTCTAGCACCATTTCCCCAGGTCTGTGTTTCTAGTGATTTGAATTTTGTCTCATTTTTATTTCTTTAACCTTTGCATTATTACTCAGTCACTTCCAAAGCAGGCATCTTGTTAACCTAACTAGCTCTGAGACTGCTTTGCTGACTAAGTCCACCTGCAGCACCTCTTAGCTCATTCCAGGGTAGGTTAAGCCATAGGGCTACTTCCTATCTTTCACTAGAAATGCTTTTACCTCAGCACTAGCAACCTGTACCAGCAGTCTGCGAGCGACCTATCTGAACAAATTCTCACAGAATAGTTGTGGCTGTACGTCCCCTTGGTCTTCCTTGCTAGAATGTGCTGGAGGGGAAGGAACACAGATTTTTGTCTGAAGAAGTGATTGTGCTTCCATATGTGGGGCTTCCCCAGCACAAAGACCTCTACCTTAGCCCCACTGACAGCAGAGAAAATTGCCACGTTGATTTGTATGTTTCAACAACTGTTTAAGAAATGTTTCCAGCAATACAGGGAAATACTGGGGCCTTCTCAATTTACAGGTATGTCAATATTCTGATCTTGGTCAATTGGTGTATAAATAGGCACCATGCATAAATCCCAGTGGAACATCCTTTACATTTGAGAAGTTAAAATTATTTTTCCCTCCAAGGAGTTACAGATCGGCATTTTTAAATTCCTCCTTTTCATGATCCCGGTAACTTTATGGAAGTAGAGGAGTCTATTAAGTTACGGGATCTTTGAAAGGGACACCAATAATCAAGTCAGTGCTCAATGGAACAAGGTTTTTCCCACAAATCATGACTGATATCTGGGTCATTAGTAGGGTAGCTGCCCATCTCTTATCATGATTGACAGGTTAATAAGGGACCTGGGGCTATCTTTTCACTGCTAGCACGCAACCTAACCAATTGCTTTTAAATGATTGCTAATTTGACAGAATATAAGCAGAAGGCATAAAAATATCTGGAATAATGTCTAATGCAGCTTTTACTCCTGGTATTCCGAGTGCTCCCATTTTAGAAAACAGATTAGAATGTAGTTAATAGATTTTAATTTTTTTTTTAGACACTCAGTTTTTAAGGAAAATCTTGTAGTTGTTCTTTGGTTCAATTAGGAGCAAAAGAGAAGGGAGTTTTGTAATGCAATTGTCCCGTAAAGGAAAATGTTTTAAATTGGGGAGATTATGTGAGCAGACCACCTGTAGGGCATTCATAGCTCTTTTCTATAATGCTCCAAGCCGTGCCTTGCTGCCTGCAGTCTGGCTAACAATGCAGGGAAAAGCTGTTTAAAAGGCTGTTCTCCCTTTTCCCTCTGGTGTTCACTAACTGTTACAAGTCTTCCTCTTTAAAAAAAAAAAAGTCCCAAGTCCCTTTAATTGAAGAACTTTAAGGCTCCATGGTGGCCAATTGGTCTGCAACAAGAGGAACCAGGCAGCAGGGAAAGAAACTTCAGACTATACATCACGTTTGGTGAAGAGAAAAGATCAAAGTTTTCCCAAACTCAAAAGAAACCAAGTTCCCTACAGATTAACCCTATTCATTTAGCTCCTCTTAAAGGAATGATGTTCTGAGCCACTGGGCAGACAGGTAAAAAGTTCAACAATTGCCAAAGCATTCTTCTGTTAATTCAACAGCCTTCTGCTCAAATAAATTAGCTTAGTCCTGACAGAAGAACAATACCTTTTCTGCTGAAAAAGGACCATATTTGATATACAAAAGTTAAGATGTTAGTTTAATCTGTTAAGAAGAGATTGATCTAACAAATCTCAACTCGCTGTTCCACCGTAGTACGTGATCTATGAATTTAAAACGTTAACCTTTTACACTTCAGCATGCATCCCCGGAAAGGCAGGTGCTTACAGAAGTGCAGACAACCGATATGAGAGGCGTGTGTGCACATTCCTAAAATAACACCCATTTTAAAAGGATACTTAACATGCCATGTGAGATGACTCTTTTGTAAAGGCTCAGTTTAAAGACACTGTCGTCTTTCAAAAAGCAGGGGAGAACTATGGTAAGGCACCTCCCCGTTTTGGCAAACACTTTTTCAGAACAACTTGTTGAATGACTTGTTTTCCTTGTGTCTGCGTATCTCACCGCTTTAACAGAGGCAGCCATCTATTACAGGGTTAGCGACTGGAGCATGAATGCAGTTCATAGTTTACAGAATCACCTAAAGACATAGCAGCTGGAAAAACCAGGGCAGGAGTAGGGGGAAAGCTTGAAAAAGTCATTTATCAAAAGTCATTTTATTGACAAAATAGAATACTCATATTTGTTCTTACAGGGGTAGCCTCTAAACTTTTTTACAAAAAAAATTTACAGACTGTATAGCTTTGGATATATACATATTTTACACATCTGTACAAGGTAACAAATAATTATATAAATACATCCTTTAATGTAGGAAACCCGTATTTAGCTGGGGTGTATAATTAAGACATGTTTTGATTCAGTCTGTATTGTAAGGCATTTGCCTGGTCATCAAGATCCCAAAAACCTGTAGTCCCAGCACACTCGCACCTCAGGACGGGGAGGGGGGGAAGGAAGACCCTCCCTCCCACGAGCAGAGAGCTGCTATTAGTCCGGAGCGAATCAGAAGCCGCTGCGCCTTGCCCTCTGCAAGACACGGGTGAGCCTCTACCCTCCTCTGCCAGCAAAATAATAAGCTGGCTCCTTGAAGTACATGCTCCCTGCATATGAATGGAGGGGAAGGAGGAGGGGGCTGGAGCCTGGGGCCTCTGCCAGCTGCATTGTTCTATACAAGCTGTGGCTAATAAGGACCATTAGGGGTTCATTAATGGCACCAAACAGTGAGGGGGCATTTTAGGCAGGCCGGTGTCCCTCCTTCCCTAACCTTTGGCCTCTTTCCCCCTCCTCACACTTGAGAGAGGGGCATCTGCTTGGGGTAGGAGACAGAGCTGGCGGTGCCCGATCTCCACGTCAGGCCGGTGCTGACATCGCTGTAGAGGGAGCCACCGCCTCCGGCGCCAAGTCCTCCCGCTGCGGCGATTGCCGCCTGCCCGCCTGCTCCCGCCCCCGTGCCCCCGGCCACGGCAGCACCTTTGCTGGCCCAGCAGCAGCGGGTGCAGAGGGCCCTCCAGGACTCGAGGGTCTTGCCGGACCAGACCCAGACACCGGAGGTGATGCCCACCACCAGGCACATGAAGTACTTGAGCATGAAGACAGCGTAGTCGGGGCGGCGGGCCTGATCGGGCTGCTGGTCGCGCAGGCAGGGGCAGTTGTGCGTGGCCTCCCAGCGGGGCCGGTTGTGCTGCTCATAGAAGAGGCAGGCGACCACGCTGGCGGCTGGCACGGTGTAGAGCACGGTGAAGAGCCCCAGGCGTATCATCAGCTTCTCCAGCTTGTGGGTCTTGGTGGGGCCGCCCTGCTGCTTGATGACGCTGCGGATGCGGAAGAGCGAGACGAAGCCGGCAAGCAGGAACATGGAGCCGATGGCCAAGTAGATGAGCAGGGGCGCCAGCACAAAGCCCCGCAAGTTCTCCAGGCTCTGGTTGCCCACGTAGCAGATGCCGGCCACGGGGTCCCCGTCCACGGAGCTGAGGGCCAGCACGGCGATGGACTTGACGCTGGGCAGCAGCCAGGCGGCCAGGTGGAAGTACTGCGCGTAGCCGGCGATGGCCTCGTTGCCCCACTTCATGCCGGCGGCGAGGAACCAGGTGAGGGAGAGGATGACCCACCAGATGGAGCTGGCCATGCCGAAGAAGTAGACGAGCAGGAAGACCACGGTGCACAGCGCCGGGCCGGTGCTCTCGTACCGCACGTGCTCGGCCCCCGCCAGCTCGGGCTGCAGCTCGGCCGCGCCGCCCGCCGCGCCGCGCCCCCCCGCCGCCGCCGCCGCCCCCGCCGCCGCGCCGCCGCCGGCCCCCGCCGCCCCGGCCCCCGCGCCGCCCGCCCCCGCCCCGCCGCTGCACGCCACCTTCTCGTGGCCGGCCACCAGGCGCACCAGGTAGCCGAGGGAGACGAAGAGGTAGCAGGCGGCCAGGAAGATGATGGGGCGCTCGGGGTACTTGAAGCGCTCCATGTCGATGAGGAAGGTGGAGACGGTGGCGAAGGTGGAGAGGAAGCAGAGCACGGACCAGAGCCCGATCCAGAAGGCGGTGAAGGCGCGCTCGTCGGGGCTGAAGTAGGGGTTGTGGCAGGGCAGGGCGCAGTTGGCGATCTGCCCCGTCTTGACGCGGTTGTAGAGCGGGTGCCGCTCGCTGGACACCGACACCATGGGCGCCCGGCACTGGCAGCCCGGCTCGCAGGGCGGCGGCGGCCGCGGCTTGCGCGGGGCCTCGGCCGGCGGAGCGGCGGCGGCGGGGGGGGGCGGCCTTGGCGGGGCCGCCGCCGGGCCTGGCGCCGCGGAGCGGGGGCTTGGCGGGCGGCGGGGCGGCCGTGGTGAGGTCCGTGCGGTTGTAGTCCATGCAGAGCGTGTCCGGGCTGCCCTGCTCGGGGAGGCGGTCGCAGCGCATCCTGTCGGGCCAGGCGAAGCCGTACTGGCGCATGAGCGGGGCGCAGCCGGCCTTGGCCCGCTCGCAGACGCTGCGGCAGGGCGGCAGCGGCTTCTTGTAGTCCTCCAGGCAGATGGGGGTGTACATGCTGCAGAGGAAGAAGCGCAGGTCGCTGGAGCACTGGATCTCCACCAGCGGCCAGAACTGGTGCACCTCCAGCCCGGCCTCGTCCTGCGTGTCGTGGTTGAACTGGTTGGGCATGTAGGTGTAGTTGTAGCCGATGCCTTTGCAGAGGGGCACGGTGATCTCCTGGCACGACAGCTCCTTGGCCGAGGAGGAGGAGGACGACGACGACGAGGAGGAGGAGGAGGAGGAGGACGCGGCGGCGGCGGCCGAGGCGGCGGCGCAGCCGGCGCGCTGCAGCAGGGACAGGGCGGCGAGCAGCGAGGCGATTTCCAACAGGTAACTCCACTCCATGCTCGGCGGCGGGCGGCGGCCCCGGCTCCTCTCCCGTCCCGCTCAGCAGCCGCGGGGAGCGCGGCGCCGCAGCAGCCCCCCGCCCCGGCTACCCCTCTGCGGGGCGGAGGGCGGCCCCCTCCGTGCACGGCCGCAGGTGAGAGGGCTCGCAGCCCCCGCGGGGCTCCGTCGCCCGGGAGGAGCGAGAGGGGGGAGCGGGGGGGGAGCCGCCGGCCGGCCGGCCGGCCCCCGCGCGGCGCCGGCGGAGGGGGGGTCCGCTCAAGGAAGGCCCCTCAGCCGCCGTCGCATCGCTCCTCGCGGGGCTGGCTGCGCAGGGCGGGGGGGTCGCCGCTTCTCTCGCCGCTGCTCCAGCGCCGGCCGGGAGCGGAGCGGCGGCAGAGAAGTTTCGCCGTCAGCCCCCGCGCGGCGCGGTCAAGATGGCTGAGGCGTCCCGGGGACCGGGCGCTGCGCCCCGCGGCGCCGGGCTCCCACCGCCCCGAGCGAGCGGGCGGTGGCGGGGCCGGTGCTGGGGCGGCCGGAGCGGCTCCTCCCGCCGCCCGGCTCTGCGGGTGACCGCCAGCCGGCCGGCCGGTCCTCGCTCTTCGCCGCCGGCGGGGCGAGCCGGCCGCCGGCGCCCCCGGCCGCGATCGCGCCACCTGAGCCGCGGGGCGAGCGCGGCAGCGCCTCCGCGCAACTTCTCGCTCTCCGGCCCCGGCAGCGCCACTCCGGCCGCCGCGCTCTCATGAATATTTATAGCGAGCGCCGCCGGGCCCCGCCTCCGTCGCCTCGGCCGCCTATCAGTCGTGGCCGGGCGGGGGGCGGGGGGGCCGGCCCCGGCCCTCCTTAAGGTGGAGCCGGCGCCCCGACCGCGGCGCGGCGGGCGCTGCTCGGTGCCCCTCAGCCGGCGGCGGGGGGACGTGGCGGTGGGGCTTTTTTTTTTTTTTTCTTTTTTTCTTTCTTTTCTTCCCCCTCTCCTGCGGTGTACGGGCTGCTGCTGTCCGTACGTAGAGGTGCGGCTCTGCGCCCGGGCACGCTCCCTGCCGGGTGCGTGGTGTGCCACAGGGTGCTGCTTTCCCCTCGCAAGGAGTCCCGGCCAAGCCGGGCTCGCTGCGGGAGCGGCAGCAGTTCAGTAACCGCCCGGGGTCTCCTCGGGAGCGGGGTTCCGTCGCGTCTTTGGGGTGCGCGGGAGTCCTCAGCCTGTGCCGGCCGGCGCACCGCGAACGCCGGTCGGCCCGTGCTGGCCGTCTCGCACCCGGGTGCGAAGGCCGCGCTCGGACCGGCTGTCGCCCGTCCTAGCGAAGGAGGTGGGAGCGCGGCCAAGCCGGGGAGCCGGCGGCACCGAGCGGTGCCTCGGCCGGCACCCGGCCTGGCCTCTTCGGGCTTCCCGCGTCTCCGGAGTCGCCCACTGCACAGCCGTCGGTACCCGCGCCTACAGCGCACAGCCCGACCTGCGGCATCGGTGGTTTCCTACTAGGGGTCGGGGCTACGGCTAGGTACCGGGCAGGAAGCCTAACACCAGTAAGACCGGCAGTCCCCACGCGCGGGCAGATGCGCGTAAAAGCGCGCTTGCCGGGCAAGACGGGTCCCTCAGCGGGTGCGGGCGGGCGGGCGTCCGCACCAGCCGTGCGCCCACGCCGGGCAGCGGCCGGCGGCTGACGGTCCCCCGTGGGACTGCGGGGAGCGGCCCCGCGCCCCGGCGGGCACGACGGTTCCGCGCGGGGGGCCGGCGCGACCGCCGACAGGGCAGCTCCCGCCGCAGGGGTGCGCGGCCGGTCGGCTGGAGCTGGTGGCCCTCCAAGCCGGGGCGGCACCGAGGTGCAGCCCGGCGGCCTGCGGTGGGCGCCCCTGGCTACTGACCTGCGGCCCAGCCGGAGCCCCGGGAGCCGGTTCCGGCCGGGCCGCGGCCCCCGCACCCCCGAGCTTTCGCGTCAGCCCGGCGCCGGAGGCGGTGACTCGCCGAGGGCTGCGTGACCCGCCGGGGCCGGCTTCTGAGGGAGCAACGCCGGTCCCTGGCGGGGGCGCAGCGCGGCGCGGCGGCTCCCGCCGGCCGCCCGCGGGGATCCGCCGCTGCCGGCGGTGGGGCCGCGCCGCGGGCGGCCGTGAGGGCCGGAGGGGGCCGAGGCGCCACGCGCGCGCCTCGCTCCCCCCGCAAGGCCGCGGGGGCCGCACGGCGGGCGGAGGCCGCTGCCCGCCGCCCTCCTCTCCCGGGAGGGGGCCGCGGGGCGGCTCGGAGGGGACTTGCCGCTTTCCCTCGGCCGCTCCGGGGAAGGCGGGGGGGGAAGCTTCGGCGGCCCCTCGGTAGCCGGACCACCTTAAGGGGAGCGGCGGCGGAGCGCGGGTTCTGTGCGCGGCGGGGCCGTCCCGGGGGGTTGTCGTCCTCCCAGGACGGGGCGTTTGTTTGTTAATTGACGCGCTGTTGCGCTTCGCGCTTGTGTGGAGCTCACGCTGGGGCTGTAATGACTGTAATCTCGGGAACACGCCGCTCGGGGAGCCGGCGGGGTGGCGGCGCGGCGGGGTTTGTCTCCTGGCGGCGTGCGATTTTGCGATTCGCCGGGTTTCAAACCGGGAGAAGCGGAGCCGGGGCGGGGGGGAGCGAGCCCGCCCCGGGGGGCGGTGCGGGAGCGGCGGGGCGGGCGCCGGGAGGAAATCAAACGCGTGAGGCAAAACAAAAAAGCGATCCCGAGTTTGTTGGCTGTGCTAACAGGATCCTCTGCGCTCCCGTCTGTGTATTTCAATGAACGCACAGATTACCCCGTTAGGAGGAAATGGGCAATAATGGGGCAATAAACACGTTTACTGTGTAATCATTGTGGTAATTTGCAAACTTCCCCCCCCCCCCCACCACCACCCGACCCCAGCGCCCACCTGAGGGAAGGTTTTGCGTTCAGACGTGACAGAGAAGTGCTTGGAGGACCTGGCCGTGCTCCTCCCTGTTTCACATCCCGGGCTGTGAAATCGGTCCCACTACTACACATGTAGTATTCTTTCTGGTCAAAATCCGAACTTCTCCGAAAGTAGCAGAAGGTTATTTTAGCGCTAATTTAGTTAATATCCTACTGAAAAGCGCGAGGAGATTGAACAATGCCCAGTGAAGAAAACGGAATGAAAAATTTGTCATCTGGCTGAGATCTCCGTGACTGACAGAGGTTTAAAAAGTCTCTTTCCAGTCCTGGATGTGATGTTCCATTTTAAGAAGTGACTGTTATGCCGGTGACTGCTTGAAGAGTACCTTATTTAAAAATCTCTACAGAATGTAAAAACGAGTGAGTCTAGTCAGGAGACCTGGGTGAGTCTGTAAATTACCGCTCTGTCAGGATTCCTATTGCCTATTACAAAGTACCTTTTTACGCTGAACTTAAGCTCTACACTACAGAGACAGCAGATGTGAGGTGATGGCTTCCAAAAGCAACACAGATGCTGTAAAATTTCCATTGCAGCATTTCAGCAAGGAAACTCAGGAGACATGCTGAATGCTACAGTTTAGAATTACACTATAACTCTCCTAGAAATAAGAGAATGCAAACTTTCTCAACAGTACACTTGGCTTCATTTTTACTGTCGTTCATATGCTGTCGTTTCCTTACAGCCTGAAAAGAGATGCGGCACAAAGATACTGTGTGTCTTGAAGCGGTTCAGTAATGACAAAATTGGTAATATGGGAACTTTATGGCAATTTAGTAATGACTGCTTATCCAAATTCTCTCGTAAGACCATGATAATTTTTTAAATTGTCTTTCAGGTATATAAAACAGCACAGCTGTGGGGAGGCTGCTTTACTTCATGTGACTGAAAAGAAGCAGCCTGGATAGCTCAAGGCTGTGGAATCACAGCCCATTGTGTGTTCCTCCTATACTGAGACTTCCCTGAAGTTAGTAGAAGTACTGAGATGAAGGAATCAAGGGTCAAGTCTTTAAAATGGTTTGTGTGTTTATTCCAGAATATACAGCAGCTGCTTTTTCTGAAAAGCTGAGCTTTGCAATAGCAATACAGATTACTTTAGAGCACTTTTTTCAGGGATTTCAAAACAGATGTCTAGTCATCAAGTCATGCAGAAATATAAAGCCGGCAAGAATGTTACAGATACTACAACCTTTTGCAAACCTATAGATTTGACAAAAAGTAGATAATACTTCTACAAGTCTTTGTCGCCACAGATATTCATGCCTCTTTTATTCAAACATTTAGGTTTGTCACTGGCCCCTCTAACATAAGCTTAATTTTTGTCTGCATCTAAGGCTTTGCATTTGGAATTATATGGATCACACCAAAGCAGGTAATGGTAACTACAGGGCATTTTAGTTCGAGATTAGTAAATTGGTGCTTGATTTTTTACTGGATTTTTTAACTTGATTTTTTACTTTTTTTTTTTTACTGGAAAGAAAAATACCACATAAAATCTAAAATTTAAAATGGTATTTTGTTTATTTAAAAATACAGATGTTTGGTTTATAAGATTGAAAAATTGCTTTTTAATTCCCACCTAATGTTTTCCAGTAAATTTTAGTGTGGCATTGTCTGCGTTGGATAGGTCAATGAATGGTGCTTTTATAAAAATGTTTGAGAAGAAGAACTCAGTCCCTGGAAATTGTTCAAATAATCTTGTTAGAATGAAGCCTTGACTGAAGGCAGTAATTTCATGGATTAAACCCAGAAGGGGCTGTCTAGGCTGATCTCCTTCCTATCGCAGGCTACGGAGCTTTTATCCAGAGACTGTCTAGGCAAATACTGGCTAGCTACAAGACATAGGGGATTTTGCATGGCCAGTACATTGAACAACACCATGAAACTAGAAACTGTGGAACTTTTTGATGACGGGGTAAGTGGGAGCAGGAAGAAAGAGTATTTTTACAGGCAAGGTAGTAGACAGCATAAGGTGGAGTTGTGGCATCTTACTATGTTCAGCTTTTCCCTAAAAAGTACCAATTAAAAGTAAGAGAAAGAGTTTTTTCCAATCCATCCTTTTATCTTGCATGCTACATGTAGTCCAGAACAGAGCGACATGATGGGCAGTCCACGTATGGGAAGGAACATGTTGATCTCTACTTCTGCAAGTCTGCAAAGCAGAAATTATGAGGAAAAACCCAGCACTGTGAAACCTGCAAAGAAAGAGGGATGGGGGCGTACAGCGTGCGTATATATCTTATATTTTGATAGATATTTCTCCTTTCACAAAAATATTAAATGGCATTGACATGGCTTCTGAGGCAGCCTGTATTTTATTGTGATCCATGAGAACTTTTCGTAGAGAAGAAGTGTTCTCCATACATCTTTTCAGGGATGTCAGATCTGATCGTGGATGGGCACAGTAGTGTGATGCTACTGTCGGTCAGTGAGATGTGAGAGAGCCTTTCGGCAAAAAGAAAATAGGCTGAATACCATCTGCTGCAGTAGCTACTTCTGGAGTGCAGTGAGCAGGTGGCAGAGAAGGAGGAGAAACTGCTGGAAGAGTACTTTGCTGTCCCTTTACCATAAAGGAAGATGACGAAGTGATTGATCAGTGCTGTGTTCTGAGGATTGCTCCAACAGGGAAGCTGCAGGTTGTAGCCCTCAATGTGGCTGGAGGATTTTCTGCTCAACGTAGGAGCAGACCATGATTAGGCTTTCTTCCTGAGGCTGCTTTGGATGTGTAGGCTTCGCTAGAGAAGCAGCACGAGCAGCAGAATGAGCATAAGAAGTCGGGGGAACAGCAGTTTAGCATGAGGGCAACATAAGATCAACGTGTATCAGAGGGCTTAACTTTATTCTCCCACACTAGGCAGATGATGATTGGGCTGCAACGTACTGGCACACTCGGTGTAATTGTATATTGCTTCATTTCTCATTAGTGAAACGATGCAGGAAGAAGGAATGCAAGAATGCAAGAAAATAGAAATTATAAGGATTATGAAAGAAAATAAGTATTCTTGAGGGCAATCTTTTTAATTTTCCTTAATATTATTTTTTTATTTTTGCCCAAGCTTTATTTATAATCTACCTCTGCTACAGATTGTAATACCTCACGGTGGGATGTTTCACACATGATAAATCACGTGACTTTTGAAGACAAATTGTTCTGAGTTAAACAGTCCATTGATTCATTGTCACTGTATTTGGAGAATAATACAAATAACACGCAGTTAAATTGCTAGCCATATTAAGTATGTATGGGCATAATGAGTAGCGTTGTCTTCCTCTGCCCAGGTAACCGTTAATTTACTTTCTGGAAACTGCTAGAACGTTAGTATGTAAATGCACTCTTGAATCTCGGGAAGGTTATCTGGGGACAATATGAGAGTATACACATGCACCACTCTCTCCTAAAAGTCAAAGCTTGTCCCGACCTCTAGTGTGCCAGTGACTTCTGCAGTCATATTTGTGATTCTCTGTCCATGCTCCATCAAAAGGTTGTTAATGCTTACATATGCACAAATGGCACATGCACCATCATTACTCCCAGCATGGGTTGGTAAGTCCATTTGGTCGGTTGTCAGTTTTGGAAACCTCAGGTTTAACAACTTGGGTATAAACCCCTGCAAAGCTTCTGGTAAATATCCACTGCTACTGCATTGCCACCTGGCTTACCTGACTGAGCCGTAGCCATCAGGGGTGGGCAGCTTCCAAATAAAAATTACAATCTGGCCTTAAGATGGTATGGCATGCATGTATCTGGTCTTTGATGTCAGATCTGCTGGAGGAATTAAGGGGGCTCTATCTATTAACTTGATGTACTTAACTTTGTGGCATCTATATTTAGGTTAGGTGACAGGGGACAGGGTGCAAGGAAGAACCGTAACAGAGAAGCTGGGGAGTGCAGGGTTCTCCCTCGTATACTGTAAATCTCAGTTGGAGTGGCTCAGTTGCCACACTGCAGGGAGCTGTGGGACTCCTGGCAAGAAGTCTAGCCCAGCCTGTGCACAGCTCTCTACTAGCTGATCCAGCCTGGTGGCAGTAGACATGAGAGAAGTAGATATGAAAGGCTTGGAGCTAAGGATGCCCCATCTGCAGTAGGCTAGTCTGGGCTATCTGAGCTGATGTAGAGGCAAGATTAGGCAGTGTAGTCCACTTTGACTTACTAACTTTTGCATAAGCTATATGGAGATATTAACTGACGTGTATGCCCTCTCACATGCTGTAAATTAAATGAGAAATTAATGAGGTGATGCACTTATGAGTAAGAAGTGAACTGAATTAAAAATGACACTGTGTTGAAAGGCATGGATAAGGATAAAACCCAGATAGGAGAAAGCAGAACTTTGTATAACTGATTTGAAGAGGAACACGTCATTAAATCCTTGTACAATACAAATTTGTTCATAAATTCTGACACTACTTTTTGCACCTCATAAGTCAGTATTAGCATAATTTAAGGGAATAATGTTTTGCATACGTGTTTGAAGTGGACATTTTTAAAGTTTCACTGTTGCCAATCCCAACTTTTGATGGAGGATGCACAGTAGTAATTTTTAAAATATTGAATGATAAAAATCACACTGAGAAATTCTTACTGAAATTACTCATTGCCCTGGAGTTAAAATGGAAATAGCAAACGTGTCTTTCATCACTCATTTTGAATATTTATTCTTTGTATTTCACTTACTCTAAACAAATTTTTTATCTCTAGGGTTAGATCCTGACTAATTCTTCACCGTGCTAATTTTGCTGGGACAACACTTAAGTGGCTGGTGATTCCAAATATGAATAAGGACAGCAGGCTTGGGCTTGTGCTAATTTTGATGAATAAATTGGCTTCGAGAATGACAAGTCGTATTAGCACTTTTCACTTTATAACATTAGGCAGTCAAAGATGTTAACTCTGTGCAGGGAATCAGCATTAGGCAGTGTTTGGAACAGCTCATAGGGAAATCTCAGGTGCCTAGTCTCAGCAGAAGCCTGCTCTTAAAAACCTTTCTCTATTTTTATTTTAGTAAAAGAATGGTGTGATTGAAAAGCAAAGTGTTGAGAGGAATTTCACTGTAATAGCAAAATGTCCTTCCTTTTGTTTTACCCACTGAGTTTTTAATAAAGTTATTCCTTTGCCAGTTCCTTTGAATTTTTTTGGTTCTTAGTTGGTGCTAATGATGGCAGTAATAGTCCTCTGTGAGTGTTGAGGAGGAAAATAAAATAATACCCCACTGGTATGAGATTTTTTCCAGTTGTCTTTTGTGGGCTCACAACAGTGTTACAAAAGATGCAGTCTTGATTGATTTCTTGTCTTTTATTTCTTTTATTTATACATTTATTGTGCATTTGGGGTGGGAGATGCAATTGTATGGCAGGAAACAGCCACAAGGGAAGAGATGGATATTAGAAATTTAGTTCTAACATTGTCCCTGGTAGTATTAGTTGGGTGCTTCTCTGTCTTGGTCTGGTCAGGGCCTATTGCTGGAGGCATTCAATTCTTCCAGTGGATTGTGGGGTTCCAAGAAAAGCGGTGATAACAGCCATAATGGGATAGCTGTTACTTTCAGTTTTTATTGCATTAGCCTTATCAATTTGTTCCTTCTGGTTAATCCACTGAATTAGAGAGCCCTGAAAGGAAATAATAAATGGAATATCTCATTTTTCTTGCCACTTTGCCAATTTTGCTATACAGATTTTTTGTATTACAGATTTCTTACCCAGTAAGTGTAACCATTGTTTGAATCTTATCTTCATCCTTTGCTTTTGCATGTTAGGCTAGTTGAACTTTTATAACTTAGGGCTCATACACTAAGTTATTCCATCTAATGAGCCCATATTCGTTTTGTTTGGTTTTAGCTCCTCGGCGTTTGAATGGTCCTGCTAACAGGACTGTTATGGAAAATTTGAAACATTTTACTGCTGTTAAAAGTTTTTCTGATTTGTGTATGGATGGACCCAGATGCTAAGTTTGAATCTGCAGGTTAATGAATAAGACCTTGCTAGACCCATGAAATTTCCTGCATGAATTTTTGATAAAAAAAATAAAAAGCTTTTTTCATTTTTGCCTTAATTTTCCAGGAGAAACTACATGCTTTGACAGAAGTCAGAGGACTGGAATACTTTGTCTGAAAACTAAAACTTCTTGATTTGAAAAAGGTTACTGTAGTCTTCCTCCAACATTATAATCTGGGTGCCTGCTGGTCCTATTCTGCAAGGCTGAGGCTGCCTACCACCTTCGACACTGTGCCATGATCTTTCCTCTTTGAAGGGAGTGCTAGAAGTAGGGAAACCCTCAAAGTGATCTGTTATTAGAGTTGTCATTTAAATGGTAAGTCTTGTTGATAAAGGAGATCTGCCACGTAAAGCAGGTAAGCCGCACATTTAATGAGATGCTACACTAGCATTTCTTAATAACACTTTTTGTTTTCAATCAAAATATTTTGGTTTGTAAGTTTGGCTTTTTGGTAAGAAAAGTGTATTTGCAGAAGCACATACTTAGACATGCCAAAAAAAAAAAAAAAATCCAACCAAAAAGTGTTTAGCTGAAAGCCTCGTTTCCCATCAAAAATAGATGCAGTGGAAAATTTTCAAGCAGCCCTATATTTAACCTCCTTGGATCAAAATTCAGTTGTTGGACTGAGGGAGGCTCACAGAGGGTTTTTTGCTGCTTTTGTTAGGGTGTCTGTTTTTTCACTCATGACATCTGCCTGCTTTTCCAGCTATATTCAACCTTGTCAATTCTTGCTATTGCAGCATTTTACTGTGCTCAGAATGCTAGTTCCCACTGGACTCAACTTGCTGGGATATGTGCAAACTGAAAGTTTCTTTCAAGGGGTGCGTCAATCTTGCTTTTTGATTTTGGCTGGGTTTTAATAAGCAAATGTGAATAGCTGTATCCACTGAACACACGGAAAACGTAGCATCACCGTGATGATACAGTTCTTAGTTCTTTGCCCAGGGTAGCCTTGCTTTGGGATGCTGTGGGTGCAAACAGTATATGTGGGTTTAGGGGGTAATGGGCTAAATGCTTGAAAGAGAAGACCCGTTGGGCAAGCTAAACAGATAAATCACATCAGTCTCAGGAATTCCTGGGTGGAATATAGTTGAAGGTTGGGGAGTTATTCTGGGAAAATACTGTGTTTGATTTCTTTGCTCATGCTTTCTTCTCTTGATTCTGACTTGTAGCTGCTTTTGGAAGCAGGATACTGAGCTAAACGGACCTTTGATCTGAATTGGCATAGCCATCCTTGGGTAAGGAGAAGTACACTGATAAATGAGTAAGTCTGGGCTTTGGCAATCTGGAATTCAGCAATGTTTATCAGAAATGAAACTCCTTCCTCCAAAAAAAGTGTAAGCCAATCTCAAAAGATAAGAGCTTGGGGACAGAGAATTTAATCTGAATAGGTTGTGATTCTGAAGTATCAAGCTCTCTGTTGGTTTTTTTAATTGTTTTTGCAGCTTCCATTTCGCTTTCACATCTTGTAGCAGTAAGTATTTGCTACAACTGTGTCTTAAATACAACTGTGAGCCTTTTTGGGTGTTCTTCTAAAGTTGGTGAATAGAACATTAGTATAAGACTCCTGCAGAGCTCACTGGACTTTGTATTAAGACAAGAAGAGAAAACAAAATGAATATTGAAATTCAGGGAGGAAAGTTGTTAATATGACCTACATTAGTTTTAGTATGTGTTGTGTTCTGTCATTAGTTCAGTGTTAGAATGCAGTTTGTAGCCAGAATCTATCAGCAACTGGCAACATGTGGTATTTCTTAAGCAAAAGTTGATAGTTATTCTTTATTACTTGTTTTGCATCTTAGCACTCTTACAGAAATACCTTTCCAGATATTTTAAACTTTGTTTTCATGGCACTTTAATTTAGATCGCTTCATGACTGCTAAGCAATACTATGCATTTTTTAGCCTTCACATGCATTAATGATCAAATCTGTAAATGAGCATATGCTTAGTTTTGTAAGACAGCAGCTAATTTTTTTCTATATTTTTAATAAGCTCTTTAGAAGTTTTACGATTACCTGAAAGTAGATATATCTAGTTATACTCCTGTGTACTTAAGTTTATTTAGTAGTTACACTGACCAAAATAGATGGGGTGTCTTTTATTTCTTTTCCTGACAGGGTATACATTTTTCCTTCAAATTTGTGTCAGCAGAATTTGATTATAGTACATTGTCAGTAGATGACCATAATTTCGCTCTTCCCTGTTATTATTTTAAAGAAATATTTGCAAGAAAAGATAGTAGCCAGACAACATTGGAAAGGAAGAAATAGTTTCAGTATTGTTGAGAAAGAGATTCATTATTCTAATACCAAAATTGTGGTGGGAAAGTGGATGGAGAAAGGAAAGCACAATATTGGAGTATAAGAGTGAGGTCCTATGGTACCACCTTCCAGCTGTTCATGTGTGGAATCCAAATACTTTTTGAAGCATAGTGCTACACAGTCAATTAGCTTTACTTCAAGTAATCATTGTATAGGGAAGAAATTTTAGTACATTAGAATTCATGAGTTGGAAAAAGTAGCAAAAAAAATTACGTCCATGTTTTCCTAAAAATGCAGTGAAAATATGTAAATTCTTTTAAAATTAACTTAGAAATCTCATGAAGTGAAAGAAGAGATTGTAATCCTCTCCCTAAAGTGTGTCAAGAATGGCGAGAACAGTGCAACCTCTCTCACATCATTTATTTGCCTTAATCTGAATCTTAATGATAGTGTCAAGAAGTGAGAAGCAAGTAGAGTTGCCAAATATGTCCACTCTTTTGAAACTGGAAGAATTGTGGGAAGTAATTGGGTGTGAAATAAACGTGTTCACAAGTAATTGGACTGAGACTATTAAATTTCTTTCATTTAAGTGGTAGGTAGTAACTACTTAAACTTCGAGGAAGAGAGCAGATTACATCCTGCAAAACTTTCTCATGCAAAATAGTATATCCTCATGTCAGTGATCCTGGTTACCTTTAAGTGTCTGCTTAGTTGAGAAAAGTTTTGTCAAATCAGGTCTTTAAATGGGAGAGGGGATTAGGAAACAACAAACAAAATCCAGCTTGCAGTGGGATTTAACTTTTGGGGGTGTGGGGCAGAGAATGGACAATGAATATCATCATCTTTTCAATGTTCAGTACTATCAAAACTGTTTTTCTTACAGGTAACCCTTTATTGGCAGAAAATTTGTGAAAGAGTCAGTGAAGGAAAATGCTGTGGTAAAACACATATAAAGAATCTCATGCCAAAACCTGGAGGGTTGAGGGATATATCTTCTACAGGTTTAGGAAATGATAAGGGTAGATTGAAAAAGTGTTACTGTGCTTAAAAAGCCTAATTGTTGTTGTGTATATCAGTCTCGTGTCTGTTTTATACAGCTGTTTGTGCTATCTCACTGGTGGTTTTGAAACAGTATTTTTCAAGGGTCACTAATTTGGATTGGAATATAAGAAATAGTTATTTTTATGGGTAGTAAAGCCGAATGTCATAATTTGCACTTTTAAATAAGCTGCTTCATTCTGTATGTAAAACAAAATAACTTCAACATGCTTGGGTTTGTAATTAAAAAATGTAGAGTTGATGAGAAATATCTTCCCTAGTATGATGCATGGAGATTAGGTTAGACTGTGTTACAGAATAATGTAATAATAATGATTTCCTTAAGAGAGTACAAAAGCAGCATCTAAGTTTCAGTTGATGTTTACTGACACACAGCATCAGTTGGGAGCCCTATCAAACTTCCTATTCTTTTCTGCTTACCACCTCCTGCTTTTATTTACAGTCAGCATATCTGTTAATTAGCCTCAGGTAGAGCCAGTTCTTCTAAGAAGATCTCTTGTCTTCCTGGTGATGGCCCCATGAGGTGACCTTGTACACACAGTCTGTGAGTGAATTAATCTTTAACTCATTAATTTCAGTGCCTGATTCTGACATGTTTAACTGCTGCCTCGGTTTCCTACTCAGCAATTAGTATTTGGAGAATTGTGGGCCTTGACTCCCATTGACTTCAATGTCATGAACACATCCCAGTGAGCTCTCAGCATCTCGTGGTTACCTCACTGGAAGTCATGTTTTCTTGTAGTTTTTTGGTTTGCTATGATTAGACCAGAATGCAGATAGCTCGTTGGTGACTTCCAGGTAAATGCTCTGTATCACAGGTTATTTACCTAGTTTTCATTGCACTTTTGCAGAATAAAATAACTCCTCCACTTCCTCAGCTATCTCTGTCACACAATATCTGAATGCAACATTGCGCAAAAAATCTGATGTAACGGTGCAACGCCTGGATCTCACAAGGGGGTACTCTGTAGGGAACCGTACTATTTTATAGAGTGTCACCAACCTCAGTTAGACCTAGTGATGATACGAAGCTGTTTATAACCACAGCCTGAATGCTAGAGGTGGTTGTAGTGCACTTCTCTCACAGCATGGCTTGTTTATTAGAAAAGAAAAAAGTTGCAGTTATATTTGCAGGAAAAATTCAGGAGCATGATTCAGAGATCTCCTGCCCAAATCTACAAGGTATGCTGGAAGTGCTCTGAGAGGTGTGAGCTGATCTGTGCCTCTCACTGGGGTGTTAGAAATCTTGTCCTTTCAGTGTTAATGGTTGTGTTTGTTTCATCTGAAACCTAAGAAAAGAAAGACTGGGCCACTTACCTGCCCAGTCAACTGTAGGTAATGTCTTAAAGTGATGTCCAAATTCCTCACTTTTGCCAGAATGCCATTTATTCCTTCTCCATCTTCCAGTTGAGGAGTAGCTAAACTCTAAAGACCTAAGCATAAGTTACAGGTGCCCTTGAAATCCTGCTCGGAGCAAGTGCAAGTATGGAAAGGCATGAAGTACACACTGTGGTAGTGTGAGCATTTTCACAATTTGATGAGAGCTTTACTGATAAAAATTTACTGCTTCAGTTTAAAAAAAAGCAATAACAACAACGACAACAACAACAATAATAATAATAATAATGCACACACCCCCCTCAACCAACCAACAGTATAATCCCTGGAATACATCCAACTTTTATACTGGAAAAATACCTCAAAGTAGTATGACTTTCTCTCTTCAGTGTAGAAGTATTTGAGCTGATCTAAAACACTTGATGCTGGCACAGTTGCATCCCAATGTCTAATTTTTGTGGATAGGCAGACCTACATGAAGTAACTTGGTTTTAAAGGAATTAGAAACCCTAATTCCTTTAAATCAAATTCCTAAGACATCCAGGTGTCCAGGATGCTGTGAAAAGAGACATAAAAATCAAAAAAGAGGTGGTGAATATTTCCTACTGATGGCTCATGGCTTTGGAAGGTTAGTGGTGATGCAGTGTTGTGACAAAAAATCAGTGAAAAAGTATCAGTGAAAGTTTCCACCATCTTTAATTGTAAGAAGCCAATGCTGACTGATCTGTTAAAGTTTCATGGGGAAAGTCAACACTGAGGGAAAAAAAGGTGGGTGATATTTCTTCAAAACATGTTAACTGCTTCTATGTATTTTATGGTTGAACAACAAAAAAGATAAGAGATGCTGGAAATGGTTTCTAGAATTCAGTGGCCCTTCATCAGTATTTTATAGGTACTGTTTAAGCCATCTTTGTTAAGGAGAAGCTCTTTTACTATTAGTATGCTGTCATCTTTCAAATCTCATCAAGGCAGCACCAGGATTTTTTTTGCACAGATTTCCTTTGACACACAGCCTCAGTAAGTATGGAAATTACAACTTAAATCTCATTTTTTTTGCTTGCAAAGCAGTGCAGTGCCCAAATTCAATGAATTTCAACTTTTATTTTTTCTTAATGTTGAAAGACAGATATGCAAATTTTACTAACAATATGCATGGTTAAATTTAGCTGTAAATTCCAGTAAGGGATTTCTGCTTTGTTTATTGTCCAAGTCAATATATCTGTGGAGAAAACCTCCCACTGTGCAGGAATACATAGTCAGCTACTTGGAAAAGTGGAAAGTTTAATTATGAGAGTTTATTCTGGAAAAAGGTAGAGTAAAACAAGCACTGGTTTTTTTGTTTGGTTTTTTTTATCATGACTTCAGCTAACAGAAATACAACATATATGGTTTGTTTTGACACTAACTGTTATCAGACAAACCACTTGATTTTTCTTTAACCTGGTCATCTGTGTAACTGAGGGGGTCTGAAAGGAAGTAGAGGTCATGAATAAATGATGTATTTCTTAAACTTGCAAGGTAGATCGTGACATAAATGAAATAAAATAGAAGTGTGAAGAAAAAAAAAGTGTAAATATGTACTGCTGAGAATATCTTCATTAAAATATAGTTACCCTATGAAGATATTAGTATCAGGTTGCCTGAAAGATGCAAATTTACTTTGTTGATGTCTCATAACTTATTTTGATTTTTGTGCGTGGTAACAGTGAAGTATCTTTACACAAGGTTTCTGAGTGGAAGGGTAAATTATTGCTGGGGAATATGTGTTATAAACGATATACAAACATGTTTATAACAGAAAGCTCTCCAAGATTTTAATTACAGGAGTGGTTCCCATTTCTTCAGTTTTTATAAGTAATTTACATGGAATACATTTTATCTAGCTATCTATTTAAACAAAACACTGCAATGCAAAGAAGGCATTTCTCCTGCCTGCCTAGCGTATATGTAATACTGTAAAAATCTGTATTCCTCCTTGTGGTTCAATGCCTATTTCTCCTTTCTAAGCCTGTTCAACTGTAACATGAAGAATGTTTTTATGATATTTCTACAACGGATGATAGTAATTAGATTTACTCTAAGCAATAAAATTTTTAGAAAGCGTTATGGCTAATATTTGGGTTGCATGACTTTCGTCAGATGTGTAGGCATATTCCTTTTTTCTTTGCATCTGTGTAGGACCGATCCACAACCTGAGCTTGTAGGTTCTACAGTAATACAAATAGTACATGATAATTGTGTGTGAAGAAAGGCTGGCAGCTTTACAGAGGAAATTTCTGAACCTGTAGGTAGGTTCAGGATAGCAATTGCCTGTAACTTCCCTTCCCCCATACTCTGCATTTCTACAATACAGCTGCTCTTCTAATGCTTTTACTGAGTCTCATTAAATGGTCCTATGTGTAGGACATTAAATGTATTTATGGTAGAGTGGGAGTTTTGTTCTGAGTCACTGGTGCATCAAGAGTTTCTTCATAATATTCTTCTGGTTGCCTAATACAGGGAGACAGGCACCAGAGAGGCATGTACACTGATGCCTTATGGTAGCGATCCTTGAGCCCGAATCCTAAGAGATGTGGGGGTGGCTAATTTCCTGGAGAACTGAGTGGGAGTTTAAGTTCCTAAGTAGGATTTAGGAGCCTAAATACCTTGGAATTCTCCATGAATAAAGCTTAGTTGCAATATAGCCCCTTAGTTCTCCACACATCCCTGCATTCTTCCATACATGTTCCTCATTGGCTATTTACTGTTAATTGGCAATTTGGATGCTTAATTATGCTTCTGTTTTGGGATATGTTTCTTCCTAGTCTTATCCTGTATTTCTTTGGACTGTCTGTTTCTTTTCAGCTCTTTCCACTCTTATATTTTGTGTACCTAATAAAGGCACTTGCACACTTAATTTCCAGTGACTAGCTACCCTCTCACATTGGCATGTATGAAACATAAGACCTTTGGTATTAATAGAGCTAGCTACCTTGTAAAGATGCTATAAAAGGGATCATTAAGTCTCAAAATTGATAGGGATCTGACTATTTTGTCCACTCATTCTGTTTTTTGATCAATGTATGCCCAATATGCAAGTTGTGTATTAGCCAAATTCTACGTCGTTTGACTGACAAAAAGGGTGGGCTAGGGGTGCTTGCCACAGGTAGTTAAATAATGCAAAACCTTGTCAGTCTAATGCTTTTGTCACTGAAATGACTATGCTGGTTGCTCTTCTGAAACTAGTAATAGTAAATCAGGGCATAAATCAATCTTTCCTCTGGCTGTGTATGATCCAACTTCTCTATTCTCTAGTTCGCTACACAGGTTATCTGGAACTGAAGTGCACAATGAGAGCATAACGCTTTCTTCCTGTGCTAGACTTTTAACTTCCACAGTACAATTTTCCTTAAAGTGTAGCAGAGGTTGAAAGGAATGAAAACAGATGTAAACAAGGACTCTAGTGTTAAAGAATGCTCTGTAAAATCTACCATCCTTCAATCGCAGTGCATCTTTTTTCATGTGATCATGAGCCAAATTTTCCTCAGGACCACAGTGGTGGTCAGCAAGAGGGATCCCTTGCCCTGTGTCCTGGCAAATAACCTACAGATGTTGGCTTCTGCTGCAGCCCAAATGATGAGCTAGACAAGTGTCCGTAGCTGCTGTAGGGGGATGATGAGGGAAAGAGAAAGCTTCTAGGCCTAGGAGGAGTAGGGAAAGGGTGAATGAGTAGAGGTGGGGGGGTCCCAATTCTTTCAACACAGTTGGTATTGTACCACACTCCTTTTTTAAAAGGTGAGTAAAGTTATACCAGGGGAATGAGAATGGAAGAAGTGTATTCCAGCCCCTGAGTGGGGTGACAGCATTGTCTTATCTGTGGGGCTTAGGGACTTTGACAGAGAAAGTCTAAGGGCATGCAATGCTGAGGGTACATAGGCCAGCAAGCACACAGGAAAGAGGATATTGTCCTGTCAAGGACTGGTGTCCAGGGTGATTGGATTTTTGGACAGTAGTGCTAAATGGATGGAAGAAAGAGTGTTGGAAGGGCAGTGAATAAGGTGTGGATGGAAGGGGGCATGTGCTCTGTGTTGCTGTTGCCTCATTGCAAAATTGTTCCCCTTCAGTGTTGTTTGCAAGAATAAAGCTGATTTATGAGAGTAAATTGGTTTCTGGACTAATACCAGTGTTTTTCTCAGCTAGTGGTATGTGAACAGTTTTCCTACAGTCCCAGTTTTGCCACAGTTCTGGCTATGAGTACACTTAGTGGATTATAAAAAATGCTAAAATAGTTTTAAAAAAAAAATTAGGAGTAGGATACAGTTTGCAGTAGTGCTACAGACTGCTTTTTGCTTGTGAAACTTGTTTTCTTTATATTCAATAAAGAAACTTTCATTAATTAATTAAATTAATGTGATTGACTGTTTCTTGTAGCTCAGAGATTCATGCTGCTTGGCTAATCAATGGCCATGAGTGTTGCATGTGTAAGTAGTTAGAAACACTTCGTTGTATTCATGCTGATTTTTATCATAAGGCATCATCGCTTGTACTGAGGAACACCCCAGGTGGACCGTGGCCCTTGCACTCCACCTCAGTGAGGGGTGCTTTCAAAAGGCCTTATCTACTGCCACATCAGTGCAAGGCCTAAACGTATTCCATAAATAATCTCATAGCATCAGAAAGCAACTGAACTGGAGATGATGAGAATACGGTAAACTAGGTTAGGAACACGTACAACGTTGGTGATCCTTGAGGGACACTCTGCAACTCTGCCTGTGGCAGCATGGCTTCTTCCAATCTTCTCTTCAGCTGTGGGGTTGTTGCCTAATGCCATATGCTAGGTCTATGTAGTTAACTATGAACCTTGTATATGAAAGCTATCTAGCTGCTCTCAAACCAGTATTGTTAACTTTCTACCTAATGATGCTGATTGATTAAAATGAAAGATGTTTGTACTTGGTTATGTTGTTTCATGATCAGATGCATCTGGGAACTCAATCTATAGAATATCTTCTTAGAATCATCTAAATCTTTCTGAATGCCAAATGCAAGCAATGCAAGCAACTGAAATGTTCAGAGAGTAATAGATTTAAAATGATTTTTAGTCTAATCTAAAAATCACAGCACATTTTTACACGGAAGTGTTGCTGCATCCCATGCACTGGAATTTTTGTGGCTTTAATGTAGTGTAAATAAACACTTTTTAGATGGGAATGCAGACTATAAGTGGCTTGTCGACTGATACGCTATTTTCACCTACTCTGTATGTGTTAATATAGTACCATATTAGTACTGTATTAATCAGTGCTCGTGAGGGATTATGCTGGTGGAAAACATGATCATGGGATTTGACCTCCTTGGAAGCAAGGGCTTTTCCAGGTCATGAAAGGCTACATATTCAGCTCATGACTAGTGTAGAACTCTTTCTGTCATAACAGAAATACTGACACCTGGTTTGCACTTAAAAGTGTTATCAAGGAGGCCTGTCAGGGAGGGATATGAATTTTTTGCTGACATAGGTATGCCAGCAAAAACCGTAGTGCAGAAGCTGTGTAAGAAGTTCTTTTACCTGTACATTTTACTTCTCTTCAGGGATAGGTGTAAGTTGCTTGGGAAGAGGAGTCTTGTTAGTATAATTTCTATATTAACCTTTCTAGTGTAAATCAACTGTAGGCCTCATCCTGTAGGGACTCATATGCAAGTTTATTACTGCACACAGAGATGATGTATCATAGCCTATGCTTACGTTGCTCTGAAGAATGACCTCCAGAGCAACTCTAAGAATGGTATGTGATCTCTGTGTCCTGTTCATCTTCTGTCTACAGGGTTGTTTTACAGCTGGAAGTTGCATGAATAATGCCTGGCAATGCATGAATTTTCATGTTTAGCACCTGTCCTGTTGGTGGTTCCAGTCTCGAAGATAGTTTTGGGGCCACACTTGGGAGACAGTATAGGCATAACTATTGTTCAACTGAACTACTTGCAGGAAGAAAGGAGTTTGGATGCAGATACAACAATGAAAAGGAAGGAAGGAAACTCCCTAGCAGTGAAGCTTGTGATGTGCAACACACAAACTAAAGAATGAGAAGTACAAAAGTGGAAGGAAGCTTCCTTGGGTGAATCAGTTCCAGAAAAAATAAGCACGTGGAAGCACTTGATGGATCAGGATTGTCCTTCGCTGATCCTACATGCAGCACCATAAATCACAAGTAGTTCTAAAGAAATTGGTAGTGGAACAGGAGAGTAGAAAGAGTGTGAGTGAACTCAGATTATGACTTGAAACCTTCCCTTGTCTCTTAAGAAGCAGTTCCTGTATGCCTCTAATTATCTTTCACTTAGATGTTCTACCTTAGTTGGAACTGATGACCTAAAGAGCGGGCCCTTAGTGTTTGTCTGCAGGAAGGACTCCCTTTTCTCTTATGCAGAGAGAGTCCCTAACTAGAGATTACAGCTAGCCTCAAGCGTATGCATATTTTGTATTTGTTCAAGTTACTTCATAACATCAGAAATGAAAGCTGGACCAGATACCAGAATACACTATTTGCACTAGCAGAAATAATTTCACATCACGCTCTGCAGGAATTTGGACTTGTTCTATTTTTGGGCTTGAAACAGTAATAGCTTGAACAAGCTAGGTGATGTTTTATTTGAGACAAAGGTTTCCTTTTTCCTCAAAGGTTTTTTCAAGAGATGTGGAAAGCCCATTTCAAATTATACTGCCAGAGCCAAAGCTGCATATGTAAGCTCTGTGGTCCTGCACTGAGCTTGATTAATCAGCCAAGGTTAATGGAAATCAGTATTTTCACGTCAAGTCCTAGAGACTTACTTTGGAAAAGCATGAATTTGTAGGCTTGCAGTCTCCCTGACAGTTGAATCTAGTCTTGAGGTGGGTAAGTAGATATAACTATGGCATTGGATGCAATCATAATCATAAAAGGGAGATATTTTGAGATACAGAAATTGCAAATTCAATCCCTGCTGTTACCAGTCCAGCCACAGGGGCCATTTAACAAAAGATCCCCTAGTTAATGATTGCTGTTCTATGACAGGGATATTGGACTTATTATACACTGAACACAAAGGTCTCTGATCCATATTCGTGCCTTGTTTCCTGCTTGGGATTCAGCACCACATGGTGGTAACTGTCTGCTTCATGCGGGAAAGCGTTCTGCTGTGATATCAGTGAGCGATAGTATCAGAAGAACATCCATTTTCCATGAATTTAAACTATTACCGCAGTTAGGTGCAATTATTGAGAATCCCTGTAGAGTCATACAAAAAATGTTGTCTCTGTCCAAAGATGTTGATTCTGGAATGTAGCAGTGCCAGTCTATAACATTCATAGTTTGGGGTCTCAGTGGCTGCTATAAATTGTACCCTGGAAAATGGTTACTGGGACTATAAAGTATAGTGCTGCATTTCAAGCTCTATTTTAAGTATCAGTGGCTTTGTCAAACTATACATGTAATTTAAATCAAATTTATATGGTGAAAATATGTTGAAGATGAACCGATGGAAGAAGATGACTTCATAACAAAGAATATTGACTTTGCATATTAACTTCATTAACTTAATGCTGTCTCTTGTGTATTGGAAAATTGTTCAAGTGAGAATAATAGCTTTTGAACTACTTACAGGCTAATAGGTAGTGATTGTAGTCAGTAAGACTTTGAATAGCTGTGGCTGTTGATTACACAGATTAAATGTGAGTGCAGTTTTCAATATGGCTGATTTTCAAAAAACTCATTTTCTGTCCTTCCTTTTGACTTTCATGGCTAATGACACTGACTTCTAATGCATATTAAATTCCGGGAGTGGGAAATTAAAATCCTCTTCCTCCATCTCATGGTAGAGACATGAGTGCAGAAGCCTGCCATATGCTTATTTTAAATTGTTCCAGATTGAAGCTATATTAGTCAAATATAAGATTGCATTAGTGGTAATTTCCATACAGTGGGACATGCTCTGTTTAAACAGCTGATTGGTTATAGATGTTTGTAGTAGTCATAGCACTAATTTTTCATGCACTCCATCCCTTATGTTTTTTTCTCCTCATATCTGAACTGTCTGCGTGTCTCTCTGCATCCACTGTGATTTCTCAGTGAATGCTGGTTCCCAAGTTCTTTCTCTATTCTCTCCTTTTTTTTTTTTTTTTTCTCCAGGGCCTAATTATGAAACAGCTTCAAATAAATACAATTTTTTAACAAAAAACATTCTGCTTCCTGTGAACAATGGGCTGAATTTTTCTCTTTATTCTTGGGGAGTTCTTATTCAGTTGGAGTGCTTTGCAGTTGGCTAGGCCTGAGATTTCTGGGAGCTGTAATTGTGTCTCATTAATTCTTACAGTAATGTAGGGTAACTATAAGGAGCATGCAATTAGTGGTCTGGTCAATGAATAGAGCAGTTAATCAGCAGACAAAGGATGGGGCTCAGGACCTATTAGGCTGAAAGGAAGTGTTACTATTGTCACAGGCAGTAGGAATGCATGCAGACATGCCTTAAAGTTGAACTGTTTAAGGGAACTGTGTATGTCTTTTTGCTAAACCAGTTTTCCTACCTATTCCACTACTTGAGAGAGCTCCATTTAAGGTTGCCTGTTAGAAGTCAGAGACCATATCAGAGGTTTTGACAGACTGTAGGGACTGCTTGGTGCATTCTCTCACCTTAACAGAGGCAGCCCCGGGGTTTATCAAAAATAAAAAGTGGCCAAAGAGAGGTGAGGCATCCTTAGCTATTCCTCCTCGTCAGAAAAATGGTCCGTGAATGGAGGAGACCGATAAAGTTTAAATCAGCCATTGTGTAGATTGTCACTCAGTCATACTCTGCATGTTTGTCTTCATAATGAACCTCGTTTGTTCTGAATGGCTGTGCTTTCAGTGCATGTAAATGTATGCAAATACTCATAACAGTTTGAATATGGTAGCTCTTACGGTAACAAATAACCTTTCCTACTTTTATGAAGCCCTGTCTTTTACTATATCTAGGGTTTAAAATGCAAAAAATTACTCCAACTCTAGACAGTGCTTTGGGGTTTTTTGTTAGCTCCAGATCAGAACTTCCAGTTGTTTCTGCCTTTGAAAAAATATGAACCTCATGAATCCTGTGAAATGTTATGACATATGATGATTATAAAGAAAAAGGCTTTATCAATAAAACACTGCCCTTGAGTAACTCTTATTTCTAGTAGGCATTGCTTCAAATAGAAAGTCATTTCTTCTCTTAAGTAAAACAGACACTTGGCATAAAAAAGCAGTAATTAAAATAACTTTTTTGGGGGGGAAAAAAGGGAATTGACTTTTAATAATTAACTTATATCCAGAGCCTAGTGTTTTTCTCAAAACTGAAAGTAATTTTTTACTGTCTTCTTTCTATTAACAGGTCTGTAGCTTTATCTCTTCTCATGGTTTTCACATCAGCAGCAAGTAACGTTAGAAGAATAAAGTCTCTCAGGCTTTATATTAAGGATTCAATTATTCTGTATAATTAGCCCTGATTTGTTAAATATTTGAAACATTTTCTACTCTTAGGTATGGAACAGCATACTGGAGTGATCAGAACCACAAATGACTTGTACCTTTACTCAGAAAATGCTTCTTATCAAATAATAAGGAAGATTAAGCCTAAGTCTCTCTCTCTCTTTTTCTGTTTGGATTTTATTCCCACAAGAAATATCAGTTTTGTCCACAATATCTCATGTATTTCTATTCCCTTGAAATACAAAGAAGCAACGGATTCTGGTATAAATTAGGTAGATTTAATGAAATTTATGAGTTGTAACTTGTGCCTTGAATGTAAAATACTTGAGTGAGGCATAAGTTGTTTTGCTGATGCCATCATTGTCACCCATCTGTTTTTTCATTCTTCTGTGCTTGGTTTTGAAACACTTAGGGGCTGTGGAGTCTTGGGAATAACCATTTTTGTATGCCATACATAGCAAATCTTTTCCAAGGTCACATTTTCCTTTACGGTGTCTTTTTTTGAGGAAGCAGGGCAGACTTACCCTGCAAAATGAGAAAATGGTACTACTTCTACACTCAGAAGCTGGCTCTTACCTCATATATATGCTACTTTTCCATTTAATTGTAAAGTCATTTCCCATCTGGTGTAAGACAGCATCAAAAAAGTTGTTGCTCAGTATCACTGATAAGCATTACAGGTTCAACAGAAATTACCCTATTTTTCCCCCAGTGAAGTTTTTCTTGTTGAAACACAGGTTCAGTCATGGGGGCTATTGATTTGGAAGGGGTCTTAAATAATTCTAAAGTCACTGAAATATTAGTTGGGGAGGTAACAGATTAATTGTGGTCTTCCATAAGAGCACAATGTTATGACTGGAGCGGGTGTTATGATAGAAATATAAACACTCCTTAATATGTAAAGATTGATTAAAGGTCTTTAACCTTCTTTCAAGTTAACAGAATATCCATCTCTGTATCTTTCTTTACTTAGACACACCTACATTTTTACTTAGCAATAAGAACTAATGTTACTCTGATGGACAGTGTAGCGTACGGTACATTAAAGAACTCTGTTGCTGTTTTGAGAACTTCTCTTTCTCTTTCATAGTATAGTGTGAATCTTATCTGGTATACCTGGCCTGTTGCACAAGTCTCAACTCTGCAGGAATCCTGGAGCAGAAAAAGTTTATAGCTGCTAACTAAAAATGTAATATCACTGTATTTTAAAGTGCATTAGCTTTAAATAAATCCTTCTGCATATGTCCTGTTTCTTCTGGTACAAGATGACATTGACTATCATAAACACATGGACCTTGCTCTCTATTTTAAGTTAGTTGTCTATGCTTCTTCATCTGTTGTCAGAATGGAGAGAAAGTATTGCTCTCTGGCTGGTTGTCCTTAAACTTGTTCATGACTATTTTTATTCTTTAAGTGGCACGTCTGATCTTGTTGAAGTTGCTGCTTAAGCTGGTACTGTCACCAAATCACCTTCCCATTATGAAAGAGGCCCTAGATAATTAATTAAGAAAATACTGGTTTTTAAAAGATGGCTGAAATGAAGTGAGGTGAATACCTCGTGAAAATCATTCCATTATAACTATTTTAATGTATTACTAATACAGCATTTCTATCCCAAAGACTCATCTTAGGGATCAAGCTGTTGTGCACACAACCACTAAGTAATTTTCTCAATCAGTTGAGGAATAAATTTGTAGACTGTACAATACTGCTGAGAGAAATAGATCACTGAAATGTCGTCCATCCCTGCCCCCCCCCCCCCCTTTTTTTTTTTTCCTAAAATGAGATTTGGAAGTGTAAGCTATTTCGGTCCAAAACTGTGACTGTGAGAGTGCCTCCTTAACTGCAGCCTAGCCCTGGAGATACCTGAGCTCTGTGAGCACCTTCACCAACTTCACCCTTCCATGGTGCCTGGCATGCTGTTGCAGCTGAGGTCGAAAACAGCCCTGTTTCAGCAGACCTCATTGCCCTGCTCCTTAAGCTTGGCTGGGATCCAGGAAGCAGATGTTCTGGGATCAGAATTACCTGGGAGAGCTGATCTGGTAAATGTTCCCAGAGCACACAATATCGTTGGAGAGCTTCATCTCCTCATGTGACAGCTGCTATCTCTGGGAGAAAGATGGTACAGCTCCCTTTTATATAACATTATAGTGGCTAGATAGTCATCCAAGAAATGTCCGAGTGGGCTTTCATCCATGTTGCATGTTGCCTTGCAGACTACCCTAGCTCCTGGAGTAGAGGCTAGTCTGAGCTAGCAAAAGAAAATAGTTCTAGTCCTTTAGTGGCTTTGCATATGAAATGGTTTGTCTGGAATTTGAACCAGAATCAATTCGGTGACCCAGAAGAGAATATGGAGTATTGGTGTGTGGCATGCTATGTGCAATTTGTCACAGCAAATAAGCTGCTGTATAGGCTACTTGCTGCAACTGTTGTATAACATTTTCTATATACAGTTTCTTTAGCAAGCCTGCTTGACTATAACAAGAGCATGAATTAAAATGGCTAGGAGCAAGGAAAGGTAGTCTTTCTGATGGCCGTGCTGAAAGAAAATTTCTTGTGACTGTTGCTCATCATTTTGCTGTAGTCTGTACTAAAGTAGGAAATAAAACCCTTCCTGACCAATTGTTCCAGCTGTGTTTGACCTGTGATGATTTGGGGCATCTATGTACAATGGAGAAATTATGGTTGACATCATGACATTGTTATTATATTGCAAAATATCTCTGCATATCTGCTTTTGCTCCCAAGCGCCTGCTGGAGGGATAATGGACACTGTACTTAGTGAATATGTTTTGACATGCCTGTGAGAAGGACTGGTGGCACTGGGAAGATTTGCTTTCTTGCAAAGACCTAGAAAATGCAGTGCAGAAAATATCCACAGTGGCAGTAGAATGATGACAGATGTTAATTCACAGAGAGAGGAAAGAGATGTTTCTTTTTTTTTTAAAAGAATGAAATATTTAATGAAGGACCAGAGGAGGGTCGGGGAAGTGGTTTGACTACAAAGGTGCCCCATGTCTTAAAGACAAGCCCTGAAATGTATGAGAAGGATTTTGGACAGTATGGACTTCTCCCAAGGGGAAACTTCATAGTGATCAGAATTTGCCCAGAATTGACACGCCTCAGTTTGATCCCCTCACTGTCGGCAGCTACGCCTGCATCAACTTCAAGTTTCATGTGATCCCCCTGAGTTGCACATAACTTTCTTCCTATCCACATTTATGTCTTACTATCACAAAGTAAGAACAGTCATACAGGATCAGACTAAACATCTGTCTAGCCGGGTATCCTGTTTCTGACAGCAGCCTGGGGGAGCGTGTAAGAAAATGTCAAGCATGTAATGATCCTTTCTTGGTGTACTTTCTCCTACTTTCTACTGAATCATGGCTTTGGGACTTTCTGAGCCAGAGATAATACTAACATTTTTCATCCCTGCTCTCAATTCCATTAGTGGTGCAAGCCTTGGAGACTTACTTTCTATTTTGTTTAAAACCATTTTCTTATATGCAGTATCTTATGCAAGTGCTCGCTCTTATGTAAAGCTCATACATCTTTTTCCCTGTTTAAATTCCTCTTTGGGGTACTCTTCTTCCTTGACATCTACCAGGATAAGTTAGTTGCTAATTTATTTCTATTTACTTTGTTAGTTAGCCACTCATTAATGTGAGGGGAAGGGTGTGGGGGTCCCTAGGGAAGGTGCTGGCTGTACAGGCTCGAGCAGGATGGCTCCATTTTAGCTGCTGTGCTGGAGATCAGGGAGGAGTTAAGGTGCTCAGTCCAAGACAAAATAATTGAAAACGAACAGTTCCAGGAGAACTCAGAAACCTATGTTTCTTTGCAAGACAAACTTGTTGTGCAACCCAGGTCCCGGTATGACAGGAAGCAAGCCAATTGCCACTTACACTGTTTTTGAATGATGTGGATAATCAAACAGTAAAATCATTTATTTGGCTTCTGGTACCCAGCAAGTTCTGGCTGGTTCTCTTCTAAATCAAACTTTGTCTGAAAAGGATAAATGGTGCTCCACTGCACACTGCCTCCCTCCCCGTTCTTTGCAGCAGGAAGTAAATGCCTCTGTGGAAGAACTGTGGTGTGAGCAAACACAATATTGAGCCAGGAAATGTTTATGCAGGAGCATGTGAAAACCTGAAGGAAAATGTAGATCTAAAAAAATCCCATACCCAACAACTACTTCCCCCTCCCCACCAAATGTAAGGGAGTTTAAAATTACTTGGTATTTCAGTGCACGTGGATTTTCGTAAAATAAATTCTAGTAGTACTATAATTCTGAGTTAGATCTGTTATTTCCAACTTCAGTACTTGCTTTGTCTCTTGGAGAACTCGATAGGCCAGTGTTGGTATCAGCAGGAAGAGTGGATCCATATCCTTTGTAGCTGTAGATGTATAAGTCTCTAAGCTCCTAAATTTGAAATAATTGCCCCTACTACTAAAGTGTTACAATGGTAACAATTCCGACTACTGAAATTCTTATCTTAATATTAGACAGGAAGGAATAAGAAGAGAGGAGGTAATCTCTAAAAACTTCATACATAGGAAAGAAGCAAGAAGTATTACCAAGTCATTCTTTGTCACCGTCTCCAGCTATGACAAAGAGTTTATAATTTTTTTCTGTTGCTACTTTTACATGCTGATAGGTTTAAGTCAAGCGATGAAGCCACTGGAACACCAGATGCAGTCTATGTGTCAGCTAATCCAGTGCTGACCCCTACTTTCTAGTCTCTGCGGGAAGGTTCTCTTCTGCTTGAGCATCTTGTCAGCTACTTTGAATGCTCTTAATCCTACTCACATTTTGTGGTATACGCCAGACTGAAAATGTGTCCTCATAATTCAGTCCAGGCAAATCAGAAGATATTAAGGCCCATGTTGAAAGGGTTTGCCTTCTAGGCAAACTCATGATTTTATTGCTCAAATGTTTCACTCTGCTCTGTGTCATAGCAAAAATAGGCTGAAATCACCTGCTTTTCCATCTTGCCCTTCACTTCCAGCTCTCAATAATTTTTGATGCCGTGCAGCTCTCTTTATGTACCTCTATTTTTCAGATCAATCCCCCTCCTCCTTCAATTTACCCTCAAATTTAGAATCCTCCTATTCTTGTTGCCACATGGCCTTCCTGTTGCCAGCTATCTCTCAAAGTCAGTCAAATGTTGCTGTTCTTGTTCTTAACAAATAGATAAAAGAATCTGGTGAGCAACCTGGCTATAATACATGGAAAAAAGGTCTTTCTATCATAAGTGAGTTACGTCCTGCTTTTGAATTCTGCTGCTAAACTCTTGCTTGTTGAGACCAATTTTCAACAGATTGATCATAAGTTATTTTCACATTTTCTGGATCTGAGCTACTTTTGGGTACCATAGGTTGGAAGCCACTTGTTAGAGCCCTAGCAGCAATGCTAATTGTTCTGTTCTCTTTTCAGGTTTTCAGTCGTACAAGGTGATATACCGGTTAAAAAAGTGTGTTCTAAATTTCAGGGATGGGATTTTTTGCTTATGCCAAGGAAACCTTCCTGTGCTTTGGAACAGAAAACCTGGTAATAAGCTAGGATTTGAAGGTGAGAACTTTTCATAGGTAAAAGGTTTGTTTTATCCTCATGGACTAGACTAATATCCTATCAACAAAGCAGCTGCTGTGCTGGTGGCAGGGTCTGAGCTTTAGGCATAATTTTATGAGTTACTATTTTGGGGAAATAAAACCATACACATTCTAACTTTTACATGAATGTGTCTGACTTACTTAAAACTACTGCACTCAGATGCAGTACAGTACTCCTCCTTTTCGTCCACTTGTTTTCATTTTGATTTATTTGAATGGAGGTGGGTATTGAGCTAGAGGACACAAACATAGACAATGCACACATGCCAGAACCTCAGCTAGGATTATAGACTAAAATTAAAATAAAAATTATAAGTGCATGCAGCTGTGGTTACATGCCAGCTGGCATGTTTTCTCTGCTGGTCTGCCATTAATCTTTAAAAATTTTTTTTGTAATAATGACAAAAGTAGCATTGGCCTCCAACTGTTGAATCTTTCCCTGCATTTCTGGTTTGGAAAACTTGCACTGTCCTTCTTCCTCCTCCTCTTACTACTACTACTACTTCTATTATTGTTAATTTTTGTTAAGTAGTGTTTAAGTTGCTAACTACTACAAGAATACACCAAGGAGATGGCTCTTGCTTTGGAGAACTTACTTACCCTCTGACACAAGAGATGTACTGAGCTACACAGATGGAAACTGCAATGAAACTCTGTATTCAGTAGTACAGCATATGGAAGCTGAGGATATCATTAGCATTATTGTTACTGAGGTTTTTGAAGGCCTCAAGTGAAAGGAGAGGATGAAGCTACACTTGAAGAATAATAAAGTTGCCATATAGTTATTTATGGGGGTTTCCTACCTCTGAGGGAGAACATTGCAGAAAGCACCAACACAGTTACTTAAAAACAAGTAGGCATGGGAGGTATCATGGGTGAATTAGGGGCTTAAGTCAGTCTCTTGATATACAAAATAGATATGAGGGTCTGAGGAATGGGCTACAAATGCAAGTAAAGATGAAGGTAAGTATCTTATGTTTCGTGTAGTAGAGAGGGCTTTATGACAAGTGATACCCAGATTAAAGTGAAGGAAGGGCATAGGTCCCGTGAGTCATGGATGAACTAGTCTCTAAGGCTAGGTTCAGCGCTCTTGGGCATTGCCTTTCTGTGCTGATGGTCTGGAGAGGTGGGGCTGTGTCTTGTAGACATCGAGATTCTGAATCCACTCCTCCACTCCTGCTTTATCTTCATAAGGTGGAGTGGCTGTTGAAATATGACATTGTGTGGGTGCTAATCATCACCTGATTCACTATGAAACTATTTCTAGCTTTTCAGTAGCCCTATCTGAGCTACTCTATCCCATCCCTGCTGTATTGCCAAGACTGCACAGTTTCTATCCAGCCATGGATTAGCTGTTGCTTTGTACAATGTAGTGTTGTTGGTGCTGCTGAAGTTGTGGTTGAAGTCCACATTCTGGAACTGTATGATGATGTTCACGTGCCCATTAATGGATGCCCCTGGTACTTTGAATTGTTCAGGTATTGATGTTCTGTTGTGCCAAACACAGAAATTGAGGAGGCTGCGAGTAACTATAAGCAGGATGGACAGTGGCTACTATACTCCAGAGCACCTTTTAATGGAAGTAGAGGCAGGCTGTTGGCAAGGTGTCTGTCATACAGGAATGGCTGAAAACTTAATGGGTTCTAAGCAAAATTTAAGACATTTAAAAACATTTTTTTAAAATAGTAAATTTATCTGCCTGTGTGTTGAGAATTCACTGCAGCCTCACCATTCATCCCTCTGGCAGATTAATTGTGCTGTAACTCCTTCACTTACCATGCTTCCTACCTCCCAAACCAAGACTTTGATCCTGCTTGCCTCCTCTTCCTCACCCTTCCGCATGAAACTTCCCCTGCCCCTGACAGGCATTGAAAGGACTTGGTGGTGGCAAGTGTTCTATGTGTTGAATTAGAATGGTGACAATGAAAGACTGGGTAATTCAGCCATTTTGCTGTCCTTTTCACTTCAGTTATTACGAATTTTAAATCACAGTTATTCACTGAAATGATATCTATGTTGTACTTACTGTGTAGTTTACCATTGGGCTTATTTGCTATATTTTTAAAACTTAATGCCTGCTATCTTATCCATTGTTTTATAGATGCGTAAAGGGCTCTGAAAGCAGTTACATAGTGGAATTTAGCAGTGCATGGTGTATTTTAGTGGGATTAAGAGCTTGTAAATTAATATAGTAGTTCTGAGAGCTTCAGGATATACCTGCCTGAAAAAATAGCAATAGTAACTTGATATGATATTTGTATGTTTGCTTTTAGTTTGCAGAATGTCTCTGATAGACAAGCTTCCTGCTAGCCAATTTATTTTTTAGATAACAGGGACTGTCTAGAAGTACGTTCAGAAGGAAAACACAGTAATTAATTTGTCACTGAAACCTGAGGGGTCCTCTTCCTCATATAGGTGATAATGAAGGTTTTGCATGTAATTAGCAGGAATAATTAGCACATTTCTGGTAACAAATAGACTGAGTGGTTCTCTGCAAATAAATTAATTGTTGTGCTAACACAGGCAATTGTCTCTTTATTGTCTGACAATGCCCCTTGTTTGCACTAAAGCCTATTTCAGACCTTAGCAGCTTTACACAAATAGGAAAGAGAATCTATAAAATGGTACCTCATCCATCTGCTTCTGAGAAACTTCAAGACCACCCAGGGACTTGTTTGTTAAGACTTGTTAAACAATTTGTAATCTTGAACGTGTGTTTCACTATATTAACAAATGAATTGTTCAAATCAACTTAGTGGGTAAGCCAGAAGAACCACACTAATCAATCAAGTGGACTCTGGGCATCTCGGAAAAGAAATGTCTCTGAAAATTAATAAAGCAGTAAATTCATAGCAAAGCTGAACAAATCCCAGAATTCCACATATAATCACACAACCAAATGGAACGGTTTTTATGTCATAGATGTTCCTCACAATGCCAAAATCACACTGTGATGTGTGTGCCCTTTGCTTCACTGCTGTAAAAAGCTAAGGCTTCACAGGTCTGCTACCACATATCCTCTGAGCAGCCTTAGTTTAGACAAGGCTTAGTTAGCCCATATTCTGTCTTCATTTGCTCTTTTTGGAAGCTCTAAAAAGCAACTATTGAGCTAGTCTTTCTACTTCAGGTGTTTTGTTTCATCCCTTTTCTCTCTTTTTTGTGAGTTTCCTCTGCTCAGACACAACTGTTATCTCAGCAATAAGCTTACATTAGCTTCTGGGTCTTCATAAATATGGAAGCTATTGGTTATGATGAAGTCTGCAGATAGGTTTCATCCCTCCCATGTGTCTGGAGAGGAGGGGAGAGGAAAGGGAGAAAATGTAATTAGAAGATGGTATGCTGCAGGTACAGGGTTGCATAAAACCATAAATTTTGTTTGTGGGAAATATTGGCTCTTCTATTTCTTGTTACAGTAATAATTCTCTAGTCTTCCTCTGGAATGGAAACAATGAGAATATAATTGATGGGTGTCTCTTTTTCTCTGAGGGTAGGGTTACGGTATTTTTCCAAAATAACAATTCATAATTTAATTTCCAAATGAGTATTTATATCGATGTGTGTTTTGATATTTATTTTTTTATCATTTCCTCACTTTTCTCCAGTAGCCATGGCACTGTGCAGTGCTTTTATGAATTGATGTTAGAATAATAACAGTTTAAAAATTAAAGTAAATCTCAGAACATAATGCTATCAATTTTTGGAATGAATGTCTAAAACTGCAGCAGAAGAACCAGTACTGCATTTTTTAGTGAGAAATGTTGTTTAATAGAGATGGTTTCCTGGGGGGGGGGGGGAAAAAACCAAAAGTGCAGCAGTTTCCTAAACTGATGTTTTCTGGCATGAAGTGCTTCAGTGAAAATTTAACCATTGGACCTACACATCCCCTTTTCCTGCCTTATTGGAGAAATGCTACTCATTGTACGATTTCCACGTTCTCGTTGTAGTTGACTAATAATGTGTACAAGAATATGAAAACCAACAACAACAACAAAAACCCCCACAGCCAAACAATGCTTTTGCAAGTGTCTGTACAATTGTGAAATTTAAGGCTTGTCCATACTTGCAGCTGGTTGAATTCAATCCTTTTACACCAGTGTGGTGCATGTCAGCCAGCTAACTTTTGTTGTGATTCATTTCAAGTGGTATACAGCTTTGGAAGTGTTGACTTGTTGGCTGAGTTAAGGGAAACTGTGTGAGTATAAAGGTATTCCCTACTAAGAGCACTGTTTGTGCATCTATCGAGTCTTCCCAGGGATATCCTGCAAAAAATTTATTGGGCTTCCTCTACTATATGCTTGTGTGACTATCTAATGTCCAACAGTCATCAATGACAAGATAACTTCTGTGTATAAATGGTGCGGAGAGGGATGTAAGCCCTGGATACTGTGCAATCAAGCTTTTTACTTCTTGCATGAAGTTTCTCAGTCCTGAGCTAAGATTTGGACTTTATTGTCCAAATAACAGAAAAATTGTTAACAATATTAATATTAATTAACAGTTTATATGGAACTGGAGAGACAACTGGTTAATGAAAGGGGGCTCAGCCAGCATAAAGTAGGGAAGAGGGATTCTGAATGGGCTGCCTCAATATTCAGGTCAGCTTTAGGACCTCTGAATTGTTTGGAAGGTGTGTGGCTTCCGTGACATGTGAAGGCTTCTGTCATTCAACTTTGTATCCTCTTTCTGCTTGCTGGATTTTTAGGCTACCACTGTTTTGCTTGCTTGGTCTTGTGTAAATGTTCTATCCCATTTTTCTTCCCTCTAAATATGCAAGTACACAGCCAGCACTTTTACACTTGTTGTGTGCTGTCTCTCTACCAATATGCTTGTTGCTTTCTGTCTCTACTTACTCTCAGAAAACCCTACCTGACCAAGATGGTGGCACTGCACGAGTTAAATAATAGAAGGCTTGAATCAAAACCAGTTCTATCTTAGCAGCAGAGGTAGAAAAGCATTTGAATTTTTCTGTCTCACAGTTTCATTAGTGCCCTCAGCTTTGAGCCAACATGGGGCATTATGAGGTAATTTGGCCAAGTCATACTACACAAGACTTTTCAAAGAAGAAAGATGTTTTATGGTACTTTAAACATTTTGGTCCTTTTTGGTTACTGCAAAATTCTGTTTATCTTGTACTATGCTGATTGCTGACAGCTAGAAAAGAGAATTTAAGCCCAAGGATTATTCATATCATGTGGAGGTGGCAATAGCAGCCGTGGTACAGCCCAGCAGTGTAGTTGACACAGTCTGTGATCCACTCCGTACTCCCTTTACTCTCTGAGGGCTCCTCGGCTGTACTGGGTGCCAATGTATAACCTGTCCCGAGTGCCTGCGGCCCCCTCCTTGCCGCACTCCTTAGTGCAGCTCTGTTAGCGTGTGGTGTGCCCATTAAATCCTAAGGTGGGGTTGGTAAGCCCAGCTGTGTAAGAGGGATATATTCAGTCATGTGATGAGATATATATGTTTCAGTGGGCGTCTCACCGTGGGGTGCACGGTCATGCATTAGCAGTGTGCTTGGTTCCAAAGAGGGGCCAAGGCTGTGGTAGATGGCCTTGATGTGTGTTGCAGCCACAGGGTTGGGCATCACGAGATAATGGGTTAAGCGACTGCATGATTTGTGCTAGCGACAAATGTTGACAGAAGAAAGATAAAATCTAGGATTAATATTGTTCTCGTTAAAGTGTTTCCTTTGGTGCTAATTCTGCCTGCTGAGATATGCTATTCATATTTGAACTGCTGCCGTACACAGAATTTGGTAGGATGAACCAAGTGTAATTCCTCAGCTTTTAAATAAAGCATAGATTTTAAAAAATAAAGTCAGGATTTTTTACTTCTGTTGCTTTAGAGACTCCTATATGTGATGACAGCATTGTGGTGGTGAAATAGATGTCTTCTCCCTTTACTTGTGTTCTGTTTGTAACAATGAGCTAAATTCACGTTCTTTGTATTTTGCTTTATGAAACCACTTGTAAAACTGTTATCCAATACAAATTAAAGTATCAGTTACTGATCCTGCATCTCAGTGCTTTATCCACATTTCACAAAGCTGAAATAAACCAGGGTGTGATAGACAGATCTTAGCAAATTTCTGCAGTACATTGAATAACTTCTTGGGATCACACACCACACAGCTGTACACAATAGTGGGTAATGCAGACACAAGAATTTGTAAAGTTTGCCCCAATCATGTTCTAGAAAGTTCTCTAATGTAGTCCAAAATCCAGTATAGAGGGGGATAACTTTAGCAAACAGGTAGTTTAACTTTTCATGCTGGTTTTCTCTGAAGGCTCAATAGTACCAATAACTTTCAAAAGCCTTCTGGAATTTGCTTTCAGCTGTTGCTGGTAGCCTGACTTTACATGGTAGGATTAACTGAGGACACTTACAAGAGCTGGAAAAGGTTTTCTTTGGCTGTTGTTTGGATTTTTTTTCCTTGTGATTTAGTTTTAATCTAATCTCTTCTGGGCACCAAGCAGAGCTGAAAAGTGAGTGACTTTTTATCTAAATTGAAGTGATAGCAATTGATCAGGTTTTCATCATCTGTCTTTGCTGTCATTGGAGCTTCCTCTGTGATCTGCAGTTGACTGAGAGAAATGAAAACTTCATTGAATTCTTGAGCTCGCTAGATGTTTATTTATAGATAGGTATGTTGAAGCATGGTGATGTAGGGCAGAGTTCTGTTTTTTGCCATGAATAGAAAAGCTTTATTGATTTCATTGAGAGCAAGAACATATTTGACTTCCATGAAAAAGCAGGATGAAACTTAGCTTTGTACCATGACTTGGGAGTTGGTCATGATGACTGACAATAGAACAGAGAACTGGGTCATCCTGGTAAGGTTTCAGGCAATGCTTATCTCCCACCTTTTCATTTTGTTACTGAGTCAAGGACTGAGATTTTTAAAGAACTCATTTTGCGAAAGTATGCTGGTCCCACTACTTCTGTGGAATTTGATAAATACCTTGTAGAGTCTTCAAAAAGTGTTCCCACATTTTGTTTTTACTTCTGCTTCAGTTGCCCTCACATATGATTTACATTGATATGGACATCACATTATATAGGTTTTGCACCATTAGAACAACAGCATAACTGTGCATTAAGCAGACAAACAGCAGAGAGAAATTCAGCCTTGTCAAATGAAAATTAGCTTCTTTAATGTTTGTGAGTAATAAAAAGCATCTACCAGAAATGCTTCATTTTTGTCAGCTGCCAGAAGGATTAACTTAAACTGGAAAAGCAGAGATTTTAATTGAAATATGCTGCCTGGTCACTACAACAAAGTTTTCTAAGGTCTTATTCCAGGTAGATATATTGTCAGTACCAGCTCTTCTAGTCACTGTGCATTGATTCCACCAACACATGGGGAATTCTTCTAGTCCAAGTTAAATATTAACATAGTTTTCTGCTTGGAAGCTCTGTGCTGCTTTTTAACTTAGAAAGTAAGCTCCTTGACCAAGGATTTGATCAAATGAGGGAGGAAAAAACCCAGATCACCAAAATAATACCTTAAACTTTAGTTTAAGTTTGATTTTCTTTAGAATGGAGCAGGGCATAATTTCAACATTTTTTTCATTGAATGTCATGGCATTGAATCAGATTCAGGAGTTTGGGCATATATATGATATTTGTTGTGATAAATGTCCTTGAATTCTTCTTGCTAATTCACCATGTATTTGCAGAGCTGATCTAAGCATTAGAGCTAACATTGACAGCTCATGTTATTAGGAAGCACAGGAGAAAGATCTAAGAATCAGCAAAGGCTGTTGTGTACTGTGAAGGTAAAAGCTTTTCTTTTCTTTTTTTTTCTTTTTTTTTTTCCCTATGTGTTGGTGGCTTTTGCCCTGTATTCAAGGGCAGAACAAAATGTTGGCTCAGAGCAACATCCTTTTTTTTGTTTGGATCTTTACCCGTTGCTCCTTCTTAATGATGCTCACTGAAGTTCACCAACAAAACACTTTGAAACATTTATTCACTCACAGTCTACAAATTAGAAATAGCAGCTGAGCCTTCGTTGGGCGTTTTTAATATTCCAGAGGGGTAAAAATAGTTTCTATGAACATTGGAATTTAAACATTCCTAACACTAATCAAATGTTTCCAGCAGTCATGTAAACAACTTTTATTAAAGTTATGGGTAAAACTGGAATATATTTCATAGTAGGAAGGCAGGTTCCAGAGAGCAGCAGCTTCTTCTGCCCCCTGAGAGTGTTATTAATTCAATTCACTCATCCGTTGTACCCTGTCATTTAATCTGAATGAGTGCATGTAGTATGAAAGTTGCTGTGGATGGCACTGTCCCTTTCTAGTCTGAGGAGTGTTTATTGCTTTGATTGTAGACAATGAAATCGTATGCACTGAGCTAATGTTACAGATGCTGTCACTACTCGCTGAAACCTAAAGATATGTAATGAAATAGACCTGATTATGTCTGTAAGCATTCAAAGGGATATCTGTGGATTACTGTCATCAATTATTCCTACTGCTTAATAAGAAAACAATAATGAATAGCCTTAAACTTCAGCAGGAGAGAGAAAACCCTTATTTTAAGAATAATCAGAAAGCTTTGCACTCTAGTGGTGAGAAATATGAACAGACAAATCTGTCCCTTCTAATTTTCAATTCATTGTCAGGTTGAGGGGTTCAACCACTGAATCTGCTTTTTGTGTGGAGGAGCTATGAAGGGAGGACTGGAGTAGAAAAGAGCAAAGTATGGCCTGCTTTCAGAAATAAAGGTATAGTGGAAGAACACAGCGACTTCACAGCAAAAATCTTCCATGTGTTCAAAATATTAAGTACTAACCTAAGGTAGCCTAGCTTTTTCGTGGCTGGTAAGAATCAGTTTCAGTTATAAGAAAAATGGATCCCAAATTTAGATTTTATTTTTGTGACTCCTCAAAAAAGAGGATAAGATATTCATCAAGTTTCAAACTCTACAAAGTCAAATCAGCCCTCGTAGGAGCAATTATGCAATAGCAAAGGCTGCCAAGGGCTGTTTTGTAACCAGTATCACTGGAATATGCAAGACTCAACAAGATGCTTATCTGTCAGGGGTGGTGTAGGATTAGTGAAATTATGCTGCAGGAGGCTTGGATTTAGATAGCCTTTGAAATCCTACAGACTGAAATTTTTCCTAACCCAGATGATTCTAGGAACACATTGGAAGAGCTGTTACATAATGGGATCAGCATAAAAAAGAATTATATTTTTTCAAAATATTTTTAATATTTTTGTTAATCTTCTATTCTTTCTTGCAAAAGAGGTAAATTTTTGCCAGCGTGAATACCTTTTACATAAAGTGTCTGATGTTAAAAGTGAAAAAGAGCAGAAAAATTACACACATGTACAGAGTTTAATTATTATTGACCTTTAATAATGATCATTGGCTGTTTTCAGGTAAGAGCAACTCATCATAACCTTTTTTCCATGAGAAGAATAAGTGATCTGGAATTGGTTATTTTAGGCCTTTTTGCACCTGTCCTGGTTTTGGCTGGGATAGAGTTAATTTTCTTCCTGGTAGCTGGTATAGTGCTGTGTCTTGGATTTAGGATGAAAATAATGTTGATAACACACTGGTGTTTTAGTTGTTGCTAAGCAGTGTTTATACTCAGTCAAGGACTTTTCAGCTTCTCATACTGCCCTGCCAGTGGAGGCTGGGGGTGCACAAGAAGCTGGGAGGGGACACAGCAAGGACAGCTGATCCAAATGAGCCAAAGGGGTATTCCATACCGTATGACATCATGCCCAGTATATAAACTGGGAAAGTTGGCTGGGGGACACCATGGCTCGGGGATTGGCTGGGCACTGGTCAGCGGGTGCTGAGCAATTGTATTGTGCATCACTTCTTTTGTATATTCTATTATTATTATTATTATTTCCCCCTTCCTTTTATGTCTTATTAAACTGTCTTTACCTCAACCCACAAGTTTTACTTTTTTTTTTCGATTCTCTTCCCCATCCCACTGGGGGCGTGGGGGAGTGAGCGAGTGGCTGCATGGTGCTTAGTTGCTGTCCGGAGTTAAACCACGACAGCACCAAAACAGAATAATGCAGTATCACCTAAGGGATTATCTGGCATTTACTGAGAAACAAAGTGTTTACAAAACCTTCTGTGCCTGAGACAAAGCCTTTAGGTAGGAAGTTTCATCCTGTATAGGACTCCATGTGTACCAAGCGCCTTTTCTTTTCACAGCCATGGTTAGCATTCTTATGGGTCTGGTTGTAGCTTCTGGACAATGGATGTATGAGGGCAATTGTCCTTTATTGAAAACATTAGCTTCAGTGGGACAGTGCATTATATTAACCCAAATGTGGTCCAAGGAGCTTTTAATTTCTGGACAGGTAAGATAAATTTCCTAACCTGATTGATTTATGAGGTTGTGTCTTAAAAACATTATAGAATCCTAGAATAATTTAGGTTAGAAGGGACCTTGGGCATTCAGCTAGTCCAAACCCCTCAAAGCAGGGTGAACATCACAGACCTTGTGGTGACGAATGAAGTAACACCAGAGCAGTTCATAGCCAGTATTGCAGAGGGAATATATGACCAATCCAAAATCACCAGTGAGTCCCAGAAAGGCAAAATGGCTTTTGTGGATGCTGAATTGATGGATACTTCTCAAACGTGCTGAACACCGCTTATGTTATCTGCTTTTGTTCTTACATACACTAGTAATACTTAATTTTGCCACTTCTTCCTGGAAATTCATTATTCCTCTGTTCACAATGCTATCTTATCCTTACTCTTCCAATTTATTTTAATCAATTTTTGTATGATTTTCTTTGTTCATAATCTATGAATAGATCATCTGTAACAATACTTCCAGTTCTGTCTTTTTTTCAGAAGTCCATGTAGATTTTGGAAGTGTCAAGGCATCTCCTCCTATAACCACATGTTCTTTCTCTTTGAATGAGGCAGCTTAGTGGCCTGTACATACTAGTTTTGGGGTGGGCTGTCAAGCAGAGGTTGAATTATATGTGGAGCAACTGCTGTTTCTGTTGAAGCAAGAATATCCCATGAAGGATAAATTAACTTTGAGATTGTCTCAAATAATTAAAAATACGAATTTGTAAATTTTTCTCTTCCTAATTGCTCCAGACTCTTGTGAGACTGATAAGACCACAATTTATTTCATATAACTTTATATATTTTGCCAGAGCATACAAGATGAGAGTGTAGGTAACTCCTAATGATAGATGAGCACCTCCAGAGGGCAAGTCAGCTGACCAAGGCTGATAGTCTGCAATACAGGATTTCTCTGTTAAGAACCATGTCCATCTTTATGTTCCCCTAACCTAGCAAACCATTTTGACTGGGGGCTTGACTATATATTGAGCTAGTCAAGAATAGCCGCTCCAGAATTCTTTCTGAATAATTGTGTGTGCCTATATATTTATTCCAACTACATCTCCCTGCTCTCTTGGTTATTCCTAGATGTTCGTAATAGCCACTTAAAATTCATATGCTCTTTTAATCCCAGTTGAAGCATAAACAGGCTCTAAGGCAGTCAATAATGTTAACATTAATCTTTTCCTGAAGTTACAATGCTTGCTAGTAGGTGTTTTAGGCAAAATGCTATAACCTGGGTTTATCACTGCTAATTCTAGCACTAGAATGAGGTATCACTGCTAAGGGTATTCTGTTTTGTCTTCTCTCTGCAATTAGACACCTGTGGATCAGGATTACCCAGAAAGCCAATCAGCATGTCTGATGTATGTCTGTGTCTCTCTGTGATAGCAGAAGGCTCCTGAGATGAGAGTCTACTTATTTAAGCACCTCAGTTAAATGCCAGTGTTCTGCGGGATGAATCAGGACCAGGGTCACTAACACCTCCATCTGCACAGAAGAAGGTGTTCAGACTTATGTTCTGATTGATGTATTTATGTAGCCTCTAGGACACCAGGAAATTTTCCAGGTCTCTTAGTGTATTTTTATTTTCTATAGTTCTCTTCATAATTTTTAAGAAAAAATTTACTGTGTAGTTTGAGTATCACTGAAGCAGTGATTTCTTCTCTGCTTTCAATGTAATTGTAGTGTGGACTCCAAAATTCTAGTTCCAAAGTTCCAGTTAAACTTGTAGTTAGTATGTGGTATCTCAAATGGGGCAAGTGAGTGTGTGTAAGGAGAATTAAGGTACATGTGAAAGAAAGTTCTTGTAGATAAAGAAATGCAGGGGAAAGAATCCAAGACGCAGGCAAAGGAAACCCAAAGAGTTGTTTCAGGAAAGTAAAGAAGCAAAAGAGAAAGGCAGTGCCCTGAAGGTGATTGCAGTTTTACATAAATGTGCTGGATAGCGAGTTGTGGTGGCTGAGTGACCTCATGAAATTTCTGTTCCTACTGTAGGTGGGATGCAAGCTGAGACAGTGATTTCTTTTGATTCCATACCTAATTCTGACAGACTTTGCAAGCTGGAAACCTAATTCAAACAAAATGCTCTAACTTGGCATGAAGAATGAGTGAGAGTCATCTGGGGACTGCAGTTCCTATGCTAGGTCTGGAACACCATGGTGTAAGGTAGTAGTGAACTGTATCGTCTGAGGAAATCTGTTGTCTTTTTGTACGAAATCCTTTTTCTGTTTGTGAGGATATACCTCTAGGTGATATCCTTCAAAGACAACCCTCCCTCCCTCCCCAAGCTCCCCACGTCACCAATAAATAGGGATATGTCTTTCAGCAGCAGCTCCAGTGCAATTAAAAAACCCAGTCATAATTTAATGACCTTCTGTGTATTTTTATCTTTGAGGCTCAAGGAGAGAGCATCTTCATTACAAAAACTGTGAGACTCATCTAAATTATCTGTTGACCTTCTGGGAACAATCCAGAAGGTGATAGCCATTCATTTCTATACACAAAGGGAAGAGGTGGGTGTGAGCCAGAAGCATGTTAGGAAAGTGAACTTCCCTAGAGTGTAATGTCTATGTACAGGAACCATTTGTTAAGTAATTTCAGACAGGCCCATTTGCATCTGATGCATCTGATTGTGGTTAATTTACAGAAAGTAAGTCCTTAAGTAAGTCAAGTAAATTCATCAGGGTAAATTTACCCACCCCACCTGCACTTGTTCCAATTTTCTGTCATGTGGAAAAGCTTTCCTGTTGCATTTAACCTCACCACTTATGCATGTGACATTTTCCTTCTTTATTTAGATAGAGCCAACAACGGTAGACACTTTTGGTGAAACCCTGACCCATTGAAATGAGCAGGAAAACTCCTGTGGATTTCCATGAGGATTTCTCTCTTCCAAAAGAACCTTTCTGAGAAAAGCAAAATACATTTAGATTTCTGCTTTGTGTTAGACAGTGAATGTAAAAACTGTGACCGTACCTAATCAGATCACATTTTCCATTACACTTTTTTCCTGTTGTTTGACCTGTACTTAATTAAGGAATTACCATTTCTGGGTGCATCATTGTACACATGGAACTTAAAATTCCCATATCACCTTGAGCTTATATTTTAATCAAAATGTAAATATTTCTTCATATTTTAACCAGTTCCTAACCTCTGATGCTGATGGCAATAGATGGATTTAATCTTTTAATTCTTTTTTGTAAATTGTTAATCAAAATATTAAGAATAGCTATCTGATATAAATCCCATACAAAACAATTCTTGCCATGTTATGGTGAATGGATACTTTAAATTCTGATCTGCTTTCTGTCTATAAACCTATAATTTAGTCTTATAATTTTCCTTATTCAGTCTCAAAATTTTCCTTAGGGCAGCTTATATTTAATACCACATGCACTAATCCGTCAAGTGAAAAATTCTCAAACGCTTTCTGGGAGTCTAGATATCTGTTGCTGCTATAGTTCGTGTCAATGGCTATTTCCCCTAGAACCTTGAAGTTAATAAGATGTTTTGATGTAATTTGGTTCATAAATCCAATATGATGTGGTTTTATGCATCTTTATGCAATAAATACATCTTTTATATCTTTAACACTTTTGCTACTGGCTTTTTTAGCCATTTCAAGTGGTGCTGAGGCCAAGTTAAAGCCACTGGAATTGAAGAATTAACCTATTTGAATCTCAGTGAGTTCTGGAGAAAATGATTTTTTCCACTATTTAGTTTTAGAGCACAGGTATATAACAGATTCTATGAAGCAGTATGCTTGGTAACATGGTAGCTTAGACCGAAGTTAAATTAAACACAATTTCTTTTTCTCCTTTTTTTTTTTTTTGTTACCTATATGAATTTTTAATCCTTAGCTTGGTATGTTCTTGCACATATATAAAAATATGTATGACCTACACAAAGACAAATGAGGAAAAATGTCACTAAAAAGCAGTAACAGTTGCTTAGAGCTGGAGAGCAAGTGGAATCAGAACCAATAGAGTATACCACGACACTTCAAAAGGACCTTAGCAGGTGAGGAGTGCTAGATATAGTAGATGCAGCTGACAAATAAGAAAGGTAGCCAAAAGTAAGGGTAACTGTTATTGTCGTGTTTGCATGGATGCTTTTTCTTTCTTAAAAATTTTAGATGTGTGGGTGGGTGCTTTTTTTTTTCCTTTTCTTTTTTTTTTTTTTGGTAAGTTTTCTATAATCCAGCCATTCAACAGCCTTAAGAGTCAAGACATCTGCCTTGGAGATGTACTCATGTTTTGACGAGCCTTAAAGCATAGTGATTTTTGACATAATGTTGAAATGAAATCTTTGATGCTTGACAGCTTCTGGCTGCATGGAATGCTCTCTTTTTTTTTCTTTTTTCCCCCTTTTAGCGTGATGTTTACTACACATAATAGGAATCTGCATAATTTTGAAGAACAGTTTTAATTTCCTTTATCCAAAAATCTTTCTGTAAAAGTGATAAATTTATAGGAGTTAATATCATTTTGGTGAAGAATCTTGGCAATTTTAACAGCTGTATATGTATGTGGGTAAAAGTGCAGACTAGGGATAAAAAGCTGTGTGAAGGTTTGCACATGGTAGCAGAAAGATGCCTTCAGATGTAGTGCTGGAACTGACATTATCATCCTAGCATCCCTGACCAGTGCTCGCTGTACATTAGAGAGGAGCTGCAGTTGGAAGCCTGTCAGGCTTCATGGAAACAAAAGCAAATGTCCCACAGAAGCGGTTGCAAATGCTGTTACAGTGCTACTAATGTAAGCTGTAAAGCCAGATGGTATGGCTCATATGGCTCAGGCATACGGGTGAGCAATGCAGGAGTAGTCCCACTGCTGCAGAATTACTGTGGCCATGGAGACTTGAGGGAAGAAGTATGATCATGTAGCATAGGAGTGGACAACTCATGTTGGCAGTAATGGCTGCCATCTCTAATCTGTGGAGCGATCACAGATCCAGTTATGACTGATAGTTTACACTGATGCTATGACAGCCCTTAGGGCAATTTCTGTGCAGCATTTTATTTTGTGTTTATTAAAGGTGGCATCTGCCCAGCTGCTCTTCAACCAGCAATAATCACTTTTCACTCGAGCTGAAGGGAAAGAACAGTGACCTCTGCCTTTATGTGGTGATGGCAGAAACAATAAGAAGCCAATGTCCAAGACTGTGGAAAAGCCAAACACAAACTAAAACCAATGGGATAAGAAATGTCAGAGGGAATGCGTGCCAGTTCAGCAGATTTGCAAGTGTCCATGGATGAGGGACATCAGTGAACAGAAAGTTAAATGAATAAAGAGAAGCAGAGATGGCTACAGGGAAGGTGGAGATGTTTTCAGAGAAGTAGAGATGGCTACGGGGAAGGTGGAGATGTTTTCAGAGCTTAGATGTACAGTACTTAATGGAAGGGCAGACTTAGATTTAAAAAAAATTATATTCACCTTTGGTATTGGTTTTTTTTCTTTTTGTTCAGTAAAACAGGACTTTGTATACATTCTTTCCTCCTCCACATAGAAGCAAGTGAGCAAGGCCCCAACTACTGGCAAACTTTCAGACAGATGGGAAACAAACTTTCCTTAATTTAATCAAGCCTCAGTACCTATGGCAGATTTTTGAATGTGCCCAGGCTTCCTCGCTACTTTTGGGGTCACTCCTGTGAGGTGCTGAAAACTCCGGCCCTAAGCCAGCAGCACGATAGATTGTGTGAGGGCTTTTAAGTGTGCAGATAGCCCCATGACTTCAGTGGGACCATTTACATTCTTAAATTAAACGTGTGCTGAAGTGCTTCACTGCTGCAGGGCCAGAATGCCTGATGCCTTGTAGGACCGAGTCCTTGGAAATCTAATTAATACATTTCAGTGCCAAAATGGGGACAAAGTTCTTTTGAAAGTCTGTCCACTGAGGTAGGTGTCTAAATGTTGAATGCTGAGTTTTCCTGAAAATCTAGCCTTTAAATATCAACCCTGGTAATTTTTACTGATAACAAGTTCAGCAGAAACATGAGGTTAGTATTTTTATTCCAATTCTACACGTCATTTACACATCCTAAGGTGGGGGATGTAATATGAACTAAGTAACACATGGGCTTCTGTAGTTGTTTATTTATTTTGTGGCGTTAGACACACAAATGTAGGTCTGTTCCAAACAATGTAAAATCTAATGTTTAATTAAATTAAAACACTACACATTTCTGAAAATGAAGTTAGTTGCCTTTGATTTTTAAAAACAGTCTTTTCAGAATGTCGCAAAATCAATTTCCAGTAGTAGTCATTGTGATACATCGTGCTTGTTTTCATGCACATAGGGCCTCGGATCTGGTGCTAAACCAGTATTAGCCTTTGCTCTGCTTGCCTTTAGGGAACACTATACTACTAACTGCTACTTTATGGATGTGGCTAAGGCTGTGTTTATCTATGCAAGGTTTACTGGTTGTGTTATGCTTACAAATTTCCATAATTAAGACTGCAACTTCCATAATTACAGCTGCAAATGAGAACTATTTTGCCAGAGCTTATTTTGACTGTTGAATTAATGAAAAAGGTGGGGTTATTTTTGAGGGGTGACACCGCTTCAGTTACATCAGGATTTTTATCAGGCTATCATAATTCTTTCCTACTTTTAACAAAACTATGGCAGTGAAAGTTTCTGTTGTAGGCAAGTCTTCTGTTTTGTTTAGTTTTCTTGAGATTCTAGTTGCTACCTTGTAAAATAACCAGCCATTGAGGACTTACTTGGAAGTTGAATATGAAGCTGCATTTAACTTGACTTTCCTTACATACATACTCAAAATATAAGCATGATGGAATAACTTTATGGCTATTTTATATAAAAAATGAGGAAAACTTAGTATTATGCAGCAAAATCATGATTACAAGCAAGAAGTTTAAACGATTCTTGTTTTTTCTGTATAAAAAAACATTGCCCCATAGTATGAAAGATGTTTATGAACTTTATTCATCAGCAACCTATGATTCGTGGTTTGTTGCTGATTCATGGTTTGTGACAATCTTATACTCACAGAGGTTGACTCAGTGGCATAGGAATTTCTCTAATGCATCAGAAGCAGTTCAGGCTTGCAATTTTGCCACTAACAAGTGTCGTCTTTGGTATGTTCTAGAAAGTTTTCCTCTATTAGTGATGAGTCAAAAATCAAAAAAAGGAGAAGTGATGTCTGAATAAATCCTCAACATAGCACACAGTGTAGTTCAAGATGTTACTACTTGTCAGGCAGAAGAGATCAGGACAAATTCAAAGTTTGTGTCCCGTGGAAGGAAAAAAACCCCACTGTAGTAATATTTAACTTCAAAAAGGGAAAACATATAAAAATGAGAAAGCTTCTTGAAAAGAAATTTGAAAGAGCAGCCAACAGGGTAAAATGATTAAAGACCCTACATTAGAGGCTCAGAGTAAAAGTGTACCACCTATCAAAGAAAAAATTTTAAAAAGAACCTTTTCCTAAAACCAGCTTGGCCAGCAGTACAGCGACAAGATTCTGCTCAGAAGTGCAAATGACAGATCAGCAGGACGAGATGAATTGTGTCCCAGGATTCACAGTGCTGTTGCAGGAGTTCTAGAAGAACTCAAATATGGAATTGTTAAATTATTAGCTACAGTGTGGCATTTATGTTCTAATCAGCCTCATTATTAAAGGAATGAATAATGTTAAAATGTGTTGCCTTCTTATAGAGTAATAACTAGTTAAAGATTAAAAACAGGGGGTAGAAAAAATTATAGGTTTTCATAAAGGGGTGGTCAGTGTGTTCTCCCATAGAGTCTACAGTACAACCTGAACTACTCAACATATTTATAAATAATTTAATAAAAGTTTATGATGAACTACTAAACATAAAGGCATGGGTGGATATAGCTTTTGGGTCAAGCTATCCTTAAACTGCAAGTTGTCAAAACTGGAAGGGTACCATAGAAAAAAGTCTTGTTTTGTTTCTATAGTCTTTCCTTAAGTATCCTGTGCTGTTCACCTTCTGATACGAGGTAGACTTTCAGTCTGACTTTGTTTGGCCAATTTTATATTCTTATGAGCCAAGTGTGCCTATTTTCTTGATTTGTAAGACTACTGAAATGGGGGAAAAAAGTCTGGTAGTTGCAGTGATTGTTTCAGTCTGGAGTCTGTGGAGACTGTGTAGAAGATTTGTTACTTTTACTAATTAATTTACAGAGCTTTTTGTCTGGCAGTGGTTGCTGAACCCTGTCAATTCACTGTTCCACTATTTCTTCTGTCACTCAGAGCTCACCAACTTTGCTTTATTTCAGGTTGATATCTCTAAAATACACTTCTTAGGAAGTTCTTTTCATAGATTAGTTTAGGCCTGAAATAACTAGATGTTTTTTTCACACATCTAGTATTTCCAAGAATTGATCCTGATTTCTTCCTGAGTGAGAGAGACAAATGGGCCTGATATCTTTAAACATTTCCTATCTTCTTACACTTATGTATTTTCCTGAAAAAATCGTGATGAAAATGGCAATTAAAAGCTTGTCTGATGATTCAGTCCGGCAAACCATACATATCTCAAACTCTACAGACATATGCACTATTGATTCCCTATTTAAAAACTGGCCATGTAAATTTAATTTAAAGGTTCTGAGGCCCTGCAGTGTTGCTGAATAAACATCTAATAGTAATATTATGTTTGATACATGAGTGCCAGTGCTAACTTAATTCCACTTCAGGATATCAAGAATCACTGATACCTTCTTCCCAGCTAATTGCTGTGTTTAATTTGTTTGCTGAAGTAACACAATACTTTGGATTATAATAGAGACCAAAGGGTCTCAAACCATTCATTCCCCAGCGCAAGCCAAGAAATGCAGAAGAGGTCCAAACATGTTGAATATCCACCATGAAGACCACCTTGGGTTTTGCCATTTTTTTATAACAATTTGCTGACATGAAAATTGACTGTTATGTACTTCTTTTGAAATCCTACTGTACTATGAATTCTTTAGTTTGCGTGAGGGAAATATCTAATGGTAGCAGACTACTTATTTTGGACAACATAAAATGACCTGCTGTAAGTAAGTATTTTAAATGAAATACTGGCTGAATAATCATGAGATTAATTACAATTCTGAATAATTTTCTACTGTGCCTGCCACTTGGTAGCTAGCAAGAGGAGCAGACATGATGTTCATTTGTGACTCATTTTGTGGTCCATGCATATGGATCCTCTGAATATTAGCAAAGTAAACATTCAAGGTGAGATCTCATCATCCTTTGGCAGTAATTTTAGTGGGTAAAGTCTAATAAGTCCATCTCCTCTGAACAGTATTGCAAAATCTCAGGGTACTGGAACTGTTGAAATTGAACCTGTCTAATATTAAAGATTTCTATTTATTTACCCTAAAGTCAACAGGCGCTAGGCTTTTGCCTTTCTGCTTCCATCTAACTAGGTCAAAACTTTCCGTATATATGAGCTGCCTGATTTTTTTCTTCCTAAACAGAAAAATCTATAACTTCATAAAAAAAACATAACTTAAAGTTTCATTTCTCTGAGGTGTCCTTCAATATCAGTTATCTAATCCTTAGTCGGGAGATTCTCCTTAAAGGAAACTTCAAATTAAGCAAAACATAGTTGCCCCAGATGACCAGAATCTTGGGAAGGTGTATCATGAAACTGCAAGTTCTGCAACTTATTTTTCCTTGCTGACTGTATTTCTTTTCTATTCATAATATATCTACTTTCAAGATTTCTGCTGTAGCTGAAGTAAACAGTAGATATGAAGTAAAAGATAACTCTCTATCACCTCCAGAGAGAAGCCATAATGGCACATATAATCCTTTCAGTAAGCAATGATTTCTTGAGATGATAATTTATGTGAAGTTTGTGTGTGGTGCGTGTATTCAACCAACAGGACTGAGCATTTACAACTTAAGAAGGATATATGCATTTTGCTTACAAGTGCTCAGTGTTTTTCCTTTCTCTTTTGGAAGAATGCACTAAAATCTCCCATTTTCCCAAGTTTTGATACACCAAACATATTCATACCTAATTTCTGTCAATATGAATGCCTAAAGAATTCATTGAAAATGTCTCATTCACTTTGACCCTGAAGGTTTCTCTGGAATTCATCAAGTGGACTGACTATCTGCATTGCCCAGTTGCTTGCAGAAATTTAGCTCACTGTCATCTCTTCAATTCAGCAACCTAGAATGATGCAGCATAACTTTGGGAAACAGCAGCATTAAATTAGAGATGCAAGCTGCAGACTGTAATATTAAAAATGTGTTCTCCTACTGTGGCCTAATTTGCCTTTTTCTTTTTATGCTGATAATGTATCTGAACCCACACTGTGAGCAGTGTGTAATAAGTTTCTAGGCTTTTGGCATCTGTTATGGACAAACTGTGGATTCTTTGCAGCTTCAAACAGCAAATGAAATGAGAAGATCGATGGAATTCCTGCCTACATGTGTGACATGGAAATGTGCCTAAACAAATGTAACTTTGCAGCAGGAGCACTTAAATTGTGTTGAGGCTAAAAAAACAGATCTTGCTTATCACATGAATTAATTAACTGCAAAACATTTCTTTCTCCCGTTGTTACACAAAGTAAAGGGCTGGGGATTTGCATCCTGTAATTCAGCATATAAAACTGCTGTCAGAACCTCTGGCTCAGGAAACCCAGAAACGGCAGGATGCAGGAAGTGTAACCAGGGGAAGGATCACCTCGTGCTTGCCTTGCTCTGATACTTTTCCTTAGGCATCTGCTACTGGCCGCTCTCAGAGCCAGGATATCCAACTAGATAGACCTTTGGTCTGACCCAGCATGGCCACTCTTATGTAAGAATACATGTGATCACGGCTGGTTTTGATCTCCAGCCCCTTCCAGGGCTGGATCACTATTGAGGATGAATGAAACTGTGACTGGAGTTAATTTTAAAACACTGTTATTCAGGTTTGGAGTCATTTCAAGGAATGTTGTGCTGTCCAAAAATATGAAAATCCACTGGATATACAGTCCTACTCAGGAGAGGTAAATTATAGATGTTCACATGTTCTAAAAGGATTTGGAGTAACAAAGAAATTGTTACCTTGTGATTCAGCAACATGAGATACCTTGATGGGTGTTACACTTAACTCTCTACACCCTTCCAGTGTAGCCTGATATGCGTGTGCCTCAGTTTTGCAGTAATAATCTGGAAATAAACATATTTTCTCATTCTCCTTGTCCGTTGTTTTTTTTTTTTTTTTTTAAATAGTACATTCTTTGTAGCACTATCCCTTTGCATTTATGGCTGAAGCACCTAACACGAGGAGTCCCAAGTTTATTTGGGGTCTTTAGATGTTGCTGCTGCAAACATGACCAGTTTTTCTGAGAGGTTATGCAGTCTGTTTGAGATGCACCTTCTCTTTCCACATCATAGACTTTTGTGTAAGGCTGTAAAAGTGTAAGTTAGAGTTTTGCTAGCAATGGAATAAATAATTCATTCTTTTGTTTAAATAATACACCCTCTTTCCTGAATCTCTGTTGTCAGGAAAGTAGGCTTGGCCCTGGATTATTGTCTCTTGGTGACTGTACAAGAAAAGAGGCCTGAATTTGACACTGTCTGTCAAGTTGCCTTCCTCAAGCCCACAGTCAGGGAAAACTGCCCTGGAAGGGGGCAAGTGAATTCAGATTTGACTCCAAGAGAGCATGGTCAAGTGCTACTTTAACCACGGCTATTCACATTGCAGTGAGCAAGGAGTGGAAAAAAGGGGTGAATACCATTGTACTTGTCGAGCTGGTAGCTAAGCTGTTTCCAGTCTCTGGTTTTAGACTGGATAGTGTTTGGACAGAAGCAAGATGTGTTGGGCAGCTGATGTCAAATAAGGGAACTTTTCACTGTGAGCACATATTTTTATTGGTATTGACCTTTCAGATGTTTAAAACAATGTTACAACAGTGTAACTTCTCATGCAGATGACCGAGCTGTCCTTTGACTAGTGCCTGAGAAATACCAACTTTAATTAAAAATATAAAGAATAGTATGGTACAGTTTATTTGCTGTGGGCATAGCTTCTTATCCCATGCAGTTTGGTACTGCTGGCCTGCCTGAACTAGGTGCAGTTCTCCTTCAAATGCCCTTTGGATAGCATGAGCTAAAGGTGGCAAGTGAACAGGGAGCTAAATCTATTCTGCAGTTCGTAGACCAAAAAAGGAGAGAATGTTGCAAAGGAAGCAGGAAGTCTGAGAAAGTCTTGATTTAATTTCCATAAATGTTTGTTCTAAAGATACAGCAAGTACCAATATGAAAAAGCTATTAAAATAATCCCATTTCTCCTCTTTTTCTGGAATTTTGCTGATTACAACTCCTCCTATAACAGTTGTATTTTTTTCCTTTGAGTGCTATTATTTTGTGGAGTTGTATGAGCCTGTATCTAAAACTAATGCAAAGGGGAAAAGAAAATCCTGCAGTCTCAGGAGTACATATCTGGAGGGCCACAGTTTCTGCTGAAATAAAGTTGTTAATGGAATTAGAATCACAGTGACATACTGTGGAAGGCTTCTTTTTATTACACCCCTAAGATTTATGAAGGAAATGGTCCAGACTCCTACAAATTCTTGTGAACAGTGAGGAATATATACGTTAGTGTGCCAGATGACATATATAGGTTATATAAGCCAGATTAAAGCAAATGAAGCTTTAGTGTAGAATTCAGCTGAGATGGCCTTCTGGAGAAGTTCACTGTCTGTCTGATATTTTTAAAACCCTGTTTTATTGATCAGATCCTTGAGAGCAAGAGATTTAACTAATTCAGTCTGAATTAGTTTTATCTGAATCTTCAAAAGACTTTAAGAGAGTACTCTTTGTCTACAGCAAATGAGGGACATGAACGTACTCAATTGTCTGAACTTGTCCCTCCTGTTGTTCATTTTAAATGCTTGTACTTTAAGCCAATATGAATTAGAAAAGTTATGAAATGTGATAAATATTTACTTTTTCTCTCTTTTTTAAGTGAATTCAGACTTTGGGCAAAATATAAGGCTAAAAACTGAGTCAGGTACTACTGTTGCTAGTGGCCATGCAGGTGTTGGTGTGGTAATCATTTGCCTGGACACCAGTTAAAAGTGACTTTCTCTATGGAATTTGGGTAAACTGACTGACCAACGTATGGGAGAATAAGCTATTTTATTGCAGTTCCCTATGTAGGGATTCTGTTATAGAATAAAATTTGTTAGTTTATGAGCAAAATTGTTATTTTACAATGCAGTCTTCTTGTGTTGTTCGAGGATATTGTGTCTCCACAGGAAGGTATTCTGGAACAGGGATGACAAAATACATTGCTCTGAATCTTCATGTGGTCAAGATGCCAAGGTTAAAGGGGCTGGTTCATCCCTATTTTGCCTTTCTACTGAGATTTCCTATATGAGTGCCAAGACTGATAGGGTGTCAGTGACAGAGCCAAATGTCTCTTAGGATGTGGAAGAGAATGATTCCTCACTGCCTGTAGCTGGGACTGTACTGTTGGGAAAGGGTTTTTTTTGTTTGTTTCTTTCTTTTCTATAAAAAGAGAGAAGAAAAATAAGGAATCCAAGTGTTTAAAAATTCAGTCCTGAGCTTTGATCACTATTTTGTCTTTCTGAGTTTTTCTGAAAATGAAGCCCATATCTATCTTAAGCACTTTCATTTTTATATGAGGCCATTCAAATTAGATTCCTAAATTAAGTATTGTATTGCTGATCGAAAAATGACATTTTTCTGTTGTTCAGGATAAAATGTGTTGAAGTTTTCTCTGTTTGTTCTAACTTGGAGCAAAACGTGAAGTGTTCCATGGGGTGGGAATTCTGAGAAATATAATTTAAAAAATACTTAATCGTTGTAACCTGATACTGAAGTGATTTTGCTTTGTTAGTATTGAAGCGTGCCACGTATCAGTATTTTAAGGCAAAGGTGTAAAATAAATGAAGTGATGAAGTAGAAATAAAATGCAAATTAAAAAAATACAACAGAAATTTTTCATTAGAAACTATCACATCTAAGATTTCATCAAAATCGCTTTTTCCAGACAAAAGTACCTGATCAAATTTTCCTTGATCTAAAATATTCTTAGATCAGTATAGTAGATAATTCAAACATGAAGTGAAGAGGTTGTTGCCTGCTATTAGGCACCCCATTTTGAAAACTGGGCCACCATTAATATCAGCGAGGATTAAAGGTGGGAGAATATATAGCCATCATTAGTCATCATTACCTGATGATCCATCTAGCCTGAAGATCAAGCATTTGCTTTAAAAAGAAGTCACTTCTTCACATTAAGGAACACCAACAGCAAACTGTGCCAATTCCAGGTGTAATGGGTTTGAATAAAAATTGTAAAGTCCAAATTGCCTATATAGTTGTGCAAATACATAGGTGAATTTTTGTATACAGTATATACAATAGAACTCTAGGACATATCTTTGCAGTGGGGTTATGGGATGGATGTGGTGAGTTCTAGTTCATTCGATCCTGAGGAAACCGCTGTGGATATGAAAGAACTCAGCCCACCAGATACAGGATTTGAATCTTGCTGTTGCAATACATTACCACTTCTCTTTTCCTGAGATCTGATATCTGAAACAGCCATCAGACTGATATTTGTGGTTAGAAGAAAAAAAAGGCTTTGGTAGGATTTACACGTGATATTTTATAAACAGTGGTATGAGTAGTAGTAAATTGTGATGAGACTGTGGAGGGAGAGATCGAGACTGTGGAGGGAGAGATCAAGACTGTGTAGGGAAAGGGAAGAAAGGAAGCTTCAGAGATTAGATAAGCAGCCATAATTTTCAGGGCATACTTGATCCAAACCTCAGAAGACATTGTGGTTCATATATCACTGGATTTTGACCTGTGCTGGAAATTCTTTTTAGCAGAAATACTGTAATGAATTGGCAAAACCCATATACGTTTTCTTTGAAACCTTTTGTCTTTATGCCAATGTAAGCAAGAGAAATGCTTTTACCATAAGCCTTTAGCTTTCCTATAACCCATGATCTTTGTTTTACTCTGAACACACTTAAGCAGTAGGTTAAGTTTTTTTTCTTGCCCCCCCCTTTTTTTTTTTACACAGTTTTAGGAGTTTTACTTGTAATGTGGGGGGGGAATATCGCACTGGCCAATTACTTTCTGTACATCTTTAGGTCTCTCACATTCAATAGTCACGGCATATCAATGGGCAGCATTGAACATTAAAATGCATGAAGCTGAATTAGACTCCTCAGCCCCCAAATGGCCCCATAGGCAGAAACCTCCCTGAAAGAGCTGTCATTTAGAATGCAGCTAGCAAATAGCTTGTATTTTAGGCTGAAAGCACAGAGGCATTTCAAGTTTGAATTGTAATCATAAATGAACGGGTATCAAAAACAGTGGTGGAATGAAGCCAAGAATTTATCACTTTTTCAAAACACCATTTACAAGAGGCATTTTTGATTTTTCGTTGGTTACATGTCCGTAGATATTATGCAGGCTGCATACTGAATCATGACAGAAAGATCTTTGGTGTATGAGGTGGTGGGTTTTGTTTCTTCAAGTTCTTCCTTTGCTGCTGTTTAATCTGGAATTGGTCCCTATTCCCATTCATTTTAATTGTCTGCTATGAATTTAGAGGTTTTATGTTGGTATACTTGGCATACTTCCATTTTATCCTTCCTTGCCATGCTGGAAATGGGCTCTGGATCAGACGTTGTGAAGGACATGCATTTACAATCATTCTTTTGAAAACGGGCCTATCCTCAGAAGCACATATCAGCTGCTTGATGCTGCTTCACAACTCAGAGTGGTTGTCATAGGTGCAATCTTTCAGTGTCTAATAATAGTGGGTGAACCGATACAGTGAGAAACTCTCTCTCTAGCTTTACTTTCATAGGTGTTTTCAGGCAATTTGTGAAGGCCAAGGGATTGAAAACTTTGATTCTGAAGCATGCAGAATCTTTACCTGATTGCCTCCATCCAACATTAGGAGCATTTGGATATTGCAGATGAAAGAGTGCTTTCTCTCTCTTTTTGTTTGAGACCTTTCTGGTCAATTGAAGTGTATATCTTCTTTGTGTATTGACTAACTCATTTTTCTTCACAAATCAAATACAACATATCTGGAGACACCTCCTGCCAGACATGCTGCCATGTGTTGTTCTTGCAGTGGATCGATGATGAGTTACTTCACTTCAGAAGACAATTCTTCAGTCATACTTTCTCAGTTTTGGTTGACCCCCATACCACAGAAGAATACGCTGCTTTGTGGCACAGGGCTGGTGTTTTCCATAATGATTCTACAGATGTGTGGCTATTTTAGCATGATATATTCTGGTCTGTGCATTTTGTTACTCTGGAGGAGTAGTGACATAGCATGACCTTTTCCATTTTGTGTTTTTAACATCATGGCAGCAATTACATTGTCTCTAATGCAAAGGGTCTTTCCATATTTTCATAGAGAAGACTGATCTTCAGCCTCCATGTCATATGCTAGGGACACAAAATACTCTAATGGAGGGGAGGAGGACTCAGATGTGAACATGCATGCAATGTATCATATGCTATGTGCCGGCCTCTCATTTTAGTAAAGAATCACTAACTTTCAGAAATAAGTCAATAAGCTATTTTTCTACCACTTTGGTATACCTCGTAAGCATGACCTGATTCTGTTAATGTACATCCTCCTAAATCCCACTGCAATTTTCTGCCTGAAAAGTGGGCGTCAAAGAGACAGGCAATATATCTGTAAAGTCTCTCAATTCCTGCCGTGTGACCACATGAAAGTGAAGGAGAATTTGGCTCGTCATGAGAATTTTCCTAGTAATACAATTGAGCACATTTAAAGGAAACCCAAATTTTCTGCTTGAGTAAATTTTGTTTTGCTGATGAAATCTGTGGTGCTTAAAGTGGAAACCCTCTTTGGTAACTGAACAAAGCCATCAGGTATGTTATCTGACTTGACAGTCTGGTGTTTGATTAATCAAACTGTTAATTTGATTTTAAATGACTGATGCTCTTTTAGTATGTCTGACTTAAGTGCCTGTTTATAATTACGGTACTGAATCAAAGGCTCTTCCCAACCATTGTACAGATTAGTTTGGAAAGATGTGTTTTGATTTTAGTAGTTGTAAAAAAACTAGCATTGGTGTTTACTTTAAAGCACAAATATGTTCAAAGAAACACATAGTTAAAGTGATAAAGCAGTGCCCTCACACTTTTTATCTGAAAAAGGAATGCAAGGGTGCAATTTTTAATAAGTTATATAAACAGCACACTTTATCTTCTAAAGAGATAACCAGTTTGGGGGCATTCATAGCAGTTTGATTGGTGGGCACTTAGCTTTGTGTAATGAACATATATCATGCAAAACTTGTAAAACTGCTGGAGGTAGGGGATTTAATCTTGTGTGCAGCTGTTTGCATCTTGTAATTTGCTGGGAATTTGTAAATTCCCAGTGAACTTGGAAACTAAGTAATGGTATGCTGTAGCATCTAATAACTGTGTGCTGTGGTGTTCTTTCAAGTGGATTGTAGTAAATATTCAGATATTAGGATATCTGAATGTTTGAATATAAGTGAAGGCCATGCTACATGGGTAAGGTCCTAATCCTATAAAGGCAGCCAAGCACATGCTTCATTGAAGTCATCTGTGTAGTCCCATTTGGCCTGATAGTTATATGAACTCTTAAATGCAAATCAGATCTGTCAGTTTCCACAGGCTTCATGTATGATTTCAAGGTGTATATCTATAACTTCAGGAAAGTGTCTGCATTTGGAAAAAACCCCACTAATTTCTGCAAAAACACTCTTTTGAAATAGTTTAAATTATGGCTAATCACTAATGTGGTAAATTCAATGTCTAGTAAATGTACAAAATAATTTAAAAGTATCAGTCTTGGTACAGCAAAGAAAAAATGTCTGGAGGCATTATTTTTGCCTATTTTTAAACTCTACATGTCTCAGATAATACATTATCATCCCTAGTTTTCCTCATGAGCTGCTTGAATATCTCAGGGGTATATATTGCAATACTGTAACTATATAGCAGATAATCCGATCCCTTAACAAAGACATTATTTTTTCCGAGTGTGTTTTTGGGCATTGTAGTTAAGTGGGTGTTTATAAAAATATTCTAAATTTAAAGAAAGTTTTCCATGCCTCCTTTTTTGGTTTCCCAGCTATAGACAGTTTTAAGAGGCTTGATTTTCAGAGGAAAGATACTCGGCACTTTCTGGAAAAGAATCCCCACACAGGCAATTCAGGCATCGTAACAGCCAAAATCATTAGTCATTCCTGAAAATCTTGGCTGAAGGACACTAGACAACACAATCTCTATTTCTGTAGCGTTTTCTGTTTTCTGTTTCTTTTTTCTCACATCATAATTTCATAAATTTTTCAGTTACTGCAGCCTTTCCAGAGTCCAGACATGAATTTTGACTGTAAAACCAAGCTAAACCAGCTTCTTGATTCTTCCTTTTAGTTTTTCATATATCATATAGACCGGTATGAAAGGATGAGAAATCATTTTTTTTTCCTTAGCAAAGCATCTTTTTGGGAAAAAAAGTAGTCTCTCAAGGAAAGGAGCATGGGGAAATATAGTTTTGTCTCTCCCCCACCCCCATCCAAATGCCAGACAGCTGAATATTCTCATTTAGCATTCTTAAATGACCCTTACTTTGTTGGCATGTCACTAGCCTGGATTTTTTTTTAACCTGGTTTATTGAAAGACTACTGAACTTGGCTGAGTTCATGGAGCTTGGAATGGGGTTCTGCAAGGGTGTGTCCCTTGACTGTGGTAAAGTGTATCCGGAGAAGAAGTTATATAAATACATGGACCTAATAATTTTTTCTGTTTCGTGGCTCTATATTCTTCCCGTGTCAAATTCACAGGCAGGTTACTTACAGAGCAAAGTATGTTTGTGAGATTTGTGTATCCTGGGTGTCCTCAGGACTCCACGGTGGACTGATTCCTGGGCTGCGGATGCGGAGTTACTCTGGGCTCTGTTTTACTTTTTCCAAAAACAGCACAGGTTTGCAGTGGGGAGTCATGTCATTGTTCTTTTTATTCCGCCTTAGAACATTGAAAGTCCTTGCTGGGGTGTGCAATGACTTAGAAATGGGGTGAATCTGAAGTTCAAGAAAGCTAGCTAGAAATGTCTGCCAGAAACATTGAACGCAGTCTAAGGCAGTGGTAATGGTTATGACTCCGTGAAGCCACGGCACCAGTGACAGTTGTATTTTTCATAGGTTGCCGGAAGCCTGCAGGGCCAAGTGAAAGACAGGAGCATCTGTCCTATGTGTTTCTTGGGTTTGTGAGTAGAAATGGTTTTTGAGAATGAAGAGAAAAAAGGAAAACTCTTGCTGAAAGAACCCTAGGGACTGGGGCCAGAATTAATTTCAACTAATTGTAATACCCAGCTGAGATTAGGAGCCCTGTTCTACAGCCCATGAGAAGAGGCAATTTTAGAGTAGCAACACTGAATTATCCTTTAAAGCTGTCTCTCAGCATTGACTTATATAGGCAACCTTTGTTGATGGGACTCCTAATTAGGCACCCTAGAGAAATTCCAGCAGTTAGTGAGATGAATTTGGATCTCAGTGAAATAAAACTTCCTCAATTTTCTCTCCTGTACATAGCAAAAAATTATATAGAAGAACATAGCAGCATTTAAATTTAACAGAAAGGTGTATTTTTAATCTGGAAAGTTGATCACTAAAACTTACTTTGATAAATGCCTTGCTTTGCTTGGCTAAGGAGATGAGTCAAAGCATAGAACTCTTTTTTTTTTTTTTTTTTCCCAGGTGATTTTCATTTGTATCACCTTTATTCCTTTTGAGCATATTTTTACAGTCTGAAGTTAGAAATTTCCATTTATATATCATAGTTGATGAGTATATCATATTTGATGATGCTCTGCAGAAATATTGCTTGATTTGGATGACTATCTTAAGGAGAAATAGAAGTAATGGTACTATTTACCTGCACTGGCATCTGTAAAGTCCTGAAAAAAATGAGGAATAATTAATAGACAATAATAATGCATGTGAATAAAAATTCTTTTATAACAAGAAAAGAATGGGCTCTTTTCAGCAGCCCAAAATTTGACATTAGGTTTTGGATAGACTTCACTCCCTCTCAATTTTGTTCTATGTAAACTTAAAATTTAGATTGTGAAGAGCTTAATTATACTTCTCTTTTTCATTTTCGTGTTTTATACAGATCTCTTGATAGGCTTGCACAAGGGCAAGAACTAGAATATTTTCAAATTAGATAAAATGCTTCAATGTGGCAGAGTTCTGTATAGAGGATTTAATATTCTTAAAAAATGTTACTACCATCAGTTAAATAAGTCTGTGCAAGTTATCCAGATTAATTCTTGGAGCCTGGAATAGGCATTTCCTTGCAGATAGTGCTGTCCACTCTCTTCTCTAGCAGTGACCTCCCAAAGAAATTCCTTCACAAAGAAGATGTTTCTGTGGGGAAAAGGAGGAATGTGAACTGCTATGTCCTGATAGGTTGCTGCTGCTAAATTATTAACTGGATATCTAAGCCTCTGTTCTGGCAGTTCCAGCTCTTGTTCTCCTTCAGAGCAGCTTTGGCTTTAAGTGTAATAATTGTTAACTGTGGTAGGAAGACTGAAAGTGAAGGGAACTGGAGTTTATACTTAACAAAAAATCCTGCTGCAAACCTGTCTTGTTTGGGTGTCCTGACATCATTATAAATAAATGTGTGTGTGTTATTATGGCTGTACTCAGCTCATTATTATTGTTTTTTTCTTCTGGTGAGGTGACACAGATTTTTATATATGTAATTAGGAAATTGACACTGTACTGCCTATGCATTGAAGTCAAAAGCTATTAACTTCAGCTTTTAATACACTGAGGCAGAGTATTTACAAGAAAAAAAGAACACCTATATGGATTTACTGCCTTGTGCAGAGAGGAGTTGCTGGTGCTAGGTCTCACTATTGGAATTTCTTTGGATACACACAGCATTTAATGGTGAGGTTGAAGGAGTATCCGCTGAAGGAGAACCCACTGCAGGGCGGGTTCCTAAGCACGGTTTTACATGTCCACCAGTTTTGGCTGGGAGCTCATACTGGTTTTAGTACTATGCATTATTGGCTTGGCTTTGCCACATCCTGGGCTTGCCACAGTGCTGATGTTCAGTTCTGGATTGGTCACAGCAAAGAAGCTCAGCTCAGCTGGAAGAAGTATTTGCAGTGGTATGGAAGGGGAAGGAGTTTGCTGAACAGATTATGGGACATCTGGGACAGTAAACACAGTACAGACAGGGAGCTGAGGCAGCTAACATGACAAGGGACTTCAGAGGGATTATTTTTAATGTTGTTTTTTGCACCTTTGTTCAATATATTAAAGCTCTTAACTTAGAAGAGCTGATGCAGAGGCAACACTGCCCAACTGGTCTCAAAATTTCTATGCAACACTTTTTTTCCTAGTCAGACCTAGCCATCTGCCCCATACTGTATGGCTCCTTCAGAGCAGGATGGTCTTACAGGCCTGCAGTCCTTGCTCCCATCTGCTTGTACTTCACTTTGCTTTCTGTGCAGAGTTGATGGGTTTTGCTAATGCTGTTTTGACATTAACATATTAACCCTGCCTGAGAAATCCTCTCTCCGTTTTGTAACTATTCTGGACAGAGTGCTTGCTGCCACCTCCGCTGCGTGAAGCTTTTGGGGTGTTCTGCAGGGTGGATGGACTATAGGAGAGTGAGTGTTGAGGTATTTAAGCTGGTTTTAACTGAGCTAATTTCTGTGCAAGGGTTAATCCAGTTCAGAGTTTTGTGTGGGTTAATGTTGTCATCACCCAAATTAGCTTGCAGAGTTCTGTGCTCTGGAGCCAAACAGTTCTTGGTACTCATCAGATAGGAGCTGTCTCAAGCACAGCATAAGAGAAGTACTTTAGGTTTTTTAAAGCTGCTTTGTATATTTTCAGACTGCAAATAGGTTAGACGTACATTTGTGATCCTCCTCTGTCCCCTATATGTGTCTAAATCCTGAGTGAGGAGCCTGAAAATATTCCTGCCTAACTTCTAACAGAGGCATCGCATTTTTTCCCATATAAAGCATGTCCCTGAGCCTGTCGATCTATGGATTCCTCCCTAGTGCCCACGTGTCTAATAGTTACTCAGTTACTCACCGCAATGCTCTGGGTTAGGGCACAATTCCCTTTTTTTTTTTTTTTTTTTTTTTTGTCTGCATTAATGAAGACTTTGGAAGGTGTCCTGTTGTCTTGGTGATTCTTGGAGCATTTAAGGAGTGGGGAGGCAAGAAGAAACTGATGTGTATATTCCTCTCAGACCTTTATACATTCTCTCCACAGACAATTCCACTTCAGTTCATTTCCATGTTTCCCTTGCAAAAAATAAGTTGTTGGGTCTCCAGCTCCCTAGCCTGAATACAGTCAGTGCAAAGGATTCAGAGTATCATGGTCAAGTTATCCAGCACTTCGTTGTGTTTACCTACTATCTTCCAGTAGGTCCTGATTTTTTGAACAGTTATCTGAATTAAACAAATTCTTTTTTTACAAACATACTTTAATCTATGGCTTACTCGCAAGTTTTGTCTGTTTACTTGCTGTTAATTACTTGAGAACAAATGCTATGATTTCTTCTCCTTGACAGAATGACTGATTCCTCTGTTGATCAAGGAATTAAATCAAAGACCATTCAAAATGGCTGAGTGGGAATATTCAGCATGTGTGGATATATTTTTGATAAGTATTCACAAGACTCAGTCATATTAACTTGCTTGCAAATGAAAATACATGAATTATTATAAATTATATTATAATTGCAGTCCAGCCAGAGCGTACACATTTTTTGCCAGGGAACCACCGTGGTAGTGCTGTGGTATTGTCACGTACCATGCCAGTGCAGGGATGAGGTGCTTAATGTACTGGCATCCTGCAGAGCCAATTGTATCACTCTGTGATTTCATTGTACTGCGATTCCTTCGTATCTCTCAGATCCATTTGTCTCGCTGTAGTAAGAGAAATCTTTCGTTTAGGATGCAGGCACCACTGAGCAAACTATGTTCCTAATCATAGTTAGAAAGAAGAAAATACGTATGAAATTAGTGGTGAGTAGCTGGTCACTCTACAGTTCAGACCAAGGCTTTTTTAGGTTAACTGGAATATTTTTGTTGTCTGTTACGTAAGTTGGGATTGGATCCTCAAGGAAGGTTTCATGAATGCCATCTACAAAGTAATATTTTAAAGCTTTTTTTATCATCTGGTAGAAGTTTCTAAACTCTGTCAGTATGGGAGGGAGAATAGTCCATTGAACACAACTATGCTGAATATGTTTTCTTAATAGATTTATAGATGAATGTAAGAGACTATTATAATTGTCTGGCCTGATGTTATTGAGATGACAAAATTTTACTCAGTAATATTTTTAGGAAGCCTATTACTTCTCTTTGAGCAGTGGTGTACAGTACAGTATGTATCATAAATATATATACACAAATATATGTACATGCAGCTTAAACTTACTGAATGAGAATTTGGTTGTGGTCAAATTGAGGATGTGATTTTCCAGAGGGATTACAATTGCTAAAGGGTAACCCTAGCTAGAAAAGATTGGTGTAATTAAAAACAGACTAGTGCAGATACATTGATAATACTTCTACTCCAGAAACAGAGTTGGCATGTCTTCATCTATATTGTTTATTAAACTCCCTCCTTTTTGCTTTGCTTCTCTTATGCTGTGCTTGAGACAGCTCCTATCTAATGAGGAATTAACATTCACGTTTGCTTTCCGAGTCTTTTCTTAAGCTTGTATCAGTCAAAATGAAAGAAAAACGAAGATTGTCTGCAAATTCTGAAGTAACTTAGTTTTATAAATCCTTTCAGGAGATCCTGTGTTTACTAAGTGAACTACATGGGGTTAATTTACTAAAGTGTTCTGAAGGGCTTAGCCAAATGAGGAAAGAAACATTACCTAGAGTTGCTGTTCTTTGCCAGGAACAAAAGTAAAACAAATCAGTGGCAGGATGAGTGGATCCGGTTAAATAATAATGTCTCTCCAGCAGGAAGTCTGTCTATCAACTGAAAGGTGAGACAGCAACATAATGACAATGCCCTGTGGATCAACTCTGAGGGTAAAAAACCCGTCCCACAACACAACCCACCCCCAAACCCCCCTCAATGAAAATATAAGATGACAGAATTCACACCAGCATTTTTTTAGTCTTTAAGCTCAAGTGTCTGGAAACACATTTCTTCTCTAGGTTATTCACATGCAGATTCCTTCTTGTGGTGGAATGCCCCAGGGTAACTGAGAGCAGAATTTGGCCCTTTCTGTTTGCTCAGTGAGGCTAAGTGCTGCTTTCTCAGTGAAATACCTGCCTTAAAGCTGTACAGCTGCGATATGCAAGAGTAGCTTTGGCATTTCCTTTTTTTCAGTATAGGAGGTGAGTCCTGCAAAAGCTGAAGACTTTGTGTGTGAGGGTAAGTGTCAGGCACGAGTTTTGGCCTGAGAACTTGGGGCGTGGGGATGCATTTGTGACACCAAAGGTAGAAGTAAGGCTTGACAGAATTAATATCAAATTATTAAAACATCCGCAAAAGCTTTTCAGTCTGTGGTGCTCTGTTATTTGTATTTCAGTTCCAGATGAGTACAGTGCTCCTAGGGCACATGAAAATTCCCTGGAATTCAGCCACAATTGTAAATGCTCATTGTCTCTGAGAGCAAATCTAGTTACTTAATGTATTTAAATATGGATTTAACAGCTGAACAGGAGTTTGAAAACTTTGGTCTCCATTTCTAGGACTTTCAGCATATTGTTTTTCAAAGTCAGTGTACTAATTTTTTTTTAATATATGAAGTCTTACACTGCTATCAAGAAATCCCGAATTGCCATTTGTGTGCTTAAAACATCTGCAGGAAACAAAGGTGTTGGGTTGTTTTGCAATGATCAATTCAGTTCTCATTTCCATTTGGTAATTGCTGTGAAAGATTTACCTGCTGTAATGTAGTTTATTTTGTCTGGAAACGCCTTTGTTTCTGTGTATGGCTGCTAAGCAACAGGCCAGATATTTACTGTCAAACAAATAAAACAAAAGCCTCATCTGCCATTTGGAGGCCCAACGTCATTGTTACCGAACCACTCAACTGGGTCATCATATTTGAGAGTCAGCTCTAAACTTAGTTTTCCGCCACACAGTAATTTAATTGTAGGAATCCTTTCAGTCCTCACATTATCTCATGAGATTATAACTATATGGGAGTATTCTAATGTCTCATATATTATTTATTTTAAATGATATTTTTTTTCCCCCATCAAAAGGGAAAAGGAAAACTTACCTCATGAGACAGTCTAATTTTCAAACGTAGAGTTACCTTCTCAGTTACCCTGCAACAATGAGGGATTTCTTTAATAAGTTCCTGCTGTGATTAGAGCTGAGCCCTTCCCCTCTATTACCTCCCTTGTTCTGCCCAAAACAGTAATCAAAATATATTTCTTGGAACAAATCTGAAAAAAAAAAAAAAAGAAGAACAGAAAACCCAAGTCCCAGAAGGAGCAGTCAGGCAGAAATGCTACTGTCAAAGGGAAATTACCATCGAGGCAAGGAGATAATCAATAGTAATCAAGCTGGTAGCTCTAAAATACAGCAGTTTCCCTCAAGACTTGTATTATGTTCATCTGCAACGGGTCAGAGGCCAAGGCAGACTGATTGCAATTGAGGTAAGGTTTTCAGAAAGGTCCAGGTGACATGACAAATCTGCAGTTTTTAATAGCTGGAACTTGTCACCTTCTCCAAGGCCGCAGTTGCTAACTGCAGCCTCTATCACTATGAATACCAGTGAGTGGGTTGCTCCTTATTGTTTCAACATGTCTGTGTTAGTGTTCTAGTCAATTTGGAAACCGGGCATGACATCTGCCAGGTATCTATACTCATAAAGTCATTTGGGGGCTAAATAGGGGGAGGCCAGGAACCATTCTGAAAAGTTTATTGGGGAATAATTTCAATAGTGTTGCTAAAATCTGTTGCCAAAAGTAGGCACCTAATATCTATAGCTCCCATGCACTGTACACCTTATTGTACAATAGGGATATACAAACATTTACATGTGACCGAGATAAATCACTTTTGGTCTTTTCACCAGGTGTGCACTGGAAATGGGTGCTCCTGGCATTGTGAAAGAAATATTCAAGGAAGCTGTGACACCAAAATACAGAAGTATTCTAGAATTGCCTTTCGCTGTTGCAGGTTTCAGCACTTGTGGAGGAAATAATAAGCAAGGCCTGAAAAATAAAATCTGCTAAACTGACTTCGTGGATTTTGAAGCAGTCACTACCCATACAAAGTCCTGCCGTGTATGGGTTGGAATATTAATTTTACAGGCTAATCCATCTGGCCATCTGCTCATCTGAAATTCAAACAAGGCTATGTACTGCAAGTTAATACCCTATAACAACCAATAGCTATAAATGATCAGCAGAATATGTCATTCTGTCTTGCTCCTCCATCAGTGAATGAGTATGACATGTCATTTAATACTTCAGCTACTGATTATTCCTGATTGGGGGGGAGGGGAATGGTGAGAAAGCAAATGATTGAGCTGGTAGTGATGTTTGGCATGCATCTTGTGGATCCACTTTTTTGTTGCTCTCTCCTATGGTCCAATTATTATGGGTTGTGCCAAAGGCTACAGGAAAGACTGTGTTTAGATCTTCAGATTGGAAGTAGCGTGACAAATAATTTCCTCTGAGAATTACTTTCCTGTGGAAAAAATTGGTCTTGACTGGATAGTCAAGACCAATATTTCGAGCTCTTGACTAGTCTATGGAAACCATGAATATATGCAGTTTTTTTCAAACCTAGTAAAAATTTGATTTGACATGGTTCCAACAACCAAACCAAGGATTTCTATGTGGAATTGAGAAATACATATTGAGCTTTTTAATTTGTACCTGACTTTATTAAACATTCAGTAAATAGCTAATACTCTCTGAGTCAACATCTTTAAATCACTAATATTTGCCTAATATTTTTAAAATTCTAACTCAGGTAAATCAGAACCAATATTTGTCCTTGTCTTTTTTTCTAACTTTCAACCTAAATTTTAATTATTTTGTTTGACAAAGGATGCCTTTGCAAACTGTGTGATTTGAGTAGTTGCTGAAGTCTTTGTCATGTCAGTGGTGCACTTGAAATGTTTAAGATTTTTTGATATTATGATTATACCCTTTTAATTTGTGTATCTTCTTGATATGATTATGGCACTTGTTATGTAATAAACATGAAACTCAGCAGTAGTTAGTTATTCATTCTTTATGTTCTTATAATTCAGTAACGCAGCAAGGGGAGGGTTTACAGAAATAACATGTGAGGTAGGATCCAGCTCTGAGGCTTTCCATAATGATTATGTGTCTAACCACCTTTTGTGTGTTTGGAACTTCTCACCTCTGTGAGATATTGAAAGTCAAAGCTTTTTCTTAAGAGAAAGAAACCTTGACTTTCTACCATTTTGTTAAGTGAAGTTGTTTAATATCTGTGTTTCCGTTTCCCATTCTGCAAAATGCATACAGTCAAAATTGTTTCACTGAATTGTTAGAAAAAAAAAAAATTGAAATAGAACCCAAATTTTCCCAGAACCTAAATATAATTTGCTTTTGGAGTAGTTCCATTTATTTTCCTAGTCTGTGTGAGGAATGGTGGCAGGATCTGAATCATAAAGTTTGGAAAGAACTTTAAAGTCTTGAGAAAACTATAAAATATTATTAAGTGTGTAATTAATTGCTCAAACTCATAGTCTTCCTAGTGGGTTTACTTTGTTGTTGTAGTAAAAGGAGAAGTTAGATTGCTCTAGGAAATACATTTTTGTAAATTTTGAAACCACAGCAATTTAGGTAACACATTTTAGCCTAGATTATGGTTATGAGTTGCTGCATTACAAGGATTCCACGTAAAACCACTTCATACCATAAGAGGTAACGCCTTTATGTAGATGAATAATATCCCTGAGAAATCAAATGGAGACTCAGAAGAAATAAAAAAAAAAAAAAGAGGAAGCTGAGTGTACGTAAATCATCATGTCAGGGAGATGATATTTTTATTGTCTCTGCTATTAGTTAATACTGAGAGGGGAAAAAAAAGGCTTGTTTTTTTCTTTATTTGGTATCGGGGAGGAGTCAGAGAAAGAAATCCTTTCCCTAAGAGCTCTGAATTAATTTAGATTTGTTTGGCACCATTCAGGTGCCATAGACAGGATAACAAAGAAAGCTTTCTGTTTGCCTTGTTGAGGTTCACTGAAAGCAGAGAGTGTGACTGAAGGAAGAGTTTAGGTAGAGCCTTGGGAGGCAATTAAGTAATTTAAATATTTCTGTTTGCTTTTCACTGGAAGACAACACAGAGTTTGGAAAAGACACAGTAAAAAACATTGTGCATCTCCCAAGCAAGCCTGTCTTTGCTATTTCCTACTCTGTCATTACCTGAAATGAAGAAGCAAATTTTGATACATTTAAAACCAATACCAAAATGCTAAGTACAAATAGGGATTTAATTCTGATGAAGAAAGAATGATAAATGGAGGAAATAATAATAACATAGATTTTAAAAAAATCCCTGATAACTTTAACCTTTTCTGAAACTATTTTCACAAATAAGTGACTTGAAAATCTCATTGTAGATATTAGTAAGAAATTGGCTAATCTGATAAAGTGATTATACTGAAGACACACTATTTTCTTTTCAAAATATACCTGACTTGGCTTCTCCTTCTATGATTTTTTTTACTGAGGCTTTTCTACATTTTAATATGAGCAGAATAATTTTCAAATTATATATTAAATACTTTCTGAGATTGTTGAAGTCTTGGTTTAAGTTTGGGCCAAATGAACAATTAATATGTTATTTGCAGTGCATTGATAGCGGGTATATCCTCATGTCTGTGTCCCAAGTAAAAATGTAAGAACTCTGTTACTGACTTATTTTCCAATTTTCTATTGTTGCTCTGTCTAATGCCTATTCTGACAACTCGAAATGTTGAACAAACAAAGTAAATAAGCACTATGGAAACCATAGATCATAAAATATTCATATGCTTAGAAAAAAAACATATTTAAGTTTCTTTTGGTCTCTTCAGGATGACTTTTGTTTCACTGTTTCGGTTTCAATAAAAGGGACAGCATGCACTAAACAGATAAAATATCCATTTATGTTTGAGGATATCGAGCCAAGTTTTGCTATCAGCTGTACTACTGTAAGTGTGTTGTAACTTCATTGGAGTTACTGTGGTATTATCTTGAAAGAAGTAGACAGTGATTAATGAGGAATATAGTTAGTGTATATTCTAGGAATCTTGAATAGTGATATCTAACCAGGGCTGGATTTCTCCCTACACCTCCAAATAGGAAACTAAAATTAGACTCAGGTTCTAGGTGCATTCTGTAGATGTTCATATATTGCTCTGTGATGTAGTACAATGCCATACTAGAACACTTTGATCAAGCTTTAATTTAGTGGTTAGGGCACTTTGAAAACAGGAGATGAACAACTTTTTTCTCAGGAGAATGTATTATCCAAGTCTCCCAGGATCTGATTATATGCTTTAGTTGCTCCACTGTTATTTAAAGCAAGGGCACTAACAGTTTTTCCATCAGTGTTAAAAGCGTGCAATATGTCTTCTCACAGGAGAGAAATAGATAATCTACCTCACTGCCCATGTGGTGGTGAGTCTCACCATTCATGAGCAGTGGCCATTTGTCTGGGATTTCAAAAAAATAGAGTTGAGAGGTGTGAAATATTTCTACATGAATGAACTTGTGTTGGTTCCTCAACTCTCCCTCACCAAAAGAAGCAGTGACAGAAACTAGAAACTTTATGATAAAAATATTTATGTCCATTTATTGGGTTGTAGGTTCAGAACTATTAGGACACAGCAGCAGCTATTGTCTTTGTGGGATACCTATTAGACAGATAGCACAGGACATTCATGATTTTCTATTTTTATTGGAGTTATTTACCCAATAATTCTATATGTCCTGGGTGTGTGTACGCAGGTTTTATAGGCAGTCAAGAGACAAAAGACTGAAAAATGCAGTGATTTTCCAAGGTGCCATAGCACGGGCATTCCCAATGATAAGAAAAAAGAAGAGGACAAAGGCACTGTAGAAAATGAGATTCCTTGGCTGTAGACCTTGCTGTATTCCAACTGGAGAATACAGGGAATTTGTACCTGCAGTGTAGTCAAATATTTGGACAGGAGGATTTACATCAGAGGAGCTTGTGCTGCTGAAATGTCATCACATGTTCTACAAAAGAGTTTACAGTGTAAAATATAAACGGTCCTACAACTTCATGTTTTAGGATAACTAATCAAAATCAGCTAATAAAATGTCAAAGCTGCTGACTGGAAAGAACCATCAAACTAAACTAAATCAGGGGAGACGTGGAGAGGAAGGAGGAGCATGTCAGTAACGTGGCAGCTCCTGGGTGGACAGGAAAGCTGCATTTGTAGTGATGAGTTGGTGTGAATGTGACAAGAGAAATCCAGCCAATAAATTTGATTGATACCTTTCCTCCTTCTCCCCTGCTCCACTGCATGTTAGGAAAGAAACAGCTTATTTTAAAATCTGAAATGGATACCCTTAGCCAGACAGAAATATCACTTAGCACAAAAGAATGAAGGAAGATTTCTTAAAATATAACAGATTTCATTAGACTGTTCTTTCTGACCAAAGTTGCTATTTCTCAGGTAATCTTCATTGTTTTTATTGGATGGTGGAACATGTTTTTCAAGTGCTATGCCTGTTTACGAAGTTTAAGAAATCTAGTCAGAGAACAGACATTGTACTGTCTGACTGGTAGAACCAGTCACGTGGCTGGAAAAGTGAATTCCAAATGTTAAGTCCACAAGTGAATAAAGAACAGCTCATGTGCATGCACTTACATTTGCTTTGTTTATAAGCAGTGAATGCTAAATGACTATGAACGATTCACAAAAATTATGTCTTACTTGCAAACAGCCTAAATGTGCAAATTGAGCCAGTTCTTTGTGACTGGCATTTAACCAGATTTAAGTGTAAGAAACAGATGTTCTCTATCTCTCTATATATTCAAATGCATTAGTTTTTACAAAAAAGTAGATTTTGTTATTGTTCACACGCAGTCAGGAAATCCTGAGTAAAGACTGATGACTGGTTGTCTCTGCTATCTTGCATCTTATCTAGAGGCCTTCACTGTGCAAAACAAGTGTAAAATGCCGCCACACTGATGCAAGTATAAATGATAATGTGTGAGAGACGGGAACAGAGAATAAATCCCCAAAGAGTTGTGGTTGTATTAGCAATGTTAGGCCTTGGGTAAGAGTCTAACCAAGTTTCACTTTTAAAATGATGACTTGCAACCCAAGTTACTTAGTTACTTGTGAGCCCTCTATTTTAGTCTACAATAGTTGTAACAAGGTAACTAAATACCAAGACTAACTTCACTAAATCCACTGTCAAATTGCCCCACCATCTGTCTCACAGATCTAAAAAAATTATAACGTCGGTACATGGGATTGCATTCATTTGACTGTCATCTTTTGTGCTGGCTAGGTTACCAAAACTGATTCAGAATGAAATCATTTGTAGATGAGAACTCACTAAGGAAGGAGAATTCTGTGCATTGTGAACGAATCTGCATTATCAGCTTTAACTCTTGATTTCTTCATTGGTTTTAGATATGTGTCAATCTGCTGTTGTTACTCACGTCACTATTAAAAAAAATTGATTTTACTGTTGAAAACAAGTATCCCTCCAGACAGAAGCCCCACAAACTTTTTCAGATACTTCCTGTTTCATCTGCAGTGTTTGGGCAGAGGATTGTTCACTTCAGCATTTAAATGGAAGAAATACTGATCCATTAATTCCTGCTGATTTGGTACAACAGGAGTATCTGCTGCAATGCTGTTTGCAAATTCATCATCCATCAGCTTTTTTTCCTAAGGAAGCAGAAATCCTTGTGCTTCCTGTTCAAGAATATGATAAGTTTAAGTTTGTGCATTCTGATATTACCATTAAATTTTGTTTCTTCTTGAAGGTCTGTAGGAAGTGTATGAAGAAAGTCTGTAATAGGATGTACAGTGGGAAGTTTCTTGGATGCAAGTTGGGCTCTGGCAGTGGTCACACAGCCATGTGTAAAAGGATGTACATGTTTGTAGTTGCCAGGTTGACCTCACCATATTTGAGAGATGTCTCCACTGATGTGTATTTTGTGCATGCATGTGAAGAGAGTAGATTTCATTTAGAGTGAATAAGCCTCTGGGATCATTTTTTCCCAACACTTTTGTGTAATCACCAGAGCTTGCCACCTCCTTTAACTAATATTTGCGTAACTTTATATGTTAAAACAAGGCTATGCAGTAGCTGTTGGTAGCTTAACCATGTGGCTGCAAAATTAACCTTTGACCTTTCTTAGCCTAATCAGGAAATTGACTTTAGGAGTTATTCCTTAACCCAGGATATGTGGTTAAAGTTAAACATCACTAATAGGAAGTCTAGTAACAGGAAACGTGTGAATGCTAATCCATACAAACATAAACAAACCTTTGGCTTACATACAGTTTTATTGGAATTTTCCTCTTGACTCCCTTTCCTTCAATAAGTCAGAAAAAATTACAAGCAGCTTGTTAAAGTCTTTGAAAAACTTCAGCTTTTTGTGGCTATAGGTTTATTAGATTTCTACTTACAGAAGCTTTAAAACTTGGGTAGGATTTTGTCAAGAATCATCTCTGGGCAGGTACATGCAATTCACCTTCACTGCAGTTCCAGTTAATGAGGTTGTTCACCAGAGTAACCAGAATTTTCAGGTAAAGGATTAACTAGGAGTGTTTCTTTTTGTGTAACTTAAAATTGGGTAATTTAGAGAAAAAGTGTTTACAAAAATATCTATTTCCATAAGCTCATTTTGAAATCTTTTTAGAAACAAAGTTCTCAGAAAGTCACTGAAATGAATATAACTCCTATACAGAAAATTATCTGTGAGAATTTGAAACATGTTTATTGTTCACAATGGATTCCTGTTACATTTCACTAGGAAAGTAGTCTAGTGTACCTCAAGCTAAATACTAGCCAGTAAATCACTGTAGATAGAAGTATAGACCTTACCTTGGAAAACCTTTGAATTTTACTTTGCTCTTCGTACTAAATCTACAAAACCTTCACGTTCATATTGAGCTCCACTGAGTTCAATGGGATATTGTATATGTCCATTGACAGAGATCAGCTTCCAGGATTAGGGCCAAAGTAATTGTTCTGGGAGGAGTTTCCTTGAAGTCAAGAGAAGGATCTTAGGGGAGCAGAAAAAAAGTCTAGTCTGAAAAAATTCTTTCTCAAGACAGGAAAGAACAAGATAACTGTAAAACAGTAGCCTACAATCTCTGTATTTCCTCTCTTGACCTCTCCAGAATGAGTAAATCAGTGACATTCACAAAAAACCCAGGCTAAATATTTACTATGCATATTAAAGCAGGGGGTATGTATGGCATCAGAATAATGTCATAATAATATGTGTTCATGTGTATTTACAAAATTGGCTAACCCATGAGGCACAAACTCATGGCGTTACTTTGCAGATAATTTTGTTCCTAAGGGAACATTTTCAACAAAGTTCTTAAGATGTACAATTATGTTAACTTCAATAAAAATGTTACTGCATGTAAAATGAATATCAGATGATTATCTAAAAATGTGTTTAATGATTAACAGCTGTGAAGTAAACTGTAGAAGAATCGTATCAGTCCAGCCTTGTTAAATAAATTTTGTATTAATTCAATTTGCCTTGATATAGTGTGTCCTCTAGAGCTCATAAAAGCTTCTCTTTGGGGCACTGTAAAGTTCCACTCCCCTTTGAGTATTAGGTCGTCTTTCTATTTTTGGAACCCTGTTTGCAGACTGATGTATTATGGTCATTCACATCACTGTCGTCCAAAAGCTCTTTGCCTACGATACCAAGGCAAACATGAAAAATTGATTTCAATCACAGCCTCATTAAACACATGCTTTACAAAGTGGCAGTGATGAGTGAGGAAAATGCAGCCTGCAGGAGCCCTCCCACTTAAATATAATAATGTTAAAAAAAAAAGGAAAAAGTTGCTATGTAAAGGTGTGACAGTATTTATACAAGCAACTCTTAGGGCCTGATTCTCTCATTAGTCTGGTGCTGTTGGAATAATTCCTGAAGTTAATAAATTTAAATATACCTCAGGATCTGAACATAAGTTAATGGAATTTAATGAAAAGCTGTAAAGAAGAGGTGGAGTGAGGCTCAGAGTAGTATTAAGCCACATTTTTTTTTGTTTGCTAGCAAAAATCAAAGCTTTCATTTTTTTCTGTTACCTTTTAGCATGGGTTTTCATCAGTTCCCTCGAATAACATTTTTTTTATAGTGAATTTCAATCAGGCAATAAATTTAATATTTTTAAATACTTGAACCTTGTGACACTAATCTTTTTCCACAGGAAAAAACTCCTTGATTTTCTTATAATTCTACCTCTTTTTTTCCTGTTCAAATACTGGTTTTTGTTTTCTCTTAAAAAACTGCTTGCACATTTGAGAAAGAATCTGTCTTTATGAGGCTTGTTTTGATAGAACAGAAATCGCTGTCAACGAGTTAGTGCGAGCCACAATCCTTTTTTACTTCAGTGCCTTAAAGATGGCATTCTAATGAAGAATGCAGTTTGCCTAATTAAAAGGTTATCTGTAAAATGCAGCTATCCCTTGTGCTGTTGGAGTGAACACAGAACTGGGCGGGTGTACCTAGTGAACCTGGGTTTCCCATACTTCCCCCAAGAAAGAGAGGTCTGGTAATTCACCTGAAGACCAGTCCTGAGGCCTTGTAGTTGTAGATCGTGGAAGAAATGATGAGGAAGCTGTCCCAAGTTTTATACTTCAGGCACAAGTTTAACTTCTAATACATCAAAGGGTGTGCTGTCATCCAGAGGGACCTTGACAGGCTGGAGAAATGGGCTGACAGAAACCTTATAAAGTTCAATAAGGAGAAGTGCAAGGCCTTGCACCTGTAGGGGAACAACCCCATGCACCAGTATATGCTGGGGGCTAACTGTCTGCAAAGAAGCTTTGCAGAAAAGAACCTGGGGGTCCTAGTGGATGCCAAGTTGATCATGAGCCAGCAATGTGCCCTTGCAGCAAAGGCTAAAGGTATCCTGGGCTGTGTTAGGAGAAACACTGCCAGCAGGGCGAGGGAGGTGATCCTTTCCATTTCTTAAGCACTGATGAAGCTGCTCCTGGATTGCTGTGTCCAGTTCTGGTCTCCCCAGCATGAGAGAGACATGGACATACTAGAGAGAGACCAATGATGGGTCATGAAGATGATTAAGGGACTTGAGCATCTCTCCTGTGAGGAAAGGCTGATGAAGCTGGGACTGTTTAGCCTAGGGAAGAGAGGATCTTATCAAGGTAAGTAAATACCTGAAGGGAAAGTGCAAAGAGGACAGAGCAGCCTCTTTTCAGTGGTGCCCAGTAACAAGACAAGAAGCAATGGGCACCAGCTGAAAAAGGTGGAGGTTCCTTCTGAACATCAGGAAACACTTTTTCACTGTGGGAGTGACTGAGCACTGGCACAGGTTGCCCAGGGAGCTGGTGAAGTCTCCATCCTTGGAGATATTCAAAAGCCATCTGGTCATGGTCCTGGCCAACTGGCTGTAGGTGTCCCTGCTTAAGCAGCAGGGTTAGACTGGATGACCTTCAGAGGTCCCTTCCAACCTCAACCATGCTGTGGTTCTGAATTTGTGCTGTATTTGTCTTCCAGACTTTCATAGGCAGTGGATTCAGTAACAGATCAAATGTAGGCTATATCAGTAGAGAATGTTGTTTGAGCAGCCATTTATTGATCATGTGAAATAAAGTAGCTGCCCAAGACTTGAGTGGAAATGCAAACCTTAAGCAGAAGAATATGCAATATGCAGCTGCTGGGTTGCTAGTTTTAGTCTGGCTTTACATTTAGTGACTAAGGATGTTACTACTTCACATCTGTGCAGTGGAATGAGTTTGTGGGCTCACCTGACCCCTAATGAGCAGGTATCCTTAAACTGTAAATTTACATCTCAGTTAGCTCCAGATGACACCCTTTCTGGTGTTCTCAGACTTAGATCTGGTATTAGAAAATTCAGCACTGTGTTCACTTGTCCTCCATCTTTAAAGACGATTGGAAAAAGCCTGCCCATTGCTTATGTTGTATTTTGTCTATAAGATGTCACCCTCTAGAGTCATCAGTCCAGAGCAATCCTTTCACAGAAAAGGATCAATCAATAATTTTGTTTAATCGTTATATTCTCCAAAGATTTTAATACATCATAGATTGCAAAACTGAAGCCTTGGCTTCTACAAAGGCAAACCAACATTTTTCAAATGGTTACTGTTTATGTTGTTATACTGCATACCTAAATAAGCAATGTGTTCTAAATAAACTTTTTCACATCAGGGGTGTCCCATAGCCAGAATCTGTGGCTCAGTCCTCTTTCTATCCTGTATGAACACTTGCTTTCTCAACTGCAAGGGCTGTTTCACATTCATAATGCTCACAGTGGTATCCATTCAGAATTAATGGCAGTTAAAGTCCATTAATTTCAAACTGTTGTTATGGTTGTACTGGCTACACAATGCATATTTAAAAGTAGTTTGAGTAAATCCTTACATAAAGGATGTGATGGGTTATTACAGATCTACAGTTTTAGCTGTGCTGAAAGAACAGCAGCAGTCTGTTCTGTTGTCTTTTGTAAGACTAAAAAGCATTGTAAATGGATATTTCTATCATAGCATTAAGGTGATAGCCAGCAGTAAAACTGTGTGAAATCCCTCTTAGCAAAACCAACACAACCCAAAGAACTTGGTTTTGGGTACCCTAATGAATTCAGAACTGCTTAGATTTAGTTTAAATCTCAACAAAAAGATGGAAGGTGAACTCTCCTGTCCTCCCTGCCAAAAAAAAAAAAAAAAAAAAAGGGAAAAAACCAAGCAACCAAACCCCATCTGCATGGTCTATCTAAGAAAAGAAGTGCTATAGCAAGTTCTGCTCAACATGATCCTCACAAATCAGTTTGGAGCTCCTTGACCATACTGGCATGGTGGGAGGGACCTATTAAAACCCAGGACTATCTCAGGAGCTCTGAAATGGATGGTGGCCCCACCCTATTATCCCTTCCCCATTATCAACCACTCCCTCATGGCTGAGGGTCTACAGCACACGTATTTGACACCTGTTTAAACTATACAGAACCTCCAAAGTTTGAATGGTAAAATATCTTAAAGTAAAAATATTTTAAAGCCAGAAATTGGGAGTGGAAGCTAAAATTCCCTGCTGGTTTTCATTCTGCCTTAGTCTCTGGGATTTCTTTTTTAAGAACTGCCAGTAGCTTAAATTTTGGGGAATGGTATTTAGTCAACCCAAAATATTATGCCACAGCTCCCTCCATTTCTGAGCCCCTGTGGCTGAACTCAGAGTCTCTGTGTTTATCTTGTACCTTTTTTTGTGGTTTAATACGTTTTCTTCTCTTCCTGATGTAGCTGAGGCATCTCTGTGCTGAGCCGTCTCATCCAAAAGAGGCTGACAGCATATGAAGGCAGAGAAGTATCCTTTGATGAGAAAATGCAAATCCCAAACAAAACATTTGCAAAACCACTAATCACCATTTCCATACAATTGAGCAATGATATGGTATTTATTATAGAATGACTCAAAGGTGAGGCTTACTCCTTATAAGAAATGCAGAAAATAACTTCATATATACCCCCTCCATTTATTTCTGCGCCAGAGGCTAATTTTTACCTCATTGTGATTAGTGTCAGAACTCCCGCTGCGTTTGGTGGAACCAAAGTTTGATCTTTTTGGTCTAAGGACTGCCTTGTTAGTAGTTTGAGGAGTTGTATAGTATAACAGGAAACTACTTTGGCAAATATTGTCAAAAGGAGTTTCTAAATTTGGAAGAAGGTGTGGTGTTCTGGATCTAATATTCACAGATGCTGGGGAACCCCAGCTGTTGTTAGTTTTCATGGTAGTGAATTCAGCACTTTGAAATGAGGGAACTGGCTTTTTACAGCTGGTGATGCAAAAGTAGAGGTAGCCAAAATCTCAGACAGTTTGGAAAGTGTTGGTCTTATTATAAATTTTAGTTCTTTGACTTTACTGTAATAATTAGGGCTACTTCATTAATTAGTGTTTACAATGGCATTGGATTAAGAAAAAAATATATATATCTGTGAGCTTGTTTGTTTGGTAATTTTATATGCTTCCCTTATTTAGTTCAACTTTTACCATGCCACCTACAGGGAAAAATAATTTAATTTAGCAGAAGCTGTTTTCATTCTGAGCAAACCTTGATTTAAAGATGTGGGGATTGTAATTACATTTAATTAGAATGAGTTTGGGTTTTGAAAAAACCTTGTTAGTCAGGTTTGGGTTTAAAAAAAACCACATCAGTTCATGGTGGGTCTAAAGACTGACATTCTACTGCATTAGATCCCATTTTATTTGTAATAGTAGAGCCTGGCTAGGAAAATGAATTCAAACCAAGGTTCAGAATTTGGCACCTTCTGTATCTAGTAAGAACCTGGGACATCCAGATAGTCAGCAGTGAATGCCTTAAACACACTTCCTTTTCTGATTTGGATTCCCAAAGTTTGAGGAAAATAATAAAGCAAAATACCTTTTTACTCCTCTGCATTACAAAAATCATATAAGCGAGCGAAGATGGAGAAAGCCAAACATCCTATTTGCTGGTGGAAAACAAAGTGAAGTGGAGGACTCGCACCTTCTGTGTAGTGTATATGTGGAATGCTGGGAGAAGAAGAATTTAGACATACTGATTCTAGTAACCTGCATATGTCTTGTCTCCATTGTCAGCAGAAGGTTGCATTGTGTATTCAAAATACCTGAGCCAGTAGTTATGCTCCATTTACCAAGTCAGACAGAGACTGAGTCATTTGACTTAATAAAATTTAAGGTGTGATCAATCTCATTGTAATGTAGATCAACTAAAATAGGTCAGATGAATCATTTTGAAATGCTTATTTTTCTTCTTTAACTTTAAAAACCCCCTAGATTAACTAGCTCAGATATCGACTTCTACACTCTAGGTGATTAAAATAAGGTGAGATGAAGCCCACCCAAAATATTCAGAGCTTGGAACCAGCTGATCCCGGGTAGGTAAAATAAGCTGTAGTATGTTTGGTCTGGTTCAGTCTTAGTCTTTCCAGGACATGCAGCTGAGATACTGGTCTGTACTGAAAAGCTAATTGCCATCTTTAAAAGCTTAAGATTTTGGGATAAATTTCTGTCTAAGTGCATAGCTGCAGCTAAGCAGTGTGTCTGTAGTTGGGCTTACATGTTGGCATAGACCTACTCAAAGAACTTAGTTCAGTAGAAAGAGACACCATCTCCCTCCAGATTTTGCTTCCCTTCTCACCACGACTGGCCAATGGGTTAACTTCTCAAAGGCTCTGCAGCCAGCAAAAGCAGAAAGTGTTTGTTGGAGACTAAGCCCAAGGAAGCAAATATATGGGGCGTTGAGCTGTCCCAAGTTAAAACATCCCAAAAGAAGGATGTTTGATCTAGGAAGCTTTGGGTTTACTTTTACAGTGTAGGAAAGTAACTCAGAAAGGGTTAGTGTCATACTCGATGGGTGGCAGAAGGGGTACCCACTAATTGTCACTTCTGTTAAAGAAATGCTGCATCTGTTACCATGCCAATTATATAAGGAGCTCTTTCTGTAGGTCAAGGGCCTCTACATTATTAATCCCAGAGTGCATGTATCTGAAAAAAGCCAAATACTGAGAACATTAACAAAGTTTAGGTGTACACATTTTATTAGAAACAGAAAAGGTTGTAGGAGACCCGGACTGTGCTGAAAGGATTATTTTCTTAGGCTTTGTGTTATGCAGGTTCATCCCTTTTGATTTTGAATAATCTTTTTATTTCTTCCCTTGAATTCCAGACCAATTCTTTAACTTAAATCTGTTATCTTGCGTTGTCTCAGGGAAAAGAGCTAAAACTTCTCTCTACAGTTTTCTAGCTTCTTTCTCTTTATAACTTTATTTTCAGAGTTTAACTCAGGATTTGCCAATAATTGACTGTGAGTTCAATTTTTTTATCAACCCCCTCTTTTTAGTTCTTTCTGCAGTTTCCTAAGCTTGTTATTGTTGCCTTGACTATGAATTATGTAATGAATTGGATCTCTGGGAATTAAGCTGATTCTTGATTTCATCAATAATAAGTCTCCATCAACTTAGACTTATTAAACTCAGTCTGGCTAGTATTTGTCTTTAACAAGAGATTAAATGTATACAGTTCCTGAGGTTATGAATGTTCTTTTAATTTACTTCCAAAGTTGCTACTAAATTACTTCCAAAGTTGCTACTAAATTACTTCAGTATTTTCAGTGAGCTGCTGCTTTCAAGGTTCTGGCAGGGGAGATGGGTCTTGCTTCTTAGCATTGCTGTAATCAAGCTGTAGCCATTTCTTATGTCTCCTGTAGCTTTGTACCAAAAAATATGCAGCTGGTTTCCCCTTTGGTTCTCCTCCAGTGTCTGCTGCACTAAGATCAGCTGTTGGTGGGACTTTAGTCATCTGTGATGTGGATGTGGTTTTTTTGTGACTTGTTTATCAGAAACTATCGTCTCTTCCTCTTCTGAAGATCCTGCTAGACCTCTGCAGAGTTCCCCATCCACAATTTGATGTTAGGGTACTTCATGAGGTGAACAGCACATCCTCCAGGCATTTGGGGAGTTCTCACTCTAACTCCCTCAGGTACTTTTCTGATCATCTGTTCTCTGAATCCTTTGCCAAAGGTGCTCTTCTGTGTTTCTTCTTGACTCCACAGCACCAATCCATTTAGCCTTCCTGCCATCAAGCACTGTGCTGTTCCAATAGTGCCTCATTCAGTTCTCTGGTTCTTCCTGTTAATCTTCTGGTCTGTAGGTGGGGGAGAGGAATTAAAAAATTATTTATATTGGTATTTATAAATCTTACTCCTCTCCTAATTTAATTTGGGCTATAACTGAATCAGGCAGCATGTTTTAAATGGAGATGAAGTTAAAAGCAAGGTTCCATGACCTAACTGGGTTATCCATGGTTTGAAGTTGTCTAAGAGGAACCAGATTTTTTTTTTTAATTCTTTCAGTGACGGAAGGGAGGAGTCATTTTATGACAAATGCTAATATACTTCAAAGGTAGAGGGAACAGGTGAAAGTCAAGCCAGTGCTTGTGCTAAAAATTGAAAGTCACCGTATCGGTGCTTTTTACTTTCAGAGTAAAACTGACAAGTCTCCTGAAGTATCTAGTTCAAACGTGTTGTTTGCCATTGACTAGTAGGCATTTGTTTCCAAAGATGGTAGAAGCAGTTTTCATTCTTCATGCCTTCTCAGTGATTGATTTGTTTCTTTCTGTTTTTCTTTCAGAGAACTTAATTGCACTATGCTTTTTCGAAAACAAGCACATCAAATATCACAATATTAGCATAATCATAAAAATGTCAAGCATTCAGTGCATTTGCAATATGTCAGAGCTTACTACATAACGTATTTTTTCATACAATTAATGTGAGTCCCTGGAACAGGCTTTTGAATGGGCAGGTCTTAAGAAGGTGACAAGTGGTTGCTACAAATTATTCCCATTAGGGAAAAGAATAGTTTGACCCTAAAGTAGAATAATGTTGGTCTTTAAAAGCAGTAGATCCTAAAGGAATAGACAGATGTAAAAGTTCATCTAAGAAAAGGAAATGTTACTGATCCTGTGGTTGTATTCTGTGCAAAGTCTTGCTGTGTCTGGCTGACCCCATTGATCTCCACCTGCAAGAACCTGGAAACCTGGATCACAAATTTCAGTGCATGTCATAATCTGGATACTACCATTTGTGTCATGGGTAGTATTGTTTTTTAAATATAGGTAGTTGAGTAATGCTGTATATTTAAGATTACTAGATAAGCTAAAAAGCATCTGGTACATATTAATAAATATACTAATTTTTGTATTGTATCTAAACTTGTGTAGACTTTGTTGCACTGCTTGTACTAACTAATAACATTATTTTGGTCATTAGTTTCTTGGAAGGATTTGGGACTGTGAATCTCAGTGGTAAGGATGTAAGTGTGTGAAATGGGAGTTTCAGATACAGTCTGTAAAGCAACTATTATAAATTTATGCCCAGAGTCCCTTCATCTTTCTTGGCTGTTACAGAGGGAAATAGCCACAAAATTCAATACAATTACATACTTTAAAATTTGGATATAGGAACCCAATTTATTGTCAGTGGAGTAATTTGCTTCCCAACATTGTCTTTTGGATTGTGTCCAGAGCTTTTCACTTGATTTGTGAAAGCTATCTTCATTAAGCTCATGACTGCAATGGTAAGTGAGACTGTTATCTTAAAAGATTCCTTGGCATTGTTTTTTCCATGCATGGAAAGACATCTTAGCATAGACACAGTCTGCAGTGTTCTGGTGTGACCACAGGAGAGGAAAGCAAGCATGCTGTGAGCAGGGGTGTCCTCCTCCTTACTGCCTTTGAACCTCCTGCTATAGGTTTTGCTGAGGAGTGTCCTGCAGTATCATGGGACAGCTCTCCCTTACTGTCTTTGTTCGATGGGCAGAAGTTTGCCTTTTGCACATTTGCACTTGTGGAAAATACAATGGAATATAAATAGGTCACACAGCTGGCAAAAAGGGAACCTTCTGCTTCTAAATGTGTTTATGGAAAGTGATAGCCTTGTAAGCCCCCCCATTTATGCTAGGGACAGAGTCATTACAGGTAGCCTTTCCTTTCTGTCCTCCTTATGTGCCCTAGTCCTCTCCCTTTAAGGAACAGAAATTAAGTCTCCCTGCCTGGTTTGCTCTTCTGCTTTACGATACAGCCAAAACAGTGCCAGCTGGTGCTAGTGTGGTGGCAATAAGGCCCTGGTGGATGCTCCCTGGATGTGGACTGCAACAAACGGTTTGCTTCAACCTAAGCTGCCAAAGGGTCCTCGGCTGGTAAATACCGCACTGGGTAAGAACTGACAATGAATGGCTGGATCTGCCTGCCATGGCTACTCTTCTGGCCTGTTCGGTCGGTAAAGAGTATTGTTATGCTGCTTTTCCTTCTTTTTTCTACAACTACCTGTCTGAGCCTCACAGCGTGTTTGGTGTTCATTGATAGATGTCACGTGCAGTGGCATGTGCCTCTCCATGAGCAGAAAGGAGTTAACGGTGGCTTCAGTCTGAGAACTGAATGTGAATGCAGGGAGTGATGTACACACACACAAGTGGACCCACTGCAGTGAGTAAAGATGACGTTATGCTCGTTCCTTCTCCTTTACCTCTCTTTACATTCTTCTCTGGCCTAGGAAATTTGACTTCCTCTCCTGTAGTTTTTGAACACCTCTAGCCTTTCCGAGTCTGCCGGGTGTCACTTCGTATTGCCTGATGTGATGATGGGATTATATCAGAGATATCAAAGGAAATGGCTTTGGCAGCAGTAAGCAGTGATAATAAAACAGTTGCAAGTCAGATTTCGTAATCCATCTGCTGTACATCCAGGCCCCAAGGATGGATTCAAATATATGTGTGAAAATTTCAGAAAACATTCCACATAACTGTGCTGTAGAAATAACCTCCTTCAAAATCCCAAGCATTGAACTGCTTGCAATTGCCTGTGTAATATGTACTTTTCTGATCATTAAATTCTGCTCTGTGCTCTGAGACAACAGAGTCATTTTCAACAAGTAAGAACAGGTCCTGCCCTTACCTCAGGGATGTGAGGAGCTAGAAGCAGAGAAGCAGTGCTTTCCTGCAGAGCAGTAAGACCAGTGGAAATAATCAGGATTCAGGTATTCAAAAGCACAAGCAGAAAATAATTTGTATGCATGTGAAAAAAACAAAGGCGGCTTTCTAAATTATTTGCAGGTGTCTTTTTTAATCCATCTGTAAAGATGAAAATGATGGCAGATTTTTCCAAAGTCATTCTTTAAAATGAGTTTTGAAGACAGTTTCCAGGTAGTGTGCATTTTCCATTCAGCAACTCGTCTGATGCCATGCAAGGTTCCTGCCCTGCTCCTGCTAAAGACAAAGTAAGATTTGACATTGATGTCCTGAAGACAGTAACAAAATATTTCAGTCATTGCATACACTCAATAGGAGGGATCCGTCCCTGTCACGTGGACCTGCGTACAGCTGCAGGAGCATGGACGGTTTTTAGGAGAATGGTCTCTGCACTGCCAGGAGTGTCTTCTGGCCTGATGAGGAGATGCCCCATGGGAAGGGCTGCCTCTGCAGTTGGCAGAAAGGGACTCGGGGTATACCGGCGTGTAACCAGGGGACAGCCGCTGCTCCTCCGCTCTGCAGGTTGAGGCAGCGCCGCTCACGAGTTGCTCTTTCTTATTCTTTCTCTCCTGTGAACGAGAGTTGCAAAGGGTGTGTGTCTTGTTGCACTGCCATCAAGATAGTCACGTTCTCCAGCTGAATCTGTAGACTTGCACTTTACAACCTAAGTATTCCCCAGTCTGCTTCCTGATCTGTTAGCCAAAATGGAGGTTTTCACACCGATGTCTGCAGATGATTCGTACTGCCTTCTTATTTCTTCCCTGTAGGAGACCATTGGATTTTATTCCTTACATCACAATCCTCGGAAACCACAAATGTCTTTGCATTATGGCCTCATATGAAGTCAGTCACTTTTGCATGTCAAGAATAAAAAGGAAACGTATAAACAAAATGGGAAGCATGGTAAGATGTCAAGGAAAGGAAAACAAAAGAGTGTGATCCAGAATGTTACATCTCTTTGTGGGTGACTTCACTGAGATACAGATTGAAGGGAGAGACTTTCTTACTATTACTCCTCAGAACCAAAAGATAAAAAATTGCTTTGCTGGAGGCCACTTCTTCCTGTCTGCATTCATATACAGATGATTTGTTTCAGTGCACAGGGACATATCCTGCAGTGTTGAAGTCAATGGGAATTTTGCTGCTGAATATATGAAAAAGCATTTTACCTCTATCTCCAATAATTGATGTCACCAAGATTTTGGAAGGTTTTACTGCTCTTGCAAAAATCTGATCTTGTGTTTTATTCCTGGTGCCTAATACCTCCATTGTAAGTGGCATTTCACTGTGCCTGTTACCCAGGATGCTTGCTGTCCCTTGTGAATTCAGGGAGAAGGTTACACACTGGAAAGGCGTATGAAACCAGTACTTACAGGGAAATAAGTAATTAAGACAGCTCAATAGAGGAGGACACATCAAAAATAACAATTTAACAAAGTAGGTGTCTGAGAACAAGAAATAGGATCTGGGGAGGTGAGATTTCAGATGAAGTCATAGCACAGAACAGTCATGGTTATACTGGATGCTCGACTTGTTGCACTCTCAGCTGCTGCTTTCTCTCTGGAGTCTTTCCAGGGCAGATGGTGCAGCTGAGGCTGCATGGCCTGAGGCAGAGTATTGAAGCAGCATGCTGTTAGCTGGCTTAGCAAAAATTATTTGTCTTTTTTTTTCTTTCTTTGTCCATGTAATGTACACTAAGGTGTAACTCTGGACTTACTGTTTTCCTATGGCTGAATCCATAGAGGATTTGGACTGTAATAATGGCAACAGATTGTATCTTTTCTTGTCTTTGGATCATCTGACAGCAGGTCGGTGTTAGCAGTGGTTCTCAGAGCAGTAAGGATTACCTGCCTATTGTATTTTCTTTTTCTCCTTTATGCCCCTCCCAAAAATGAATTATCCAGACAGCCAGCCTGAACAGAGAAATCCAAGAAAAACTTTTTTTTTTTTTTTCTTAATACAGTCAGGATTTCTTGCGTTAGTTAACTTGCTGGAGCCTGTGCAAACCTGGATTCTTGTTGATCCAGTGGACTACTGTCAAGGCCATGCACAGCCACAGTTTTTTAGTGATGTTAGCATTTTCTTTCCCAACATCTGACTCCAAGCAGGCTGAATCTGTATTTCAAGGAGGCCGATATTCCCTCTAGTAATATTTCTGCACACCATCAGTTAATGGATCATTCTGAAGACCACCAGCAGCAGCTCTCCTTCAATAGGCAGTGGTTGCAAAGTCCTAAAGTGGGGAAGAGTGTTCTAGGAATTTTATCCAAGAGCTGTATTTTTCTCTATATTGAATTTTTTTTTCATAGTTCTCTTATATTTACATGCCACTCTGAGGCCTTCACATCTTCTCTTAAAGTTGTTTTTATTTAGGTCTTCAGTAGAGGGTCTAATTTTGGATATCTAATTATGCTCTTTTCTCTTAAGAACTTAATAAATAGAAAATAAATTTCTCCAGGATACTCTTCTAATTTGGATTCCACCTCTTTTCTGCAGAATAACTTTAGGAGTGTTAAGAAGATGTCACTGAATTTGAACAGTAGCAGAGCTGAGCCCCAAACAGAGAAATATGCAGTCTTTCCCAAGACATGTTGAGACATCCCCCTGCAGCTGTGATGGGCTATCAGCACAACATCTCCACCCTTTCACCAGAGGCAACCTCTTAGAGGCAACTTTGTCTTCATACTTCAGTTGTATATCATCTATTCTCAACTAGTGTCAAAAGACCCAGGAGCTTTCTGCCTGTCTGCTGGGAACATCGATCCACTCACCATAACTATGTACGAGATGTGAAGTCTTTCCTTCCCTTGCACTCTCTCTCTCTCTTAAAAAAAAAAAGAAAAAGCTGTCAGTATTTCAGAAAGTGTGAGCAGCAGATCTTTGTGTACTTTAATCCATAAATAAACATTTCTTCTTTTGAACTTCATTAAAATTGGATGTGTTTTCACTGTAAAACACTCCAGCATCCCTATCATTTAGACATATATGGTGATGAATATTGCAATTAATTTTTGTCTGTAGGAATACTTGTGGTCTAGAAATACTGAATTTATGCCAAAAAAGTAAATAAGAGTCAGACAACAAGATATGTTGCTTATAACAGCAATTTTAGAGCAAGATATTGAGCTCTGCTCCCGCTGTTATAACAGGCTGGGCCAAATGCATGTTTGTTGTTACGACCTAGCTTGCAGGGAAGTTGTGGAGAGGTGCGTTTGGTTTGCCTTCTGCTCGATTATATCAGACTTTCTTTGGTAATACTTGTTGATGTATCACATTCAAATCTTCAGCTCTTCCTTTTATGCCTTTGACCTGAAGAAAGGAATTCCTGCGTTTAAATGCTCATCAATCAGTGCTGCATAGTTAAGCTGATAAAAAAGCTAAGGCTAAGCCAGTGTTAATTTAGCCAACTGTAACATTACTGACAATATTCGTCAGCAAATGATTTTAATTAGACCAGCATAATGAGATCAGTAGATTAAAACTAAGCAAATGACTAAAACTAAAGGAGGATTCTGATGACAAACAAGTCCTGATGAGAGTAAGGATGGATTTTTTGCCACCAGTGTTTGAGTAGCATGTGGGAACGGAGAGAGAGTCCTAATCATGTGAGGAATCACTTAAAAATAATACCAGCATGCTGGAATGCTGTGTTGGTGTCAGGAAGGCTGGAGTGTGAGCAAGTGCTGTGTAAACATCCTGCGCAGCCTTGCCTGTCAGTGACACCCTCCCTCCGCACTGGCAGGGCTTATTTGTGTACTTGCCTTATGTGCCGTGCGAGAAACCAGGACTGGGAAGGGTTGGGAAAGGCAGCAGGTACTTGTGCTGGGAGGGGGTGCAGTGGAAAGGCAGGCGGAGTAGGACCTAGGAGTTTGCGGCTGTAATTTAGAACAGGTAGGGAAACAAATGGGAGGAGGGGGCAGGGAAAATGGGAGTGTTTTTCTAAGAAAGAAGTAAGAATACAGAGGCAAAAAGAAAAGGATCATTTGATGTTTGAGGATGGAAATGTTTGGGCTGAATAACACACAGCTGTTTTTCTCTCCTTTTCTCTCCCTGCATAGCTTCTTTGTTCTGATTTCTGGTGAAGTATTCTAGCCCCTGTTTTATTTCCCCCTGCCTGTCTATGGTCTTCCTGAGACCTGCTGGCAGACGGAGGTTTTCACAGCCTGCAGTGTTGATTCTGAGAAGTGTGAAGGAAACAGAACCATGCTGGATGATGTGACTAACCTTGGAGAAGGTGGTGTTTTCCGGCTGAGTGAAAGTGGAAAGTTTCAGCCTTGCTAGTCCAGAGGTTTTCATGGACAATGCTGCAGTAGAGGAACCCTTGTCTGCACATCTTTCTGAGCCTTGAATAGGAGAGTAACAAGTTATATACTAACATAAATGTTTAATGAGTTATGATAAAAAAAAATTAGATGGTGAGCAAAATACTAGGTTAATTGACTATGGAGTCCTACATTCCCCAAAATGTAGCTTTCCAGCCAAATATGGCTGAAATATCAGCTGTCATATGATGAATATTTTAAAGAAGATTCTATTATACACCTAGGGGTTCATTCGCTTCAGTAATGAGGACAGTTACCTCTAGGGAAAGGAAGCTATATTATGCTTGCCACTTAACCAGGGGCTGGTTTGACAGGCATCAGCTCAGAATATATGTGTATATATAGGGAATCACAGCAGCTTGTCTCGAGCTTACAGTGCAGGAAGTGTTGTGCTGTACAATACTTTGGGTTTCTATCTATGGATTTGTGCATGGCACTGAGTGGGATTCAGACTATTTTTATTCCTGAGTCTGATTGTTGAGGTGGAATCCATCACCTACTAAATATTAAATCAGCAGTTTTTTTTTAAAGAGCAACGCTGTCTCTGCTGACTTGAACATACTTATGTGGCCCAAAGGAAAAGAGAAACAAAGACAAGATGAGAAAACTATCGTCTTTTGCATTCTTCTTAATATTAATGATTTCTCTAAAGTTTTCAAACTGTTGAAGGCAAAAAGTGAGATAGAACTTTCACATGTGTAAGAAATGACCCAGGTGAAAAAAAAAAAAGCATACATTATAAAAACAGCAGTGAAACTTCTGGAACTGAATTACTAGTTGGAAGAGATGGAGAAAATCCATCAACAGATTTTTTTTTTTAACCAGTTTTGTTTAATTGTTTCCAAACAAACATGGCTGGAAATTATTAGGAATGTGTCATTTCAAAATTATTTGAAGACTTTCATGCAAATGTAATTTATGTCAGATTTTACACTGAGTATTGCTTCTGAATCCTAACGTTTGCAAATGCTGAAGTTTTGAGATATCTGCCCAACTTACATGCTATTGTCCATCTTGCAGACTGACTGGAAATGGATATAGTTACTTCTTGCGTTGTTTTTTTTTTTAAGTTAACAGTTGCACTTCATAGACAATACCCAAATGCAACAATCTGTGAGATTTCTGAATAAGTATTTCTAATACACCTGTAGTTTCCTATCTGAATACTCATCATGCACCACTGCACAAATAAAAGCACATCTCTGTCACCCTTAAAGAGTCTGCACTAAAATCACTTTTATGATAATGAGCCAGTAGGTGAAATAACAAAGGCATGATAAATGATGGCACATTTTTTGTTTTTACATTCTGCAAAGTAGTCACATCATCCCTTCAATTCCAGAAATCAAAATGAATAATTGTTACGACAATCTTCTAAAGGCAGTGAAGATTGTTAAAAAGTTTCTGTTTGCTGACTGCTAAGGGAAGCTCACTTCTTACATCATATTTTGAAGACCTCTGATGGCATACCAAAATGTCCTGGATGCCCTGACATTTTAAACAGCACATCCCATCTCATCCTATGGTAGAAGAATTCCAGTCCTTTGATTTCAAATAATTCTCCTTGTTTAGCCAGATGGATTACCTAGGTTTCAGAATACAAGTGATTTATTCTGATGCTCTTTGTTAGATAAACTGACCCCTCAATGCAATAAAAGGACAAAATGAAAATACTCATTAAGTTGATGCCTGTGCATAATTCACATGCATTTTTTAAGATCATGTTACATATTCATCAGTTTGTCTTAGTCACGGAGTTGCTGCCATGAACGCTGCATAAATATGTGGATATCTGAGCTGCTTTGTAGGGGCGAGGGGAGGTAAGGAAAAAGGAAAAAAACTAATATGAGAAAGGGGAGGGAGTAAGTGAAACTAGGAGTTAGGAGGGAGCCGGAGCTATATAGTTTCCAGTCTATACATCTGAATCTTTAGAAGTTGTAGGGTTTCCTTTCCCAGTATAATTCTTGATGTGTACTGGGAGTTTTGATCAATTTTCGATGTTATTAAAAACCCAATAGTTATTATTTTTCACCTTGAGATAAGGGTTAAATAAACTTAAATTGACCAGGGACCATGAAGTTCTTTGTCATCCTATTTATTCATTCATTACTTATGTTGTTTTTAGTTGTGCATGAAAAAGAGAGTATTTAAATAAAAGCATGCTTTCTGTTTTGATGAAAAGTTGTGTTTCTGGAGTTTGTTTTAGATTTGTGCCCTGCTTGATGTGATGTCCTGTTATGTTAGGAATCTAAGACTGCAACATAAAGCTTTATCAAGACTTGGGAAGTTTGGGAAAGTTAAATGGGGGTGGTTTTTTTTTTTTTTTTTTCCACTCTGAATAAAGCACGGGCTTATTTCTTCAGATTGTGAACCAAAATAGATGAATATTTCCATTTTTTTCACAGTGGTAACAGTGAATTGGGAGAAAAGGTGTTTGGAGTGATAGGCAAATGTCTGCACAAAGCAAGTAATTTCATCCCACAAATCTGTAAAAATTATGTGGCGTGGTGCTTCATTTTAAACAAAGGCTAAATCCACTGAAAGTTGGTGCTAACACTGAAAATCCCAGCCCAAAGAACTCTTCCCTTATTTTTTTTTTTCCCATATTTCCTATTCTCCCAGATTTCTTAGCCCTTTGGCACATCTTAGATTTGGTTTGCTATAAGGACGTAAGGGGATAATTTTACTTGGCATACAGAAGTCAGACACAATTTCTACAACTTCCAGAAGGCCTGAAGGTCATCTGCTGTCTCTAGGTAGGGTTCAGAAATGTCACAGCTGCCTGCAGTGGCCAAGGTGGAAATGTAGAACCTCTACCAGGAGACTTGTCCCACCCCTGCTGTTGGTTATGTCATTCCAGGAGCTCTTGTACATGTACTTTATGTGGGCATACCTAGGCGTGCTACCTCACTTTGAGTGAGTGGTTTTGACTTATGGTGCAATGGGCAAGAATGGGTGACCATTAATAATCTTATCTAATCTCTTAAGAGATCCTGTGGAAGGAAGCAAGCAAGCAGTTCAAACATGCTGCTACAAGTCACAATGAAGATTTCTTGAAACAATGGGAGATTTGGGAAAGTGAGCTGTTGACATGGCAGTCTGCACTTGACAAAGCTCTGGAGGTCAAAAGAAAGATGGTTGGGCATAAACTCATAAGTTTTTCTCCCCCAAAGGCCTCAGCATGAACCTTGCACTGCCAGGGTCTTGTTTAGGAGCTGTATGACTGACATGCTCTCTGCCTGAGATTTGTAGAAGGCTTATTTAATTGCCACGCATACCTATCCTCCGTTTTGCTCTTAACTGTCTGCTCATTTTTCTTTCCAACTCACTGTTATAACCAGTGATTTTTAGACATGAGCAGCTAAAATGACAGAAATCTATAAAAGGGGTTCATGGTTGGAAGTAGAGCACTACATGCTGAGTATTGCCTGCCAGCGTTTTACTTGGATTTTAAGTGAGGGGGGAGGAAAGTAAGAGTCCTCATCTTTGTTTTTAATTAATGCAGACACCATTTTCATTCTGAAGTGTCACACACTGGAAATCAAAGCAGCGTTGTATAAATAATAAGAAAAAAAAAGTTTCTCCTGATTAGTAATGGAAAACATTTTCAAACAAGATCTACAGAATTACGATAGTGCTGGCACTTCCTCAAGGTGAAAGTCTCTCAAAATCATAACATAAATTATTGATTTGTCCAAGTCTTTTCTCCATAGGAGATTTACAATCTCATTTTCATAGTTGTCTTAAGGATGGAGGGGAAAGAGATTCTTATCTAGGTCAGAATGAAAGCATCTTATTTTTACAAAATAATAATAAACCTCTATTTTAGCTAAAGTGAGTTGCTATGCTCTGAAATTACGGGACTTACTGCTCTGACATTTGTGTAATGTCAGGAATAACTCCATTTAAACAAATAGATTTACAGCTGTGCAAGTATAATCAGAGCCACGTTATTTCACTCTTAGATACAAAGAAAGATTGTTGTGAACAATAAGCAAGATATGTAAGGAAGATGTCTAGCCTTCTCTGAATATTTGTGCTGATAAAAACTGGCTTCACCAAAACAGAACTCCACAAACGAGGAGCAAAAGGTGGAAAGTATGAGGATTGTGGCAAATTGGAAGGGAGCAAGATACAAATCTGTCCCTTTTTTGCTGCCACCTTGGTTCAAATACAGCAGTACATGGGTCTAGCAGATAAAGAGCAGGGAAGTTAAAAGAAAGGATGAGTAAGGTAGTGTGGCATATCAGAGAAGGTTAAGAGTTCTTGGAGAGCTTACTGTGAGTGGCAGCACTTCTCCAGATCTATGAAGAGGGCATCTGGCTGCTGAGGAGCCAAAGAAAGTGAAAACCAGGATGAAAGTAGTTGGCTATTAATCACCCCAGGCAGGAGAAGCGGGTACCATTGTACACAGCAGGAGACAGAAGGTGATGAGCACAAATGTACTGAACAAGTGTGAGGGCATGTTTGTGCAATGTTGTCCCACCTTCTGTCATGAGAAGAAGCAACAGACTTCAGATGTTTTCCATCTCATTATACATGAGATGAAAATAAGCATGATGGAAAGGGTTAAAATTTATTACTAAAATCAAGGAAGGACAGGTTAAGCACCCCCCCCCCAAGGATTAGTGTTATACGTCAAAGGAAAAGAAGTCTCCAAATGACAGACAATTTGAAGCTAGTGATTTTAGGTGTTTGCTGGTCAGGGTCTTAAAGGAGAAAAACATAATAAAGAATTTAGTTGTCATCTACTGTTGTAGCAACAAAAAAACCCCCAAAGTACTGTCCCTAATGAGTACTTTTTAATAAAGGAAAAGACATTGTGTTATCCTGGCAGACTTTAGTGAGAGCAATGTGTTGGAAATACCATAATATAAAAGTAAAATCTCTGGATTTTCAAAAAACTTTTAAATTGTCATTTCCAAGCCAAAAGATATTGTACCCACAATAGAGAAATCTTATATTAGACCCAACTCTAAAAATTAAAGAGGAAATGATGACATCTCATAATCAGTGGGTTTTTTTAAAGTTGATGTGATTGAGACAGTTGCATTTATTGTATGAGAAAAGAATAAAATTTTACTACTGTATTTAGATATGTATGTTAAATAAGTAGAAACATATACACTGTGACATGCATTTATGCATATTCATCATGTGTAAAAAGGGCCACTAATCAGGTAATGAAGAAGAGAACTGAGGGATTTAAGAAAACTCTATGAGAGACCCCAAAAGCCATTTCTACAGCTTAGAAAGAAGATTGTATCTTAAAAACAAACAAAAACCCCACATGGTGTAGAGAAGAGCATGAAAATAGCTATACAGCTTTAAAAAGGGTAATATTTACTAAAGAAGAAGCTGATATCAATGAATACTAAGTAGATATATAAAGTTATAGAAAATGGAAGAGGGAGGCAAAAGTCAGAAAAGGAAAAATCAGTGGCTGGCACATTTAAGGACTGCAAGAAAGCTTTTCACTCATGTAACAAAAAGAATCCTAAAAAAATATTGTCTGTCTATTACTGGTGAGATGGTACAGTTACCAATGATAGAAAAGTGGCACAGTAGAGAAAAAATATATTTATTTGTCCACAGGGGTGAAAAAGTGGGTTAATGAATTCATATCACCTCACAGTTGAAAATACTTTCAATTTCCTTAGTAATTTGGGAGATGCTGAGGAAGAGTAGTTACTGAGTTTGGTTTTTATGAACTCATGATATATATCTGAGATTTTAAAAAGATGAGGCTGAGGAGGTTTTCCCATCATTAACAGTGATGTGCTTTAGTCTACTGGGAAAGTTTCAAAGGACTGCAAGATGTAAAATATTTTAAAATTATATTTAAGTACCATTCCTCGGTGTTTAGAAATCTAGGTTACTTAATGCCTGAATTCAATACCAGATGAATTTGTTAGAGTGCATCTGTTAACAAACAAACAGGGGAAATAATGCAATTAATGTAGTTGACATGGATTGACAGCCTGGAAATCCACTCAAAATCATTTTTGTTTATAATAGGATTACAATTTTGATTGATAGATTTCTGCAGTGAGTGTTGCTTAGTACCAAGTGACATTTTGACGAAGAAAGGACAAAGGTTCAAAATTATTATGCTTGCATACTATGTTTCAAATTATAACTGTAAGTGAGAAATTCTTACCAGGCAAAGATGCTAGTATTGGGCTCATGCAAGGATTAATTCTTGCCCCATTACGTTTATGTTTTTTCACATATTCTGAAAGAAAAAATTAAATTATCACAAATAAAGTTTGTGGATAGCTCAAAGACTGGGAAAATGCTAAGTAAGGAACAGAAACAATACCTACAGATCTCAAAAAGTTGGAAACAGGCAACTTTATCATGGAAGAAAGAATAGATGCCAAAGGTACTGGAGGAGAGATTGTCCCAGAAACAGTCATTCTGATGACAACTAAGGGAGATTCTGGCTGATGGTAAACTGGATATTAACTTCTAGGATAACTCTTTGGCAAACAGGACTAACATGGACTTCATGTAAGCAGGAGAATAGAGCCTATATCTGGCATTTGTATTTTCGTTTCAAGAAGATTATATTCAGTTGTATTCACAGTTCAGTGAGGCTAATGACAAACTGGGGAGGTTTTAGGAAAAAAGAAACAAGAATACCCAAATGCTGAAAGGATTGGAAACCTTACTTTGTAACCCAAGGGGAATAATATGGAGATCCTTTCTCCAGATATTCTGCTTGGTTTTGGGACTGCTTGTGTGTTGATTATTCCATCTCTGTTTCAGGGGCTTTTAGGTTAGTGTCTAATGCACCACACCTTAAATTACTGCATTAAAAAAAAAAAAAAAAAAAAAAAAAGGAGAGCTAAAGGAAAAAATTATTTCCTTTTAATTTAGAGAAAATAAAATTACAGCAAGTAGGGAATCCTGTCTTGATCTTAGTCTGGTCACTTGGCCTCTGCTCCTGGCACTCCCTTGTTGTTCAAGAATTCCTCCCTGGCTGGTTACTTTGCTGGCAGAGGAATCTAAGTCAGTGTTGCAGGTACAGTGGGCAGAATTAGTAAAAATTTTTCTCTGCCGCGTACAGATATTGATGGAACAAATGTATTGCAGAGGGCAGTATTATATCCTCTTATACAACAGTTGTCAGGCATCTGAAATACAGTCGCAGTGTTCTGGCAGTCTTTGAAGAAGAATAATGGTCCTGTAATATGGATACTTGAACAGATCTTTGCAGATCTGACTTTAATACCTGGCTTTTCCCCAGACTTCTGGTGAGCTTTTTGGACAAGTCATTGTGGATATGTTTGTAGTATGCAATGTAGTCTCAGCCCCAAAATGGAATTCTGGAGTGTAAGGCAAGAATAACTGTACAGGGACTTGGTCTCTCTATGCAATGTTGTAATGTGAAAGCAGGTAGTTGCTACAGGTGGTAAGAACTAAGTGAATACTCACTTGAAAATTGCAGATTAAATGCTAAGATTGGATCTGTGTGAAAAAACAGTCCTGGAACCAGCTGGACCTGTGTGAGCTGTAAGCCTCCTTGCAAACATTCCCCATTTGGGCTTACTGTTCTTCACAGCTCCTCAATGGCTTCTGTCCTGCATGACACTGAATATACTTTGAAGTTACCCTAGAAAGTATGTTGCCAGCATATGTGTCTATTTCTGAGTGACCTTTCCATCAGACATGTGCAGACTGAATTTTTATTAAAGAGCTGCAAGTGCACCTTAAAGTGCAATCATGTTCTTCACATCCAGCTGTGCTGTAATTCCATCACAACTCCTTACAGCTGCTGTGTGGGCTGCAAGTGAAGCTTCACCAAGAACATTGATGGGGATGTAAGAAAAGATTCACTGTGTGCTTCAGATTTGGCTCAAAAGAACAGCTAGCTTGCAGGTAACTAATAAAAAAAAGCCTCTTTTGTCAATAAAATAAGCAGATTTGTTTCAGGTATAGAGGAAATGAATCTGATTGATGAGGAAGGAGGAATTGTTTTTACCAGATTTTTTTTCTGACCATGACTAGAAGTTGCCCCTCCCCAAACACTGGCTTTATATATCCTCTGTGGAAGAGAAATGTTCTTTTTCATGATTGTAAGGATTCATACATAACAAGCGGCAGTTTTGCCAGAGGACTGGCAATTGTCATATAGCGTGTAGTTCAGACTAGGAATGCCCCTGGGCTGGTGGGTTTGTCTAGTGTGGAGCTCTTTCCTTTTCTTCTCATTCTAAGCTTACACCTAGGGCTCTTGCATGGCTTGATTCTGGTCTTGTTTATGTTGGTGTAAATCAGGAGTAACTCAGCTCCCATCAGTGATGTTGAGGTAAACGAGATCAGGCTCCAGCACATGGTATTCAACCACTCTAATTCTGTTGAAGGAGGTACAAATGGGTGTTAATCTAGCTAAGATTTGCACAGATCCTCTGTTTTGTAGTTTTCCTATACATCATTTCATCAGATGTTCTTCCATTTTCTACTCCTTATAACTTTTTCTTACTTAAACTGATACAGCTTTCATTTAAGATTCCAAAAAGCTTTTTACAAACTTCCATTAACTAAGTTTTGTAACATTCCTGTAACAGTGAGCATCAGTTAATCAGTATGATTGTACAACTGCTGCATCCCATCACATATAGCTCCCAGACCAAACGAAAAAAACAAACCAAAAAGCATGTTAAGACAAGATTAAGTATGCAGTATTAATTTAAAACGCCTTCAGAATTCAAAGCAAGATGCCTTATCTGGTTTATAGGAAACTTTTGAGAGAAAAGAAAAACAAACAAACAAGCACATATATTTCCTTGATATGGAACATACAAAAATTTCAGATAGAAAGCAGACTTTGTGGACAGATTGGAGTGAGATTCAAAACTCAGTCTGTTTAGTTACAGCTCAGTTGTGGAGTTCCTGCATTTTACAGTTCTCCCTGAGGGATTTTCTAAGATATTTAGGAATTTATCAGGAAATCACTGGGCTTAGCTTCCTAATTAGTGTTGTGAAGCTGTGTTTAAAGCATACAACAATTCAGTTGCAAAGTGTGTAACACCTCTGAATCTCCAGCTTTCTCCTCTGCCACCTTTCCTCCTGACAAGCAGTGACTCTTAGCATGCTATATACTCTGTGCACAATTTGTGAGCTGCTGTGAGGGGTTCATTCTTTGTGGAAATACCTGTGTCTTCCATGAGACAATTCCCACTTTCATGGAGAGATTCTCTTGCTTGCAGCATGGAAGTCCCTGGGCATAAGGTACAGTGCAGGCAAATCTGTCTAGGGATTCTGGCCCAATGAAGCAAATGAGATCATGACATGACCACAAGATAGTGCCCAAGTGCATTGAAATGAAAATAACTCAATTTTCAGATACAAAAATTGAGCTTTCAGACAAGTAGCTCTTGATGAAATCTATTTTTTTTTCTGATGGAAAACAGACACACTTTGTCAATATATTATTTTTTTGCTGTTAACTACATTTTATGTTGCAAAAGTTAAAAGGGAAACATTTCCAGGAATCCCTAATTGCAAGTCAATATATACCATTAATATGTTCTCTACTGCAGCAATAAGGAGACCTTGGGACCAAGCTCTTAATTATTGATTCTTGCGAGCTCAGCTGGTGGTCCTTGGACCTTATTAAATGCTCCTCAGCTTGTTTTTGCACTCTTATTCCCTTGAGCTATAGCTTAACTGTGTAACTTCTCTCACTACTTGTCGATTCTTAATAAAATTTGTTGAATGATAAGGTTCAAGGTTGGCTCATCCCTAAGATTAAGTCTTTTCAGCTTTCAGGAGTCAGTCATGTCGCATGCAGTTTGATTTGCTTTGCTTAAGGCTTTCTGAGCAATTGGTTTGCACGGTGCTGTTGCTAACCCCAGTTCTAGCCGTGTGATGACCTTTTTCCAGCCCTGATTATTTATGTGTATCCTGCAGTTCACTGGGGAAGTGTCTGTTGGCTTCCAAACAAAGATTGCTGTCTATTATATATAACCTAAAAATACAACTGTGAACGTGTGTAGGAGTTACGAGCATGGTTTTTTTCCTGGAGTTTATTAACATCCTGTTGTATTTATTTCAAAACCTACAAGATGGATGGTTTTAGAGGTTTATTGTTCAAAAGTTGCTGTGATTGTAACAACTAACAGACCGATAGGCACAAGTTACAATCGATTACATTAATGGGATGTATAAAGCAGTTTAAATTATTACATTTATATATTGCCATCTTCATTGGAAACCTGGACTTGAAATGGGAAATGCCTGAGCTTTGGTAGCCACCTACATATGCTGTGGAGTGGTAGAAAAAAATGAGTAAAGGTATGAGTGTTGTAAATGTCCTGCTGCCCAAAAGCAAGTAGAATAGAGTGTCCTAAATCTATTTGTTTATTCAAAAAAAGACCAAACAAAAAACCTGTTTGACTACTAAATATACCTCTCTGTTCCATCTCTTTGCTTTCATTTGTTTAGCCAGATTTCCTAAGAAGATGAGGCTTATGTACTCATCCTCTGTGTGTAGGTATGTGTACACCTCATGCACTTATATCGGGGTATGCTCCTACAGTGGTGCTTGAAGAGGTAGCTGATCTCACCTGAGTTTGGACAGAGAGTAAAATTGTCAAAACCAAATAATTTTCTACAGGTTTTGTGAAACTAAGCAGGTAGGGAGAGGAAAGAGACAGAGTGTAGTTGTGCCTTGGCACATCACAAGATAACTCACTCCTCATGGAACACTAGGAAAATCAAAAGAGAAAATTTCTGAACGTCTCCATCATGCAGAAAGCTTCAGCTGCAACTCTTGCCTACCCCAAAACACAATGTCAGTCACAGCTATGGTGCTCTAATCCACCAGGCTGCATTAATCTGGGCACTCACAGAACTGCTTGATTTATCTTTTGGTTAATAAAGAGGCAATTCCACAAATTTGGTGTTGAGTAATCAGCTACAGTTTCTTTCTTTTTCCTTAAAAAACATAACAAAATCCCCAAAGACAGTAACATTTGATTGTGTGTTAGAGGAGCATACAGTATGGGAAAGATGAGAAAACCCTCATGTGTCAGTGTCTGTCCTGCTGCAGCTTGCAGAAGGGACGGCTTTCTTCAATCCTCTGCAAGCCAACGTGCACCACTGCTGTTTGGTGCTGCCGTGCCCCAGAGGAGGGACTGCAGTGGTCAGACTCAAAGAAAGGACAGCTTGTTTGGAAATACAAATACATCTCCCTACTTTTACTCCTTCCTGGATTCTTGCCTGGTCCTGTGAATTCCTGCAGAGTTTGCACTCACCTAACCCCAGATACTCAGAGTGCTGTTATGAAGTTCCCGTTACCATAAGCTATAAATTTTATTCACCACACCCGTTCCCATGAGTATCCAAGCACCTGGTCTGACACAACATCCAAACAGACAAAGCAAGACAATGCAGAAAGTGGTAGCAGGAATGATAGGAATGACAGACGACATGTGAAATCCATAAAAACGGCAAGTGAGTGTTCTCCCAGGCTGGCCGTACTGAGGAGGGAGTGGATGAAGTAGTAGCAGAGTGGAAAAGTGAACTGAGATTAGAGTGTAATGCCAGTTGTACAGGAAGGATGGAGAGAGGTGAGGGGGAGTTCAGAGGGCAGTCAGGCAACGTGAAGGAAAGAGCAACTTCCAGCTGTAGAAAATTGCAGGGAGGAGACCAAAAGGAAGCAATTCTCACAGACAGTAAACACTTACACTATTATAGTAACTCAAATTAATAAATATTTATTTTATAAAGCTGTCCAAAGGACCTGGACCCCACTGGATTGCACGCTGAGTAAATGTGAAGACTGTCTCATTGTGGCTTCTCAGAGAGATTCAGTGAGTTTATTGAACGAAGCTTGTGACAGCAGGTGAGGTTACCTCCCGGGCAAACTATTTTACTGTCATGGCTCTCTTCTCCTCTAAGCATAATAGACTCTTCTGGGCTCTACACAAACTCCAACAATGTTCAGTGCTTTTCAGATACTGCAGCAGAGAGTGGATGTATGGAAATGCACTAGCCCAGCTGAACCTCCAAAAGTGTTGCTGCATGCTGCTGCTGCACCTGGTCTCCTGAAGGCAACCAGCTCCTGTGCTTTCATTTGACGTGACAAAGGGACCACAGTCCATCTCTATTCTTTTGAGATGGCTGTTCCCATAAGGAAGAGTTTGTGCCAAAGAGACAAGTTGGAAGAAGCCTCCAGAAGTCAACTAGTCCAACCCAAATTGAGAATAACTTCAGAGTTAAATCAGGTAACTCAGGACCTTGTCCAGTCATGTTTCTGAAATGTCCCAAGAGAGAGATTCCACCATGTCCCTGGTCAACCTCTTTCAGTGCTTAATCACTCTCAGTCTGATTTTTTTTTCCTATTATGTCCAATTAGAGCTTGTCTTGCTGCAACTTGTGACTGTTGCCTCTTGCTGAGCACCTCAGAGAAGAGTTTGGGTCCACCCTCATGAGAACTCTTTCTGTAGCAAAAGGCTGCAATTAGGTTCCCCCATACTCTTCTCCAGGCTGAACAAACATGTTCTACCAGCTCCTCCTTGGATTTCATCTGCTCCAGCCCCCAGCTAAACGGCCTTTTACTGGACTCTTCCCAGTTTACAAATATACCTCATCTATTGGTAAGCCCCAAACTGGACACAGATGCAGCCTCACAAGTGCTTTGTAGGAGCAGTACTCCCCTTGTCTTTCTGGCCATGCTCTTCTGCTAACGCAGCACTGTATGCCGTTATCCTGCACCCCTTGCCCAGGCCCCTCTTGCAGAGCTACAAGCCAGGCAGTCCGTCCCCAGCTTGTACTGCTGCAAGGGGCACTTCCATCCCCAGGGCAGGACTTGGCATTTGTCTTTGCTGAACTTCATGTGTTTCTTGTCTGTCCATCCCTCCGGCTTGCTGAAGTTCCTCTGCATGGCAATGCTGCTCCCCAGGGTGGAAACTCTTCCCGTCATCTTGGCATCAGCCACGAGCCTTCCCAGTCCTTCATCCCTGCTCACCGATGAAGGTATTAAATAGTGTCAGCCCCATATTGGCTCCTCAGGAACACCACCCCTAACTAGCCCCCACTTAGACTGTGAACTGTTGACCACTACCCTTTGAGTCTAGCCAAATTTTCATCTACCATGTTGTAGGTCACCCGCTTGCTAGAGTGTGTCATGCTAATCCTTTGGGGAAGCCGTATAACCAGCTAGAAGAAGAGAGGGCTGAAATTGAAAATATTTTAGCCAAAGTTTTCCTCTGTCATTGTAGAAAAGTCCTGGAGAGTCGATTATGGATCACATTAATAGTATCTCACCGAAATAATAATAATAATAATAAGCTTAGAATAAAAAGTCTCCTTAAAAAAAAGTATCTTAGGAAAAGATGTGTATCCTTAGTGCTTGAGTGAATAAGAACCTTTTGCATGCATATATATCTGTCTTTCAATCTATAGAATGCTTGAAAATAACTAAAGGTCAGTATACATTTAACAAGAAATTTCCTAGACTTTATCATAAGCAGCAACTTCCTTATGTGTATATATTTTTTTCCTAAATGGAGGAAAATTAGCAAAGCACAAAGTCAGTTTTCATTGCTTTTGCCCTTCACCCCCTGAAATCTCAAACAGCCAAAACCCTGTTGCCATTCTGCAGCCCCTGGGGTGCGGAGGGCATCAAACAGTTCAAACTCTGAAAGTCTACCAAATTCACTTCATTTAAAATTCAGCACAGTGTTTTCCCTCTTGGGCAAAAGAAGCAGTTGAATACAGTGGTCAGTGTGTACTTTAGTTCCTTTCTACCTGTGCAAGATGAATGTTTCATAGCCACAACAGAGGCTGAGGGCTTGGAGGGCCCTTGTCCGAGTGCAGCACAGGCGCGGGAAGTGCATCCTGGTTCTGTCCACTGTGAAATATACCTCGGACTTCCATTTCCAGCATTTGTCTCTCCTGTGCATGTGGAAATAAATAAGACTGATACTTATTTATGGAGATGTAATGCCCTCAGTTTGTGTAGCTGCGGAAATGCTTGGTTTATCAAAACTGAAAGAGATAATAGATTCTCTTCAAAAAATTTCCATTGGCAACAACTAAGTTCTTGGTTGACTCTTTTTTATATAAATAAGATAAATGAATGAATTTCAGCAGCCACATAACAGAGAAATTTTGAACAGAAAAGTTCTGCAAGGGCTCAAGAAAAATGAACTTACATGACCAGCTAAATGTTTGAGGAATGGGCTGTTGGAATGCAGTGCAGAAATGGTTAGCAGTAACAGCCTGGGTTATCAATCAATGTTTTACACCACAGGCGACGTGGTCTTGTGGTCTTGTAAACTCTCTCACACAAATAGCTTTGCTAATCTGAAGATTTCCACTACCTTCCTGGAAAATGTGGGAGAATGAAGACTACATGTGCTAGGATTTGCAGTTAGCAGCAAGTAAAGGAGACCCATAAATTTTATGTTGAACCAAGTTCTGTTTTCAAATATACTTTGCAGGTTGATGAAGCAAATGACATTCTCATCTTGTTACTGTTCATTAACCCAAGGATGTGGAATCATTCTGCATATCTGGTCTCTCTTCTCTCACCAGACATCCCCCCCCATTCCTGTGTAAATAGTGCAAGTTCATCCGTCACCAGTAATCAGAAGACTGTCAGGATCTACTGACTGCAAAATTTGGGAGTTCTTATAATTTCATTTGAAATACAGAAAGATGTATTTGAGAAACTGCTGGGAAGAGAGAGAGATGTATTTCACAGAATAATTAGTTATTGTTTTGCCCTAAATTTTCCATTAATTTTTTTCATAATGATGTGGACTGTTTCTCTTCTGTGCCGTTGTTCACATTTGGCCTGCTTTCAATGAAGCTTATAAACAGGAGCGATTGCTGTAAATGAAATCTGGAAAACATAAACAAATACATACAGGAAGAAAAAATAATCTTGATGCTATTAATCTCATGAAAATTAATTTAACAGAAGTGGGCCTTAAGTCATAGAGATTTCAAATGTGGGGGATTTATTTAATCTAGTTTCCAAGGCGAGTTTTGATAGCTTTAAATAATAAACATTTTGTTTAAGAGAAATCTCAAGAAAGCCCTCTGTCCATTTGAACGTATGTTAACATTCCTGTGCTTGAGACCTCCCCGAACTCTCTTATTCTGTGACTTTTATGCTGTTGACTTTGCCTTTTTTGCTGGTAATATCAGGCTTACTTGTTCAATCTCAGCTGTGTGACTGAGGCACTCATCATTATCCATTGTTTGAACAAGTTCTTGTTGTGTGCTCTGACTGATTGATTGCTTATTCTCAATAAACAAAGACTTGCACCCAAGGTCTTTGAAACATTTCTTGCTCAACTAGTCAACTTATGTAGTATATATCCTAACCTATTTGAATAAGGTTCTCCACCCAGCACCTCTTACTCTCTTTACTGGGATTAGATTGGGCTGGGGAGGGAGGAAAAATATTTTATTGATGTTCTTTTTTTTTTTTTTCTTTCATCTCTGTGGTCATAAGAAATGTTTTATTATTTACAGAAATGTCAAGGTCAATGCACACCCATAATGCAATGTACATAAAAATATACATGAAAGTTCCCTCATACTCCTGCCTTCATTTACTGCATAATGGTAAATAAGCAAAGTTCATTCTTATGCTTACATTAGTTAAGTCATTCATTCTTTTGAAATACAGCATTATAAACATCATGAGGTAATTTTTTGGGTTCTGCATATCATTAATATTTGGAGGAAAATATGTATCTTGAAAAGTTAATTGAAACAGCAGATTGGAGTCTTCTCCCACTTGGAAAGGTAGATCACATATAGATGCAGTGAGATGCTAGACTTACATAGATTCAAAATGGGAGTAAACATGAGAGAAGAGTCAATCTCCATTTTTCCTGTATGAAAAGAGTGACTAATACACAAGAGGCTAATTTAGTAGGAGCATTTAGTCATGGCTTCCTGTAACTGGGCCACTTTGTGAAACACGTAGTTACACACCAGTACTTGTAGATAACAGTGTGCTGGAAAACTTAGGACATTGTAATAGGAATGGAACCCCAACTTTGTAATCTTAAGAAGTGAACAGCAATTCTTATGTAATCCCCTTTAATTTTAAAGCCCTACCTGTCCCCCTTCCCCCCCCTCCCAGTCTGTTAAACCTTAATTTGATCAGTAGAAAGGGGTTCTGACTGATGAGTGCTGCTCCATTCCCACTGCCTGTAAGTCTGGAGATGGCAGTTATGGCTCCATCCCTGTCAGGAGGTTCCTGAGTTTTCTACATGCACCTGTTTGTCTTTCTGCATTCTTATGCCTTGTCCATTCCCAGTAGATTTTCACCTCAGTAATTCTCAGCATCCGATAAATAGGTAATTTCAGCTGCTGTGACTGGTACCTTGGGCTCTACCCCCGTCTGTGCTGCTTGTTTATCAATGTTTGAACAATGCACACTGTCTCCCTATGACCCTCATTCTATCTTTTTTTCCCTTGTCAGAGACTGCTCTTTTTGAATAATCATTTTGACTGAATAATTTGTCTCTAGAGACAGACCCTGCTAATCTCATTTCCATTTAGTCTTTGCATCCTATGGGTTCTTATACCACACAGCATCCTGCCTTCCAGAGGCACATTAACCAACATAACTAACACCTGCTGCATCTGGATTCTTTTTTTTTTTCAAAATGGGGTAAGCTTGTGCAATAAAGTGTTTTGAAATTCCTTTTTGGGAGTATATGAACAACCCTACACATATACACATATGTTGCTAATGTGTGAAAAGACAAGGTAGCAGGAGGTAGTCAGGGTTGTGAGAGTTTTATCTTGCAGTCTTGTGTTAGCCCTCAAAATTTACCCTTAAGGTGGAAGTCCCAATGTGCCAGGTGAGTGATAGTTTTGCCCTTAATCTTTATCCAGAAGTTTTAATCAATCTTCTAGATATCAACCATAAGTTACCTTGAACATAACATTTAATATTTTTATCTGAATTCAGTAGTCCCTGAGATGCTATTGTAGAATCTGGCAAACAAAGCTGATATACATGTAGCGTTTCTTGTTACACATTGCAAGATGTAATGCAAGATTTTTAGATTCCATGGACATTCTGATGCCACAGAACAATACTGGTACTTGAGCTTGAGGACAACTTGCAGTTGATCAGGTTTAAGTGCTCTTCTCACATTGAAGGTAATGTTAAACGAGAGCTTAATGACACTGATGAACTCAGGACATACTAATTCAGCAACAGTATAGGTCCTCTGTCCTAAGGAGAATGCACTATGGCTAAAAATGCTTCAGCATGCTGTGTTTCTTCTTGTCACCAGAGTCTTCACTGTGGTCAGATTCGTCTGGCTGGTCTTTAGGTACAGGTTACGGAGAGTGGGAGAACTCGGGTAAGCAGGAACTGGCCACTGACTGGGAAGGAAATAGGTCAGGCTGTATCAGATTTTAGGGAGTATAAATGAAAGTGATTAAGAACCAACTTTCATACCAAATTCTTCCTAGTTTTATGATTTTGGTTACAAGCAGTGAAATTAATTAAGAGAGGTATCATTCTGCAGGATTTTTAACTTTAAGGGTTAAAGAGTCTGAACAGGTGTGAAAGATTAGATGTAGCTGAGAATAGCAAGCTGGTGGAAGAAAATACTGATGTTTATTACATTCAGTCTTTGCTTGAGGGGTAAGAAAAGAGAATAAATCACCTTGCCCAGGAAAGAAGTTGAAATATATGTTTTTTGTGGTATAATCTGTTCTTTTCATAATTAGCAGTACTTCGGTGATTACCTGAGGAGGCTGGTTGTGTTAGATGATTAACTGAGTACCCATGTATCGTATGACTAACTTGCTCATCCTCTGCTCTTTCTAGTGTCAGAGAAGGTTAAGAACCAGTCTATCTGATCTATGGTAAATGCTAATTGAAATCATATTTTACTGAAAGGGCTTGTCCCCAGTCACAAAAGAAAATGCATTTTTGTAATCAGCAGTCATAGCTGTCCTTACTTGCAAGTCATAGCCTTGTCCAGGCAACCTTCTCTCTGTCTTGTAAGTTGTTTTTTTTTTTTTTTTTTTTTTTCCTCAGGAGATATTAAAACAGGCTGTACTATTTCGTCAGTGGCTAGGAGAGGTGCATTTCCTTAACCTGTGGAAAAAAGTATACCTGGTAAGCTTGAGTAGTAAGAATTGATTCCAACACAATGTGGAATTGTTCGGGTGTTCAGAACTGGGGGACCAGCACGATAAGGATAAAAAGGGGTATGAATTCAGGTGAATAACTATTTAACATGAGAAAAAAAAAACTTAAAAGAGGACATCTTTCTAAACTGCAGAGAAGAGCAGTTAAAATGTAATCATGAGTTTTCTGTGCTGCATCTTTGTAGATTTGCTGGGAAAAGAGAAATGTGATATAAAAATCAATATTTCTCTCAAATTGATAAGAATTTTGTTTACACTGACAAGGTTTATCAAGTCTCAATTGAATGGTGTCTCTCTGACCTCGCAAAGCCCTTGATATGTGCACACACAAGTAACTTTGGCAACTGGTGCCAGAGTGACCAGGCCCAGCCCAGGTGTAAGTGAGTACATAGTTTTGCAAGTAAGCACATAGAATTACAATCATATCTCTCAACCTTAATTGCCTCATAGAAAATAAACACTCCCAGATACATGATCTCCCCTATTGCCAGGACAATACAAATCATGAAGATCTGTGATAAGACCCTGCTTTTAATGAAAGAAGATTGTATTTCTCCTCAAATCCCTCTAAGTCTTTGATTTGACTTGAGAAAGAGGGGCAACTAAATTAAATTGCATTTGAGAAGTATGAAAATTAGAAAGTCTCCTAGGACCTCTCTTAGGATCAGGGTTTGAAAAGCTTTGAGAATAAGATGTGAAAATCTTCACTCAGACTGTCAGTGTGGGCTGGGACTGCTCAGTCTTGCTCATACTCTGAGAGATGCTGAGCACCAGCTCATGCTCTGCACTTCAGGGTTGCTGAGGCTGAGCTTCCTCCAGAATTTCACTTGGGGAAGACACACTTGGGCACCACATCAAGTGTGTGCTTCTGTCCTGCTAACGGGACATTACACTTACTGTTTGTGGTGCTGTATACATTTCAATATTAATTCCTGCAGTACTCCTCTGAAGAAGCACTTGTTATTATCCCAGACAGATAAGGCATGGGAAAGGTTGCATTAATGAAGTGGTACAACGAAGAAAACTGTAATCTATGCCTAAGTATTGTGAAAGAACCTCTCATTCAACTACCTCAAGGTGCCAACACTTACTGTGGTTTTATACTTCATACTGGTTGCCATTTGCAAACGTTCAAAACTGGTTAGACCTCTTTTTCACCTCTATGAAAGACAATGAGATTATTTTAAAAATCTAAAGGCTTAGAATAAGTGTATTGGTTTTGGGATGACTGTTTGCTTTTGTCAAGTACTGAGGGGAAAGTCCCCCGCTCCTAGCTGGGAGGTGTCTGTGTCCTGCTGGAAGTTTAGCTGTAAGGGCCAGGCACCTGCTCCACCGCACGGAGAGGACCTCGCTCTTCTTGTGTCCATCCACCCACCGTGTGGCTTCCTGGCTGCTTCTGCTTTTGGCTGACTGTCAGGATGGGTGGAAAGGCCTGCCAGGATTTCTGATACTTTTGCCATGGCCGGTCAGTGAGATGAGAAGACTTTTAGTTTCCCTTTTCCCTGTGAGTGAACAGCCCCAGAGGGGAGAAGAACAGTGAAGGTAACCTGTCCTCTGTGGGGATGGGTGTCATGGGTGAAGGAGAGGCGAGGGGTGGGGAACTTCTGTGCAAAGAATCTGTCCACATTTAGCACAGAAAAGTGAAGCATGATGAAAAATAAAGAACAAAAGGAACAAAATAATGTGGTATTCGCCTGCATACCTTCTCATGGGGTGCTACAGTTGCTGAGAGTTTTTATCAGATTCCTGGTAGCCAGGATATAACAGAAATTACCTTTCTAATTCCACATTTATTAATTGGTAATGTTACGGGTTTGTTATGGCTGTGGCCTTTGAGAAAACTTCCACCTGCTAACAATGTGGCTGTGATTCCAATAAGGGCATTGATGTAGAATTCTGAAGTGATGGTTAAAGTACTGTGCAGAGGGCCTGAGTTTTAAACACAGAAGTAGGTAGCTGCTGTGCTTGCAAAAATGGATATTGAAATGTGCTGTCTGGCAGGTATTACCTTGCTTTGAGAGTTATTTTCAGACTAATTTCTAGTTATAATCATAGATTAATTTGCATTTTCACAATCATTGAATGCACGTATCCATGTACAAGAATATTCAAGCCTAACTTCCAAAGCTTGACATAATTTTTAAAATAAACTCTGAAGTCAACTATATTTAGAATATGGAAAAAAAAAAAAAAAAGAAAAAACCCACCATCTTGCCGGCTGGAGATGCTACAGCCAGCTCCGCCTTATAAATAATATATGTATATAACTGTACAATCAGACACCTGTTTCAATATGTGCTTTCCAGCGATTTCTCTGTGCCTTTTTGTTTGCTACTCGGAAATTCTGTGAACCTTCTTATGGGGCAACACTGCTTTCCCTGCGGGTGCCCGAGAGATGTACAATGTTTCTTGCTGCTGTCTTTCAGTGGCTGTCGGCAGGCAGCTGACCAGAGAACCTTTGTTTACCAAATGTGAACAACTGGAGAATTTTTGTTTGCAAGACTGACGGGACCTGCCTCAATTTACTGAGAGCAATAACAATGTTTCTTCCCCACTGAATAGATATATCCTGAAGCTCCCTGACATTAATAAATGACTAGATCAACCTCTCTCACCTCTCTCTCCCTGTCTTTTTCCAGCTACAAGTGTGAAGTATAGAAAGTGAGACATGAGTAATACTTGCTGTAATTTGATTTAAAAGTTGGAGAAGAGCAGGGGAGAAGAGAAACTCTTCTGTTAACTTGTGTAAAAGCTAAGAGTTAAAATGTAGTGAAAGACTTATTAGCCAAATATTACTATACTGTCCTGTCTTTTCTGGAAGGAAAGCATTATTAATCCAGCTGTTCATTTGTATTCAAGATGTTTGTAGAATAAAACTGTAATGAAATATTTAATCTGGAAACAACATTGAGTAAAACTTTTTTCAGTGTGAGATTGGAAATTGGGAGCAAAAGTCACTGGAAAGACGTTGTTTCCAAAATGGGTGGAGTCAATTTTATTTCAGCAAATGTACTAATAACTTGTGTCTATCTGGGAGCAGAAATAGGATTTTAGCTGGGGCAGTGCTGAGCTAAGCTCAGACTGCCAGCTGTTTTAGGAAGTCTATCAGTTTAGGACATTTCTCTTTCTTCCACTTTAGTCACTTGGGGTTAAATATGAGTGCTGGGAAAAGAGCAACTGCATTTTTGTAGAGTTTATTTATAATGACTTTAGTGTTTTGTTATTCATTTGGAAATTACCAGTTTCTTGCTAGCTCACTGGCTGATCAACCTTACTTTCTTTCTTTGTTCCATCTAGATCTAGATGCACAATCTCTCTTTCCCTGCAAGGCAGAGGTGTACCCAACATCCGTGAGATATTTTTTGGCTTTTCGGTTTAGAGGGGGCCTGTGAAAACCTCATGTCTATTTTGTGTACATTTCCTCCTGCAGTCCCTCTTGTATTCAAGTAGGAAATGAAGTAAAAAAAAAGAGAAAGTTTAAATCTGGTTTGACTAAACATGTGAAATGACTGACTTTGCAGGTAGATGGATATCTCTGCAGGTTGCCCCTTGCCTTGAAATATTTGGAGTATTTATAGTAAGTTTGGACAAATGTCAGATGCCTTTGTGGGTCATAAAGAAACTTGACAGCAGGTAGGAAAACTGTTTCACTACATTTTGGGTGAGTTTGGGGCTAGGGGCTGAACCCAAGGTTCCTGGGCTTTAGACTACTACTTTAACAATAGGGATGTTGCATCTTTTGTCTTGGATACCTGTATTGTTAATAAAACCTGTACCTTTGCTCTTTTTAGAATCATAGAGTCATAGAATATCCTGAGTTGGAAGAGACCCACAAGGATCATCATGTCCACATCCTGACTCCACACAGAGCAAATTAATGTTAAATGGTATTTCTAAGAGCGTTGTCCAAACAGTTCTTGAACACCGACAGGCTTGGGGCCATGACTGCTTCCCTGGGGAGCTTGTTCCAGTGCTTGACCACCTTCTCAGTGAAGAACTTTTTCCTAATATCCAATCTGAATATACTACCATTGCAGTGAAGTGTATATGGGATATCACCTTAAATCAGCTGGAAAGAACTGATGTGGAATCCTGAGATTCCTATTAGCTAGGTCAAGTGACAGGAGCACAGGATGCACAGATTTTCTGTGTGCAACATTAGCTGCCTGTTGTTTCCAAGGAGGAGCTGGAAACACAGGTGTAGGTTCACAAATCTCTGAATGGTTTAAACCTAATTTCTTGAGAAACTGCATCTTCTCCTGCCATCGTATCAGAACTGCAAAGACTGGGGGATGTAACCAGGTACCTTTGGGATTCTTAGTAGGGAGGATGTTATCCTTGAGCATATCACCCTTAGGAGCTTCTTGGTTTTGATACAAACCACCCTTGGGCTGAAATTAATAAAGCTGATCTTTGGACCAAATAGTGATCTCCATCTACCTGTTGGGATGTGGGGAATCCCTGACAGGCTGATGTGTATGAGGAAATAAAAGCACTGTTTAACTGTCATTTCATTTCATTTGTAAGTATGGGAGTGTAGAAGTCCTGAATTCAGCTCTTATTGGCATGCTTTTTTTAGCTTATATCACAGGAATGATCAAGGTCGAAGTAGGACAGATGCGAAGAACCTCTGCTAAAAATGGATTACTACAATATTTCAGAATTGTGAAGGAATTTAGCCTCAGTCTTCTAAGAGAGATGTAGTTGTCCTCTTCTAAGTGTAGGGAACTTTAAGGCCAGCATTTTCAGAGGTGAGTGTTGGTTGCCTCAGTATTTCAGTATCCAGCAGAGATATTTTGATTGTTTACGGCTTAGCATGTGCTGGGTTAGGTAATTACAAACTGGTGCACGGCATTAGTCACTTCTGAAACATTTGCTTAGCCATGAAACAATCTTGAGACAGATTTGGAATAAGAATACAGATTTCAGAGGTCCCAGTCACTGCCTTGAACAAGATTATTGCTGTTTAATCTTAACTGCTTGCATATGTGCATTACAAGAATGGATTATCATCCGAGATTTTTTATTTGTATGTGATATTCATATACAGATTGTTGAAATTTTCTGTTGACTAGACCTGTTGGGAAGGAAGAGGCCCAGCTGTAATGGATTTCCAAAATTTTACTATAAATAATTCATCTATTTAAGCTGAAGTTTCTAAACTGCATATATTTTGGTTGTGTTTTTAAGCTGCATTCAGTGGAAGCAAACTTTTCATTTATATGTTGATTTTCATTCTGTGATACTTTAACTTCAAATAGTGCCCTCATTATTTACAAATACAAACATTCTTTTTCTCTAGTGAGTGAGTATGTCACATCCTGGTTACATACATTCAAACCCAGGCTTGCTAGCATTTTCACTTCATATGAAGAGGGTTAATTATGAACTAGACTATGGATCTCAAAGACATCGGCAAGCTAAGTAGCTGGTGACTGCTGCAATCAGTTAACTGCAAGGAAATGAAACAGGACTTATTTACATTTAGAGTGATGCCTGAGTTCTTAATCACCTCAAAGCATTTAAAAATTAACTTTACTACCAACAGCTCAAGAGGCATAATGAACCCCAGGAGGGAGTTTTCTTCTCTTTCATTTTCATTGAAGCCGTCTATTCATTTACATCAGACTACTCTCCCTTCAGTCTGTTTTCCTGCTGAAACCTCTAAAGTTTCCTTATTTCATTTTCTTAAATAACTTGTGGTTCATTTGGTATACTTCATCATAAATTAGTATTAAAACTGTGCAAGAACTCTTGGCAACTACTGAAGTACATGCAGCTGCAAATTCTTTAAGGACAAATGGAAGCGAACGGCTTAGTATTTTTGTGTTTTGTTGTAGATATATCTATGTATTAAAAAGGCAACAAAATATCTTTAATTATCCTCTTCATGCTTTCCTGAGCTTTTACACCTGCACAAGCACATTTTATGATTTTACACATGGACACACTCATGCTCCAGAAAGGGGGCTACACTGTAATCAAATAAGCAGCTAACAGCCTGACCAGTAATGACATTTGACAATTGGCAATTTAGAAGATGGAAGCAAAGATATTGAAACTAGTACAAATTCTCCAAGCTTTCCACCATAACTTTGTTTTATCTTGACTCTTATTTGCCCTGAATCCCCTAATAGGAGCAATCCTTTCATAATATACTCAGCCAACCCATTATTTCTATATACTTTTTTTCCATTGCTACAAACATGAAGCACTAACACCTCCAAAAGTGGCCTGTTCCCTTGGGAAAGGTCTCGGCTATGAGGGGAAAAAAAAAAAATCTTCTCTTTGGAAGTTTCCCTTTAAGGTTTGAACTATTTTCCTGGGCTATTTACAGCTGAAGTGAAGGTGATATTTTGAGAGACAACAGTAATGAAGAGTACAGCAATCCAGCAAACTTAATAGGGGTAAAGCTTAATAGGAGAAGATTTTTTTCTTTTTATCGGTGATTTAATGGACAAATTGAATTTAGGTGTTTATGCATCTATTGAGATAAGCAGAAATGCTAACAATGCAGATTATTTTTTTTTAATATAAGAGACAACATAGTAGTACCATGGCAGTTTTAGTAAACAGTAGATACATAGTTACAGTAGGTATGTACATGTTTATTCAGTAAAGCTATAAGTGTTCTTTTAACACTTTTCCCATTGTCTGCTCTTTCAATGAAATTTTAGTCATAAATCTAATAAACTTATAAATGAATTGCGACAGCTTTTGCTACCTGTATTTTCACAAAGCAGTTAGCGTATGCAACTCTGTCTCAGGTCTCTCATTATTTAGGCCTCTTATGGGATAGCGTCATCAAACTGAAGTGAGGTGTCAGGGCGAACAGCTGTAGTTTGTGGGGCACTTGAACCGTCGTGGCTGCCAGAGAGAGTAACCCTGCCCCGGCTGCCTCCCTCTCCCTCCCGTCGGTCACGTCAGCTCTGCACCCTCTGACCTGCTGCGGCTGCTTGGTAAATTGAAGAGCTGATCCTCTGAGAAAATAAGTGGTGTTAGCACTTGCGCAGCCCAGGGTGGTGTGGAGCTGGAAACAAGGGCCAAGGAAGGGAAAGAGAAGCTAGGGTCTCTTTTTTCTGATGGCCGTGTCACCTTAATACTGTCAGACTGCGGCCGCAGTAGAGAAAAAAAAAATGGACTGGTTGCAGCTAAGGGGAAATAAATGTTTTTATTCAAGTAACCTAGACACTGGCACTACAATTGTAAGGAATGAGTGTCTATATTTATGAAATGACTACAGTTCAGTGTTGTAAATCCTTTTTCAGTCAGGAGGGTAACAATTCTGCCAACAAAAACTCTTTATCTTTTTACTGAGGTGATAAATACTCTGATTGGGAGACAGATGGGTTTTTCTGTGTGCTGTCCCAGGCAAAGATGTGACTGCTGATAGCTGTCACCTTGGGAGAGGCTGGTACGATATCTACCCACCTGCTGGTGAAGCTTGAGGGATTGTTTCGTTTCTTAGCCTAAAGTTGCATAGTTAATATTACCCTTTATCTCTGCAGAAAATTGAATGTGACACGTGGCGAGGCTGGGGGCTAGTGTTGCTTCAGCTATCTGTTTTGTAAAAGAGCCAGAAAGTTTCTTATAATGATTTAAAACAAAAGGGCGCTGTTGTGTGTATCAATATTCAACATTTCAAATCTGTAAAATGACTCCCATGTAACTTTCTCATGAAAGACCATGTTGCCTGTTGGTTTTGATGTTCTCTTTCAAAACTAATAGCTCATTTCCTCTTTACATGTCGAGTTGTCCTGAACTCTACGGTTTCTGTAAATAACTTATTTGGACTACAAAGAGCCAGAGTTTGTAATTTTTTTTTAAAATTAATTTGCTTACAGTTGAGTGAGTTTAACCATTTTCTTTCTTACCTGTTTTCCTAACCTATTTCTAACCTACCGCTTCAAATTTCTTTTTATTTTTAATGTTTCCCTTGTTATGAGTCCTGACCAATTGTAGAAAAGTCTAAAAATATGCTATGTTTTCTTATGCTACAGTTTCAATGCATTTTGATACAGATGGTTATGCAGCAAATCTGACAGGGCTGAAGGATTGAGCAGGACCTGATCCTGCATTTAATAATATGTGAGCAGCCCACTTCCCACTTTCCCCGGAGTGAGTACCACTCACCTCTGCTATTAGTTGTTGGATAAAAGCTCTGAGAGAGTTTCTCACCTTTTATATTCTCCAACTGTTTGTTTTCATAATGCTTTTTCTTCAAAGTTAAATATCTTTGTTTCCTTACTAGAGACCATAGTTATCTCTGGAGTTTACGTCAATTTTCCTCTATAAAACCATCTATAGTTTCATCTTGATTTATATTTGCTGAGTGAGAGGAACAGATCTGTCTGTCAGTTCAGTCAAACTCTTTCCAGACATTTACTCTGTGAAAGGCTTTGATGCAAACCAGTACATTCTAAAAGTTTTTTTCAGTATCATTTCATAGAGGTTAGCTTTTCTGGCTGGTATTACTTGTAGCCAATGGTGCCTGAATCCCTTTTGATTTAGTTTTAAACGACTCCTGATATAAATGTCTGCAGGACTCCTGCCAAGCAGTATACTATTATTTCCCTCTCCTTTATTTCAGCCAAAACCTTGCAATGTAATTTTATTGTTTTGACTGGTTGTGACATTGATTTTGAAGGATTTGTAATATCCAATAAAACATTATACTAATTCAGAACACGACAATCTTCTGCAGTAAATGTTTCTTTGTAAACATATCCTTTCATTGGTATATAGATATTATTTGACTCTGACTAACAATGGAGATGGTCTGTGTTACCGTGTTTGATGTGATATATAGTATTAAGTCTTTTGGCTGAATTCACTAGTAGTTTGTTAGACACTTTATGCAATAGGGTGACTCCACACTTTTTATTTTCATAACTCTGTTTTTTTTTTTTTCTTCTTTCTTCATGTTTTCAAAATGTGGGACAGAATTTAAGGTAGATTTCCAGCTGGGAGAGTTAATATCTCCATTGCCTAATACAAAAGCAGCTAAGATTACTCTGGGAGGATCTAGCAGGAGTTTGGGATGCAAAAATACTGAAAACATTCATAACTAGGGAAATTTCACTCAGTTGTTCATTTCCTATTAGCCCCTGACCTTCCTAAAGATGATTTTATGTGGAGCATGTTCAGATATCATGGTTTTGTAGGAAATTAATGTCAGGTAACAAATTGCTGGGAATGAATTATCCAGTGTGCTAACAGAATTGTTCAGATCCAGGTAGTCCTCAGGCACTGTCAGCAGAAACTGAGCTGAAACTCTAATTCCTGAGTGTTGCCTGCTATTGCAGATTTAGTGTCCTGCTTTACATAGTTTGTACTGAAGGAGCTAGAAAAAGGCTGCCTGGCAGCTGACTCCTTTGGGAATCCCTGCTAAAATGAAATGTATATTTCATAAGGCCATCCCAGGGAGCAAAATTTTAAGTAAACATACATTTTAAATGAGTAAGCAATTGTCTACTGGGAAACTGTGTATGGAGCTTTATTTTTAGATATATATACTCATCTTTCAGTGTGGGGAATTACACACATAATCCACAAATAAAGAACATGCTAGTTAATGCTTAACATCCCTCTAAACACGGCCTTGCAAGCTAAATTAGTAAACACTATAGAAAGAATATACTCTGCATAAGGCCCAGTTTCACTAAAGTCAAGTCAAAGCTCTGCTGCCATAGGAGAGTGTTTTATTGACATATAAACTCTGCAACGGATCTGGTTGGGTGTTCCTGGAGAGCACATTTTAACTGGAGTTACTTGCAGTGACTTGAAGGTAACAGTGTATTTGGAATATTTTTGAATATTGATATGTATTTGTGTGACACCATTCCTGTAGTCGTAATTCAGCTTGCGTACGTTGGTTTGTTTAAGGTTTGTCAGAGACTGGGCATAGTCAATGTTTAATCTCTCGTGACTTTAAACATCTGTGGGATAGATGTCTATACCTAAGCTAGTTATTCTGGGCTCCCCTTATTATCAGTGGGAGCAGTAGATACTTTTGTAATGTATTCAGATGGCTTGTTTTAGATCTCTGCTTAGCATGAGGTGTCTTAGTCCCTGGACTCTGTCATCTATGTTGACTATGCACAGAGATGAGGATGGCTGGTTCAGATCTAGATGCCTGTCTCTAGCTGAAGTCATAGAAACCCTACCAATGCTGACTAGCAAGACTTTTTTTTTAGTTTGGGATAAAATCCTGCAGTTGCATCTTTAATATTAATAATTTGATAGAATTCAGTTTGGTTTTATATGTTTATGTGGGAAAATTGGACCTGAGTGATAAAGGAAGAAAATTTGATGAATTATTCAATGCTTTTCTCTTTCTTCACTTCTATAGTTCAGCAGAGCTATAAATAAAGGCATTTATGTATGTGTGTATATATACATTTGGAAAAAATCTTTAGGACAAGGTGAACAGAGTGATTTCTTTGCTGCTTTTTTACACTGCAATTCAAGCTTGCTGCTATGATACCTTTTCTGAACTGATTGCATCAGTCTAAAAGAATAGGTTGTTGAGTACGCCAAAGAACAAAAATAAAATAAAGTAAAAAGAGTGTCTTCAGATCCAGACCCTTCATCCTTTTAAATCCTCTTGCATTTTCAGAAAGCACTCAGATCTTACCTGCTGCCTACAAAAAATAGCCACATTAAAATTAGCAGCACTCAAAGACAAGTTAGAGCATCATTGCAAAGATTTTAAGGTACACAGCATGTTCTGTACTCATAGGTACATACAAAACTGATTAGCAAGTCACAGGGTGGGGTAGTCTTATTCTTCGTTAATAAGAGTTACCAATTGTACCTCTTCTATATATATACATGGGCTCTTACTAACAATGAGAGGTATATATGGTTTCAAATGTGTTAATTCCCCTTTGTCCTTGCCTTGCACTACTCTGTGAGTGGGAAAACAGGTCACCTGAGAATTAGATGCAGTCTAGAGTGTGCTCTGACAGGGCTACGTTTAGTCCATCTTTCACCTAGGAAGAATCACTGCGAAGGGGTTCCTCTTCTACGTGGCACGGGCATGTTGCATGCCTGCAGCACTGCCTTCTCTGCAAGGACTTGGTCTAGCAGGTCCTTATGCAATTCGGTGAGGGATTGAAAGGGGAGGGGGAAACTACAGGAAAAACACACAGAAAAGATAAAGATTTCACAGTGCCTTGATCTTACAAGTTTTTCTTACCCTGTCCCCTGTACTTTTCACATTGCTTACATCAATACCCAAAGTTACATCAATATCCAGGAAAGGATTAATCCCAAGTTCAACAAGTCAGTATAAAACTAGAAGATTCAGTATAAAACTAGATGTCACTTTTTTCTGTCCTGCGGCAGGAGAAGAGAGTCAGTATTTAAAGTCTGTGTAAATGGACAAAATGTCAGTCTGGTTAAAACTCAGCCCCTGGCTCAGTGTGAGGTCGGAGAATGGGCTGTTCAGCTTTGGATGTGCAAACGTAGAAGCTGCAAAGGTAGAAGATGACTGATGGTACAAGACTGAGCACAAGCAAGAGGAAAAACTTGCTTCTGGGATAGTTCCTATTTTCCTGACACTCGGTTTCTTTTTCATTTTATCTTTTTTTTCCCTTTGCAATATGTCAGCTGCAGCTTAGTGGGATACTCAGGTGAACAGGGGATGCAGGTCCTTACAGTTCATTGGACTTAATTCTTAATAGTTTTCAGTTAAAAAAAAAAAAAAAAAGTCACTCTTGTTCATACACTGTAATCTGCTATTACAATTCTTTTTGTGTTTGTGGTTGTTGGCGTATTTTTTTTTAGACGTAGGTAAACATTGATACATTAATTCTGACCACTATGTGTAGTGTAAAATTCGTATTGAATTTGATGCATAAAATACATTTTCTGTACACCAATCTATTTCATTTTTTTCCTATACAGAAGCTACCTAAATCTAGCATTTTTAACAATAAAGAACCCATGTAGGTCATGAGATGTTAGATCTCCTTCCTTCCCTTGCAACGTCTTTTATTTCTGAGCAACATGGCAGTAACATGAGACCATGAGAGCCTTTATAAAATGTGTACTTTAGCAAACAAAAAAAGATTATGAAGTTTCTGATCAATGCTCTGAGGAATTGCTTTTGCATTGATATCGTATTACAAACGATAGACTGCATCGTAACTTAACAAAGGCATGTCTGCTCATTTCCAGCTGATGGTGTCAAAAATAACTTTCAGTGCTAGCATTTTGAATTGTTAATTGTACTGTTGTTCTATGCTGAAATCCTTGACCTAAATATTTATGAGGGAATCGGTTCTATAGTACACTACATCAGTGCCCTGCAATATGGCCATGTAAGCAAGAGTAACTTTGATTATTCACATGCTCCCAGAGACAGTGGCAGTGCTTGGGAGAGGGAAGTCTGAGCCCCTGGATCCTGGGGGTTTATCTCTTGCTCATTTTCTGTGTCTCGTTCTCTCTCTGCAGATCAAACATTCCGTGAAGTGTAGTAGAAAGCAGGAAGAATGACACTTGCTAATTTGAATTTCAGAAAGCACCTAAACCACATTCTGATCTCCGGGTAAGTGTCTGTGAGCCACTTGGCTTTGACACTTGTTAAAACTTAATCACATATCTTTTTGGTGCCAAGCTACTGTACACAGACCAAAGAGAGGAGTATGCGTGTGCATGTGTTTGTGTTTGTGGGGGAGGGAATACTTTATTTGTTAGTACAGATGATGTGAAGTGAAAACATCATCACTCTAGAAAATATGAGATCAGCTTATGAAAAAGGAGGAAAGATTTAGTGACAAATGAAAAGCTTAAACTACAGGTGTCCTGATGCAGTTGCTCTATGCAAGATCTCAAGGAGGAAACATCTGGGAACTTGTAATTTACTAATTTATATCAGGCTTTATTTTCATGTATTCATTCTCTTCCTCTTCCCCCAAACTGCTTTTTAAAAATACCCTCAGGCATGTCATGGGCTATATCAAAGTCCTTTCTTAAGCAGTAACTGTCAAATGTAAAGGAGAAAGAATACAAATAGCATATTCTAAATGTCAGTGGTAACTAAACAGGTTCTCTCTGTAAAGATCTGGATGTCTCCAAAGAAGTTTGGAACATGTTATCTATACTGTGAAACTCGGTATTAACCATGTAAAGAGTTTATATACTGACCAGTGACTCAAAATGAAGTCTTTTGCTTTAGATGCCTCATCATAATTATTAGACTGAACACTGCAAAATATTTCCTGTGCTTTCACTTACATGTGAAAACAAATTTATTTCAGTCAGGACTGTGCTGCTTCTTTTGGAAGTATTCGAACCATTGAGTTTTGCCAGCCTGAACTCTTATGGGAGGTTTGTTGTGCATGATCTTGCTCAAATGTTGCATATGCCAAAAGTGCTATGCTGAGATAACCACCTATGTTGGTGCTGATGCAAGATTGACTCACTGTCTACTTTAGATATCAGACTAAGATACAATCTGGTGCACCAAAATTTAGGAGCCTGTGTTCCTCGTACAGTCGGTGGAAAGGGGTGGGCACCTCTGAGGGGTGACTTGTGCAAACTGTCAAGGGGGTTGGTGTGAATACACCCCATTGTGTTTGCTTGCAGCCTATATATATCTGACAAACAACATTTCTATTAGTTTCATGGTATGTTTACTAATAGCAAAGTCAGCTGGCATATTTTATGCTCATGTAAATATGGCTTACTGTGTGAAATGGAAAGAATTCCCAGTCTCACTGGCAGGGGTACTTCATGGGACGTGGGGCACAGTTGCAGTTAACACGGTGCATGTGATTGGTGAAGGGGCAAAAATAGACCATTAAATGCTGTGCGATGCAGGTACTGGAGATGCTGCGTGACACTGCTGAACAGAGCAGAGGTGTGTGGTCGCTTAAACATACTTTCCATCAAATGATTAAATGCAGCAGTCCTGCTGCATCCCATGTACTTTTCTGGAACAGGGTGATACATGAACACTTAACAGTCTTGAACTACTTAAAATATTGTTAGCAGGTATAGTGACCTTGTCTAGGATGTTCAAAAGTAAACCAAGAAGTGTGCAAAAGAGGATAGTTTTTTCTCCATATTGTTGGTGGACAGTACAGCAAAACATGTGCTTAAGCTGTAGCAGAGAAGACTCTGGTGAGATACAAGAAAAGCCTCTCTAAGGAGCACTGAAAGAGGCTACGTGGAGGCTGTGAAATTGTCATCCTCGAGAATCTCTAACTTGGCAAAACATGTCTGTTGTGTCTGCCATGTGGGGTTGAGCTGACGTTGAGCCTGTGGTGAGCGCTGGCAGGGAGGTGGTGGTATCAACAGCTGAGATGGGAGCTGCAGTGAACACCTAAGCCACACCCAGGAGATGGTTTGCTAAAGAGTGCAGTTTTGGCTGGGTTTTTCTAAGGCCAGCACCAAGACTCCTCAGTTTCCATATTAGTGGTCTCAGCCTTCCCTGACATGCAGTGCTGCTTTAGTAGCAGGGAGGAGCAAGACAGTTTTTGTCAGCAGAGCGATCCAGGAGTTGCACTTGCTGCCAATTATTCAGACAGCCGTCAGGAAGGCCTTGTTTACCAGAACAGTTTTCTTCAGCGATTTCCCACCTCAGAATGGAGTGTGATCCTTTTCACATGTGTTGTGAGCACTGTTTATAGCTGAGCAGTGAAAAATGCGCTTGCAGCAGAACTGACACAGTCATTCAATGCAATGTATGATTTCTCCCCAGCCCCAGACGTAATAAACACAATCTGTGATATACATTTTATCTATAAACACAATTAATAACAGTGATTAATTCTCATGATCTCTTAGCCTGTTAATAAAGTGAAGAAATATTGCTTAACAGGTGTAGTAATGGGTTGAGGAAGGACGTTTCTGAATCACTGTTTTACCTACTGTGGACACATCACTTTGCCTCTTTGTGCTCCAGTGAAGTCCCCAGAGATTATTCCATCTTCATGAGAGTACTGAATAAAGATAGATTCAGGTCAGGATGTTCTGGAGATAAGAATGTCATCTATACTGTGCTATGTTAGCGTCTTTTCGTAATGGGTCCTAATGTGCATTTTTAATATTTTTGAGAAGGCAATTTGTTACTATTTTTTAATCTATCAATGCATTACATAGCATTTTCTGGCATTCCTAAAAAGGCACAGTCTTGTTCTCAGTGCAAAAACTGGGCCTTAAGAAACTTATGGTGTAAATGTTTCTTGTCACTGGAGAAAGTCTGTGTTTGTGAAACGCAAGCTGGCAATGGATGGTATGGAGCTACTTGAATTGGGCTTGGAAAAGATGTAACACCTCCCCTTCAATCTTCTGGATATGTGTCCTGTGTCCAAATAAAAGAGAATGCAGGCTGGTTCCTTAGCTCCATGGATCACCAATCACATCACATTATGATCCATGGATCAAAACTGAGGCCAAGAGGGTAGGAAGGCAGGTCAGACCTTTTCCTTTCTCCTTCCCGCCTCTCCGGGGTTTCTTTCTCCCCTTTGGTACACAGTGCCTGTATTCCCAGTGGGGCAGCAATGGCCATTTTGACAAGGCACTGCACAAGGACAGCAGGAGAGGGAGGCCCAGCACCTTGCTTGCGGCACACCATGCAAGCGTTAGCTGCACCTTTGCCCTAAAGGATCTTATTCTTGCTGACAAGCCCTTATTTATACAGGATGTTGTAATACCAGTTTACAAATGGGGTGATTGAGATAGTTGGCGTGATAGCTGGACCTCAAAGCCCAGTGCCTTGCAGCACTGTCCAAGGCTTCATCGAGGCTAGCTGCCCTGACTGTGCACCCTCCCACATCTTGCAGCACCCTCTGAGGGGTGCTGAAAACCCCCTGTGAGGGGACGTTACATCCCTGACTGTGTCTCTGAGGCATGCCCTGTAGCTGCAAGGGCTGCCTCACTGCTCTTCCAGGGACCCTCGTGCTGTACCCAGGCCTGCGCTCACCACCAGGCTTGCAGGCACTCAGTGGCTGGGCTGGCAGTGGTGGCATGTCCACAGTTTGCCTAGTAAGGGGTCCCTGCACCACGGAGCATCTCTGTGCCACCTTACCCTTCCTCCATGCGAAGACGCAGCCCCTATTTGCAAGTTCAGACAATGTCAGCACTTGGGAACCAGTGGGAAGGGCTGACAACCATGGGGCCTGCATCTGGCCATGACCCTGGTTTCTTTCACTCCTCCCCTTCCATTTGCTATGAGACCCTGTGTCTTATGTAGGGTTGCGTGGTAGGCTCGTAACACCTGCATAGTGTGGAAAAATAGGAGGCTGAGTGATAGATGACTTATTGCATGCCACAAAACCTGTGGCCCGGGTTTTTCTTTGTGCATACCCATAGGAGGTACAGCTAGATATGCTGGGAGTGACCCAAACACCTTTGGTGTGGAGGCACACAGGATATGCTGGACACCCTCAGGAGCTTTCTGTCTGTGCAGTGTAGAGACAGGCATCCCCTAAAAAAATCACAGTTCCATTTTTATCTCAGTGGCAGAATACAAAATTCAAAATGAATCCAACTCTGGATGTCCTTAAGTTGCTTCCAGACAGCGACTAAACTTCCCTGAGCTGAACAGGGCATGTGAAATATGAAGCCGAGTCTGAGTTTTCCAGGTTGAGCCAGGATCTAGTTAAAAAAAAAAAAAGAACGCCTTATTTATAATAGGAAATGGGTACTTGACTAACGGGGTGTGGTATGTATTTGTGAAGGCTTCAGACTGAAAACCAAGCAGGCTGGTTGTGTGCAGGCTGTGTTTGGGCAGAAAGGCTTCAGGTATGCATTTCCGAGGCCAGCAGGCATGTGCTTCTTAAATCCATCTGCCCACCTGAGCAAAACCTGCACTCGCAGCTTGAAGGTCTGCTATATACACCTTGCGTATAGCAGGATGCATATAGGGTTTGAGTGGAATGTTATTCATGAATGGATAAAATAGAGACAAATTATAGGAAAAAATGTTGAAAGGAAAGGAAATGGCATTCAGGAGGATGAGGAAGACAAGCAGCACAGGGGCAGGCTAATGATGTGACAGACCCAGAGGCAGCTGTGAAGCTCCAACACAATTATTCCTGGACCCTGTTGTCTTAGCTGCTTTGGCATGTGGTCCAGTAACTGGGAACAGGGAATAATGATCAGAGCAGCAGTAGGTTGTGGTTTTGTACAGCTCACCGCAAGCTTTCTCTTTCCTGTCAGAGAGTATGTGCATTTGTTTTTAAAAATAACTTTAAAACCTCTCTCAAATATTATTTTTGATGACACTGATTTTGGAGAAATTCTGTCAATGAAGTAAAGAAACTTTCTAAAATATTCTTTTCTCATAGTGCTACATTTTATGGGGAGAAAATGAGTCCCTAGTAGCTCACTTATATTAGAAAAGATGTATGTACATAGATTTGTTCTAAGTACAGGAATCCATACTGACAAGTGTGATCTTGTGAACGCTTTTTCTAGTATACATCTACCAATGTGAGTAAAGTTGTGTGAATGACTTGTGAGTTTTATGAGTGCACAGCAACAGGGACAGGTAAAATGTTAGCTGCTTTTAACAGCAGTTATGCTTTGCTATTCCCCATTATTGTCAAGAATAGGAAAAGCGTTTTATGAAAGAAAAGGACTTTCAGACGTAGTTCTGAGTAGTGAGGGTACACTCAGCACATTGCCTTCTCACTGTTCTTGGACTTGGTCCTGCCCAGGTTTGTGTGCAGAATTTCTATTGCCCTTGGTGGTACTTCTCCACTCAGATGGAGAGGTCTGTTTAACAGTGCATGTGTGTTATTAAGGCGCTATAAAGAGCTGGAGATGAAGGACATTACAGGCTTAATTAATCATCCCTATGTTACTCCTCTCACAAACATTAAGGTAAGAAGTGACAAAAACTTGGAGGCTACAACAAAGTAGAGAATGTTTGGATCTAGTTATGTCAGTGTGGCCGGGGATCACCTTACCTCTTAATAGCCCAAGATATACTTTTCATTATTTCAGCTCTCTGAGAAACTTAGACGAGTATCATTGTCATGGTTTAACCCCGGGTGGCAACTAAGCACCACACAGCTGCTCGCTCACTTCCCCCCACAGTGGGATGGGGGAGAGAACTGGAAGAGCAAAAGTGAGAAAACTCATGGGCTGAGATAAAGACAGTTTAATAGGTAAAGCAAAAGCTGTGAACACAAGCGAAGCAAAACAAGGAATTCATTCACCACTTCCCATGGGCAGGCAGGTGTTCAGCCATCCCCAGGAAAGCAGGGCTCCATCACGCTCAACAGTGACTTGGGAAGACAAACGCCATCACTCTGAACGTCCCCCCTTCCTCTTTCTTCCCCCAGCTTTACATGCTGAGCATGACGCCATATGGTCTGGGGTATCCCTCTGGTCAGTGGGGGTCAGCTGTCCCAGCTGTGTCCCCTCCCAACTCCTTGTGCCCCCCCAGCCTCCTCCCTGGTGGGGTGGGGTGAGAAGCAGAGAAGGCCTTGGCTCTGTGTGACCACTGCTCAGCAGTAATGAAAACATCCCTGAATTATCAACACTGTTTCCAGCACAAATCCAAAGCATAGCCCCATACTAGCTACTATGAAGAAAGTTAACTCTATCTCAGCCAAAACCAGCACAATCATCCAGACTGCTTAAAGGATTTGCCTCCATATGGTATGCTGATACATATATTAAAGATATGGGTTTGTCTATAATCATGCTGGTATGATGTAAATATCATCAACAGTATTACATAAATAATGACCTACTGAAAAATTCAGAGTGAGAAAGAAAGTGGTAAGAATTGATATTTCTGAAATAATGGACATGTTAGAGCTGCGAGCTGCAGGATACAGGAATTGATTTTATTTTATTTACTTTTTAATGTGAAGAAACAGAAAACTGTAGACCATGCAGTAACTTTAGAAGCCAATGCAATATGGACTGCTCACAAAGGCATTCACATTTTGTGGGTGTAATTAATAATTAAACTCTGATCTTTTTGGAACTATGAAAAATTTGGACAGAAAGTAGAGGTCTACTGTGAAAAATCTGTGAAAAGCATATATATCTCCAGTTTCCATTCCTCTGCAGTAGTCACTAGCATGTTGCCTAGTTAAAGGGATTTTGAATCCTTGTTTATGGCAATCTTTTACTTTCAGTTTTCATAGTTGACTTACATTATAATGCCCTTAATAGAGAAATATGTTTAGCACCACAGTCTATGTAATAAAGTAAGGGTAGAAAGTTGCATACTATTTGTTAATAATACTTTCTGTGTAATATTTATGAGATCCACTAATTCAAAAGTGTGCTCCAAAGCAAGATAGATACAGAAAACCAATCCTCACTGTTGTTTGGCTTACTCCTCCTTAAAATTTCTAACAAGCAGGAAAAATCTCCGTAGGTCTGTTACTCGTTGCTTAGTTGGCCTTTCACACTGAAATATTTCTCTCACCTCTAACCTAATTCTCCCCTATTGCAATCTTTTCTCTTTTTCAGAGGTTATGGAAAACAATTCATTATCTTCTTTCACAAAGAATCTTTCTGAAAATTTGAAAACTGTTATCAAATCTCCTCCTCCTAGTCTTCCCCCTCCTGAATTAAGCAAGCCTGGTTCTTGCAAAATCTTATGCTAGATCACTTTTTTTCGAAGTTCATTCTTATTTCTGTTTTGGGGACTTTCTCCAGCTGGTCGATGTATTCCTTGACATGTGATAACCTGCAGTGGTCACAGGGATCCATATGAAGGATTATCAACTCTGAGTAGAGTGAAAGGAATGTTTTGTGTGTTTAACATAAAATGTGCTCATTTCTTCTACCCTGCATGATTGCTTCTTATGCAATGGTGTGATTTTATTGTTTGTTTATGATCTATTCTAATTGTTAGGTTCTTTTCTACACTCTAGCTTATATTTTTGCAGGTAATTTTTCTTGTGCATATGCATGTGAATTCATTTAATTGTTTATCTGAATTCAGATTTCTGCTCTTCACCAAGATCATTTAAAATGTACATTCTGCACTTTGAAGGGTTTGACGCCTCTTTATCTATCTACCAGTTCATTAATGAATATGTCATACAGTCAGATTCTTGCAGAACCTGACCTGATGAATCTTGCTCATTTGAAAATGAATCGTTGATAACTATTCTTTGAATGGGATTTCTAAAGTAACTGTCTAACTACCTTAAATTTGCTTGTTTATGGGAATGTCCTGTGAGATGTCAAAAACCAAAATCCAGATGCATGACACTATCTATCATTAATGCTTATTATCTGCTGTAGAGAGAAATAAGTTTATCCTGACATGATTTATTTATTAAAAATTCATCTTGGCTCTTATGTCCTGGTTATATTACAGATTCTTACAAATAGACCTTTTCATTATTTGTTCTGATATTTTGCTGGTGATTGAAGTTAGGATCTCTTCTCCTTTTTGACGTTTGAAAAGTAAGTAAATGTTTGCCTTTTCTAGTCTTCTGGAATCTGTATTCCTCAAGTTGTTAAAGATAATTGCTGATGTCTCTGAAAACTGTTTTCTGTGTTCTCAATGCTGAATTATATCAGGCCTAGCCAGCCTGAAAACTACTACATTATCTATGTAGATTCTACCATTATTCTTTCCTTTTTGTACCCTGATTTTCACCTTTCTGTTTATGATTTCAGTGGGATTGGCTATGACATTAAAACTGATCTTTTAAGCAAAGGCTGAAGCAAAAAGGTCATTGAACACTTTCAAGATACAATGATAATGTTGTAACTATGATAGCCTAAGAGTATAAGCAAGGAAAAGTTGTGGAGAAAAGGCAATCTCTTCTATTGACCAATGGATATAGCTGGAAAATAGACAAGCATCTGCCTCAGGAGCTGTGTTTGTGTTCCTGAAGACTTATCTATTTTTTTTTTTTTTACTACTAAATTAGTCAGTCTAATAAAAGATGTCACTTCACTCCCCAAATCCTGTCTCAGACTCAACACTTTAGCCCACTTGCTAGTAATCAACTATATTTTGTTGTTAACTATTACCTTCTTCAATTTTCCTCTTGTTAATAATGCACTTAAAGTCTTTCCTCATGATGCTTTATTTCCCTTTCAAATTCTGTCACAGTTATGTTCCTGAGCCCACAGAACATTTTCTCCTCTGGGTTTGCACTATGCTTTAGTAATTTGTGCTAATTCACATAGTTAATTCGATTATGCATTTTTTATGTGTCTTTTCTGGGTATTGTATCACTGAGGAATGCATGCCAGACCAGTGTCCTAGAACAATTCATACCTTTCCTTCAGATGTAGGTAGCTAGCATGATACAGATGCTAGTGGCTATGCCTAGTGCAGGATGAGGTCCTCAACTGAAGCCAAGGGTGAAGCCTTCAAGAAGTGCTTGCAGTTAAAAAAAGAATTTGAAGTAAATGACACATGAGGACTGATATTCTGGAAGGGGAAATAAGGATGCTGATGGTTTGTATTTTAATATATTTACCTTTGGCACCTGTAAAGTAATACTAAAATAATAGAGAAAAATACTGCTAACTACCTGACATTGCATTTAGACAACTTATTGCTTCAGTAGTTTGGTTTTTTCCTTCTATGTTAAGTTTGAAGAAGAACTAAAAAAAATGGCCTCAACATATTAATGTCATCAAATGTAGTACATACGTGGACTTTGAGGGTTATATCCAGAGGAGCCTGATTAGTTTTTTGTTTGTCTATAGAATTATGAATTTGATGATCATGAAAAAAAAAAAAGGTATATAACAATGGATCATTTGATAGCTATGTATCATAAAATTCTCATCTGTGTACAAATTAAAATATCTTTGGCTAAAAGCTCCATAAGTGCAGAATTACTGAGGGTATCATAACCAAGTGAAGAGAATAGCATGTAGAATCATAGTATGCTTCTGAGCAGCTGTCATGCTTCATTGCTGAAGTGGCCGTTTTTCAGCTGTGTGTAAGAGATACAGAGCTGCATTTCAAAGATGACATTTTATTACACACTTGCTTTCCCAAGCATAAGCGGACACTTAAGTACATTGGGGTAGTTTCAAACACCCCTTTATTTTTATCAGGGTTAATTGTGATGATATTCTAAATACTTGTGTATACTGCCGGAGTCTCAACAATTCAAAAAGTAGTTTGTAAAAAAGATGACTCTACATATCTGTACCTATGAATATGGAATTGAAAATGTATATATAAACATAGAATCTCTAGAAATTCTCTTAAAGGTAGCAAAATAGTCCACAAATAGGAATCAAAGTGCAAATTAAGTGTCAACAATTATAATTATTTATGAATCCTTGGAGACTTACTACCAGTGATCTCTGTTGACTGTTGCTTCTCTCCTGCTACACTTCCAAGCTTGGCCATCTCTGCTTACTTTTGTAGGTAAATGGAGAAGAAGAAAGAGGGTTGTATTTCCATTGGTTTGTGTATCTGGCTCTGCTCTTCTTTTCCTATTTCTCTTTCCAATTTTCACCTCAAATGCTCTTCTTGTGCTTGGTCAGTGATGATCTCTTGGTGAAGCACGGGGGATCAAGATTACATGTTATGCATATGAGGGATTATATAAAGTGTAATGCATTTAAATGTTTATTATAACACACTAAACCAACATATTCCTTGAGTTGGGGGTCAGAGTAGAATCAGCTGTAACAGCTCGGAAAATGTTAACATCCTTACTGGGCTTTACAAACTAATGCCTGATGAGATTGGCTCTAAAGAAGTGTCATACATTGCCCATAACTTAAACTTGTTCATCCTGGACTTCACACTTGATAAGCAAGGTATAAAATATATATTAGGAACAAGAGCACGTTTCAATCCACTGCAAGCATAGATCACTAGAGAGAATAAATCATAAACCAGCCAACTATGTTTTTCTCCTCCTGCTTCCTCTCCAAGCTCAATTAAGACTCAACATGTTTTTTCTTCTCCCTCGCTCCCTTTTATCTGCTCTCCTTCTCGTGTTTCCATGTCCTTCCCCCCATCCTCTTCTTTATCTGATGAGGCTAGTGCTGTAGGATAATGAGGTAATTCCTGGTAGTGTTGGAAGGCCCAGACACCTGGATGATATATTTCTTCTTCTATTCCAGACTGGGTCAGATAAGACCTGATTACCCTTGGGTATTTCAGTGGTATATGCTCAGGTTAAGTTAGTCCTTCCGGGACCCAATAAAGTTTCTGTGCACTGCAAAATATGCAAATGTCCATCTTTAGATACAGCAATTTTGGTCTGAAATTCAGATCTAGATGAATGGCTAGGAAATAGCCTAGATGTATAATGAACAGAAGTGTTTTAGGTTTGTCTTCCATCCCATCCAACACTTTACAGATGTCTAACCCCCGGCTCTCTTTCCTGGCATGGATCCAGTTCTGATTTGGCACTGACTCACTCTCCATATGCAGTGAATACTCCCCATCTAGTGAATTTTTAAATACAACTGCTTTGCATACACTGTGTAAATAAAATATTAACCCCCCAGCCCCCAAACTCAGCCCTCCCCCAGCAAAATTCTGCAAAAATACCATTCCCAAGACTAATTGTTTCCGCAGAGTCTAATCTAAATTAGGTCTTAAACAAAGTAGTTTCCATATATTTTTTAATTTTTTGTAGCCATTAGAATTGCATGATTATTTCTTAAAACATTGGATTAATTTAGATTCAATAAAGCAATTATATCCAGCAAAGGGATTAACAATTTAAGAGACATCCAAAAAGGCTAATTACGGGGCCAGTAATTTAGCTGACTGATGATTCAACTCAGATTCCCATTTCTTAAGCTTTTGTGGACTCACTCTCCTCCCTGGTGCTTTAATAGCAAGCTTGCATGCAAATACTTGCTTCTCTGTGACTGAGGCCTATGCTGCTTTGGGCCAAAATTGATTGCTGAAGTTACATGACTGAAATGCCTCAGGTAAAAAAAAAAAAAATCACTAAAAAGAAAAACATTCAGTAGACAGCTATGTAAAGTGTGCTGCCTGACAGTCACTAATGCTCCCAGGATGGAAGAGGTTCTGCAAATAAGGTCAATAGAATTAACACTCAATTACCCCTTAAATATCAAAGAGGGTGCCAGGCATAGTTCTGACAACATTTGGGGATGATCATAATTGCAAGCCACCTGCTAGATGAGCATATGTGGTTAGATGCTTTTCCTCCTTAGAGTAACTTCTCATCAGCTAAAATTATGAGCTCACTCAGTCATGTTTCGTACTATTTAAGAGCATGGATGGCCATATACTGTGTACAGTCCCTTCTCCTTCTTCTTGGTTCAGATCTCCCTGCTGACATAAACTGTCACTGCTCCACCAGAGTTGGTGGAGTCCTAAGGATTTAGGCCAGCTCAGGTCACACTTGTTTATGGAGTCAATCAATAAACACAGAGACAATGTAAATCCCTTTGTGTGGTGATTAAACAGGTAGTTTAAATTCATTTAATGCATATCACGATAGATAGTGCCACTCTCATTTCTATAAAACACTGTGGTTTAGGTTCTGACACAAAGCCTGTTGAAATCAAGGAGGTTTTCACTTAACCTCAGGGGGCTTTGGCTCAGAACCACAGTCCAACTGTTGTGAAATACACAATTTATTTCTAGCCTTTTGTAAAATTGATTCCAGTGGTATTTTCCCTTATTTAGCCCCTAAATCTGTTTGGTATCCCATATTTTCTCTTTGAAGAAAAAAAAATCAAACAAGAGAAAGCAGGATTGCAAAGTGTCTCTGAAGGAGATGTCACACAGTCATTCATCCATTTACTAGCTCAGCAGTACAAAAACTGACTCATATGTTTCCCTTTTTCAATTTTCATTGTCCTCTCCCCACTCTCAGACCTTGCTATCAGACCCAGCAAGTAACTGATATTAAAGACCACCTCTTGCCTTTCAAAAGGGGAAGAAAATATTACCTTTTTTCTTTCCTTTTTTTTTTTTTTTTTGTGATTGTCCCAGTTTAGTCCCTAAGTCTCAATGGGGTTGTGCAATCTGAAATTTGACCTTTTCAAATTGGGTTTGAAGAACGAAGAACAGCAGAAACCCCTTTCTTCACTTTTTTTGTTCATATGCTTTGTGGCTTGCAATCCTACAGTATCCGAGAGTTCAATTAGGCAGCATGTAATTGACAGGTTGCTGAGTTAAATAGCTGGGATGGGATCATATACTTAAAATAGCTTTAAAAGAAAACCTGTAGACAGACAATCTGTCAGACAATCTTTTCAGGCACTTGGAAAGCCCCTATTTTCCTAAACACTTGCCCTGTAAATGATCTGGAAGTCTTGCACATAAAGTAGTTTAATATAAAAGATCGCTTGGAGGCAGTTAACATGCAAACATACCCCTTGATTTAATATCTAGGAGGCATTTTTTGAAGTTTTTTTTCAGAAGTATTGTTGTTGCTCGTTATGAGTGTGACATCACTTCCCCTGACCTAGTGATATGTGTACTCTCTGTACTCTGATTTTTACCTTCTTTAAGATCAAAGCCTTGTTTCTTCTGAATTCAAGCCCACCTTTCCTTTTGCTCTGTTCATTTCCAATATCTAGAGGAAAAATTTACCAACAAAGCAAAGGAAAAAGAAAGGCAAAAAAAATTTCCTGTCTTTCCCTGTTGCTAGACTCTGCAATTTGTCAGGTTGGATAAAACTCCCCTATTTTCTTGCTGCTGTACTGTGGTAGAAATCTCAGTTCTGAAGCCTGTGTATGCCAGGAAAAATAGGAAAGAATGTCTTGCTTTTCGATTCTTGAAAGAATGTCACTGCATAGTGTACAATTGTCCATTTTTTTCCCCCACATTTACAAAAATTAGGCTTTTAAGTCGAGAATTTCAGGAGTGAAGAATAACTTTTGAGTACTCCAACATTTCAGCTTAAGACAACTTATAGAATCCCTATTATCACAAAGAGCCTGATAGATCAGAGGCTGTAAAAATAGAGCAACTGTTTTTACTTTGGCTTTTTTCCCCCCCTTTTAACAAAGCTGGAAAGTATAAGCACTCTTTTCCCTTTGTATAGCAGCTCACTAGTTGGAGCTTTTGACCAGCATGCAGAAAACCACAGTTTAGTTCCTTAGTTCCAGGGATTTAAATCCGTGTTTCTTACCTTTGAAGAAAGTGCCCTGTTACTGCTCTAGTCTGAAGAGAAGACACTCTCTATCCCTTCTTTTAAAGCTGTTCTACCTACAAAACCCCTCCAGGACTCACTGAGCCAGAGGAGGGTTGGATGCTTCCCCCACCAGTCAAGGTGTCACTTGGGAGGAGACCCTCCTTAAGTTCACCTTTATGAGTGCTCCTCTGGAGCTGAGCAGGATGGCTTCAAATCATCACCAGCAGAAAGGGGTAAATTGGACCAGAGCTTTCCCAGATCCAGTGACTGCTTTGCATGCAATGCGATATATTGTGTATGATGCCATGCTCCTCATGAGGTTCTGTGTTTTTTAATCCTGATCTGGAGCTTGTAAAAACCTGTAGAAGGGTGGGATTTAGTGGTGGCATATCCTTGCTCTGAGCATTTCCTATCAGCTAGCTCTGAGCAGATCCTCTTTAGCATGCTGTTTTTGTGATGATTTCACACTGTCAGGGAGGAAGCAGAGACCAGAAGATCAGAACACAGCCCTATGTTTTTTTGTAAATCAGAGGTGAACCCACATCTTAAAAGCTGCCAATGGTTTTGATATCCCCTCTGAAAAAGCATATGCAACAGCAAGAATACTTAGACAGAAGAGCAAGAGGTATGGCAATAAATATGAAACAGATCTCTATGTGAACATATACTAAATGATTAAGACCTTTTATTTAAGAGAAGAGACATTCAATTAGAGGCAGTAGGGATATGAGAGGGCTAGAAAGTCATGAACAGAGAAGGTGATGGGGAATCATCTTCCACCATTTTTTACCATACAAGAACAAGTAAAAGTAGTGAAATTACCATGTAGCAAGAAGCAGACAAAACAATACATGGTACTTTTTAGCACAAAGTGTTACGGAGACCAAAAATATAAGTGGATTTAATATTTTTTATGTATATATATGCGCACATACACTCCCCCCCATATATATATAGGTACCTATTACATATGATTGTCGTGTTTCAGTCTTCAGTAGAGGAAGTTTCTAAACCTCTAGTTGCCAAATGCTGAGAGGACATATCAAAGGATTACTCTTGTACTTGATCTGTTTGTCATAGTCTTTCCTAAGCAGCTCATTTGCTCTTTGCGACCCTCCGTTCCCCCCTACACACTGTGAAGAAAACTGAGTCACGTTAGAGCAGGTTCCAGGTGCAGCATGGTAGGACACCATGAGAAGAAGCTAGCACAGACTGCACCTACCAATATTGTGAAGACCTATCTTTAGAAAAGACATGGGAAATCCACAAATTCAGCAGGCATTAAGGAGAACTGAGTCTGCAGGGATTGAGGCTGAGCTGAAGAGCCATTCAAGCAGTTAAGTTGTAATAGCTGAAGAGAAACTCTGCTCTTAGAAAAACAACCTTAGGAAGATTTTTTAGGGCAAAAGACTAAGTTTCTAGCACTCTGTGGTAACTGATGCAATATAGAAGCCAGGGAGGATGCATACTATTACTTTTCTCTCTTTTTTTCTCAATATCATAATCATTTGCTTTAATATTTTATCTTGATAATATAAATAGGATTCATTCTTTTTTCTCAGTCTTACCCAGTAATCAGGGTGGTCTTTGAGTGAGCTGATAGGTGCAGGGAGTTATGTTCCTTGGGAGAAGTGAGTGCAGTATTCCTGCATCTTAAAGGATTTTGGAAACTGAGCTCCTTTTAGAGACATAGAGGTACTCTCCTGCTTGCAAGTTGACCATATTCTCTAAACAACTGGTAGATTAATGAGGTAACATTTGTCTCCAAGATGTGTTTAGCTAAAGAGCTGATTAGGTGTAAGTCTAACTTTCCTAATCAACACAGCAAAGCATATCGTGCTTGAGACTTTTTCAGATATTAAATTTTTGAAACTGATACTTTTGAGACAAGAGGAGCAGGAATATAGGGTGAGTATCTATGACAACTCTTTGTATTTCTCTCTCTGCAATTTAATGTGATATTATGATATTAACAGCTTCAGGCCTATGACAGCTTTCTGTGTGGTACAGAATGAGTTAGGAAGGTCCCAGTATGACATTACAAGGAGATCTACAAGGAATTATAAACTACATCAGGCAAAACTTCCAAGAAACTCAATACAAACATTCCCCAACTCTTCCTTACTCAATAAACCCACTTATGAGATAGTACTAATTTCCAACAGACTTGCAGGAAAATATGCATGTGGCTTCTTCTGTAACCTGAGGACTGGCATAATCTCAGCGAGAAATTATTTCATTTTCTGTAGAGGATTACTTACATGATGTTACAGAGCCCTTAGTGAGCGGGAAATTCCCAGCTGTCCAACACAATGACTTGCAGTTTCAGGAAGGGTAAAGAAAAAAAACCGGGTGGGCAATTTTTAGTTGTCTTTAGTTGGATTTTTTGCTTGTTCTGAGTAGAAGAGAAGATGATACTATTGAAGAAAAACATGAAATATATAAAGATTATGAGTAGTTTGTTTTCCATAACTGGCAGGGTTTAAACTATGTCCTAAAATATTTTTCTCATTCTCTTAGTGTGTTCCCTAGTGCATTCTTCACTTACTGATGGTATTTTTCATCACATGGTGTTATTTCTTCCAGAGGACTGTGCCCTAAACCATTTAGGCAATTAATATAACCCTGCCATGATCAAAAGGAGGAACTAAACCCCCAGTTTTTTGAGTCTTCTAGAAGTAAATGTCTGACATATTTTCCACTTTTGACCCATTTATGTCTGGCTTGCTTTGGGGAAATCAAGTCAATGTAATGCCCCCAACCAACCCCCTAATCCACCAAAACCTCAATCCCTAAAAATTAAGATTTTACTTATCTTGGCCTAAAACAAGCATTTAAAATTTGTTAAGTGAATTTCACACTAAGATGCTTCTCTCCTTCTAGCCGATTATTAAGAAAACCTTTTGGTATCCATCCCCCACTACTGCATTGCAAGCATCTAACAGTGCAAACATTGCATCCAGAGTTCATAGACAATGTGAAGGAACAAGTGGGAATCCTGATGAAAGGAAAAGATTATCTTGTTCCATACCAGGGACTCTGATACAGCCACTTGATTTGTTTGTTCCAGTTTGCACATCCTATGTACTGTAATAGTAAAAAGGAAAGCTACTTTATGTTATCCTGCCTGCAGCTGGAGCATTTGGGAAGAAAATAAAAAATTATACTTTCCCCTAACAGAAAGGGATGAAACACAGGTAATAAGCAAGTAGGGAGTTGGGGCAGTAGTGCAGGGGTCTGATCTGCAACAAGGAGCAGACCCAAACCCAGCGTTTAGAGGTGATGAAGAGAAGAATAATTGTCTGAGCACCAAGTGATGTATAGTCAGTGTAATGCAGGAAGTCACTGAAACTTGCTGGTTTGCAAACCAGGATTGTCCAAAAAAATCCCTAAGTAAAACAAAACACTCTACAAAAGCATCCCCTTCAAATTCTCCCTGTGAAGGAGTGAAATAGTTTTCAAAGCTTTTCTTTTACCTGGGTGTTTTGTCACCCAGCAAATCTGAGTAGTGTCCATTTAAAGAATATAGTTATATTTTGTTATTGTGGGGGTGAATCAAGCTTAGTGTTAGAGGCTGGAGTCCTGTTGGTATCTTCTAGCAAGTTCCTTTGCAAGGCAAAGGGGAGAGTCCCATAACACATCCCAACATCTATAAGAGTCTATTTGTCAGCATTACTGTAAAGACTGCCTATGTCACTTTTCTACTGAAAGTTTTGCTCCATCACCATTTACCAGACTTTCACATTTCTCATGTCCCTATTATGAGGCAAAGTTCTAGTTGTTTGTTGCACTTGTATGTGCTGAAGGTTAAATACATTTCAGCTGTAGTTTCTTCATCAATCCTCCTGGTCAAGGGAAGGGGTTTGAAAGGGCCAGTTGAATCTTGTGAATCAACAAATGGTTATGGGACTGGAGCCACAGCCAGGGGTTCAGCTAGTTAGACCACGGGATTCGCTTTGAGAAACCTGATCTACTGGGAGCTGTTGGGGTTCATCTGTCACAGATGGGGAAGAGCTTCTTCAGTCATAGTCTTGCCAAGCTGGTGAAGAGAGATTTAAACTAAAGTTGCTGGGGGATGAGAACCTTAATTCATCCCACTCCTCCCAGTTTGATGCCAGTGCCAGCAATAGATGACCAGAGCCTAGAGAGGGATCACAGGTCAGCAGAAGAGCACCTGAAGAGCAGCACAAAGGAATTCCAGCCACTCCAGCTGGTAAGTCAGCTTCATTGGGGGCCCAACTTAAATGCCTCTATGTAAACACATGTAGCATGGGGAATAAACAAGAGGAGCTAGACATGAGTGCACACCCGCAGGGCTATGATCTTATTGGCACCATGGAGATGTGGTGGGATGGCTCCTATGACTGGAGTGTTGGAATGGAAGGATACAGGCTCTTTAGGAAGGACAGGCAGGGGAGACAAGGAGGTGTGTGTCACCCTTTATGTCAATGACCAGCTGGAGTGCATGGAGCTCCACCTGGGGATGGATGAGGAACCAGCCTATGGGTCAGGATTAAAGGGAGGGCAGGGACAGGTGACATTGTAGTGGGGGTCTGCTACAGGCCACCTGACCAGGAAGACTGAGCGGATGAGGCCCTCTGTAGACAGATAAGAGCAGCCTCACGTTCACAAGCTCTCATCCTCATGGGGGACTTCAACCACCCTGATATCTGTTGGAAGGACAACACAGCAGGGCATAAGCAATCCAGGAGGTTCCTGGAATGTGCTAATGATAAATTCCTTCTCCAAGTGATAGAGGAACCAACGAGGAGAGGTGCTATGCTGGACTTTGTTCTCAGCAACAAGGAGGGGCTGATGGGGAATGTGAAGCTCAAGGGCAGCCTTGGATGCAGTGATCATGAAATGGTGGAGTTCAAGATCCTCAGGGCAGCAAGGAGGGTGCACAGCAAGCTCTCCACCCTGGACTTCAGGAGAGCAGACTTTGGCCTCCTCAGGGATCTGCTTGGTAAAGTACCATGGGATAAAGCCCTGGAGAGAAGAGGGGCCCAAGAAAGCTGGTTAATATTCAGGGATCACTCCTCCAAGCTCAGAAGTGATGTGTCCCAACAAAGAAGTCAGGCAAAAACACCAGGAGGCCTTCATGGATGAATAAGGAGCTCCTGGACAAACTCAAACACGGAAAGGAAGCCTACAAAGCAGGGAAGCAAGGACAGGTAGCCTGGGAGGAATACAGAGAAATTGTCTGAGCAGCCAGGGGTCAGGTTAGGAAAGCTAAAGCTCTGATAGAATTAAATCTGGCCAGGGACATCAAGGGCAACAAGAAAAGCTTCTATAGGTATGTCGGTGATAAAAGGAAGACTAGGGAAAATGTGGGCCCTCTCCAGAAGGAAATGGGAGACTTGTTTACCCGGGACATGGGGAAGGCTGAGGTACTCAACAACTTTTTTGCCTCAGTCTTCATCAGCAAGTGCTCCAGCCACACTGCCCAAGTTGCAGAAGGCAAAGGCAGGGACTGGGAGAATGAAGAACTGCCCACCGTAGGAGAAGATCAGGTGTGAGACCATCTAAGGACCCTGAAGGTGTGCAAGTCCATGGGACCTGATGAGATGCATCCGCAGGTCCTGAGGGAACTGGCGGATGAAGTGGCTAAGCCACTATCCATCATATTTGAGAAGTTGTGGCAGTCTGGGGAAGTTCCCATTGACTGGAAAATGGGAAACATAACCCCATTTTTAAGAAGGGAAAAAAGGAAGACCTGGGGAACTACAGGCCAGTCAGTCTCACGTCTGTGCCTGGAAAGATCATGGAGTGGATCCTTCTGGAAACTATGCTAAGGCCCACGGAAAATAAGGAGGTGATTGGTGACAGCTAACACGGGTTCACTAAGGGCAAATCATGCCAGACAAATTTGGTGGCCTTCTGCAACAGGGTTACAGCATTGGTGGATAAGGGAAGAGCAATGGATGTCATCTACCTGGACTTGTGCAAAGCATTTGACACTGTCCCACATGACATCCTTGTCTCTAAATTGGAGAGACATGGATTTGACAGATGGACCACTCGGTGGATAAGGAATTGGCTGGATGGTCGCACTCAAAGAGTTATGGTCAATGGGTCAATGTGCAAATGGAGACCAGTGGTGAGTGGCGTTTCTCAGGGATCGGTATTGGGACTGGCACTGTTTAACATCTTTGTCAGCGACATGGACAGTGGGATTGAGTGCACCCTCAGCAAGTTTGCCGACAACACCAAGCTGTGTAGTGTGGTCAATGTGCTGGAGGGAAGGGATACCATCTAGAGGAACCTTGACAGGTTTGAGAGGTGGGCCCGTGCAAACCTCATGAAGTTCCACAAGGCCAAGGGCAAGGTCCTGCATGTGGGTTGGGGCAATCCCAAGCACAAATACAGGCTGGGTGATGAGTGGATTGAGAGCAGCCCTGCAGAAAAGGACTTGGGAGTGTTGGTTGATGAGAAGCGCAACATGACCTGGCAATGTGCACTTGCAGCCCAGAAAGCCAACTGTATCCTGGGCTGCATCAAAAGAAGCGTGACCAGCAGGTCGAGGGAGGTGATTCTGCCCCTCTACTCTGCTCTTGTGAGACCCCACCTGGAGTACTGCACCCAGCTCTGAGGCCCCCAACATAAGAAGGATGTGGACGTGTTGGAGTGAGTGCAGAGGAGGGCCACGAAGGTGATCAGAGGGCTGGAGCGCCTCTTCTATGAAGACAGGCTGAGAGAGTTGGGGCTGTTCAGCCTGGAGAAGAGAAGGCTCCGGGATGACCTTTTACCAGCCTTCCAGTACCTAAAGGGGGCTTATAAGAAAGCTGGAGAGGGACTTTTTACAAGGGTATGTAGCGATAGGACCAGGGGTAATGGCTTTAAACTGAAAGAGGGTAGATTTAGATCAGATGTGAGGAAGAAGTTCTTCACTGTGAGGGTGGTGAGGCACTAGAACAGGTTGCCCAGAGAGGCTGTGGGTGCCCCATTCCTGGCAGTGTTCATGGCCAGGTTAGATGGGGCTTTGAGTGAGCTGGTCTAGTGGAAGGTGTCCCTGCCCATGGCATTGGGGTTAGAACTACATGACCTTTAAGGACCCTTCCAACCCAAACCATCCTATGATTCCCTGTATATTCTGCAGATAGGACGTGGGGGTTTGTGGCATGTCACATTATGGACAGGTACTTTATACAATAGGTGCTGAAATTTCTTGCTGTGTTTGAAAACTTGAATTAATTCTTTAAATCATAAGGTTATTTTTGAACTCCCTAGAAACCTGAGCACTGCTAGAGCAAAAGTGAGCTGTAGACCAGGTGATCTGAAATGGCAGAGACCTCTGGATGAAAAGGATACTCAGAGCTGGCAGTGAGGGAGGAAGAAGAAAAGCTCTCACAGGGCAGGTCAGAGGACTGATTCACTGAGAGAGGAGTCAGATCACTGGATGACTCGGTGCAAATCTCACTTTTGTTCAGATACGTGTTTATACTTACCTTCACTTCAGTTATCTTCCTTCGATAAGTGAGTGGTGTTTAAAACTTAGGAGCATAACCAGCCCGTGAGAAATATTATTGCTGAAACTCTGTTCATAGTCTGCGTGTCTGTCTTTCACTCACGCTTGTCTCATTAGAGCCACTTGAATCCCCACCAGCCTGAATGAAACAGGAATAGGAGAATAGGATATTTTAAGGAGAAAACTATTGCACAGTAGACCACATAGCTACACTTTCATACTTTTACACAGGTCTATCCCCTGCTCTCACAATTTTACAAAGGTTTCCCCAGGTACCTCTCAAAAATGATGTGAAGCAAAATTTTGAGAGACGAAAAGACCATTTAACTGAAGACTTCCCTTGTGGTGAGGGTTGGCCAGTGTTTTAGTGGAGGCAATTTAATCTCTCCTCGACTGGTTATGGATTGACTGATTAATGCCCCCCTTTGTGCTCTCCTGTGGCTGCTGACCTCATCAGTGAGGGACTGCCACTGCTTCAGTGTGGCGGCGTGGAGCTCCCATCTGGGTTTAGCGACATTTAACACAAATGAAGAGCTGGAGTGCAGGACTGCTGTGGAAAGAAGTGATTTTGTCTTAATTCTTTTTTTGAGAGAGGTAGCACTGCCGGGCCCCTTCCATTGTACATGCTAGAGCACAGAGCAACTGTTCAGGCTATTGATCAAATGAAGAAATGCTGTCAGCCCCTTGAAGTCTGAACCATTAAAAGGGATACATATGGTAGGAGAATACAAGCCCAGCCATGCATGTCTCTAGAAGTCAGAGAGAGCCTCTTCTATCTGCACAGACCTTTTGAATTAATTTAACTTTTAGACATCAAAAGGTAGACAAAATATATAAACAGCCAAAATATCTGAAAAAAGTAATTAAATTATAAGAATGTATCATGTTACAATATTTCAATCACATTCCTGCCACATAGGGAGCCAGTCAGAAAATTCCCCATGTTTTACAACCCATTATATGCATTTTGCATTTCAAACTATTCTGTAAAACAACTGATATCCTGAAAAACATTCCAAAAATTAGATAAGAAAGTGAGCTTATGTGGTGGGCTTTGTAGCTCAGCAGCGAGAAGAGGTTTGTGTGGGTTTGCCCTACCTTAGGTCCAATTTTTAAGAGTGGTGGAAATGATTTCTGGAGCTGGATGGGCATGATTTGTCTACACCTTGTATGTGATTTTTTCTTACCTATCTTTGCAGTACCATTTCCTCTCTCTTCCATCCTATAGTCTCCATGTACATATTCCCAGCAGGTTTTTGATCACTTCACACAAGTCAGCTCCTTGTCTGTTGTACCTGCTGCTATTTTTCGGCTCCATTGTAGCTTGCTGTCCTCTTGTTGGGCTCTTTTACTTCCCTTGTCTGTCATCTCCCAGGTCTCAACTGCTGGGATGTTGTTGTGGTTTAAACCCAGCCGGCAACTAAGCACCATGCAGCCACTTGCTCACTCCTCCCCCTGCCCCCCAGTGGGATGGGGAAGAGAATTGAAAAAAAAAAAAAAGTAAAACTTGTGGGTTGAGATAAGAAGAGTTTAATAATTGAAATAAAATATAATAGTAATAATAATAATGATAGTAGTAATGAGAAGGAAGATAACAAAAAGAGAGAGAAATAAAACCCAAAAAAGACAAGTCGTGCACAATGCAATTGCTCACCACGTGCTGACCGATGCCCAGCCAGTCTCTGAGCAGCGATCTGCACCCCCCAGCCAACTGCCCCAGTTTATATATAGCAATGGATGGCTATAAGCTCTTCAGAAAGGGTAGGCAAAGCAGAAGAGGTGGTGGGGTGGCTATCTATGTTAGGAAGTGTTTGGACTGTACAGAGCTACATGATTGTGATGACAAGGTGGAGTGCTTATGGGTGAGGATGAGAGGGAAGGCCAATAAGGCAGATATTGTGCTGGGAGTCTGCTGTAGAACACCCAACCAGGTTGAAGAGACAGATGAAACACTCTACAAGGGGCTGGCAGTAGTCTCAGAATCGTGTGCCCTTGTTCTCGTGGGGGACTTCAACTTTCCAGACGTCTGCTGGAAATACAATACAGCAGAGAGTAAACAATCTAGGAGATTCCTGGAGTGTGTGGAAGATAACTTCCTGACACAGCTGGTAGGTGAGCCAACCAGGGGAGGAGCTTTGCTAGATCTACTGTTTACAAACAGGGAAGGACTGGTGGGAGGTGTGATGGTCAGAGGCTGTCTTGGGCTTAGCGACCATGAAATGATAGAATTCTCAATTCTTGATGAGGCAAGGAAGGGGGTTAGCAAAACCACCACTATGGAGTTCCAGAGGGCAAACTTTGGCCTCTTCAAGGCACTGGTTGAGAGAGTCCCTTGGGAGACGGTCCTGAAGGGCAAAGGGGTCCAGGAGGGATGGACATTCTTTAAGAAGGAAATCTTAATAGCTCAGGACCAGGGTATTCCCATGTGCCGCAAGTCAAACCACCGAGGAAAACTACTGGCCTGGCTGAACAGTGAGGTTTTGCTAGGAGTCAAGAAAAAAAGGAGAGTTTATCATCTCTGGAAGAAAGGGCGGGCAACTTGGGAGGAGTACAGGGATCTTGTTAGGTCATGCAGAGAGGAAATTAGAAAGGCAAAAGCTCAGCTAGAACTAAATCTGGCCACTGTCGTAAGGGAGAACAAAAAATGTTTTTACAAATATGTTAACAGTAAAAAGAATCCCAAGGAGAATATCTATCCTTTAATGGATACAGAAGAGAACGTTGCCACCAGAGATGAGGAAAAGGCTGAGGTACTTAATGCCTTCTTTGCCTCAGTCTTTAATAGGGAGACCAGTTATCCTCAGGGTACTCTGCCCCCTGAGCTGGAAGGAGAGGATGAAGAGCAGAATATAACCCCCTTAATCCAGGAGGAAATAGTTAGTGACCTACTACTCCATCTGGACACTCACAAATCTATGGGACCAGATGGGATCCATCCAATAGTACTGAGGGAACTGGTGGAGGTGCTTGCCGAGCCACTCTCCATCATCTATCAGCAATCCTGGTCAACAGGGGAGGTCCCAGATGATGGGAGGCTTGCCAATGTGATGCTTATTTGCAAGAAGGGTTGGAGGGAGGATCTGGAGAACTACAGGCCTGTCAGCCTGACCTTGGTACCGGGGAAGATTATGGAACGGTTTGTCTTGAGAGCACTTACATGGCAAGTCCAGGACAAGCAGGGGATCGGTCCCAGTCAGCATGGGTTTACAAAAGGCAGGTCCTGCTTGACCAACCTGATCTCCTTCTATGACCAGGTGACCCACCTAGTGGATGAGGCTGTGGATGTTGTCTACCTGGACTTCAGCAAGGCCTTTGACACTGTCTCTCATGGCATACTCCTTGAGAAGCTGGTGTCTCATGGCTTAGACAAGCGTACTCTTCGCTGGGTGAAAAACTGGCTGGATGGACGAGCCCAGAGGGTTGTGGTGAATGGGGTGAAATCCAGCTGGCGGCAGGTCACAAGTGGTGTTCCCCAGGACTCGGTGTTGGGCCCTGTTCTGTTTAATATCTTTATCGATGATTTGGATGCGGGGATCGAGTGCACCCTCAGCAAGTTTGCAGACGATACCAAGTTGGGAGGGAGGGTCAATCTGCTTGAGGGTAGGAAGGCTCTACAGAGAGATCTGGACAGGCTGGATAGATGGGCTGGCGCCAATTGTATGAAGTTCAACAAGGCCAAGTGCTGGGTCCTGCACTTCAGTCGCAGCAACCCCGTGCAGCGCTCCAGGCTTGGGGAAGAGTGGCTGGAAAGTTGGCCAGCAGAGAAAGACCTGGGGGTGCTGGTTGACAGCCGGCTGGATATGAGCCCGCAGTGTGCCCAGGTGGCCAAGAAGGCCAACGGCATCCTGGCCTGTGTCAGAAATAGTGTGGCCAGCAGGAGCAGGGAGGTGGTTGTTCCCCTGTACTCGGCACTGGTGAGGCTGCACCTCGAGTACTGTGTTCAGTTTTGGGCCCCTCACTACAGGAAAGACATTGAGGTGCTGGAGCGTGTCCAGAGAAGGGCAACCAAGTTGGTGAGGGGCCTGGAGCACAAGTCTTACGAGGAGCGGCTGAGGGAGCTGGGGCTGTTTAGTCTGGAGAAGAGGAGGCTGAGGGGAGACCTCATTGCTCTCTACAACTACCTGAAAGGAGGTTGTAGGGAGGTGGGTGCTGGTCTCTTCTGTCAGGTGGCTGGAGATAGGATGAGAAGAAATGGCCTCAAGTTGCGGCAAGGGAGATTTAGGTTAGATATTAGGAAAAAGTTTTTTACTGAGAGGGTTGTCAGACATTGGAATAGGCTGCCCAGGGAAGTGGTTGAGTCACCATCCCTGGAGGTATTCAAAAAGCGCGTAGACAAGGTACTCCAGAACATGGTTTAGTGGGCATGGATGATGGTTGGACTCGATGATCTTGAAGGTCTTTTCCAACCTAAATGATTCTATGATTCTATGACTCTATATACTGAATATGACGTCCTATGGTATGAAATATCCCTTTGGCTAGTTCGGGTCAGCTGTCCTGGCCATGCTCCCTCAGCTTCTTGTGCACCTCCTTGCAGGCAGAGCATGGGAAACTGAAAAGCCCTTGACTTGGATAAACACTATTTAGTAACAACTAAAACATCAGTATGTTATCAACATTATTCTCATACTAAATCCAAAACACAGCGCTGTACCATCTACTAGGAAGAAAATTAACTCTATCCCAGCTGAAACCAGGACAGATGTGCAGACACCTGGCTTGCTACCATTATACCTGTACTATGAGTGAGGTCATACCACACCTTTTCCACAACCACCAGGTGTATTTTGGGGACTATTCTATTTTTAGAATTTTCCACCGTCTTTTGCCGGACCTTATATGTCACTGCCATCCCATAATTCCTTCCTGTCAATTTAATATAAACATTTTTAAATTTGGCATGAGAATGTGTTGCCTTGTAGCTCCTATTATTTAAAAAGAAAAGCATTTTCAGCTCATTGTCACACCTGAAAACCCGTTTTCTATTCTATCTATAACGTCTTTGCTATCATCCAATTAAATAACTGCACTATTCAAGTTGGTACAACATTCGGGGATGTATTTTGCATAAAAAGCACAAATCAGAATTAATTTACAAAGTCCAATATGGTATTCTCATCTTGAGGTTGGACTCTCTCAGAGACAGTTACATACACCAAAGTGTCTCATGGTATCTTGTTACTATGGAAACAGTGATGCAGTACTGTTATGGGTGGAGATCTGTGACATTCAAAAGCACAGTATAAAACTGATACGCTCCATAGCTCACATTTTTATTCATCCTTAGTGCTATATAATAGCATAGCATCATAGTTGTGATAGTTATCTTGCTCATGTGTGGGGGTAAGTAATATCATGTGGAAGAGGAAATAATAAAAGAAAGGAAAGTTTGAGACTGATTAGGGAATAAGGGATCAGACCTCCTGCCACTGATTTATTGTATGCCTTTGGAAAATACTTCTGAGGAAATCAGTCTGTGTCTCAGTTCCCCATCTGTAACATGCCCTCTTTTTCATTCTCTCTTTGTTTTCTTTATTTAGGTAACAAAGCTTTTAATGCAAGAATGCTTCTCGCTGTGGTATGGCAAAATTTTGGGAAGGTTTTCATTAGGCAACAGCAGTACAAAAAAGACATAATATGCCTACTGTAATAGAGCTATAAAAAGACTTTTGTGCTGTTAGAAGCAAAACATATTCCATAAACAAAATTTTTCACATGGTAGATGGCATTCATTCTCAAGGAGCTGGAATGGTCAATGGGATAAATACTTATGCTCTGTGGAAGTAACTAAGAAGAACAGAAGGCGATAATGCAATATGATTTGTAACCACAAATAATAACACTGCATTCTGAAGAACTTGATGAAAAGTTTGTGTGCAGGAAAACTCATCTGTATTTTTCTAATTATGAAAATTGGTCTAATGGAAGAACATAATTTTCCCCTACACAACTTGCCATGCTTATATCTGTAGACCATCCTAACTTCACCACCACAACTCCTCTAAATGCTTTTTAACATGGAAAAGAAGTTTCTAATTTTTTGCAAGTACAGATTTTGTAGGCTGAAGCTTCCTGTTGGAGCTGGTTGCAGATTGTTATTTTTACTGAGTAGGATATTCACAGATGTATTTGTTGATTTAATCTTCCTCATAGATTTTGTATTTTTAATGAAGTCCCTAGTTAGCAGATATAGAACAATTTATTGAGAGAAAGACCTATTCAATAAGAAGATATTTATGGAAAGATTACCCCCTTAATGAATGATTATATTTACTATTTACTCATTTGTATTGTCATGCCTAAAAGTGTAACCACAGGCCAAGCTGTCATTTTTCTAGATGCCAGACAAACACTGAATCTAAGGCAAGGGACCAACTTATGTGTTCCAGTGACTCAAACTTAGGAACTGCAGTATCAAAGAGGGGTTGAATGGCACAAAAAAAGGCATTTGAACTTCAGCCTCTCACTTTCCTTGCTACTGTTAGTTTACACCAGGTCTATGCCAGGTTTGTGTTTTCCTTGCTGATAATGCAAAGCCTTCATCTCCAATTTCTGTCAGTAATTCTGAAATGACACTCTTTGAAATACTTCAGTTGCTTTCTGCTATGGCACCTATGAATGAACTGATGACTGATGGTTAAAAGGATTGCTAGTTCCCTACATAAAGGTGTTGTGTTACCTTGAATTCAGGGGAGACCTTACTATCTATGCTAATCTTTTTTATTTAGGCCGCTTGTAGGTTCTCATGGAGTGTGTTCCACAACTATCAGATCTTTGACCATGCCCAGACTCTTCATTTCTGGAACACAGTCTGAGCTTTTTTTTCCCCCAAATTCCTCTTCTGGTGAAACTTGCCTTTTAAAAATACATAAGATTTTCTGACAGTCATTGTGAAAAATATGCAGCTGTGCTGTTTTGTTTTAAGTGGCTGTCCTACCTGTTTAATTATTATGGCTATTTCTCTCAATGGCAGCCTCCAAAAGGCTTAAAGAAAGTCCAGCTCAGCCTATTTAATATCAAAAGTTTATAGATCTCCGATTTAACACACAATTTTCTGCTTTAAATCCTAACCACCAAAATGGGAGATACTGAGAAGGACAGTGTGGTGAGGTTTGGGTGAAGGTGTGATGTGCAAAGGTGATTTTGATAAAGAAAAGTTCTCATGTTTGGGGGATGGGAGCAATCTATTACTGAAAGACTGCTGCTGTCCTGCATACCTACAAATTGCCCTTTGCACTGTGCTTTAGATGCAATAGATCCTCATTTCTAAATTTCATACAGTAGCTTATTTGTCACAGGAGGAGGAGTCAGTGCACTGGAGTGTTATACAAGATCTCTTGAGTTACTTCATTAAGCAAACCTCATGAAGTTCCACAAGGCCAAGGGCAAGGTCCTGCATGTGGGTTGGGGCAATCCCAAGCACAAATACAGGCTGGGTGATGAGTGGATTGAGAGCAGCCCTGCAGAAAAGGACTTGGGAGTGTTGGTTGATGAGAAGCGCAACATGACCTGGCAATGTGCACTTGCAGCCCAGAAAGCCAACTGTATCCTGGGCTGCATCAAAAGAAGCGTGACCAGCAGGTCGAGGGAGGTGATTCTGCCCCTCTACTCTGCTCTTGTGAGACCCCACCTGGAGTATTGCACCCAGCTCTGAGGCCCCCAACATAAGAAGGATGTGGACGTGTTGGAGTGAGTGCAGAGGAGGGCCACGAAGGTGATCAGAGGGCTGGAGCGCCTCTTCTATGAAGACAGGCTGAGAGAGTTGGGGCTGTTCAGCCTGGAGAAGAGAAGGCTCCGGGATGACCTTTTACCAGCCTTCCAGTACCTAAAGGGGGCTTATAAGAAAGCTGGAGAGGGACTTTTTACAAGGGTATGTAGCGATAGGACCAGGGGTAATGGCTTTAAACTGAAAGAGGGTAGATTTAGATCAGATGTGAGGAAGAAGTTCTTCACTGTGAGGGTGGTGAGGCACTAGAACAGGTTGCCCAGAGAGGTTGCGGATGCCCCATTCCTGGCAGCGTTCATGGCCAGGTTAGATGGGGCTTTGAGTGAGCTGGTCTAGTGGAAGGTGTCCCTGCCCATGGCATTGGGGTTAGAACTACATGACCTTTAAGGACCCTTCCAACCCAAACCATTCTATGATTCTATGAAATATATCCCTTTCTCACTCAGCTAAAATTTGTTAAATGATACCCTGCAATCATGCAGAGACATGTTTCTGATATTTTTATAAATTATTTTTAAATGCGAAATCTCTAATGCATCTGTTTTTCTTAATGGCTCATATTATGGTCCTGAAAAAGGCCATGAACTCTTGGCAATTCTACTGTGTTGAAAGAAAGGAAATATATTGCCTGGAGAGATAGGAGAATGTCTCAATTTAGAAAAAGCTGAGGGGCAGACCTTGTCTTTGTATGTGGTTATGTACAATATGTTCAGCACTTGGCATGCTTTAATAGGAGACCTCACCATACACTCTTCATTTTCTCCCCTTCTTTATTGCTAGGAGGTGAATTTCCGATGAAAGGTCAGGGGATGCATTTTTGCTGTTGAGCTCCCAAGCTGTGGGTGTGGACAATACAATCTACTTGACACTGATTCTGCTTTCAGCTGCAGTAATTACAATTTAAAGAAAATTAGAGTAACTTCAGTGATGTCACTGGATTCAGAGCAACACTGTCATGACTGTGCTCCTGTGGGGTGCCTAGTCTGCAAGCAGCCAAACTCTGGCTTAATTTCAAAGTATCCATTCTGCAAGAACTGAGCTGGTGTCTTTGGTGGTAGGTGGTTTCTTGTGCTTGATCCATCTCCACGAGTAAGCGCTTGGACCAACAACAGTACATTGCTGAGGGGTTGCTGACTCTCCTTCTCCAAAGAGCTGTGGAGCTTGAGCGGAGGTCTCTCAGCATAGCATTAAGAGACTGATTGTTATAACAGCCTTGGATTGAGCCTTAAGTGTCAGAGGAGACATATGCTGAATGTACCTGCAGGGTGTTTCAGTGGGACTCAGGAAATGCCATATTTATGTATTTATAGTGCTTTCCCCAACCTCTTTTTATCGCTTAAAGCCAAAGACATCTGTCCATCCTATCGCCTGAAGATGCTGTCTGTCTTATTTACAGAACTGTCATCAGTGGCAAAATGCAAAAATGTTGTGAGATAAAGTAGAACATAATTAACTTACCCACTTGAATAATAGCATAAACACCACAATCTTTCCTTCAGAACATGATAAGAGTTATGATAGGCTTGGAAAGAGGGAGGCTGAAAACAGGCTAATGAGTAATTTATATTTGAATCTAAGCCTCTGTGAGTACTAACAAAGATCAGGCTTATGCCAGTCTTTGAGAATTGTTTGTTTCACCAAACCTGTGGAAAACAATGACCCAAGATCCATGCAGCTCTGGTGCAAAATCTATCTCCTCTTCAGATTTCAAGTACAACTGTAGAGATGACTATTTGGCCCAGGCCAAAAATGAACCATCAGAGTTTTGGGACTTTGCTAAGTTTACTAGTAACTGCTCCAGAGGAAGAGTGGCCTCTGACAGCGCTGCTGTGCTGAGCACTCACCTCATTTTTCTTTCAGGTAATAGATGTAATGCCTTTTGAGCTTTTGCAAATCCATAGCACTTCATTACTAGACCAAGGCTTTGGTGACTAATTTGTTGCAACAATGAGGTGCTGCCTGAAAAAGTGCTTCTGAGGAACAAAGCAGCCCAAGTGAACAGCACTTGGCTGTGGAAGTTTTCTTTTGTCTCTATGGTATTCTATGCATATAGCTGGTCTGGTAGGAAATTAAGAGAAATCCAGTGACAGACGTGAAAGATATCAAGATTAACAGACTTAAAAATAAATAAGAGACTGTTCTTTATAGGACCTAGAAAACTTTTGGACTTACATTTTTATTGACATAATCAGATTCTTAGGACTTGAAATTTTAGTGCACTGAGCTGGGAGAGGTGGTGGTCTTATGTAGTGGTACTTTTATTGTCTCTCCAAAGAGCATCACTTTATCTCCTGATACTGTCTTTGAGATTCTTGTACACAAAATTATGTCAATTCTGAGGCACTTAATTTTGCAAGAACACTTTGCAAGACACTATGATCAGTGATATTCAGATCCACATACGGTAGCTATAGCCCAGCAAGGTATAAAGAAAATGAAAAGCTGAGGTAGTTCCTGGGCACTGACTTGTGCGAACCAATTGTTTTAAGTTCCTCTGTTGAAGTAGGAAACACTGTGGAACAATAAGAGTTTTGACTACTAAACAGGCTACCAGTATGTCTGTATTTATATCAAAATATAGTCTGTTTCTTTAGGATACAGAAAATTTCAGGTGTTTCGCATTGTCAGTCTGGTAGCAGCAACAAATTAATGTAAAGAAGACCTACCTATCTAATAAAGAGGGAGTTTATGTTATATTTCAATAGACTTGTAAAACAAATTGCACTGACCTTACACAAGAGCAGTCTTTGAAGGGCAGACTTTGTTCTCCTCCCTCCCTGTGCTAACCTCTTGAAGCAGTCATTAAATATTCATTCCAACAGTTATTCTGTCTCCAGTTTGGACTGTTTTGCCTTCTTGCGGGTGAGAATTTCTAGTGCCAGGAGTAAACTTTTTGTTGTTTTTGCGTATGGCACTTCCACTGAACAGTAATGAATGCAGAACACACTGAGTGGCAGGCTAAAATTTATTCTGGACCATAGGTTCCTGGGCCTTCAATTATTCTTTGCTATAATCATGTCCTGCAGTCTATTTCATGCTGTAGCTTCATTTGTGTGCCATGTGCCATCAGTGTGGCACAGAAACTCTGACTCAAAAGACCCCTGTTACTACCAAGAAAAATGATAAGCAGAAAATAAAAGGAAAAATGTGTTGCAGAGCTGATTTGAAATATAGATTTTCATGTATGGCTGCATGCCTTGGTTTCCTCTGGGTCTGGAAAAGGAATTACCAACACAGGGTGAGAAAACTTTGGTGTAAACTAGAAGCAAATGGAAATAAAAAGAAAAACTCTTAAGAGGTTCTCAGTCAGCCTTTTAAACTCAATATGTCTGTATATATAAGTTAACACTTAAATGTTTTCTGGACCAAACCTTGATGATTGTTTCTTAATTACTGTTGATGGATCATCTAGCAAACTGGCCCAAAGCTCTAGTCTGTACATCACCTTGCATATTTACTGATTATGACCTTTGTCAGATAGTCAGCACAATTTTTCTCCCTGTGATGATGGTAAATGCACTTTGGAAAATATTTTACATTATAAAAGAAAAAAATTCATTATTCATTATATCACTCCTCAGGAAAAGTATCCTGAGAAACAGGGTCTGCTCTGAGACACAATCACAGACTGCTCTCCAGAAGGAGATTGGGCAATGGTGGCTTTATGTCTTTATTTTAGGCTTATAGAACAACAGAAAGAAGAATAGTCATGTCCCCATAAGAAAGAGTCCAGATTTTTTGTTATTAAAGCCAGCCCCTATATCTATTGATAGCTTCTACAAGTCCTTGGCAAATCAGGTCAGGTGTGCTCCCACTTCATGTGAGAGACCTGCAGAAGATGTTCCCAAACCCAAAGCACTGAGGTGGTTCTAGATTTCTGAAGAAAAAGAAAGTGTCGTAGCCTCTTTTGGACACTGGTGGAAGTCAAAGAAGGCTTGTACTTCAGTGTGTGTGAGAGTGAATTTGAAAACGAAGGTGCAACTGTCCTCCCAATAACTTTTTTTCCAAGGAAAGGTAATGGTGAAATGCCACAAATACTTGTAAGGAGCATCTCAAAATCTACTGAAGGTGTGAACAGCACAAATATGCCTTATAATAGAGACACTCTTGAGCTTTACAGAAAATACTGGGTGTGACCAAAGTCTTTCACAACATGGCTGCATCTCAATACAGATCATGTGTCCCTCCCATCCATGGACACACAGATCTCTTCCTTTCCTCCCAGAGATCAAATAGTATCTGTATGGCAAGCTCAGCAGTTCTTGGCATGGAAAAGCACTATGTAATAAATAAGTAATAAATTAATATTTAATTAAAGCTTCTTTTAATGAAAGTTAGCACCTGAAAGGAGGTGGAGAGACAGACCTGTGTGACCAGTCAGCTCTCTGCAGAACAGCAGTGACCACTTTGCAGAGGCTTATGTACAAAGCAGAAACTTACATTATAAAAAAGAAGACCTATTGCATCTCTTAACTGATCTACATGGTCAGTGCAGGGCTAACACTGCTTGGAATGTAATTACGTGGCCTGAAATCCTTGTGTGATAGTCCATACTGCAGTCCTGTGGTCCACTGGCCAAAGGTGCAACTCTGAAATGACTATTTGACTGCAGTCGTTTTAGTACTAGTGTGTAGCTTTTGTTAAATACAGGTCGGAAGATCATTATGTGAATGACTGCCTGTTGGGACTTGCCTCTTCTTTCGGCAGAAATTTTTTCATTATGGTTGGTTTCTGTCTATTTGTGTTTCTGTAACATAAAGGCAGTTATGCTAAGGTAAGGGCAGCTGCAAACTGTTCAGCTTTTTGTGACTACCCTCTGGTTTCTGAAAAGTTGCTGGAACAAAAATCAGCTGTGTAAAGGTTGTATGCTCCTTGCTTATTATTATCTAGTTTTGCTCAGGCTCTGCAGTGGATGGAAGCAGTATGTAGATTTTTGGTAGTGGTTCAGGTGGTATAAGTGGTTCAATTAATTCAGGGTCTTCCATTCTGCTGGTTTGACTTGCTCTGTGCAGAGAGTGGGTTTAGTGCACTCATAATGGCTATACTTTTGAATGGGTATATATCTAAGCGACTGGAAGAACGATCACCTTTTCACATTCAACCCAGTTCATCCCATGTATTAATATTCCTTGCATTTTCTTGTGCATCTCCTCAGAGAGCAGATTAAAATAAAAATTCTGCCAAGGTTAGGTAGCAGAAAGGATTAGTGAGCTAGGTCTTCACCTCTAGAGAGAAAGGTGACATGCAAATGACTGGACTGGACACATCCTTATTCTGGCAACTATTTGTATGGATAAAAAAAATCTCCATACAACTGACAGTTTGTGCTGAAGAGATATCCAGGACTGAAACAGCAAAAAAGGCTGAAGGTCAGGATTGAAGTACAGTACATTGAGAGGGTTATATAGACTTTGCCTGTTTATCTCAAGCTATTAGCATTTCATTTTCAAGATCAGCTCTTTACTGACAAAGCTTTAAAAATTATCGTGCTCAATCCTCCCCCACAAACATTCTTTCAAAAGCTCTGAATCAGACCAAAAACCCAACCAAACAAAAAATTGACCAATCAAATAAAAAAATCCCTGTCTCATAACTGCTTTGTAATTTAAAGGCCAAATGTAATATCTCATTTTTAAGGAAAAACTTCAATGGGTTTTTCTCTTGGATGAGCAGAGAACTGTTTGAGCAATAAAAAATGAGCACTGCACTACTCAATTTCATGCCTGTGTCAGGTTTAGGAATTGAACCTTTGGCTTAAATTGTAAGGATGGAGATAACTATTGTAAGTACAGAAAAGGGACCAGTAAATGTAATTGAAGGAATGTCCTTGCCTGTATAACTCACCTTGCAAATCTTTCACAAAAATGGCAGAAAATAAGCTTTCAGAACTTGCCCTTGCTTTTTGTTACCGTATTATTAATGTATGGAAAAACTGGGACATACACGCACCTTATATACACAGTCCATTGAATGTGTGCATGTATAAATATACAGAAATGATACACAAACATATCCCCAGACCAGCATCACCCTTAAATACAAGATCTGCACTGTTTGATTGTTATTAGCAGGAAAACTCCACCAACAGTGCAGTCATCTGTGCTTCTGAAAAATGTAAATGTCAATTTTTGGTCTTTAAAAATTATTAAGCCTGGTAAAAGATAGCAATTTCCAGTGTTTGCTTGGTTGGTAAGATGCAGGAGTGTAAGCATTACTCCTGAGAGCTGCCATTGGTTAGCTGGAGGGAAAATGGATATCAATTATACATAATCTAAGAAGCCTCTGCATAATAATCAGGCCCAGTAGGGGCTTTGGGGCAGCTTCGTTATTCTCTTGTAAACACAAGAGCCCAGATAGACATGTCAGTCAGGAGTAGCGGCTGCAATTCTTCCTTTTTAACACCTCCACATTCTATTGCTTCAATATGCAAACAAGGCTGTTTAGCTGAGGGTTGAGGCTGTGCTAATGAGCTCCCTGCACTAACCCTGAAGTAAAAAGGTTCTGTTTCACAGCTGCTCAGAGACTAGCTCCTCTGGGCATGCTCAGGTATTGGAAAATAATTCCTTTTAAACAGAGAAACGCCAATCAGGATTTCTTGCATACTCTTTTCTCAGCGTGCTAATGCAATTACCTCATAACTTGTGAACTTTTTACGGTGGCGGAAAAATGTTTTGTCTTTGAATTATGTATTTTTGACACCAAAAAGAAGAGAGGACTTGGAAAATTTAGCAGATGTAAAAATCATACCCTCCCTTAATTCCTGGAGGACCATAACTCAAGGCTAATTTTCACATTTCCTTTTTAAAGGTGGACAGTCCTTTTATCCCTCCCCTCCATGCGTTTCTCCATTTCTAGCATCATTTCCATTTCCTTTTAGCTGGTCAGTGTCATAAGTGACAGAGAAGGCTCACAGCGCACTGCTGCCAACTTCATTCCTGCTTGACACCAAAAAGGCCAACTTCTGTTGGTTTAGGACCTTGACTCTGTCCTAAAGCTAGGTTTCGGGGCATTGCTGAACTTAACCAACTGCATAATTGCCTTGGTAAAGACATACAGACCCCATGATAATCCTTTACGGATGAGCCGACATTTACAACTCATGATATGAAACATGACGATCTCTTGAATATCCAATTATTCTTATAAATAAAGTAGTTTTCTGCCTGGAACAGTCAGAAATCCCCACTGGGTTAATTTAGTGTCTGATAGAAATCATTTGGGTTTTCTGTTTAAAATAGGGCAGCGTATGATTTCTCGTACAACTCTATAAGATGCTCCCTGTCTTGATTCATTCATTCACGCTTCCCCAGGACCGTGCCTTCTAGCAACATGACACAGGAGAGCAGACCTATAGGCTGAGCCACAAAAATGTCTGTCAAGTGCATGTTACAACTATCTCAAACTGTAACGCATCCCTATGAAGAGAGACAGCACATTTTTAACTATTTAGCAGTCAAATATTGTGATCTACTCTTTTTCACTTTGTTATCAGTTGGATTTCTAATGGCTGTCTCCATGCGTGACAATCCATATTACTGAGTCAGTGGGAAAGTCTTAGCTTTGTAATATTTAAACACTTAAATTATTTATTATGTTAGCTTTATGGCATATTAAAACCCTGCTTAGACAGGTAGAGCTAACTCCCTTCTGCCTTGCTGAAGCTCATTAAATGGCCATCATAACTGGACAGACTTAATTGTGTTACATCCAAATAATTCTGTCATTTGGATTCAAATCCAAGGCAAATGGCCTACCCAGAAATCTCACTTACTTGACTGTGACTGGCAAATGATTAAAGTATCCTGTAAGCAGTTTACTTGTGGCATGTTGGTGAAAATTTACAAGTAAAATTAAGAAACTGAAATAAGATGTGACTTTACTTGTTTCACACTGTTTTTAAATTATACCATCCTGTTTTGGTACTAGTATGCCCAGCCAGCAGAAAACTCATTTATTCATCTTTTTAAAGGTATTTTAAAAATAATAGTTGCCAGTGATTACATTTATCCGTAGTTTGGAATTCAAATTTTCCAGCCCAGAGAATAAGTAACTGAAAAAAATATCTGCTTTCCATTCAGGTCAGCTTTCCAAATGTCAGTTTACAATTCTTCAGTTCACTTTGCATGGTCCAAATGATGAGCTTTTAAGCACTGTTATTATGAAATTATTCTATTGCCTTGTAACTCTCAAGAAGGAAGAATGCTGAGGTAATTAAAACATTTTTCTGGAACTCAGAGGACCCCCTCTTCTGAAAAGTGTCTGTGTGTCATTTTAGACAAGTCACTTGACGCTAAGGTTTTGTGAAACACAATTAGGAATTTAGGTACTTTTGCAAAAACTCACTAGGTTCTTCCTCTTTATGCAGTCATAGTTTCTTATGGCTGGATTACAGGTGTCACAAGGGTCTACGACCCAGAGGAGTGCCCAGCTCCATTGTACATCGAAAGTTTTGACACCGAAACCAACATTTTTCTTTCCTTCATTTTGTATTTTGCTTTGTCTATTTTTACTTCAAGCAGTTAGGACAAAAATGCCTTATGTTGTGGCTATGTGGTAAAAAACTCCCTCAGGAGTAAAAATTCCATTCTGACTATTAATTTTCTACCAGCCATCTATCAGGTAAGGACTTCTATACACAGTCAGTAGCATCCAATAGAGGTGAGATTAATCTCATATAAATATGAAAAAAGCGATGAAATTCTTTTGCTGCATTCATATACAGTTTGACATTGACATTTTGGTCCCTACAAGAGGTAGCAACAGGGTTATGACACCAAAGTGGAGAAAAATACCTTAAAAATAGTAAATGAACTGTACTGTATAATCAGGGGAATTGTGCAGTGATTTTATATTTGGTTTTGATACATAAAAGAAAAAAAGATTAAGCCATGGAAAGGTGCACCTGTAATACCAACTTTTTCATCAAGTGTCTCCAAAATACGAATACTTATTACTTCATTCTATTTAAAAATACCTTGCATTGTAATTCAGGGTAGTGATGTTCAACCAATGGACTTACAGAGTCTCCCAAACCAGCCAATTTTTATCAGCTCACAGAATAATTTCCTAATTCTCTAGGATTTTGCAGAAGGCTTGAAAGATCTCATCATGCAAATTGCTTGTTTGAAAGGCTAAACATAAAAAATAAAGGACAACAGGATACATTTAATCACTCTTGGGATGCTTTTCCCTTCTTTCTAATCACATAAAAAACCTTTCTATATGTTTATTCCTTTGATTTTATGTACGTAGCTGTAACACACCATAGGCAATAATGACTAGCTGGATACTGACTTTTAATATTTAATTTATCATTGTATGTATAAAACAATAAAAAAACCCCCACCTTACACAAATATTACTATGGAAAATACCCTACTTCCAATGCAACTGGACTACTGGAGGCAAGAAATTCAAGCTAGGTGGACTAGTAGCCTGCTGGGAAATGGCAAGGTCTGTTGTACAATGCTGGGCTGTGGTATGGATACTTAATTTGATACAACTTTGATCTAGAGGGCACAGATTGTCACAATCCAGGGCTACTAGCCATGAGCTGGTTTGGGACGTGGGTATATATGAAATGAGGATTTTGTTCTCTTCCCTTGAATATACCTGAAATAGTTGATCCTGTTCAGGTCTGCTTGAGAACCACTTAAAGGACTGTCCAGCCTGGCTTCAGAAATGGCACGGACCAGTGTTGTGCATTGGAAAACAAAATATTCTGGTAGAAATCATCCAATTTCCCTAGGAAAATAAACAGAACCCCCATCAGTAAGACAGCATCAAGTGAAACAGAGTAGTGAAATAGACTTTGGGGCAAATGCAGTGGCTGCCTGCAGTTGGGGTGGGGATGGAGATGGACTTGGCCATGGTACATGCCAGTGTGAATCACCCATTTCATTGGTTGGAGGCAGATACTGCCATGCTTTAGCCTCTGTCTGGGATCCTGCTGAGTCTAATACTGGCTTTGTTATAATACATACATTAAGATTACTTATTTATTAATATTGTTTTCCTTCCATTGAAAAGAAAGCAATTTAGTTGCTAGTTAGTTTCATTAAATACTTTCAGTGTATGAATGTTTTCAAATTAAACACTGACTCCATAAAATCATCCCAGGTACTGTTGTAGCTTCAGGTCATTAATTCTATTTTTTAAAGTATTAATACAGATGAAGGAACTTTGTTCTTTGTCTACCAAAGTGCCTGAAGTGAACTTTTTTGCCTCTACTCCTGCTAAATTACTAATTAGTTCAATGTACCTCAGAGATGAGAGCCTTTGAGATTGGCAAAACTTGTGTTTTCAACAAAAGTTAGACAGTAGTTGGTGCTCTTGATGACAGATTTAAGGTGAAAATGATATTTCTTCTTTTTTTTTTTTCCTTGAGCAATATAAAAGAGTGAAGCAGTTGATTAAAACAGACACAGTGTCATCAAAATTGTGCAACAGTCTAGCTTTAATACAATAATAGAGACCCCCCACCCCAAAGAAAAACATTATATATCTTCTCACGGGAAAGTGTTACTGACATCTGCAGTTTCAAAGCCTGTTAGGAAGTCTTAGGTTCAGGCTGGAGATGTTGTAGCTGTTGGTGCCAAACCCATGACAGGTGAAGTTGAATAGGAAAGGTACTCCTCCACCACTTTGGCTCCTTCCCTCCATGGTGAGGAGAAACAGGAAAGCCAGGGCTGAGGCAGTTGCCTTGGGCTGTTAATAGTGTCCTTGGAGTGCTCGAGCTCAGCCTGTCTATCCTGGGGTAGATTTGCTCAGGAATTAAAGCAATGATTCATACCGCACCTCTTAAAAGCAGAAATTCTTATTTATGCATTTGAAAAGGGGGGAGGTGGGAATATTAGAAATATACCTTCCCACTTCTCTCATGCTCCTCTTCAAACACATGGAGATTGAGCTGATATGTAGGGTATTTGAATGTGCAGTGACCTTAGGAGAACAGTTGTACTGTAAAATGCTGGCTAGCATATAGTGGCTACTGCACTTTCAGCCATGGAGAAGGCGGCAGAGAGGCAACTAGGGATAACATTCCTTTTAAAAAATTCAGGTGCTGAATATTTAGTAATATGATAAAGAGAGTGACACCAAAAAAACCTATGACCTAAAGAGCCAAACAAACTTATCTATCTTATGAGTACTAATGTACTTAGTATCTTTTTAATCATGTGCTTTTGTTTGGGCTGAAAACATTAACAAGACATAACTTCACAACAGAATCGCAATTTGTACCTAAAACTGGGAATATCAAATAGCTATTGCAACACAGCAACAAAAAAGAAAGTTGTTGGCTTTTATTGAGATAAATATTATGATATGTTGGCCTAAAAGATTTTTTTTCCTAAATTGTATTTTTCTTCATGGATAGTAATTCCTGACAAAATCAAAGAAAAAACTTACATAAGTTCAGAATGTAAATTACTGGGTATAATGATGACTAAATATTTACAGATGTTGATACATAGAGCACCAGGAACAAAGTAACAGATAAGAATAGATATTGTTACTGTCCCCATGTCACATATAAGGAACCCTGACCAAGAAATTAAGTAATTTGTTTAGTGTTATTTGATAAGCCATCACACATATTGAAGAAGGTCTGAAAGCTAGGGGAGGAAATTCTGGCTGTGCTGAATATCAGAGATCTGTCAGTGATTTCAGTCTTTACCTGAAAAGACTTTTCCTAGGCTGTGCTTTTAGATGGTCTGTCTTCTTTAAGTCTTTCTTGTTTAGCTTAGTTTTGTCAATTATTTCTTCACTAAGCCAGGGAAGTTGGGAAGGAGAGATAGTAGATGCTAAGAAAACTATTTACTTTGTGAGCACAGACTGTATTTCAAATATTGAAACCTTCTTATATGCACTCACCATTGTTCTGAACACCCTGAGGAAGGAAACAATAGTTGTGTTGGAGAGTTTTAAGCCCATCGTGAACCAGAATTTTCACACATAAAGCAATAACGTATATTCCCCAACAGCCATATTCACTTTAGAAAGCCCTTTAGAAAAAAATGTTGCTTTTGGGCAATAAACCAGGTATCCCTTTGGTATTGATATATTTTGTAAGTCATTTATTTAAGTAAGAAAACTGAAGGTCTTTTCTTTAGTGGGTCTTTCGTACTGGCACTTTTAAAAATGAGGACATGATGAGTTATACAAGCTCTCTCAGCTTTTATTATTCTAAGATTATTTTATTATTGCTAATCTGCCTCCAGCACTGGCCCTAGCCACTTGGAGACCTTATGTTAACATCCTCCAGAGCCTCCAGGGGAGGGTCTTGAGAAATCTCTTCATTTTTTACAACAACTCTTACCTCCCCCTCCTTCCTCATTTTGCCTGCTTTCAAGCCAGTGACAGGTTGCATCACAAAGTGAGAATGTGCGGTAGCCCTCCTGGGGATTAATGCTGGAAAAGAAGAGAAAATAAACTGAAGATAGTGGTTTCTCAGGCAATTTCACAATTCTGATCCACACTGGAGTGATTTTTGATTAACTTTTCAGTGGTTTGACTGTATGCAGAAAGAAAATGATTGGGAAGCAGTGAGCAGTGGGAAGAATGGAAGGCCATGGCCACAGCTTCCTGAGCCGCTTTAAACTGCAGGGTCTTCTCCCAGGCACTCATTCCCATCTACCTCCTAAAATCCCAGTGTTTCAGTTCAGGGGATCCCACCAGAAAACTCACTGCTGCTCTGAGGTCCTCCCTGACAGAATCCATTTTACTGACAGTGTAAAATCAAATTTGCTTACAAGACTGGAGTGCTTTGAGCTAAGTCTAGGTCATAGTATCAGTTATCTCTGAAATTGTTGTCCCAGTCAGCAAACTTGTATGAGGTCCCAGAATGGTCCGAGTCTAGATCTGAAGATCAAAGATATGATCCAAGACAGGTATACCTTCAACTGTCCTCTTGTCCATTGCCATGAGCCATCCAGCACTGCCAATCCTGCAATTAGCTGTGTTATTAAAAACAGAAAAGAAATTTGGGGTTTTATTTCTTACAAATTTCTTCAAGTAGATTACTGGCCCTAGATCATTCAAGTTAGATCATTTAAACTCTCTAGCCTTCCTTTTACATTTCAGAATTATACCCTGTGGAGACCTATTTTTCTGCACATGGGGATTTGGATACATGCTAAGAGGGGACACTGATTTACTTCCAAGTGCCAGGAGGGGAGGTGTTGGAAAACTAATAGACTGTGGAACTGAAATAAGAGCCACATCTGCACTCTACACGGTGGGTGACTAAAGTGAGGGGGTGGAATAACATCCCCCAGACCACCTGACAGATAAGGGGCACAAGAGCTCTGTGATAATAGCTTTTTATCTCTGATGTTCCCCAAAATTTGCTAGACTCACCAGGATGGTTCTTTTCACCTGGAGGGAGTCAGCCTGCTTGTCTAAAGAAAATATTTAGTATGAGCTTTGAAGGGAATTTCTCCTTTCCTTTGGCTCCATATACTGAGTTCCTGGAAAGGACAAAGTAGGGTGATTTGGATGTGAAGGGCAGTCAAGTAAGCAGAAGTCATGCAGAAATCAAAATTATCCATGCTCTAAGCTGTCTTTATGATGTATCTCTGTATGTTTGTCAGTTTGCTTACTCTCCTTGGCAATGCCAGTAAGTAAGAGCTGCAGGGGTATGAGCTGAACCATGCCCTCTGGCCTCAGGGCCACAGACCTCTCCCTGGGCTGTTTCATTTACTAGTGTTAATGCCACATTTTTCATTTGACTCACCTGGGTAGTTGTCTGCCTATCTCTTGGAGGTGATGTGAGGGTCTTTGATCAGGTGTGGATTTAACGCTCCCTTAGCACTGGTGCAAGCTCCGGTATAATGCTGTGTGGTTTTAGCCACACAGTTTAGAGCCATGTTTGAAAACCTTGATTGACATCTGAAACTGGGGACACCTTGGGAAGTTTGTTCATGCATGTTACAACATTTCTGCATGGAAAAGCTTATGAGCCGAAGCCTGTATCTGCTTAAGGTCTTCAGCACATAACACCTGCTCCTGTTGGTCAGTCCCTTAAATGTAAATGCTGAGATGGCTTCCCAAATGCTTCCCGATGCAGCAGAATGAGGGATCATTAATTGCTGCAATCCTGGACTCAATTGCTAGGTTGTCTAAACTCAGATGGTTTTGAAAAAGCCAGCCACATACTTTATCCAAACTGAAATGTTTCCTTAAAGCAGCAGTGGACTTGGAGAATGTGACTCCGTCTGAGATCATAGGAAAACCAGGTAAGTGAAGAATAAATGGGATGTCACCCTGCTTGTGGCTGAGCTGATTTGAAAATTAAAATCTATTTATGAATTGGACTGTTTCTTGCACAGCTTTTTCAACATTGCAGAAATTATTTAGACTTTTTGTCTATAGAGTATCAGTCACCTAATAAATCCTTTTCACAGATTCACATAATTCTCACACCTGCCACTCACTTCTGCAGCCTTCAAGAAAAAAACTCTGTTTCCTGAAAATATGGGAACAATGCAGGGAGGGTGAAGGTAACTTTGTTTTTACTATTTTTTTTAAAGACAGCCTGTGTCTGGCAGGACCCTTTCCTTCCCCCACTCTCTTTGTGTTTCCTACACAAAGGTCAAGTGCAATCACGGACCACAGTGAAAAGGCTTAGGAGGCTAAAAAGGCTTAGAAGAAGTTATAAGAGTGGTGACTGGGCTACTGAATCCAGATGGAAAAGACCTGTGTTAGGCAAAAAGTGGGTCTGAATGAAGTAATTTTTCCTCCGAATGGATGACCTTGTTCTTGTAGGGCAGAGCTCCAACAATCCCTGCAGCAGAAGCTGCAGAACAGTTTGCACTGTGCTTAAATGACCCCTGAAACAGAAACAGGAGAGGAGTTACACTCCAGTGCAATGATGAGGATGTTTACCTACGTCTCCAAGTACTCTGAGAAGTACCCTGGAGTACTCTACAGCACTCTGGTGAGGGCATGCTCTGCTGAGGATCATCAGAAAAGCCTGACCTCAAATCCCAGAAGCAGAGGCAAGAACTCTAGTTTGGACATTATAGGATGTGCTCCAGTGATTGAGCTAGTAGATAAGCCAGTGCAGCTTATCTGGCAACAGATTTGTGAACCTAGTCCTTCATTTCCTTGGTCTTTCCTGACAAGTGGATTTAGATGTTTCATTTTGTCTCCTAGGGAACATCTTGTACAAATGGGAAAAGATGTCTTCATTTTTGGTGTTGGTATGGAAAATAATTCAAAGTAGTTTCAATTCAGCCATTTTTTTCTGTTTTGTTGTTTCCACATGGATTTGGGTGGAAAGGGGAAAGAATGGATTCAGCAGTCAAATGTAGGATTTAACTGTGTACAGAGCCTTACTCTCAACTCACATAAGCCCTTTTGAAATACCATGCTTTGTCCTCACTAAAAGGAAAAGCTGTTCCTTCATGTGTTAGTTAACAAAGGTTAAGTAAAGCATATTACAATCTGAATTATACAAGGCTGTTGCAGCTTGCTTAAGTGTTAGCAGGTCAAAGAGAACACTGCATCCTTGATAATGTTTTAGTTTGACCTGCTAACAAATGTTAATACATCTGTCTTGTTCAATGCATTTTTTTTGTGTGAATGTGCATGTATTTAAGGACTAGAAAAGAAATGTTATATGTCAGACGAAAGTCCTTCAGAATTCAGTGAGTGTCATTTAAATGAACAGCAATAAATCACTGAGTACAAGTACACTACACATCCCCCACAGAGGACACAATGTTATGCAAATAAAGACTTTGTGGACAATATTTCTGCAAATATTTTTCCATCTTTTAAGCATTTCCCTACATAAATCCATTCAAAGCTAGGCAACCCTATAAATTAACAATTGGCCGGATTCATAACAAGCAGTAATTTTTGATTCAGGGGAACGTTAGCAAATAAATGACGGCTCTGTCATTTTTTTAAATTCTATTAGCAAATATTCAAAGTGAGTCTTATTGTCTTAAGTACTTTTAATTATTTTTACAGAAGAGGATAGGCAATAAACATTACATTTATTGGCTTCTTGTGAGCAAATATTTGTCTGTTACCGCTTGGTTATATGTTACTGTTGCACTAGCAGTGGTCCCTGACCCAACTGTACTACACACTCTGCAAAGACTCAGAAGGAAGAAAATCCTTCACCACACAACCCACAACTTTTAAGTACAAGACAGAGACGACTGGTAGGTCCATTGCAACTAGACGAAGCACAAAGAAACAGCAAGGCAATGCAGAGCTGCATGTGTGGCAGTGATCTCAGGGCACCAGCTGCCTAGCCACTCTCAGGGACTTGAAATATGAAAATGCTTGTTTGTGAATTTAAGATGTGGGCAACATTTTGCTAGTCCTTGAAAGCTAGCAGGAGCAGGCTCTTGAAGGCAAAGGTGAGGAGTTCACGGCTGATGAGATAAAAAGTGGGAGTGCTGGAGGTACACACAGAAAGGAGCAAGGTGTTAAAAGCAAATAGTCCAGGAAATGGTTGCAAGGCTGAGTGCATATGAAATATCTCAAGCAGTTATAATGAGATGACATTAATGAGTGTTCTAGCAGTATCCCAATATTGAGACTTTGCTCTGTGATGTCTTTTTTGTGCCAAATTCATCACCTCTCAATGCCCTTTTCTCCAGACGGGTCTTCTTTACAATGCAGAAGATAACAAAAGTCCTCTGAAAGAGGGAAATGCATTGCTCTAGCCACTATAGAAGGCAATCACTGCACACCACCAGAACATATAGTAAAAAGTAGGAGAGAAAAGGAAAATAAAAGGATTACAGCTGTAAACTGAAACAACTCTTTTTAAGGCACCCTGCAGTTTTTTGGTTTGTTTTGGATTTTGTTTTGCTCTTTACCCCTCTTATTTTTACAGATTACAAAGCTTTTCAACTTGTTATTAGCAGGCAGAATATCTTCCTGTGTTGTCTGCAAATTCTTACTTGCATAGATTTGTAAGTAAAAAAAAGTTTATGTTTGTTACAGCATGTGCTATTCTCCAATTAACTAAGGAGATGAAAAGTCACAACTGTGCTATGATGTTTTATTAAAATATAAAAAATAGCAAGCTATCAGCACAAGCCAATTAAATAATACTTCTTGTCTCCAGATTAGCCTACACACAGATTTATATTTACATTTATATTTTATTTGGCAAAAAAAATCAGTCTTTACCCCATATAATCAAGCTTGATATTCCAGAAAGATTATCCATTTACTGTTGCTGGAAGCACAACAACAACAAAATACGTTAAAAAAAAATCCCAGACCCACACATCATACATTTTAGAAACCTGTAACACATCAGCACAGTATGTCCATAGAATTTCAGAGTTCACAAAACAGCAAATATGTAACAATGACCACTTATTAAGACTGACGTGTGGGGCATAGAGGTGACTACTTCAGCTATTCTTGTGTCTCTTAACTTCACTGATGCTGGACCCATCATGCTCACAAGAATCCTTTCTGAATGGGTGAATTCTCTAATAGTTCATCAGTGCCCAGGACCTGTTTAATTTTTTAAGAATTGTCTCTAGCAAATTAGGAATAACGTGCTATGCAATACAACTCAGTCCTGTGGATGGCATTTACCACACACCCTATTTTGAGCAGGAAATGGACCAGATGGCCTTTGGAGGTTTTTTCCAACTTATTTGTTCTATACTTCTATATTGCCATGCCATTTTTTTGAAAACGGCTTTATCCTGCCATTAGCACTCCAAATGAACCACTATAATGTCATTGCTAGGAAGACACTGAAATCTTTGTTGTACCTCTCGTATTTTCTGAGTTAACCTTCATAGGCTGTGGCAGGAAAAAAACATTCAAAGTATTCTGGAATAGTGGTTTACTATTGCAGCAGGTTAAAAAAACCAAAAGCAGGTATAGCATGTCCTTAATATATTAACATATGTGTATATTAACATAATAGATAACTATAACATGTTCATACAATATGTAAACAAAATACATAAATGGTTGAATCTTTGTGCATGTGCTTTTTGTATTGTCATAGGAACCTTGACTTTATGTTCAAGATGCTCTTCAGAACTGCACAGTATTACCTGTGCAGTTAATATACGTGTTGGTTCTCTCTAGCAGAAAGACATAGGAACAGGTAAATCAGAAGCTGGGAATCCCATTGTCTCAAACCAATTTTTATTCCCAAGCACATTGGTATGTCTGATTTCATAGGAGGGTCACACCAGTAGCTGGAAGATTTTCTGTAAGTTTCAAACTGCTTATCTGCAAACCCAGCTTGCCTGAGAAGTGTGGGGAAACTGTGACACAGAAGGAGTAAACTGGTAGGAGCACCCTCCACCATATATCACGTCTCAAGTATATATCCATATATATTTGAGACAGCTGTTTGCATTAGTTTCATATGAACTGTTGGATGCCACTGCATGACACTTTTTTTGTGAAATGCTGTTTGCTTTTGTGCTTGCACACACAATAGCTCCTCAATCAAATTACTGTATCATTCAGATGTGATTCTCCCAACACATTGTTGGTCAATGCTTTTGTGTATTCCTAGTGTGTCTGAAAATTCTTCCAGCCTGTCCCTGAAAAATTGACCTATATAGCAAATAGTTCGAATGCACCAGGGGCACTTCATGTATTAATTTAATAGTCTGTCCACAAGTATAAATGCAGAAAAATGAGCAGTATAAAGGACTGGCAAAGATACACTCAGTGGTGCACAAAATAACTTCCACTGGCAAGAATGTTAGTTGTCCCACAGTGGAACTAAAAGCAAATACTGGACTTGAAATACTCCTGATTGGGTGGGAATCTGAAAGACAAAGCCAAGAATTAGTGAGCACAGGGTGGAAATGAGTAACTGATGGCTGGTGACATCAGAAATAAGGTCAGGGAGGGTTGAATATATCCATACTTTAATACCTATGCAGATGAGGAGCAAAAAGGATTTGCAAAATGAAGATACAACCTGACTGGAGTAACTGGAGTGAGTAACTAGAAAGAGACCATTGTCAAAGATAATGTAGTGGATAGAGCTGAAAGACAGGGTGAAAGAGAGTGCTGTTTCCAGTGACAGAAAAGAGGTAAAAATGTGAAATTTTTTCTAACTGTATTGCATTTAACCTTGTAATTCTTTCACCTTGTGATTCTTTCCAGTTCATATTACTTATCAGATGGAAATAAAAATCCATGTGCTTGGGTTCTGTTTTCTAAAATCACGCTGGCTTAATACAATATTACTAATATATACTGAATTCTAGCACATGGTATCATAAGTCTTTACATTCTTAGTTTTATGCCATCAATTCTGTATTGTATAATCTGTATAATTATTGTATCAAAGAAGACCAGAGGATGATATTAAAGCCTGTAGAGACACACATCCCATGTTCTAATAAACTTCAATGTAGGTTTAGACAATAGTGCATCAAAATGCTTTCATTGCTGTGAACAGGGTTTTTGAGTAGGGAAGTTCTTTAGGAAGGTTTTAAAATCATCGTTGTGAAGGATTTGTATCCAGAGCAATAGAAATTTTTCTGGTGGTAGGTTGTACTATATTTCTAATATACATGTATTTGTGGTTCTTCTTATTGAAATGTGCCTAGAGGACATCATGGAAGGATTAGTTCCGTATCTCCCACCTCAGCCCAGATCTAACAGTCAGTCCCAAAGTTCTCCTATAGATTTCTCCTTTATTCAGAAATCTTCTTGTCACGCTTCTGATATGGGGAAGGAGGAGTTTATAAATATTGTCTTGCCTTGTATCCTGGAAAAAATGCCTGTCTCCTAGTAGTTCATTCTTGGAGAATCATGTAATTTGAGAAACTGTCCTGGCATGAAGGTCTGATGTTTTTGTTTTTTTAAAGTTTTTAATTCATGTCTTTTTTTAAAGCATGCTATTTAAGGATAAAAAAAGAAAAAAGGTCATAAAAGTGAATTTTTTAAACTTTTGTTTATATTCCCATTTAGATTTGATTCACAATAGCTTTGCTTGTGTAGTTGAAATCACCTTCTCTGAAGACAAAAAGTTACAGTGAATAATAGAGCATAGATTTGTTGATAGCTTGCATCATCTCATGAATTAATACCTCTGTATTACGTTTATGGAGTACAGTAAAATATGTTATCTGGGTAGTTAATCAACCTAAGCCATTAGTGGTGAAATGCTTTGAAATGTATACCAACTAATTATGTTGAGAACTATGTATCTTAAGAAATATCTTATGCTGCAGTACATTTATGCATATGGAAGAATGCATTTAAAAAAAATCTCTTTAACGAATCAAGATTTTTTGTTTTGATTTTGATGTCTTTCTTTTATGTTATAGTGTATTTTCTAATGTATTAAATAGAAAGTAAATAAAAAAAATAATTTAACATTCTTACAGTGTTGGTACAATTTGATATTACTGAACCATATTTGCTTGGATTTTTCCTGAAACAAAATGCTACCAAAATTAAGACATTTCTGAGGGAAGTTTGGTTTTCAACAGTAGTATTTTCTGAGGATGTCAATATTCTTAGAAATCTTTTAACTGAGTTAACTTCAAAATTGCTTATCTAGGAGCCCTTGTTAGGAAACTTCTTTCAGTTTGAAAGGGAGTTAAATATTTTGGTGGTCATACATGGTGAAACTACTAAGAATGAATCATTTGAAAGAAAGGATGTAGCTCAGGGTTTTTAATCAATATGTCTTCACCAAAAGAGAGTACTTTTGAATTTTTCCAACATAGTATCATTTTGATTCACAAACTGACTCTCTTTTGGGAGATCTACACCCTGATTCTTAGCAAAAGTAAATCAGTATTGTCCAACTGACTTCTGTGAAACTGTATCACTGCAAGCCAACTACATATCTGCTCCATCTCTTCTATTAAAATTGATGGGAGAAAGATGTGTCCAAATGACCTAGAATACTTTGAATCTATATTTTCTTGAATTGGGTCAAAATAATGCTTTTAACAGTATATATCTTTTTATAGGTTGTGTGTGTGTGTGAGTATTAAATGTGCTGAATGGCCTAAATGTAAACTGTGATTGATTATTCCCATATGACCCCAGTCTACTTCCAGTCCATTGGTTAGGATATGATAAAAGACTGTTTTCATCAAGGACTTGGCATCCACTTGAAAACTGGATTTGGCTATGACAGCAAGAATGAACATAGTAGAAACAGGGAAGTTAATCAACCTAAGCTAAAAGTCACAGCTCATATGAGCCTAGGACTCTGCACGCATAAAAAAATAAAATAAAAATAGAGTATTAACATCTCCTGGTGTTAACTAACAATGTGAAACAAACAAAAAGATTCTTAAAATCTTTCCTTCTACTATTTACTGTTTTTACATTTCATGAAGTGCAAATAAAATGACCCAGTTTTCCACTAGCTTTATAAAGGTAGAACCTACAAACTATACTTGTGTTAAGTAGTCCTTTACTCCATGGGTGGCCTATGAGTAAGGCTGCCAGGTCTTGTCTTGTGTCTCTGGGCATTTCTGGGGAATTTTCTGTTTTCTTAATCTTTTTCAGAGAAATTAGAAGACAGCATGATATACTTCTACTCACATGAACTTTTGAAAAGTAGGTCTAAAAAATATTTTTTCCCTCTTCCAGATTCTATTCACGTACTAGAGAAAATAAAGAGTGTGGCTTATCTAGATATTAGAATAACATGTGAACTGAAGTGACTCTTTATCATGGGACAGTCCAACAGGTGTTGAATGAGATAAGACCATTTTTAGCCATTTTGCTGCAGATAGTATTGGCTTACACGACAAAAAGTGAGGGAATTGGGATATTACAAAAGAGTTTGTGGCTTTCACATTTTAGAACTTCTCTTCATAAATGTGGTCTGAACTCTTGCATATGTCTTTTCTTCCTATCCTTAGTTGTCAGATTTCTGGCACAGTGTATTGTGGATTATGTCCATACAGATATTCCTGTTGTCTCTATTAAGAATGTATTTTGTGTATTGTTTCGGATGGCTTTTAGGCTAAGTTCATTCCCTTTGCTTTTGTACGTTCCTAAGATTTATTGCTCTTCATTTGATGTGAAACTGCTTTCTGGTGGAGATGGATCGCAATTGTAAAAGGGTTGGGCCCTCTGGAGAGTTATTTGCTAACCTAAATATTGATCTTTTCTTTCAGGCTTTATCACCCCCACATTTTGAGATGCCCATAGTTATAAAACTCCCTTAATTTCACTGGGAGCCAGACAGAAGGTCAGAGTTTACCCCATGTGGAGCAATTTCTGGACTGATGTTTTTTATGGAATCCATAGCCCTTGGATCTGTTCATGAACTGAGATCCAAGAGAAGCATGAGTTTATGTTCTAAATGATGGCTCTGATAAGCCTGCAAGAACATTTTAATGAAAAATGCTGATGAAAACATACATATTTTCCACCAAAAGCTTCTTTATTTCATATTCATGCTTCAGAGAGTATAACTCTCACTATGGAGTACTTGCATGTGTATGCAAAAATGTGAATGCTGGAACATTTCTATTACTATCACGAGAAGCTAGTCGGAGTCTGTTCACCTTGTGGACCTGGGAGTGATCTCTTAGAGCATTCATTGGATCTGTACATGATACATTGTGCCTTACATTTTCTATGATTAATTCCGGGTTTGTAGAATTTGCTAATCCTGCAGACTTCAAGAAGGCTGTGTGTTGCTGGGGTTTGAACCCAGGTAGGATCCACTGATACACATGGGTTTTTGCATGGAGCTTAGTGAGAGGAGCACGAGCTGCAGAAGGATTTGGAGGCAGCATGAAGACATCAGTCTGTGAGCATAGGATGAATTTGCAACCTACTTGCACTTTAATCTCTTAATGAACAAATCCAGTGTGTTTAGAAGTGGGGTGCTCACAATGGCTAGTTTAGCCTTGGGGTTTTTTCATGCAAAGCTGTCCCTATGCTTGGTAGCAAGAGAGGCTCCAGCAGAGGGTATTTCAAAGCAGTAGCCAGGAGACATTGCATAAGGAGGTTAGCCCCTGAGGCCAAAGACGGCCTTTGTAAATACGCTCCACTACAGCTTTCATACTTTTACTCAAACCTGTGGTGTATGAAACTGCATTCATCTGCTTTGGGAGCTGACTAGACACGTTGCACAAACCAGAAGTGTGTACCCAATTAATATGTTTGCTTCTGAGAGACAGTGTATTATAGTGAAAGACTAAGAGACTGCCATGTATTGCATAATTAAAGAACCACAAAAATGAGCAAATGAAAAGCCAGTCTAAAAGAATGTCATAATATTTGAATGCTGTTATTTTTTAAAATTAAAAATGCAGAAAAATGTTAGGTCTTTTTATTTCTCAGAAAGCATTTTTAATTCAAAGGCAGACAATTTGGGGGGCTAAATAAGTCAACTGTCATCTTGGTAACTATGCATTCTCATTTGTGCTTTGACTGTAGTTTTAACTGAGAAAATCTGGGAAGTTGAAACATTTTCTCTAGCACTGATATGTCTGAATCTGTCAGGAATGGCCTGACACTTATCACTTCTCCATATCTCCAGGCAATTTTGAGCTTTCTCATTTGCGATTTACATGTAGCATAAGCAATTATATCCCAGTGTTTTAAGGAATTTCCAGTGACCCTCCATCCCTGCGTCGCACTGAGGTTTGCATGCAATGGCTACTCACCTCCATCAGCCACTCAGGCGGTCATTTCCTTGGAAAAGAGGAAAGCTTAACTTCTGATCCTTGTTCCCACCACTGTGGGTTACTTTGTCTTTTCCTTTGGGGCTAGAAAACAATCTTTTCTCAGACCAGTGCAAGTCATGTAGGGGGAACCAGTGGACAGTTGTGGGCTTGGGAACCAGGAGGACTTGCTCCATCCTAGCTGCCACTCTGCAGAAGCAGCAGCAGCAGCAGAATTTTGTTAACAGAGGTACCTCTGAGTGGGGCAGTCTGGGGACATCTTTAGTGAACCCACAGCATAGCACATGCTCCTAGCAAGAAATATAAAATAAAAGGTCAAGTTAAAGTTGCTTTTATACATCAGACCATTCTAAAATGTGGTAAAAATAATGTTATTGATGGCTAATTTTTTACAGATGAGCAAGGGCTTCTTAACTCTTATAAAGTTCATTTGATTAATGATACTCATTTTTTTCCTTGAGTATAGTTATTAATTTCGAGCATGAATGAATACTGGCCTTAGCTGTAATATATGTGCTCTTTTCCATCCCCCTGTATTGTCACTGGGGAGTTTTCTGGCTACATGTGCTTTTTCACATCTGTTTGCTAAATTAGAGATTCCTGTACAAAATATAGCACTCAGGAGCATTCTTTGCATTTGTGGCACTTTCTTGGGGCAACTTGGATCTGCAAAGCAACGGAGTTTTCATTCCTGATTTGTTTCCTCAATTGCAGACCATACATGAAATTTCCAGTGAAATCAGTCCTATTTCATTGATATATTGGGGGGCAGAGTTTTCCACCAGTCATTTTCATGCAAAACAGAGTTTAACCAGTTATTTTTGTACATGACATCCTTGCAAATGCTCTTCACATTTATTTAGCCACATGTTGAGAATCCTAAAGATGAGAAATTCTCTGAGTACAAACAGAATGTAAAATCTGACATCTCTAAAACTTCATACTTCAGGGCTGAGAAATATCACTGGGTTTTTTTTCCATTTATTTTACAGCATTTTTAATTCTGTGTTTACACTAGAATAGAAATGGCTTCTGAAAAGGAGAGCAGAACATCTATAACTAGATCTATCATATATACTTGACGAAGAGGGACGTCATATGCATATTTTTGCTATCTCACTGTATAACATTATTATGATATCAAAGTTTTACCATATTTCGGAATAAAATAAAATGGCATATTTTTAAACACCTGTGAAAATACCACTTGTAATAAATACATCCATTCCATATATTACAATACAACTCAATGAAGCTGTGAGTACACACAAAAGGTATTATTCAGTCTTTAAATATAACAAGTATATTCTGCATTTTAGAAAAGTGACAGTCTGCACTAAGAAGTTCACATGTATATTTTACCTCTTAGAAGAGGTGAAAAGAAATATGTGGAGGTATATGAAATATTTAATCAACAAGAAACACAAAAATAATAATAAAAATGCTAGGACAAATATATTTGTGATACAAGTCAACAGTGCCTATAGCTTTTTGGCACTGCCAATATGTTTCAGCTTAACTTCTGTAAGCAACACCAAAGAGTTTGCAATTTGAGGGGAGTATCTTTTAGAATTGAGGTAATGACTTGTTTAAATAAAGTTGATCAGTTTTTTTCACTAGGAAACTAGGTTAAAGAAAAAGTAAAAAGTATTTTCCAAATACATAAAAACATATTTTACATATTATTACTTTAAAATATATTTTAAATTAAAAAAAATCTAAAAACATTAAGCATTCCCCACTCAATCTTTGCAGTAGTTGGGGGAAAATGTAACAGAACAGAATGGTAGGAACTAAAGTGTAACAGAAAAGCTTCCTTTGTGTCTTATTTCCTGAAAAGAAATCAATGGAAAAGGCTGATATAAAAATTTTCAATATATTTCAGGAAACTTATGTGTATTTCCTCCCTATGAATGTGCAGTGTAGCAGTCACAGTTAACATAACACAAGTGCTAGGTGACATCCTGACAACAGAGAAGTCAACGGGATAATTGTCCAAATATCCTTCATGTGTTCAAACTTCAGTTCTAATCCTATTTAAGTCAATCTTGAGTCTCTAAAAGTCCTTTCAAGTTGATGTTTTCCCTGACTGGTGAGTCTGTTTTGAATTTTCATAAAGCATTATATGGGCTACTTACATTATGACAGTGTGAGAAAGATATGTTCCTTTTGATATGATTTAAAAATAAATGTTCAAATGAATAAAAAATGTGACTGATGCCAACTTCAAGCTTGGCTTATTTCATTGTCCTTGCAGAAGGAAAGAAAGTAGCTCAAGCTGAAATTAAGTTATTCTATATTAAATATACTACTATGGGAATGACTGAATATTACATGGAGATTTAGGTGATTTGCCAAAGGTCACAGGGAAATATGTAGGAGAGAGAGGAAATTAACCTAACTCCTAAGTTGTTAAGTACTTCATTGGTCTTTGGACCACTTTGCCTTGATTTCAAGTTTCTCGTGTAAAGATTATACATGCACATTGGATTTAGCTCAGTTTTGTCATGATGTTAACTTGTCCAGGTAGAATCTCCTACTAGTCTCAACCACGAATTAAGTAACAAAACCATTAATAAATTAAAATGACTGGAAATGCTTCATATGTTTTATGTCAGTGAGTTCTGGGAATGCAAAATAGCTTCAATGGAGTTATAGAAGAGAACACCATGGACCATTAACTTCTGGAATTTCCTGATCTGAGTGGTTGATTGAGCAACCTCAATGCTGCATTTGATGCTAGAATTTGCATTTGACCATGTATACATTTTATACGCTTTCACATATTTTAATATAACCTGCACGGGGTATTTTCATTTCTGAAATAGTTGGAAGGCATGATTTTGTTCAGCAGGGGAAAGTTCATAGAGTACATATAGAGTGTGTATGTAGTTTGCCAAAGTATATTCAACTCTGAAATTTTCAGCAACACTGTATCTTAAAGGATTCACTTCTGGGTTTCAATATGAATGGAAGGCATGTCTGGTTTTCCACCATAAAAAAGAAAAAAAGTGTCCTGGTCAACCACGAGTTTTAAACTTCAGCTCTGATACAATTGCACGTGTGTGGGTGGCCTCCCAGGTGAGTGCAGAGTTAGGCCGAAGTCAATGGGGCATGTGTAACCCATCAACGAGCATGTGTTAAATATCTCACTCTGACTGTACAGGGTGTGTAAGTTGATTATGGTCTCTACATTATAACCTTTCCAGTCCTTCCAACTGTATAGATGCATGCCAGCTGTTCTGGTGGCCTCAGGTTAAATTTAAGATAAAGAGCCATCATATTTGTGAGTGCACGGGCACATTCAGCTGTGTTGGCCTGAGATCAAGCCTTTGAAATCATGTGCTGGAGGTAGAACTAAGTAAAAATAACCCTTAGAAGGTTCAGAGCTCACAAAGAGGACACTGAAATAACCCAAACACACCCTCTGAGGGCTGTGAGACCAGTGCCCAAGCAGAAAACATAGCTCAGCTTTCACCTCTCTTCTAGCAGTTCCATCCTCCTATACCAGCACCAATTATTTTTGTGACAACCAGGAGTCAATGTTAGCTTTGGAGCCCTGGCCCTCAGCTCTTCTTTTAGACACACTTTCCTTATGTTTATTCATCTGATGAAATGCATTAATATGTGCTATTTTTCAGTGACCACTTGGGAAAAATTTGTTAATTTGATTTTTTTTTTTTTTAACGGAGCAGGTTTATCATCTTGGCTCTGCTGGGAAGAGCTATTTTTACGCTTTATTTACCTCTCTTGTATTAGGTTTTTAAGTCTGTGTACTGAGGACTGCATAGAAAAGCATCTTATTTACTATAACAGATTAAGACACTGATTTACTAAGTCCAGCCTCCATAAGAGCTATTACAGAGGAAGATGACCCCTTTCACTTTCTGCTCTCTCTGCGTCTTTATACACAGCGAAATATGATATATTGGTGAGCACTTTAGAGCACAAGCATGGGATCTGATTGCATTTAATTTGTATAATCTAAACAAAAAAGCAAAGAAAGCAAGCCTTCCAGCATGCCAGATCAGGGAACAAAAAAACCTCCTCATTAGCATGGAATGAAAGAGCTATAGAGGAAGAATCTAGCTACTGGACATGTATGATTTTGCCAACTTCATACAAAAAATAAATCAGCAGTGCCTTGCTGGATCTGCATTTGGTCAGTGTGGAGCAGAAAGGAAAAAGAGCTTTTGAGGAATGCTAAGGACACAGCCTATAAGTTAAGACATTCCTTAGCAGCTTTAAGCAACCTAGCCTAAGGCCCAGTAGCACTTTGGCCATAGCAGGTACAAGAGCTCTGTTTGGGCTAATTATCAAATATTTACTTTATTTCTTAGGGCTTCTATTTCATTGTTGCCCATGCTGAGCTCTGTGCTACTCTGCCTGTGCTATTTGGACTACATGAACTGGCTAGCTTGAAGATAACTACATGACCTGTGGTATAGACATCCCTCAGTAGCATAAAGGAGGACCTTTTCTCATGTCATTCACATAGTGCTGGAAAAAGCATGTGCTCCTTATTTTGTATAAGGAATGGCATATAATTGGCCTGCTCCAGGAGGTGGCCCAGTTGCAGGGAATTAGCAGTTGGGAGACAGAAGGTTTTTCTTTTTTCCCAGACCATTGAGCTTGTCTCAGTGTTGCTAAAGAATAAGATAATAGCATGGACTGTGCAATGCTAATATCTTTTAGTTGAGAAAGATGGTTTGAGAATTTTTATATCTCACCAAAAAGAGTGATGATTTGTTCACTCACTTCTAGTCCAAAAAGAAGAATCTTCTGGCATCCTCAGGTGAATGTCTCTGAGCAACTTGGCTAGCACACACTCCAGCAGGCTGGGGAAGCGCGGAGAAAAGACACCTTTAGGGAAGAATTTAGAACTGTTACTTTGCCACTACCTGTCTCTGATTTCTATAGATGCTGGAATAATTAAGTGGTTAGGAGAGGGTGTTTCATTGTAATGTACTCCACAAAACTGCTTTTAATAAGAAAAAAAAATTCTAGCAGTTTTTTTGCAAAGCAAAATTCTTCAAGGAAGAACCATATTCTACCCTGGGAAAATTACTTAGGGAAGGATGCAGCAAAAATGTGTTTTGCTCACAGCAAAATTTGTAAACCTGGAGTGGATGAGAATAACATATTTCTGTGCTGTTTGAAACTGGCAAAAAGCCAGATTTTTCTGCCTCACTTTATTTTAACATTTTTGCAGTTGTATAGAATACTGTTACATTTATCTTGGGAGAGGTACACCACTGGCATGAAGTTTCATGAAAGTGTGTAAGACTACAGAATGAAGCACATCATGGACTTGATTTTTCTTGCACTAATTTATTTCACTGAGATAAGTACTACTTATTTACTTCAGGCTGAGAGAGTGGAGATTAAAGCAGGAGGCTTTAACATGGCTGGAATGTGATGTCACGAGAGACTTTTTGACTTCATTAATTACCTTCAAAGTACTAAAAAAAACTTTAGTGCTATAAGGATTCCAAACAAAGGCAAAATATGTACTTACATATAACCTTGCCTGAAGTTCTTTTTCAGGGAAGAAAGTTCTCAAATAAAATTAATCAGGAAACTGCCATATCTTAAAAATCAAAGTTAGATTCCTTCATTGAAGAATTAAGGAATTAATGCAATTAATTTCTCCTTGCCAAGCAATGAAAATGAAGATTGGAAGTGTTCCATGGAAAATGGGGATGGAATGCATGAATATTTAAGTTTTTCTCTTTAGTGTTCTGAAAAAAATGTAATGTAAATAATTCTCTAGTATTTATTTTTAAATGGTTAAGCTTAAAGGAAGTCAATGTATGGAATACGCATTAATACATATTGTAGCTCTTCTGAATTTGCTGCATAATTGTATTTCAGCAGCTTGGATTTCACTGAAGGGGTAGTGGAGTTGAGTGGAATCTTTTCGAACCTGGGGGCTCCGAAGTGATTTTGAAGAACTACGCAGTTGTGCAGTGCCACCTGTTCGAGCTACTAGATAATCCAATTACTGTATATTTAATATCAAAGAGATATGAAATGTAAAGCCTGGAAAAATCACTCTAAAATTTTGACACTAAACTGAATCTGTAAGCTTGGGCGTCCTGTAACGTGTCTCTTGCCGCGCTGCATGAATTCTAGCTTCTAATTAGGTACCTCCATCCCCCGTATACATACCCATGTCTGTCCAAGGGGGAATGTGCGATTCAATGTAGGACCTAAAGGACCTGTGAGGTTGCCTAAGGTAGCCCTTAGAAAATGCTGGAGAGGCGCACAGGTATATAACACCTATATTTCAGCTAGCTTCTACCTAGGGGACTGGCTAAGGGCCTGGTGCGGTGTGGGCAGTGTTGGTGGGGCTGGCAGGCAGCAGGAATGGCAGCTGCGTCACACGGTGGTGGAGCTCGGGGCAGGGCAATGGGTGCCAGTGCAGGCATCACTGCGCATTAACCATGGAGATGTCCAGCCCTCGTGCAAGGTAACCCAAACGCAACAGATCGGCAGTTCACTATCGCACGGGGAGGCTTGGCACATGAATGGTGGATTTGGTACATAAAGTCCATGAAATGGTTCTGATGTGAACAGGGTATATTGCAGGGGCTGACTGCTCGTGTACTGCTCACTGATTTTTGTTACTGAATCTGTCTCTCAAATAGTTAAGCACGGTGAATAGTAACACAAATTAAATGTCTGCAAAACTTCTGTCAAAACTTCCGGTAACCCAGTATTTTGTCAGTTGCAACTTAAAATATGTAAACATAGCAATTTCACAGCAGATCATCATTTGGAGTAAGAACATTTCTGACTGTTACTATTACACTGTACACTCAGGTATGTTTATAATGCTGGCAAAGGTTTAGGAGCCTCAGCAACTATCCTAAAGAATTTTATTTATTTAATTAATATTTTCAGAAAAAAACTGGTTTAGATTTTGTGTGCAAAAGCTGATCTTTCTTCATCACTCAAACCAGGCTCAGAAATGATGCAGTTTTTGCTGTCCCATCCTTTCTTCTTTTGCACACAGCTGGGGTTGGACTGGAAAGATAGTTTGTGCCATGTGGGCTGTCTCAGAGATCATGGATGTAGAATTAGGTGATCTAGATTTTTTTTCACAGCCAGGTAAAGATAAAGCTAAACACTGAGAACTATATTCTTAACTCTACTGTCCAAATTTATTTATCAATTCTAATTTTGCAGAGCCTAATAAGGAATAGTTTGGACAGATCTTCATTTATCTTGGATTTTGAGTGTTTGCCTGAATTTCTTGAAGACTTTCGTTGTATGGTGTTTCAAGATGGGGCAACCAATTGCCCAATGGCTTCAACCTGGCTTCTGGGCATAAGGAATCATTGACAAATGAACTGTACAGCTGTTGCCTTGCATGCCAGTGAAATCTTTACCTAGGAAACCAGGAGTTGTAGAAATAATATCTCCTAGCTAACAATAATAATAATTTGTTACAATGTGCTAATTAGCTACCAAGTGTCTTTCAGAACCAATGGAGACTTTTGTGACCCTGCCTTCACGTAAGATTATGATTTTAGCTATCCACATGCCTCTGGTGAATTTGAGGACTTACTTAGACAGACCAGCTCCTTCTCAAGAAAAAAAAGAGAGTTTCTTCTCTTGCCCATCAATGCCTAAGCACTGCCAACATCCTCCACCTGTGAAGGGGCAGAGGTTTTTGCAGTTTTATCTAATTTAGAACTAAGACCAGATTGACATTACAGTTTTCCGCTGAATGCCCTAACAACCCTGATGTGGAATAAAAATTCATAACTACCTATGTCTTTACTGTACAAAGTCTGGATCTGATTGATAGGTGTGATCCAGGACTGTGGATCTGTGTTAGAGGCATTAGCTGAGCAAAACCCAGGCCTTAGTTGCAAACTGTGTATGCTCAGAGCTTCTTGTTGCAAGGACTGATGTAATTTTCAGTATGCCTACAGATAGAAAGTGCTGAAGTACTGGGATATCCACCTTGCTGACACTTTAGTAAATAAGTGCTTGATTCTTATTTTTAACTTTTAGACTTTATAAAGTCAATAGTTACTTGTTTTAGTAGATTTCTTAGGCTAATACATTGTGTCATACATGTGAGATGTGGCACATATGGGTGTTTCTCTTCTAAATTTAAAGCTGGTCACAGCTGCCCCTATTTCTGCCAAAAAGCTTCATTTGTTTTTTAGATGCCAAAAATAATCACATGCTCCTTAAATCAAGAGTTTCAGCTGCTTCATATCTCTGTTGACTTTCTGAAACTTCCAGCTTTGCCTAGACAATTTCTGCATACAAACACGCTTTTCAATACAAGGATATATAGTAAGCCGAAAATATTAGATGATAGAGTAAGAATTTTAATGGGATGCACTGACATGCGGTTCTAAATAATAATTTATTTTCTTATGCTAGTTGCAGGGTCATCCATGTGCATGAATTCAGTCTTGAAAAGCTAACAGATTAAAGTGAAGATTAAGCATCAGCTCACTAGGTATAGTCCAGTCTGTGTTGTTCGGTCTAGAAAAGAAAGAGCCAAAGAGGAATCTAGGTAGTGCCTCTGCTCAGTAGTCTGAATAAAAAAAAAAAAAATCCCCTTTATTTATTACACTCAAGTCTTGTGTCCCCTGCAAGAAATGCCAAAGGGAGTCCTTTTGTTTGGCAGAGGTGCCTTATTATGAGTGTCCAGAGGCTGTATCAGTGAAAAAGAGAGAATTTATAGTACTTTACAGACTGATCAGGCAGCAGAATTAAACAGGCCAGCCATGCTCAAACCAAAGACACTTTCACCCTCCAGCTGCTTTCAAACAGAAAACAGTTGTGCAGGTATTTCTTGAATCAAGTGGCTGGAGTAATTTTGCAATGTGAAAAAGGTATAAATAGCAGCTGCTAGTTTATGAACATTACTTGTAGCTTAGAGAACTGACATCCCTGGTTTTTGATTCCCTAATTAGGCAGAATTTGAAAAAGTTGTGTTTAATTTGCAATTGACTTTAAAATCACAGAGTGTATTTCAGAATGACATCAAAAAGCTTTTAAGTAACCTTCAGAGCTTAGTGCTCCTAAATTGGTCCCCAGTGGTAACTTTGGAAGTGAGATAGATCATAGAAGTTCACAGGACACAAACTAGTCACTGCTTTATTCTGCCTAGGTGTGCTGGTTTTGGCTGGGATAGAGTTAAATCTCTTCATAGTAGCTAGTATGGGGCTATGTTTTGGATTTTTGCTGGAAACAGTGTTGATAATGCCGAGACATTTTCATTACTGCTGAGCAGTGCTCACACAGAGCCAAGGCCTTCTCTGCTTCTCACCCCACCCCACCAGCGAGGAGGCTGGGGGGGCACAAGGAGTTGGGAGGGGACACAGCTGGGACAGCTGACCCCCACTGACCAAAGGGATATCCCAGACCATATGGCGTCACGCTCAGCATGTAAAGCTGGGGGAAGAAGGAGGAAGAGGGAGACATTCGGAGCGATGGCTTTTGTCTTCCCAAGTCACCGTTGGGCGTGATGGAGCCCTGCTTTCCTGGAGATGGCTGAACACCTGCCTGCCCATGGGAAGCGGTGAATGAATTCCTTGTTGGTGAACGAATTCCTTGTTTTGCTTTGCTTGCATGCGTGGCTTTACCTATTAAACTGTGTTTAACTCAATCCATGAGTTTTCTCACTTTTACTTTTCTGATTCTCTCCCCCATCCCACCAGTGGGGAGTGAGTGGCTGCGTGGGGCTTAGTTGCCGGCTGGGGTTAAACTACAACACTAGGTAAATCTTCCAGTGGAGGCATGTGTGCAGCCTGGGACCCTGCTCACTGCTGGCTAGAGGAGAGCAGGAGATTGATCATATACAAGGGAGATCTTTTATGCAGAATGACTTGGAGGAAATATCTGAAAATCATGTATTAACAGGAGATGTTTCACTATGGATCAGTGCAAAGAGCAGTAGCAAATTGTCATAGCCATTCACCCACAACCTCTAAAGGAACTCAGATAAGGAATGCAAACATGGCAGCAGTATCTAAAATGTATTCCACAGAGTTATGACTCATTAAGTCTGTTTTCTGTACTGGGAAAACTGGTATAAACAATAATAAACCTGAGAATGAGTACACACACAGATTCAGTGGGAAAGAGCCACCACAGCTTTTGAAAAATAAAGTGTTTCCTCACAAATCCATTTGAATTCTTTGAAGGAGTAAAGGATCATGTGGATAGAGTCGCCCCGGTTGATATTGTGTATGAAGATTTAAAAAAAAAAAATTGTCAGGAGTCCTTGCCAAATCTTCTTAAAGAAATAAAGCTATCATGGGATGAAAACTATCAAGAAAGTTAAGAATAAGCATAAATGGTCATTTTTCAGAATGGCATGGGATTATTGGTTGACTCTCATGGAGACTTGTTCCAGAACTTGTGCTACTTAAGGTGTTACTGAATAGTGTGGGAAAGGGACGAAGTGTGAGTTGACAAAGACTGATGATAGTACAAAATTGTTCAGAGCCATAAAAAAATAAAATGGAGTCTAAAGAACTGCAGAATGATCTGATAATACTGAATGACTGGGCAGACAAGATTCATGTTGATAGATGCAAAGTAATGCACTTGAGGAATATACCCTCTAATTATATATACAGAATGGTGGGCTTTAAATTAGGCTCAGGAAGTCCCTAAACTGCTGAGTGTCAGAAGCTGGGAGGTTTACCGGGGAATATCACTGTGTGTATGCCTTATATTTTATATGTTCTCCCTAAACATCTGCTACTGGCCACTGTCAGAGAGGCAGGAAACTGAGCTAGATGGACCTTTAGTCTGACTTAGTGCAGCTGTTCTTATATTCTGGGGAATGCAAGGGAAATAAAGGAAATGTGATTTTTTTTTTTAAAAATTTTTTTTAACAGTTGAGATTGCAGCTAAAATCAAATGGAATTTCATAAGACAAAGGGGAAAGCACTTTTTTAGCTCAAGGGCCTTCTCTGCTGAATTTCAAAGGTCTGCAGCAAAGGCTTCCATTGCAAAGGTACCTCAGGAAAAGGTCATAATCTTTCATAATTGAAGAGCAACCTAAACATTAGGGTTGATTCTATTATTTAACGCTGTTTATCATGCCTTAGACGCTACTTCTCGTAATAGCTAAGATTGATTTTTTTTTTCCTAGGGCAGGCAAACCTGTATTGACTGACCAGATGAAACAATCTGCTGCAAGAGCTGGATTGGTTGACACTGTTACCATAGCATGTAGAGAGAAGCAGGGAACCACAGCTCTGCTCTGAGGTGAGGGACAATTACTGTTAATGCCTGGGAAGTTGAGGGAAACGCAGGGGCAGAAAGTTGTATTATGTGGACCAAATCATTCTTTACTGCTCTGCACAGCAGAAAAGACATGCTGGAAGAAGTTTTGTAATTTTATAACATGACTTCAATGTATACCATTTTCATCCTCCTTGTTTCTACATGCTTGATGCCTTTCCAAACACAAGATGCCTAAATTAGAGGTCTTGTTAGGGTAGAACACAGGTACCTCTAGAAGATGAAGTCAGCTAACGTAAGGTCAACATTACTTTCTGGCATTTTCCTTGCTTAGTAAAAGTTGTGGGCAATTGAGCTTTTAATTTAGCTGTATAGGTTAAGAGTCTGGAATTAAGTCGGGTGAATCTATGCCTATGTGCACTTCAATCTTCTCCACAACAGAGTACTTCAAGAGATGAAATCTGGTCCTCAGACCCTGCACTGCAAGATGGTCAATCCACTTCATTTGCTTCAAGCAAGTATCTTACATGCAGATAGGAGAGAACTTTTGTTTTGATGACAGCAGCTGTTATTTCAGTGTAAGTGTCATACACCTCTCATGCTGTTTTGAATTGTATCTAAATAAATTAAAAATATGGTGCTTTTCAAAGCCTTCAACAGGTGCATGCATTTTCTGCTATCCTGAAAGTGAACATCTTATTGGAGCACACTAACTGGTTGATGAATTAAGTAACATTGCTAGAGGAAAATGTAATCATCATGAAATTAATAAACGTATTCCTGATATATTTCTTCTGCTTCAGCATTTTTCCAAACTGATGCATGATGAAAAGCCATCTGAAAACCAACTGCTTGGCTACTACAGCATATCATGTGAAGCTTCACTGCAAATTCTTCTCTTCTGTCGTGTCTCCCTACTGTGGACATGAAATATCATAAGCCTCTTGATTTTAAGGGCAATGCTAAAAGTCTTCTTTGCATTTCTAGACTCTTGGCCAGGCTGCTGTATATGACATGGAATAGGTTGGTGGATAAGGGCTGAGTAACGTGTAGTCTGCTTTGAGGTTCTCAGACACATCTGTTTACTGAGCTCCATTTAGTTAGGTAAAATGATAAAACTTTAAGGTTGTAACTGCCTGATAATTTGTTGTGAAATCCATCCTTTTCCAAATGGTGATCGCATCTCTGTTTAATGAAGGGGAGTAGCCATCTTTCAGATCAATGTAAACTGTAAAAAATGTTTATACAAGTGCCTGTAGCTCAGAAAAAGGCTTTTTTCCTTCTCTAAATCCTGTAAAATATGCAACTGGAGTGGTTTTGTTCTTTATATTTGCAGTGAGATCCAAAGGCATTAATTCTGTCAGTTACGTAAAGCTTTTTTTTTGTTTTCCTAGAAGCTTATTGTTTTGCAAGGAAACTCAATTAGCAGAGTATGTATAATTGTGGGCATGGCATGTATTTCTTCCTCGGTGGGTCTCACTGATGGCAGCATCAGATAAAAGGATTAGCAGGAACTGTGCCATAGCAATGCAGATCTCTCATTTACCTGGAGAAAGCCTTCTGCTGTCTTGACAGCTGTGTAAGACTGTCAGCCAGGGGCGAAGAATCCTAACTTGCACTCTAATTTGGTTGAAACTTGAACGCATGGGAGAGTACAGCTATTACCTCTAGCCAAACAGAAATGAGTCAACATGTTGATAGCTTAAATGAACAAGCAACTTTTAAAGAAAGAGTGTTAACATAAGACTTAGATTACCATTCCCACTGCCATCTTTCACAATCTCGAAACTCCCCTTCTCACAGGAGTGTTGTCTTCTCTGGATCTACGTGGAGCTGTGTGTGCTTGTAAGGGAACTCTATAATCTACATACCTTCTCCTTATATTCTTATATTATATATATTCTTAAATAATATCCTTAAATAATCTATGCAGCACAAACAACAATTACACAAAGGCAAGATCAGCACACTGTATCTCACCCACAGATGAACACCGGGCTGGGAATGAGACATTGGCTAGCCTAAATTTCTCTGCTTGACTGCCATTTTAAAAGTTCACGGTGCTGGGTTGTGACATTTGTCTCCTACTTACTGGGAAAGAACCAACAACTTCGTTTGTGCAGTGTTAGTAACTTGGGCTGTATTTGAATCAGCTGTCACAAGAAAGTGGAGTTAAGCTGCATAAATGTACGTGTGCATAGGGGGAAGGGATTCTTTATCTGCTGTAAGAAAATCATAAAAATTTAAAAGAATCTTTGGAGGCATCTTGACTGCGCTGGTGGCACATGCTTGGCATATGAAATGCTGGACACTTATGCCAGTGCATGTTCCTAATTACAATCTCCTTATCATAAACAATTACCATTAAATGCAGTGCATGGTGGAAGGGGGAGGAGGAAGAAACCCAGGTAGGATTGTTTGGAGCTGCATGAGTCTGTGTTTGCCTCAGGCTTAGTTAGCTGTCAAGAAACCCCCTGGAGCACCCAGAATTCACAGGCTTTACAGCTGATCATAATCAATAAAGGCAAAAGCCCAAGCCAGGGAAAGCAGGCAAACACGTGTTGTCCTCTTGACCATTGCAGGATAAAACTGTGTGCTGCTGAGTAATTGTGAAGAAATATGGGGGTCAGAAACACACGCTGGCTTTAGGCATCTGTAAGTGGTGCATGAAGCTCTGATCAAAGTGGGGTGATCACTGTGTAAGGTTGATATCTGCTCTTCCATGGTCAATAAGGATGTTTTGTTGTTTATGTCCTTTGGGGTCCTGTGTTGCTTTGCGTGGGGGCACAGGATGCTCCCCGGGGGAGCAAAAAGGCACAAAAGGTCAGGCTGCTGCTTGATGAATATCAGCTAACAGTGTGGATTGGCAGTGCTCGCGGCAACTCCTGGTGAGAGAGAGTATTGCAGAAAGCGCACTGGCTCATGTTCATGAGTGTAAAAATTATCATCTGCCATACTGCAGCAAATCCAGCTCTCTTCTTAAGATGGCTTTGGAGCAGACTTATAATGATGCTGTATTTTGTCACTTTATCTATCAAAGTGAGTTAGATTCTGCTACACTTTGCTATCTGAAGTATCTTGCTCCATGCTTTGCCTTAATGAATTTTGGGGAGTAATCACGGAACAAAAATCTGATTGCCATTGTTAAATGTGTCAGAACAAGGCCTTTATGAGTACAGCGTTAAATACTGTAAGAGAACAGCTTTCTTCACAACGTGATCCGGACCCAAGGTTTTAAGGCTCATGATGAAGTTAACATGGCTTACATCAGGTGAGGATGCTGCAGCCTGAACAGTCTGTATTGTCAAAACCTCCAGCATGTGTCAGGTGATATAGTTGAGCATAACATGCTGGGACCTATGGTAAACTTCATTATTTCTTCTGTTTTAAGAATATGCATAGGGCCAGTCACCACAGAGCAGGTGATACAACTTTGTCATGTATCCAAGACTTGCACATTCGAATCACTATAGAAGTATGTTCCTTGATACTAAACCTTTACGGTCTTGCTGTTTGGATACTCTATGTCTGCACTTCCATGCTATTGATAGAGGAGAATTAAAAGGAACCACAGCAGTATTGCAAGTTTGGGATAAAAAGTAGAGGATGCGACCTCAGGCAACCGATGCTTTGTAATGCCAGAGGACGGGTGGATCAATACTTGGTGCTGTGGATCTCCAACACTTACTGGAAGCATTATTTAAAATGGCTCTTTCTGTATGTGTGAAAAGGCGCTAGACCCCTTAAGAAAGGAAAGATTTGGATGTCTTGGCAGGTAATCATGATAGTTCTGTTTTAATAAATGACTTGTCTCTATGCCTATGAGAAATTCTGCACTTTTGTATTCTTACACAGACAGATCACTCTCTGGTGCTCTATATTAGACTGTTCTCAGTGGATTGACATTTGAGTACTTTTGAACAAGGACAGGATTCTGACCCCAGCTGAACAAATCCTGCAACCCCAAGTGTCCGCATACTTAATTGGCTGAGCTTATCTTTATATCATGTATTCCTGTTCATCACACTGCAGGGCGTATGTTTGCTTAGCATTTCTGCCTCGCACCACCCGGACAGGGTGGGCTTACAGCCAACTCATTATCTACCCTCCTGTCACAGTGTCCGTCCTCAGAAAGACTGGCAGTACTAAAACCTTGTTGCTGTGGAAAGTTTGCTTAAACCAGTTCCTTAGAAAAGATAAGCATGCAAAAATATGAATTTAGGTGGGGCTTCATTCTCATAGATTTTTATACAAGAATGAAAAGGGTGACAGTGGAAATTGCGAGGAAAGGCAAGGAAAGGCCAATAAAATATGGAGAAGATCCTAGTCAGTTCTCTCATTTAACACTCAGTGGTTGTGATTTTGACTGATTTAGTTGAATAACAATTTACTGAGTCAGATTTCTTGGTTCCCTGAGAAAAGAACTTGAAAAAAATCAGTGTTGCATCATTTGATACTATGTAGATAATTACTATAGACATCTAGGTGGCTTCGAACATTCACTATTCCTCGTGAGGGTAATAGGCAGCATTTTGCCTATCTTAAGCCAAATCTTTGCTCCTGTCTGAACACAATAGCCAATCTTTTTTTTCTGGGAGAAGTTTGGGAAGGAAGAGATTTCTTGTTTTATCTTCTTTCCTGGAATAGTTATGACCTGTCATAAACAGTTGGAGTGGTGGTCATCTGCCTTCCAGTTGTTCTTGGTGGGATCTCTATTGTATGGATCCCACAGAGACATCAATTACTTCCTTAACCTGTGACAAGTGCTTTTAATGCTATGATAAAATGCAATTGCCATGGTGTTCAGTTCTGTTGCATGAGCTGTGATACACCTTCTTTAATTTTTCTTATGATAAATACATATTTTAAATTAAGGAAGACAATGAGAAGAGAGGAAAATAAAGCCTTAAAGAAAGCTTGAGTGAGCATCTGTCATTTTCCTCAGGATTTATAAGAACAAAATGGCTACTGCAAAAGGCTTTTTAGCAAATATACTGGAAAAGCAAGGGAATAAAAGTACAAACTGAGCAACTATGTGGAAAAAGCCCGCACTTCTCACAAAACAGCCAGTTCTGCAGTCTCTCACTCTTCAATGGGGTTTCCTTCCGGACTTGACAATCCTCACTGATAAATAGTTAGTTGTAACCAATACGTGCTCTTTAAAAGGGTTTCTTTTAAAAAGTTATCTTATTCAGTTAAAAAAGAAAGCATTTGGGAAAAAAACCCCACAACCCAACAATCCCCAAACCAAATATTTCTCTCTCACTCGCACCGCTGCAACCAGCTCTAACTATAGATGTGGAAATCAGGAGCTTAATAGGCCCTCCAATAGGCACTCAATTTTTTTTAAAAAAGGGGACTTTAAAGTTTTCCTAATCTAATCTCTATGCATATAAAAGACTAATATTGGAATATACTGTGAGCTTGTTCTGAACTTGCTTCTACTTTATATCAATGTCGTAGTGAGTCTTTTGCTCAGAGGAGTTGATTTAAATGGCAACAAATTTTAAACTTTAAATACTGTTTTGTCTTAGTTTCTCCAGGGCTTTTTCTTCTGCATGATCCATCTTACCTAGCTTTATTTTGCCGCAATATTACTGTCTTACTTATATGCTGAGATGGAGTTAATGGCAGCACAAGCTGTAAGAAATAATTTTCTAGCCCTTTGTAAGCTCTTGGTAGTTATTAGAGGACCAGGCTTAACCTGAGCCCACAAGTAATCACTCAGAGTCAGGGAGTCTGAGAGTGCTGTCTTTTCATTGAAAATTGTGTAAAATAAGCCACTGCATAGTGTTACAGCCTGTGCCAACTGGCTGATGTTGGAGGCTATTACAGGAACTGTTCCCTGTGAAGGACACTGTTGTTAGATTTGAAATGTGACTTTGTGGCTTTTAAGTTTTTTTTGGCAGAGGTTGTATTTGTTGTCTGATTGTAACCTGTTGAGTTATAAGGGTGCAATAAAGAGTGAATATTTCATTGAAATTCTGTTTGCCTAAACTTTTCAATATTTCTGCAGAATTGACAAAAATTTTGTCTTCAATCTTATAATTAGAAAATAAATCCATAACTTTTATCTACACTATAGCTGTCTTGAGGAGGCAGAACTAAGTTCATTAAAATACAATTAATTTTCCTTGGATTTCTTTTGAATTTGTTTTTAAACATGTGTCCTAATAAAAATGAGCTTTGAAAATTGTTGACTAACTAAAAATGAACTTAAAATTTGGCAGTTCCATGGTTATCTTCTCTCTTAGATATAAATATGCTGAGGATTTCTTCATTTGAGAGACCAGGAGCACCACCAGAAGATTTAAACTTCTTGAAACACAAACCCCATTGTCTAGTTGGAATTTTTCCCTAATTGAAGACTTTTCAAAATATACATTTTACAATAGTTCTGGAGCAGTAAAGCCAGCTGGGATTGTTTGGAATTAGTAACTACTTCAGAAGTTAGCCAAGTGCAAGGGTATTCTTATCTGCTTTACTGTTCCAGACACAATTTCACATAATTCTGTTACTTCATAGAGCTGACGTCTCAAAACATACTTCTGACCACTGTCAGGCAGCTTTTCAAGTTCACACATGAAACCCCCTCAAGTGCAATGCACACTAAAGTAGTTTTCAGCTGATTTAGTTTTAGTGTGGAAGGAATGTAGCCTTTCCACCATAGTGGGATTTACCTTATTACCAGTTTTTTTTCTGCTGGGACCTACTCAGGCCTCTTTTCTCAGGCAGAACTCCTATGGGGAGTAGAACTGAACATTTGCTTAAGTCAGGAGTGCTAAATTAGGCAAATATGGGATGGGAGATTTACTGTAACATACCCAGGAGAGTCATAAGTTAGCAATTGCAAAACATGACAGTTTGCAGTGGAAGGAATCTTTCTTTCTCTTACAAAGCTCAGAGATGGAACCCTGGCAAGGAGGTTAGTCTTTCTAGAGACTAGTTTACAACTTGTAGAGTACTGAGGTAGCCGATGGAAGGAAACTTTTATAGACCAGCCCCAGTATGTTGCACAGCACAGATGGCTTGCTTTATCCATAATGAACCTTGTTTTTTTGAAGCTGGCAGAATCTGTTAGAAAAATTTCCAAGCTCAGTAGCAGCACTTCTGTGTACAGCTGTGGCTTGCATCTGTCAAAGCTTGTCTCAAAGCAGTGGAGGCAGCTCAAAAGTTCCATCAACAGCACAGGACGTAAATACTTGGCTACCAATACATTGTACCTCATAGCTTTTGGCCCACTTCTCCGCTGAAGGTAGCATACAGGGCACTGAATATTACAGGAATCTGTCAACGCGCTCAGTGCGTTATTATTTATCATTTTATTACTATGGGTGTCAGTCAGGCAAGTTTCTTTCTGGTTTAACTTCCTACCGTACCCTCTTTATTATTTTTTTGGATTGAAATGCATGAAAAGACCAGTGATCTGTGATGTCAGTGCTGGAAATTTCAACCTCATTCTAATGATAAAAGTTCTCTTGTTTCTAGCAGCTACGTTGTTGTCTTTTTGCTTACTTTGGATACTCAGCCCATGATTTGAGAAATCCAAACACTTGTACAATGCTTTAATGGATTGCAACCTACAAGTTTGTTCTCTGTGTTATAACTTCCTGAAGTTAAGTAATAAATTACTTTGTTAGGCAGTCAAAAATGGTGCAAGAAGGCTATTAATGTTATCACATTAATGCTAGCCAAAATGTCTCCACCTGAAGCTGTATATAGAAATGAAAATCAAAGGCTCAGTAAAATATAGCAGACATCACTGAATGATAGATTTACAATGACTGTCTTGGAGAGCTTTCTCTGAGATTTAAAGCCAATGAATATATTTTATCTGATTGTAACTTCTCCAGGAAAATAAAAGCTATGCATACAGTGTGTGCTCCTTCAGACTTTACCGTATCAACTGGTTTTGGCATAGTTACTAACACAAATGAATTCTTTTTCTCCTACCTGATGAATACCATAGTAATTTCTGTGACCAGAACACTAGGCATTTTGATTATCTGCTATCAGCTTACAGTTATTTCCTGCTACTGAAAGATGCTTGCCAAATAAGTTTTTACGAAGTAGATATAGAAGTCCTTGTTCTGGAGTTTTCATGATGCTACTGGAAGCCTCCAGGAACTGAAAAGAAAGAGATTTTCTGAAAGTACTTTGTGAGGAATCATCATAGCTGTAATAAAAGGATATGTAAATCCATGGTGGAAGATTTGAATCTATTGACAATGATAACCACTTGATTTTATCCTTTATTCTTGTTCTTACCTGAAATTTATAAATTGGTGAATTGAAAATATTTTACTTGAATTTCTGGTCAACAAGTCTCTATGTCTCAAAACAATTGCCACACATAGTGTACAGTACTTTGTGGTAGTCTTACTAGGGAAAAGATAAAATACTTTCATGGTTTTATAATAGACTGAACTCTTCATTTTTGAGAGCAGATATATCCTGTGAAGAATGAAACAAATTTAAAAAATAAATAGTTCAAGGATGGGTTTATGTCATACTATATCTGTTTTCTGGCAGGCTGGAGAAATTCAGTCCTGCTTTCCCAAATTACATTTAAAAAATACATGTAGTTTCTAGGTGCCAATGTCTTTGACTGAGAAATAAGCCTTTGGTCTGGAGGTCTAGGAGCAGTGGTGTTGAGGAATGTATCTCAGTGTATCTTTATTGCTAATTCCAGCCCATAGAAGAGTTAACTACGTATTCAGTTTATAGTTCTATAAGTCAGAAGACTTTTACACCACTATATTCAAAGCCAGGTGCCCCGCGGCTGGGCTGTCTGCTGCCGATGTCCCCAGGACCCCCCTACTGCAGCGGGGTTGCAGATCGATGCATTCTTGGGAGCTCAGGCTGTCACCCAGGCTTGAGTTCAGTTCCCACTGGAGACTTCTGAGCTTGTTTTTTGGAAACTACTCAATTCCTTGTGACGATAGACAGTGGGGAGGGAATGGGGAGGAGGGAGGAAATAGAGAGGAAGAAGCTGGTAACGATCTAGTTTCTCTTGTACCTGCTGCCAATTAGGTGGTGAGAAAGTATTCATTAACTGTAACCCAGTTCTACGGCCAGGCAGTGCGAGTTCTCCACCACAAGGAACAAAACATGTCTGATGGTACAGTAAACTAATTTTTGTGTGTGTTATTCTTATGTGGCCAGCTTTAAGTGGGTGTATTTCTTACACAAGAAAGGTGTAGTAAGTCATAACAAGGAAGAGAGGGGACATTTGAAATGAGTATAAACTTTGTTCATCAATTAGACAGCTGAGAACAGCTGAAATTCAGGAGTCGTCTTGCTTGCAGACAGGTAAACACAAGATATTCTGGATTAATGTCACTTCCACAGGGTATTCCACATACACTGCAGGCCCAGGTGTTCAGAAGTCAGAGGCCAGGTTCTCAAGAGGTCATAGCATGGCTGAAGAATGACTCTTTCAATGTAACAAGCTACTTGCTTAGATATAGCAACTAATAACAACATTTCAAAGACTACTTTCAACTAAGTAGGTGATTTTCATATTTTTGCTTTTCAACCTTTTGGAAACACATTTTCAGTATTTGCCTGCTAATTGTTCTTTGCATGAAGACTAGAAATAGCCAGGAAAAATAAAGAAAAAAAGAATTTCTTTTGTAACTGGATGAATCCAGGAATGAGGGCTCCAAGTAAAAAGCTGATCATAATGAAGCTTGCCATTAAAATTAATACACTTGGCTATACATTATGGGCCAGATGAAGGGCAGCAGAAGGGCTTGCTGACAGTGGCAATCAGCTTGGATTTACAGAAAACGTTGGGAGTAACTAAATACCCACAATATTATTCTTACACCATAAAGTTCAGAATGGAAAGTGACATTGAAGTGCCTGAGGATGCATGCACATACACATACACGTCTGTGCCGTGTGCACAGTGCACCCCCCCACCAGTTCATCAGCAGAAGTGACTGCAGGGGTTTGTACTGGTAATTCCAGTATCAGCTGGAGTGTTTTCACTGGGGAAGGAAGATGCTTAGGAAAAAAGAAGTATTCTTTCAACAGGAGTAGTACTTTGAGTGGTGGATGAATTGTTTTTGTTTCTATGTATTTTTCCTAGTGATGCTATACTAATAAAAATACACTGAATTTTTTTTTTAAATATTTTTGAAAAACAGCAAGTCTGGGACAGATTTGCTTTTAGTATCTGAATCAGAGTGAGCAGTCTTGAACTGCTACCCCCTTAGAATGACACAGACATGAAAGGGATGCGTGTATCCTTTCACTCTGCTGAGGTATCAGGATAATTATCCAACATACAGTTCCCTCTCAGTGCTTTTCAGTGCATTTTGAATGAAGAGACTGTGAGGACAGCTGATTTTAATCTGAGAATCCACTTTAAAGGGGCTCAGGAGATTCAGTGCTAATAGAGGAGCTAAGTGATACAGAAGTATTACTTACTCCTCAAATGGGAAGATGAAAATGAGAATCCTTAGATAATACAGGGTGGAAATAGATACCTGCTGATCTTCCCCCAGGCTCAAAAAAGACTGAATGAAGAGTATGGAAGGAAGCCGATGCCGTATAGGACTGTCCTTATCAGCTTTTTTTCATTCATTCCAGTGGACCTGAACTCTATATTCTAACTCTGAAAATATTGAAGGACTAGAAAATCTAGTATAAGGGGAAATGGGAACTTCTTGTTAAAACAATTAATTTATTGGGCTGGATCGTCAAGTGGAGAGCTCTATAAAATGTGCCACAGCCTAGTAATGATGCACGCTTAGACATAACTTGTATGTGTCTGGCTGTCTGTGGCTTTTTACATCTGTATGTTTTATCACACAGTTCTAGCGCCTTCTTTTGGGGTTTTTGGCTTCGCCTGTCTTAATGTTGCACCCAAGAGATGGGCGATATTGTTACTGGGACTCTTGGTAACTGGCATAATATAAACCACGACATAATAGTAACTTACCAGAAAGAATAATGCAATCAGAATGGCTTAGCTTTGCTCCTCTTTGCTTTCCTTTGTTGTTGTATTTGTACAACAGGTTTACAACATTGTTTTGTGAGGTTCCTCGTCTCACCTCGTATGCATCTGCTGGTTCATACCAAGGGTACTGCAAAGTACCCGACACAGTTCAGAAGTGCTCGGCAAGCTCTATATAGAATGAGATTTATGACAGTGATATTGATGTTGCATAGCTGAAAAAAAATCTCCTGAATGAAAGAAAAAATAATAATAACAAACCCTCTGATTCTTTCTTCAGAAAAGTTTGGCCTTAAGAATCCTGCATTTGGGAAGCAACAAAATTGAAACTGCTGTCTTAAAATAAATAATGTGAAGTATTGGAGTCAGTCCTGTTTGTTATTTACAGTATTGCCTCTCCAAGAACAGTACTATCTCCAAACTGACTTTTATCAGATTACCTGTTGACAAGCAGGGTCATTGACAGCAACAACATTTGCACATAGAGTAGAAAAGCACATCTGGATCACTTTGTGTAGAACATGTCCTTGCTATGAATCAGACTAGTTGTATGTTAAAAGATGGGGAGGTGTCATCAATTTCATATCCTCCCTTCTTCCCTCAGAAGAAAAGAATATTTGCATACCACAAACTATGCAGCAATCATTTTCTTTGTCATATTCAATGGGGCTTTTTTCTCCTTTTCTACTCTTTTTTAGTTCTTAATCACTGGTTTTATTGGTGGCCAGAAGAATGAGTTTGAAGTGGAAGCAGCTTAGGGTGACTGAAAAGCTGATATGTCCTGTAGAATGGTTAGAAATGCATGTGAAAATGATGAATATCCACCTTGCTCAGACATCTTCCTTTCATTCATACTCTTTCTGTACCACAGCAAAGACACAGACACACTGAAGACAGAAAATGGAGATCCAGACTTTTTCAGAGAAAGTGCGTGCTGACTTGATTTTTGTCTGAAATGCCTGGGTGCTGCCTAGCAACAAATTAAAGAGTACATACGGAAACAAAATTACATAGACTTGATAATATAATTTAAAAGCCTTAAAACCTGTTTCAAATAATGAAACAAAATCTACTTCTTTCCCCATAATTTCAGAGCAAAAGAAGGCATTTTCATGCTGAGTTAATTCTGTCTGCTTGACCCCACAGTCCTCAAGTTCTTTCTTTCTTGAAGAGGAAGCTTTTAAAAACCTTGTATGATAGAGTTAACTGGGACCAATATTTGACTAGAAGGGTGATTTCAAACAGAAAGTTGGTATGGTCAGGTTGAAAATGATGTTTGGGTGGATTTTGTCACAGTGATTTGGCATGAGCTGTGAGTCAAATACAGGGCTGATGGGAAAATTTGCAGGACAGCAAGCATTAGTGAATCTATGCTGGTTTATACCAGCTCAGCCTTTGGCTTTTAAGTACTACTTTCTTCAGAGAGAAATTTTGGACCAGGAACTATCTTGGCAAACAATTTTCCATGGCTCATACTGAACTGAATGGCTACTATGATCACTTCCAGCTCAGATTTGCAAAGCCACAATCTTCATTTGAACTTTGATTTTACACAGATGGATATACACACATTCCTGTGACATTATAGGCATATAGTCATACAAGTATGACTGCCCTCACCATGCCAGTAGGCCTTTCACAGGCTTGAAGACTATTGTGCCTTTCCAACAGCCAGACCTGAAAAATCCAGCTACTCTTGAACACTTGGAAAACACAAAGCCAGCGGAATAAAGCAGCCGTGAGACTGCTTTTGTCTGTGTTGTTACTGGAGGTGAAGGAAAAGACAAGGAGAGATATGGTTTTGTTTTTATAGAACAGAAAACTAAAGGTAGCTCTGAAAATCTAAAAATAACCGCTCAGTTAGAAGAAAGGGACATATTTTTTGTTTCCACCATGACTTCTAAGATCTTTTCCAAATTTTTCCATCAACTGTCTCCATCCCCCTCAACTCATGAACAAACAGCACCTGCATGCTAATATTCTGCTGTCCCACATACTGTGTGTTTCTTGTATTTATTTAACTTGTGTGCTCTGCTTTGGGAAATACACAATGCAAACGAGATCTGTGCTCCTTTATTCAGACAGGAGTACAACTGTTCAAGCTAGTATGCAAAGATAATAAAATGTGAGCTAGCTTTAGCTACCTGATAATGAAACTTTTAGCCACCTAATAATGAAAGAATGAGAGAAGGTTTATGAAAGCAGAGGGAAGCAAAGGAATAAACACTTTTAGTAGAAAACAAATAAAACTCCTTGTGATCAAATAAAAAGTAGTTTTTCAGGAGGGCCAGTATTGAAGAGAATACTGGAATCAAATGTTCTTTTGCATTTCCCAGCCCATTTTAGTACAGGAACTAAGGAATTACCCTTATTTGCTGCCTCAGTTCCTATGTGGTACCAGTGGGTCAGATTTTTTAGGCTCAGCAGGTCAGGAACCTGACAGTATCAGGGATCATTAACAGAGTTTTGTTTTCCCTAAATGGCATTTCTGAAACTGGAGTCCCCTATAGAGCAGGAGTTCTGAGCTTGTGTCTCTATTTCCTGTCCTCCTGTGATGTAGGGAATAAAATGTTTCTTTGAATGTTTTTTCTTTGTTGAGTACAGCATGGAGGTGTTTGAGAATCAACAGTCCCTTGTGTTTACAGAAGCAGTCACTTCCCCACTGCATGCTGTCCAGGAATTACCACGCTAGTCAATTTATGGCAAATTTGCAAAGTGGTGCACAGGGAGTCACACAGTTAAATCCCATTGATGTTAATGGGAGTCATGCAGCTAAATCCCTGCACATTGCTTTGTAATTTACCTCTTTGTGTTTCTCAAACCTGCTGGCTCATGACTAATTTGTGTCTCTAATAGAAAAGCTCTCACATGTTTAGGTAGTATATGGAATGGGCACAGTCTATCTATTATTCACACCATATCTGCCATATAAACACTAAATTCCAAAGTACAGACATTCTCTGTAGTGACTGATGTCTTCATATATTTGCCTATATAGTTTTCTTATAAGTTATAGAGCCGTGATAAAGCTGGCATCAATCATCATAGTCCTCAGAATCTCAACTTCTTTCAGAAAGGAAATGACATCACTAAAATTTTTGAAAGCTAAATTAATCTCACAATAAGAAAAAAAAAGAAAGAAAAGATTTATTTTAGTGAAAGCATAATGTTTTGAAAATTTGCTTGATCATTTCTGAAAATGTTTTTAACCTACTCTTTGGTGTCCAGAATGGCTTGGGCTAGACTTTCTAAATTAATTTCGTTTTTCTGAAGAGAAGTGCTTTTAGGTTCATTTGCAGGAAGGAGCAACTGCAAAAAACTAACCAGTGTTTCTAAAAATGAGGTTAAAAGAACGGTGAAGTGGCAAGGTGCAGGCTTGAAAGTGCTTTGTCCCTGTGCATGTGTATATCTTACTTGGCGTTGTGGTGATATCATTGAGCATATTTACACCACAACAGAGTATGGTGCAAAGCTACCCCAGCTAGCCATGAGATTGCCAAAATATCCATACCACGGATAGCCATGCAGGTATCAAAAGTAAAAAAGCCGCGTTGATACAATACTGCACCCATACTAGTTAGCTCTGGCTTCAGCGAAGATAATTAGTTCAGTTGCAGCACCCTGCTGATGTGGCAACACAGCTTCTGGTTCAGGAGCTGGCTCAGGTAGCACTCTCCACAGAGTCTTAACACCACCCTTCATTGTATGGTGTAGGCATGCCCATAGAAATGCTCATAAGATAATGAGTGACTCCATCTTCTGTGCAGGGTTTGGATGACTCCCAGTAAATGGGGCTTAAAACTGCACCAGGGATGCTGAGAGGAAAAAGAAAATATTACCTCATTTATACTGCTGATTCATCCACTGAATGGAAAATAAGTTATGAAATCATCTCATTCAAGACCCTGTCATCAGACATATATGCAGATCAGCTAATTGAGGGGGAATAGGCAACCTGAAATAGAAATTCCATAACTGCTCTGTTGGTCACTAGAAGGTCTGAGACATACAGGTGGGCAACACAGGTCAAGCTGGTAAACCTACCATTACCAACAGGTCTACCAGGAGTTTGTTATTTGGACCAGACATCAAATTATAGAATCATAGAATGGCTTGTGTTTGAAGGGACCTTTAAAGATCATCTCGTCCAACCCCACCACCGTGGGCAGCAACAACTTTCACTGGATCAGGTTGCTCAAAGCCCCGTCCAATCTGACCTTGAATACTTCCAATGATGGGGCATCCACAACTTCTCTGGGCAAGCTGTTCCAGTGCCTCACCACCCTTATCATAAAAAATTTCTTCATTATATCCAGTCTAAATCTACCACCTTTCAGTTTAAAACCGTTGCCCCTTGTCCTGTCACTACAGGCCCTGGTAAAAAGTCTCTCTCCATCTTTCCTATAATCCCCCTTCATATAGGGGCTGCAATGAGGTCTCTCTGGAAGTAATGGAAGTAAGATGTGCCTATACCAGAAGGTTTCCATGTGATTACCACCAAAACCAATATTTTGGTAGTAGCCTTGTAGACCACCTCCTGGGTGGGAACAGCCGGGTGGAGCAGCTGTGTTAGTCAGTGCTGCTTCTCCAAGCACAGGTCATATGGGCCCCTGTGCCGCTACTCATGTGGTTACCATCCTCTCTGCTGGCATCTCACTATCTTTGAATCATAGGAAGGTCAGATATTTCGGATTAGAATCTCACTATAGATGGCTAATTTTTGGTTTAGTCTTGGGTTTAATACCGTGGTGGGCAGCAACATAGCAACATTTATAATTTCTCTTTTTAAAATAAATCTCCACCTAATCCTACCTCACCACCCTCTTGTCTACTCCTATGACTCCATTGCTGCTTAATTAACAACAGTCTTTCATCTTCAGCTGCACATTGCCTGGGTTTCAGTGTGGGTATGATGGGTGAAAGGCAGGAGTTCAGGTACAGACTACTTCCCTACAGAGGCTCACATCAGCATCAGCAGATTGAATACCATTTGCAGGACCAACCCTGCTTTTACCTGAAGCCCTAGACTATCTGCAGCAGCACACAGAGACCAGAGCAGAACCTTATAATATTTTTCTTCACTGTTTTTAAAAAAATAGTGTGTGACTATTGACATTGTAGAAAGACTCAGCACTGCCATATTCTTACAGGTGCGTATACTTGACATTTTGGTCTCTCCTCCTCTTGCAAACTTCCAGACACTGCTTCAAAGTACAGAGGTACAAACCTTTATCAAGGAATCAATTGTACTAATATTTTGACCTGGGAAAAAGAACTTATTTTTCTCTTACTCTCATTCAAGGAAATTGATAAGTAGCTGTGGCTGAGACTTCTTCCCTTTTCCCTCCCTCCTTCCTTCTTGCTCTCCCTCCATTCCACATGCATCTGGATGAAAACTCCTAGCATGGAAAACACTGGTGTGAAGAAGTTCAGGAAAGTCATAAGCAGCAAAAAAGGATTTTTATAAGAGAAGGTGAGGCAATTTTAGCCAATATTAGTGCCAGCTCTCCTTCAGACACTTTTCTAATCAAATAAACCAGCAAAATTAACAGTTAAAAAGAAGCTTATTAAACAAAGCAGTGATAGGAGCTGGGGAAGTGTCATTGGAAGTTTGTACCTGCATGCAACCTAGACACCACCTGATCTAATATTTTAGAAGGACCTTTTTATTTAGGGATTGGTTTCCATTTTTTCATGTTTTTGAGGCCAGAATGATATGGAATGTAGACTTTTGCTAACTGGATGGAGAATTTCTCTCTCTACCTCTTTGTTATTTAAAATGGTGCAATGCTAGTCACTTGCAATGGCTAGAACAAATTGCTTGTACAGTAGTTTACAGTTTGCACTGCAGTTATGACATAGATGGGAAGAAGAGTATCTGTGCAACAGGAACCACTGCTAATAGGGTGACTGCTCCGTAATGTCTTCCTCCTCACCATTGGCATGTGTCTGGTGGAACTGACTCCTGCTTTGTAGGAGGGATGATCTGAAGGCTAAAAGGCTTTTGGGGAAAGCTGTGGAATGGAAGGGAACCACCTAGAGAAGAGACTGAAGGTCTCTTCAGCTATATGGCATTGTTTTGGAATGTGGGTTATTCAGAGGGTAGCCAAGAATATGGAAAAGACAGGGAAACAAATAGAATAAGAATCATGGAATGTTGGAAAAGCAAGGTAAGGTTCATCTCAGCTGATGCTGAATGTGTCTTTCTGTCTGTAAATAGCTGCCTCTTTCTGAGTAAGTTATCCTAAATTCTCTTTGTGTACTCATTGGAGGCAAATATGAGCTTTGACTTCCCGTTCAGAATAAATAGAATCACCCTTCTGGACATAAACTGTCACCACCAGTTACACTCTGGAGGTGTTTCTCTTATTTCCATTAACTGAAGGAAGTGTGAGCTGCTCACCTCAGACATGGATGTAGAATAATCTCAATTTGTTTTATTCTTAGGATATTTTAAACTTAAAAAATTCATGATGGTTATAAAAGAATTGGGCTTTTTTTTAAGTTTTAGTACTATGAAAATCTTCCTAATTCTCCTTTTCTGTAATGTACCAACACTCCATTCCTTGGTCTCACTTTGATTCCCTGAATATGAAAGTTTCCAAAAAGTCATATGATTTCCACACAGGAGTAAGGGTGTTAGCAGGACAAGCAACTCTTTAGGTGGGGGTTATAAGTGGTTTATAAATTCATCCTGTAAAAATACACGTACATTTTCTTTTGCCTTTGGAATATTCAAGTCAGACTCTCATGTAGTCCCGCAGAGTAAAAAGAATGGCAGACTCATTCATATTTGAATTAGAAAGTGGGCTGTAAATCTGTGTATTCTTGGCATTATCTGGCTTCAGAAAGGTTACAGGCATATGGGACTAGCCTTTCTCATAGTGTTTTGATTTTTCTGTTTGGCAATGTGATATGCTGAGATATGGAAGAGTCTGACATATCTGGGTCCCCGCAAACATCTGGACGGAGTAGGCAGAGCTATTATGGTTCACCCAAACCTGACTTCCATATGTTATATCCTTCCACTTGTGTCTCAGGATTGCATCATGGGGTCTGGATTTGTTAATCTCTATTCAAATCTATTCATAACAAGTGGTTTTGATTGACATGGGAGCAGCTGTGATTGGGGGTTGGACTAGATGACCTTTAAAGGTCCCTTCCAACCCAAAGTATTCTATGATTCTGATTCTATGATAAACTGAAAGGAAAAAACTGAAATGCAAACTGCTGACTGACTGTGTTTCTCAGCATTGCACCAGCTTGTTATAACAGCAAAATCTGCTTTAAGAAAAATAAACAGTAGGAGCTTTACAAACTTCTGGTTCAGTGTTCTGAATAGAAAGCACATGTTCTGATATTCTGCAGCCATGGCCAAAAGAAAAACAAAAAAGAAAGAAAGAAAGAATGAAAAAAGGGTTGTAATATACACGTGTGCAGGAAAGAGATCGTGTAAAGCAGCAAGAGGAAACTAAGGGAAGCTCAACAGCAAGACTCCTATATTTTTGTGCTACTTATATTTTATAATTGCAATTATTAAAATTCAACTATAGTTATGCAACAAATATGGATATGCTATAAATCCAGAAAGACAATCCTAATCACAAGGAGTTATGCCAAAAGAGCAACAGAGACCCCATCCAGCTGGGGTGTTACATAAAATTGCAGAGGAGTAGAATTACAAGGCAGGTCCCTTCTCTGTCTCTTCTGTGTTTTGGCTGTTCTTCAACTGTCACATCCATATTTACCAGGGGTTCCTCACATTACCATTTTTGTACGCATGCAAGAGCTCAAAATATTCTAGTTTTGAGGACAGGTTAAGAAAAGATGTTTAAGATGATATTAATAAATGTTAATAAATATCACTGGAAAAGCAGACAACCAATCAGGGAAACTCAGTAAAGAATTTCTTAAATGTGTCAAGAACAAACAATAGTTCAACAACTGTATCAGTTTGACACTAGATAAGGGTAGTAATCATAACATAGAAAAGGAAATGTTCAACAAATATTTTTTGATCTATTCATGAAGAAAAGCAGGATGATGTATTCCTATGATAAAGTATTAAGGAAATACTTTCTACTGAGCCAGCAGATAGGGGGGACCATAAACATAAACGATGGAAGTTAAATATTTTTCTGAAGTCGGCAGGACTGGCACCCATGAGTGCCAAAGGAGTCAGAGTGAGGAGCCTGAATGTTTTTCACTTATTTGCAAACCTTGCAACACTGAGGAACTTCAAGAATCCTTCAGAAATCAGTAAAACATGCTGGTATTGATTGGTAATGAGAGAGAAGTCACCGATCTTTGGCAAAACTGGGGAAAGGCTAATCTGGAAAATAATAAGTGATAGTAAAAATAATGCGATTAGCAAGATTTTATGAAAAATAGGACATGTAAAACTTGAAAGCTATTTAAACAGATTGCAGTGATACTTGATAAAAGTAAATGTCTAAAGGAGGCATCTCACTTGTGCATATGTTTTAGTGATGTGCTTGGTGAAGACTGTGAGTACCTATCTGTCTTCTTTATGTAATAGCGGAAGGAGGAGAAATCCTTTGTAAGGCTTTAGCAGGAATTATCATTCATCAAAGTTAAGCACCTACGTCTGTATTCATCTCAACTTTTATAAACAATTAGTTGTTTAACACAAGCTAATCATCTAGGCTTCTGCAGAGAGACACAGTTGCCTTCAGAAGACAATTAATCCCGTTCTAAAATTTTTATCTGAATTAGGATATCTAAAATGGTCCGAAAGTGCACATCTCTTCTTCCCTGCCTAGGGAGCCTGGACAACTCTTTTAGTTTAGATATCCAGTTTCAAGAGAGAAATCTAGCTCCTGACAGGCAGGATCTCCCTTCCTTCATAGGTATTGTCTTTGCAATGACTATGAAGGCACTGTAGAAGTAGCAGTTACTAGACACAAACTGGAATCTTATGTTAAGTAGATTGGACATTTGGTTATTTAACAAGTCCTTCAGGGCTTTCAGATCTCTTTTAAATCAGGAAGTTTTGAGAAAATGTGCAAATACATGTTAGACATATGCTCCACCTCCCCACCCATTTAGCAAAATAACAAAGTGCATTGTGTCCTAAAGCATGCAACTACACTCCAATCTATTTTTAGACTCATGGCTTTCAAACAGAAGTTATTTATGGGTTTGTCCAGCTGCAAAAGAAGGTGAAAGTGATGTAGACAGTACACAGAAGTATGGAAACTGTCAAGAAGAAAAGAATGATTAACATAATATAGTACTCTGTAAATGAAATAAAAAACTGGTTTACTGATAGATCTCCAAGTGTTACGTATGGGAATTCATCATCCTGTAATGTGTTTCTAGGCCAAATATTATTTAATACTTCTGTCAGCAATATGAAAGAAAGTATAAAATAAACTCTGGTAAGATATATCACAAAGACTAGTAAAGAAGTTATTAATAGGAGAAATAAATAATACAGGTCAATGTGAATTATTTGGCTAAGAAACAATGAAAATATTGCTTTTGATACTGCCAAATAAAACGTCACACATCTGGGAAGAAAAAACACAGGTCAATTTTACAGTATGTCAGAAAATGCTCTGGAAGGTAAGAAAGGCCTTCCAGACTTCGGTAAAGACCTGTCTGAACATGACTTTATCATGGTGCTACAAGGGAAAAAATATCCTTGGATAAGACTAGAGAAAGTCAGGCAGGAACAGGGAATGGTATTCTGCAAATACAGTAAGTAGCATCCCTGCCATAATACTGAGTCCCATCAGTGCACCTATGCTTTAGAAAGGAGATTAACAGGAAGGATGGAATTGGAAGAACTACAATGATGATCCTCTGTCTCATAAGGCCCATGAGACCTGCATGTGTAAAAGAACGGGAAGAGATGATTTTATTACATCAACCAGTATTTTCGTGAGGGAGGTGAAATCCAATCATAAAAAATGGCCTAATTGGATCACAGTGGTGGGAAGAAAGTTAGAGGTAAGAAACTTTCATTAAATTAAAAGACTGATGAAAGAACTAGAAATGGACTGCAAATGTTAACAGTGAGAGTAAGTAAACACTGGGCTAATATTGTGTGAGTTGTGGCAGATTATCTGTCACTAGGATTATCTTAAAATTATGAGTGTGTGTCTTTTTAATAACTGCTTTAATTCAGACAGACACTGTGGAGTTGTTGCAGAAATTACCAGGTGAAGATCTGCTCCCTTGATATGCAAGGGTCAGATTAGGTAATGACAACAGTTCTTCTAGGCTTCAAATCTAATAATATTTATAAACATTTTGTAAAGGATAACATGTATCGACTTACCTCTCTCATTTACTGCTCTGCTCCCTCTGAGGCCTTTGCTTCTCGAGCAGTACAGTCCTTTGACAAGGTAAGGTAGTCACCTCAAGTTTTTAGATGAAAATGTTTTTTTCCTCTGTATTTGTTGTTGCTGTTCTTTCATTGTTCATGTTAATTTCTGCGCACTTTGTTCTTCCTACTGTAATAAAGAGCACTGAATTTCTGGAGGGATAATGAGATCTATTAATGTTGTAATAAAACCTTCTCTAGTATAAGTCCCACAATGAATTCCGTAATGTGTTATTTGGGGCTAAGTTTAAGCACTTCATGCTTCTTCTTGACCTTATTCAACATCAGTTTTACAAAAAAGCAGACTCACACAGGAAAAGGAAATATCCAGTGGGCTCTACTATATTTTGTTATATAATAAATTTAGAGTAAGAGATTTTAAAGAAGGATTTATGCAGTAGAAGAATGTGTGAGTGGCATAGGAAACATGCAGGAACACAGAAGCTGCTAATGAGAAAAGAAAAAATTACAAAAATGACAAAAAAGTGTTTCTGCTCCAAGATATTATATTAATGAATCTGTACAAACAGTCTGCTGAGACCAAGGTGAAATAGATTCTTCAAGGCTGGTCCCTGAAAGGAAAACAATGTGACTGAAAATATGATTAAATAAAGTTCTCATTAGTAAGTAGACAATAAAATTAATAGCAAATGCTCCAACAGAAGAAGCTTTAGGAGTAATGACACAGATCATTGGATCAAAGATGGTAAATAAAATGGCTATAATTTACAGAATATTTGGCAGGACTTCTTTTTCCAGCATGTAGTGTCTTTTTAAATGACTCTTCAACACAGCCCAATCTGTTTGCCCCTTCTTGGTTTCACACTAAGCCAAGAAGAACTTTTTCTCATCATTGGCACAAGTATATCCAACACAACAGGATGGTCAGATTGTCTACTGTTTTGTGCTCTGCTCTCTTTACATCCCCTGCAACTCTGAGGTTAAGTGCTGATAAATACTGTAGTTGTCCACCTTTCACACAGATTACCAGATGGTCAAATTGAAAAAAGTTCCTATGGAGGATGATGGGTCACATATACTTCATTTGCTTGGGGTAAATTAAAGTAGAAAAGTAGTAGCTGAATTTAATCAGTCTGGCTATCTATGAAGCTCCATGTATTAATGCCACCTGGTATAGTGCATATAGTCTGTGCCATGAAACAGGGAACGGCTCTACAGATGTGTGTTCACCTTTACAGCAAGACTAGGAATCCGTTTGTCTCCCCAGGTCTCCTCTACAACATGATTAAAATTTGGCAATTACTGTCAAAGACTTTTACTGTGCTACTTCATGGAGTGGCTAAACCAGCAGCTTAAATAGAGCTGGCTATATTACTTCTTGCTAGTCCTTAGATTATAAACTCTTGGGGTGAGGTGTGTTGAAAGTGTTTCTACATTACCTAGCACAAACTGATGCTGGTTTAGGACTGTGATTTCTAAGCACCGTGGTGCCCCAAACATCATTGCTCCTGATCTGTGGCATATCCTGAGAGAAAAACAAGTTAACTCCCAGTAAAGAAATCTATAACATTTTGAAAAGAAAGTAAAATGTGAGAATAATGACATATTTTTTTTTAAGGTACAGAAAAGTAATCCTTCCTTCCTTCTCCCTAAAGGAGACATTTTTTCCGTTTTCTCATACATCTGTTTTTCTGGATTGCATCCAAGACTGAAAGCAGGAAATACAAGTATATTTACAAGAAAGTCTTGTAATTTTCTATTCAAGTGTGTAACCACAACAACAGGAGTCAATTCAGCTCACCTTAACATTTTGGAGAGTGCTGAAACTAAGTCTCTACATGTTATGAGGGATGCCAACTACCAGGCAGAAGTGGTGACAGGAGGGAAAGATCTGCATAGTACAAGTGGTAATGGCAATTCAAAGTAGATGAAAAAGGAAGAAGGAGTGAATTTTTCTCTCTTTCTTTCTCTTTCTTTTGCTTAGGCAAAACACCTGTAGTCTTAACTGGGCTTGTGGAAGTGGAGTTGAACTCAAAAGAGGGACTCTGTTCAATGCCCGTCTGCTTGTTATACAGTAAGATCTTTACATCCTGTTATTTGATGCAAAGGCATCGTGAAACAAGACTAGACTTCAGAGTCTACTCCAGACTTCGTTAGGGTAGACCTTAATGTAGGAACCTCCCCTATCACACTTGTGTCTGGCTCTGCACCACCTTTGGGCTCCTCAGACAGTGTGGTGGGTGGTCCCTGGGCAGCATGGAGGTGTGATGGAGAAGCACTGCCACACTGGTGACTTGGCAGCTTTAGGGGCCTCTGGGGCAGCCACCAGAGCCACCGAGCAAGCTCTCTCCCCCAGTAGAGAGGGGGGGTAAGGACCTCTGCATGAAGGAGCATTGCTATAGAGGAAACCAGGCAAAATGGTCTAAGAGGATTAGTGTGGTAAAAACAGAACCCTGTGCCACAACTCCAAGGGCAGGATGAGTTTGCGTGGCAGTGATGAAGAGGAAGAAACTAAAACAAGCCTCAGGCACCAGTCATCTGCAGTGTTGAAAAATTATTAACAGCTTTGTGTCATTCAAATGGTGGTGTAAGCACGAGGGGATGGGGAACTCCAACTCACCGCGTTGGGAGCTGTGTGAGATGTACAGGCACTGCAAAACACATGAGTTTTGCCTTTATGTCACTGCTTGTGCAAAGGGGGGAGATACCTACAGTTGGCTCCTATTCACCTTCTGTGTGAAACATATTTCTGCAGGCAGCGTTTGAAAAAAATGAGGCTCCATTAGGTAGGATTTGGTTTGGGGGAAAATGAGGAAGGGGTATGAGGGAAGCGAGCAGAATTCAGAGAAAGGCACAAAAGAAAAGCCAGCTGTGGAGACCCTTTATTTTTAATCCTAAAAGGTATTGTGATCCAAAGCAGTCAGATGTAGTAAAGAATTTGATATCTCAGGAGAAAAAGAGCAGACAAATGGGATATTCAGTCACATCTAAGTAGAAACATATTTTTGTGAGCCATAGTGTTTGTGCACTTCAGTCTTCCTTAGAGACTTCCCCCTCACAATACCAGCCCATTACCTATGAAAATATGTTTGCTCTTTCTTACAGATACTGGGAGAGTTGAAAGGCATGTGTCCACAGAAATGAAAGCTATTTCTAACATTTCTAGACGTATATGTCCTCTTCTGAAAAGGAAATTGAAGACAAAAGAAAACTGATCAAATGAGGTATGGAAGATTTAAGCATATTGCTTAAATGAATGCATATTGAAAATGAATGTACCGAACATTTAAGATTAGAGCTCCATTTTGGAAAAGGGCTTGAGAATTAGAAATTTGGCTCCATTCTGAATTAAAATGAAAATGTTGATTTTTTAACTGAGTAGAATTTCCCATTAAAATGTTACTGCTTGAAAAAAGTTCACTTTAATGCTGCTTTATGGTCTAAATAAGATCAGATAGCTGCTATGGAGTAGTGCCTGTTTTTCTCCATTAGCTATTGAACGCAGGATGAGAATGACCTTGCAGATTCAGACACCTAAATTTAGCTGCATGTGTGTGTTCACCTGTAAAATGGGTTTATAATCTTCTGTTGCAGACAATGGAATTTTAATCTGAAGCGCGTGGACCTTTGGGGCTGGTTGGTCTCACCACAAGGCAGACTTCTATGTGCCGGCAGCTGAATCGCCCTCAAGTGTCTACTGACTGCAAGGGCTTGAGTTGGGATTCAGACATGCAGGACTAGCATCTCATGGCACGTACAAACCAAAAAGGATATTTTACCTGACTTCCAGGTGCTTCTCCAAAAATGAGACTGTTCTGCCTGACATCTTTGTCAAATCTGCCATGCTTGTATGGAAATCTTGGGGTATCCTGTACCATCTCAGTATTAGATGCCTATCTTTAAGTATCAAATCCCACCTGAGAGCACCACCCCTCCCCAGACTCACATGGTGGCTTTGGTGCACAACTCACTCACCTACCCCTAAATGTAGGTATCTGAACCTGCAAGTTGAATCTGACCATAGGAGTGCAGTTTAGTTTGCTAAACATAAATATTACGTGCTGTTTCAGATGCCGTAGGGTATCTGGGACATCAACATGAGGCTGGTTGATACTGCAAAACATTTCTGGAAGAACCATACTGTTCTGGGCTGACCAAGTCAGGCTGAGTGCGACAATCTGCAAGCTAGATATATACGTTATAGACATTGATAGTCACGTGACATGAATCTCACTCTGATGAAAATCTTGTAATAAAGCAATTAAGTGAACATGTAATGTTTTGAAAATTGTTGTTGACAAAAACATTCTGAAGAAGCAAGCTGTCTTTCAAGCTTAAGAGATACTGTGTCTTGATAGTGTTTGTGTAAGTAGCTTAATAGAATAGTTTCTTTTTCTTGTATTTTTAATTCTCCAGAACATTTGTTTGTATGTTCTTCAAGAGTGGATCCTGGGATTCCTGGGGGCCAGAAGCTTGCATGCAGAATAATAATAAAATAGTTCCACTGATTCATCTGGGTGAATATCTTTGCATATTTAAGTGAAAGGATGTGATAACTTTCATCTCCTAGAAAATACTATCCATATCTCAATAGCCAATTTGAGAACCTGAATTCTGTCTAACAGTCCTAGGTACCATCTCTGCTTTCATAACTTTTATCCTACAACATTCTCCTCCTCCAGTTTGAAATAATTACAAATTGTGATATATCCCATACAGTATTTTTTGTCTTTCTTTAGCTTTCAGGCATCCCTGTATACACAATTGCTTTCTCTTTTCTCCTTGCTCTTTTCGCCAAATGCTCAGTGGGTGTAATTTTAAATAACTCCATTGATGTTAGTGTAACTTTGCTGATTTACACTAGCTGAGGCTTTTCCTCAGCTTGGCGGGTTTATTTTAATGTCCCGTTTCTGTGATCATTATTGGATTATACCTTTCACTAAACTTTTCAGTGTCATAATTTGGAAACACTGAAAAACAACACTTTAACTTTTAAAGAACAATATTCAGCACTTCTGGCTTCTTTTTTTCCAGTTTAAGCACTGGCCCACAAATATCCCATTAACAAGAATCTGTTGCAAGTGTTTTCATTGTTTTGTCTTTGCTTTGCAGTGAGCTAAGTGTTTCTGAATTTCCTGGGCGGATGCATCAGACTGTGACATGCTGAATCTGGTTTAATCAGTTTTATTCTGTTTAAGCTATTTTAAATGCAGCTTGAGGTATGTAGCTATATCATTATTATTATTATAATTATTATTATTACTATTGTGATTACTGTCACTCTTTTTATTGCTGTTATTATCAACATTTGGGAACTACTGATTGTCAGTTCTGTATTGAGAATAGCTTAGCATAACTCCAACCAGTTTGGCCAGGAGGGGCCTCGTTTTTGCTTTGGTTTTGGTTTGTAGGGCTGGCGGTGACATGAATACTGTGGGATTCCAGCTGTTGCAATGTTTGGAGTGCAAGCACTATTTGTCCAGCCATGGGACAGAGATTTCAGTAAGAGGACACATTTCTTTGTTAGTTGAACAAAACACTGAGAGACTTTCACAACACCTACATGTTCTTTCTTGTTCCAGAAACTCCTATGAGCCAGAAATATTTGTTGCAATGTGAAATGTTCTGTGAGATAATGACAGCTTTGCAGAAATCTGGAAATATATAGTGGGGCAGGAGCTTCCCTTTTCATGAGCTTTCATTTATAGATGTGTTCAGCACTACTTAATAAAGACTATAATAGACTTTATGAATCCAAGGATACTGGTCCTGGGCCTTACACAGTTCCTATATGGCATCTTGGTTTAACAAATGGGAGAGGAAAAGGTTTGAGGCGTGGAAAGCAATTAATTTAGGGAGCAAACTTTGGGTCTGAAGATTTAAAGGATAATCTGGGGAACACTGCCCTTGTGGTTAGCACCATCTCATGTGGTCATCCAAAGCAGAGCTACCACTCAGCTGTGTAGACCCTGGCTCAGGCAGCTCAGGACACAAGGCAGCACTGAACTAGAAACTCTCTGGTCACGTTTGCACAGAGCTGTGGGTGCTCCTCAAGCAGTGCTGGGAGGATGTGCAGATTAGATTGAGCATACCAGCATAGCTGAACAGCGTTTGCATCAGAGCAGGTTTGCACTCCTCCAGTGTGAGCTGCTGGCAGCATGTCTGTCTGCAGACAACTTTATCAAAGCTATGTGAGACAGGAGAGATTTGCTATGGTGTAATGTTGGGCTAACATGGCCATACAGCTCTAGAGCAGATTTAGACACACAATCCTGCCTTGCTGTTCCTGCAGTTTATGGTCAAAACCAGTGCTTTTAGAGACATTCTCAAATGTTGACTAACAGGAGGCCTAAAAGAGTAGGAAGAGTTTTAGAATATACTACAGTTTTAAAAGGAGTGTGTATTTACATTTTGTTAAGGAAAAAGATCAAATTATATTAAAGTTCCATGCTTGAGTATCATAAATGAGACTTTTTTCAAGTTCTTTCTTCCATATCTTGCACAGGGTTTTGGGCAATTCTCTCAATCTCTCAGTATTTATAGGCCTAACAACTGCTCACTTTTCTGGACTATTGGAATGGCTAACTCGTTATTACTTTGCAATCCTAAGCTGTAAAACACTGTGTAAATATGTGCTATACACCTATTTGTTATGCAAGGCAGGGCTGCGAATAGTTCCAGAACCAAATCAATTGCACTCCGCAGTTTTGATTTTGTGATATTCAGCTATTGGTTTCAGAGATACCTTGGGGCTTTCTAAATGGCCTTGGTCAAATATTTACATCAACTCCATTAATCTTTCTGTCTGGCTTTATAATTAATTGAAAAATCATTTCCCTATGTAGCAACCTATTCTTGTCCCCAACAGTTTAGGTACTTGACTGGAGAGAACGATAATCAAGATCACTTGTCAGCAGAAGTTATTTCCATCATCTTCTCTGTATCTCAGGCCAAGGTTAGAGCACTCAACAATTTTAAAAGTATTATTTCAGCTGTGGGCTCCTGAGCCAGATTAGCATGTGCGTAGTGAATCAAAATGTGTCCAAGATCCCTGCAGTTGTTCATGTGCTAATTCTTTTTGGGTGTAACTCTGGGATGAGAGAGCAAAAATAAGGTGGTGATCGTCAACCGGATCAGGATTTCCCAGCTTGTGGACAGGTGTGTTACTGTGGCCCTCGTCAAAGCAGAGATGACGTTGTGAGGTTAAAATGCCAAACTTTAACAGAGACATAAACAGAAAGAAAGGCCAAAGATAAGTCATCTGGTTCTTTTCTTAAATTCTGAGGTTGAAGTCACCATCAGCTGTTTGCTCAGTTTTGATAATTTATGACGTGATCAAGGGACTTGTGTGGTCCAACACTATGAGTGAATTATAACTAGAGGTAAAGCTATGGCTTTCTATCTGCTTTCCACACAGTCAGGAAAAGGAGCCCCCTTTTCCTTCATTATGAGATAGCTCATTTGGCTGCATAATGTTATACAATATTGTGGTAGCTGCCTTAGCTAGCTCACCTAAACTTAGACTGTTCGCCCTAGTGGATTGTTATGGCACCTGCATGCTCTCTGCTGAAAAGTGTTGGGAATGCTATCAGGCCTGTATAAGAGCCTGTTTGGTCTGCCCATGCACAGACTCAGCGACTCAGCACATGAGAGGCTATACTGCAGCAGCTGATCTCAGCATAAATGATTCTTATAAAGCTCAGTGCTGGGCACAAGATGAGAATCTGAACTGAAACAAAATTCCCTTTACCATCAATGGCACGTTGGGCCCTGTTTATGACTGTGCTACAGAAACAAGTCTTGCTTATGACTGTCTGGGTTGTATGAGAATTATTTTCATATTTTTTCATTTATTACTTTCAAAAATTTATGAATTATTATTTTCAATTATTTTCATAATTTTTATTAATATTTGATGTAGTTTTCCGTATATATTATTGTGCTCATGTCTAATACATTAGACGGTCAAATAAATACATATTTAACTCTGCTTGAATGTCCCTCTGACTCAAGTCCTGAGGTTGGATTGACTTTCAGAAACAGAATTGTTTGTATTGAAAAAAAAAATGACTTAGCCTCTTCCGGTCACCTTTAATTGCTTTAGGAACTTACCGTTAGCTAGTTCAATCACTGACTACATAAAGTTCCTAATTAATCAAGAAGTCCAGCATTCAAAATGAAAGATAGCAGCACAAGGAAGATGACCTCTAAAAGTTGTTAATCAACTGTAGTTATTGACATGAGCACTGCTGTGAACTTTGCAAGCTGTGATACGTGCACTGACAATCATAAAGATAATGAGGTCAGTTGTTCATTTCAGTCAAAATGACAAGAACAGACTTGATTCAATTGAAATAAGAGTTAGCTATAAAACTTTGAGTATGTGAGAATGACTCCGTAAAAACAATAGTTCTGAACTTGATGTTTCTTTTTGTTCAGGTATCAGATTTAGTAACTTGGAGGACAGCTTTTTGTAGGTGGTGTTGCCAACTCATTTGATTTTTCTTGCTGGTCTCCTCAGTATTTGATGGTTTTTATAAACCCCTGTGGCAGATGCTGAATTGCAGGTATTGTTAGCAAAGTTAGTTTCTAGCCCTCCTCTTGTGGAGAAATTTTGAAAGGCTCATCCAAATCCATGCCAATAATTGAGAATCCAGAACACAAATAAAATGCAATTGCTGTTAAACCACCCCAAAACATGCATCATTAATCCGGTGATTTTGCAATTGCTTGCTCAGCTACAGTCTTAGGCTTTTTTTTCATTGAGTCTCTCTGGTTCTCAAGGCTAACCTTGCACGCTCTTTCATGGGATTTCCTATGGCTGCCATTAATTGAAAATCACTCAGTATCTTTTATGTCTTTGTTGGTGTACCTTTATATCCAAAGCACTGACATCAAAACAAATGTGCAGAAACATGGTTTAAGAAGACAAAAAAAGGAGTAGTTTCATTCTCCAGCTGTTCACCTTTGTCATTAAGTCATTTGCCTTCCCTTATAAAAGACAAAGGCTTCATAGAAGTATGAGGTGATCACTGACAACATGGTTCTTACAGTAGTTATAGCTTTCAGTTAAGTAATCAAATACTTCTAGACATTAGATTATAACTTAAATTAACAGACATTTCGAGACATTTAAAAATCCCTATCATTCTAAGGAAGCTTTAAAAATATTTATCATTGTGGTGATGAAGAATAACAGCTTCAAATCCAGCATACTAAGAACTTTGTAAATCATGTTATGCATCTGAATAAACACTGCCACCTATTCAGAAACCTGCCATGCTCTCTATTACTTCTTTGTCAGGTATCACACATGACTTACCATACCTGAAGTCTTGTATGGTTGAAATGTGCCTAAAAAATGCATTAATACAGAGGAATGGAGAGAAAAAGGTGCAGAATTGTTAGAAAAGTCTCTTCTCTTTGTGTTCATCATGGTAATGGCCTGCATTCCTGACTACATTCTTGTAAATTACTTTCTATCATTTTGAGAGAGGAAGATGAATTCTCTTGTGGACTGCAGAAATTAATAATACAACGCTAATTTGTTACTGGGGACACCAGAGTAAAGGGGAACCAAACATGACTTTCAGGCTGAGGTTTCAGAATTTCCTCGTACTGTTGCTTCTCTTGAGGCAGTGCAGTTATAATGCACCCAGGACAGGTCAAGGTCTAAATGGTGTATTGTTACCCAAGGTGTTCTACTTGTGTATTAAAAGACTTAACAAAGCAAAAATAAAAAGAAAACTACTATCACAGAGAATCTGTCTAATCTGCATGTCAATGGAATTTGTTTCTTCAAAAGCGAAATAATCTGGTCAAAAGAAGAGTGAAAAATTACTTTGTATAGATTGCTGAATTATACGTAGGTATACTGAATTATAAGGATATGAAGGGAAAACAATTCTGCCATTACAGTAGGCAGAGCAGAGCTTGTCAAAAAGATAAGACCAAAATAAGCTAAATATTGTTTCTTTAAGATTCAAGAACAGGGTTTATAGCATTTTAATGTTTGTGATTAATGAGGTAGAAAGCAGATGCTCTATCAGTGAAGCAGAGATAATATCATCAGCGTTCTGAGTAAGGAATAGTTTATTATTTCACAAAAGCTTCATGCCCTTCTGGCCTTGCTTAGGAACTTGGCAGGATATAAAATGAAGATGAATGATAGTTTAAACAGAGTTCACCCTTCCTCACAAGACCTTATTAGTAAAATAGGAATACAAAACATCAGCTTGCAAGATTAGTAACATGTGCAGCACCTCCTGTAATATACTTTTTTTTTGAATAATTGATTAGGAACACATAGGACAGATCTCATTATCAAGGTCTATTGATTTTTTCTGCTCACAGTCTGTTGCTAAATCATTTTCCAATTATGTAATAGTGTTGTAAGTATAGAGGACAGATTTGCATGGAAGTCTTAATAATTCAGAGCACAGCAGTTTCTTCTAAGTGGATAAGGTCAGGGAGGTAATGTGGAACCCGCACAGGATGGCTGATCTAAGTAGGACTATGAACACTCAGCCTCTAAAAGGAAGCACCATGGAAATGTTTATCTTTTAAGATGGAGTGCTAGAAGACTATTTTTTGTGTATTTGTTTACTGTAAGAAGATGCAGCATACAGATCCTGTCACTGCAAAGTTGTAAGGAAAAAACCTTACAGTTAAGAATCAAGTATAATAATAAAGGGAATAGTTTAATCTACACTTGCAGCCTAGAAACCTGGTCATTGACACTGTGTATATAAAAAAGTCCCTAAGCATCACTGATAAATACTTCTGTTAACTTTTGGCAACACTTTTTAGCCCAGGAAATCTGAACATCTGTGGAAAATGAAGGGATTCTGCTGCTTAAATCTCATGCTTATTTTCATGTTGCTGAAGACAAACGTTACACTGCAAGAGACACAATTAATTTCATCTTAAGTTTGCTTTCCAAAAGTTCACAATGTATTATCTAGCCTCCTCTATAATGAATGGTGGGTAATTCAGATGACCTGCTTTGGATCCCTTAACTCAGATGGGTGAATCTCACTCCAGAGTTGCTTATATTGGTATTGAGGGATCCTATTGAGTAGGTTTAGACTGAATGGTGAGCTTTCAGATGCCTAAAAAAGGTGAAGCCTGGAGGAATGCTCTTCTCTGCTGGTGAGGAAGTCCACTTTCTTTTTGTCTCATACATCTTAGACTATGCATGGTAGGAAGATTATGGATATTGGAGAAACAGACTATCCAAAGTTGTAGAGTGCAATAATCATGGAAAAACAGCTCCCTGAGATGGAAAATTTTATTCATACTAGCTTCTAGGAGTGCATAAAAGTACATCAATGAAGACAGCACTCCTTTATCTACCTAAATTTATGAAATTTTATCTGAAGATGTAGTTTTAACTATGGATTATATAATAAACTTCTGAAAAAAATTTTTTTTTTTTTACTTTCTTCTTTATCTCAGAAAGTTCGTTACTTACTTGCATTTAGTTAATTCTAGTTCCACATTTATTTCTATTCATTAGTAACTGATTTTTTGTTTGGATAACAAATCTTTACAACTCTTTCAATAAAATGACGTAAGATCAAACCAGAGAAAAGCATTTCAGATTAAATGAAACACTGACAAGTTTTCCCCATGCTTTTTTAACCCCTGTAAAAATACAGCTTAATTATGAAATGGAAGACCATTTCAAATGCTGAAGCTGAAACATTTCATTTTGAAAATGTTGAAATGAAATGCAGAGTAAAACAGCAGTGGAAAAGAGGAATGGGTCTCTAGCCTTCTAAGTGTCAGACCTTTTTGCTATCTAACTACACAGCAACCGGACTCTTCACGATGGCTGTTCTAGTACCGGAGCAGCCTGTGACAACTAGATTTTTCCTGTTCATTAGCACCTAAGTGCTGCAAGACTACTTCTACCAGCAAATTTTAGTTCTGATGGGATTCCTGCCTGCCTTGAGATTCCACAGGTTCGTCCTCTCATTCTCCCACAGTTCCAAAATCCACAAGCTGGTGAAAGTACGCACACTGAAATGATTTTTGGAAGGTGGTTTGAAGTAACAGCCTAAATAGATAATACAAGAATCTATTAGACAGGCAGTGCTGCATATTTAGATGAAGGATAGTCCAATTCTTCTCACACCACCCACTGTCTCCTCACCATTCATTACCCCTTCAAACTGTGCTATAAGATCATTCATTGAAGAATTTTGGCTTTATGCTGTGAAGAACAAACCGGCCTGCAGCCCTTGGCCTCAGACTAAAACTTGTAAAACCCGTGCATGAATAACTAAGAACAACACTATCTACCACTTGGGAAAACACTCATAACTGACATCATATTTCTGCACTTGAAACAATGTGATTTGCAAGTGACTCAACTTTAAAAATAGCTCCATAGAAAAGACAGGGAAAATAACCCACAAAAATCCTAGAAAAATATAATGTACCAGCACAGGTAAGGTATTATTTAGTCGTCTTTTTTTTTTTTAAAGACAGCTTTTTTCCTCACATCCCTTTCCCATCTATAAGATGACACTGTATCTTGCTGCAGCTACACCTGAGCTTACTGTTGAGTGACCTGAGATGTGGAGTTTATAGCAAATACATTTAAAACCAAGTCTTTAAAGCTGCAAGGTACATAAGTATCCTAGACTTATGATGAGACCAGTGTTACTTGTGATGATATATTTTCTTCTTATTGCACTGCTCCTAATATTTTCTTTCTTGATAAGTATTTTGTGGAGTAGAGCACACCTCACTTTTTTCTGTTTTACAGTGAGCTTCCAGACTGTGCACAACACAGTGTCTGTCTCACAGTGATTAGCTCACAGGGATACTTGCAGCAGGTGTAGTGATCTGGGACTCAGGACAAGCAAATAGTTCAGAATAGTTGTCAGGTGGCTTTTACTACCCTGCTGAGCTCTGTATTACCATAATTAGTTTTGTGCCAAGAACAAAGATAATTTAAATATCTGTACAAGTATATTGTTGTTCTGAATGCATTATGGCACACCCTAAGTGGTGTAACACAGAAGTCACAACTTGGACTGCAGGAAGATGAAGTGACTTAACGCCACGTCTGTGTCTGCAAACTAGGTTTTGCAAAGTGTGTAACACCACAGACAGAATATGATGCAGACTGTGTAGGATATAGCTTTCGTATTGCTTGATCATTAAAACAAGGATGTGGTAGCCGCTAGGACTGTAGACCTTTATCTGGTGGCTAGTTTACACTCAAATTTATGTCACTGTAGCATCACTACAATACTGAGATAAGATTAAAGCTCTCTCAAATCTGCCATTGCACCTCCAGCACTGGACAACTGTCTAAACAATCATGAACTGTACCTGACTTGGGGACAGAAACCCATCTGAGTCTCTGTTCTTCATGTTCAGTCTTGTCCAAAATTTATCCTTTCTAGATGATGAAAATTGGGATTCTGTGGATGGGAGTGAGTGCACAGAGGCAAAAATTAGAGTTGTGATAGGGAGCTAAAGAACGCAAGGTTGGGCATTGAAGTGGGGAAAGACTTTTGGGTAAAGGTTTTCCATGGGGAAAATAGGAGACGTGAATATTGCACTAGACAAGGGAAGTAGCTACCCGAATTGCAGGTATGAGAATATGAGTGTATGAAGGTAGAAGCCTTGGGGCTAGGAGTATAAGAAAGATGGTACAACACCTGACTGTAAGCTTGGAAGCCTCCTTCCAGCATCTTGTGATGGCTGTAGTAGCCTACTTGCCTACCATTGTAAAAATAGCAAAGAAATACTACATCTTAAAACCATGTGACTCTTTCAAATTGCATATTTTATTTTCTTGGTGTTTGGTCTGTTGAAGTCCTCAAGGAGGAGGGCCAAAAATAAAGGACTGCATAAGCCACAAGATGTCCACAATAGTTGCATTGACACTTGTGAAAGTATGCAAATACACAAGAATACTTATATACTTCTTTATACTCCGATTATGGTGACAACTGGCATCTCGGATAAATTTGGATAAAAGTGAATGAATAGTATACCTGAATAAGACAAGCCAGATGGTGTGTGTGATCTTGATCTTTTTTGAAACTGAAGTTTATTTTGTTAAATAAGTTACTATTTTTCATTTTCCTTAAACAAATAATTAGCATTTCAGCAACACAGAATAGGTATTTAAAATAGCTGTAAAAATATCTACTGACATTTGCATATTGTTTCTCTCTCTTTCTCTTACTTTTCAGGTAGTAGAATTTTCCCCATAAATAAACATAGACAAGAACCTTGGAGGACAAAATTAAATGTGTGTATACATACATACATACATACATATATATATATATATGTAAAAGATATGATTTAGAAGATTTCAAGGTTTTTTTGATTTTTTTTTTTTTTTACAGAAGGCTTTTTTTCTTGAACCAAAATCTTCACAAGAAAATATTTCCCATTGTCACATTTTAAATCAAACACTACCATGAAGTTCATGCCTTGTCCTACCTAGAAACAAACTTATAAGCAATGATAGTTTGGTTTCTGGTCTGAAGCAAGAGCTGTCATTTCTGTTTTATCCTGTTTGTGCTGATAAATTCTCCAAATCTAAGTTGTTTTGGTTGGCTTCAAGCAAGGCAGCATTATTTTTTTCATATGGGAATATGTTCTAAAAAATTAAGCAATAAGATTCTTTATTATTGGTATTATTGTGGCTCTTAGAAACCTCAGACAGGACTGATGCTGTGTGATTCTTAGTGTTTCACAAGTACAGACCAAAAGATAGGTCATTCTTGTAAGTTCACAATTTCAGCGGTAAGTGGTTTCAGCACCCCATATGCTGCTTCTCAGTGAAGATAGCTCTCTGTCCTCCTGTGAACTTTAACATCATGCTCTCACATATGATAGTGGAATTTGCTATGTGTTCATCATTTGGCTGCTCAACACTGCTATTGCTCCAGATCCATTATTTCAGTACTGCCATGTCCTAAGCTTGCCAAGGAGCATGATTTCATCTCTGACAGGGCATGCTAACCAGTCCCAACCAGACAACAGGAGACCTGCGGGAGGGCACAGCACCATAAAAAATAAGATGCACAAAGCCCTCACCTGTTTCATCATTTTAGTGTAGAGCTGAACAGGCTGACACACGTCTAAGTATTAGGTGGGAGAGAGCTTAATGGCGAGGTCGTGAGGAAAATTCTCTTTCACTAAGGATAAAAAACCAGACCTTCAATTAATTTTTTTTCTGTGGGCTGGTCACATTAGGAGCTTTGTGTGATGAATGAGTTTAGTATTGGAAAAAAGGTGAACTTTTTTATTGAGGCTTAGGTGTAGGAATATTTTGATGAAACAGAGGGTAGGAAAAGCTGAATTTCTGTGGTGATTCTCTGTCTCCCTTTTCCCCCCTTTCCCTGCACATTCCCCCTAAAACTGCTTATTTCAGAAGGTCCAAGAATCCTATGTATTTTCTCCAGTACTGCAGAAGTCTCTAGATGAAGAAAAGCCTAGTTAATCCATAATAATGGCAGGTCTGTTTATTGATCTCATAAATTGCACTTTACTTGACCTGTCAAAAAGGCATAATTCTCAGCATGTGCTTTCCTGTTCCTCTAAGAGCCTCTTTACCTCAGGCAGATTGCTTCCCCCAGCCTTTCCCCATCTGCTGGCAGCTGTTGTAAACCCTGATCTAAATTCATTAACCTTCGTCCAAACAAGCTATTTGAGTTCATCCTTGAGAAAGTACAGGAGGAACAATAAGCAGTCACTACTGATTTTTATTCCCTGCCTTTCGTAACACACCCGCACCCAAACTGCATACCCAGGTTTCTTCTAAAAGGACGAAAATTAAACCCAAAATCAATAGGAATCAAAATCAGCCCACAGACTAGGATTTCCTAATTAGTAATGCTCTGATTCTTAGGCAGTGTTAACACCTGTCTAATACCAAGCAAAAATCTACACACTAATCTGAGTGGTGGCAGAGCAATCAATGGCACGTATCTATAAGAAACGATCAAAGAGGAAGCCAGTGCTTAATAGAAACCACTATTCAGTTAGACTTACTCATTGCACATTACTTCTACCTGAACAATACCCTGAAGTGCAATATTATTGCTGCAATGCAAATGCCTCAGTGGATCTCGAGTGACTCTTGTGTAGACGAGAAGCTTTGTTTTGGTTGAAATGGGCAAAGTTGCAGATAACCGCATGACTCAGATGTTGGTGTTTCTACATAACGTTATTGGGTTGTATTTAGAGCAAGGAGCTCTTACACTCTGAAAGTGCATTGCTGGGTATCTTTTAAAAGTACCTTTTAAGAGGATGCATTTTTTCTTAAAATGTTGTGTCTTTTAGCAGTGCAGATTCTGATATCACAATGTGAAAACTACAGTAAACAAAAAGAGAACATTTTAAAAGGAAGCACTGGCCTTTAAATGCCTGATTCCCTTTACCAATAAATAGATCTGAGTCCCAGCTCACACTTAATTTTATTGGGATTTTTGAATCTTAAGTGCCTTGCAATCCACTGGAAAGCTCCTCTGATTGTATTGTCAGTCTCAGGAAGAATATGAAATCTGGAACTGGTTTGTAGGCCTAAGGTAGAGTGACTGTATCTTTTCATTGACCAAAAAAAGTAAGAAATGATGTCTAGCTTAGGTGAAGCATTCAATTTCTCGGTGGCTAAAGTTAGGTATGATGAATCCCAGCTAAAAGGTACTGAGAGGGCTGAACTGCAAATTTTGAAAAAGTAGTTTTGCAAAAATTTTTTGCAGGTTCTGCTCTCATTTGAACTAGCTTTAATGAGCCATTCCTAAATATTGCCTTAAATAAATTAATAAATAAAAGTGTGGCTGAAAAATTGTCAAAGTCATGTTCAGATAGATGGCTATGCTAAGTATGGCTGCAGGACAGATGTGTGTTCTGCTAGCTGCACAGGGTTTCAGGATCATCCTAAGTGGTTAGAGTGCATTGCAACTTTTGCAAAAAAATATTTAAAAAGTGGACAAGGCTACTCAGCACTCTTTCTGTATGTCCAATAGTATTATTTTTAATGTAAAAATATGCAGGTCTTGCAAAAAAACCTAAAAGGATGCCTTGCAGTTTGAGTGTGGAAGATTGTCTTGCGCTTGACGTTTGCCTGGGCCATTAAATTTTTTTAGCAGACTGATGAGCAGAGGCATTGGAAAACAGAAAACACAATAAAATTGAAGCTTATGTATTTTTTCCACAGCCTTAGTGATGTTGTTATTAATATATTCAAATTAGTGTCAAAACATTCCCTGCCCCTGGATCTGAGAAGACACTTTAGGACACAGTGTCTCAAAGGCTGTGAAAATTTAAAGACATGCCATTTGGACGAATGCTATCTTACTATTTTTCTCTATCTAGAAGATGTTGGTGACTTATGGCATTTTGCTTCAGTAGATGATAGGAGATAGATTGGTTTTGAATTAGTTCAATGTGTATTGTCAACAGAATAGGAATATTATTTCAGTGAGAGCTGGATCAGATCTAGCAGCTCTGGCTTTCCCTCCTCTCCCCATTCAGATGTCTCCCCATCTTCAGATGTCTGCTTCTGATATCCCTTGGACCAGTGAGCGGTTTTGCAGACTGGTAGTACAAGATGTGAGTGGGAATAGAGGAAAACATGGCTTGCTCAATTTTCAGTTCCTGGCTGGCCTGCACTGCCTTTATCTTCAGGGGACTTTTTAAGACAGTCCAACCTGCAGTCTTGTGGCCATAGATTCAATTCTTCCAGAGCCAAAGGGCAGTTGTGCTCGAACATTAACGAAAAAGCTGTTCATTGCCTGGCTTTTCTCAGGAGAAGCCATGTACGTTAAGGAAGTTGTAAGAAGCAGTGTGGTTGCTGGAGGACACAGACTTACCTTTACAAAAAGCAGTCTCAGGCAATGTCAGTTAATGGGTTGTCTGCCTTTGCTGGAGAAGGGGCAGTTCTTGGAATACAAGTTCAAGGATTGATTTGAGTGACCCTAGGTTAGAATAGTTCAGAAATTGTTTGTGCTTTAGGAACTTACTGAAGCTGTGCCTTCACATTCCCTCATTTCCAGTAAATTACTGTATAATGGCTGAATGGTCAGCTGGTATAAGACAACATTACAACAGTAAAAACAGTGTATTGCTTTTCAGAGTTAAATAAAGAAACCCACACTTCTTTCTTGGCTCGTCTATAATCTTCGGTGAACAGCACCTGATTGATAGGAATGTAATGATAATCCAGCTCCTCCTTTTAACAAGCCAGAGAGAACATCCAGCTAAAAGAGCCTGTGTTTCTGACACCCAGAGAATGGCCTGGAATGACTGCCAGAAGTTATTGAGCTGGAGAGAATTTTAAATGAATGAATTGGGCATGAGTCACGTCTTTCCATAGAGCAACTGCGGGCGCTGGCTGCTGAAGTACTTGAGAAATCAACAAGGGCCCCTTTTGAGGGAGCCGGGGGAGAATTTCATAACTGACTTAGATTTGGAATTCTGCAGTGCATCTGGAATAATAATACCCTACAACAGCAAAGATTATTTAAAGACAAGCAGCTTCAGTTTGTCAATAACTCAAATACCAGCAAACTTGGGTGGTGAAGGGAGGCAGAGTGTTAATTGGTCTGGAAGCAGTATAAATACTTTCTGCATTTATCTCACTTACAAATGTTCACTGGTGATATGTTATCAGTAATTTATGATGTGCCATGACAAACGCTTACATTTCTGACAAAAATAGTAATTAGTTAGAAGAATGAAGATTCTCCTTGAATGTTTTCAGCAGGTTGTAGGGGGGGGGGGGTTCTTTCCTTCCATGCATGAACTGCCTGTAAAAATCCTTCAAATTTGTCAACTTTCTCTGTTGCCTGAATTTGGTCCAGTTTTTAAGCTCTTATAAAGACCTTGTGCATGCTTTCATAAAATTATTGGTATGAATTATTTGCATATCCAGTGCATACATTCGCATGAAATCATGGTGATAATTACAACAGAAACTCATCAATTTACTCATGCACTTTCTTAATCCTTGATGCAGACATTGTTGCTTATTTGATTTTGTTTTCTCCTTCACAGGCACGGTAATTATTACCAAAGGTTGTCTTCTGAAGGAGGAGTAAAATGTACATCAAAATTTTCAAGCATTATCTCATGTACAGGGAGTGCTCTATTACCCCCCAAATTTCATGCAGGATGCTTATCAGGTGCAGGGAAATGAGTGGAGGAGTCCAATTTGTTACAGCTAAGCATCACACTGCAGATGGGTACTGCACTGTGTCTTCACTTTCATCATCAGGGAAAGGGACTCGCATCCCTGTGAGAAAAGTCAAATGCTTTCTGAAGCTGATGACTGCTATGAATCCAGCAGATCTCTGTGATCTCGGCGGTTTGGTAGCTGAAATCAAAATAGCGTATTATCCAGGCATCCCTGATGCTTTTTGATTTTCCTGCCAGCATCATCTCTCTGTTTGCTAAGTGGAAAAGTTTCAGAGTCATGTCTCTAAGTTTACTTGTGTTATTCAGTGAACTCCAGTAGGGTTTGTTTTGAAAAATAAGAGTTTAATTAACTCTTGATGATTTAGAAGATTGTAGAAAAATAATAGCTTCTGAATTCAGAGAGAACTTGAAAACAGTGATGTAATATTATGGTTGCATTCACAGGCCACCAAAAGATAGTGTTGGTGAAGATTCAAGTCAGAAGCAATTCACTTCGTTATGTTTCCTGTTTGTAGGAGAGCTGGAGAATACCATAATGAAACTCGCCTTAATAAATTTTGTAAACAGACATAGTCAAAGATTATTGAAGCCAACTGAAAGGTACCTCTTAAGCTTAGGAATTTTGGGTAAATCCTAGAACTGTCAGATTTTAATTATAAATTTAGTTAGTTATATTTAGTTATGCTCATTCCCTTCCTTCTAGACACACTTGTTTCATAATTCAACTTTTTAGAGCATCACCTGACACGTCAGTTTTCAGCTGTGGATGGAATCTGGGATCTGAGCACCGAGCTGGGGGGTGTTACAATATGGCATAACCATAAAAGACAGAAAGAGGGCTCCTTTTTTTTTAATTTGGAAGGGATGTGGCAACTGAACCTCTCAGGCCTTTTTGTATCACCTCTAGGGTTACTGTGTGAGGTGACCAAAGTCCTAGGTGACAGTGTTCATTGCCTGTGTCTCCGGGAAGGAAAGTCATTGGAATAAACCTACTATATCATTCCCTAGGCACTATGGAGGTTTGGGAGGGGACTCTTGGATCTGCTGCTTTGTGGTTACTTGGGAGCACTGAAGCTGAAATGGAATGATGTCACTTAAGCGTAAAGAGCAAGCAAAACTTATACTCCAAATAACAGGGCAGAATTTCGTCAGTATGACCAGTCAATGGAAAAGACTGAATCTCTGATCTGTTACAGAAACAGTTCTGATTGTGGAAAGATACTGTTTTCTAATAGGGATATATTTTAGCTCTTTATTGAAACCCCTTACTTCTGAACTGCATAACAACACAGTTTTGTGAGCTGCCATACTCAGTGTTACCCGCTTTCTGTTAGACCCAGAAGGAATAGATCAGAAATGCCTGCAGATCAGATCAGGAATAGTTACTGCAATAGAAAAATACTATTTTTTTCTGGATTTTTCTCATTCCAAGGACAGAAGATGTTTCTTCAGTTCTTAGAGAGTGAGTGACTGTCTTATATCAAGGGTGAAGAAGATATTGCAGGAATGCTGTGTGGCAACAGCGTGAATCACTCGGCTTGCTGCTTCTGGAACAATGATTGACTCAGAGGATTCTGCTTTTTGTGAAGCTGCTGTTATCTCCCAGCACCTGTCCTCAGACATTGAGCTGTTATGTCAGTGGCACTGAATAAAAATGGTCCAGAGCTAACAGATAGGAAAAGAATCTTCAACCTGAGGAAAGGCAACTAGCAATTTAAAAAAACCCAAACACAGCAAAACAAGAAACTACCCCACATTAAACTATCTAGTTTTTCAGTTAAACTCATCAGGAAAAGAAATTTATTTTGCTTCTGGAGAAAGCAGTCCTCCTCCAGATCCTCTCTTTCTAAGACTCTGTGTGCAGGAACACAGCATGTGCTAGAAGAGGTGGCCGATTCTTTTAGAGCACTTTGACAGGAGGCGTAAATTTCAGTTCCCAAACCTGTTTGGATGTGGAAGCTCTGAGCCACAGAAAAGCCTTACACAGTTCACGGACCTGGGCTGTCTGCTGGAAGAACTGCCAGGAATGATAAAAATGATAATAAATTTGCTTTTAGTGCTCCTCTCTGTTGTAATAAATTCATCCTGTATCTTTACACAAAAATGTGTACGGACCCTCTTTATAATCCCCTGGGGAGGAATTTGTGCACAAAAGTAACATTCTCTTTCCCTTCACTTCTGTTTGTGGTATCTTTTTATAATTTGTGGAAGGTGTCCAACAGGTTGGAAAAACATATTGAAAACCTAATCCAGACATGTCAATACAACACTGGTTTTAGTTTAAACAAAAACCAAGCAAGTTTTCCCCTTTCCAAAGTAGTGTCTCCAAAAATACTTCTCTGTTTCAGAGTACATTTTTGTCCTGGCTTAACTCCTTCTTCACTGAATAACAAGCAAGGCTATTTTTACGTGGCATAATGCATGTATTTATTTAGAAAAAATATATTTTTCTGACAGCAGCACAAGGTTTGATCAGAAGTTTAAGAATTTCTAATGTGTCTAGCTGAAGTCTTTGCTAGTATAAAATGAAGTTAGCACAATAGCACTTATGTTTAGTAGTGCAAAATTTGAACCATAGTGCATGAACCAAGGCCAGTGGCAAAGGAAATGTCACCATTTCCCTGTGGGTTTTTTGAAAAAAATATAGGGAATGTGGTACTTTTGGAGAATTGTTTTGTAAAATTTCCCAAGTATTATTATATTGGGACGTGTGTGATCTATTTGTCTCAGAACTTCAGTGTCATTCCTTGCTCTTTGAGAATTTGTCAATAATTTGACATGCATTGACTTTTTTTTTTTTTAAATGGACGTGAGTTTCCCTCAATATCAGTTAATATCAGATCTGGCTTGAGTCATGAAATTCAGACCACATTGAGATTTTTGGAAAGTTTAAGTTCTATGTTTGGTTTCAGTAAACAGAAGGTAGAATATGTCACCCATCAAAAATGCTGGATTTGGATTAAGAAAAATATCCACTGTGCACGGCATGCTTTTTTTTCAAATCCATGTTCATGTGCATACAGTATTATATTGACTAATTTCAGTTTGGGTGGTCTGGCATGAATGTATATCATGAATATATATCAAAAGAATTTAACTGACTCGGTAAGAATGGATTTAACATTGAAGCTGAGAGGGTTGTACCTCCCCATGAACTCTGTCAGTGTCACCATCATCTGTGTCATACCATGAACCTGAAGCCCAAACTGGTTTACCCCAAAGTAACGCCAACTTAATTCAAACTGAGGTCGATAATTTCATCCTTTAGTTTTTATAATAAAAAATAAGCAATATGTTCACAAATATTTCCATTCAAAGTGTATCCTTATTTTTTTTCCAGAGTGTATTCATGCTAAACGAAAATGCTGAGTGTACTTTATTGCAGACTAAAGACAAATGGGATTGGCAGGATGAAGATATTGGTCAAATGTCAGTCATAAAAAAAAATGAGCATAGCATTTCCCAGCTAATACAGTGCCCTGTGTGCCCTCAGCTCCAACAGACACCTTTGCTTTCCAAACCTAGCTCTATGGGTGAGCAGCAGAGTCCTTTCCCACTGAGGCCAGGGAGCACTTGAGCTGCACAGCTCTTCATGGGAAGTACTCACAGCACCAGATCTCTATCAGTCAAAGAGACTTAAATCTCTTACTCTTGGCATTTTATCTCACCACTGAGGAACAGCAACCTACTGGTTACAGTTCAGTTGAAGCTGGAGAAGTGAAGGAGGGTGTTGATCCGTGCTAGCATGTTACTAGAGTAAGTACGCCCAAAGTATTTTCTCAGCAGAGAGGTCATGGAGTTAATGAGCACAGAGACTGAACTGACCCTCTCTATCTAGAGGTGATCATCTAAGGGCAGGGTTACCAAACACTGTGGGGAAGCCTACGATCCTCTGTGCCTTCTTGATGGTAGGTCAACAGAGAGCTTCCTCCTCTGGGTTGTTCCTTCTGGCCTCTACCATAGCACTCCATTGAAAAGATGAGAAAATGTGTCGTTAAAAACCAGCCGTGCTTCTGGCACTACTACAGTCACAAAGTCAGACAGCTTAGTCATTAGAGAAGATTATTTTGTTTTGTGATACTCTTCTAGCCAGCAAGAAATGCTGTTAACTTGCATGCACCCATTCATATGATAGGGAAAACTCCAAAGATACACATTCAATGGAAAATGTGAATAAGCAAACTATTTGTAATGAGGTGGTTTTAGTATTCCTGCCAAGACAAATCAGAGAAGGGAAGAAACACACATCTTGAGAGTATTTCCTCTCATGACAAAGATGTGACCATATAAGCATATGGTTTGAAAAAGGAACAGCTCAACTTTTGAGCAAGTTGTGAATCCCCTGCAACTTCAGGCACACTGACAGTTCGGGACATACCAGTACAGCAAGAGTTTTCTGCTATAATTACCCCTGGAATCTGCCTAAACACCACCATAGATTGTCTGTCCTTTTTAATTTGTTCACTCTTCCTGCAGCCACCCCAAGTGGTTGTTCTTTCAAGTTTGTGAAGCCAGGTATTGTAAGCACCTTTACCTGGGCATACCTAAATGTGGGAAATGAAGGTTCAAGCTCCTGATACAGTGAGTATGAGGATGCAAATGACTTGTTTTAAGCAGTCAGGCAAGAGCTGAGTCTGGATGAGTAAAATGAGTGGTCACTTGTCTTAGCCAACAATCTATTAAGATTTTTCTCTTTTTCATCTTGGAAATGCCACCTTTTCAATCTTCAGTGTAGCTGCAGAAAGAGTCTGTCCTGATGAATCACCATTCTCTGAAAAAAGCAGTTTCCCTGCAAAATGCCCAATCAGCAGTACTACCATTACAACAAATTACTTTCTTTTAGGGTCCAAGCTGGTTTCTGCAGAAGCCAGTGGAAAACCATCTGATTTCAATGAGTGTTGGTCAGGATTAGGCAGCTACTGTTGCACCCTGCCTGTTAGCACAGTTCTTCTGAAACCAACATAGTAGCTGGACCCCAAAAGTCACTAACAGGAAGAAAACCATTCACTTTTTTAGAATCATGGTTGACGAATCCAAGCTTTATTGTCCCATAAAATGAATCCTAGGTCTAGATCTTGATGCACTTTGCTTTCTGTCTTCTTACTTTCATTCAATAAATTTTATCCTTCCTTCCCCATTTCCATCAGATCTAATTCTCTGTGCAAGGGTCTTGATCTTCTTTCTTTGGCCCTGTCACTGTGACACCGGTACTGCTGGCTCTGTACCAGATTGCTTCCTTTGAGGAGGCTGAGTATTTTCAAACTATTATAGTGATGTTATGGAGAACCCTTTCTTGACGCTCGTCTCCTTTGTTGATTTTTCTCTTCTAAAAAAAAATTGTTTTCCAGTGTTACTTTTTGCTTCTGTCTCTTTGTTTCTTCCCCTTAGCCTCTTTTTTTTTTTTTGCCATCCTTTTACCACTGTTTAAAGGCAGTCCTATAAAATCTATTTTTATATTCCTTTCTGATGTCCAGATATTCCATCTGTTCCACACTTTTTCTTCATCTCACATCTAATTGTTTCCTTGACATATTACAATTACTCCTTTTTAACTTATTTTCCACTTACAGCCTACCAGAACAAAACTGTGCATGAACAGTTCAAGCTTGTACGTATAGCAGAGGTCCTGGGGTCTCTGTGAGATATAACATCATGCTACACTCAATGTGAAATATAATTCAGTGTTAGCTAATGCTCTAATCTAGCAGGTAAAACTGCTGTTGTGGAGCAAGAAAGCACAGGTGAGCTGCATGGAGCAGAACAGAGAAGGCAGGAAGGGGGAAAGACAAGTGATGTAAATATGAAGAGTTGAGAGGACCAGAGACCAGTGGACAGGGCTGAGAGTGACTAGGGAGGAGTGGCGAGCTGAAGGGGAGAGCAAGGAGGAGTGGATAGAAAAAAAAAAAGAGAAATAATAGTGAGGGAAGGAGAATAAACGTGAAGGCAGTGAGGGCGGAGAAGTAGAGCAGCTTCCATCTTTGCAATGCTTCACAGAGATTTAAGAACAAAGGGCCATGACAGCAGCTACTGTGAATTCAGGGTAGGGTGCATAGCCGAGAACAAAAATGGCACTGATTTTAAATGACCCAAGACACAATGTGCTGTCTGGATTTTTATTTTATTTTGTTTTAAGAGTCATGAAGTTCATATATTGCATTTGCTGAATCTCTGACATTCCTTGTTTCTTTTTTCTGACAAGAGATAACTTTTTTTCTTGCATAAAATCATGATTCATTTTGTGTAACTCAGGAAGGAGCCTTAAGGCAGAAATCTTTCTCCTTCATTTGGAGAATCTGTAAAATGCAAGATGGAAACAAGATGACCTGGTTCATTAGGAGAAAAACTTGGGTAAGGAAGAGTATCCAGATCCCTGCTGTCTTTCACCTGACCAGGGTAAAAGGATGTCCTGGCTTTAAAGGAAATGAATTTGAAGCCTTTCTCTCTCCCCTGCCTGCAAAGGGGTTCACCCTGCTGGCTGCAGCAATGCCCTTTGGCTTCCAGGGCAGCTGGTCAGTATGTGGGCTTTCATCTGAGGGCAATCCTACCTCTTAACCCATGTAGTATAGATACAGGTGTACTTTTTGTCCCCCATCACCTTCAGTCCTATGTCCAGGCAAATTCCCTCTGCTTTTCAATGGGAAGATTTAGCCAACAGTAGGCAGTGACATAAACTCTGCCTCTCTGATCCTTCTTATCCCCCAAAACCCAGAGACTTGGAACTGATCATGTCCCAAGGCAAGTTGTGACTGCTGGCAGTGATAAAAAAACCCCAAAAGACGAAGATTAAGAGAGAAAAATAGCCACATTAAAGGCAGATTTCAGAACTCAGTTACACCTCTGTGAGTTTCAGCAGCTAGTTTCTTCTCAGGAGAAACATGAGATATTTACCTGGCAGCCTGATATTTTTCTTCTCCCTTCCTATAGAGTGGAATATGAGACAGTAAAACTGATGGCTACAGTCTGCATCAATTGGGGAGCAGGCAGGCTATGCATTATGTTTTGTCCACTCTTTGGTCATGCGATGCAGGCTACTTCTACACAGAGAATTTACCCAGCTGGGTCCAGTTGCTGCTCAGTTCTCTGGTAGCAATGAATCGCAACTCAGGGGAGTTGCAGGTGCCTGTGGACAGCCAGAAGCAAGCTGCTTATGTACCCTGTAGTTTCCTGACGGTAATTTTAACTGCTCAGATAAAATTTCCCCAGTTCTTCTTATGTCTGCCCAGAAATCTTTCAGGATAAAGTCTGCTGTGAAGAATTTTCTCAAAATACATTGTTAGGTTTGCCTATAGATTCATTTTGCAGAAAGTTATTAGAGAGTTGACATTCAGAATTGCCATTTCTACCATACAGCTTCATTGCCTAGTGATGCAAACCTGAGGTGAGGCTTCCTCTCTCTCCTGAGGGCTGGGGAGACAAGGCAGAGAGGCACCTTGAGAGAAGGAGGGCTGCTTTAGGGATGTATGCAAGACTTTAATTTCACTTTACAGAGCTAATTCTTTCCTTTCAGGATCACTGAGGAAATCACTGAAATGATCTGCCACATAATTGTGTTTAGTAAACTATTAATGTAAAAGGCGATGTATGGGACATTTTGTTCTGCAGCAGAAAATTATTTCTCACCCTAAAGTTTCATTGATAGTCAGGGTTGGTAAAGGTATGTTTGTGCTTATGGGGTTATCCTCTAATTTCAGCTTGTACTGAGCACCAGGAAACTCACACTGCAGATTTTTTTTTTTTTTTCCAGTGAACTTAGCATTTTTTAAAGTGCTAAGGAAAAAAAGAACTACCTTTTTTTGCTTTTTTTTTTAAGGAGGGTACCTTCACAGTCTTTCTACCTATGGCCCTGTCATATAAGTGCTTGGTCTGCAGTTCTGATGGGGAAAGAGATGGTAAAGCATCACCTACTTCCTTGGTGTGTCACGTGAATCTGGTGATGTTTAGACCATACGAGGCATTGAGATCTGGCTGTTATAGACTGGACTGGGACATCATCATAGCTCACCTAAGTGAGATAGAAGGTGGTGATTTAAAAACAGGAGAGAGGAATAGCCTATTTATGAGTCCTTTCAGCTCTCCACTCCTCCATGATAAAGTTTTCCTTCAGCTGAAAAAATGGGGAGGCTTCTTAGGTAAATATGTATACTGAGCTGAAGGAGAGGAGAGGAGAGGAGAGGAGAGGAGAGGAGAGGAGAGGAGAGGAGAGGAGAGGAGAGGAGAAGGGAGGACTGCTGACTACTGCCAGATGAGTGGTAAGCAGCAAAGGATAGAAAGAGTTCCTCTTTGTGGTAATGCTCATGAAATGTATAAGGGACATATATATATACATATATTTCTTGAGAAAGAGCAAAGAACAACCTATGCTCTTATAGCTAGGGAAAGCCCTTCCAGTGATATTATACCTGAAACAACATAGAAATCTCCCGGTTTAGGTTACTCACTTATCATCATTTGCTGCTCTGTGGAGATTACTTCCACTGTAGTCTGAGAAATTGAAAGATTGACAATGTCCCTGTGACCTGTGTAATGCAATCTCTTAATAGTGCCTTATAAAGAAATGAGTAATTGGCATTGATTACATGTGTCTTGGGAGAGTAGCATAGTTCTGTCGCATGCAGGATGATTTTACCTGAGACGGTTTGGGTCATCTCAAGTTATTTCTGGGTATGCTGCCTGGCTCTCTGCTAGGACTGAGCAATTGTGGCCATAAAAATGAAATCTCTCCCGAAGCCAGGGTTACAATGCACATACATGCAAAAGAGTGTGAAGAGACCTGGCTGCAAATTTCTAATGCAGGATCAGCCTGTGTGGGGAGAAGGGGGTGCTAAATCCTAGCAGTTGTCTCATGTCTGTCAGCGGGGACTGCGACGCCAGCTGCAATTCCTCTTGCTCTGCACTCTGCTCATTTTTGCTGGGGATGACATAGGCAGTCTGCAAAACAAATAGCAATTTGTTAGAGCCTGATGACAAATTCACACATTGGCTATGAGTGCACATGTAAGAGGCAGAAAAAACAACTTCCAGCTGGAAAATCTCACCGCACCTTGCATTGGCTTAAGCTGGCAAAAGCTCCCTTATATCTTATCTCATAGAGTTGTTTCCTAAGATCCTTGGCATATTCGTTCTGTCTCCAGATGGGGAAACAATGAAATGCCATCAGCTGGGTGAAGAAATCTATTGCGCAGGTGATGTCTTCTTCATATGTTCATCTAAGCGCATATCTAACGGCCTCACAACAACACAAGTAGCTTTGTGTAGGCTCTGTCAATGGGTATAGGTGCAATAAATCCCACAAACGGAGCTAGTTTTAATAAGGAGCTTCTTGGAGGTAGAAAGAAAATAAACTCTTCTCGCATTGAATATATTTGAAGTTTGACCTGTAAAGCCCTTCCAGGTGGTATATAGCTTGGTGAATCTGTGTTTTCTCTCTTTGGGAGCAAAGTCAGATTATTCTCACTGTGATGAGCTTTTACTGCTTTCCCAGATCAGATCTGGAGAGCGTCTGCTTCTGTAATGGTAGATATGTATCCCAAAGGGACAAACAACAGTTTTAGACTTGAACTTCTGCCAACCATTTTCACTCTTTAGCAGAACTTCTCTGCTAACACTCACCCTATCCATTTTATTTTTCAAGTGAAATGCAAACACACTACAGAATCATATGTATTTTGCTGAAGTATCAGCATTTGGTGAGGGAAGAAGTTCTGACATTGCTGAAATGGCAAGTTTCACACTTCTACTATATTTTATGTCAGTACATCTAGAAAACATCGCCTTATGGTATCAGTAGTTCTTGAAGATGCTTTACTGGGACCTCTCTTTTCCATTGCATTTCCCCTCTAAGTCAAGCAGGTACTGCTAACCACTACAGAGCAGTAGTAAGACTTTTTGTGTTACAGTGAAATGTACAACGTAATTCAAGGCATCTTTTAATGCAATTTAGGTCATCTTTTTAGAGAATGTGGGTAGCCACTTGTACTTAACAGAGGCTGAGCAGGGATTTTTTGTGGAAGTGACTATCTGAAAGAGAATTCTTTTTTCAAAATCAATATTTTTTCACAGGAAAAAAATATGTCAGAATTCTCTGACTTCCCAAATGATCAGGCTTTGCCATTTTCATTTGCTGTGGAAAACTTTTATCAACCAGGAAGCAGAGTCACATTTTTTTCCTTATTTCTTTTTCCAGGAAATTCCTCCTTGTGAAAATATTTCAAATTTTAATTCTGCTCTAAAACAGGTTTGTATTTTTTTTTTCAGAATGTGAAGGTTTTTTGTGGGAGAGATATACCTCTTGATGACTGCTATATCCTTTAATTGTACTAAGGTTAGGAGAAAGAATGATTAATATGAATATGAAAATGATCTGCAATCACTAATGATGCTACAGTTATCCATACGCCTGGGATTTCCAAACTGCATCATGCAATATGCTTCATTCCTGAAAGTTGGTCCAAAACGTGTGACAGAAATTGTTTAAGAGTGGCAGCTGAATGAAGTGAGTTATGTTAATTCACCGATAAGTGTCTGGTTCCCTATCAGCTTCTGAGTGATTGCCATCGATTTATGAATTTGTATATAATTTGGAGCCTTCCTAATTAAGAGGCTGCTTCTCTTTTTCTTTCCTTCTTGACAGTAGAGGTCAGCTGACTTGACATATTTCATTGGACTGATTTGCTTTACAAATGACTGTGATGGGGGGTTTCCAAGAGAGGATCTGAATGTTGTCCTCTAGCAGGTCTGAGTCCTCCTGTTCAGGGAATCTCTATTTTCAAGAACTTTCTTCAGGAAAGATATGCACATAATTTGTAGAGGATGGAATGTTAACTGATATGTTGATTCCTGACTGATACAAAACATTTTGGACATCACATAGGAGCTTAGGGAACTTGCAACTTACAAATTTTATAAAATTAGTAAACTCAATAAAGTTACAGAGGTCCCATTCACACTAGAATCATGCTTTTATCCCAAACAATTTCATTCAGGAAGGAAAAAGAGGAAAAATTAATTTTTTTGAGCAGAGTTTTGATTTCTTTTTCAAATAACCTTTTGGCTTCCCTAGTCCTTTTGGGACATTGACAGCTCTACTGGCTTTGCATAAGAAATACAATGAAGTCAGAAGTCCCCTCAAAAACAAGAAAAAACACGTACATAGAGTAGTCAGAGCTGTGAAAGTCAATATCAGTGTACTACACAGTTTTTCTTCTGCACAGGAAAAGACATCAATAAAGTCCCTATTAGTAGTCAGTAGTCTTAGGGCCTTATTTTGAAGTCGTAAGCATGGTAAATCTCTAAAGGGCTATTACACCTGAAGTATAAATCTGTTAAATATGTATCCACATTGCACCAAAATACTTTAGCAGTTCTCTTGAGTGAGTGATATTCATTTAAGCAGGCTATCACATTATATGAAATATATTTTGGTTTGATTTGCTGAAAATAGATTAACTTAACAGTGTTCTTTTACCCATTGTGCTGGATGCACTAGAGACCAACTTCCTCAGCTATTCATTTAAGAGGTCTCCATTGCATAGGATTTTGTCTGATGGAAGGAAAATCAGTTGCTTTAAGAGGCCTGCTTTATTTCTTTACCAGCTATTCAGTTTGCTGGTCTCCAACATCTAGAGTTAAGTTTTCTATTCCATCTTGCACAGCACTGAATAGAAAAGGGTGAGAAACTGGGAGAGTCAAACTCCATCACTTAATTAGAACAGACGTATTTTGCATTTGACTGTGAATCAGCTTTACCCAGAGATGACTAAAAATTAGAATGTATGGTTCAGGGGAAGCTTCAATATTTGGAAATCTTATTCCAGGCCTATTTGGAAGGCAATTACAGAAAAGATTCTTGTGAAGGAGGCACTTTCGACAACAGTGACAGCAACATTATTTGAAGTTGCCTCTTTAAGCTGTATCTGATTGTAGCAACTGTTGAATGAAATATTGCCCTTTTCATTTCTTCTCTAAAGAGTGCTAGAAATTGAGCAGGATGGAGAATCAGATGACCAGGGAGCACGAAAGCTCTGTCTTGAATTTGAATAGAGCTGCTTGAACACTGTAACCTGCCAGTCTCCGCAGAACTCCAGGAAGCCTCAAGCCTTCCAGAAGTGTGCTCGTAGTCAGGCTGAATTTCATGCACGGAGAGGTCCTTCTGTGACACATTTTGGGTCAGTGAGTAATCACTTCCCTAAGAAATTCCATTTCTATGGAAAATTCCTTTCCCCTTGTTCTACCTCTAACAAAATCATTTGGGATTTGGGTAGAAATGAAGGGAAGGTGGGGAGAGGCAAAGCAGAAACTTATAAAAATATATCTCTTGAGACTCTGTGTCCCTTTGTTGGGGATGAATAGTTTTTTTGTTTTCTAGGGTTTTTTGTGTGTGTGGATTTTTTTTTTTATATTTCCAAAATACTGCTTTAAAGTCTCATTACTCAAGTTTTTCAGTCCTTTTAATTTTTTTTTTTTCCAACAGAGAAACAGAAACGTAGTCTGTATAAGGATCTAATTTCTGAGATGTTTATCTGAAGCAAGGCTGAGTGCCTGCCCATCACTGGCTGCAAAGCATGTAAGTGGCAGGTCTGCTCTCTGCCTTTGCCCCCTTGCTGCTGCTGTTTGATTAACTCAGCAGCAGTTGGGTATTAGCTGGATAAAACTAGCACTCCAAAGGAACATATCTATTAAGGGGCATAGGGCGAATAAAGAATTAAGTTCTGAGGCTAGAAGGAATTGGGGTTTTCCTGCAGTGATGGCTAGTCATTGAGTGAAAAAAACCCCAACAAACCCAAACAAAAAAGAAGATTTCTATGGTATCTGTTCTATATTAACACTTTAGGGACCGAGGTTCCAATAGTTGGTCATTATTTGTGTCTCTGGGTAAAGAAACAATTACTAAGGCACATTTAGTTTGGACTGCATCAAATGAGACACAGCAGGTCGGTTGGACCAGGTGAACTGGGCTGGTACTGCTATCTCTGCCTTGGCAGAAATGTAAAACTTTCCCAGACGAAGAGAATTCTTATTTAGGCTGCACTTTGTACATAGCTTTCCAGCAGCAGCACTTGCAGCTTTCCTTTCTGCTGTTGAGCTGTCAATGATCCAGCAGTACAGTCCCTCCCAGGGAAGGATTCCACCATGCATGACTACTGTAAAAGCAAGGCACTATTAAAACATGAAATAGCAAAAGGTAGATTGCATAGACGGTGGAAGAGAACAGCATGAAATCAACAGTCTGTTCAAGAAGAGGCAAGAGCTATGAATGAATCTGACGCGAGCAAGGTTTGTATGTGGAAAGAAGATAGGTGAGTATCGAGAATGTCAGAAAGAATATAAGGAAGAGAAAGCAATCTTGTTAATGAAGATTCAAGCTAGAAAACAGGGTACTCACCTGGGACTCTGTTCTGCTGACTTCAGTTCTTTGGGGTGGCACTGACACAACTGTTTGCTTCAGCGAGGCTTACTGCAGAAACCACTGTGTGTTTTTGTGAGCAAAGGTGAAAGACTTTAGGCTTCATTATGAAGTAATGAACATATTTTCAACATCTACTTATAAATGAAAATGGTATATATATAAAAAATCAAAAAGTTCATACAATGCTTATTCCATAGTCTTGTAAAATTAGATACTACACTCATATCTGAAGGCTAATGGAGAAACCAAAAACTAATGGAATGTAGAAAGAAAAGCAGACTTTTTCAAAAAAGAGAAGACATACATAAACAAATGAATCTAAAAGCACCTTGAGGATGATGGAAAAGTGGGGCACTATGAGGTTAAGATACAAATGGAAGTATATTTATATGTCATGTATCATGATAAATACAGGATTCCTTCTGTCTTTCAGCAAATGGCTCCAAACTCAAACAGGAAAACCTGGAACTCGTAGGTAAATGCAAGTTTAAAAGGGCTTGAAAACTCAGCAGAAACTCTTTGGAAACCTGATTCAACCTGCTTAATATACTATATCATCAAGTTCTTGGTATAATTTTCTTAGGAGCTAGTACTTATATTTGTCCTCAGTCTTAATGGGGAAATACAGTGACTTTTAACTTAAAAGGACAGATGAAGCTGGCTGTCTGGATAAGCTTCTCTTCAGGAGAACAAATGATCATTTCACAAAGAAAATAGTTGTTGCAACTCCGATAATTTTAGCTGATTTTCATTTTTATTAATGGGCAGATTTTTTTCATTTGTGGGGAGCACCTAGTACATAGTAACTGTATAGGAAAATATATACTATAGTATATGGTAACTCAGGCTTTGCCCCCATTTGGAATCACAAGGAATGTTCCCATTGGGTTCAGCGGCTGCATGAATTGACCCAGGAAGGCAGACATCATTGCCTGGAGGCTAAGTCAGATAAGAGCTCTTACAAACCTCATTTGAGCAAATAAGTCACATAAAGAGGAAATTATTTCTGAGTAAACAGCAAGCAAGCACAACAAGCTATCTTGACCCTAATTTGACCTTCCTGACATTCATTATAGTCATCTTTTAGTTAATACTTTGGCTTGTGTGGTGAGACTGGTATGTGTCTCCCCATATTTGTTGTAGCGGTGGCAGAAATAAGGACTCCTTTCTGACCCCCTGAGGTGGGGAGTAGCTGCAGCCCAGGCAAGAGGAGCTGCTGCTGTCTGTGTTTTCCAGGACACCCATTTTGCCCATTACCAGTAAATGTATACTATTACACCATACAGTTAAAAATTGGAGGAGGATCTCCAAAACTACGTCCTTCCTCCATGTTATGTGTGAGGTTCTGCTAGACTCATACGTGGTCTTGGGCTGTTTAATAATTCAGAGAGTTTCACCTTGACTAACCAAGGAATGATTGCCTTCTAATTTCAGTTCTCTGAGTGAGAGCAATGTGCATCAAAGTCAGTAAAAGAAGAGGTTACTTAGAAGAAAGTTTGCAGATTTGGCCTATAATGATGCTTTGCATACTAAAGGGTGAGCAACAAAATTTTCTCTGAGCTCTGTTGAACCCACTTTCCAAACTACAGTTATGTAGGAGATTGAGCCTTGTGGAACAGGCCTTCAGTGCTAGCTTGGATTTAAGACTGTGAATAAAGAAATTTTTATTTGGACTAACTAATCCAAACAACAGAAAATTATTGCAAACTTCCTTTGAATTATTCCTCGTGGATCTTATTTGTTTATTCATCTTGCTCACATGGAAGATTTGTTTCTTTTTCATTATTTTGTTAAAACCCTCAGTAGATTAACAATTGTTGATGCTATTTGGACTCTTCTGCATGTTGTGTGCTTGTGTACCAGCTCACGATCAGACTGGGGCTATGGTGGTGTATGAGGGGCTTGCTCTCAGTGAGCAGGGACATCCAGGATCTATTTTTTTCATTTGGCTTTAAATTCCTGAAAGTCACAATGTCACCAAACAGAAACTTTCCATGCAGGCAGACAAAAGACATTTTCAACCAAAATGGTGACAAATTTGGCTTTGTCATCTCCAGAAGGGATCTACTCTCTGTTCAGCACGTATCAATGCATAAGACAAACCTATGGTTTACTTGGATGTAACAGATCAGACTACATTCCCAGGCACTTGACACTACTTGATATATTGAGACAAATTATGGCCTGGGTGGTGCTGAGGGTACATGAGGGTTACGAGAGCACCAGTGAGTCACTGGTAAGGGAAGCTATCTGCTGACTAATGAGAATAATGCTTTTTAATTCACAATCTAATAAAGTAAACCAAGTTGAGGTGAACGTGCTGTGCAGTCTAGTAGGCTGGCAGGAAAGCAGTGCCTAACACACATCATGAGGTATTGAACAGCTGCCTGCAAGAGATAATATTTCATGGGGACTTTTGGAAGCATTTTTGTTAGTGGCTGGCCCGTATGGCTGCCCCTGCTCTCACTCCTCTCTCCTTCCGGACCTAAGACACAGTTGCATAAGCTGCTGCTCCAGCCTGGTAGTAGAGGGAAGGCAAAAATCCTAAAAATGGCTGCAATGCAGATGATTTACATTCTTTGGATTACACTGAGGCAAGCTAGGGCACAGGTACTTATTTTTGTCCTCGTCTTTCTGCTTCCACTTTCCCTCGTTGTGCTCAGCTCATTGCAGGAGTGACACAGCCTATTCCCGTTGAGTGCTGTACACCATCCCACACACTTTAGAGATATCTCCCAGCACATTGCTGAGAAAAGCTGTTGTTCTGGCTCAAAATCACAGCTGGCAGCTGTTATTTGACTACAGAATTTTCCTCTGTATAATGCGAGGTTTGGGACCAGTCATTACTTCATACTAAACTTGATTTTGTGTGATTCTGTGTGATGTTTTTTTCCAATGGTAAAATAAAAAGGATGACTGTTTTAAAACTGGTGCTATTTAAAACCCAAACACTAATAAGAAGGAACAGTATTCTTGATACTAATAATTCTTAAAAAAGTAGACTTCTTGTCTTATTTGAGATGAACATAAAAGCCTGGACTGTTGGAATTTCTCAGCAGCATTATGGTCCCTCTGCTTCAACACTGGTTACCCTCCACGCAGGAGAAGCAGTGCTAACCCCACCAGAGCACCCATTTTGTAAAGATCTTCTCATAACATAGTTAGTAGAGCTTGAAATATATGACGAATGAAACCACCAGTTATCCAAATATCTTGGAGAAAGATAGACAGGACCATACAATTTTGGAAAGGAAACCCATTTACCATGATTAGATTTAATAATATGTTCAGCAATATTCCATAATGCTATATTTCTGCAGTAACATTCCTTATTATGAAAGATAATAAATTAAGAGCCATGTAAAATATCCCTGTCCAGTCAACTTAAGAAAATACGGGAATAATTTGAAACACTTGTTGCCTATTCTAAGGTTCTTGACTTATTATGATTCTTGGCATCATATAAGGAAGCCTCCAGACCTGGAGTTTGAGCTTGAAAATGTGACGCTATTATTTTCATTAGCATTGTTTAGACAGAATGATAGGTGTGTAAGGTAATTTGGAGGACCTTCCCTCTCCCCAGATAACATGTGCTTTTCCTTGGGAATATGTAGTCTCGGGCCATGAGGCACTCGCACTCAAACACTCACACTCATGTTTAATTTAACCACTGTGAGGAGTCCTATTGATTTCAGTGGGACCACACACAGTAGGAAAGTTGAGCATGGGTAAAAACATTTGCAGATTCAGACCAAGGAATCTAGACTATCTGGGCAGACCCCATAAAACCAGATAGTTCATTGCAGCTAGTGGCCTAAATCGCATGTTACTGTAAGTACGAGGAAAGCTGACATTCCATTCTATAAAATATTTCAAGTTTTAAAAAATTTGGCGTTGTTCCAAGTGGGGCCAAACTCTCAAAGTTTTACAATTTTCTAAGAGAAGAAAACCATTTCAGTGTTGGTGCTTTATATAATTATGTTTTTAGCCATTAAAATAATAAAAAATATGTTGTTTGAAATAAGATATTGCAACACTGAGAATCTTCCCCATTTTCACCAAATGTTTTGTTTGCAAGAGAATTGCATGTTCCTCCAAATTTCCTACTATAGTTACTCAGACTAGCTGTATGTGCTGCACCAAATGACCATAAACAACTTATAGGGAAGATAGGTATGAAAGACCAAAAAAGGACTGTGGTTAATATATTCAATGGGGATGTACACACCATACTGTGAAGTATAATTAAGAGGTGCCTGAGGGCTAGATTTTAGATATAGGCATGAAAAGTAGTAATTAACTATCATAAACAGAAAACAGAATTTGAGCCCTGTTGGCCCAAGTTGGGGCATCCACCAAGTCCAGTGCTCTTGGAGCCAAAGACCCTTGGACCTACTTATCACAGCCATAGCGCTTCCAGGTCTAGCACTCATTGGGGTATCTCTGCACAGCACTGTACTGCACGCTGAAGGCAAGTTCAGAAGCACCCATGTCCCACTTCAAAAAGAACCTGGGTACTTGGAAGCTCATTTTCCAAAGGGACCCTATGTAAACCCTTGTGATTAAAGTAGAGCTCCACATCAGCAGTCTGTTTCTTCTAGATCCAAAGACTAAGTACCACCTTAGCTGTCTGTGCATCACTATCAAAATCCCCTCTGGTTTTGCTTCTTTGCTATTTAAAATCCTTGCAGTAGTAGTACTTTGGTCCATGTAGCTCATCCTTACATGTATCTTATTCTTCCTTATGGGTAGATGCAGTCAGTCCAGTCTCAAATTTCCTACATGTTTTCTAGCATCTCTCAGCTGCAGGAGAATGGCCTGGTTAGAGAACATAGCCCTGGAGAGTGGGGTGCATCCAACTTTGTTTCAGCTTCAGGTGTCCTACTTCTCAGGAAAATGTTCTGTTTGGCAAGTTAGGGGGTGTTTTTTCCTTCAGCTTTTTCCTTCACCTAATTTCTTGCTTTCTTCTCTCTACCCTAAAGTGCAGACTACTTAATTAACGGAAAGGGAAAGATCTGAGGAATTGAGAAACATTGTCCCCAGATACCCAAAAGCATATGCATAGAGAAGCTTGGGCTCAGATTCAATTACCCAAAGAGGGATATAAATGTGGATCTTTGAAATAAATGCCCTAATCATTATACTATAAGGGAATTTTTTTGCTTCTACCTTTCCCTTCTTTCCCTCCATTTTTCTGTGGAAGGCTTAGCTCCTTAGCTCTGCAAAGTTCATTGCTGTGAAACACAAGTGGAGCCAGGAGCTTTCCTTGCCTTGTGAGTTAGAACTAAACCCACAAAATGTCCTCTGGCTCAGCCTTGTGGAGCATTTCTCTTCTATGTGGCTGCTGATTTACTGGGGATGTGTTTGTGTTCCATGAATTGTACAAAGGAATTGCACAAGTCAAGCAGCTATTTTAGATCTGTGAAGGTCAACAAGTCCGAACTTGTAAAGCTAGTATTGAAAGCTTACGGTATTAACATATCTGCAACTGAACATTGTTACAGTAGACAAACAAATGCAGCAGGTTGCAGATAGACAAACCAAGCTAGCTGTAAATGAGGGGACAAGCTATGGCATTTCTGTCTTTAGCACCAAATTCCTTCTTGGGGCTTCTGCTGGTCTTTCTGCAGCCAGTAATGCTTCCTGTGCTACTGAGAACTGTGGCTTCCAGGGCCACCACCAGCTGGGACAGAGCAGTGGGAACTCTGACTCTCAGAATAGAAATTCTCTAAAACAACTTGTGAATCTTGTCGCAGGAGCCCAAACCCCACTGGGTTTGAAAATCAGTAGTATTGGCTCCTATATCTCTCAGAGGCTTTTGAAAATATTCTTAAGTCATGAGATGTGAGATTCTGTAAGGATTTGACTGCTATGTTAACATCTCCTGTAGAATAAAGGCTAAAGCAGATGTGAGAAGTGGGAGGGTAATGAATAAGGCAGTTTTAAAAGGGTTTAAAAGCAGCTGAAGTAGCCTGCAGTTTTATGGACCTAATGTTTCTATTCTACCAACAAGAAACCGCTAAGCCACCTTCCCAGGTAAATTTGTTTTATCCAACTCCAGTGGTAAGCATCTCCTTGAAGACGGTCTGTCCAGTGTCTGTTTTTCTCAACACTTCTAGTGTTTTTTTTTCCTTTGAGGAAAAAAAAATCTTTAATAATTGGAAGCTCACTGTTGTGGAAATGCAATTCACAGTAGCTGTTTTTCTCAGATGGAACAAATACTCCTTAAAAAAAGGAGGAATCTTTTGTTTTAGAATCGCTCCTTTAATAAACTATTTGTTTAAACCATATTCTTGTCCTCCTCAGTGGTGGAGCTTGTTCCTTATTTAAAGCAGAATGACAGGGCTCTGCCACTGTTTGGAAAGGCACTGAAGCTGGTACTCCAGAACAGAGCCACCCATTCTTCTTCTGGGAGCTAATTGATTAGCCTTAGAGCTACTGATCGGTACCGAGGGACTCAAATAAGAAGACTGCGTTTTTCTTTCAGAATGACTTATTTCCCCAGGCTGTCTGTATTAGACATGTCCAGGTGGTCTCAAATTATTTACAACTGCAGGAACCTCTGTGGTCACAGGATTATCTGCACAGGGAAGCACATTTGAAAGTCAGTATTTCCCTTCTCAGAAAACAGGACAATCATTGTTAGTGCATATTCTCATTTGGAATACTTTTATACTGAGCTAAGAGAACCTAAATATATAAATCTCACTTTCCAGTCTTTTGAGAGTAGTGATTTCCTTTAAAAGAAGATAATGAAAAAAAAAAAGAAAAAAGAGAAGGGCCTTGGACATATTCCATGTTTTATTAATTTTTTGTTGATATGCATCTACCTAGTAAGAAGAAGAATGGAATTTTAAGTCTTCTGATCACCCTACCCATTAACTGTCAGTTCAGGTGTAAACTTTATTTGTAAAAATCTGAGCTGTGTATTTATAGACAATGCACTATAATGACTTCCCTACAAAGCTTAACACTGCTCCTGTTTCCCCACAGAGGAGAAGCACAACATTTTAAAGAACAGTAAATGCCTAAGAACATCCATTCTCCAACAGAGCCGCTCACATCGAGGGCCCAGCTTTCCTGCTGTTCCTGGTTTTTTTGGTCTTTGCCTTCATTTTCACAATGAAACCAAAGTTTTAGCCCATAGCGGTCAACATAATTGACTTTTTCAGTTTTAGCAATTATTTCTTTCCAGAGTGTTTTCAGGGTTATTCTTAGGTCTATCTTTTAGGCTGCTGGCATCTGTTCAGCCTGGCAGCCAGATGAATGTTTTAAGAAGAAATCTGACAGTCTGCACATATCTCCTGTAGCACTAGTGCCAAGAGAGTCACTATTTTAAATACCTATAGAAATGTGTATATGTAGATTTATAAAATATGGTAGCCAGGTTATAGACTTGCTTCAGTTTTTAATTTCACAGTTTGTTTTTGTTGAATCATAGAATCATATAAATTAGGGATGGAAAAGTTGTATTAGGTCATTTAGTCTATCCCACTGCCAAAGTGGGATTGTTCCCTGCAGTATATTTTCCAATGTTTTATCCAGTACTTTTCCATTCTCTGGGTTGGGCTTACACTTCAGCTTTTTATTCAGTTAAGCTTATGTTTTGACATTTTAAGTATTTTTCTCTGGAATTCACTGAATTCTGTTACCACCCTGTGGCGATAACAACAATTGTGCCTGTTGCTGCTTTTCAGTTGTATGAGAAACTAACTAAAGTTATTAACCTATGGCTATGTTAGAAATGAGCCCTTTGCTCATCTAACATGAGAGACATTGTAAATTTAGCCTTCAATGGGTAAAGCTGTGGAATATATTTCTGAATTGCTAACAACATCTACGCAGTTTGTTTGCTATTTTCTTCAAGCTGGCATAAGTTCTTCCTCCTCCCTGGCTATGAGTCATATATGAGGTGTATATTTCCTTGGGTCTCTCTTTAACTGATTAACATTTCTTATTTAGTCACTCACAACCTAAATGGTACTTCATTAATATAAATCAATAAACCTTGCAAGAGTAGGCAAAGTTTTACCATCTCCACATATACCAACCATGTGAAAACTTTTTTTTCTGTGGTAATGATAAATAGAAAATATAGTCAGGAGAGGTCCTGTGATGGCAGGGCCAATACAAAGAAGTTTATGTTGAGTAAAAGGCAGAGATCATTGCTACATGCTGGATCCACACTTGGCACCCCTTGTGAACAAGGCTTAGGCTGTGCTGATGCTGTGGTATCTGTGTCTCATGCAGTTGAGGAATTTCAGTGGTATTTATCCCCGCTGGTGCTCAGGATCTGTGCCTACAGTCCTGGAGCAGGACAGAGAATTGGGTCCACAGGAGACTGAACAGCGAGGGGCTTCTGAGTAGCACATCGTCACATCCACTGCAAGCGGTCTTGATGTTTCCCTTCTGGTGCCAGCAAGTGCAACAGCTCTGTCCTAAGGCTATGCGTGTGTGTCATATGACCCGATGTACATGCGAGATCCCTCTGGCTATCTCCCACAGCATGTAGGGTCTCATGCATGGATATGCAGAAAAAGGAAAAGTCTTCAGAGCTACGTTAATTTAGGTCAACGTAAGAGTGCAACTGTGGTGATTAGCAGTTCTCTAGCCTTTCCGACAAAGACTTTTGAATATAATATTCCCCTACACTGATTTCCAGCAGAAATAAGTATCAAAAACCTTTATATAGCAGCCTTATAGCAACCAACCCCCCTGTTAATGAGATGTTAACCCTCATTGCTTTTAAAAAGTTTGGTGGTTTCTGAACAGAGTCTCTCTGTGGGATTTAATTAGAGTGAGTTAACCTTTTCCCACTGAAATGGTGGCCCTACATGCTTTTCATTTTGAGCTTGCTTGTTGCATCTCCATCTCAAACAAACCTCACTGATGCATTAGTTAATGGTTGAAAAATGCTGTGAGGATGTAAGGGACTAGGAAGCAGAGTATTGTCATTAATACACAGAATTGCTAGTCAGGAGACCTGGGTTCCCTCCCAGCTGTATTGTTGATTTCCTGTAGCTGTGTGTGAAGATGTTGTCATGCCAATAAAGTCCGACTGAACTGTGCATGACCTGGCCATGTCAGCCACAGCCAGCCAAAATATTCAGAACTGCTTACTAAAATTTTAGGCACCTCTGTTTAGTAGAGTAATTTGAAAACTTTGCCTTAGCTTCCTATTACACTGTTTCTGATAAATTTTTCTTATGATTTATGGCACCAGAATTGGCACGTGCCGATTGGCGTGAGTTTCTATTTCCCTCTGTTTCTTGGTCTGTGAAATAACAGTGATGAATGGTTTTGTGTCATACCAGGATTAAAAACCAGTTTGTCTTAATTCTTTAATGTCTTTGAAACAAAAAGTGCTGGAAAAGTGCAAAACAGATTGCAAAATGCCGTGTTTTTCCCATCTCACTTCGTCTCTCACACATATCCTGTGCATTCATGAAGATGAAATCCACCTCTGTAAGACACTGTGGCTCTGCTTGTTTAACACATTTCCTGGCTTAGGTTGGAAAAATGACTTGTGAATAGGGTTAGACTTCACCCACTGAAATTTCTTTGGCAGGTGACAACATATGAGATCATTTTACACAGCTCTAATCACCATTAAATCCTTCACTGATACCAGTCTAGCGAGTCAAGACAGAGCCTATTTGACCCAGTGTAAAGGAAACTACTAGTAAACCTACCAGCCGTCTCAGTTAAGCCCCCCAAATCCTGTGCCAGGATATTTACAGAGGAGATAAATTTTAATTTATTTCATTTTTCTGAGCCTACAATGTATAATTCCTCCATAAGAAATTTATCACTTCTCTTCATATTTTCTGGGGTAAAGGCTAGGGAGCCTGAAGGGTTCATGTCAGCCCCAACATGACTTGACTGAACTGTCTTAATCTGCGGACCAATTTGCTCTACAGGCCCCTAAGGAAGGAACTTGTTGATTTTGGCAGTGTTTACCTTTCCTACAAACAAATTCATCGTTTTCCAGACTGGCTGGCTCTTAAAAATCACTTGAGAGCTGAGGGAAAAAAAAAATCTGCCCCAGGCTGCATCAGTATTCTTTTTCCTGTGTTCTGGGGAAAGCTTTTGTGTTCTCCACAGCTGCTTGAGGATAATCCGTAGAGTCAAGATTATTCACAGAGTCAATAGAAACGCCTGTAAAGTTCTCTGAGTTTAGTTTCCTTCAGTGGGGGGAGTGAAAGCCCCTGACAGAAAAAAAGGAGGAAGAAAATGAAGATTCTTGACTGAGTTAACTGTATTCTCAACTACACTCATGAACAGAGGAAATAAAAGAGCTGACTTGAGCCTGCTTGCCTTTCACTTTTGGGAACTAGATGTTGTAGTAATTTTTTTCATTTACATAGACTACACACTAATAATTTTTGGTGTGACTGGTAAGTATCTGCTTTTAGATATTATGTATCAGGAATCAAATCCCCTGTTTCTAACCTAAACACAGCAGTCTCAAGTTTTTAATTATTTACACATATATCACATAAAGTGATGAGAGCCATGTAATATATTGCAGAGCCATATAATTCACCTCTGACTGCCTGAATTGCACTTTCTCACTAGTTTGTCTTCACCAGAACCAATTACTTAGCAGCCAGAGTTTTAGCTGCTTCTAACATACACTGTTATTAAAAAAAACAAAATCACATTTCTAAAGAAAAACTTTTCAATCTTCTTCCACTGCCTTGAGGGTCAGTCATTCTCCTAGCAAGTGTGTGCTCTCATCAGTTAATCTAAAGAAATTGACCCTCACCTCTTACATGAAGATGGCAATCACTAGACTTTAAGACAGTTTTTTTCTGCTTCCTTTACAATTCTGAAGAGCAAAGAGTAACCTCATGCTGTTCCTTCAAATAAAAAAATATTAAGTTTAGAAGAGGATGGCAGGCTTTGCATCTCACAAAGACAGAAACCCACCTCTCAGTTTCTTTTGGAGTGCAGCAGCTCCACGCTGCTCCCCACTGAGCTCGCTGTTTTGGGTCCCTTTTTGAGGTGCTAACCCTCCCTCTGGGGAACATTGGCACCTAAATCAGATGCCATGCTGGAGACCAGTCACCTAAAACTTTTGGGACTCTAACTCTGTCATTGGATATAGCCCAAAGTCATTAAATTGAAGCTATTAAGTCACATTTAGAGGTTACTAGCATTTATTAGCTGAAGCTTTATTACCCCTTCGATATCTATATGGTTAGACTCAATGAACCTAAGTACCTAGTTTTACATTCTTTAGTGTGCAGGCTGCATTTTCCTACATTTTTTACTAATAATACCTCTCACTGAGGAGCCTGGTGCTAGTGATGCCAGCAGATGTGAGACGGGAGAGGACATTCCTGCTAACCCCACCAAAATTAAAACAGAAGGAGCATATGACCTTTGTGTATAAAACCTAAAAGAGGTGAAAACTAAGAGGAACAGACAAGCCTTTCCCTCCCCCCTCCCCCACATGCTCATGACAAAAGGCTTTGGTAAGAGCGACAAATACCTGAATTTTGCTGCTATGATTTAGGCAACTGCAGCTAGATATTCACCTCACCCTTTGCTGATGAGTCCTGTTCACACATCATACATTGCAGAAAGCACACTTGTACTTTGGCCACCCTAGTGCACAGTTTGGTATACAGTGCAGACTGTTTGCTGGAAGTATATTAATGCTAACATGCTAGGTTGAAGGATGGGTCTCATTTGCCACAGGCAAGGTCACATCCCAGCACAGCCCACCAGCTGGTGTCTGTCAGCACTTGGAGAGACCTGGTACTGGTCTCCCTTCCTGCAGCTTTACCCTCTGATGTATTTATAGGCAGCAGTCATAGCCCCTCTCAGCAGTGATTTCTGCTGACTTAATTGCACTCTTATGTTTGCAGTTTCTTGCTACTGTTCTTTTACTCCTTTATAATGTCAGTGAAAATAACATATTTGGACAGAAGCTGAGTGTTTGCTTGTTTATATAAATTCTTGTTCCTCCAAGAGTTGAAATTTATTTAGATATCAGAAATTAGGCAGAACTCAACCAAAATGTTGAAGATATGTGAAAGGGCAGATGGAAGACTGTGGATCAAAATCTACTGCTTCATGATCTGAAAAGGCAGAAATTCCCCCTTAAATCCATTAAATACTTGTAGAAAGAAGGTAGATAATAACATTGTTGTTCTTTGCCCATACCAGCTACTTACACTGATGGCTGTCTTCCATCTTTCTGGAACATGTACATGGTTTTACTCATTTCTGGAACTTCATCTAGCTGCCCAGGTTATTGATCCTTTCCTGCTTGCCCAAACCATTGTTAATACCTAATGTCCATTGCTAAGGTATTCTCTAAAACAATTATAAAAGCAAGGTCTTTGTTTAGCTTATTCAGGAAAATAGTGTGGAAACACTTGCCATCACAGAGTTACAAGAAGCTTGAGGATGTTGCCCACATTACTATGGCTGATCATTTCCATATGAGTGCATATGGAACTCCAAAGCCTTCAATCCTGCTCATGTGCAAAGTCCATCTGGCCTGAGATCCCATTTCAGAAAGTGGTCTGTAGCCAATGCTTAAGTAGGTGTATGGGAAGGATGGCATAAGTGATGTGATCCTTCCTTTTTCCCATTCTTCTGGATCATCTGCCAGGATTTCTGGAGCACTCTTTTTTCTCTACATATTCATTCCTTTCCAGAAGTACATATTAGTGGAAGGACTTATATTTCAAGCTCATGGGCTTCTGCTTTGAGCAGTGCCATGAAAAGCTGTGTCCTTGGACAATCTGGTGTAGTCATCTGGCTGTGCTTCTGTGCAGCACTGTGCAGCCACACCTTACTAAGTAGGCATAGCTGGGTATCTGCTGAATGATGGTAGTTGTGATTAGACACACGTCATCGTGTGGTTGCATTTATATCAAATAATAACGTTACTGTCCTTATTATCTTATTATTTCTGGGATGTTAGCCTTTTCCAAATTAGAAGGTGAACTGCTTTTGTGAACAGTTCTGAAATACTTTCAGTCACAATGAGTCCAGTCAGCAAAGATTTTCTATTTAGGCTGATTTTATTCATTTTGACTGAGGTAGGTTAGTGTGGTCATGACAGTGTGATCAGACAGCCATTTCAGCCAGCAGTCTGTGGGGCAATTGTTGGTGGAATTGGAGACAGTAACTTCTCTGGGCAGCAGGCTTTCTGTCACCTGCTTCTGTTTCTTTTCCTTCTCAGCCTGCTGTGTTTTCTCCCAACTCTGACTTATCTCTGTCAGCTGAGACTATACTCTTCTATGAATTAAATGGTCTCACCAGATTACCTTTTTTCATACTTCAGATTTCCTCCTCTGTTTACCACATGCCCTCCAGAAAATTGCTACCCTATTCTATTTTAAACCTATTCTCCAAATGTTCCTTTCCTTCCGTATTTGTGGGATTAATGCTATTTGGCATATGGTAGACATCAGGCTGAATCACCACCACCACTCACCACAAACAAACAGGTATTACCACACACCAGCCATCCCTAGTCAGTGCCAGTCCCCTATAACCACAGTTAAATTGCACAGAAGTCCCCAGGAGGAATCACAGGTCATTAGGATTATTTTGAAATTGAGTGGTTTTAAATATTTCCATAAGGATGTGCCACTATTTATCTGCGTGGTTGCAGACCTCTCCAGCTGCAGTCCAACGTGCTGTTCCAACCACAGCTCAGCTGCTTTCAGACACTGAAGTCTGCACGTCACCAGAGCTTCACCATCCCCATACCTGGTTATACCATCTCTCTTGCTCTGCCAGCATGTTTGCTCTCTAAGCTGGTTCTGTAAATAACACCACCACTTTGAAACGTGGTTAGGCTAAGCGAGATCATTTTGGCAGGTTAGAAAATGACTGCACAGGGAGGTTTGGCTTCCCTCAGCATGCTGGGGAAGAGCAGCAGAAGAGGGAGTAATCTCTTTGAGTGCCTTAGCTGCAGCTTGAACAGCACATCCACATGCACCACCCACCACCAGTAACTGCACTGGAGTCTACAGGGCCCCATGACTACACGTGACATGGGCTTGAAGCATGACTGCGCCTGTGCCTACCTGGGAGTAAGGGAAAATGGCTAAACCTGAGTGTGCCTGCTTTCTCAAACCAGCAATAGTCTGTTTGCTGTAAGGGCTAGCCCTTGCCAGATGTGTCCGCAGAGGCACTCTGGCAGCTTTTGAATAGGTTTAGATGTAGACAGCTATTAACAGCTGCCCAGAAAACATTTTTTAAAAGTCAGGTATTAGATAATCCTGGCAGAGTTTTGGTAACGTAGAGGAAAAATATACCACTTCAATATACCAAAAAAAGTTGGCAAATGAAGGCTTAAACTAATTTCAGAAAATGTGGAGAGTCAAAGGCACAGACCGTTAGCAATGTCCATGCACAGCCTGTCATAACTTCTTTTCACCTCTATATTGTTTTTGCTTTTCCTGTAGGAAAAACTGCCTTCAGGACCCAGTGTGCTTAAAATTTTCCACTAATCAGTGGTCTAGAATTTCAAATCTTCACATGTGTTTTAATAAGTTTGAAATGAATTTTCTAGAGGTGATGACACAAAATAGCCATGAGATGTTTATTAATTAAATAAAAATTTCATTTGAAATAGGAAAAGCTTATATTTTTTTTCCAAATTATTAAATTAAATGTCTACTAGACCTGTGAGGTAAGAGATTTTCCTAATATTTAGATCCAAAGTCTTCCATGATACTTTTAATTCAGTAACAGGAACCAACCCATAATGTTTAGCAAATGCAAGTACAAATCACTTCTGGGTATTTCACTAATAATAGGATACCTGTTTTTTACAAAATTAATTTTTCCTTTAACCAAAGAAAAAAATTAAAATATCTACCAATAAAATGTTTGGATCAACCCAATCAAATGGATTTATCAGGGTCAAGCAAATGTTACAAGAATATCCATGAACATAAAGTCTGTATTTTCAGGTTTATATTTAAGCATGCTTTGTAGCTTTAAATTGAGAAAGGCGCTGAAATCTAAGGACTGAGCCTAGGTTTTTGAGAAACACTCTTACAATGTTTCAACAGGGTTCCAAGAAATGGAGACAGCTCTTTCACTTCTGAAAGCTTGGTTTATAGCCTCTGGCCGAGGATGTGGATATCAAAACTCTGACTGTTGCAAAGCCTAACATCTGCATCTAGGCTTTTCCAAAAAAGTCCTGGTGATACTGCTGAGGATATGCAATACTTGGGCAGAACTTTTTGCCTAAAACAGAGCTGTGAGCAGGAACACTTAATTTAGTAACAAAGAAACACTAATGAGTGAGGTGTTTTACATATCGGTGCTCCCTCTCCCTGAATTTTAGGACTTTTGCTGAGAACTATGAAATAGCGTCTTCCCTCATGCGAGGAATTCACAGCAAGGAAGCTTCTCCTGCATGTCAGCATCTGTAAATTTTCTTCTGAAAATGCAACTGAGAGCATGCTTTTTCTTTTTAATAATAGAATAGAGGATGCGGAAAGAGTAATTTCGCCATTAGTCCCGTAGTTAAACTGCAGGAAGCTCAGTCCCTCTGCATATCTCAGCTCACCGAGGGTAAATAAATGGAGACACCATTCTCCCAGGGTAACAGGTCAGACAGTGGCAATAGGTTCTAATGGTGAATGGTCTCTGTTGACTACAGAGTCACTGGGAAAGGGGGCACTGATTCTCCAAGCTGTTACAGAATTCGCTTTGGAGAAGGAATGGTGCTGTCCAGTCCCTGCATCACAGGCTGCTGCTGTATTTTATCCCATGGCAGTTTAATCCACCAAAAACCTTGAGAAAACAACCAGGACTTTTGGTGCCCTTTTGCAAGCTGAGTGCTGGAACCACAGGCTCAGGATCAACTTATTCTTTCTTAATTTTCCTCCTTCTCTAGAAGATCTTTAATACTTTTACGGAAAATGAAAAATCTTCGGTGGGAGGGCTTTGGGAGTGCTCTTCTCTACCTGTATAGCTTTAAAGTTAGGCAGCCTCTTGAAAAGAGGGTATGTAGAGCTGAGTATCCTCAGGCAAACTGAAGCTGGTTTTCAGTGATAAGTGCTCTTACCCGCAAAATAATGAATAGGAGAGGTGGGTGTATGATCTTACTCTGGTCATGTTTTAAAAACGTGAAGGACATTTGTGGCATTGTTTGCAGAATGTGCTCCTGCGTGTTTTAGGTCACAAGTAGAGGAAGTCCTCATTTGTGGATTTAGAGCTTAGGCAGGACTCTGACCTTGGCACCTTCAGCTGAGAGGGCTTAGGACATTGTATGCACACAGAGACACAGAATTCAAGGCATCTGGGGAATTTTTATAGTAAAAGTCTACATGCCTCCCCATTTAAGTACAGCAAATATTTGGGAGTTGTGACAACTTCAGTGTTGAACATAGCATTTGGGATTTCATGGAAGCCCTGCTCTAATCCCTTGTTTGGATCTCAAACTGTATGTGTTTTTTTTCTGGAGTATGTGCACCTTTCTTAGGTTACGACCAGAACACTTTGAGCTACGGCTGATCTGTGTTAAAAAGGTCATTTTAACTCTGTTAAATGGTGCAGTTTGGACTAGAAGATGGCCTTCCACAATGGTACCCAAGAGCACACAGCTGGACTCCATTTCTGAGGAGAAAGGAGGGCAGACACACAGGCCAGCAGGAAGAAGTACAAAAAAAAAGATAAAAGAAAGGTGAGCAAATCAGCCATGAAATTTTGAAAGGGGGAGGATGGTGAGAGATAATGCTGGGCTACACATCTGTGACCATTCATGGATGGACACATGGTGCTTTTTCTGTTTTCTCACTAAGATGAGCAAACAGACACATAAACCAGGCACTGAGCCTGGGTTCTTATGCTCTTCTCAGCCAGACTTACTATCTTGAGCATAATATTGCAATACCTGTTTGTTTTGCAGCTGGTTTGTGTTTGGCTATCTGTCTGTCTGTGCAGATTTGTAATACAGATGCATATGTACTTACATTGACTATACTCACGGAAGAGTAAACAAGGAGGTATCAACAAAGCCAGATATAAAAAGGAGCTTAGTCAGGACAGGTCACAGCTTATGTGCTGTAGTCGTTCCTTTTGGCTCCATCTCTTCTATTTGAAGAGAATAGTTGCTCATGCCAGCATGTTTGGTCTATACAAATATCCTAAGGAGAATGGTTCATTCAGCCACATTGCCAGGTACTGTGATTTTATTAGTGAGCCTTGCAATATTTGATGGTTTTCTTAAAACATCATATGCTGGAGTAAAGTGGTTCAGTGAAAATCACTGTGTTCACTTTTAAAGGGTTTGAAGTTCTCAAGTTGTCACAGTGATAGAGGAAAAGTTGGAAAAAAAGAAAGAAAAAAAAAAGGAAGAGAAGACAAACAAGAATGAAGCTTATTTTTCATGATCTTTTTTTAATTGTGAGACCTGAATGCCAAGAGCTGGCAATGCTGCAGCTGTGGAAGGCTTCTAAGTGGCCATTTTCATCAGCATTTGGTCCCCGAGAGAGACATTTTCTTATACATATGTGTGAGGAAGCTTTTACTACATGGCTGTGGGAGCCTCACCTGATGTCAATTTAAAGAGACAGGTGATTTCTTCAAGTTGGAAACTAATGTGCCATAATTCCCCAAGGTATAAATTAATACAAAATATATGTCTAATAATATGAGGTACTAGACACAGAGAGCTCAGCCTGAGCAGTGGAGTTGAGCTCTTCTGCAATCAAAATATGTGGGCACCTCAAGGGAATGTCTCAAGCTGGCTGATTACCCATTAAAATCTTAAACCTTTGATATAGGCCTATAGAATAGATCACCTCGCATGAAGAGGACTATTTTCAATTACCTTTGTATGTATGGATCTTGGTTTGGCATGGGAAGGGGAGGGGAAGCCCCATGATGGCAACTCCATGCTCAGTAGGTTTGGTTCTTTTCACTAGGCATGAATAAATGGGGAAGAGTCTTTCCTGAATTATTTTTATTTACTCAGAATCCTTTTGATATTGTTACTGTCCTGCTTATAATTCTCTATAGTTCAGTATACTGTTCTTCCTTATAAACAGCACAATTTCTCCTACTGTTTGATTTCTACACAACTGACATTAGAGCATTTGGCCTTGCATCTTCTAAACGCTTTCCTGCTATTGCAGAATGAACTCTGCCATTTAGAGCCATGTGTTGTCTGGTTCAGCTGAAATAAACCCTTACAGAATGAACCCAACTGTACTACTGCTAAGTGTGCCAGTTGCAGGGGGATTAGAAGTCCCTCTCCTTGTTCCTGTTCTTCCAGAAGTGGCTTTTTATACATCACTTTACCTCTCTATGCCTTCAGTTCCATGCATGATTAATTTTTTTCTTATTACTTGCAGCTCTCAGGCAGGGGTTGTCCTTTTCTGACACTTGTTCAGTGTCCAGCTTCACAGGGGAAGTGAGAATGTGCCTTCACTGAGATACAGCCATGCAACTAATGATTGGTGTTCGTCCAGCAACTGAGCCATAAAGACAAAGAACAGTTGAAATGAAATCAAGCTTACAGGTTTTCATTTTTCTACACTGAAACAAAATGCAGAAAAAATATTTTGTTCGGCAGGATGCTTCCATTTACTGAATTGGGAAGTGTTTTTTAGAGAATTGGAGGAAAAATAAAAGAAAAGGACAGATTCACAGAACTGGAAGAAAAGCAAAGCCAACCTGTCCAAAAGCTCAGTGACCAAAGGACTCAGCCAAGGTGAACTGGGCTCCTCAGTATCCTCCTATGGTGATCCACATTTCCTTGGTTCTTCAGAGGAATGGTCATACACTCTCACTGGCGGACTTTGTGGGTTAGTGATTCTGTGGTGCCTATGAAACTGCAGTCTTCATCTGAAGCTTCTCTGTAGTTGGAACATTTACAGCCTCTTTTTCCTATACAGATTTTCCAGTGTCTAATATTTATGTCCACCAGGACACTAGCAGACTCTTTTTATTTAGCTACCTATTTCTGGGAAACACATTTCTTTGAGATAGTTACCCCATGGCTGGCTAATGGGTTAAAAAGTCATTAAGCAGACATTCATCTGCAGGCAATGCAATTATAGAAGCCTTTTTTCCTCAAGATCCCAGAATAAAATCACCTTCAATGTAGATAATGCAAGAGATTAAAGGCCTGTTTGTTCAGGATAGATTTGTTTCTTAAATGGATTTTCCTGTCAGTGGCTGAGTAACCTTAGAAGCACAACAACCACTTGTATGCAGTATTACCTGTAACACTACTGGTGAGGAGGGATAAACTCCTCATTGCTTTCAGTAGAGACTATATGTTTTTGTAAAAGATCAACTCAACTCAACTCTGAGTTACTGAGGGAAAGGATGAAATTCCTGGGTGAAAATCTATGGCCTTTGTTATACTTGAGGTCAGACAGGTTGGTCACTTCTGAGTTTAAGTCTACAAACGGAACCTCATTAAACAATAGTGGTCAACTCAATTCAGCCTGCTTTTTCTTGTAGGCTCTTTTTTTCTTTCTCTTCTCTTTGAGCTTAAGAACATGATTATGAAAACTTCTAATTAAGTTTTAGCTGCATCCCAAACCTTGTCTAATCCCAAGATCACAGCTGAGGTATGTTCATTTGCAGCCACAAGATCTGGAAACTAAAGTCACTCTTGCTTGAAGTCAAAACCATATTACTACTGTTGAAAGGCAAGAATGTCTAGGTACTCTAATAATCCTTTCTACAATGAAAGAATGAACATAGAAGCTCTTGCTTCTATATTGAATATTCTATGTAGAAGACAGGGAAATGTTCCTGTTGGCAAACACCAGCATGCCATTTTTGTGCTTATGAAAAGTTACTTTGATAGATCTAAGCCTGGAGGAAATGGTAGAGGTGGTCTGGGTCTCAAATTTGAATCACACTTTTAAAAATAATTATAGGGTACTACGTCTTGGCACAATATACTTAAAATTTTACCTCAGAGCAAAGATTAGGCATTAATCTTATGGGACATTGTCAAGAATAGTAGCTTTACGTGAGATTAGATTTATTTTATCTTAAATTAGCTTTACTAAATATATATTGGTTCTGAGGGTACACTGCACTTATACACAATTACAAGTCTTCATTTCCTACCTCCAGTATCCTTATGTGTAGATCAGGTACAGAAGCAGGCAAAGACCCTTCTTTCTGTAAGGAGTAGAGAGGCATCACATACCTTTTACCATATTACTACCTGCAAGAAGATGACACAAGGAGTGGGTCTCCTCCTTTGTGTTGCTAGTATAGAATAATAGGTTAAGGGGTCCATGGCAAAGATGAACGGCATGTTACTGACAAAGAATAATGTTCCTGCAATGAAATGTAAAACTGAACATAGAATACCTTAACAGGAACTGACCACCTAGCCCAATGAGAAATATTTAATTTCAAACACTTGAAGGAAAAGCAGAGGGGAAAACCTATCAGAATTCAAACAGAAGGAAAAGCTCTTGCTCTACCCAGCGACCCAGCATTGGATCAGCACTAGGATGGAGGATTCAGCCAGCCATGTCAATGAGTGTTTAAACTTATGTCTCCTAGGAGAGTGTTATGACCTCTAGCATCTTTGGTGCTAGACCAGTAAATTCTGTTCCACTCCTGACTAAGGAATCAAACTTTTACCGAGGATTCAGGACATTATCACAGAGGTGACTGTCGTGACTTGAAAGTTGGAAAATCACTTTCACTCTCTTAAAATCTGGTTTAATTCTTTAAGTAGTTTCTTGAAATTGTTCCACCTAGAAACGCTATAGAAAATCTCCCTCAGAACAGCATAGAGAGAGTGGCTGGGGAAGTAACATGTGCCAAAAGTAAAATAGTTTTGAGAAGGACATTCCACTGAAGTGGGGACCAATGTCCAGGATTTACAGTGGGTGGTTAGGGCAGTGCCATGAAGGGAAAAAGTCCTGGTTCAGACAGATATACACTGAAGATACCCATACATATCAAGCAGATCAGGGACCTGTAGCTGGGCATCCCACACTTTTAGACATCCTTCTTGCACTTATATCAGGTGTTGAAAAGAAAACAGACATCTACCACCATCCTATATTTTAGGAAAAATGTTCATAAGGTTTTTTAACTTTAATGTGGAACACAAAGGAATTTAACATGCTTCACATTTGCTGCAAGTGGAATTGCCATCTTCCATTCAGCTCTTTTTTGTAATGTCCTCTCACGCCTTACCACATCAGAACATTTTTAGGAGCTATATTTCTAAATTACCATCGTCATGCTTTTTCCCCAGGCATCTGAACCAAGCAAAGGTGGAAGGAAGTGGGAAGAATACCACCTGGGAAACTTTAAGGGTTGAGAGACCACAGATTTCCCAGATGCGTACAAAACCTCAAGTTGCATTCATGAACCGTTGTAAGCATGGCCTGAGGGTCAGGAACACATCAAACCAACGTTTTATTCAAGTGGTTTTGAGGTTTGAGGTGAATGTTGCACTACTCTGGTAGCATTCTGAGGGGTGGAGTGTGGGCAAACTGTGAGCAGGATTTATTTGCTCTAAGTGCATTAGTATATTCCTGAACAGGGGAATGATTATAGGGCACATTTACAGTAGGGATAAATGTTTTTCTATCTTATAAATGCATATGTCAATGGATTATTTGTTGTTGTTAGCATTAAGGCATAGAGAATAATAAGAAAAGAAGGAAAATATTGTATTATGGGTTTCTATTTCCCACTAATCTGGTATAAATAAAATGTCATGAATTATTTACAGAGCAAACAAAGAGTTGTAAAGGCTTAGAGGGAAATGAGTTAATTCACTACTCACATAATTTAAACTCTATTATCTAGAAGCTAATTTGAGACCACCCATTTTTTAATTGTGGTTTAGAGAGATTAAAAAATCTTAAGAAATTGAGTTTAAACAACCCATTAATTATTCTGTTTTGGCCCTTGTATTTATTTTTGTATAAGAACTCTCACTGATAGCCTCCAGCCTCTGCTAATCAGAATAATGTACTTTAAAAAGTCATAGCAGGGTAAGTGAATACCTATAAGTAGTAGATCTGATAGATAGACATTTTCCTATAGAAGACCAATGACTCAAGTATATTATTTTTATGATGGACAAAAACTCTGTTTTTTTAATTAATATAATGTTTTAATTATAACAGCAAGAAAAATTTTAATTAGAGCAGATAATTCTTTCATCTACATGTTTATTTGCTTTCCATGTAACCTTCATGTGTACCTTCTGGCCTAGAAGCTACATGGAGGAGGTTAAATTTTTTTTAATGCAAAATTTTCCAAGTAGAAAATAAGATTTAGTTGAAAAAAGAATTTTTTCCTTGGAATTTAAAAAAAAATATTTTCTAATGACAATATAAAAATAAATATTTTACCTGTTCAGTTTCATGCAGAAATTTTAAAGTACTTCTGGTTTCAAAAATTACAGGGTGACATTACCACTCCAGAAACATATTGATGGAGATATCCTATTAGCGTGTCTATTTTTTTTTTCTGGGATGAGAAGACTAGCTTACCTTATTGTCTCATATCTCTCCTGTGAGCAATAAATGCATCCGAGTCTCTTCCTCTGCCTCTTCTTCCTAGCTGGTTGCTCCAGGTTTTTCCCATGTTGCTGTAATTTATTATTTTTTTAATCTGAAAAGTGTGTTGAGATCCTCAAATGAAAGGTTTTATGTAAAAGAAAAAGATTATTGCTATCATGACATTATTAGATTAAAAAGAAGTTCTTTCCTTTTTGATAATCTCTTCCTTCCTTCCTGAATACTGTTTTTATGGCATCACAAATAGGCCTGGAGGTCACAGTGTGAATAATCCAAGACTAGGACTTTGAACTGTTTTTGAAAACTAAGAAGCTTGGTAGCTTTTTAACACCTCCTTATTTTTCTACATGCCCCAGCACATCTTAGCTTTGGAGCTATGCAATAAAGAACCCTCTTAATGAACTTTGGAACTTATATCTAAGCAGTTCCTTGCTTTTTTTTCCCCCCTCTCTTCTTTTTTCTTTTTTTTCTGCCAGAAGTCTAATCTTATCATGCTAACGGCATGGGATGTTCTACAGTTTTTACAACACACCTACAAATATGATCAAATCTCGATACCCTTGTTCTCTGCACCGATGCTCTTTTCTTCTGCTCTTCCCCCTAACTGCACACCCCGCGCGGCCTCTGGCTTGCTGTCGACATCCCCGATGCTCAGATCACACCTGGGACCCTCTCACCGACCCCTTTCAAGATTTCTGGGGAGAGATGAAAACACGTTTGTCCCTTGAGTGAAAGAGGAAGTTCAGCAAGTCAAAACATTGCCTGTGCGGATCTGGTTAGGGTTATCCATTTGTCAGGAGTGCGTGTTTTTACCTGTATCGGCATTAAGGCAGGCAGGAGGTCTAACGCATCCGACCGCAGCGTTGTGATAAAGGAAGGGAAGTGGAACTTGCCAGCAGCATACCTCAGCCAAGAGATGAAACGGGTGAGCTCCTGCAGCACACAGGAGCAGGTACGATAGCTAGGGCTGTGCAACACTTAACGCTTTCAGGGTAAATGCAGAAAAATACATTTTAAATGGCAAGCAAATAGTGGCAAGACTGAAGAATAAAATGGCTGACTAGATCACCTTGTTTAGAGCTGTCTGTAAGTCCTCTGACAGTACTATTGCCTATCAAAACTCTTGTGAGTGGTTTTCAGTTTTTTTCCTCAACTTTTTGTGCCGTTGACGCCTGCTGACAAATACTGGAGCAAAGTGCGGTCATGAAATGTCATTTATTTTAAGGGAGAAAATTTATCCGTGTCCATATAAAAGTTAAGAAAGAAACCAAATATGAACCCTGCAGTCCATAGGGATATGACTTTGGGCCAGACTGAGTATTTTGGCATAAACACTAAAAATCTTTTAAAAAATAATATCCTGTGGCTTTTTCACTTCCATTATATTAAACTGATTTTCTTTACTCACAGTGGGATTTCAAATTAATTTGTAATTATACACACCATGAGGGGATGAGAAAGAAATGACCTAATTATAGACCAAAAGGATGCCCTACAGCTATCATCCAATTACTCCAACCATCTGAGCTCTTAAGCGAAATGATGGGCTTAATCCTCTCTTGGTCACATCTAGTTGCAATTTGCCACTGAAAGCTATAATTTCACTTTAAATATTCATTCACATAATATAAAACTCTGTACTGGTGTTACTTAGGATGGAAACAGATAATGAGAATGGGTCACAATCACAGATAGCCTTCTAGACTTTGGTCTCCCTCACACACTCTGTGACCACTGGATGAGGGAGAAAATCATGGCTTCTCTGCTGTGTCCCCCAAATGGTACTAATTAGCTACAATTAGGCAGATAGAAAGCTTTTAAAGTAATGGAAAAACCAAAAATGCCCACTAAAAAGTGCAACCTATCATCTCCCAATTTCAACCTTCCCTTTCAGCAGGGGATGAAGGGTTCATGAAGAGCTACAGTTAACATGTGAGATAAGCAGCAGCTTTCTAATTCAACGAATTTTTACCTCTACTCTTTATGCAATACACTCATTTTATATTAATAGTGTTTTCACTAAAATCTTGTGGTAGAACAGGAAGAATAATTAAGATGAAGAAAGGGGCATGATACAGAAGAGGTCAGTTCTTTCTAAAGTATCTGTTTTTTTGGTCCATTGACAGCTGCATAAAGTATTTACATATTAACCCCAAATGTCTTTTCTTCTCAGGTTTTTAGCAAATTAAAAAACCAAAACCAAACTGTAAGTGAAATTCTAGCAGAAACTACTGTATTAAATAGAAGACAACTGGATAGCAATGAGATGGTGTGTAACAAGGGGTGGAGTGAAACAAATTTCACTAACTGGAAGAAGAGGAAGAGCTAGTAGTTTCTCAGTCCAGTAATGAGGGCATTCACATAAAGTTTGGGTGAGTTATACTCAAATATTTCTTTCTCTTCACTCCCACAAAAGAAGTGAGTTCTGAGGATATCTTTCAGTCATAACCTTCTATAGAAACAAAAGTGCTGATTGTACCAAGGAATAAAGCCAAGCAGTCTCGGTCAGGTGAATTTTCAAGCTATTGTAGGTACGTACATTATTTTTCTGCTCTGTTAGTTACTTGTACGAAACAAATTGGCTGCAGTGGGTGAGATACAGAGAAATTTACTCTTGAAAATAGGGTAGTATTTGGATGAAGGAGGTGGAGCTAGCTTCAAGCATCAACTTAGTGGAATACATGAGGATTTGGTCAGCTGAGTGTGTAACTCTTAGGATATACTGAGTAAGAGGAGGAAACTGCCTTTTCTTAATTTTCTAAAATGATGCTTTAGACCACTTTTGAATCTGTCCTGAAAAAGTATATTAGAAAAAAAGTATATCAGAAATACCAAAATGGATTGTTTGATAGCTTCAGCTTTTAATTTTATTTTGGTTTAGGCACTTATCATTAAGAAATGCTTCATCTGAATTTTTTGGCTCAGGCTAATGATAAACCCTTGTCTTGCTAGTTCTTGTTGCAGTAGTGTTTAGACACACAGCCATCCTTTACAGATCAACTGACTTGCTAGTAGGCTGAAAAGGGAAATGCTAGTTTTGTTTACTCTTTTAATATTTTGTTATCTTCTCTTCAGATGGCTCTGGAGGTAGAGCTGTTGATTTTATTTATTTTTTTAAAAATGGGGAATGGCTTCTAATAACCATGCTGACTACTTTAACAATGCTTCCTCTGAATAATGCTTGTCTGCTTGTAGACACAGAGTTTGTACTTATCACTGTTTTACTTCTCAGACTAGAAACATGTACTTTTTGTATCTGAGTGGACAGAAGACACAGAGTCATGCTTAGGTATTTATTTGCTTTGCAGCTCTTATGTTTGCAAGTTATTTTGTTCAACACCAAGGATTTAACAAGTGTCAGGTTAAAACTGACCTGTAGGCTGGCAGACATTGTGTACAGTTAATATCTTAGCAGTTGTTTGTAATCACTGCCTTACCCTCTGTTTTTGGACTGCTCTTGATACAATTGTCTGGTTAAAAGTTTGGAAGTTTGGGTTATTCCTCTGGTGGAAAGATTGATGGTGGAGTCACCTCTCTTTGAAGCAACTCCATTTATAAGAAAGTTCAAAGCCCTGTTTCTTTGAACGAATGTGAAATCAAATAGCCCAAGCCAGTTTCCCACCTCCCAGCATGCAGGTACTTTCCAGACAGCCCCTTTCAGTGTCTCTCCATAGATGCAGAGAGGTGCATCCGGCCAACGTGACTGTCCTCTCCCCAGAGGAGATGAGGACTAGATTTTCGGGCAACAGGCAAAAAACAAACATCCATGTACCTCTCCTGGCCTGTCTTCAGGCAGAAGGCAGAGCCAAGACTCCTGCCCAGGCCAGAAGAAAGCAGGGCTCCTGCAGGGAGGAGGGGTGTGGGGTGGTCCAAAACCCCTGTCTCATTCTCAGGGACCCAAAGTTGAATTGCTCTAGTTTATGCCCTGCTGGAACTTCTTTCATGAGGGACTTTAGAGCTGTCTCGTTGCTTCCCAACCTAAGATTTTTAGGGAAGACTAAGATTAGGAAGGAGAGAGAAATTCTTTTGCTACAGGAAACACTACAGCTGGAAGAAACATAATCTTTTAGGCATGCAAACTCTTCCTCAGCAACTTGTTCACCCTATAAGCCCTATATATCCCTGGGCGATTGTGGCTACAACCACATCCATTTTACACATACTCTCATGGCCAAAACAACATTTAGTGAAGAGAATTAAAATTACTGCTGGCTCTGGCTTTGTTTTGGCTGAAAATACGTGTCTCTGTTGAATTTTTTAGACTGAAGTTACTGAACTCCTTTATAGATGTAGCTAAAAATATGACAGATGGTTACCTTTAATGTAGAATAGTGATTACTTGTAGGAGTTGAAACCCAAATCCGGGCTAGCAGAGTTCATCACTTTTGTTCAGAGTTGAAACTTCTGGTTTTCATTAGTAGATTCTCTCACTCTCACTGCAATAGCCATTGGTCCATAATTTGCTGAAGTTAGCTATGCTCTATCACTTTTGTAATACATTGCTCCTATAAGACTGTATTTCTATGTTTGGGCTTGAAGAAAATTACTTTCTCGAGTAAAAGAATATCCCTAAAATAAATGCCAGAAAGAGACAGTCATTCTCTGAGTTGAATACCGTCCTTGCTTCCTCAGAGGCATGCTGTGAGAAGGGTTGCACCAGGCCCTTCCTTGCATAGCTCCACTAGTTTTTCTTTAAATCCATGAAAACTTCCATTTCTCCATAGTTCCACTGCTGTCACTCATGTGAACTACCCAGTTGACTTCAAAGTAAGGTCTTGCATAAAAAGTTATTTGAACGGTGAAGTCATTTAAATTACTCTTGTGAAGAGTGATGCTGTTTTTGTCCCTTTCTATGAATTCTGAAGTGGATATGCCTTAACACTGAGGAACTATTTAATCTGATACATGCTAAGATTGTCACCTGTAATATTTCAGATACATTCTTTGTTTATTTCAGTGTTTTTTCCTTCTCTCTGTCTCAGGAAAGGTATACCTGTATGTGTACAGACCTGTCATCTGCCTATAATTTTTCTTTCTGATAAGCTAGGTGAAGAATTTATTTAAATTTTCCAGCACTTTCTGCCTCATCCCTTAAAAAATGATCCTTTAGGCATTACTGTGTTCTTCAGTGACCTTTCGTTCTTACGCATTTTGAAAGCATTTTTTGTAATTTCATAATCTTCTGTAATATCTTTATTTTGCTCTTCTTAGCTGTTTTTTAGCCCTCTGATTTATTTATTTTTTGTTTTCTTTAATCCTTTAGGAGTCCTTTTTGATTGCTTTTCTACTATTTCCTTCTGCATCATTATTAACCATTTACTATTCTTGAACACTTAGAATTAGGTGTAGTGAAGTTCTGAGTGTACTTGATGTATGCTTAACACATTATTTTTACCTCTCTTTACTCTCTCTTTACTCTACTATAGTATGCATTGCTATGCTACAACATAGCTCCAGTTGTAAACTGCTAGCTGTGCCCTGTTCAAAAGCAAAGTCTACTTTTATTTTTGCCAACCCTTCTATGATGATAATTAAAAACTCTTTAAAAGGTCTGTTTTTTATATATGACTCTATGTCCTTGCAGAAAAGCAAAGAAAACAAATTCCTGACTCTGAGGGTCGGTTTATTCTCTTTATTAAACCTCTACTCAAGTGCCATACTTGTAGGTTTTTTTAATTCCTGTATGTTGCCACAGCAGAGATAATGGGAATTTTTTTTCCAAACGGTGTTTATGTATTCTAATATTCACCAACTACATTTGATGCAATTCTTTGGCTTGACCCAACCATACCTGGAGTCCGAAACGGTCTCTAGTTCAAATAGTGGCAGATGAGATAAAGTTGTTCAGTGGGTTAGTACAAATGCAGATTCACTGCATTGTGTAGCACATCCAGTGTAGGACACTTTGTGTGCTGGCAGTAGGCACACTTCAAATTTGGTCACAGATCCATCCTTTAAGATGGCATCAGCACTGGCACAGAGCACGACTCTCTCTGTGACATTAGAATGAAGAATGAAACTGCAGCTGAAAGGATGCAGGAGGGAAATTGAGTGTCTTTAAAGGATTTGAAACTAAGGACTCACCTGAAAACAGCTGATATGGTGAAAAATTGTTCAGTTCTGAAAATGTGGAGGAAAGAATATTGCAAAGCCAAGTTACAGAGGACAATTTAAAAAAATGCGGTTAATGCAAAGATCCTAATTTTATGATGGAAAATGGTAAAATAAAGAGGGAAGTATTCATAGCAGGTTAGTAAATATGTTTCTCTTCAACAATTTTTTTCTACTACGCTTTATTTTTATAGGAACTGGAATGTTCTTGTGAAACTTTTCAAAAAACTTCAGGGTCTTATGAATATTTGAGGGTTATCATTTTTATTGTCTCTCCATCTCTCTGCACTTTTTTCTTTAGTCTTAAAACAGAAACGGAAAAGAAGCACAAACCTATATTTCAAAATATTATGTTTATTGCGATCTATTAAATACTTTAAAACACTGAAAACAATATATTCTGTTACTGGCATTTTATTTTAATTAAATGGTCTGACTTGCTGTCATTTATTACATAAACAGCTTCACAGGTTACAAAAGAAAAGAAAGAAGGAAAAGGCAGTATCTTGCACATGGAGACTGATTGTTGATTGTCACTACTGTTAGAATAGTGGACTAATTTTAAGTCCAACAAAAGTAGTGACATGGAAACCCACATCAGGTGTACAAACATCTGAGTGAGCCCTGAATAATGTTGCACTATCGATTGCTTTCTCATGTGCAGAAGTCATAGTCTTACACTGTTGAGGGAAAAAACCCAACTTTATTTTTCTTGTAGGAAGATATTTTACCAGTAAAATAAGGCCCACCACCCCTTGCTGAGCTTACTCCCTGCTGTTCACAGGCATGACTTGCACATCTTTCACTACATTGCTGCAGTTCCCTCAGAAGCTCACAGTGATATTACAAAGGCTCTTCCATGGAAGCACTGAAGCTCCACAGAAGTGATAGCATTACTTCTTGAGTCTTGTGGTTGCTTGGTGACTTCTCCAGTCTCCAGAAATTTCAGGACCACAGTCCTGCAGAGGAGGGGACTGCTGAGGTTGGAATGAGGTGGCTCTGCTAATTGCAGATAATGGACATTCACTCATTACAAGACATTTGTAAATGTTTTGTAGATCACTTCCAATTAGATGTCTTATGCTCGTTGGTTAGGAAAAAGATGTTTGACAGAAGCTCCTAGGAAGTAAATATTTCCCTAAGGAACAGTGTGTTATCTTAAGAAGGGAAACCTACCTTAAGATTTTTGGAGGGACTGATTAAAAGCAGCAGTTTTTTGATCATGATGTTTTTGACAAGAAATTTACCATTTTACTAGCTCTTCTTTAGGAGTTAAGAAAACAAACTCCTATTTATAATTCTCATCCTCTTAAGATCTTCAATTCAGCAAAAGTATCTGACGTGGCAGGTTTAATCATCTTTCTGCCAATTAAGAGACAGACTTTCCCAAAGGCAGTGTCTTAATTTTACCTTAATCTTCTAATTATATTGTGTGTATGTGTCTCTGTGTAAATTTTGACTCTGATGCTAAACTTCTCAAGTGCTCTGTTCCTTGAGAGAATGATCTAATGCCTTGGGGGGTCTTGATATCTAATTACTGAGAACTTTCCCATCTCTGCATTGTCTAGACTGCAGTTAGACACAAAGCTGCATCTTACACGAAAAACCCTGGAGATCCCCAGGTAAATACACTACTTTGACTAGCCTGGTTTGGAGGAAGAACTATTTTGTGCTACAGAGTAGTGAACTTCCTTTGTTCCTCTCCTATTTTTTTCAAGTTATGAGATGTGGGGATGACACGAGGGTGGAATTCATCTGACTAAATAAAAAAGCGTATGCATGTAGACCTCTGACAGTGTAGGTTTGTGTAGAGCTTGGGTTCCGAGTATCTTAGGCTGTCTTCATAGTCAGGGTAGTCAACGCTGTGATTCACCTCATTCTGAGGTAGCAATCTAAAATAGGTCAATTGGGCTTTAAGTACTGAGATCAGAAAATTGCAGAATCTGAATGTTAGGTAAAATAAATGCCATCCTGACTTTTAGTGCAGTAAAGTTACACTGTTGCACTATGAAAATCCAACACAAATTGCAAAAGAAAAGGGGGGATTACTTGTAATATACATTAGCTTTATTTGGGTATGTTTGCTATATGCTGGAACTTGCAGGAAAACAGGAATTATTATTATTATTATTTATGTGTATCAAATGTTATTATATTATTTTTGGCATTTCTGTTGTGAGCCTAAATAAATTTGAAATTATGAACTTTTTAAAGCAAAGGATCTGAAAGAATAAACAAAAGGTTTTGATATTGGACGGAGTTCAGAGGGGACTAACATGCATCATTAAGGGGTGTAGAGAAATTGATTGATGAAGAAAGATTAAAGGACCAAAATATGTATACTGTAGGTTACCTAAGTGATGCATAAGAAGGAACATGATAACTGTCTTCAAATATTTGACGCATGTAAACACCACGAATAGAGAGGAAATGAATATTTGAGTGAATTTCAGTGGGGGAAATGTTCTGACATTAAAGTCGGATATTGTCTTGCTTTGGTGTTGCCAGGAAAGACCTATATGCTGCAAGAGAACTGAAGCCAGAAGGCAAGATTTATACATTGTAAGACCTGTGAAGCCAAAAGCGTCTCACAGAAATTATTAAAAAGCACTGTATGTTTTAATACTTAATGATAAGAGCTGTGTAACCTTTTGAACAACCATATAAAATTCTATAGAATACAACACACTCAGCATTAAGTTGATGAGGGATTCTAGTTTTTGTGACATTCTTTTCTTTTCCCACAAGAAAATAAAACATACCATTATGAAAGCTCCTGGCAGGTGGAGTGATCAACTCATTGACTTAAGAAGACAAACTAGTTCCTTTTCATGTATAAATTGGATGCTCTGCAAGCATCTAAATAACTGCTGGCCACAGAAAAAACAGTTTACTCACGAACTGCTGCATGTCTTGACACATTATACAGCTTTTAATAATTAAGCAAAAGGAAGTTCTATATCAAGAAAGTTGCCATCATATAGGAAACATAAATTATGTGTTCCAATACTGCGCAGAGACTCCACTGATATGGCCATGGGTGGTATTTCTGTTGCCCAAATTAACTGTGCTGGTGAACTATCAGGAGATTACATGGCTGGAGGAAAGGATCCACACAGATGTCGAGTAGATAGAAACTGAACTGGGATAAAAAAGTGGTCGTAGGACTATGCACCTGGATTTACTGGAGGGAAGAAAAATAAGCTATGTTCAGGGTGATGTATGTGCTTTTGTTTTGTAAGACACGATGGTGGCTGTATAGCTGTGCAGAGCCCAAACCCTCCCCTTTGCCATAGGATATGTCTAGTCCTGTGGTAGAAATTTGTTTAAAAGAGTCAACTGAAGAATCCTTCTCCTTTAGTCATTTGTACAGTTTGTCAGAACAGGATTCAAATATTGTCAATCATCTTGAAATCTAACCAGTTTACAGCTGGTGCTCTGAACCTATTTATCTTTTTGATCTTTTTGCCTTAAGAATGCAACTGCATGAGAAATACATTAATAAACTTTAAAGCAAATGATACATGTCAGAAAGTCTCTCTGAAAAAAATAATGAAGAATTCAGAAGTGTTCCACGTAAAAAAAAAAAACCCCAAAACAAACCAAAACAAAAACGCTGTTTTGGAACTGGAACAGACTTTAAGCTGTAGCTGTGTTCATTTAGTGCAGAATTTAATTGTAATTGCTTACTTCTTCATAAGCAATGCAGAAGCAACATCAGACATAAGAGACATATCTGCATACCTTTACATTTCACAAATCAGCAACAGGTTAGGGTCAATAAAACTACTTAACGAAAATAGAACACAGCAAGGTTTAAGGCACCACATTGAAATTGTGACTTCAAAACCTTGCATTCATTGGCTGCCTGACCTCAGTGCCATTTAAAAATAATTGACTTCCCTGTTTGCTCTGAAGTTTTTCCAGGACATGCGATATTTGTTTCTGGTCATTCTCAGAAAAGCTAACCAGGCAGGTAATGCCATCTGATTTACGATTTCTGGGGACCCTGAAGATAAGCGAGGTGGCTCGCTTATAGCTGAGACCTGGGAAATGTGCTCAGACCTGCATAATTTAATAGGCTGAGAGAGTTGGGGTTGCGTAGCCTGGGGAACAGAAGACTCTGGGTAGACCTTGTTGTCACCTTTCAATATAGAAAGGAGGCTTATAAGAAAGATGGAGAAAGACTTACCAGGGCCTGTAGTGACAGGACAAGGAGCAATGATTTTAAACTGAAAGAGGGTAGGTTTAGATTGGATATAGGGAAGAAATTTTTTTACAATGGGAGTGGTGAGAGATTGGAACAGGTTGTCCAGAGAATCTGTGGATGCCTCATCATTGGAAGTGTTTAAAGTCAAGTTGGACAGGGCTTTGAGCAACCAGATCTAGTGAAAGATGTTTCTGTCCATGGCAGGGGAGGTGGACTAGGTGATCTCTGAATGTCCTTTCCAAGCCAAGCCATTCTATGAATATGCTCCAATAACACTAGGAACGTTTCAGAAGTAGAAGACTTTTTTTTTACATCTGCTTTGATCTGAGGCATTTAAACCTCTCATTTCTGAGGAAGCACACCTCACCCACAGGGTCCCAGCCTAGGCTACATAGCTGGTTGTGTGCACTCCAGCTGCAAAAGTGACTAAGATTCATGGAGACAGATAAAAAAAGAGGGGAATTGTATGGAGCAAGCTGCTTTCTGGCCTTTGTCATTGCCTCATGAAACCGTTATGTCTATTTTTCATAGAGAGTAATAATCCTATGTACCATTGTTACCATCTCATCTTTGTCAGTTTTACAAAAAGTTTGAACCTTTGAATGCCCCTAATGGTCTGTGGATCCTAACTGATGGAACAGCTGCAGTTTCCAGCTGTGACACTGAGTGCCTAAACTCCATAGGGTGACATCATTTGAGTTTCAGCATTGTGAGTTAGACACCTCTGCAATGTTTGCATTTTCTTTGAGTCAGTGCCCTCAGATACTTAAGCTGTCGTATGTTTTCTGTAACAAATATCTAATCATGGGTTTGGATTCTATTTTGTGGGCTTGATGGCTGAAATCTAGGCAGATGTTGCATTGCCTGGGTCTATGAGTACCTCTGCCCCTTTCTGGATCTTCCTGTGGGCAGCAAGGTCCTTTCTGGAGTGCTTGGAAAGTGCTGAGCACTTTTGCTGGAACAGCAGTCCATTTTGTCCTCCTGACGTCTCTGGAGTTCATTGGGATTTACCATGTAATTCTTGAAAGCTGAATCTGGACGTCAGTCTCCACAATGGAATATGGCTAAAGTTTAGAAATATGTTTAAACCATAAGCTTCCAGGAGCTGAGATCTAGGGACTTCCTTCAGTTCCATCTTTAATGCTGAAGTAGAAGCCAGCAGCAGCAGGGCTTGTGTTCCAGATCTCAGACTAAGAATGTGGTCTTGGCCCTTAGACCAATGCTGTTTGTATATATATAAACAAAGAAAATATTGATAGTGAAATAATTATGAATACATAAGCCTAGGACACTAGGAAGCCATGTTTATAGGCATTTTTCAGTTTATAACCACACTTTAAAGAATTTCCTGTTTTTTGTTTTAGCCAGACACGTGGGACTATTTTAATGCAGTTTTATTTGTGTGTTCTGTTTCCTTTACATTTTTGTTTTAACAGAAGAGGATGGGGATAAAAAAGCAGTCTCCAAGAAAGGTTTACAAAGTTTATGATGCTAGGCTGTGGCAATTCCCCTCTGTGCACTTAAGACAATCATAAAAATGCATACACCATATTTTGAAATGTTATTATGACTTATTATGTAAACAGATGATGATAAAACATTGTGAGTCATTATTCAAACACAATACATCATGACTGTTTCTTTGGAGACACTATGCATTTCTGTTGTGGGCTTTATTTACAGGATTCTTTGTAAAAACTTCACAAGGGTACTTACTGTATCTTCCCATCATCACATTTCAAAAATAATGATCTCAGCCTCTGACCATGTAAACTGTGAAACAAAAGAAGGGTTCAATTGTCTTCTTGTGTAAACAAGGCTTGTTTACAAGATTAGGCCTTCACCAGTAAACCTTGTTTGTAATATGCATTATTATTACACAGATTTTCAGGCTATACATGTGAAAGCACAGTCAATGCTAGTTCCAAAATGTTTAAACCTAACAAGATAATTTATTTGATGTAAAACCTTAAGAACCACTACCATTACCTCTTTGTTCTTGTATTCTGGGTAGGGAATAAGCTTACAGGTATCTTCTCTTAGAATTTTATTCTCTCCTCCCTACAGTTACTGAATCCATAAGTGGCCCCTGTAAGGGAAGAAAGGACTCTTGGGTGGATCCCAAGGAACTCCACTGGGTTATGTCCCAGATTCAGAGTCTGGGACTCTTGAGTAGGATTCATTGCCACAGATTGAATAGGATTCATTGCCACTGATTGAACCCAAAATTTAGGTGTATGCTTTTAGGGTATCTATATGTGGATTAGTTCCCATCCAGGGTTCAGATGGATTGTCGAAACACAAGACCATTTGAAGTGTCCTAGGATAGCTGCTTTGCCTCCAGCTGCCACCCCAGGAATTCTCAGTTAGAGAAAGTCTTGTGTTCTTTCTGTCAGCTTTATGTGTGCTTCAATGGCACTAGAAATGTAAGTTTAGACAACAGTATCAGCCTGATAGTTATCAAAAGTGTAGAGAAATGCTTGGCTTGCCATAGAGTGGCCACCTATGTGTGGTCAGCAGAATGCCAGAGAAAGGGAAGGCAGGAGATACATGTTTAGTCACCTCAGCAAATGCAGGGACTGGGACAACGCTAGCTCAGTAAGACAATTTTGGTTAAAGACATGAATCTCGGATACTTGTAGACATCTCAGATGTGTAGGTAAGATGGATAGGATTCTGTTGGGAGTATGCCCGATCTTCAGGATTCCTCCCTAGTTTCTACCTGATACCATCAATGTTTAATTTTCTATCGTTAAATTTCTCCAAAAGTGAGCTTCTAGGCACGCACAGAACTGTCCATGTCCACAGCCATTTGGAAGAGAGGATTGTGGCAACATTTTTCCAGTACCTTTGCAATGAGATGATCTCCTCTGTTCTGTGAGAGGACTCTTCAAACCCCAAGGTTTCAGCTGCTATCAGTGTGTCGCTGAATAATTAAACCTGCATAGTGAAACAAAGGGGATATTGTCTCAGAAACAGGCTCACAGATGTAATGGTTATGGACTTGAGTCTTGGTCTTTGCTCAGAAAATAATGGTGGGTCCTTGCAAAATGGAATAGCTTTAGCAGGAGGGTGTGCTGCCATTGGTGATCTTTTGATGCCAGATGATTTAAGGCATATTCTTAGGATACAGGGTGGGACCCAAAAGTCCTTTGGCAAAAGAAGGCACTGAACACTACTTTTCCACAGCCTGGGTAATTTTTCCATTCACCAGGAGGGGGGGAAGAGGAAAGCAAAAGCTCATTTCTACTTTCTTGAATGAAAGGTCAGACTCCCAAGGATAGATGAGTTCTTAAATCTCCTCTGTGTGCCTAGCTCATGGGTTCTGATGGAAACTTAGGTGCTGAAACAGGACTTGGGAACATAATTTGGTTGGATTTACAATTCCTAGCTTACTTTCTGGACAGAAATCATAAAGTCAGAGAAGAACAGAGTTGGTGGCATTTCTCTGCCTTTTCTAGATTTTACCTCATTGGCACTTGTGCCACTGTTAAATTTGTGCGGCCAGGGAGAATGGGACTGCTTGTTCAAGCACAAATGACACAAGTACACTAAGTAACTTCTTGACTGGGGTGGCTAATGCCACCCCAGGTGAGGGACCATGCTGAGCTTGTGAGTCACTGGCTGTGTAGAAATGTTAGTGCAGTATTATCTAAGGGACCTTAGTGGGCTTTAAAAAAGGAGAAATTAAGAACTTTTTTTTTTTTCCCTTCAGAAAATGCCTAAAGTAAAATTGATGGTTTCATAAGTATTTGAGACTCACTTATTGCTTTTCCCAGCTTTTTCTATTTCTTTATATAAGTTCATAAATACCTTTAAAACCATTTGTACTGAAAGCATCTCCATGTAGTTATCTTTGCTAATGCAACTTACAGAGATGTGATCTTATGAACGTTGTCAAGTTTATCATTAGTTCTGCACTCCTGAAAGAAAAATCACTATTTCTTTCTACAGCAAAGAGGATGGTTCTGATTTGTATAGTTTGGGAATCTGAAAAACAACATTCAGTGTGCTGTAAAGACAGGGAATTGACAACAAATCCATGTTAGTATCGTAAAAGATAACAGAAAATGCAAGGAAGAAATTCTGGAATTCAGATGGACAGATTTGTATTTACATGCACTCCAACAAATCTTTTGAGATTAACTTAGAACATCCAGCTGTATGTTCAATTTAAATCACAAGGAGTTTCTCATATTTTAACACTGGATGAAGGAGAAAATAAGTTTCATTTTATACATATGCACACACAGACTCACAAAAGGACACAAACCATTTCAGAAATGATAGTTTTCTCTCAGTCCAATTAGGTGAACTGAATATGGTTATGTTGCTGTAGTTCTCAGGGTTCTAATTGCACATAAAAACTTCCAAATCATAACACATGTGGTATTTCCATCCAAAACAAAAGTAGAATTATTAAAATGTGGTGGGATTTCATGTAATATTGGCAGACAGCTTAGATGGCAATAATTTAACACTTGCACCATGAAATTAAAATTTACGTTCACTTGGTGCAATTCTTCAGACCAACAGCAGACAGTTGTATTTTTTTTAATGAGAGCAGGGAGATTTAATTACTTCAGTTTAACTAGAAAAGCCTTTGCATTGCTTGATGACAAAGGCAATAATGCTGGCACAAGTTTGCAGATACTTTGTGAGCCTACTTTCCATGTTCTCCGTAGCTCTGCTTTAAGCCATCCAGCTTTCTGAAGGCCATGAACCACCATATAGATTATTCCATAGATTCCAAGCAATGTGTGTAAATTCCAGCTGCCCATAAATAATTTTTTGAAAGGCAAGTATTATGGCTGCTATAAACATTTCAAGTAAGTTGCCAAAATCTTCAGCATTGTGTCTTTCTGTGAAGAATGTATACAAATTATACTATTTCTTCTCACAAATTCTTGCCTTCTTCAACAATTCCTGCTGTATTGTGTTACTGTCTATAAAATGAATACTAAAGAAGTGAGATGTAACTCACCAGACACAAACTACAAAAGTACATTTTATTTATGTTGCCATGAGGCCTGGTAGGACAGAATTACCAAGTTTTCATCCAGAAATAAATTTTTTCCTGACAGTTGAGAGAAACTTCTAGCTAGAATCCTGAGGCTACATATATGTCTAACAAGGTATATATAAGTAATTAAAATAAGCATCTTCTACACTTGGTCAGACCAGGCTGTAACGGGACAGATGGAAGGCCTCTTTTATATCCTGGCAGAGTGTTTTAATGAGGGTTGCTCTATGCAAGTTGGTAGGAGGGGAGCAGAGAATGAGGCTTAGACAGGTAACAAACACATGTACTGGAGACAAGGAAGACTGCAAATGTGGGAGAACTGTAATTAGGGCAAAATGGGAAATTAATTCTAGGCTAATATTATATCATACATGTTCTTTTGCCTAATTAATTAGGGAGCTTTTTAAATATTTTTCCCTGGATTTGGACATTTATTTCCCTTAAGAAAGAATAAGCAGTAGATGTGTCTTGATTTCTTTATCTCAGTTTTATAGGGGCACATTATCACAGCCCAGGAATACATCTTCCTTTTACTGCCTGCATGATGCCTCTGAAACAGTAGATCTAGAGTTCAGTGCAGTGGAAATTATCCACATCTCTTTATGCTTTATAATCCTCCACTGATCTGAATTTAAGGGCTAGACACAACTCTCGGGGGGGGTGGGGGGGGTGGGAGGGGAGGAGAAGGAGAAATCCTCCTACAACCAACCTTTTTGTATTTACACTTGATATGGAAAATACAGATGTTACAGAAGTACACATCTGGGACATTGTTTCCATATTTTTGACAGAGACTAATTTTCCCTGCTTTTCAGCTAAATGGCTTAAAATCAACTTCTTCCCCCTGCCCAAAACTCTGAGAGTTTTTGAAATAAAATCATGTGAATACATTTGCTGATCTTGCAGACTATGCTGTTGTACTTATTTCCTTTCTCTTCTCCCCAGAAGCTTTGCAGGATTCTTGTCTGGGTTATAGGGTTTAAGCTATTTTCTTCTTTCACCACTGTTCCAATGCTCCATTTGCAAAGTGTTTAGATTATAGCAGACACGAACTTCCTCTGTCTCAGAGCCAGCCATGAATCAGGCTGAGAGCTGGGACCACTGGCTGTCAGAGGACCTTGAAATGCTGCAGCTTTAAAATAACAAGTGTTTGACAGCTCGGTTTACAAAACAGCAGATTGTGGCTATATTGTACTATGGAGCTACATATGACATAATAACTAGGGACTTAAAGTTATTTAGTCTTTTTCCTCTCGCCATAATTTCCAATAAATAAATCTCTCTGGGACAGGAGGTCTGGTGAGTTGTACAATGCTTGCATTTTCCTCACCACAGCTTGTCCCCTCTCTTCTCTATTTTACACGTTTAAAAAAACCCTCAGTGCCTGGTAATCACAGTTCTATAACATTTCCTGTTGAAAGAGACAGACTAATGTAAAGATAAATACATACACTTTTGGTTTTTTCATTAGTCAAGGTATTCATTATAAGTCTTCCTATCAAAATCTCTTTAGAAACTTCTTAATGGACAGAGCTTAATATTGTGTAGTTGGAGTGGAACACAAGCAATTATTTTTAAGGTTTTAAATGGTGCTTTTGAAAAAGAGCTATGCTCGCAGGATTCCTGTGAGTTTTATTTTTCAAAATCAATGGTCAGAGGTTGCATAAATGTGGACTCATGTGCACTGAAAAAACCTGAAGTGAATAAAATGTGACTACTGGAATGTTCTTCTTTCTCCAGACATAAAATATGATGGAATGAATGAAAGAACGACTTTACATTAACACATTTACTAAATGAGAACTAGCTATTTTTGCTGCATTCCCTTTTCAATAAAAAAAAGGGTAAGAAATGCCAACATTTTCTTGATCTAATTTTCCCTTTACTAATATTTAGGCTTTCAAAGAAACCCAAGGGATATGCTTGCTCAATTTCCATTAGACATTCAAATCCCTTTGCTTTTGAAATCCCATGTCTAATTTTTACTTCTTTTTTTCTTTGAAGACCTTGATTCTTCAGAGTCTCTTTACACTAATTTTTACTGTAACCTTAAAATAGATATATTAAAGTTCTGGGATATATTTTACAGGTAAATCTGCAAAAGTCTAGGCTTAAAAATATTATACTTGAACATTCTTTTTCTTCATCTTCTTCTTTGGAAAACAGGACACTGGGTATGATAGGCTATATCCACAAAAGTTGTATTGCATAATACAGGCATGGATTAATTTTAACTTCAGCTATCTTCAGTTGAGTTCATCATCTTAGCCTATCTGTAGCCTATGAAGAGAAACAGGCCTTATTAGGACATGCTTTCTCTGACCTATTTTAAGTGTGTACTTTAGGATGACATGAATCACAACCTGAACTCCACTGTCTACACTGAATAGATCTCCATTGACTGTCAAGGGAACCCAGGATGATTAATTGTGTTGACATCTACACTGAGCCAGATTATTTCTACTCTTAAAGCTGAAGTGTCCTTAAAGTCTATAAGAATTTTCAGCCTTGAGCTGAGCATTTTCAGCTTCTTATTGCCACCAATATCAAAATGAAGGACACCTAGAGCTATTAGTTGATCGTTTTAGAAGAACCACAGTGACACATATGGTTTAGGCCCTGACTCTTAGCCAGAAAACATGTCTTGGGGTTCTGATTCCTATATATGACAGATGGGTTTATTGGCGGTCTACAGGGACAGTAGTACAGATGTGGCTTTCAGATTTGATAAATGGAGAAAATAACCTCATTATGTGAAGGCAAAGGGCTAACTTGACTTGGGTTTCTGACTCTAAGAAATTACCCAAACCTTAAAATCTTATCTGAGGATATCAGCTAAATTATGTTTCAAGGATAGTGCTGAGATGCCCCTTCTTTGACACTTTCAGCTTTGGGCAATGCTTGATTAACTTGATGGCTTCTGTACATCTATTAAAAAGTGCCCCAAAGTATTGCTACTATTGCAAGTTTCTAGAGTAAGTCTGACTAACTAATTAAGACCAGCCATTTTTACAAGTTATCTGGACATTTAAGAAATACAGTACTAATATGCTGTTGCAGTTTTATAGCCATATCCTTAAATATATTTAAGCATCCCACTTCCACTAAAATAGCTGATGTGTTTTAGTGGCCTAAATACTTTTGCAGACCTAGTCCCTGGACTTTCCTCGTGGCTAAATTCAATTTTTGTAGTCAGTACCTCTGAAAGTGATTTTTAAGTGCTTGTGTACTAGATGCCAGTAATCGAACTTAAATATTGGGCATGCTCTGTCTGTATCTGAGTTTGGTTAACTGTATAAAAAATAAATAATGCTTACCTGTATGTTTGACATCCAGTAAGGGTTATGATATACTCTGAAATGTTAATAGTAGATTATCTGTCTTGAATAAGTTTGATACAACAGTAAAAAGCTACACCAAAACCAAAAGGAAACAAAACAGTTTCTAATAGTTCATTTTTTTTTCTTTTCTTGCTTAGAATGAAATTATTTTTAGAATACATTTTACAGGTTTTCTTTAAATAAAATTTTGAATGAATAATTTTTATTGAGTCTACTCAATAGTTTATGTCCTTTCCTATCTCTGTCCATGACTTGCATTCATTTCTTTATAGTATTTTTTGTAATGAGTTAATTTTTGTTTCCCTAGCTTTACATTTGGGAATGTGGTTTTAAGAATAATTCTTCCTATCCATTTGGAGAGAAACAATCTATAAATATACCCATGCACTCACAGGGGTTTAGTACTTGACAGTTTTATTAAAAACAACAAGTACACACAGTCTTAGCATTGTTTCTAAGATGTTACTTACCCTTGTCTGTGAAATATCAGAAAAGCAAAATGAGACATTGGGGTTTCAATTTGCCAAATGTGAGAGGTTATAAAAACAATTTTTCCTGTACAATATATTTATGAAGAAAAGGTACTTCAAGAATAAAGAAGTCAGAAAAACTGGCACATTTAGAAACAACTGCAATAGAAGTTCCTTTCTTGTGACCATTCAAGGTTGTTCTATTTCCTGTTGTTTCCCAGCCTTTATCAGAAAAAATGACTGTTGCTTCTCACAAAATTTTTTTACAGCTTTTACTCACCTTTCATATTGCTGGATTTAACTTGGAAATGAATAGCAATACAATTATTAGGAAGAGGAGGATCATCCTTAATCTGCTTATTTTGGTAGTGAGAATAAACTACTGTGGGCATTAAAAATACTTTTTAAAAAAATCAAGGCAGTATAAAGTTCTTTCCCTCTAAGTGGTTCATAGGAGCAGCTGCACTGAGAGGGAAAAAAAAACAAACCCTAAACCAAAAACAAAATTCCAAGACTTTGGGAAGAGAGAAATCAGGAGAAAAATAACAGAAAAATAAACAATTTGTTAACTTTCCCTTCAGTAAAACAGCTTTGAAAGCAGGGGGAGATGGGTTAGAATTCTGCTAAATTCATTAACCTTGAGAATGTCCATAGAAGTCATAGGACAGGTTACCCAGGACATTGAACTAGGCCTCAAATCTTTCCCAGGGTGAAGCTTTTCCAGCACTTGCAGCATGATGTCAATGCAAAGCTTTTCCCAAACTTCCTGGAACAGTTACAGGCAAATCACTGGAGACATAAAAAATATCTGGGGCCTCAGCCAACAGCATTCCTCTATGAATACTGGTATCTCAATTTGCTCTTTATTTTTCTTAATTGGCATTATGTAATTTCAAAGATTTACAGCCAGCTAGACTAGGAAAAATAAAATAAAGCAAGGCCAGAGCTGAAAGTGACAGCAACCCTTTTACCACATAGTGGACATAATTTTCTACTGCAAGCTCAACTAGTTTACAACAAAATCTTCCCTTTAATCTTCTGATGTTGCAAAAAGTCATCAACCTCCCAGATTATATCTTATCTGTGGCTTGTATAATGAATGTTTTAATCCACTGGAGCAACAGAATAAACCATAATTACATATATTTTAGACTGAGGGTATGTTTCCTTAAAAATGTATCCTATTTTAGCATGAAAATCTCAGCTTCTTAAAACAAACAATCCATAGACTACATGATCATTACTCTATATTTTGTGTATGTTGTCAAACCTTCCAATAGCATTTTAAAGAAGTACCTCAAGGTACTGCTGTTGTGAAACCTATCGTAGTTAATCTATGTAATCATGAACATCTCAGTCTAAAAGGGAAGGTTATAAAAGGCAAAGAGGGCAGTTAAGCGTGTAATTGTCTTACAGTTAAGTCATTGTCACACAGTTAAGTGTGTAGGGAATTGGGCATGTAACTCCCATCTGCACCTCAGAAAATCTCCCCTAAGGAGAACCGAGAGCCTGTGGTTATGTAGGATCGGCAGAGCCTTCTTCGGAGTGTTTTTTACCTTGAAAGCAGCAGCAGCTCCTTAACAAGTTTCATACAAATGAAGAGGAAAAATGTGTGTAGATTTGCCCTCATGGGAGTAATTCCTTAACTACTTTTCTGCACTTTGTGTCCCTGATATTATCAGTCATAAGAAGTGGTCAACGTTAGCAGAGTCTGGGAACTTTCCTTCTGCTCCTTACACATGAAAATATTAATCATTCTGGGTGTAGTCAGTCCCCTGCTCCAGCTGATAATTTACTTCAGTTTTGTTTTGGAATATAATGTTTGCAGCAGTTACAGCTACAGCTAGACCTGGGTCTGATCCCTTAGCTCTCTTCCCCTGGCTAGTTTGTCAGCTGCACTGGAGAGTGACTGTACAGTTGGCTCTAGCGTGGCTGTTCTCAGGCTGTCTATTCCAAGGGACTGAACTTCATTCCCATCCCTAAGCAACCTTCAGCTAATGGTGTACTAGCAGCAGTGGGTTCTTTCTTTTTTGCTTGGAAAAATATTCAAGCTTTAGGTTCTCTGCACTTCTCTGCAGAGGATGCTTCTAAAACCTGAAGATTTTTTCAGCTAAACTGAAATCCAGCTCAGTGTTCTTGGGATTTTTTTTGGCTGTGTTGGAGTTGTTTTGCTTGTTTTGTTTTGGTGTTTTTGTTCTGTTTTTATGATGATCTTCTAAGTTTCAGGACTATGCCACCACCTGTGTGCAGGTGTTCTAAAATATTTGAACATTAAGCATTTAGAAAGATGGCCTTACTTTGGTCTCAAAATGGCAATCTTTACATAAACAATAGCAGTATTCTGGAGAAAGATGACAGATGAAAGGATTTTATAGCATACTGACTTTTTTTTGTTTTGTTTGTTTCTGTGCTGCGGAACTGTCATACAGTCTCAGATGTAGAGCAGTAGTCCACTGTATGAGGTACTCTGTGTATGCAAAACAAAAAAGCAGGTCTTGATAAACTCAGCAGAGCTTACTGAAATTCTAAATAAAAGAAAATGTCTTGTAGGAACAACGTCCGCCCACATTTAGAAACAATGAATTCGTTGTGATCGGTTACCAAATTTGGCCTTAGGATTAGTCCATGTATTTTGTCTGTATATGTCTGGTTTATGTATTTTAACTGTGTTTACTTGACAATAAAGGCAGAGGAGTCTTCCTCTTGAACTCAGTGGAAGTGTTGGCTCTGGCCTCTTTTAGAAAAGAAACAGACCAAAAAAGGTGATTGTTTTCTGTCTTGAATTCTGTTGTTATTTCTAACTCAAATTGTGATTCTTAACTGCCCTGGGTATAATTGGACTGCATACACAATTATTTTTTTGCAGGGAGAATGCTCATGAGGTCCACAAATCAATTAGACTCTTGTGAATGCTGAGGGAAATGTAAATCTAGACAAGTCAATACACTCTGTCACTCATTGCTCTTTTTTTTTTTAAGACTTGATCGCCTCCAAACCTTCTCAAATGCATATCACACTAGGAAATTGGGGTGTGAAATTAAAATACACGGAAGGGACAGGACAAGAAATGAAACTGTGGCAAAAAGCAGCAATACAGGTAAAAACTGTAAAAATGTGAGCAGGGGACTGTGAATAAAAATGAGGGAAGGAGTTGAAAGATGTGCAAAAGAACCCAGTTCTTGCTTTTAAAACTGACATTTTTTTTTCAGTCTTTCCAAATCTGCATACTTACTGAAGGGAAACCCCCAGACAGAGGACAAACAATGAAGACTGTTGAAAAAAATCAGGGACAGTTGGGAGTTAGACCTGCTGTGGGATTGCTCCACTGCCCTCAGTCCGACTTTTCCAGTCTGCAGCAGTTGGATGTGAGCTTCTCTCTGTGCCAAGATTGCTGCTAACAGCTGGAGGGACACCCTTCCCCCTTCCTCTCCTTTTGCCAACAGAACAGTCAGTTTTATATTCGTTAAATGTGGGTGAGAGAGAAAAAAAAAAAGAGGTTTTCACTGTTCCTAGGCTGACATATAGATGACTAAACTGGAAGTCTTTTTTAATTCTAGCAGAAAAACATAGTGACTGATAAAATAGTATCTTGAAATTAGGAGCTTTGCTTCGAGTGCCTGCTCCAGTGCGGAGCTTTGCAGATGCACCAGACTCTGAAGCAGTAGATAAGAAATATGGTGAAAGGGTAGGGTTTTGCAGAAAACCAGTTAGATAGAGAACGAACTGAGCATTACCGATTTCAAACAAATATATGATATGGTGGTGTTTCTGAAGGCTGAGAAATGTAATCTGCTGGTTCCTTCAGCTGAGGCTTAGTAATGGCAAATACCCTGTCATGGAATGCAGAGGGGAGAGTAAAAAAAGTTTTTATGTTTTAACTCACCACTTGTGATCACATTAGCACCATAAATTCTGATGCCTGCTAGACGTATCTAGATCCATGGGTGAGAGATTCATAAAAAATCAAAACCCTACTCAATTATTTTTCTCCTTTTTTTCTTTCAATGACTCATCTATATGCTTAACACTATGTTCTGCGTGAATGTTCACTTTATTCCTTAATTAATTTAAAATAGGATTCTTTGTTTTCAAGTTCCAAAGCAACTTGTAAATGGATTTGAGCTCCTATGAAACCATTAGAAAGCAAGTGACATTCAAAATTCAAATTGGCAAATTAAGCATCAAGGTCACAGCATAGCATATACTTTTTTTAATGATGACATGCATTATTATTAAAATTACAGTTACCGTGAGAATATTAGTAATTATACAGACACATCTCCTTCTGTGAATGTTCTATAAAATCCATTCAGAAGTTCAGTTTTGGCACATACATGTTCCTTGTTACAACAGTCATTAATTCACTTGTTCTGAAGTCAGAAAGAAAACTTGGTGACATCTAGTCTGTCCTTTTGTATAACATTGCACATAGGCTTTTTATCACTAGTATTTCACTAAGGTGCAGTTTCCTGTGCAGCTGTAGCATATCTTTTAGAAAGACATGCTGCCTTAATGTCAAGACAAGCAGTAGAGCAAAAGAATTACAGGCACTACCTTGCCTTTGAGGGGCTTCACTTCAGATTTACAGTCTCCCACTTGGTAACGCCAGGGCATCCTCTTGCTTGGCATGTTCAGGATACAAAATGACCTGAGAGGCAGGCGTATCCTTTGGAAACAAACCTCCCAATGACACCTGTGATCTCAGTCAGGATTTAAAATAAGAACTGCACAGGACTGAAGCCAGGAGGCCTGCGCTTAAAACACTTAAAAAGTGAGTAATCCTCCCTAGTGAGTAAAGGTTCCTGAGTGAGCACAGGCAAGAGACACTGGGCTGAGCAGAGGGTTTTGCAGGGTGAACTTTTCCTTTAGGACTTTTGGTACATTTTTGCTCTATTTTCTTTATTATCTTCAAGTTCTTTCTTTCCTTTCTCTGGTAACACAAAACTTTTCATCTCTTTCCTCAAGAGAGCTCCTTCCCTTGTTATTACTTCAACTTAGAAATATGAAATGAATGTTGCCCAAATCCTTGTATGTACTGAGTTACACTGAACTTCCAGAGGATCTTGGTATGTGTGGGAGGAGATAATTCCATTGTTTGGAGGAGAAAGTATTTTGGTAGCATAAAAGAGTCAGAGTTGATTCTTTGGCATAACTTAAAACTAGTGTCAGCTGCAGGTCAAGATGCATATAAGGTTTTCTTAAATGATACTAATTTTATATTGCTATTTTATCCTTTGTGCTCTTACCACAAACTTAGAGTAGCCTGTAGACATCTCTAACACTGGGATACCTATGCCTTCCTTCTCCCGTGATGTTTTGTTGCCTCTGGTGATTTAGATCTGCATCTGACTTGTTATCCACCGTCAACTTTTCTCACTCACACATTTATTCTTCCTTTAGGTATATTAATCTCTGGACATTGTAGATATGTTATCTACTTTTCTTAGACAAACATAAGCCCCCACCCTCCCCCAACCTAAACCCAACATGTGAGAGGAAATACTGAAAAGGCTGTGGCAAGTTGCTTTGCAGGATGATACCTATCCTGACAAGAAAAAAAATATGTGTGGAAGTATTTCTTTTACTGAAGATCCCTGAATGAATCTCTTCTCTAGTAAGATCTCTGTTCCTAGTTTGCCTTGGTTTTCCTGTATAAGACTGCATACACTCTCTCACTTCTGGCATGTAAACACGTTTTTATCAAAATAACTTCTCAACACTTTTTCCTCAGACATTTGATATTTAACTTAAATGGAATTCTGAAATTATCTAAGCCATATCACATAAAAATCTGTACCATAAAATACCTTAACATCTATAACATGTCTTCTACAATTGCTCTTTAAGTCTAGGATGGGGATACTGGATGCTGTATTTGTTGATGCTCATTCCATCACTATCTATTCTCTCTCAGTTCTGGAATAAACTCAGCTGGATCCCAAGTTTGCTCCCTTTCCTGTCAAAATAGGGAAAGTCAGAGTGGGAACACTAGAAGACATGTCCCTCTTATGTCAGCTCTGCTGTTGTGGGAATCAGGTAACTGCAGAGTTCTACCAAAGAGCTACAGGAAACTCTCTTCTATAAGCTGGAGCAAAAATACCTGCCATAGTCCAGGCCCTGAAAAAAACTGGACATTCAGCAAAAAATAACAATTTTCAAGGTGGATTCAGGAGTGGAGAGAAAAGATTGCAGATTTTGCATCTTTGCTAGATATCTTGAAGCAGGTAATAACTGATACTATGCGGATATGTGAATTGCTAGTTTGGTTGTATAAAAAACTGTCAGATCCAGGAAGTGTAGTTCAATTTGTTGCTTCAAGAGTCCTTGTTGTTCAACCCAAATGAGTGTAATGGAGAATTCAGTGTTATTGCTGGCATTTAAAATGACTGGCTTTCTTTTCTGACAGCCTTTAGCAAGGTGTGATTAATAGCTTGATCAGTAAGCAAGGATATAAACATTAAAAAGGCTTTCCAAATAAATAATCTGGTTTTGGTCATCATATTTTTTATGTGACTTGGAGCAATACATTGCAGAAGCCCTCATCCAGTCAGCTTGTGCTGAATTACAGTGAATAAACTTCTAAGCAGAGCATTCACACTGCCAGCCCCGTAAAACAGTAAGGATATAATAAATATGGTAGACCAAGCAAAGGACTGAAAATAACTACAATTTTGAATCCTGCTGCCTAAAGTTTTATTTGTGCACCTGCACTTTGGAACATACTCAGGTTTATTTCTTATTTTTAGGTGAATACTGAAGAAAAGCTCTGTATTCTTACTTCTTTCCTCTGTCTTGTTCAGCCTGACTTGGACTTCTATGTTCTTTTGCACACAAAACTCAGCAATTTTTTGGGGTATCCATAACCTCATACCTACACCACAGAAAAACACTGGCCTTTATTTTAACTGAAAATTGTGTCCAAAATCTTAGTTCCTTATGTTTCTACTGTATATCTCACAGGTTTAAAATTATATATATATATATATATATATATATATGAAATGATGAGTGTTTTTCATCCACCTTTCCCACTGAAAGGGTAACCTTGGAGACTGTATGTCTGTGTTGACAATATTTAAAGCATATTTCCTTCCTGGGGAAATTTGTCTGTAGGCAGATTATTATTGAAATGTCTATCCTAATGCTTACACTATCTCATTTATGTATCTGTCTGCAAGCATGCAAATTATTATCTACACTATTACTTTGACAGACTAAGATGATGCTAGTCCTGCCTTGAATTTATTTCAAGACCCACTGTAAATTTTTTGGCAGTTAGAAGCATGTTTGTATTCAGATAAGTCAATGATTAATAGTAGTGTGGGGATTTCTCAAAGTGACCAGATTCCTCAGCACATTATATACAAGAACAGGCCATCAGGGAAACCAGCGGAGTGCTGCATACAAGCAGGTTATTTGCTTCAGCTTACCTGAAAACTAATGAGTTATGTGATGGGAAGGTACTACCTGAAAGCACTGGTCTCATCCAGTAATAGTCCTCAGCTGAATCAAAGACAACTCTACTGGAAATCTGTCCTACTGCCACGGTAAAAGCCAAAATTCATAGCCAGGAGTGAAAATCAGCACCAAAAAGTCTATTTTTACACCTCTAGCTGTTCCTTGGGACACCATTCTCAGCAGTGTTGCTTCATAGTTCTCAAGGGGGAGGCGCAGAATTACCTCAGCCTTTATCAGGTTTATATTTACATTTACAAAAGACTTTTTTTTCCTTTTTTGGCATCACTTTTTGCCCAAACTCCTCCATCATGACCGCTCTTTTTGATTAAATATTCCTTGATTTTATGTGGCCCTTGCAGAGCCACAGCAAAGGAGCATTTAAATTTAAATAGTTTTGGAAAGCAGGTCGGTTTTCTATCCATCTGCTTCTTCCCACAGGGCCCACTATGCTGCCTTCCTGCCTGGGGGGGTCTGGTGTTAGACCTCTGGAAGAATCAGCTTCTCCTAGCAGGGTTTCCGATGAAAACTTGACTTTCCCCAGGAAACAAGGAGAGAGCACTGATGAAGTAGGGAAACCATGTTATTGTCTGCTGAAGTGACACAGAAGAGTGGCAAGTGCTGCTGGTAAAGCTTGGAGCTGCCCTGTTGACAGCTGTGCCCATGCGCATCCTGCAGCAGGAAAAGTGTCCTGCTCTCCAAATGCGTCCGCAGTTGCGTCCTGCACCGGCGAAGTGCGTGGCTGGCATGCGTTTGTCCGGGAACGATGCAGCAGCCTGCTTTCGGAGACACCTCATGCACTTGCAGAGACAGACAGAGCAGAGCTTTGGCATTCATCCAACCCCAGAAGTGACAGAGCGGTTTCCCCATGGCGGGTGTCCTTTCTGCCCTGCCACCTCCTTTTCCCACGTAATTAGGCTTGCTCATGGGTACTGAATATTTTGTCTTCTGTTTTTGGATGCTAGTGTTTCAAGACATTGTCAAGACCAATAAGACTTTGCATCTGCTTCGTTAGTCTATCCTGTAACTTCCCTTGGAGAGTAAAGTCAGATTTCAATCAGAGATTTCCCTTGCAGCCTTACTGTTGGAAGTTGGTCAGGGCTCCAGGACTTTTAGAGATGCACGTGGGAACCTGGGGATATAATGAAAAGGTTGCCTCACTATTTCTCTGTTCCTGTTAGCTTTAAAAATACAAATGTCTAGTCATTATGTGCCCTCCTTGGGTTACTTCTGTTGTGTCTGTCACTGTCTATATTACTTGTTCTTTAAAGATAAAAAATGAGTAAGTTTTGTAGGACTCATCACATTTTATTCAGCCAAGAAGGCAGTTTGTGTCCAGCGAATAGAAGTATTTTTTGGTAGGGGTTATGTATTCTCTTTAAGTACCTAGTTTCAAAGTATGGAAGTTTTATCAGACTAAGCAGCAACGTCCTAGTCTGAACACTACAAGAACCACATCTGCTGCTCTCTGTGCCTGTAGTGTTGCAGCCGGCACTGATAACTAACAGCAGCCAGGAGGTAATAAAACACATAAGATGAAATGAAAGCTGTTCTTGAGACAGATTTTGAAGGAGAGGTAGTCTTTCTTTACCATTCTAACTTTTCTTCAGTAACAAGGCATCTTTCTAGATAGTTCATCAAACTAAAAATATCCTAAATGGTCAAGGTTTTGGGCCCTTCAGGTATGTGAGAGATCCTTAATGGCAGGCTGACTTTTACTGTTGGTGACAGAAGAAAGCAGACATGGGGCTGCCAAAATGGTAAAGACTGAAATCACATGAACCCGCATAGTTACATAGGAATTGTTGATCTTTCTAAATGCTATTCCCCTGTGTTATTGGTACAAACTCATATGCTGAATAGGTTGAATTATTCAACTCCACATGTGTTGCAGGTGACTCTAATAAAACCACACACCTAATGGCTAAGGCGGTTCAGAGATAGCTACATAAACGTTAATGAACTGCTATGGCTAATGACCAATTTCTGGTATCCATCGCTCAGCCTCCCCTTCTCTGTCGAGTTATTTCCTTCACTGAAGCAAGATTACATCTAGATGTACACTGAAGTGACAACCACACGAACCACAGGAACAGAAATATAGCTACTTTCAAAGGTAGGAGGTTTAATATATAAGCCTTTAAAAGATCATGATCCCCATCAGCAAAAAACCCACTGCTTTATGAAGGAATGTTTTTGTTCCTAAAGTAAAGCATACAGAAATCCAGCTAACCACCAGTTTCATGAGTTCTTAACTTAGCAAAACTACCAAGGTGGACAGAACTACCAAGGCAGTTTCTATTTTGTTAGTCTAATTTGGAACCACCAAAAACTCACCCCAAAAGCCCTAAACAACAACAAAAAAAAGAGACATTTTTGACATAATGTGGAAAAAATCCTAATGACTCCAAGAATATTGAAAAAGAAGGCCATGTCAGGGGCAATTCTGTTCCTAAAGCAGTATTTATAAAAAAGATTTCCAAAGAGACCGACAAAAAATAGATGTTTCAGTATAGTGTTGGCTTAGTAGCTGAATAACTCCTGTTGCTTTTGCCTCTATAAAATGGGTAGTTCCTCTACAAGTTTGTTCCGCAGGCTATGTCACATGGTGACATGTCCCTAGGTTCAGAAGAGTAACACCTGCCCACACCACCTATCTTTCAAACAAGGAGCACAAATGAAGCTGAATAGATAAATGGACTTTATCTCATGTCCATGAAATGCTGCTCACCAGCTAGGAAACCAGATAGTAGTTTTGGGTGATGCGTATCTGTCAGCTGTGAACTCTACCATCAGATGAACTCTATGTTAATTACATATAAACCTGTAAACAACTATCAGATGATTGTAGACTTAAATCACTAATATTGAGCAAGGCAAGATTCAAACAAATGGCTTTTACGTGAAAGGTTACAGAATTCATGTAAGCCAAAAGAATGGTTGTCCTACAGGATGCTGGTTCTGTTTGTTTGTCTTTTTAACTTTTTATTGATGAGCAGAATTCCTCGAAGGCTTACACTTTTTAGGCATTTTAGAAGAGCTGGTGTTTTTAAACACAAACCAACTGTTTTCTTTTCAAAATTGCAGCAGTTCCAACACTGACTTATCTTTCTTGTTTCAGTGTTTAAGAAATAGTCCTTACATTATCACCAACGCTATCGCTGCCTTCCTTATATGCATAAAAAAGAAAAAAATACAGGAACTGATTTTCTTTCTTTTTGACCATCTATTTCCTTGACAATTAAGGATGCAATACTTTCCTTTGAAAGTTAAGGAAATATGTTTTCCTTTTATAGAAATCCATATGTTAATTAAGGAACAGCTCTAGAAAGCAGCTCTTTCTCCACTGTAAAATTCCAAAGTAATTTCTCCATCTGAGCCCTCACTTTTGGAAATTCATTCTAGCTACATGCCTAGGAAACTATTCAAGGTATAACAGTCCTCTAGCCAACAAACTTGACAGTATCCATTTAAATATACAAACAAAATATGTTCCTGGTGAGAGAAGAACTTCTTTGCTAGCTTTTATTCTGGAATACATCTTTCCACTTTGTTATAACCCTCCTGTTCAAAAACAGAGGATTATAATGCTAATACTAAGACAAGCTGTAGTGATTCAGACACACAGCCACAATGCTCAGAGTAGGCTAAACAAAGAATTATTGACGTTCACCCTCTAAGCACTCTAAAAATAAACTAAGTTTTTTGAAGTTACTCATAAACAGCTTCCATTAGGGCTTCAGTTAACATGAACTCACAAATATTTTAAGTTCCAAATATGTGAAAATGAGTCCAATGTTGACTATGAATGATGAATTTTATGACTTAGATATGATTGAACTTGAAAGAAAGCATATGTTATTGCTTAGTGTTGTTATTGTTACTTCTATCAGTAGCAAACACATCCAAATTTGGATATACAGAATTATTTTGTTTCAAAGAAAGAAGAAGGGAATATAGAAACGGTGAGCACTGAAAACTGGTTCCTGAAACCTGGAATCCTAACTGGTAAAAGCCTGCTTTTAGAGAGTATTGTATACTGAGATTCATTTGAAATGAACAGTGTAAATCTGACTAGAAATAATTGTAGATGATGTAGTATGCTATTTAAAACATGTTATTGCCTAGATCTGTGGAAATATGATGAGATAAATTATGCTTTCAGCGATGTGAGACTAGAACAGTATTACTCCAACACTGCAAAACACTGCCAGAAGCGTGGATGTGTGTGTGCAAGAACAGCATCGAGGCTCACTGGCTTCACAGTCCTTGCCAATGCTGAGCTGTTTCTGAAAGATTTTCTTTTATTGTGCTGACTGGCATTGCTCCACACGTGATAGATACAGATGGTGCTTTTGTACAGACAAAGTCCAACGTCCTCGGGCAGATTTATTACCAAAACACTTATACACGAACAATGAAAAGCTAAACTTCAGATACCCTTTTCCATGCTGTTCTGTTTTGTTTCTTGCATCACACACATCGCGCAAGCACAGCTATGAGCTATCTGTGTGGCTTGTCTACGCCAGTGCTGCTGGGGGTAGCACTGTGATTGCTAACTGAAAGGGAATTGCCACTTCAGGTAGTGGCAACAGAGTAGCAGCCATGGGGAGTAAATATGTGACTGTTGCATGTGGCAATGAAAATAGCACCAGTGAAGAGACAGACCTCACCTCCAAGATGAAATCTTTTGAGAACAGACTGTTTGTATGTCCTTCTTCAACACATTTCTGCTACACTTGTCTGCTTGTCTTGTTTGCAGAAAACATGCTATTACCTTCTGGAAAAAAAAAGAAAAAAAAAGACTGCAGACTGTGTCATTAAGAAGCAGAGTGCAAAAACCTGCCACAAAACCCAAGGAATTAAGATTTGGTAATAAAATGATTGAGCTTTGAAGGCCTAAACTCCAGGGGCCGCTCTCTGTTGTTATGATGACAGTGGATTTAGTCTTGATTGGGAGTGATAAAACTCAATATCTATCCTATGGGGAGAAATAGTATGGAAGATACACTACTGAGCAATACTGTTGATCTATTTAAATGCAATATTTCAAAATCCAGATTTAAGAAGTTCTTTTTAGATAAAAAAAGCTGTGCCCATAAAACGTATGATGGGACAGATTGAAGGTTTAGCATGCAAACCTCCTTCTGTCCCCTGCTTCACAGTAATTTCCAGCAAAATCATCAGTTTGGACTGTGCCTAATGTGTTTGTACAAGGGGAAAGAATAAGAAGTATAAAACCAATAGTAAACCTCAGCTTGTTTTTGCAGACTGTAGTACTGTTCTTTTGCTGTCTTAGTTCATGTATAATTTATTGCTTTCTTTTGCATTGTAAAGCAAAAAGGTAAAACACATGTTCTTGCAAATGGGACACTCTCTTCTGTCTCCTTTTCTCCTCTATCTCCCATCCTCTCTCCAATCAACATTGGGATCCCAAATCACATTTCTTCACTTTATATCTTGGCCAAATCTGAAAGGAATTGGTGTGTGTGTATGTGTGTGTAAAAAAAGAAGTTTTGTTACCCAAGGGAATTTTCTTTGCTGAATATCAAAAGCCTGCAGCAAGCAATGAATGTGGGAGAGCTTTGAAAGAACAAGTCAGAGGAATCCTTTTAAATGGAAAGTTTAAGGCACTGCTATCATATGCTCTAACAGCATAAAAAAAAAACCCAAAATGGTGCTTTCTGCCTGAAAGGATTGTCTAGAAATGGTACTGGAAAGCAAGAGGTGTGAAAAACAAAACCTCGAGGGTTCAAAGCCAAAGGGACAAGTACAAGCAAGTAACTTGGGTAGTTTTATAGAGCAACTCTCAAGGAGTTTCTCCATCAGATCAGCACTTCAGTTTGTGCTACTGAGAAATTTCTTTTCTGGCCATTAAGGTGAATGGGAGGTTGACTTTAGCAGGAACACAATCGGTCCAGTCTGAGTACTTTTAAATGTCCTGCTACCTCACCAGCTCTGAACAGCACTGAGTGCTATGTTAACAAACCTTTTCAGCTTCCTCTAATCCTAAAGGGAATTTCATGTGTCAGTAAAAGCTCAGTGTATTTATTAGGGCTGTTCAGTTTGCATTTGAGGAAAGAATTTCACAGCTATATTTCTAAAGATTTTAAGTTGACTAAACAATGGCAGCCATTGTTGACATCAGGAAGCACTGGCAGCAGACATTTAGCAACCAGAGCTCTATATTATGTATGCTGTGTAAACCTTTACTCTGATGCTAAACGGCACTTCAAAATGCCATCAGTGTTATACCATATATTTCTCACAGAAGCTCCATTGTATGCACAAAAGCCTTCAACAGCTTGCACTGCCATTCCTGGAATGGTCCTGGACAAGACAATCTTTTAGAAGTACATTTTATCAGCAACCAGATCTAGAGAGCTTAATAGCAATAATTCAAGAGAGGCAAGAGTTAATGCAGATGGAATGGCACATTTCCTGAAAGGCTTCTGCCTTCTGCTATGGGCTATTTCACTCAGACCTCCCACTGAGTCAGCTCTCTACAACTGTGGGTTTCTTTTATTCTTAATTTAGAACCCACAGAACACTGAAAAGTTAGATAAAGTATCCTCTTTCATTTTTCTCTGTCCTAGCATTATGAGCCCATTCTGAGTTTGGTCCCTTCTTGCAAGCTCCTTTAAAAAAGCTTGCAATTTTCAATGGGACTTAAAGACCTGATGCTTTTACCAGAACCAGCTGGTGCTGTTAAAAGAGCAATTAAGAGCTTCCTCCTGCAGTCTTTCCTCCAAGCAGTGAAAACCAGGATGATTGCTGAGAACCTTAGGCCAGGGGAAATACCTGCCAGGAAAAGTTAGGTAGCAGTGGGGAAAAAACTGCTCCGGAGGGAATTGGAATCAAAACTCAGACACAGGGTTGAATCATAAGTTCTTTATTCATTCATTGAATCTGAAGAGACAACTTAGATGAGCTTCTAGATACATAACTGGGACTGTGTATTTTCCCTTCCCTAAAATATTCTTCAATTACTCAGTAGAGTAATTCTTTATTCCTGAGTAAGAACCACATAAGGAATTGCATCCATTTACTCTGGGGTAGAACCATACTGGTATATGTTTCAAACATTGTTTCTAGGATTTTTTTTTTTTTTTTTTAAAGCTACGTTAAATTTTCAGTCGCTGAACTTTGAAGACATCGTATGTAGTGTCATGAACGTGCTTCTAAAGAATGACATCTTCACCCTAGGACTGAAAGGAGTACAAAGAAAAGAATGAAAAGAGTCTTAATAAGAATTATTCACTGCCAAGTTTTGGTCTACAATCACTAAGCTAAGGTAAATACTCTAGACTCGCATCATCCGTCTCCCAGCTCATGTTCCTACCCTGTAGGTCTCCTACTCTGTCTCCTCATTTCAAAGCGAAGCTTCATTTGCTGTGAAGCAAACAGTGGAGGAGTGAATGAAGCTGCAAAAAGCTATCTTGAACAGGAACAAGTTACCACATACTATCTGGTCTGCCTGGATTTGCGCTTGAAGTCTGTCTGCAAGAATACAAAAGTGAAGATTAAAAGTAGGACTCTGTTGTTTAACTGACCTTTACTTTGGCTACCAAGCGGAAAAATCCACTGAAGAAGGAAAACTGATATAGGTTGATTTAATCATTTCCCTGTCTCCATTTTTTTACTCTCCAAAACAGCAACTGTTGTCAAACAAAACATTCACTCCTTACCATGTACAAGAACAAGAAGAATCTGACTAATCTGAGACGAATTTCACTGTGATCGTTAACTTATGTGTTCTTTGTTTCCATGTCATTCAGTGTGCTGTGACAGTTTGTCTGCGTACATCCAGTTCAGAAAGAAAATGAAGGGTCAGATTTCCCAGCGTGCTAGAAGAAATGTAGTATTCAATAGAAGCACTCATCAAGGTCGTGACTGTCATCCTGATCTCTGTGGAAACTTGAAATAGTATTTAAAATTGACTGGTGTCAATATCTCCTTACTGTAAAGCATGCAGGGTTTGTAAGTTGAGCTGTTGTGTTACAGAATTTAGGAGATTGGAGCAGGAGAAAAGAGATTGCACATGACAGAGATATTAAAACCAACAATTTTTGTGTTATCTGCAATACTGCAAGCACAGAGTAGATGAGAATGAACAATATTGAGGATGCTTCAAAATGACTGGTAAATAAATGATGGACCCTTTGGAGTATCTAGAGAACTTGTAAAAACAGCTTAAAAGGTAGGCTGGAAAGAGGGAGGAATGCATTTTGAATCATAGGGGAATTATACAACCTCCTGGCAAGATTCTCTTTAGAAAGCTTGGTTGGAAAATATCACAGAATTCAAACAGAAGTAAAATAAACCATTTCAAACTAAGATTTAATTTAACAACAACAACAAAATCTAGGCTACTTGAATGATAACAGAGGTAGTGGGCTGCTTCAACCAAAGCACACAAAAAATCACAGAATTATATGATGTCCATAGAAAAATACTAAAAAAGACCCCAGTTTTAATAAATGGGAAAATTCTTTTCAAGTCATATATCCAGGTCTGTGATTGGATGAGTTCTGGTTCCATACTTGGCAAAATCTCTGTCATTAGGCTTACAGACCTATCCTTTATGGGGAAACAAAATGATAACGAGAGGGATGTGATAGTGAAAATGGTGGAAAGAGGGGCAGCCCAGGAAAAAAGAATAACAAAGAGAAAGAGAAAAACAAAAAGGAAAGTGTCCTGGTTTTGGCTGGGATAGAGTTAATTTTCTTTCTAGTAGCTGGTATAGTGTTATGTTTTGGATTCAGTATGAGAAGAATGTTGATAACACACTGATGTTTTCAGTTGTTGCTAAGTAGTGTTTAGGCTAAGTCAAGGATTTTTCAGCTTCTCACGCCCAGCCAGCAAGAAGGCTGGAGGGGCACAAGAAGTTGGGAGGGGACACAGCCAGGGCAGCTGACCCAAACTGGCCAAAGGAATATTCCAAACCATGTGACGTCATGCCCAGTATATGAAGTGGGGGGGAGTTGGCCTGAGGGGGCAGATTGGTGCTCGGGAACTAGCTAGGCATTTGTCGGCAGGTGGTGAGCAATTGCACTGTGCATCACTTGTTTTGTATATTCCAATCCTTTTATTATAATTATTGCCATTTTACTGTTGTTGTTGTTGTTGTTGTTGTTATTATTATTTCTTCCTTTCTATCCTATTAAACTGTTCTTATCTCAACCCATGAGTTTTACTTTTTTTTCCTAAGTCTCTCGACCATCCCACTGGGTGGGGGGGAAGTGAGTGAGTGGCTGTGTGGTGCTTAGTTGCCGGCTGGAGTTAAACCACGACAAAAAGGAAGTGGCATGCTGGGGAAGTAAGAGTTAATAAGCCAAGGGTAGGGCATGAGAGAAACCAAAGCCTGGGCATGGAGGTGATTGTTTCATTTTGTCTCCAAAAAAGAAAATAAACTTCCTATTACATCCCACCCCACCAAAAAGCAACCAAGTCCCAATGGATTTTCTTCATTAAAAAAACCCCAGTTTTGGAAAACAGTTTTCAGCAAATCTCTACACTGTGTGTTGTCTGAAAAACTTCAGGAATGCTATTATATTAATCGGCAAAATGCTAAGTATCCTCAGTTAGACAAACACAGTGCCCATGGAGGTGTATGAAGACTGGAGATGCATAAATATAGAGTGGTATAAAAAAATGAAACTGAACTTCAAAATGAAGTCATTATGACTTTCGTTTGAGTGTAGAAATTAGCTGCAAGACTTTTTTTCAGTTGAAAAAAATATTATTAAAATTAAATTAACCAGCGGGAGAATAATCAGAGGGACACTATGTATTGCTAGGAAGTATTTGCCATTGCTTTAAGAGAGGCAAGTGATAAGTCCTTCTAAATCAATGGGACTGGCAAATGTCAGTAACACATGATCCTCTGAGAACAGGCAACCTCTTCAGCAATAGGACATATCTGAGACACCATCCAGTAAACATGCTCTGCTTTGTTGTTGCCAGGCATGTACGGGATTTACTAAACAGAAATGATAACCTGTTGATACTCTTCACTTCTATAAATAAATTTGGCAGTAGATACCTCCCAGGTATTTTTATAGTGCACTTGTCAAAGGACTCTACGATTAAAATTTAGTAAACTGCTTGTATTTAGAATGTGACAAAAAGACTCATAAGTACATTGAGGAAAAAATCTTCCCATATGAGGAGCTGGAGTGCTTAAACACCTGACAAGCTGTTTGTGATTCAGCTTATATTGGCACTAGGAGACAGGAAAGCTAAGAGAAAGTTTTATCTTGGGAGATATAGCCTTAGTGACAACGGGACTGTGAACTTGGCAACAGCTGGCTCAAGCATCCATAGGGTATTATGTTACCTCCTAGGCTGTTGTGATAGATGAACCAAGAGCATAGGCAGTCATCTGAGCCAGCATGTAACACTGAGTGGCATCTGTAACAGCCTTTCACCAAAGCTCATAAAGGTGGACACTAGAGGTGGGCCAAGAGCACCATGTTCCCTTCTGTGTGTAGCCTTCAGGACGATGGTTCTGGCTGCTCACCCAGCCATCTATCCAACTGCTTCCATAGGCAAGAACTCTGTCTGGGCATAGCAGGTATGTGCACTGATGTTGCTTGGAGAAGCAACAAAACAGGTCTTGCATGGGTCTGGGTCACCCTTGGCAGAAAACAAGATTCCTTTCCCAACACCTCTGCCCCTACAGGCAGGTGTCATTTCTTCTTGCTAAGGAGGAACTCAGCCTTCAATGTGAAGAGGTTTTTGTTGGGGCTATAAAAATGTAAATGAGTCAGGCTCCTCTGGGTTTTAGACTTTTCATTCTGTTTTGCCTTTTTAAAGAAAAAACATCTTCTTCCAATTAAAAATAAAATGTTAACCCCTTTCTAAGAAGAGGATTTTATTCCTGTAGTTCATGCACAGCCTTTGCTAACTGATTCAACTGCAATTCATGGAATTTGTCAGGTCCATACAGGTAGAGGACTTCATAGGATCTCTCATGTTTAACTGTCTAAAGATCACTCATCTAATCTTGGTTCCTGCTGTAGCTGCTAGGGAGATATTGTGACTTTTGGAGGATCACCCCATAAGTGGCATAAATCATTCTTTCTGGTGTCTATCTTTCTCCATTGAGTAAGGATGACAGGTTTACACTTGACAATGAACTTTGAGATGGCCTTGCAAGTTAGCTGACAGAAAAAAAAGGATTGAAACTATAATAATTTTCAGTTGCAGACTAAATAATATATATCTCTTTTACATTGGAATGATCCAGCATCTTAGAAGGTGATATTAGCCAGGTTCCTTCTGAACACCTTGATAGAACTGATTCCAGCTACTGAGTTTTAGAAAAGACTTAGCTTATAATAATACCATTATTTTTTACATTGCCAACAGAAATGTCTCCTATACTCTGTTCAGTGATTTAACTGTTTGTGGTGAACATCATCTACTTCTAGAACCTTCCTCTTCAAAACCCCAGAATCTCTTGTGCAAAGGCTAAATCCTGTTCTTCTCAGGTTCTTTTTTATTGTTGGATTTTTATGATGCTCTTTTATAGCATCTGAGCAAAAACTTATTTGTCTGAGTTTGGTTTAGTTTTGTTAGTACACTTTGCTTTTTACCCTATATTGCCTGCAATTAGCACAGCAGTGGTAATCTTTTTGACTGCTTATACATCCAGGCAAGAAAGTCTCCTTTTTCCCTGCAAAGAAAGAAAACTCATACTCAGTTTTGACAATCCCAAACTGTGTCTAGACTCCAAAAATAAACACTGTCTTTTTTTTTCCAAAATCTCAGACCTAGTTCACGTCATCAAATTCATTTGCAGGGGAGTTGGGGAGGCACTGGCTTCAAGCTAGAGCTGTAAAATATATACGAAGGAAGAAAGTACTCTACTAAACCATGGCCACCTGGTTCATATATTTCTTGATGACTTGTCTCCATATATCACAGTTACTATTAATGTGATGCAAAAAATCCTTTCTTAGAAAATGGCAAGAATTTTTGTTATGAGCTGAAAAATATTTCAGCCATTCTGAAAGAATTCCCCATGCTGCTTTAGTTCATAGTGGCATGAATGCAAAGCAACATGCAACGGAGTGGTGCCTCCAGCAATGCCTAACTGTAGGACTCAGTATCATCTGCAATGGTTATAGCAAGATTTTTTTGATCAGTTGGGAGTTTGGAACCCCAAACCTGTTAATTCAGCACAAAGTCCTGTGAACATTTAGGCAGCGATCTGTCCTTTTAGACAGAAAAGCATACCTGTGAGCATAGACCTAAACTGTACATAAAATGACCAGGGGATATGTTATTTATTTCTTGGTCACCAGGGACTCATACATGAAGCTTGGATTCAAAGTAATTTTCTAATTCTAATTTGGAGAAGAGATTTGAGCCTAGGACTCCTAAACCCTGTAGCACTGAGAGGGATCTCAGGCTGCCCCATTTGCTTTCACTACCCATTTGCTTACTACTGCAAGATTTTAGTCTCAGGGTTCCTGTAAAACAGTGTCTGAGCAGCTAGCCTCTTTGCTGTTTCTCACTAGATGAATGTCTCAGACATGTTTATTTAAATATTTGCTCTGATTTCTCTTTCCTCTAGTGTCAGTGTCACTATTAATTTCTGTCTCTGTCTCATATCTCTATCTCTGTCTCTGCCTATCTCTACCCATCACCTCTGTCTATCATCTCTATATCTCTATCTTATCTATAGATCTGTATCATCTGTATCTAGATCTGTTTGTATCCAATGGATCATTACTGATAGTTTGTAGTCACCTGCTGGTCTGCAATGCCTCGCGGGATCCCTCCAGTGCCAATTTGGCACCTCCCTAAGTAGCACTGCTGTTACTCAGTAGGGATTTTGAGCAGTACAAGAACCTATAGACTGGCTGAACCAAAGTATTACAAGAGAGTTTTAAATAGAGTGCAGTCAGTGGGTGCCCGTGGCCTCATTTATTTTTGAAAGACTGTATTGATGTGTCTCCTCCCCAGAATTCAAATGGGAATCTGGGAGAAGATCCCTTGAAAGACAAGCCAGAGAGTGAGGGAGACCCTCTTTACCCCCTGCATTAACATTTCAACCTTGCCTCAAGTGCTTAGTACTGAGTTTGAGAACAAGGGAAATGATGTCCTGAGGCTTCAAGGCACTACTTCTCCTTTGTTCAGACTAGGCTGTCCTGTCTATATAGATTACAGTGCTTTAGCAGGAAAGGCTCCCTCATGTCCTAAGAAGGTAATAATTTATCTTCACATCATCACTATCTCAGCTCTGCAGTCATATTGCTAATTGACCTTTGGTGTCTCTGATACCAGAGACCATGCTTAAAAAGCCATCTGTGCTTACCTTTAAGTGCCTACCTATTCATCAGGCCTAACTCTTGGCTAATGAGTCCTCAAATCTGATGTGTAATGACCAACAAATTAGATAGTTGATTATGAGACCAAGGTTAATCATGTACAGCTTGTGTTTGATAGCAATAGTTGTCTGTTTTTTTCTTTTGCAAGCTTCTGTGAAGTATTTCATAAAACAACAATTGGGAAAAAACCTTAATGATTTACAGCATTCACAAAAGTGAAACTCACAGGAAGCTGGTAATGGATAAAGTTTTCAGTCCAACTCTACATAATGACTTGGGCAATTCAAGCTTGGGAATTTTCAGAATCTGAATGTTTGCAGTTTTTTAGTGAGGGTTTTCACCCTGAGGCAGACATTGACTGAGCTAATACATAAAATGCCTAGGCAGTTAATTGCCTATATGGGAACCAAATACGCTGACTGCTGTTGCGTACGGATTTATAGGTAGGACTTTCTGAAAGCCAGGGAGGTAGGGAGGGAGGAGAAGTCACTCACGGATGTCCCAGCAACGTGTGTGTGTCCCAGATCACATGTAAGGGAGGTACAAGGAACTTTCTGGATATACCTTGGTAGATTGACTCCTAGATATGAATGATACCAATTTGTTTGTTCTAGGGGAAGTTAAAGGTTGTAAGCCTTAGGACTGTCAGTTCAGTAAACCAAAGAACTAGGTGGACCTAAGTGTGTTGGTGATTTACACTAAATGCTACATAGATGTACTGCAGTCACACAGGGCAGGTCTTGGGGCAGCAACATGTACGCAAGAGGAGTGGTAGATGGGGCATCAGCATGGGCTTCACATTTCGTAGCTAACTGTGTGCTAACTTCTCTACACTGCTAACACCCATCGGTACACTGAGCCTACGCTATCTTACACTAATCAACTAGACTCATTACTCTATAGCTATAATGTTAGTGTTCAACTCCACAATAGAGAATGATAGCTATGTCTGATTGGGATTTACAAGTTTTGGCCCTGTCTTGAAGTTGGGTGCTTATTTTGGCAAATTTACTCACTGAGAGAAGACAAGGACGTAAAAATATCAGTGGTTAGAGCAATCACCCATAGCGTGGTATTCTCGGACAGAGCACATTTCTTTGACAGAGTACAACATGAAGGAAATTAGGAAGTTGGTTGTCAATATTTTTACAATCTCTGAGAAACAGTCAATTTAAAAATGAAATACAACTTGATATTATTTGTTATAATAAACATAGTTTTCTTTATTTTTAAGACTTGAGTTCTCCAGCTAAGTGACTAGAAGCCACAGAGATTCTGTAGATTTCTGCAGTTTGGCATCTACACGTCTGTCACCTGATTTATGAAATGTAAATGCAGCTTCAGCTTTTTGCTCATGTTGCATAAATCAGCAAGTTTTGGCTTGCCCAGTAACAATGAAGAGGCACCAGACAGCAGATTTGATAAAACACATTCACTTTTTTTTTAATTTACCCTCAAGATATTTCAAACCATTTCAAAGTTGAGTAAAATAACAGACAGTAAACCAGTGTTTTATTTCCCTTTTTTAACTGGATTTGATTAAATGTACTTCATATTTAGGACTATCTGGATTATAACACCGCACTGAGCCCAGAATATAAGATGGGATCGAAATAACAGATATTTGTTGAAAAGACAGCACATTTCTCAGTAGGAAGTGATAACCTGGATGAGTAACAAACATCTTGGTGATTATCAATCCAGCTGAGATGTAATTTCAGTATGCTTACATTTCTTGGTGTTCATATAAGGGCGAGTGAGTCCATGTCAAGGGGCTAGAAGAACGAAAATTATTTTTAGTTCTCCATCCATTTTATTTTTCACTTTACACTCAGGAACACAGTAAAGTGAAAGGGTAGAAGATTCTATATGTAGTACAATCCAAGAATTAATTTCCCATATGGAAACACTGTGATATCTTCCCTTTTAATAGGCATAGTATTTCTTCATGAAGTTATTGTGTGGCAAACTATATTCTTTTCATTGAGAGAAATGGAGCTCACATGTGCAAAGTTCATCATCTGCTTGTATCTTTGCTGGCTAAGATACTAGTGCCTTGCTTTAACAAATTATCACTCCTTCCAATCTTATAGTCCAGAATCTCAGCTGGTTTTGAATAAATTTAGTCATCAACCTCTTAAAGTCAATGGAAGTCAAAGGCCCATTTTCTTATGAGACTTTCAGTGGCAAATATGAAGTACCCAACTTCTAATTTTTTTTCAGAACTGTTTGGTGGCTGTATCTACGTACAGAAAAAGAGTCCTGTTTCAAGTGAAGTGAATCATAGTATCATTTAGTTAGAAAAGACCTTTAAGATCATAGAGTCAAACCACAAAAACCCAAAAACTTTTCAAAAAACCCAAAACTTTTCAAAAGAGAAGAGGTCGTCATAGTCACTGATCAAATAGCTGTCCATTTGCATTTTTTTTTGCAGGAGCCTGTAATGTCAAGAACTGAATTGATGACATACATAATTATGAAATGTCGTGTTGAGTGAATATTTAGTATTTTATTTAGCACCTCTAAACTAGATTCTTTTTTAAAGAAGAAACTTAACAAAATCCCCACATTAATTAATTGAAATGTTTCTTGTTGCTGGGGTTACCTTCTTGAGCAACTAGTACACCAAGTGGGTTTTTTTTTGCAACCAAGATGTGTATTACACGTACACGTGTGTAAGCTATTTGTTCTTTTTTTTTTTTTTTTTTTTTTTTTTAATGAATAGAACCTGTGTTGAGAAGGTGGGAGGTCAAAAGTTCACATCTTCCTGAAGAATCATCATGAAAAATGAGTGCATACAGACTGGTATGGTAAAATACTTTATGTATGGTAGAGCAGTGTTAGAAAGTAACCTGGTGAAAATCTTGTACCATTTTCAAATGTTTCTGTCATATTAAAAATAAACATGTAATATACAATGTATTATTTTATATACATAATTGTAAATCAGTTCCTTCTTTCCCTGCTTGTTAATCTTGTAGTTATACAAAAATGTCTGTGTCCCCTCTGGTGGTGATGATAGCTCTAAGGCTGTATAAAGATGCAGGAAATATAGCTCCCAGTATAATTTTAGGTGTTACTAATCAAATGCTGTAAAAGAAAGACAGAGCCATGAGCATGAATTCTCACTCTTAAATATGCTTGCTGTTAGCCTCTAAATTAAGAAATCATCTGCAGACACTGTAATAGCAGTGAATATGTAGTAGCAATAGTGTTCTAGAAATAAATTTATGTAAAATACAATATTTCTAATGTCTTAATCATATATATGTATGTATGTTAACAGTGAAGAACTGACATTGATTAAGTATGTGGTTTGTACACTGTTATGTATATCCTGGCTTTACCTAAAGATCCCAGCTGAGCTGTCTTTGTGCTAAGTACTACGAAGGTATACAAGAAGTCAGTATAGAGTCTTTGCAGTGAGGACTTCACTCTAACCCTTACAGGAGTTGGGAGAAATAGAACACTGTCCCTTTACTGAACAGATAGGGAGCTGCAGCACAGAAAGATTAAATAACTTTTCCTATAATACATTATAAAAAAAAGGTATAGTGAATTTTATTTTAGCCATGGATATGCAAGAGCTTCTCACTGTTTTCATAATTAATTATCATGGTATTTTTATCATCCATTACCTCTCAACACATGATGGGATCTTGTTGCTGTTATCCTATTAGATTGTAAAAGTGTTAGCAGCCTCCTGGGAACTGGATACTTAGGAAATGATTCGAATTCAAAGTGAGACTGACCACATTAAAGTCTACAAGTTTTGCTATTGATTTCAGTTCATTTCACATCTATCCTGAGCATAGCTTTAGGCTGATGTATACAGAAGTTGTAGGAGGCTTGGCATTATTGTAAGGTCTTATGATGTGGTAGCCTTTCGATTTCAGGCAGGTACCACTTCTTTTCGTGCCTATACCATGCCTCCTGCCGTCACTCCACTGGCGTGGTTATTCATTTGTCTACATGTGAAAATCTGTCATGTGGAAAGGCCCATCAGAACTGATCATTTTAGTCCCCCTTTATGATCAGAGAAGAGACTGGGTTAATAGAGTCTCTAGCGTTAGTAGTTTTACCCTGTATTTAATTTTAAAATTGGAGAGCTGATTTTTGTTCTTAGAGTACCAGCTTCTTTCCATCAATTGTGAATGGCAGACATAGTATCTGGCTCAAATGTCAATGTCTGAAATGTAAGTGAATGAGAGAGATAGTTTTCACCTAAGACCTATGAAATCTGTGAAAAGAAAGTCTTCATTGTAAAGACAATCTCTGTAGGCTTCTGCTCCAGAGTAAACTTCATATACTGGGAAGAAATCAATCACTTGTTTCTATGGAATATATGATCCTTTCAATTGTAAAATTCTATCTTCTATGGAGTAACCACACCCTGAGGAGTGAGTGTGATACTGACAGTGGCTATGTTCATGTACATATTCAGTAGCCAAAGGATGATACGTTAGCCTGCTATTAAAACATGTCACCTCTATGTTATTGATGGATGCTTCATCATATCATGAGAAGTTTGAAACAGCAGCTTTCCTATGGGCTTAAATACTTCAGTCCTTGAGTATATTCATAACATGTTATCTTATATTCCTCTAGCAGTTATAATACTATTCTGGCTATCCCTTCTTTTCACTTACAAAGCTACAAAGAAAAAACGTATGAGGCCCTGAGTCAGGCCAACCTGCGTCTTCAGGTTGTGTATGCTAACAATTTATGCAAGACATGCAATGAAAATTGAATTGTATAACACCAGAACAGTAATTATTGACCGCTTGGAAAAGAATAAACTGAAATGCAAGAACTGCACATTATGGAAAAGTCTGATTTTGTGGGTTTAAATAATCTACTAATGAACTTTTCTTGAAACAAAAAGAAAAGGCAATGTCAGCTTTGCTGCTTAGACATCATTGTTAAAGGCCTACTTACTACATTTTGCATCTCCAAAACAAATATAATAGCCTCTCCGGATAAATATTCTATACACTGTGGAGAACACTGAATGCTGAAGAAAAATGCTGTAAGGGCATGAGAAGGATGCAGAATGGCTGTCGTCCAGCTCCCCATTTGTAGCTTATTGCTGTAAAATTTCCATATACTTCCCCTGAGTACAATGAAAAACTGTAAAGTGATACTTCTGGCTTTGAATGAACTAAGAGCACCAGGGAATTCTTACAATAAAATGGAAGAGGGGCAGCTTATACAATTCAATCACTTTTTCCTTGGAAAAATGGATACATAAAAATATTGCTAGAGGTCTGCCTATAATATTTTCTTGGTATATTTAAACTTTGCTCCCAGACGTTAGGCAACTTTGCAAAATGTGGATCTGGGTAGTGGCAGGCCTGAACATGCTTTAGACATTACTGAAACTTTTAAAAGGTGTGGTATGCAAGGAGTCCTCTGCAGACCTGCATTTTAAGCTAAGGATTTACTTAATACCAATAACAATAACTTGCTAACATTCAGGCCTTCACACTGAAAATTGGACAGCGGTGCTCTATTTACAAAAGGCATAGTCCTCAAAAAGTAGACAGAGGTAAGTAGCTGGATTAAAAACAAAATAAAAAAATGTTTTTCCATAAGCAGCATATACACATGTTTAAAGTCGATATTTATCAGTGAAATGGGAAGCTCCTGAAACTCAAAAAGAGCTACGGGGTTTAGTAAACGTTCAACAAACTCTATGTGAAAAGATGGTCAGATCCACAAAGGTGTTTAGATTTGGTTCCATTTAATGCAGGAGTTAGGAGTCAAAAAACCTGTGTGGATTGGTCCTGGAGGATGTAGGCATGCCCTCTGGTATGGGTTGCATGAGGTGCAATTCAGAGCACATGTTATTAGTGTGTGAAAATCTTTATACAGCCTGTCCACAGAGGGTAGCTCAGACATGCCAGGTTGGGTACGTACCGTTAGAAAGGTGAGTAATGACTGGATCACTGCAAAACAACTTAAAAGGCAAAAAGCTATTTTAAAAATCTGATCAGTTGAACTGCAAATTGAAAAGTATTTATTTTACTTTACAGGCAGCAGATATAATTTATTAAAATGCACAGAAATAAAAACATAAATAAAGTTCAGATGAATAAGAAAGTATTTTCCTTCCTTATTTTTTTGCCATGATCTGATGAAGAATTTTTCTTTCTCACACATCAGTGCAAACCTACATACCCTGAAATACCTAACTACAACTTAAGATTTGTGACTATGTGTCTGTACGAGATAGCACAATGAGGCCACAACCCTGGGCTGTGTCCTCAGCCTGTCCCCTGCCCCAGGGATCCAGGATTATTTGACGTTCACTCTTCCTGCCCGTGGCTGAGCACCGCTGAGCCACGTGGGCCTGTGCTTATGCAGCTGAAGAAGGTGTTTTGTGGTTTCTTTGCTACTTTTCCTCAGCTTGATGTTTAAATTTTTGTACCTCTAATGCAGTTTTTTCTTTTCACTCACCATCTCAGAATATTTATGAGTGAGGAGGTTCTTTTAAGGGCACTCAGTGTAAGGGAATTTAGGGTTCTTAAAATTCTGGGGTTTTGTTTGTTTGTTTACTAAGTGGTAGTAAAAAAAACAGAGAATATTTGCTGGGAGAGGCAGAATTATTAACTGAAAAAGACATATGCTGCTTATCCAAAAACTTTTGCAAAATTGTCAGATTTGATGTATTGTGCTGGCTGAAACATCTTATTTTGGGGGGAAAAAGTCCAGAAGTTTGTCATTGTTGGCATTTACAAAATTATGTAATTTAATATTATGCAATTTTTTTAAGATTTATGTGATTTTGTACATGTATATATTTGTGTGGAAGGGAAATCTAATCTTCTAATTCTTATGCTCAGTGTGGATATTGTTGCTTGTGTAGCCATATATTTCTGCACTGAAAGTTACAATGCAAGAGAAAAATCAGAAAGACTTTGCTTTGATTTTAGCAATGAATGTGAATTGTGGCCATCAACAGATATTCAGATCTATATATGATAGACCGATGACATTAAAAAAAATTGACACTTTAAAGAATATGTTAAACCCCCAACAAAACGTAATAAATCTTAGAGAAAGATGAGCTGCAGATGCAAATAAGGTTTGATGTCAAGCAAAACGTTTTTAACCTGTGTTTGTAATGAGAAAAATGAAAGAAAGTAAGGTTCCTTCCCGTCTTACAAAAGCCTGAAAATTTGCAGCAACTTGCATCTACACTGGGAAGCAGTTCCCAACTTCCATGGAGTACAGACAGGTGAGAAAACAGCTGCATGAAACACTTAAAAATCTTACTTTTGTGCAAAGCCGTGGCTCTGAACCTTTGCTGTACGTTCAACTCAGCAGGACCCTGCCAAAGGTAGGGGAGCAGCTGCCTGGCAGAGTCAGAAGAGAAGCTGACTGCGATCAGGAAAGTGCGTGCTGAGATCCTCCAAAGAGTGCTACCATGCTTCAGCGGGAGTCGCGGGCCACCGCTGAGCACCGGGCTGCTCTCAGCATGGTTGAGCCCAGGCTGCCTTGCACGGCTGTAGGCACTCTCCCTCGTGCAAGGGTGACTTGCAAAGCCCTGAGCTATGATTGAGTCTGAACAGCTAAAGAGGAGGTTGAAGCCCAAGCTTTCATCTGCAGGTCAGTGGTGTTGGAATTTAGTATCTAAAGGAATATTTGAGTTCAATACCCACATGAGTACTGCTAAGGCCCTTGGTGTGTGGGGCCAGATGTGTCCTGGTACCCAGTGCATCGGGCATCCCTGGGGAGTCAGAGAAACACCGTTTAGGCAAGAACTGGTTTTGGTACCATCAGCTAGGCATGGCTTAAATGTAACTTCCTTTTAAAGCTTACCCCAGGCACATAGGGTATTGGGCACACAAAAAGCTTAATAGCTTAAAAGCATAAAAATTAATACATATATTTAAATTATTACTGTTAAAATTTGCTCTTGGGATAAACCTTTGTTTGTAAAATTTCACCCTAGAGGAAAAATTTATGGTTGAATCATAACCCCTCAAAGAGACGGGGTTTGTCTGTGGAAACTTTGAGGCAAGTTTAATTATATTAGTGACTAATAAAGGATGACCAAAGTAAAAGGTCTGGCCTCAGCACAAGCCAATTTTGGAGGGGTTTTTACAGCATGGCATGGGGTTACACAGTATGGAAGCCAGAAGTCATTTTTTTCCCCTCACATTTTACTCAGAAAACTTTATAGTCTTCTAATGAAGGATCATTGTGTAATGTCCTGGAAAAGTTCCCTCAATCTTCCTAACCAGAGCTTTGGACAAAATAAAATGGGTCCCCACAGAATCCACCTCTGTTTCATACAAGAACCACCTGAAGTTTTTGTGGGATACCTTGTCTGATATAAACTGACAGGGTACACTCAGTTAAGACATCCAGCTTTGTATGGTTAAAATGGGGTTAAAATATACACAAGCGGACTTCACTAAGATGCAGTTCTTTAGCAGGCCTATTGCCAAAGGAGATGGTGGACCAGTTTCTGGGAATCCTTGGCTGAAGTTTTGAAATCTTTCCAAAATATTTGCTTTTACTGTTTTTTGGTAAACTCTACCAACCAGGTACCAAGCTTGTCTACAAATTATGTCATCCCACTGGATCTATCTTTTCATATAATTTTAAAATTTAGATTGATAGTTAAGTAATGAGTATGGAAAAGGCTGAGTCACTCATGCAAGGACCATTCTAGTCCTAATCAGTTTCAGGCAAAACTAGTGTCAACATCTCATGCAGAAGGTCTGCTTGAAGCTGTTGTGTCACAAGTGCAGAGCACAAAGGAAGTATTGAAAGGAGAGCAGGGATTCTGTGTCAGCAAAGGGGGTGCTTTAGGAGGCATCTAATATGAGACATGGTATGAGAGAGAAAAACTGTTGTTAATATGCAAAGAACAACTAATTAGTAAATGCATTACAATAAATTAGTGGAAATGGGATCACCTAAACTCAGGCAGTTGCAGTAATGTACAACACGCTTTGCAGAAGCACTTAGGCAGCCCTTCCACCTACTGTTAGAGGAGAAGAAGCTAGTTTTCCATGTATGTGTGACTGTATAATGTTATTTTCTTTTGGATTCACCAGTCATGATTAGTGTTCTGAATATGCAGTGCATGCCAGGCCATATAAGTGTAGTATTGTTGCTTTATAGGAGGTAATTTTGGTGGTGAAGACAGTGATTTGTCTGACAAGAACACCGGGCTGCTCCAGGGTCTTGAGTTTATAAGGAATTTTGAAAAGTTTTGTGGTAGGTTTGAATTTGCAACCAAATACCAAGCAAACTAGCATTTCCTGCAAATGAGAAACCCTGCTTTTAGACCACATCCAACTAGTAAAGCCCTGAATCATTTTTATTAGTGACACTACTGTACCTCCATAATAATTAGGATGAATACTTGCTACTTCATATCACATATTCACTGACCCACCCCTTAGCTCTCAAGCAAACAAAGTCACAAGACTGATATATTGTGAGCCTCTCATTACTGAAATTGCTCTTATTACCCACAATATCTAAACTTTATTACTGACAATGATGGTTTTCAAGTATCCTTGGGAATTTAGAGAGTTCCACAGTTCAGAAATGCATCAGCCTTGCCAGCACTGAATGTCATAAGTAAATAGGCAGCAGAAGAAATTCTAACTTCCAAACAGTCCAGAAGCCAAACAAAATATTACGGGTAGAAAAAAAACCCAAATCCAAACATAATTATATATCTGGAGTTCAGGTTGTTTGGACTTGGAATGAAACTGCTTGCCCAATCCTATCAGGGGATCTTTACAGTTCCAAACCCACGTATGCCTCCCATTTACTATTTCTATTCTATGCCAGCCTGCTATTTTCTGCTCAAGTGGTAAGCAAAAGTTACTTTAAAATTTATTTTTTAGTCTGTACTTATCGTCAACTGTCAGACAACAATAGCAGTCAAAAGAGTGTGCTAGTCCATCTGCCTTTCAGGCAATCCCTCCAGGAGAGGCTTTTGTTTTCTAGATGGATTTTTCAATCCGTTTTGGAGACCTACCCAGAAATAGAGTTTCTCAGTCAGCCATAGGAATAGCAAAGACAGCAATTAAAATATCCTAATGTTTCTACAAAATGTTTACACTTCAGACTGTCATGATCAAGGTAGATTAGCAAGAAAAGTCTAAATATGTATAGAAAAAACATTTTCCTGATTTTAATCTGAGCACATTAAAAGGAGTGTAGAGGCAAGGAAGCTATAATCTGATTTAAATTTTGAAGTTAATCCTTTCATATTATTGAGATTATATTGATGTTTAGATTTTTTAAGAGTATTTTAAATGGAGAAATGGGCAATAGGATTCACAGCAGTTCTTAGAACTATTCTAACTGTTTAAAGAAATGTTTTTTCCTAAAGGGGAATCGCTAGATTTCATATTTCCTGGGGCAGAGATGTCCCTTATCACAGTAGTCCTGCAAATAGTACAAAGTTGGCAGCAACTGTTTCTTCCTTCAAGGACATATTTTATTTGTACAGAAATAGAAGCTGCTATTCCACTCTCTCTTGACCGTTCCCTGGGTCCCCAGGAGACACTGTATCTGCATGTCTGTGGTTTGGCCATGAAAAATCAAATCCCAGGTGGACAATGGGGTTAAGAAATGTTTTTTGGGGGAATTTGCAGAAGAGGAATAGCTAGTGGATGAAGTGAGTATGTTAAGCTAATGACAAGCATGCTAGCTGGGGAGAACTGGTGTTTATCAGTGTGGGCACCTATTTTTGGAGGAAGAACAGTTCAGGCAGGCAGCCGTACCATAATCAGGGCTGGATGCAATTGCTAGATAGGTCTGCACTGTGCTCTGCACTACGCAGTGCTAAAGGGAGGAGGTGTTAGAGCTTCTATCGCCACCCAATTGATCTGTTGTGTTTTGCTTTCTTGTTAGAAATAACAGTGTACCTCTCCTGCCAAACAGTAATGTGCTAAATCAGAAATTATTAATGCAGTGTAATCCAACAAATTATTACTTGTGTAACCCTTATTTTTGATGACAAGTACATGAGGACTCATCATGAGTTATGTTGCACTTAAGTAAGGGTGGTGACATCTTACATACAATAAAGACGAACAGAGAATTCATGCCATCCATGAAATGGAGCGGTAGGCATTAATTTGGTATAATTCTAGATTACAGAGAGTAGTGCCGTTCAAAAATACTTTCTCTGACTAAGGTATTATTAGGAATCAAGTGCAGGTAGTGGTATCAAACAAAAAAACCTAAATGTAAATATTATACATTTATGAAATTTATGTAAAGGCTTTTACTATCTCAGAGAAATAAAAACAATAAATAAACACACATCAGTATACATAAATGTTTATAAATTTGCTCTTTGTTCTGTATAATGAATGAACATCAGAGATTTTTCTCTGATAGGAGAAAAATTTATGGTCCTAGCCAAATGCAGAACAGATACAGCTGAAAAAGCAATAGCACAGAAGTTCTCTTGCTCGCAGTTTGCAAGCCTATTTTTCAATCCTCTCCTATGCCACAAAGGTCTTTTCCTCTTGTTCCCTCATAAGTGCTTCTCTGTACAAGACTTTTTCCTGTTTCACACACCCAGTCCTTGCTATGAAACCTCCATGAGGTGTATCTACAACCAGCCACAAGAAAAACTCCTAGACTCTGAAGCCTGGCTTTGCTCAGCTTTTACCACTGGGACTATTCTTTTGTGAAAAAGATTCTGTTTTTCATGGTACTGGATTCCATAAAGGCACCGAATTAGTTTTTTTCAATTAGCCTGAAAAAGAATGGGAAGGACACCATCCATTACAACCACGTCTGGAATTAATAGCAGTCATTGGTGCCTTTAAGGAGACCAGTGTTACAGAGGGAGCAGAAAGATCTGCCAGTTACTAAAGTTGCGTCACATGACAAAATCCCATTTTCAAATGTTAATATGTTCATCACACTTCAACTGTTTGGACTGAAATTTTCCACACTCACTGACTGTCTCAGGCTAAATTCTTTAGGAAAATTTCAACAAAAATCATTTAGCCAAAGAAATTTTCTCTCAACTTGCTGAGCTTGGACTCTTTCCAACTACTAGAAATAAACCAGCTCCTTCCATTCCTGCAATGAAAGATTCCTGCAGTAATATACTTTTCCTTGGAAATCCTCAACAACCTCCTTATTTGGTGAAAGTAAACATAACACTGGTGACTATAATAGGGAGGGCTGATTTTGTATCACTAAGATTTTGACCTACGAGGTGGATCTACAAGCTTTTGTAAGAAGTTAAAGACTGGTACCATCAGATCTGTGGAACTGGAGAGAATAAAATGCTTGATTATTTTTGTTTTATTTTGTTTTCAAAGTGAAGTAATAGGCATTGATCTACAGATATGATTGTATTCTGCCTGGCCACATGGAAAAACTGTTTGATTTCAGTCTGGCATGGGCTGATATATAACTTTGATGTATTTGCTAGAGATATTTCTAAGAGAAATACATATTAAAAAATAGTTAAATTTTTATTTTTGTATTAATTTATCTCTGCAACCTGATTAGTGAAGATATGAGACCAGTAAATGTGGCTTTGTTCTATTTTATCTTGCACCTCTAATAAAAATTTAAAAATCTCTCTGACATTACCCTGCTAGAAGAAATGAAAGTGAGAATCTTCCATATTATTAAAATGGGTCTTCTTTCATGTGCATCTTCTACAAACATTCACAGCTCCTGTGATGGTGGTACCGCTTAACCCTATTTTGAAACCTCATTAACCTCTTTCTTGATGCTTGTGAAATGAGATTTGTTAGATACTCCGCTCTTTAAATATTTCTCTTCTGTTAAGCTAAAAGCAAAACAAAATAAAAGCAGAATATAAAGACCTGGGAAACATCTCATCAGCTATGTGCTATTTGTCTTTCCGTAGAGTAAGCGTAGAATATGGACCTCCAGATTTGTTGCTAACTTGAGATCCACTGATATATCCTCTGTACCAATTCTGTGTCTCTTTTGCTTCAGATAAATGTAGTTTCATAGGCGTTCTGTTCAAACTTACCATTAAAAGATAAACATGAAAAGAGGTTATGAGATATAACAAAGAACCACAGGATTTAAGTCTAATAATCCAATCCACTGATAATAAGGGATAATTTTCTCACATTATGAGTCAGTTGTTGCTCCCTGAAATGAGCCATTCCCAGTACTTGTTTTATTCCTCAGCCTCCTTGCATTTCTTACTGTATGTTTAGAGTCCTACACCAAAGACTCCATGCACTGTAGACTTCTTTTTTTCCTATAGGTCTCCAATGAAATATTAGTCTGGGTAGGTGGATTTCTGAAGCTCATTAGAATTCTAGCCTCTTTACAGAAGAGTATCCCCCTTTACAATATCACCTAAACTGTATAAAATATTCTCAGAGATGCATAGCTAGCTGTGGCTTTACCTCATGTATTTGTTCAGATATTTTGGCCGCCAAGCTCTATCAGTATCATGATCAAAAAAAAAAGCACTATTTCTAGAGTGAGCTGACAACAGCTAAATTTTAAACTGGACTTTTCCTTTAAATCTGTCTTTTTTATTTAAATATTTTGAAACATGAAGATCCTCAATGGGCTCTGTTTATTTTCATGAGCATTTTTCTTGGATAAGTGATTAGGCAGGTCTCCTGATGTCCTTGTGAGAACAGGACTTTATTAAATGGCTCTGAAGAGAACTGAATGGTAGATGTGCAGCTGCTAGATTTATGGAGCTGCTGGATCAGGAATACTAATTTTTCCTAGTGTTAATATATTTGGGTGATATCCTTCTGAAACATGGCTGAAGTCTGTAGCCTGTACCTCATGCTCTAGTAGAAGAGCTCATGATGAATGTACAGTCAAATACCCTTAATATTTTGCAGATGCTGTGAACACCAATTACGGAACACTGACTGCAGTGAAGGGGTTAATGATTAATTAAGTATGATGATATGAATTAAGTATCAGCAGGGTCTACATTAATTGATGTCAGGTGAATGGGAAACTCCCCAGGATAATGTCAGTGCCAGAGGGAGTGGTGATTAGTGGGGATAAATGCTGGTGTGATCTGCATCTGATGAAGGCAGAGTTGAAATGTTTGTGGGACTGGGCCCAGCTGAGAATAATAAAGGCTTTTCTGTTCCCAACTGAGAATAAAAGAGATTTTGAATCAAAATATGTAAATACAGGTAGAACCCTTTCCATCTTTAAGGAGTGCAACAAGACATATGCTTTTAATACATATCTGTATAAAGCTTTAGAAAGCAATTTTAAAAATTCATTGTGAACCCTGTAATCCCTAATTTTAAGTAGTTTCAAGAAAGGAAGAATATTGAGGTCCATTATTTTTCTCTGTTCATTACAAAGAACAATGTAGAACAGTCTTCAAAGTGCAGACGAAGACCTTGCTGTGCTTCCACTTATTTCATTTGCAAACTAGATTACAAATTTTCTGGTACATTTTTGGTCGACCTCCTTGAGGATGCCAGATGGAAAATACTGGTAAGTATTGTTTTTATTTAGTTTTAGATAGCTATAGTTAAAACTTCCTATTGTTGCTGTATGGGCATGTGTAAGAGGGGCTTCTTCTTCAGACAGCTCTAGACAATTTTGATTCATTTCCAGAAAAAAAGTCTGTTGTGTGCATTATAAAATGCAGTACAGAATTTGTAGTACGTAATCACTTAATTAAAGACTGTCTCATAATGCATGTACCTTTCTAAGATGAATTAAGGTTGTGAAAGAAAACTCAATTATTCTGTTACTTAACTTAGATGTGCTTAAAAATGGTCTTTACTTGGTAACCTGATGCACTAATCTACACAAACAATTCCATATCTTGTGTAATTATTTTACTTTAAAATCTCTTCCACTTCACAATACCTACAAGGGCCATGATGATGGTACTTATTGATTTACTGTAGGCAAATCCTACGAACTTTTGATGTGAATCTGGGCCATGATGGTTTAGTTGACATGCCAAACATGAAAAACAGAGAAATGAAGAGTTCCCTGGGGTATGAAATAAAGGTTTGGTTTGCAGAAATTTACAGAAGTCTGACCATGGTCTGTGGATAATACAGCCTAAGCATAGGTCACAAAGAAAGAAAGTTGATTTTTGCTCTGTGGCCTTGCAATCATAATTTTAGCGTGATTGTTGAATGGTTGGATGGCTCATTATCTGTACATATTATATATGTTGGCACTGTACTATTTCTGGATTATATAGGAAGGTATCTTTAAATCCAAAATGACAGACATGGTGAATCTGTTCAGGTAGCTACATTAGCAGAGAATGTTCTAAAAGTACAGCTTAACTGCTATATACGGTAATGGATTCTTGGTGATTATCATATCTCTGGATGGTGAGATAGGTGTAAAATTTTCAATTAATAATTATTTATTAAATTTTCAGATTATCATTATTAACATTTTCTATGTATTAATTTTCTAGATAAAAATGAATTTAATTAGTTAATTCTAAGTTAATAAGGAGATTCTTCTATGGAGTGTGCAAAATTTACAGACACACTTTGCAAAATATCTAATAATATGGGAAGGGGTTTTTTCACTTTCCAACAGATTGTCTACATATCTCTCAAACACAAAATACAAATTCTGTCGGATTCTGAATTAATTTTTACTGGTTACATACCTTTTAGTTGGCAAGGAATATAATTTAGTCATATATACTGCACTACAAATGGAGTAATACTGCTTTAATCAGAGGTGTAGGTATTCTGCAGTGATGCCAAAATTTGTCACTGAATTAATTTCTTGCCCTACTGTTGCAGTTTTTAGAAAGCTTTATGAAACAGAGTGAGTAACATTCTCCATTCCTTTACAGCAGGGAAATTTGAGGAAGAGATTGCTGAGGGAATCCAATTCTTTGATGTGTTTTATTCACCAGATCTTTCACGGAGGTCAGCTGGAACTCCCATTGACCTCCATGGAGCAACATTTACGCCAACACAAAGCAGTTGGTGCACTGGAGAGCTAGAGAACCTGGTCAGTAATTTAAAGCCAAGTCTTGTACTTTAAATCCCACATGTTAAAACAAGAAAAAATATTTGGTTTTCTGACTCTTTTCTCCCCGACTACGAACACATAACTGTTATGAACTCAGCTTTCTGGATTCTGTGACTGCTCTGAGATTGGGGTCACTTGGCCAGCAATGCGGCACTCCACAGCTGCACCACGAGTTCACCAGGCAGCCCTCTCCAGCAGTGCTTATTATACTTGTGTTTGCAGCATGTCTTGCTGAGGAATGCATGCAGCCTCACTGCTGGTGGATTCTGTGTAGATCACCCCTTTTAGTGAGTTCAATAAAACTGTCATTATCTAATTTTCCTAGAAAAACAAGGGGGAAAAAATATCTGCTCTTCTGAAACCGGACATCTGATTGTATAGATGCTCCTGGGCTGCTGGCAGTAAACTGCAGGAAATACGGGACAATCCTTGGAAGAGAACAAGAGGTGACTGAACGTGCAGCCATGCAGCTAACACACTGAGTGGGCATTCCAGCAGTCTGGATAAAAATTATTTATGTTGTGGCTATGTCTAAAATGGCCTGGGCACTTTCCAAACACAAGAAAAAAAACCAAACCTTGCACCCAAGAACTGGAGAATAACATGACAGATAGACACGTAGTGAAGGCTGTTTCAGGACAGAGCAAAGAAGCCAGGTGATAAAGCTGAAGGCGGAAACAACTACAAGTTTCTGAAGGTGGTTGGTTTGTTTAATGTCAATACCAGCAGCCATACTAATGCTGGTACTATTACTAATACTCCAATCTGCGTCTCTTTTACAAGTTTCTTCACTGTTTACCTTGTCTGGAAACCCTGGCTGTACTACTAAGATCTGTTATGCTCTTCCTTTCACCAGGTAAATAATTTCTTCAGTCAAAAGACACAAAGCAGGTCATATGTCCTTGAGCAATAAACAGATGATAGTCTGCAGTTTTGGGGGCTTGGGTAACATGCATCTACGTAGAATTTGTCAGTGAATAAATCTTGTGCAGCAGAAGCGTAGCCCATGATCTCAATCCTGATGAGTGGAGACGGTCTTCAAAACATGAGGGTAAACTGACACTGTTATTGCAGCATGATGTTGTGAGAAATTTGAAATTGTCTGTTTGTTTTGCCTGGTTCCCTAGGGACTACAAAACAATACAGCCTGCAAGTGTTCAGCAGAGTGAAAAATATAAAATTTAAAATATAATTTGTGATAGGGGAGTGGAGAAACAAAAGCATCACATAGTGAATTGGAATGCCTGGCAAGCTATGTGCCAGCTGAAGTCTGTAAGAAATGTCACTGATGCCATTTCTAATCCCTTAGATGTTTTTGGTCAGGGCTGGACTGTCTGGATAAATACTAGGATTAAATTCTTGGTTTTCTAACTCTGGACAACACTGCAAAGGTACTTTAAAAATGACCAGGGAATGTTTTGCGCAGACATACATTTATAATTTTACTGTATAGCCACACGATTCCAGATAAGATTCTCTGCTGGAGCCACTGAGGAAGGCAGTGCAGTGACACAGCCCATGCCTGGAGCCTTTGGCCCTGCAGGGATGCTCATGGCCACTGCGGGTGAGGGGGAAGAGTCATCGTGAGGGCAAAGGCAGTCAGCACGCTGAGTAGGGAGCTGCTTCTGAAGGCAAAGGACTGGTCTGGTCTTGCCTCTTGGATTTAGGTGTCTAACCTGCAGCCTGGCAGAGGTCTCTCTCTCTCATTCCAATTTCTTGGCTTCCAGTGCTTCCCTGAGGACAGCTAACCTATTTTTAATAAGTGGAGGTATAGCCAAACTTATTCTTTACAACACAGCCCTAAGGACCTTTTCAGACATTTCCTTAGGTGCCAAAAGAGCTTCAGACAGTTTAGGAGCTCTGACCATTAGTGAAGAGTTGCTTACAGGTTTTGAGGGCCACAAGTTTGACTTTAATTTCCTAAATCCTGCCATTCTCGATCTTTTTTATGGCTCTGGACCTCAGTCTGGAATATGGCTACAGAATAACTCTGTGTTGGAATCACTTCTGCATCAGGTTGCTTGGATTTCTCTTTATGGTTTAATGAGGAAGAAAGTGACCAAAATTCCTGATGGAAAGTAACAGCTGATGGGTATAAGAAAGCACAGACCTGTAAGCTGAACAGGGCTGGAATACAGAAGCTGGACAAAAAGACAGTTTAGAGGAGATGGAAGGAGCTAGTGATGTTGGAAAGGAGGAGCTGTGCTTGGGAAGAAAGCCAAAAGTTGTACTTCTTTGGGGTTTGTGTGTATCTGCATGCACAGTTTTTAGGGGAAAGCCAGAGAAGGCTGGATGATAGGACTGGCGTCTATATATTTGGGGTGTCAGATTTATTTCCTCAGCCTTTTCTGAGGCAGAGATAACATCCAGAAAATTGCTGAAGTTAATTTGCATGGCACAGAATAAGATTTAAGCAAAAGAATGAGAAAATAAAATAGGAAAACAAAGTGATATGGCTTCGTAGAGGGGAGTATTTTCTGTGGTTCATTTGTGGGATTTGTCCCCTATAATGCCTGTCTTCATTCATCATGGGCATGTTTCTCAGTTCATGCAACTCCTGCCTAAATAAGAGAAGCCTATATCAATCAGTTAAAGCTTTGTAGAGCAACGTTAAGCAATGTCACTTTAATTTTAATCTGTTTTTGGAGTAAAAATAGATTTTAAAATATATCAATCACCGCTAAAGAAAAAAGTTCTTTGGTGCTGTTCTTGCTCTAAGGTGAAGTGCTCACCTGGTATAAGTGACAGAGGTGTGAGTCTCAACGCTTAATACTTTCTTCATGCAAACAAGTTATTGTTCCAGGACTCTGCAACCCAGGTTGGGTAACGTCATGAAAAAATGAACACATTCTGAACTCTTCATTCATCATTCCGATGGTGCCGGCTGCCTGTGAGTGCTGATATATTTTATTGCAAAGGTTCTGGGCAAGGCTTTGAAACATATTTGCAAGCAAACTCCTCCTGGCAGTTTTCAGGTAGAGGCCTTTGCAGAGCTCTCCACAAATATTTCTCCAGGTGCAAAAGTCTATAAATAGAGCAGGACATCTGCCCGCATGAGATTTCGGTGTTGTGTGCTGCTGTGGTGGTCTAAGGTGCTGAGGAGGTTGTGGAAGGACTTCAGAGATATGATGGTGCAAGAACAAGAAAATAGTTTCTTCTGACATTAGATTAAGAATTGGATGGAGGTTTCAGATGAAACTGTAAATCTCATCTGGAAATCCCTTATATCCTGAAATGAAGCTAATGTTTAAAGACTGAGAGCTGGTCACAGTAAGACCAGAAAATGATTGCTTGCACTCAAGGATCATTTCTAAAACAACAAAGATCTTACATTTCTTTGTGAGCTCAAAAGAAGTTTCAGCCACCACTAAAATGCAAAAGAACTACAGTTATTATTACTGGACTAGAACTTCATGCATATGCAACAACATTGCCTCACTTTTTATTTGTGAAAACTGACAGTGAAGGAAGTATTCTTTTGTGACTGCTGATAACTCAAACGATGCGAAGATTTGTGTTTCTTATTACACAACCAAAAAGGACTGAACTATTACATAGTGCACTTTCAAGATGTCAAGAAAATAATGTAAAAAATATTTGCAAATATAAAAAAATTTACATTACTTGATGTGACATAAGTTGCTGCTGATAATATAAGTGATAATTTCAAGTGAAGTGCCTTTGCTTCTGGAGGTGACAAGAAAATGAAAATGAGTATTTGCCATTAGCTAAGTACATAGTATATGAGAAACTGTAATATAGGTAAACCCCTATTTGATCACTGATAGAGTGTATAACATAAGTTTTGATTTTTTTTTTTTTTTTTTTTTTTTTTTTTTGTCTAGTAAAATAGCATCAGAATTTCAGAAGAGATTTTTTTTTTTTTATTTTTCCAGCTTGGTACATTTAGTAATTCTGAGAAAGGGCTATACTCACAAGTTATATTGATTGAAGTTGGAAGTATCTGGAAATATTTTCCAGGTATAAGAAATGGCTTTGGACATTAGGTGAACACGAATCAGTTAAAACTCTCTAAGATCTTTAATAACAAAAATATTAAGGATGATTCAACAACAGCCTAGCAGTTACATTTCTATGACAGTTCTCTCAAAAAGTTGCTATTGTATAGTTATAACAAGGTGATCTTATTTCTAATGAAGTTTTATGCCATAATGTGTTCATTATGGCATATGAAAATGAGAAAAGTTTTCCACAAAAAATTGATGATTTCTTTTTTTTTTTGCTCATAAATGTGACTGAAGTAAATACATGTTGTAGCAAAGCAGGAAAAATGAAAAGGGATGTTGTTCACTGTTATGTATTAGTTCTTAATTACCTGCTTTCTCACTCTGATTTCAGCACATTGAAATGCCTTAACCTTTTCCAGTTAATTTCCTCTAAAAAAATATAGTGAGTTGGTAGAAAATTTTAAGTATTGCTGAAAGCTGAGGGTTTTTGTATGAGGAATACTCTATATCAAAGTTTTCATTCTATTAGTTGTGAGTGCTTCAGAATCTTGAATTAGAAAATGGTGTAATATTCTAGTATTGATCTTAGTTCTCTCAGTTTCTTAATGTGTATGAGGTATTATATCCATTCTTACCCAAAATGAATAGTGAAAATGATTTCTTCCACAACTGGACAGATTGCAGTAATCTCTTAAATATTGTTCTGATATGGCTGAGGTTCAAATTAAAATTAATCTGTTTTACTTGTTTAAATGCTTTATAAATTGCTTCGAAAGAATTTAAAAAGTACTTGAGTGCATTATACTGGTACTAAGTACCAGTTAATACAATAAATAGTTTATACTGGTTGAAATACTTTTCAATCAAAACATGTGTATATAAGAAAAAATATTGGTTTTCCAGCGAGTGAATAAGGCTTCATCTTCTCTTTTGTTGTTTTGGTTTTTTGTTTGTTTGTTATGTCTGTCATCGTTGTGTCCTCCCACCTCCGCCTTGGCTTAGCAATATAGCTGTCACAGATGCATAAAACAGTCTGAAGAAGCAGGCAGTATTGTCATATATTCCTAGTGATTTAACTTTCCTCTCAATAACATGAACATTATTTAAACACAAGAGCAAATTCAAAGCTAGCCCTGATACCACTGACATGAAACTACTTTGGAATTAAAATTATATAAATCAGTTCTGCTAGCTTTTAATTGAAAAGAATATATTTTATATGTTAAAAAGATGTCAGTCTTAAAATTTTTGGGTACTGTAATCATTAAGAAATGGAGAAGCTTTCATTGTATTTCTCTGGATGTGTCAGTGCATGGACACTGGTAAAAGAAGAACTCAGGGGTTGATGAACCAAATATTGACAGGGCAGCAGAAGATAAACTCTGAATAAATCTGGTCTTTATCTAGAACAAAGTTTATAAGAGGGGTCATTGGCTATAATGAAAGAATGAGTATGTTAAAACATTTTAGTTTTATTTGGCAAATGTTATAATGAAGAGGAGATCTTGATCCTACTCACCTGAAAAAGTCCTTCAGAGATTTTTGTAGCCCAGTGAATTGTTTTGGATTTAAACCAATCTTCACTATTTTGGAGATGGTTCCATTATTTCCCCCAGTTTCAGACCTCACATAGAACGATTACACAAGCTGTATATGTGGAACAGTTGTATTTGCCAAGGCTGTCTAACTGGAGTGACTGAATGTTGCTGTTTTGTGAGTAGTGATTTCACAGCGAAGAGAAAGAAAGGATGAAGGAAAGAAAACCTTTCTGTTATCCAAAGTGGCTGCATGAATTGCAGCTCTGCAGCTGTGAAACTCAATGTTCAGCGTTTACTTCTGAGAGATGGAGATTGGAGGGGTTTTGTTTAATTTACTACATCTAGACCCCAGGTATTGTCATCATGGGTTTAGAAAAATAGAATTCCATAAATCTAGAGGATAGGTTTATAGAGGCTCCTTAGCATAACCGAACACTGATGATACTGAACAAATCCCATAGAAAATGTATGCTTTGTTCTAAGTGTTGGTCTAAGCAAAGGATAGACGGGGGAAAAAATCTCCAAATATCACTTCTAAGGACTTGTCTGATCCTCACTTGGGAGCACAGAGCAAACAACTTTCATCTATTGTGGACTGAACTACTGCAGAAACTGGGAGCAGTGGGACAACACCAGTGTGGCACTAGAAGGGTGCCTGTTTGCAGGTAGCCTGGATGAAGTGCGGCTCTAGCACAGCCATGCAATCAACGATAGGTCCCAGGTCAGCGCGTGCATCATGTTGTGTACTCTCTTGGTGCTGGCTCCCTGCTCTCTTTCCTGTGATTTCAGACAGCGTTCAGACATGCCCTTCCCATGGCTGGCGAATCTGTATCATAGTGGGATTGCTGGCTCTATCTCCCACCGTTTAAGTGCTGGCCCCCTCCCAGCCCTCCTGGAGATGCTGGGAGCCCCAATGAAGTGGTGGTGTGCAACCCTGACACCACACAGCTTTTTGAAAGGAGGGGGCACAATGCTTTTCTTAACATATTAATTGTGCTGAGAATTATACCTGTACAGAAACCATTTTGTTCAGAAATCAGTATGTGATTGCAGGAAGTCCAGAAATAGAGAGATTGCTACTCCAGCTGGTCGGTAAAATGGTAGATTCCTGCCAAATGGGCTGTGGTTTCCTGCACGGACTTGGAACACACCAGTGACAAATGTGAAGCTTTTGTGCCCTTTTTGCAGAAAGCCTGCTTTCTCTTGCCACCTGGAGGGAAGCAAGCAAGAGTGACAAGTGGGAAATGGTCTTGATATCTGAACAGTCTGCATTGAACTGAAATTATTTTTTAAAAATATTGCGAGTTTTGCTGCTATCTGTCCACAAAAAGGTCATAAATCCTGTGTATTGTTAAAGGATAAGTAATTCCTACCTCTGTAGTAAGAGTGCCACCAATAAGTGATCTAGCACACGATATTTCTCTATCGAAGATTAAGTGCATTGTTAAATGTTTCCAGCTGCATTAAAGACAAAAGAACTCTAAATAGCACAATATTACAGACTATGCTCTTTGTCATGGAAACCTCCACCAGTAGGATATCAATTTAGTCATCTCTCAGTGGATGAACTATATAATACATTTTACTATGGTACATATGGATATTAAAGCTCTGTTTAGGATAATATTTTTTTTGTAGCTGATTTTGGTGCTTAAAGATTTAGATTGTCTACATAGATGTTTTGAAAGTGTATAGGCAAAATGGATGCTTAATTTTACTTGGTTACTCAAATTCATGTTGATGTATTTTAAGTATTGTTAAATATTTATATTAATATGAAATGATGAAAAACCTAAATAAAAATATTCAGTTCACTGAAGTTTTGAAACCTAGGGATATTATTTTTCTGGAATGTATTCCAGCCTTTGGAACAGGGTAACATATCTGTGTGCACAGCTGCCCACATGTCATATGCTGGCTTCCATTCTGATGTGTTCTTCAATAGCAATATAACACAGTCCATTTTATAATAATTTATAAATATTTAAAATAATTAAGTTGAATTACCACAACACATAATTATGGCTTTCACTTCACTCATTGTTTCAAACTTCAACGTATGAGTAATTTATGTAAGGGCTTTTCTGTGAGTATTTATAAAACAAACCCAATGAAAGAAATTCAGTTCTAGAAGGGAAGGGGTCTAAGGAGATAGGTGTTTTAAAGATAGATTTGTTTTAAAGCTTTAGATTGCTATGGTCCTTGGAGTGCTTTGGAGAATCTTAAGGGTCTGTGGTGTAACAGAAATCCCAGCGGGGAAAAAGCACCACTCAGAATACCTGCTGCAGTGTTGCCCTTGATACTGCAAACAGCCTGATGAGTGAATGAGAAACTGGGACAGTGGTTTGGGGGATTTGCCATTTGAAAGAAGTAGTTAGGTGTAAATAATTTGAGAAAGAATTCAAATTTTTCATATGCAGTTGCCTATCAGTAAGGGTAAAGAAAGGAGGAGTGTATGCTATGGTGAAGAATGATAGGGAAGTAAATGTTTGCAGCAAGGCTTGAAGTGGCTCAGCCAGTCCATAACACAGCATAATTCATGTGATGGGCTTTGTAATGAATTCTGATGAGATTTTTATCATTACCTTACAAACATGTCATGTTATGAGAACTTTCTCCATCTTACCTGGAACTTCTAGGGCTTTTACCCACTCTGGAAGAAGTTACACAGATACACCTAGTAACTGTGAGTGCTTTTAGAAGCCAAATACAGCTGCAGTTCCCTGCTAGATGAAGCTTACAAGTTAAGAGTGAAGAGCCATGGGGTATTAAATCCCCTGAGGGTAGGCAGGTGTTTACAGATGTTTACAGGTGTTTAACAGATATGCCAGATGAAAGGATTTTCAAAAGTAAGCCTCTACCTCTGATTAACACAGGATATCCTCAGGTACAGATATTAAATTTTTCAAATGTTTTCCTGTGCCATTCTTATTGATGACATTGTCAGAAACTTTGTTAACTTATCAAAATACTTTGTGCCAGGACTCTGGTAGTATCTGAGGTAAACTTTCTGTCCAACTATATCAACCAGTATCTCTTTCTATGTCATGCAGATAATGTATGACATGAATAATGAACTGTGAGAACTTGAAGCTTGCTCTGCTCGTTGCTTCAGTGTGCACCCAGAGCAAGTATACAGCTGACAGGATTAAATTTGTATTAGATAAAATTGAAACAATTTTTCTCTTAGAAAACCCTTCATAAATATATGGTTTCCTTTTTATAAATTTCCATTGGCAACCTGTTGCTGAGGATGGAAGCAAGTACCTTCATATACCTAATATGCAATTTTGTAGGTATTCTTTTGGCTTTGTTTGTTTTATATTACACAGAAGATTTTGGACAGAAAACCTCTGTGCAACACCGCTCCTTACATTTCATTTTTCTATTGGTACATTTTTACATTAAATTGGTTCAATGGGATTATAAGGTGACCAGGATGTTACTGTTTAAGCCACAAAATGGCTTAGAAAGCTCACCTCATGCTTTGAGCTTGTCGTTTAAATAATTAACCATTTACCCAAGAGCCTATAGATGGAGAATTCAGACATTTGAAAAAAGTATTTATGTATAAACACATAGACTATTAATTGATAAAGAAATTATGGCAAAGCAAATTGAGTCAATTTTATGAAGTCTTAAGATTGATGAACTTGGAGAAGGCTGAAAGAGCAGACTAATTAGCTGACTGAGATCACAACTGAAAACAAAGCATTCAGCCACCTGGATAAGCATTTTGCAGAAAAGAAATTTTTCACTGAATAGTTGTCGATATTTTAGTTTGCTGGAATATAGTTTGTCAAATGTATAATGCCACAGCAAACAACTTTCTTGAAATTATTTAGGGCCCGTTTTTTGCTTAAGGCCATACGCTGCTTAGCCTTGCACAGACTATTATTGTCACAGTTTTCTGTGTTTTGCCTATCTACATGATGGAGCAATCTAGAATGACTTTTTTTTATAAGTTTCTGACAAACTGGTTAATAGAATATACTTAGAAATGAAAAAGATAATTTCATAAAAGAAACAACATACAACATGCAATTAGCTTTCAAAATATGGTGGTTTCTTTTAAAAACAGTATAGCAAACCATTTTGAGAAAAAATGGAATTTTTTATTTTTGAAACTGTGTCACTTGTCTCTGTTTTGTCTTTGACTTTGAATGCAAGAAATGGAATATGGAAAAAAGTAATCTCTCTTCCCAAATAATTGTCATTCCTCCCCTCTTTCCTCCCCACCCTGCCCACTTCTTCCTTTATAATTTTTTTTTTTTATTCTTTAGATTTCAGAAGAAAGGAAAGTGAAGACTGAAATTAATGAAGAAAAAGGGAGAAGGTAGAAGAAAAAACACAAAATATCAGACATTTCAAGTAAGACTGAAATGGATTTTCAAAATGAAGTTTCTTTGATTTCATCATTTTCTTCCTTCAGAAAATTTAAAAGAGAACATTCTGAAAAAAAGTTTTCAGGAAATGTTGTTCAAAGTTTTAAATCAATTCCAGTGTTCAGTTGTACTTGTTCTTCCTGTGAAGTGTCGATCTTGAAGAAAGTTACCCAATAAATCTAGACATTCCTGTCAGAAGACAGCTAGTGAAGCCTTGGTCCAGCTGAAGTCAATGACAAGACTCCCATTCACTTCAGCAAGGGCAGGAATTCTCCCCTCACTGACACATTTAAAGAAGTGATCAAAGTTTCAGCAATGCATATTCTCTGACACCATATATGCAGTAGTTGCTCTCTCTCCAGGCAGAGGATCGTATTTAGCATATTTTGGGCTCTTTAATGTGAACATAATAGGAGAATGCCAATAAAACCACAAGATTTTGCAAGTCATCCTGCAGAAGTTTTCATCTCAGGCAAAAGGTTTTACTTCGGCTCTAATAAAAACAGATATACAGGTCTTTTATTTAACAAAAAAGAAAAAAAAAAAGAAAGCAAGCACTCAGGAAGTCAAGTCACATTTTTATTTCAAAGTTTTCCTTGAAAGCCAAGGAATAATTGTAAATGCATTTCATAAAGAAGAAAATATCAGTTGTTATACTGGAGAGAACCAGCATGTAGCCAGGTTAGAGCTGAGTCCTTTTTGCCTATTGAAGAAGTGATCACAGGACTGACAGCTGGACTTTACTTGACTGCACAATAAAACAGCCCTATAGGTACCTTTTGTTGTATTCAAAATGCCAAATGTAATCATAACGCACTCCTTCCGCCACCCGAGGATTATATCTTTAACCAAGGAAATGAAAAGAAGATAGATAAGCAGAAGAGATCAACATGCACCCCAAATTATTTAAGATACTCTCTAGGGAAATGATACTTTTTTCACAAATCTGTATTTTATTCTTGTGTTGTTAGTTAGCCAGTGCAGAGAAAGGCTAGTGGTTACTTGAAGCTGTGTGAAAATATGATAGTTTAAATGCACAGAAAACTGTATGACAGCCACATCTCCTGATGATGCTTCAGATTGTCTATCAAATTCTGTGCATTAGCACTGTCTGAGTACAGGTAGCATCTACTTAATAACTGGAAAATAGACCTTAAAATATTGAAATGCAGAACAAAAGAAGAAATCAAAATCCCAAACCTTCAGAGTGAATTGACTAATTATATAGACCTATTTTGTAGAGTTTTGTAAAATATACTACTTTTGAATGCACCTTGCAAACACTTTATAATTATAAATCTTTTAATTATAATTGTGTTTGCCAGCATATGTTCCCTGTACACTTTCCAGTCACAGGACTTGCCATATTGATCATTCACTGATAACAACATTTTGTTAGCAATCTTCCTCCAATGGAAGTGACTTGAGGCATCTATTTTGCTGTTGAAATGAAACAATCTTTAGAAAATTACAAAATGTTATGATGACCTTATTGTATACAAGAAGGGAAGAGACATACAGGTGGAAACAGACTTCCACTACCTGGAAAATCACTACACGAACTCCCTAGTCTTTTGGAATGTATGCTGTGTCACATGAGACTATCATGGATCACAGATAATTTACCATCATATTTCTGAGAATGCCATTATTTATTTTTAGCTGTGTGTTGGGACCTCTTTGTAGGTATTAGGTGAAAGAACTTCCAATGTACTTTGTGCTGACTTGGGATGTTCATCTCTATTTTGCAGGAGGTCACATGGGACATAACTAGAATTCACAGGTAACATTGTGTTACCAAATGTAGTAGGTATTCATTTATACTTTTAGGCATCAGGAAGTTAAGACTGTGCCTTGACAGACATGGACCCCAAAGAACATATAGAATAAAATGAAGCTTTTTTTTGAAATGCAGAATTACATCTTGGATCAGCTCTTCTTCTCCATTAGCTTCAGCTGACAGGGTGGCCTCTTGCAGGATCTTAGTCATGCAAATACAGACCCTCTCTATTTCTACTGGAGCTGTTTCATAGGTGTGAGTGGATGCTTGTGGATGCACAAGCGTGAACTGTGTCCTACTTTGTTTCTCTTCTTTAAGCGGTAAAGCAGAGTGGGAATTCATGAGCTCCAGACAGGCAAGGATCCTGCAGAACAAACTCTGCTAGTGATACAGATGCTGGCCAGGAAAGGTCTGACACGAGGCCCCAAAAAGCAGGTATGTGGCTACTAAGGAAAAACATATGCTGAAGCCTTTCAAAAAGGGTCATGTGTTTTATTGCTAAGATCCCCAATGAGGAACTCAGGTGAGTAGGCTTTGCCCACACTTGAGACAAGGATACCTTGCTTATGTCACTCTTCTTCAACAAGAACAAAAGGTTTAAATTGAAACTGTTTACTTTTAATAGAAGTGAAAATTAAGGTTGGTTGGTTGGTTGGTTTGTTTCAAAAGCAGACCTGAAAATAGCTCTCACTTCTACACTTACCAATGATAGTTTAGTTTTTGAAATTCAGCCAGGAAAGATGGTATGTAAGAAGTGGACCTGAACGGTTGCTTAAATGTTTGTTAGCTGTAATAGCTGTTGGGGTTAGATGAGTGTCGTGAAAATCTCACAACAGTTTTGACTGAACCTAACATGCAATCCTTTCAGAAGCTGTGGATCATAAATATTTCACATTTCTTGACAGCTCACAGGCTCATCTTTCTATTTGAAATGGGTATGTTTTAACTCGCCCACCAATCCCCCTTGTGCCCTTGGAAAATATTGATATAAACAGGCTGTAAAAGGCTACCTTGAAAATTATTATGTCGATTGGAGTACCCTGGAGTTTCTGGCTTTGCGCATGGGCAGGACAGGCTGTGTCATCTGAGGAAGGGCCCTGAGAAGGAGTGGTGACTCAGAGTCCTTTTACATCTCTGCAGTACTGCATCCACTGAAGTTGGCTCTTAGAGCAGGGGCAAACAGATTGTAGAAAATTCTGGGTTCATCTGGTATGCAGTGGTCAATCAGGCTGGCAGAAAGTGCCAGTCTGGCATAACCTCTTTTCCCATCTTGATCAGTTTTTGGTTTAAGGCACAATCTATTTTAAAAACATAGTATTCCTGTAACTTTCCTCACCAGCTCCCATTTCTATTCAGTCCACTTATAGGGTTCAGAAAAAAAGCCCAGAAATTGGCATTGTGGCCACAGTTTGTCTGTTATAACCAGAGAGGAATGTCTTGAACTTAATATGTTTGGTTTGGGAGATCTGTTTTTGTCCACTATAACCAATTGTCCATTATAACCATGTCCATCATAAGTGTAGTGTGCACTATATAATTTAACAGCAGTGGTTAGTACAGCAAAAGCCAACTGTTGAGGCTGGGTGGGAAACCTGAGATATTTTGTTAACCAAATATGTCCTAAAATAATCTTTATTTTTTGAGAAACTATCAATCTCTGCATTCTTGGCTAAGTGCTGTTGTTGAAATTTTAAAATGGTCTATTCATCCTTAAATGTACGCTTCACCAAGAAAAGAAAAGGATTTCTTTTTTTTTTTTTTTTTTTTTTTATTCTTTCAAAGTATCAGATGCTTTATGTACTAAGCAGAAGCTTGGCATCCCTGAGTTTGAGGAAAAAAGGTTAAAATGGGAGAGGAACAGACCCAGTTAGTTTCTGTGGAGGAAAGTATAACTTTTAAAAATTGGAAATATAAAAATACTTTGTATCTTAAGTATACAGAACAAATATATAAGACTAAGCTTTCTCATTGCAGTTAAAATAAATTGAATGGAAATTTAAGGACCCCAGTAAAAATTCTCATGTTGTTAATTTATTAAGCCTTGTAGCATAAAGAGCAAGGAATGGCATAAGGATTCATCCACAATACAGTATATTTCAGCCTTTTAAATGCCAATGATCTTTAAAAAACGGAAATGAACTTGGCTTGAACTAAATCTAAATGAATATGTCCTAGTTTTTCTTCTTGAAAAAGAAATTAAATTAGTTAGAAGTAGGGTTTTCCTGGGCAAAAAGATTTTTTTTTTCTTCTGTGAAAAAAAAAAATCCATTTTACATATCAACATTTCCATTAAAAGTAAAGCCAGAGAAATGGCATGCCAGACTTGCACACCATTCATAAAATCAGCAAGTGATGCAGTCCATCTTGCAGCCAGTAATGCAGTGGCTAGGGAACTTGCCCAAGGGGTGGGGGAACAAGGCTTTCCTCTGCCAGTGGAGAACGCGTGTCTCTACCTTCCAAGAAATATCCTGGGGGAAGAATTATTTTATTTTTTTTTAATTCCCTGTTAAAGCAGTCCCAATTTGCACGTAATAGAACTTTTGTTTTACTAACGGTTCTCCCACCTTATAAATAAGAGCTTCAATCATTGTGTCCTTCTTCTTGACTCTAGCCTGGCATCCTGAGAGCCTTAGTCCCTTGGAGTCCACTGATGGTCCTTGTTGGATTTCATGCACTTTGCGTGGCCTGGTGAGTGTCATTTGGAGAGTGTCATGGATGTGTCCCCATCTTGAGGGAGCAGGACTGAGATGAGGCAGAGGGAGGGGAGAAACTTGCACAAACTTAACAGCTTTTGTAACATATGCAGGCATCTACATGTACCAAGCAATTGTGGAACAGAAGAGCAAGCCTCAGGCACAATCCCTCCTTGGGTGGTAGCCTGTGAATTTGGCAGTGAGGAACTGTGAGATAGCTTGTAAGAGAGCTCTGCTGTTCAGGGGCCATTAACCAATCCTTATGTAAACTCTTCTTGAAAACTCACTTCTACCATACTGAGACAAAAAGAATAGTGTCTTCTCTGATCCTCCAGTAAGCTGAACGTAAGACTTTTCAGTTATTTTTTTTCCGTTTTGCAGCCCTTACTTGTTGCTGGTAAGGTAAAATGGATTACAGGCAGTTCTGGAGACTGACGTTTCTCTTTTTTTTAAGTCTCTACTGTGAATGGAACAAGACTCCTCTTTTTGCTGAAAAATGCAGTTTCTTGATGAGAGGTGTTATGCAAGTTACTGTAATTACTTGGCCTGAGCACCCCAGGGAGCTCTTCTGAACCACAGTACTGGTTCTTGCAAGCAGGATAAAGTCAAACTTGCTCAGCAGTGAAGCTTCAGAACTGTGAATTCTGACCCCATCCTGACTAAAATATGAAAAAAACACTGCAGTAAGCTCCAGCCTGTCTCAGTCCACCCAGATATAAACTAACTAATCTACTGAAAGTTTATGACAAATGAGATGCAGCCAGTTCTACCTTGGCCTTTACAGTTGAGGAGAAGTAAAGGCCTGTCTTTGTCCAGTGATAAACGAGATGCTTATTCCAAGATTTTGCTCTGCCAGTGAATTATAGTTGGAACTGTTGGGAAAGGAAAAATTGTGGTTGGAAAAAGGAGTGTATTATGTGTGAGTGACACAATGTTTGTGCATGTATGTGGGTGTTCTGAGCAGATCCTTACGATGCATAAAAGAATAAGGATGAAGAATGCTTAAGTGTTGCCAAGTTGTCAAGTGTTTATCTTTTCAGATATATAGTAGTATTGACAGTCCTTCTTACTGGATGGCTCCTACAGTAAGCAGAGAAAAGGAAAAAAATGGATAGAATCCTGACAGAATAATATGAATTTTCTTAGAATTAGAAAAAGATATTAATAAATCAATAATTTACATATGTACATAATTTCTTACTCCATGAAAGGAGAAGTTGTTCTAGTTCATGACATGAGAGAGAATCTTGCAATGGCAAAATTGGTGTGAGGGAAACAAGTTTTGTATTAAATCTCTAGCTTGGGTTAACCTGTTCAGGCAGGTCAACTCCTTTTCTAAAGCCATCAGGAGGTTTTTAAATTGTTGCGGTCCTTCTTTGTCAGAGTTTCAGTGATTTGGCAGCCCTAAGGTTTGTCTTGCCATCTATCTTCTGCCCTTCAGTCTTGCCAGGTACAGCCACTTACAAAGTGCTTGTCTCTGGTAGGAGCAATCAGGTTTCTGTATGGGTTTACCTTCCTGCTTCACAAATTCCAGGTGATCTCTTCTTTCTCCTTGTTGAGAGAGGTGATTTTGCACCTCTCAAGAGTCGCGCAGCCTTATGTCTGTTCTCTAACTCTGAGGTGAAACAACCGACTTTCCCGCTCCAAACTGTCTAAGCCCACTCGGCCCCTCTGGCTTGTGCACTGTCTGGATATCTCTGCAGACCTCAGAGGGTGTCTCCCTCACTAAGCAAAGCACTTGCAATCCCAACAATTTGATTAAAAGTGGAATGCCTCCATACCGTCTACCAAACAGGGAGCAGAGTCCTAGTTCAATACTCCTTGTCACTTCCCACACATCCTCATGAGACAGATCCTGGGCCCTCCTAAATAATCCTCAATTTGTCAAACACACACTGTCCTGAGTTTGGAGACTTTGGTGTGGCCGGCCTGCTCATCCATACAGGCAGACTTCTGAGCATTCAAGGGTGGTGATTGGGACACATTTTAAGCTTTGTATGACTAATATCTAGTGTATCTTTTATAAAGTGAGTACCAGGGATGCCTTCTCCCCTCAGTATGCTAGGCAGAAGTTATCTTAGCTTTTACAGGAGGTGTGTATATATGCATAGGCACAGATACCAGTATGAAAGCTTCTGCTTGCTGTATTATTTCATGACACTGTACAGATGGTCTTCTAGATTACAAAGGAAATGCCTCTGGCAAGCCGTGCTCTTCGCTGTGATTGATGCTATGAGGTATAAGTTTAGAGTTTCTCCAAAATATCTCCTTTTCTCATCTCGTTTTTTTTGGTCTGCTAATAGAATAGTGTAACACAGAATACTTCTAAACAGTTAGGAAATATTTGTAATCTGTTTAGTTAGTCAGCTTTGATATTTATAATTTGTAAAGATTTCTTTAACTGTGACTTGAAAGGGACATCCTGAGACCATCAAGCATTCTACATTCAGCAATGGCTAGTGGTTATTTTATAGTGAAAACCAATATGAAACACTCTGCTCCTATCTTCTTCACCTTAGCATCCCACAATATCTCCTTCCTAACCAGCAAAACATATCTTCACCCAGTTTATTCTTTTTTGAAATACATTTCAGAGAATAGTGAAGTATCTTCCCTGAGCAAGAGATAAAAAGCTGTCTGTTTCATATTTGGGACTTGCCTTTATATGTTTCATATTTATTTTACTTGCCATTTTCATCAGTTTCCAAAATGTCAAACATAGCATTTCTTCATAAAGATTTTCAGTTTTGAATGACACATTAGTCATTATGCAGCTTGAAGCAATATTGAAAACCCTCACTGAAGTAGACATATGAAGGGTCAAAATAATCAGAATATGTTAGAGTTCAGCTGTTAGTGTAAAGTTTTAGCTTTTAGAGTGGAAGAAAAAGCCTGTATCTCTCCTTTGGAGATTGAAATGAAATGTACTCAAACAACAGATTAATTTAGGATTTTTTTCAGGCCTATGTATGGCATATCATCCGATTCCCTAAGTGTCATATTGGCAGTTAATGAATGCCAGCTGAAAGTATAAGCCTGGATTGTGGTAGCTGACAATTGATGCCTATGAGTTGCATTATGAAGACCCTAACACTTCACTAATTAAACATATTCCTATAAATGAAGGTCCAAGAAGTGGAATTTTCAGATAGGTTCCTCTTTGCTTACTTCATCCCTGCTCCCACTGAACCAGTCGGAGATTTTCAAGAGAGGATAAACAAGAGATGTGCAAGGCAGTCGTTTTATAAACCCTGTCTTGCACCTGTTTACTGTTATTGGAATGATGTTACAGGCATGATATTAGTAGAACTGCAGATCAAATCTGAGACACAGAGTAGAGAATATTATTTTTTAAATTACAGATGGCAAAATTCTTGCTCTTCAGTTAGCTGAGAAATCCAAATTCCATGCATTGTTTCCAGATGAACTCTTAAGTTAAGAACTTATTTGGGAATAGGAAGGGGTTTTTTTGGTATTGATCTTTTATTTCAGAGATGGTTAAATGGACTGATTTTTATATCTGATCAAAGGCCTGATTTTTCTTCTATTGAAGTTAATGGTTATGCTCATATTGATTTCTCAGAAAGCTGGATATTCTTCCAAATTAATTCTGTGCTAAAATGGGGCAATCTGTTTTTATATAAAAAGTGAAATTTATGGTCAGGCCTGGCTCGGTATTTGTTGTTGAAGACTATGCAGGGCTTCAGCAATCAATGCAAAATAATAAAAAATTAAAAGGGAGAAGCATTCTGTCAATAGCACTCCTGTAACAAAGGGAATGCTTGTTTTATATTGATTAGCTCCTGTTAAATAATGCATTATGGCTTCACAACCATGTAGGTTCTTGCAGGGTTGTTTATTGCAAGCAGTGGCAGTACAGAAATGCTCTTAGTGAGCAAGGAAATCAATACTGTATCTGTAAACACACTTGCAAATACAGTCCCATGGCTCACTCTCCAATCTGCAGCTGCCCTTTAAACCAGAATAGTGTGAAATAAAACTGGTTGTTACATTCTGTATTTCTCTTTCAGCACCTTTCTGGACAGCATTAGGCTGCTGAGGCACTTCAATTAGAATCCAATCCGTACGTAATTAGAATCCAAGTCGTAAGTAACTTGTTTAGTATACTTCTACTCACCTATTGAGTAAATAAGAGTACAAATCAGCTAAGCCATTTCCAGCATGCCAAATTTACATATGAGGACAGATTTTTAGCAGCTTCCATTTGTTCGGACATCAAAAGGTTCTGAGAACAATTTATTTGTAAAGCTACCAAATAATCCAGGTTAAAATTAGGGCATTCTCAATTTAGTGTAGCAACTCTAAAAGCATCTTCTCCAAGGACTTAGCTAAGACTAATCCAATTCTCATTGAATTAGGGTACTAAAACTGTGAGACTTCTCTGGAAATCTTTGAAGGAGATTTCTTAGCATGGCTAAGGAAACTCCTCCATTCTTTGAAAGTGTGGGGGGTGCCAACTGAAGAACCAGGTGAATGAAGCTAAAGGGAGCGTGGGGACCAGTGAAAGACATGTACTTCTGGGGCACCTGTGGCCATGTCATGAATTAATGTCATTTGGTTTCCCGTGCCCCTCGTCATACAACAAGGAAGTGGCACGCTTCCCCACTGTCCTCTGCAGATTATGCTAAGGGAAATACTCCAAAAGGATTGAGTGAAACTGAGCTTTCTGTTTAGGGAGTGGTTGTTCATTTAATTACCATTCATCACAATCTGAGATCCTTTCAAGTATCACAGTCCAATCCCTCTGAGACAAACTGCCTGAATTTAGGAGAGCTGTGATGCTTTTTTCATCATGACTGTGATTACCTTTAATAGAGTATGACTGGCCCAGTGAATGATGCAAAAAGGCCCTGGTGTAGCTTTTTGCATATTAAATTCAAGACAAAATAAGCATTGTTTCAGATGATGAGCACCCATAGTTCCCTCTAATATTACCAGAAATAGATTAACATTTGTAGCACTGGACACCTATAAGTAATGATAAACAATACATAATATGATGCTAAACATATTTGATCATTTCAGATAAACTGCATTACAGTGAAGTTTGGTTTATTTTCCTAGATTGACTCTGTGAAAATATATCTGCATAGTTTTAGGTTATGATCATTATTGTACAAAGCCTTCTCTGGACACAAAGAGTGGGATTTTTCTGAATGGATTTTAGCCACCTAAAAGTCAGGTGTCTAGCCTAGCCTGATAGTCTGAATTTCCCTTGTAGTTGATGGAGGTATATACTCTTCTCCAGGAGACTGAGATAACTATGTCATATAGGTGGAATGTATACATTTATACATTTATTTGTACTTGACTTTATTTATTGGCTTGATAGGGAGCTTTGGCAGCTAAACTATATCAGATGACACATTTTACAAAGTTAGGCTAACTGAGGGAATCCTATCATATCAGAAATAATGACCAGCAAAGGTGTGAGGAGAGCTGGAGATGGGGGATTTCAAGTTAAAAATAGACACTATGCAATAATTAGTAACAGTTGGAGACACAAACTAGCACTGAACAGTGCTGGTTGGTCTCATTTTGAATTCTTCCAAAAGGGAAAGATTATTTTTGAGGTTAACTATTAGTTCAGAGCCAAATTTCAGCTAAAGAGAGCTCCAAGTCATTTTGCAATGACTCTAATAATATTGCTTCAGAGGAAACTGCCTGGCTATTTAATAGACAGTGCTTCACAGAAAACTGTGGTGACTGGGAACTGGAGTCCAGAATACTGTACTGAGGGCCGTTATTTTTCAATGCCTAGATAAAGGTTTATTGGAAGTCACTGATCTTGTTCCTTAATTTCTAATAGGGTCCATATGACAGCCATAGAAGAAATCAGGGAAACAGGGTGAATTTGAGAGTTCCGAGATCTGTCTGAAATCTCTTTTGGACAAGGTATGCTAGGAAGATCTGGCCCCAAGCCTGGTGGAACAGTATCCAGAATAACATCTCAATGGCCGCAAGCCATGGACAAGAGCAAGGGAATGACATCCATCTTCTGACCACATAGACGTGCTCTATATTTTCTTCTCTCCTTTAGCAATTTTTCCAGACAGGGTCTCCCTATATATGAATGGGTAACCAGCAGACCATGGCTGAGTGGATGGTCAGTTTGGGACCATTTGTATAGCACTTGCATGAACATATTTTTTACCTTAAACATTTCTAAGAAGGTATCTTCCTTTAAACCCAGTAATATACATAATTACCATGGTGCACTTTGCTGTCATGACCAGGCCTGTTCATGTTTCTGAGGGAGCTTGTTTAACTGTAGTTTGGCTATTGCCATATCACACTGCAGAATATAGAGGGGCTTTGAAACATGGGTAAAGTCTGAAGCTGCGATGTCACCAATATGATGAATGTAACAGTAAATCAGTTAGGAGAAACAATATCTTCCTAAGAAGGTTTCAGCTTATCTCTGGTGAGGAAACTATGAATAATAAGGGCCAGATTTCACCCACCTGTGGGTTGCACTCTACCCAGGCCATCCAAAAGGCAAATAGAGTGAGTTGAGGAGAGGGAAAACATCTAGCACTGAATGCACACAGCCTCTGAAGTATTTTTCCCATAACCCAACACAAACATCAATGTATATAACTTAGTTTACACTTTCAGGGGATTCTGCAACTAGTAAATGAACAAATGAAAAATATTTTATTACATCTGTAACAAACCTTACTGTGAGTGATATATTTTAAAAAGTCTATCTATGTTAAGGTTTCATATTGTTAACTGTTAGCCATTAAAATATCAGTTACTAGTATGGTTTATTACAAATCAGTGAGCTGAACCCTTGCCTTGGTCCTGCAGCAAAAAACTTTTTTGATAGCTCTTTACAAAGAGCTAATCATGAGATTTCATCTAAGGGAAAGAAAATAAGTTAAGTCTTTCATTAAAGCATTCTATAAAAGAAATGCATATTGCAAATGGATTTCTCAGCTCATGGGTGCAGAACTGAAGTGAATTATTCATTTCCAACACAGCCTTCAAATCAAAACATTTCAGCATTCCTTACTTACTAACATCAGTGGATCGTGTGAACCAGAACGCTATGTTACAATAACCTCATGATTTTTAGGCAGAAGGATCCTTGAATAATATTTCAGTCTCTGCTTTTCCCTGGAAACTTCCTTACTTTCAACAGTCCTCCTCTACTTGCCAACAGTGACCTAACTCTAAAATTATTTGCTACATTTGAACAGGGAACAAAATTAACTCTTAAGAAAATGGGTGGCCTATACCATGAGCAAAGAGTGGAATGGGGTTCAGATGTATGTCCCGACTGGTGGCCTAGCAGGGCTTATAGTCTTTGTGAAGTCCCTCTGGCCAGTGAGAAAGCAGAGGAGCTACCTTGGCTGTATAATGCTGTTATGATGTTTTGTCAGCTAATTGGATTCCTTTTCATATATTTCAAGAATTGCCAGAGCTGTGCTTTGTCATTAGTTTGCAATCATAACTTTTCAGGGTGGGAATCGGGCTTAAGCATATACAGCACAAAGTAGTTCCTCCAGAAAGAAGCTTTAATGTAGAGGACACAAATTTTTAAATGTCTCTACTATATACACTTACCCAAGTGTTTGTTTTATTAGTACTGGGGAAATAGATCATTTCGGGGAAAAGAAGGAGGAGAATTTCTTGCTGTAGTTTGCAGGGCACATTTTTTAGATTTGAGAACTGCTCAGACATTCAGTCAACATCATCCTCTGAAGGCGCTTAGGTTTTGGCAGGTACATTTATCCATGGAACAACACACAAAAAGAAACCCTGATGGTTTGGAAGGGGTCAGTGGAGGTCTGAAGGTTAACTTAAGACAAAGATCCTGAGGGAAATTATTCTTAATGAAAACTGACACATATATGCCCCTGACAGCCTTAGAAAAAACAAACATATATTTCATCTGAATCTCAAAAAGCTCAAATATTTAAGCTGTGCAACAAACCCTGAACAAATTTTGCACTGAATAGCGTTAGCTGCCAAGGAAAAATTAATTCACACACTTTTTATTCCTACTGCTCTGGTACCCAGCGGAACTGTTTTACATTTATCTGACCCCATGCGATAGCTTTCTTTCAAAACCACTGGATTTAATACATTTTCATAAAGAACAATTTGGAATGTTGCCCAGTCATTGTCTAAAATGAAGCAAGAACAGAACCTTTAACACAACATGTGCATATACTATCCCCACATTGTGTATGAACGCAAGAGCAGACATCCTTTAGAACCAATAAAAGCTATGTCTACCTAATGAGCTCCAAATGGTATTTCTTGCACGCTCAAATCTCCCGCTTAGCTCCATGGGCTTTTTGCAAGTGTAAAATAAGCATGGTAAATGTAACTAACTATAGGCACATATTTATACTAAAGTATGGCATCTCTTACTGCAGATCTGTTTACCGTAACAACAGGAACAACATGCAGTTTTCCAGAAGTTATGCAAAGAGTCCCACTGAACATGAACTGGATACTGTTCTTACAAGTCTCTTAATGAGAAGACTGTGTCTCCTATAACTAAGATGAGTCTTTATTATAATAACAGATAAGCTAAGACAGGAAGGCGCTTGAGAAAGGCAGAGCTAGGTGTATGTCTTTCAGTAGGTAGCTATGACAGAATTGACTCACTAATTAAAAGAGGTTGAATGCTTCAGGGATATTACAATGCAGTGCAGCCCTTACAAGATCAGATAGCCTTACGAGATGCCTATCATATTGCCCAATGTGCCATTACAGATCTCAGACACATTAAGCAAAGCATGCTGCTGGTAAAAGCCTATGGCAGTCAGAAGGCACATTTTCATAAAGAGGGCAAGAACTGTTGAGTGTGATGTCTGATAGGAGTTATACTGGTTTGTACCAGCTGAGATTCTGCCTGTAATCAGCACAATGTTCGTGACTGATGACAGCATCTTCAATGGCTGGGAGCTGCACAGTGTTTGTTCATCCCAGCCTGGGTTAAAAGGGAATGCTGTTAATGTTTGCATCACAAGGATGCCCAGAGACCTGTTCTAATGTCACAAGTCCATTCTGCTGCCCTCCTGAAGAGTTTATTTTCTCAGTAGGCTTATCCTTGGAAGGGTGTGAGAAAAGCAGAATTACTGTCTGTAACAGAATCTCAATTGGAAGCTGAGACAGTTTAAAAACTTTCTACATCTGATTATAGGAGATAAGACACTTTTTCACTAGAAGAATAAAGAACTACTGGAGTAACTTATCAAGACTGAACCCTTTATTTAGAAGTGATTTTAGTTAAAGCAAGATTTGAGTTGTGAAAGTAAAAAATACTGAAAGGAAGCAGGCTAACAAACTTCAAATGTGAAATGTAAATGCAACTGAAAGCTAGAAAACAAACTTTTCTCTGCATCTATAAGGACAGAAACTAGTTGGTTTAAAGTGTGTCAATAAAGGCTCAAGAGAAGCGTTATAACATGGAAAAAGATGGAGCAAAAAGGTATAAGAAACACTATCAGTGGTGATTTGTAAGTACAGGTTATATAAACACCTGTTAAAAATGGTTTAGGGATTCTCTGAGCAGGATGAAGGACTGCATTGCCTCCACATTCCATCTGATACTCTCCTTCCATTCTCTGGTGTCATATTGCCTGTGTTATAACAGAGGTCAGACAATATGCTCCTCGCTATCCCATTATAGCTCTGTATCTGCAAGCATCCAAAGAGGTCTGCAGCTCTGCTGGGAGCTGAAGGCAAGTCTCCGAGTTCCAGTCCAGGACATGACCATAGAAACTGCCACCTGTTTTATACCTGTTTTTGCAACTGTGGCTGTCTACCTCAAAAAAAAAAAAAAAAAAAAAGAACTTGGCACCTTAAAATTGGACTTAAGGTAAAGTGTCTACGTTCACAAATATGACGGTGCATGTTGCCATTCAGCTGGTGCTTAGCTCTGAAGGCACCTCAGGTTTTTTGGCATCTTCCTTCTTATTTTACTGCTTCCAACGTGCATGTCTTGATTTATCTTGCTTCAGTGTCCTAAAAGGCTGCTGGTGAGTATGCCCCAAAATGGGCACAGAGCCCATTTGATACCTATGTTCAAGTGAAGCTCTGAAAGTATTTCTGCCCATTTCCTGGAAGGACCAGGATCCCTGTAAATAACATGAACTTACAGGACTATCACAAAATACATTCATGCTTAATTCTGATTGTTAAAGGAAGGCAGTTTGGAAGTTGTAATGTATTTCCTTCCTTCCTTCCTCCCTCCCTCCCTCCCTCCCTTCTTCTCCCTCTCCTCCCTCTCCTCCCTCTCTCTTTTTTTCTGTTTCTGTAATTATTAAGAACATTGTTAAAGATGAGGCAAAAGAAGGAAGAAAAAAATTTGTAGGAAACAAATAACTGACAGAGAGAATGAGGCAGAACAGACATGGTTCTGTAGCTTGTTTGGAGGGAAGAATCTTGGATTCCTTGCCTATGATTATTTTTGTATTTAACATAAATTGTCCTTGCCTATAATTATTTGTGTATTCAATATAAATTGACCAGTAAGAGTCCTGAGAATGAAATCCAGGATTACTTGCCCCATGCGGGTCCTCTACTCACAAGGCTGTGTAATCAAGTTCTCTTTCTGTTCTGAATTCCTTTCCACATACCAACACAAATTCAGCTGGAGAAGTAGAGTGCCTCCTTTACCGGGGATGAGCATTGTAACTGCGCTACTCCTTTTTTGGAGCTAACCCCAGGTCCTCTTAAGGGGATTTGCATTCTCTTCCTGAAAATGGAGGAAGTCGAGGTGTATTTCACAGCAGTATTGCAAAGATGTGTATCGACACAATTAATTTTACAAACAATAGTATACTGTAGTGTAGATATATATGTGACTTATAGTGGATCTCTTATACTAATTCCAGATGGTGCAGAATAAATTTCTTAAAAACCTACTATTGCTTGGAATTTCAGACACTGAACTTCCTGTTAAAAGCATCTGCAGATATGTATGTGTATGCATGTAGTGTGTTTACAGAAGAAGAGATGATTAAAAGAATGTTATTAATCCAAATATGTTTTTCTTATTTAATCTCATCCTCAAGCTCACTTTATATTCTACACACAACTGGCAGTAATTCCAGCCCAATAACAATTTATGGTATCTTCATCTGCTCTGTGCATGATGATGTTTGTGATAAGACTTACATTGTTTTCCTGTTCAACAGCCTCTCCTAATAATGTGAACATGCATCGAACTTTCTGTGGCAATCTTCACAACTTTCTTATCACTGGTGCAACAAATACTTATTCCTTGTATCTGGTAGGTGGGTATACAGCCAAGTTCCCGCTTGGCCCCAGCTCTATTTTCCTGTATTCAGCTGTGATATCTCTTCTGAGGAGATGGTGACAGTGCTGGTAAATGATCTCTGTCCTAAGCATTTTGAGGTTTGAAATACTTTATTCTGATTTAAAAAAAAAAAATTTTAAGGAACCATGGAGTATATGTATGATTGAGGTATTTCAGCTTTCTTGCAGAAAAGGCTGTCTTCTTTTAAGCTGTGAAATTGGAAGATGGTGTTTGCCATTGCAATTAACTTCTTAAAGCCTTTTAAAGTAAATTGACTTTAAAAATATTTTCACCTTTGTCTTAGTAATATAGTCATAGAAAATAGGGCTGGAAGGTGGTCAGCCTGGCCACCCTGTTTCCTGAAGACAAGACTGACTGCATCTCAACTGTTCCTGACAGATGTTTGGTAAACCAGTTTTTAACAATGTCAGTGATTGAGATCCCACAACCGTCCTAGGTGCTAATGAGGAATTTCTAATTTTAGGTGTCTTTATAGTTCAGACAATTGCATATCAACAATTTAAAAAGGTGGCTTAAAAGGAAAAGCCTTTTGAAAATGGGATAAGGACTTTTCTCTCAAAAAATTTAATTCAAATCTTGAGATGAAAAATATTACATCTGTTGTTGCCACCATTAAAATATTTTCTAAGGCAAGTAGCTGTTTTATTTTTTAGGCTTTAGATCACCCAGTTATAAGGAAACAATTCAGGTTCCTACTGGACAACAGCTCCAAGAAAAACACAAGGCTACTCTTAAGTGCAAGCTACAAAACAGAGCTTATGGAGTGTGCTCTGTCACGTTGTTCTGAATCATTATTTTGCTCTTGCATCACCCCAGGACCCACAAGTTTCTTTAGGTGTGTAAGTAAAACAAACCAGCTCTTATTCATTGATATCTAGATGTGTGCATTTTCAAGTGAGCAGCCTCTCACTTCTTCGATATTAGTGAAGAAAGTTGATTGGATTAGTAAGCCTCTGGTGAACATGGGAAAAGAACCAGTGCAGTTAAATAGAACATCTAAACAAACACACGTCTGTATTCACTGAATTATACTTCCCTTAAAAGACAAATCCTATCTTCTTAAAGGTGAAAGAAAATTTTATTCTAATACATAGAAGAAAGTTATATTTTTCTACATTATTATAGCATGAGCAACTGTGAATCATCTATACAACCTTGGGCTGTGACATTAGATCAAATCTATTTCTTGCTCGATACCTTCCCTGAAATTTTGCCTACCATCTTTTCCACAACAAGAGTTTGGTACGTCCTAATTTTCAAGACTTCTAATCTGTGATTGCAACAGGTCAGGATTTCAGCTTTTCATTTAGCTGGGAATGAGAGTTGACCTGCCTGCCCTTAAGTATTTATTTTAGCTTTTCAGGTGGAATATCAAGCTATTGCAGCAAAGTTGAATTTTTCCCTGTCTTCCAGTTGTATTTTTTTCTTGAAACAAAAAAGACACAAATTTTCTAGCCTGGTCCACTGAAAACTTTATATATGAAAAAAGCTGAAAAATATTTTTCAGAGCTGTGTGGAACCAGGCACAGAACCTGTGCTCCATTGAAGCTGTAATCAGCTATTAAAAAAACCCACCACCAACAACAAACAAATCCTTTTGGGACTCTTCCATTCTCTGGTTTTGTCTTTTTCCTGCATTTGCTGTTTAAATCACACCTGTCATTTTAAAGCCTAACAGCATATGAAAAGCAGAGAAAGTAAATGGTGGTGATTGTAGTAGATTTTAGTCTTATAGGAGAGAAAAAAACACTGAAATCATTTAGTTTATAAGAGATAGTTGTGGTGGAGAGGTATGAAAGAGGTGTATACAGTTATCATTAACCCTTCTACTAGTACCTTCTGTTCAGATAAGTGGTGACTGAAGTTATGCACCATCACCTGTTTTGATGTGTTATTACTTTTTTAATAAAGCACCTATCTCTATAAAAAGGGCAGATATGATTATGAGAGAGTGTGGTGTGGGAGTTGTACCTCTTAACGCCTGGACAGGGACAGAAGATATGACATTTTGTGAAATCTCTTTTTGTATCTGTTGTCAGCTTTCTCTCTCCTGCTAGATAATGAGCTATGGGTATGACCCATGGAGAACAAAGTTGGAGAAATAGTAACTAGCAGCCAACTTGGCTGCTAACTCAAGTAAAAATGTGAGCCAACTAGCAAGGGCTGAGCATTTCAGCAAGAGGGGTAAGTACCCAACAGCCCCATGAGAATACCAAGGAGAAACATTTGTTCTTGATCGCTAGGCAGATGTTAAGGGATTAGTATAAAAGGGAAGATTTAATTAGGAACAATGCTTTGCAGAACAAGTTAGGACATATGAATGGATGGAGAAGGAGAAAACAATTCACCTTTAAGGTGTCAGTTTTATGTGTTTTTGAAGAACCATACTATATGTCTATGATGTTTTAAGTGTAGAACTGTGTAAGAGTCTGAAAGCAACAGAGAAATTAAAACTCGGGTTAAGAGAACAAATGCCGCTTGAACAACTTCAGGGACATCATCACCAAGGTAAAATAAGGTCTAACCCGAGAAATTCCTTATGTATTTTCTTTGGCATTACAAAAAATATGAGAAGGAAATAATGGAACTTACACATGTATTTGTAGACAGTAAGGTGAGTCTTGTTTAAAAGCACCTGTCTTGAAGAAGCTATACCTTTGTAACTGTCTAGTCCAGAAGATGATTAACACGTAGCCACAAAAATAGGCTTTGTTTCATGTGTTCATTTAAAGTGATAGCTCTTAGCATCGCTAATGCTAGCCACTCCACAATGAACAAGCAATGCCAGTTGTTTCATTCACAGTAGGCGCCATGTACTTGGATTTTGTCACCTGGGTAACAGTGCATGTATTTCTGTTTCCAAGGGCACTTCAGAAAGCAGTCTCTGCTGCTGTTATAAAGGACTTCCTATTGGACTTTCCCCTGCTTCTGTGTTCCACCATCTCATGCTGGTTCCAGTAATTCATATTCTTGTATTTTCAGCATTATTTCTTTCAACTTGAAACCTTTTTTAGGAGGTGTAAATCAGTGAATTCTGTGCTACCCCACTTTAAAGCTGGAACAAGGAACTACAGAGCTAGGTCTGCTGTCTTTTGAAAATTTTGGTGAGAAGTTCATGCTGGGGTATTGTCTGTTATGAAAAGTCCTAGAGAAGCTGTCAGAAATGAAAACAATATGCTCTGATGGAAAGAAGCTTCAATAAAAAACACTGTACAGTTTTACCTGTACAGTTCCAATAACAGTTTCTGATAGTGCTTCTTAACTATCTCAAAGCAGAATACAGAGGACCACTGTAGCTCTTGTTATTTAGCATTCATGTTCTGATAACACCAGAACGCCATGCTCAAGTTGTTTTAGGAGCTATTTAGCAAACACTCTGAATATGTACTCATATAGAAAACTGCAGAAAGATTCTTATTCTCTATTACATTTAAGAGAATGTTTCCATAAGTGTTTATTATCCAGATGATACTTACAGAGTTCGAGGGTGAACTTTTCGTCTTAGCATAAATTTGCACCCTACTGCAAGGTACATTCAGTGTCTCCTTACCAGACACTGAATTAAGGCTTGCAGGATTCGGCAGCTCATGCCTCTCTGCCCTCTTTGTTGCTGCTGCATGCAGCTAATTCCTCCTGGGAAAAGAAGCAGGCCATCAGTTTGTTTACCATCCAGTAAAGATACCTGGCAGTTTCCTTGCACAAAATGAGCTGCTCTCTTGTCAGGAAGATGTTTGATCCTCTCACAAGCTCTGCCATCTGTTGACTAAATATAGGCATGTGAAAGTTCAAAGTGTTACTGTGCATAATAACAGGCAGTGGAACAGTGCATAGTATCGACTGGTGGAATTAAGACACATACAGTCCCAATTATGCCAGAGTTACAATGCTGTTAGGAACAAGACAAACTCTTTTAAAAAGTCACTGCCTCAAATTTCTTTAAGAAAAAAAAATAAATCAATATTTTCTGTTGGTTGTCCCATGGATTTTATACTTAACTGCCAATTTAGCTTTGCCCACACAAAATTCATTCACAATCTTTTTAATTTACTCCAGCACTCTGGATTGACCCCTCCCCGCCAAAAAAAATCCTTAAAAATGAAGAGTTAAAGAGACACTGAATTACAATGAATAAGGTAGCAATTTTCAGTTTGTTTCTTAATCCCAGACAGACTGTGAAATATCTTGCACAGTTTAGTACTGATTAATGGGTTGGGGTTTTTTTCCATTTCAGTGTACAGAGAAAAAAACCTCCATATTATTCTGCTCATAAGCAAAATCTTCTCTAGTCTTTCTTGTAAGTGTTTGCAAATATTCAAGTAGACTTTTTTTAATTGTTGATATAAACTTATTCGTTACTATTTCCAATAGTAAGTGGAGCAAACAGTTTTGAGAATAAATGTTGCATAGGCACATCAGTGTTTAATATAGCTTATGAAGGAATTTTCAAAATACTCCTGTTAAGATCATGTTATTACATTATTAGCCTTTATTGGGCTAGGAAATGCCCATAACTTTGAAGCACTGATTCAGCAAGACGTTTAAACACTTGCTTTCCATACTCTGAACTGAGAACATGTGTTAGAGATTTGCCATACTGGCTCAGAATCTGTCACCGTTAAGCCATTATAAAATGTTTTGTTATTGTATCACAAGTAGTAATATAATAAGGTGAGATAACATTAAAATGAATGTTTATTATACCTCTCATAATTAATAGCATGATATGCTAATGAGACTTTCATTGTCTTTGTGTTTTGTGGTTTTGAGGGAATACTCATAGTTTCAGGACAGGGTTGTTGAAGAGATGTGATGGCAGTATGGTCCTAGCCCTGGGAAAGATTACAATCTCATTATTAGTCAAGGGGTAGCAAAAAGCAGGGGGAAGCTTATAGCAAACAAGGTGGAAAAGTAAAATAGGAGACAATTACTAGTTTAAAGTGGGGTCACAGACTACTACAAGTAGGATTTCTCTGACAACATAGAAATCTGTATGAGTGGCACATAAACAGTCTAGCTGATGGAATATTTTAACTAGTGTAGGACTTTCCTCATGAATTTTAGCCATGTGTATTTATATATCTTCTAAATGAGTTGCTTATATGTCCTCTATCATCAAGAGACGGAGGTATGTCCAAAGGATGTTTATTTCCATATTAAAAAAGGTGTGTAAGATAGGAGTCATGGATTGTTCTCAGCAGCTGCCTATCTCTTTCCAGTGACTTAAGAAAAGCACAGAGGACTAATTAAGTTTAGATAAGTTGTAGACAGCTCAGGTTGTCTCAGCAGAATCCAACCCTTAACTTGCAGCTTATTTTAATGATCTGATGATTGAAATATCAGTGACTACTCTGATAATTTCATTGTCAGAGCAAATGGAGATCTGATTCTTTCCCCCAGAGGTGTGCTTTAAGGAATAACTGTGCCATAGTTCACACATACACCCTCATAATAAACAGATATGAATTGTGACCTGTGGAGCTTTATCAGTTATTTGCTAATGGATGAGGATTAGCATACAATATGGAGAACTACTGATCCATTCTAGCAAGAAGAAAGACCTCTACTACAGTATAAATCCAGAACAAATGATTGCTTTAGTTTGATACAAATTTATAAACTGTATCCTTCAAGCTATTCAACACAAATATATATCTGCAGGCACCAGAAATCCTTGTAAGTCATCTGAGTTCTGTCAATGCTCAAAGTACTGCTCATGAGGAGTTTGTGATCCCAATTTCAACATTAGTTTGCTAAATGACTTTAACTAGTCACTCTCCATCACACATTCCTTATTTTCCCACCTGTATGCAGGAACTAGGAGTCATTACTTCTGTAACATGCCTTAAGATCTTGAGCTAAAAAGCACTTTGTAGAAGATGAGTAATTATGATGTTACTTACGCAAAATACTAACTTGCTCATTTTCTGCTAATACAGGTGACGTTCTCAAGCTTCAGAGCTAAGCAGTTCAGCTCATGCACCACTAATGTAAGACAAACACCACAACCAAATATAAAATATAAGATTTTGCTGCTGTAATGTCACCAGAGTGCTAGGGTGATGCCCGTTTTCTTGATTCAGGCATAAAATACTGATATCTGTTGATTTTTAACAGCATTTGGTTGGGTGGGAATTTTTTTCTCTTTCCTAGAGGAAAAAGCTAATGGTCCTTAAAGCAAATTTTATTCCTCTGTGGCCTGACTCCATTATTTTTCTCTTGGCCAAATTTTATTTGTCTGCTGACGGGACATACTTTAAAAAATTATTATGATGTTGATATTCTTGCAGAAAAGTCTTGCATGCTGTTAACAGATGACAAAAGGAGATAAAGAGCAGGGAAAACAAGGTTAGTGTGAATTGAAAAATGATGTAATATTATGCTATGTTGTTGCTTTCTGTGGCAATCTTTTTTTCTGGTTCATACAACAGTCAACACAGATGACTATCCTTATACTTCTGTGGCCCAGACTATTCAAAATGGCTTCCTGGTTTGAGGTTATTATTTTGAATCTGCACTTCATTATACCCAATATTTGCATATGTAATTCACTTAGGTATTTATACTGACCCCAGGGAAATGCCCAGTGAAGATTCACTGTGACTGAGTTTGAATGAATAATGAAACGCTAATGGAAAAATGTGGGCCCACCTGATAGCAACTGAACTTTGCTCACCATAAAATGGGCTGACTCAACAATCTCTGTAAAAAATTTGTTCCTATACCATAATTAGAACACATTAAGTTTTGACTGTAATTTTACATATGTAATACAAGTAAGTCTCCTAAAACTGCTTCCTTCAAATTTTATTGTTTGATTTCTATTCATAGGGCATGAGGGTGGTGTAGAGATCACTGGGTTTCCTTCTCCTTTTAACTATAGCAGAGTAGAAGGGGAAGTGTAGTGCCACCCTTCCCTTTCCTTATTTCTTCAATAATGATAGTGATTCAAAATTGCTATCTTAAAATTCAGATTATACAGGGAGGACGGAATCTAACCAATTCCCAAGTGAATTTCTGACTGAAATAGCAATGATGGTTAGGTACTGCCTATTTTGTAATTATCACTGATAATACTATTCAGATTTTTGCATTGCTTTAAAAAAAAATAAATTAAAAAATGGGTAAGTCTACACACTCTATTACAGCCAGACTACTGGTTCGTACATTGCTCTTCTCCCATTCTAAGCTTGCCAGCATCATACCTGGTACCATATAGCTGCATTATTTGAGAACTGTGGCCAAGCTGATAAGTTCTACTGTATGGCTTGTCTCATAGGCTTGAGTGTACCAGTATGACAGCGTGGCTGCCATCTTCACATCTCCCGAGTGTCCCATTCCAAGAACAGGAACAAAAAATTCCCTTCCCACCAACAAAAAGTACCCTTCAGCAAGCGTGACATGAAGGAGGTGTGTGTTATAGCTGCCCTTACCTCATTCCACTGTGTCCCCCATCGATTGTGGCTAGGGATGCCAATCCTCTCACTTTGGTGGGAAGTGCTGAGAGGGTGACTATTGAAATGTTGTTTAGTACTGGTAGGAAAAAGCCTTGGAATAGCACAACATGAGATCAAAAACATTTCAGGATGATTACAAAGAAACAAGAAAGGGAATACATCTTTCTCTGCAGGGAAATTAGCTAATATACAAACAAAATGAAGCACAAGGGAATTTGCTGCATGTGCCAACTACAGGCGTAAGACATGGATTGCAAAGGCACAGGTGAACACAGGTTGGGGAAGAATTTGGAGGAGAGGCTTTAGTTTCAGACATGCCAGATTCCCTTGCTCTGTGGACTCTGAGAAGACAGACAGCAGAGGGACAGTAATGGCGAACGCAGCCCTACAACCCCCAGGGTCAGTTGTAGCGACCTGCCATGAAAGAAGTTAGAAGAATATTTGGTTGTCAGTAGCTCTTATTTGTCCTTGCCATATGTTACTTAGGTTGTATTTTCTTTAACTATCTATCTAAGTAGCAGCTCAATGAGCATCTGAAAGCACAGGAGCTGATGGAAGGAATGAGCTTGGCATTGCTAAACTCTACCCTTTCTCCTCTCCTGATGCACTGGGATCTGAACTGTTGAGCCACTCTGCCCTCTGCAAAGACACCTCCAGCAGCTTAGGGCAAGGCACAATTCAATAGTTAATTTACAGAAGAGAATAGCTAAGAGGATCACTGAGCCCCAGTAACACAAAGCTGGCAATGGACTTCCAGCCCACTGGAAGGAATTCAGTTGTGCTCCGTCAATGCAAAGCATCCAGAGAATCACTTTAAACTACTATGCCTCAGTCACGCATGAGGCAGAGTTTAAAAAAATATTGTCCTACCCAACACTTCTTAGGTTAAAAGGGTGGCTTTTTCTGGTGAATATTATTTTAAAAAGACAATTATGTCAATATTTTTTTCCTGGAAACTAGGTGCAAAAAGGCAAGCTTTGTTTCCAAACCTCCAGGTCATGAATGAATGGTATTTCTGTTTCCAAATAACTCCATGTTTTTTCTACAAAACTGTCAGAGATGTGTTAGCATGCTATCCTGATGTCATTTTCAGAAAGGAGAAAATGACAGTGGACCAAACATATACTGAACCTTACCATATTCAACATAAGACATCTACCATACAGGTTCAGTCAGTGACTCCTTGTGGTGATTTCTATGAGCCATTTTTCTTCATAATGAGAGTTAGACTGACTGCAGCAGCTAAGCAGGTAATCCAATGATCTGCGTGAGGTATTTTTATTATTCACAAAACTCAGGGAATACAAGATCAAAACCAAACTACAGCTGTTTTTGACTAAGTGTAATTCAGGCATTGAATTACAATAATGTAGTCTGTTTTACAAGAGTAACATTTCAATCCTCCACTAAACGTGCACATTTCTACTGTACAAAAGACATTCGCCCCCGACTATGAGGGATAGCACATTTCCTTTTAAGGTAGTCCATTGCCTTTTAGTAGAAAGCAGTATCAGTCCCAGTTTTTCTCTTCCATGTGCTCTAGACTTTGTGTTTTCCCTCTTTAATATACTTAATAACCTCATTATACTGAGGTAAGGATACCCTTAACATAGGATTCCTTATGCTCTACCTATATTTTTCTGAACTCAAGTTTCATTAATTTACTCCTTAAACTACCTGTAAAAGGTTCTGCTTATATCCTACAAATAGTTGTAGATGTTTAAGATATCATTAGTCACCATCTGATCAAGTTACATTTGGAGTCATTCCAGTGAATTTAGATTGTTAGGGCCTTGCCCTGATTTATCAATGACTGCTGATGTGTTCAGAAGCATACATAATATTCTTGCTAGTAATATTTAGCCATCTGTAGTCTTCTTTGAGCTATCTGTAAAAGCATGCTAAACAGCTCTTGACTAGCCCTTCCTGTTAAGTCACCAAATAGCCACTCATCTGACTATCTGATAGAGAGTGTTTTTTTGTTTTTTGTTTTTTGTTGTTGTTGTTGTTGTTGTTGTTTGGTTTTTTTTAATCAAAACTAGGTTATTTTGCTCTTTCCTAGTATGGAGGGATTGTTGATAAAGGATGTGCAGTCAGTTAGTGAAAAGAATATTCCTTTTCAAGAACTAATATTCTCTCTTCATCTTACTCAGACAGTTGTCAATGGCTTCAGCTGTAACAAGTCAAATGATAATTTCAGCATCTCCCAGTTGTCTGCCTCCTCCCTGTGTGAAATGTTGATATGTCACTACTTTTAATTTACAGATTTTCAGACTCTATAGTCAGTGATCAAATCAGATTATATTAATTTTTCAATTATAATTTTATGCAAGCATTTTATTAACTCAGGCTGCATCTGGAACTCTTGGTAGTAAGTGAGATGTGACTTGAAGTTTCCTGATAATAAGGAAGATGCATGAAAATATTATTTGATCTACCATAGCAGAACAACACAGAACATCAATTATATAGTGCTTTTTAGATATTAACCATATAATGACAAACTCCCACCTTTCCATTTTTAGATTGCCTTTTTAGCTTTGAGGATGATGCAGTTAAGGCATCTTTTAAAAAGTACTACTCCATTAATGGTAAAAGAATCAACTTTTTCTATCTCTAGTTCTTACACTGAAATATGGACTGATGTTATCTGAATGAGGATCAAAAAATGACAAGTCTTCAGGTCCTTCAGGAGAGGATGAATTCACACAATGGAAGATAGATCCACACATTTTTTTGTGGTGGATTTGTCTGTTATCTGCAATAACATTTTTGAATATTTTTGCTGATCAGACCAATATTTTCCATCCTGTATCTTGCTAGAAGATAATTCAAGAATAATTGTTACACAGTTCTCTACCAGCATAGAAAGGAGAGAAGAGATTCTTACTGTTAGAATTTCTAAAAGCTCAAAAACTTGGGTTCTTTCAATTTTGAGCTTCATTTTTCTCATCTGTATATTACTGTGTATTGCACTGTGTAAGACAGGTGATTTGAGATGTAGCTGCTCTTTGTAAGCAATGTTGCGATCCTCGTATAACAGCAGGAGTAATTGCTATTACATGCAATAGCAGTGCAGAATGACTGATGAATTAATGTCTTTTTACCCACTTCTCCAGCCAGTTCAGTTACCAGTGTTTTGTCTTTCTAAGTCAGGAAGTGAAAGAAAGATCTGACTGTCCTTCTGCTTTAGAAAGAATTTTAAAAAGTGGAAATTAATGTTCTCAAAGTGTAATGCTACCTGAGTGACAGGGTTTTTGCTTCCAAACTAAATGATATGCATGGTCTGTTGCCTAACATCCAATTACAAAATGTGGTTATCTGTTAACACCTATCTACATACAAACCATATTAATTTTAACCTAGTTTTCTCTCTGGGGCAAAGGATAAATTATATAAAGCACACTGTTGTGTAACAAATACATTATGTTCTCTAAAAGCTGCCAGTCTCCAATACAGGCTTTACAGCTCTGAAGAAGGTCATGCAATACTTTCTCTGGAAGAGTAATAGCACTAAACACCCTTGGTCTTCCTAATTTTCAAATGTGTATGACAAATGAAACCACAGATATAAAGTAAGTACAGTATCATAAGAGAGGTGTGTACACACACTCTCCAAATTTTACATATATACATACATATATATATATATACATAAACAGTTTTATCAGGAAACTTTTGTGTTTGGCCAAATATGTTTTCCTTGCACCTCTAGCTAAGGAAAATATCTCTACCCCTATTTTAAAAAAATAAAGAGAAAGAGAGTGAGGGAGAAATGTCCAGACTTCTAGCTGAGAGAACAGTTTGCAGGCATGAAATCCAGAGTCTTGAAAACCAGAATGTAAATAGAAAAGAAACTGAAATCTATTAGTTTTAAAAAATTTCATCCTTTAAAATAACATTTCAGGAACCCATCCTTACCTGCAGTGACTTAGGAGCCTGACTCACTGTACAGGATTTATAAACTGATGATAGGGTATTATAGAATAGAAGAAACGCTCTTGATTTTTTGTAGCTGAATAACACAGAGGAAACATTAAGTAATCTGTCTAGTGAAGGACAAAGGTGTCTGAAAGTTAGCACCAGTCTACAACTGTTTGGGTCTGGACCAGCATTAAGACTTTCTGCTGTTTCCTGAAAATCCTTCCCAATTAGGTGTATGGGAAGAGTTACGGGGATTAGTATCCCAAACAAATCAAGAACCTGAGCAAGTCCTGGATGTGCAACAGAAGTGTTGAAAAGAGGTCTCATGGCCTCTATGGAGTTTAAGTATGCCATTCCAGGGTGCAAGGAAGTGCTGCCTTATGCTTGCAATCCTATTTTAGTGGGACAGAGTCTGACCAGCCTATATGTTTTTCCTTTGGAAAAATGTCACAAGAATTTTAGTAGTTGAAAATCTTTTCCATCCAAATTCCCTTTGAGTTCCTTTGGCAATAAAATGCATGAAGAGAGTTTCACAGATGATGAAATAACATACACACATAATTTAAGATTATTACACAGTTTAGAGAGCTGCTAAAATTGTTACTTACTGACAGTTTGGTGAAATATTAAGAAATGTGGCCCATTTCCTGCAGAAGAGAAGGAGCCTAATTCCAAGAAAAATTGCAACATGTAAATGAGCAGCAACTGAGGCTTTCATTTACTCCTTATGCTGTCCTCTTTCTCTTTTCTCTCTTCACCATTTTTCTAAATCACATTAATTTTCTCAGGTGTTACAATGCTTTTAATCATATATGTTCCATTACTTGTACATTTTTTCATAAATCAATGTACATCTTCTCTTAGGTAAGGATGGATCTCAGAGAATTTGTTGGAATTCTGTGTATTTGCAGACTCATTCTGTCCCTTTGCACATATTTTAGTTTTGTTTTAGGTTTCTTTTTGATACAAAAGTATGGCATTTCAACACTTAAAGAGAAAATAATGTTAAAATACTTATGTACCCTCTATAAAATAAGGGTATCCACAGATTTTTTAAAACAACTGGTTTAGGGAAATTATCCACTTTCTGATTAGTAGTTTAGTTTGCCGGTTTAGACCTCAGTCTTACAAGCTATACACATTATTTTTACCCTATTCAGTAAAGCATATGGATAAATATGATGTAATAACTAACTTGAGATCAATTTAACTAGAATAATTCTGTAAGATAGGCAGAAAAAGATAATTCACTAGAGTATAGGTAAAAATAATATCTAACTGCAATGATAGGGTCAAGTTTGTAGTCTTAGCATTGTTTCCCATAGGCTTTTATCTGGTGGGTTTTTTGGCATAGAATCAAAGGCTAGTTTAGGTCAGAATGGACCTCTGGATGTCATCTAACCTAAGCCCCTGTTCAAAGTAGGTCTAATTAAAACCTGCTTGTTCAGGCCCATGTCCAGATGAGTCCTGAATACCTCCAAATATGAAGATCTCACAGCCTCTCTGGGCAACCTATTGCAGGGTTTGACCACCCTCATGATAGGTTTTTTTTCCTTAGATCTAATTGACATTTTCTATTTCCCAAGTTGTGTCTGTTGCCTCTTGTCACGTCACTGCACTGCGAAGAGTGTGCTCTGTGTTCCCTACATCCTTGCATTAGTTATTTTGCAGACAGCAATAAGATCTCCCCTTAGCCTTCACTTCTGAAAACTGAACAGATCCATTTCTCCTCTCCTCAGAAAGCCTCAGTTCCCTAACCATTTCGTGGCTCTCCACTGGTCTTGCTCCAAAATGCTGATGTCATTCTTGTCCAGGCTTAAGATCGAACAGTCGCTTGTCAGTCACTTCTCCTTTAATATTATCTTTGATTTTCCTCTGCTGATGATTTCTGTGTCCTTGGAAATTGCTGGATGCTTTGTGCCACATTTCTTCCATATAAGCTGTTCAAACACTGAGCACAGAATGTTCCCTGCACCTCGATTACACCTTTCCTATGAGTTTCTCCATTCAGAAAATAGTTTTTTCTAGAAGTAGCAATGTTTAACTTCTGCACTGGTGGAAGGCTTTTCTGTGCTGCAAAGTCTCTTCCCCATCACCTCCTTCACTGAATCTGGAATGCCTTTAGGGTCAGATGTAAAAGTTCTGAAATGAAAAGTTAATAAGGAATTCAGTCAGAATTTTTTTCTAGAACTCTTGCTCAGCCCAGGGGAGATAAAACTCGTCTTAACTCAAGTAGCTAGAAACAGGGAGTGCTTTTTGTGAAAATACCACATGGTAATGGGATAATAACCATGCCTGTAACACCCATAGTAAGCTCCATCTGTTGCCTGGGCTTTTGGTACCTTCTTTCCATTGTGTCCACATTAGACAGGTTTCTTGATTGTGTTTTCATAAAGAATTGAGCTAAATTTTTTTTCATTCCCTTTTTTTCCTGTCTGTCATCCACATACTGCTATTCTTCTACTCATCAGGGGATCATAAAGCCATAACCTCCCATCTTATTAACAATAGACTTAGTAATTAGTTAATATAGAACACTGACAGGCATCATTACACAACAAATGAGTTCATATTTTAATCCCTTAACACATCATTTATCTTACTCATTTACAAATCCACATTTCACAACTCAACTTACACATTATTTTATCAGTGAGTTATTTCTTTGAGCATTAACTTTTTTGTTATTCACTAAAACAGATACCTGGCATTTAATAAGCCCTACATATCCTTATCAACATCCATAACAGGTCTGATGATATAGCTTTTTACTAGGACAAAGGGCTCTACTCTTGCCAGGCTGCATTTGGGATGGGAAATTTAGTCCATTAATCAAGCATCTATAATAGCAGCACTGACAGTACCAGAGCAGACAGAGGATAAACATCCTATTGACTCCCTGAATTATCTGAGAACAGGAATAGGTAAGCACAATGAGGTCTCTGAAGTGACTTTTTCACTTTTGTTGCATTTCTCCCATTTTTCACCACCTTTGAATACTTGTCCCAAATGCACAAAAAGCTGTTCCAGATCTTGTACTGGAATGAATGAGACAAGTAGGAACTCGAGGAATTCAAGGTCAAGCCCAAGGCAAAGATTAAAGCAGAAGCTTTGTTTTTCATTTACATTTTAGCTCCACCTCAACTGAATCAGATGGAGCAACCAAGGTAATCAGCTACTTTACAGAATTAATAGTCAGAAAGAATCTGGCTTACTCTGCTGTGAGGGCAGATTTTTCCACACTTGATTCAACAGAGAATGTATTTGTGGAGAGAAGCCAACTCAATGCTTACTTTTAAGGACTGAAGAAAAAAAGAATTTTTTTTCAAGTGTGACATTAACCCTTTAGCTTTATATTATGAGAACGGAAAGATACAATGAAGCATATATTGCATAGTACTGTGGTTTGTAGCTAGATTCTGAAATTTCCCAGTCTCTTCTAGCACAGACTGATGTCACCCACCATTGCATAAAAATGCAAAGACTTGAGAACTTTGGGTGAAATTTTTGCTCCTTGCTACCTTGACAGCTAAAAATTTCAGTCTCTACTTTAGTCTGGAGCACAGTAGAACAAAGTAATTAGTTCTTTCCCTGCACGCAGATCCTACACACGCTCAGCTTCTCTACATACTGGCTTCATACATCCTTTCCTAATGTTCCCTTGTAAGGAAACACATACTCACATACCTGCAGAGTGTAACTGAATATGATATTCACAATCTTTTCCTTTGTGCCTTGCCCTCCTTAATGTTTTACCAGATTTACCAGCCCTGCCAAAGCCAACTTCTGACCTGCTTTTAATTTAGGTTAGGCTATCAGGACCGCCCAGGACTCACCCTTGTAGTCAGAAGTAATCGAAGTAAGGCAGCACTAAAGCCATGTATCTTTACCATCACCCAGACTTGGTGTCTGGGCTTAAGTCAGGCCACAGGAAAAGAAACCAATAGGCTTGTGGTTCTTGTTTCTGAGTAGATCTGAGATATCAAAAGTTTGGTTATATTTTTGCAATGGCATTTTGGTTTGGAGAAGCTTCCAGTAATTCCCATTAACAAAGAGAGCTCCAAGGAAAAAAATAGGCCAGTAAAACCTAAGATATTTTAAATGCAATTCACCATGACCAGCCATATGGTTTACACTATTAACTGCATCTTCCATCATTCCAAGAACATGCAATCTAAATTTGTCAGCACTGGGCAAAAAACAGTGCATAGCTATAGCCAAGTCATTGGGTACAGAAATATTGGCAAAGTTAGAAAAACACATCCCATTCTAGGATCTTGAGTCATGTAAATATATCTGTTGGTAAGACAGCATATAATTTTAACTAAGGATTATATATATATCGTAGAGATATGACTTTAAATTAATTCTGTGTAATCCAATTCTTCATTCCTTATGGATAGGATGCCAAAAAAGGCTTATTAATTCCAGGGAGTGGATCCAAGATTTCTTGGTGTTCATTTCTTAATATTGGTGGACACAGGGATGCTAAGAGCAAGCTAGTAGTGAACAGAGTCATCTGAAAGCCAGTACCATCATGGGCCAGCATCAGCACTTGCTAAGCAATAATACAGTTCATGGAAGAAAGCCTCTTTAATCTTACAGTTCTAATAAGAAACAGTATGAAAGAGTAAATCACACAGGAGGTATTCAGCTAGGGTCAAATCTTCAGTTCCAGGAAAGATTCAGAATACCTCCACATGGTCATAGACATAAAAAATACATAGAGAAAAATGATTTTTTAATTATGAATGTTCTTTCGGAACCAAAAAAGAAATTACCAAAAGAATATTTGAGACAAAACCAGTAGCATAGGTATGAATAATTTGTCATTTCAGAGCATACAGTGTTCTTTATTCTTTCTTTTTGCCATCAGTAGCAGGCACTGTTGCATGCATTTGCTCTTTGCTTTGCCAATGAGTCACTGGATAGCTATCTGCATTCCTATTGCTGGGTCACTGCTTGCACAGTGGTAGAAACTGTACTTTCGTTGTGATGGACATTTTGCACAGGTATAAGATTCCACTTCCTGGGCAACCTTCATGTATATATTGAAATGATAAGAAAATTTACAGTCTGTGTAATTTTAGTCTCTCAGAATCTCTCTCACATATAGCTTTTTAAGTACACAGTTTAAGAATGAACCACTCATTCTCACACACCACATGACTTTAAATTCCCTCTACATCTCTGCTGAGCCTGATATGATGTGTTTGACTAAAATGTGCATTCTGAAAGGAATCCAACCAAAGTTCAAGATCTCACAGCTTCTCCAAATAAGTCGTTCCATTAATTAAGCAATCTCTCTGTTGGAAAAGCGTGCTTCATTTCCACTTTTAATTCCTCAGGCTGCTCACCTTTTGCCCTTGCTAAGCATGATGGTACAAAGGTAAAAGAAGAAGTAATAACTCTTAACGATAGTATCAGCATTGCCAGTCAGAGTGCAGAAGGGAATTGGAGCTAGAGAAGTATTTGTGAGGAATAGTGATTATTAGTCAGACCATGAAATTTAGGTTGCTTTTCTTATTTTATCCACCAAATTCTCAGGTAGACTTGAGAACACTATTTAACCATTATTAGGTTTGCTTTTAACACTTGAAGATAATCCCTTTTCTATAAAACAATAGCAAGTATTTCTAAGTCCTTCATGTAAATAATGCAACAAATACCAGCATTTAATTCCCTATCTGGGACTCCAAGCAAACTGGAAGATTACTGCACATATTGTTTTCTTTGGAGTATCTGGCAGTTTTAAATGTGTCCTTTCACAAGCTATTAAAGAACTGTTTCATATAATGATTTATAGATAATGAAATTATAACATGATGTCAATTTGCCACTCTTTTTCATTTTGATAATCTAAACAGCTTTTTTAAACTAAACTAGGTAAGGAATTGATGCAGAAGTGGAGAAAAGTGATCAGCTCACACAACATAGCTACGATACAGCTGCAGAACTTCTAAAATCCCTGGTCGAGGCTGTAATATCTCTCTACGCTTTTGTACAGATAAAATTAATGCACAGTTCTGGCACAGCTGGGATCAGAAGTAGCACAATTGTCTGCATTACCAATACGATAACTCTTTAGTGTAACGTTTTTTCAGTGGAATTGTGAACGGAGACCTTATTGGATTAACAAAAGGAGTTCATGGAAGTGGTAATGAAGCATGTAGTTGTGTCTGCAAAACCCTGAATTATACAGTAAATCAACACATTTCTCTCTGAAAGTAATGATTGGCTGCCTTTTACAGGGAATATTTGACTGCTGCCTTCTTCAGTGTTTGCTTTGCAAGGACATGCAGAACATGACCTAAAGATCCAAGAAGGAAGTTAAATTAATAACATTTTTAAATGGTTTCTGATTTTTATTTCTCAAAGAAAAAATCAAGTTGCTTGTTCTTTGAACTTCCATCAATTGTCAATGTTTTACTAAGAGTTTTCCAGGACAGTCAAAAAGGAAACTGGACCAGAACAATGGATAACGTAAGCATTTATCTCCACTACCGTGCATGCTGATAAGGAAAAGCCAAGTAACTGTTCTCTCTCATCTTTTTAATTTTCTGTTTATTACCTCCTGAAGTAATTTGCTCCATTTAACACAGAAAATTAGGTATTTTGATCTATAAATTTCCAGTTGTTCTCATCTTATTATCCCATCTGCTTATTCTTTGTCCTGTACAGAAGAAGCAAACACATTTTTAATTGGGAACAATTTTCTTTTAGATATTTTATGTCTTTATGTCCAAATTTTTCTCCACCCAGGTGGCAACAGAAATTTTCTTGCACAAAAGATAGTATAACTGCTTCCCACAGAGAGTACCTCTTAAGTTCAAATGATCTTTCATGAGTGAACAGACACAGTATTGGGACACTTGCTTGCTTTAACTGAACTAGAATACAGTTGTCTTAATTTTTTTAATCAGTTTTGACATCTAATAATAGCCCTAGGTGCCTTAAATTTTAGATTTACAGTGTCAGATATCATTAATGGACTTGGGTCTCAGAAAGTAGGTACATAGCACAACCTGGATAGAGGCCTCTGCGATACCACCCAGGCACTGGTTATACTGAAATTCTGCTGGTGAAGGGTAGGAAAACATGTCTGCACATTCTGGAGGGGCCTTGGCCTCTCAGGCATGCTCAGACCATACTAAGTTGCTTGGACAGCCTCAAGCTTGGTTTAAAATACACGTGGGTGCCCACTGTCTTTTTGGTATAATAGCCCAGGGGAAATCTAATATGCCCATCTTCAGCATGTATGTGGCTAAAGCATGCAGGCTTGATGGGAGGGTCAAATTTCAGTCCTTGCGAAATAAACTTAAGTTCATCTTCTCAACACCGAAATATTCAAAGTGTCTGTCCATTTTTTTTGAAATCTATGTCAGAGAAACAAAAAATGGGGTTGTATCTCTAGACCTTTCTTTCTACTAAATGTAGAGTTGATGCCATTTTTGAAACTAGGATTATTACTGTTGCTGTGTAAACTATTACTAAACACTGATTAATTTCATAGGAGTTTTGTGTCTGCGACCATACAGTTTTGAAGCAAAATATGGTGTGACAAAGAGCTGCTCCTCTCCCCTGTTGACGTCCCCTTTTTCAATTACTCTAATATGTCTTAACCAAGTCCAGTGCATAGAAGATACAAGAGACGGTGTTTGGGCATGCAAGGTTCATATTTACAGTATCAGTACCAGGATTTCTGAACACCAATTGTTTTCAAAAAGGAGTGAGCATTGTCTAAATGAACCTGTAAGTGCTGCCTAAATCAAAACCATTCTTAGAATATAAAACTACACAACACAGCAGCATTAGATTGTGTTTGCCATATCAAGCAGTGGAGCAAAATTATTAACAATGCCTCAGAATTTGTTTGTTGTGTACATCTGAAATAATTCTGATTATGTAAAGCCTAAGCAGAGCTGATGACATAGTACACATTGGGAGCATTTTATGCTTTCAGGTCTAAAAATATTAGAGACACTTTCAATGGTGGCTTTTCATGCTGTATGGCTCTGCTCCACAGCAAAAGAAGATATATAAGTTTGCAGATCCAAAGGCACAAATTCTTAGGACATCCTGTCATCCAACACAGTTGGATGCTGTTTTTCTCCTATTCATGATCACTAAAGAAAGTTAAAGAATGATTCATTAAGATTATGAAGAAATGCCACCATTTCTGTAGACTAAGCTGTTCTGAGTTCCCCTGGAGCTACCTGTGACCACATTACACAGAGACTGGCCATAGGACACTTCTCCACAGAAAAGAGACCCAAATAAGGGTTTCATTAGAAAGCCTAAAGCTTATCACAGGCAAATCCAACTAACTTAATGAAACAGCAGGTCATTTAAAACTAATTGACATTTATAAGGTTCTTGAGGGTATAGGTATTTGGTATACAACAAAATTTTGACACTGGCCAAATATTTGTGGGGAATTCTTTCTGGTTTTGAGAATCACCTTGAAATACCCAAATGGTGTTCCAGGAATGTGTATTCACTCTTATGTGCAAATAAAGAATGAAGGACCTCAGGATATGCATTTAAAAAAGGTGATGCCCCAAGTCAGCCTCTGCTTTTGAAGATGTTAATATAAATGTTTACTAACTTTGCTTGGGGCCCCTAGTCTTTCTACTATTGACCTGTATTTCACTCCACGATTAAAAAAAAAAGAACACACAAAAACCACCCCCCCAGCCCACCCCACTTTTGCCAGAGGTATATCTAAAGTAATAACCTGATGACCAGTTTCAAGCAGTCTCCCACATTGTTAAGACTCATTGTTAGTCTTCTGCCTGGCACAAAGCTTATGCTAAGACTTTCCCAGACACACTTGAATGTTGTTCAGGGCATAGCACAGGCCACGTGATGTTCGCAACACACAGTGTAGGTGAAAGCAAGAGAAAAGACTACCTGTACAGATGTGAGCAATGCCATCCTATTTTGAGTGAGGGAACAGCCCTTCAACAGTTTTATTTATCCAGCCACTGAGGGTAGATCTACATGAAGGTCCTTGCATGAAGACCTAAGCTTGCAGTGCTCACATTGCACACTGGCTGTAAGCCACCTGGAAATTAGATGTCTTCTGTTAGTGTGGTGCCCTCTTGAGCTAATAAGTCCTGTTGAGAAGCTGTAAGAGTGAGAAAGATAGTCCTCAAAGAAATAACCTTAGGCTTTTAAAATACAACTTTCCATACCTCAAATGTGAGATGTAGCAATGGTGCAAAAAACAGGCAAAGCAAAGACAACCTGAAGGAACCAGCCCCACCTTATTCTTTGGCTACAGAATGAGCAATAGTTGAACCAAAGTAAACAGATTGTGCTTGTCCCATCTTGCTGCAATACAGATTGTACTATGCAAATTATCTTTAGGCCCACACACAGATATACTAGTAAGAATACAGGAATTATTATCTAGGACAATCTAATTTACTGTTATTGAATTAGCTTAAAACTTTCACAACTTTTAAAGAGTTTCTCAGCTGTGAAGTGATGTTGGAATATAAACTAATATCTGATGATCTATGGTCTGTGCAGAACATCAGGCAAGCCCAACATGCTTACAGCATTGTTTAACATATTTAATAACTTTCTAATAAAAAAGCCTTGTTACTTTTACTCAGATTTACTATTCCACGTCCAAAGTTGCTTTTGAAGAGCTTTGCATTTTAAAGGTTACATGTTTGAGAAAGTTAGAAGCTTAGGGATTTCTTAGTTGTTTGAATCTGTATATTTTATTTTACTAATACTGTAGTCCATGAATTCCCTGTAATATCTTAGTTTTTAAAAAATATTTTAGTCATGGCAGGTCTACTACTTCCTTGTAGGCTTACTGAGACATTTTTAGCTTCTCCTGTAAATTCACTCACACTCTAACAATTCTCTGTGGACTTGTTGGGACATATTTGGCCATCATTAACTCTGCGAGTTTTACGCCACTGTATCGCCCACTACTCATACATTCCTGGAACATGGATTTGGGTGCAGACAAGGGAGCAGGTGCAGCTAGGCAGGGAGTGGTAAGGTGGGTGAAAGGTCTTGCCTCATCATTCCCCACATGATACAGAGCATACATGGCATGTCGGAAATGATGTAATTGTGGGTGTGTGTAATTTGCTACAGGTTTACTCTAGCACTAAACTAGTACTTAGATGCCCAAATGGCAATTGGCACCTAGATGCAGGAGAGTGATCCAAAAAAACCCCACCTAATCTGTTTAGGTGCCTGAGATGGCAAAGGTACTATTTTGGATCTCATCCTAAATTACTATGTTGCAGGCTGAAGGGAAGGCACAGAGGAAGCGTACCTCAATGCTGTGCAGCACCTCGGGGGTAATGTCTAATGCCTTATGCCTAAGTCATAAACTAGGACACACAAATTAGAAATGAATTGTGTTTCTCTTTCATGGTCATAGCCTCCTTCTCTGGCACCCAGTTTCTGGCAGAAAGTTTGAGAGACATTTTTCTCTCTCGTTTCGCTTAAATGTTCCTCCTCTAAGTTTCATTCCAGTGCATGAATGAACTTCCTCTAATTTCCACAAATCTTCCTACATCGGGACCACAAGGAGCTAAATGCCTTCTTTCTGGTGTTGGCTTAGTGGGAAAAGTATTACAAACCATTTATCCCATCATCAGGTGATCATCATAAAATAAATACCCTTTTGTGAGGAAAAAAATATCAGTAACTACATGCAGAAATCAAAATACACACAGCCCAAATCAAAACATAGCTCTGGACCACTCTGCAGTTAAAAGAGATGATGGAAAGATAATGATGTGGGAGAGGAATGTTTCTTTGTAGAAGTAGATTTGATGGAATAAGTTCAATAACCTAAAATTAGGACATGGTTCCAGCTGGAGGAGAAAGAAGAAGAAAATTATATTAAAGATAAAATTAGTGTGTGGAGACTATTCAAAGTCACTGAGTTTCTGCAGGAAGATTATTTTTTCATAGCAAAAGAAAGAAAAATAGTCGATGGATCTGTAACACAAATGGAGAACTGGGAATGGAAACTATCACAGAGGGATTTTTGGGTGCATGAAAAAGGAGCAGGTTATTCCCGGATGTCATGGTGAAAAAGGAGGGAGAAGTACTCAGATTTTATAACTATGAAACTACAGCAACATGGGTTGGGTTGTTTTGAGGAGCAGTTAGGTCAGATGGCAAATTCAGAGGGAAGGAAGGGAAATGATCTATCTAGTGCAGCAGTCATTGCATTCAAGTCTGGGGAGTACATATGAAAAGTGACTAGACTTCAGTGACAAGTGCATCTTTGTGTGTTTAACAGTAGTGATATTTTGCTATTATTTGACACTGCAAACTAATACATATATTTCATCCTCATACACACATGCACAATGTGTATGTGTATACACACCCAACAATGTATATATACACATATGTACATATACATGTGTGCATATATATATATTACACATAAACTTAATGTGCTTTCCCTCCAGCAGAATCTTTTAGAATTTAGAAGCATTTCCATATATATTCTACCTCCTAAACATGTGTCATCATTTTTGATTTTTTAAATCTGGGTAGAAAGAACTAACTTGGATTTTTTTCAAATTAATTGTTGGTTTATTTCTTGTCAGTAGGTCAATGAAATTTGTTCTAGTCCCCATTTACTTTATTTCTACTCACTTTCACACAGATGCTCACACTTCAAGTATGTATTTCAGTAACAGTAATTAATTGATTCAAAATGTTCAATTGTTAAACTAAGTGGAATTCTTGATGAGCGGGGACAGATTTTGGCCTTACGACAAACTGAAAATCTAAGCTAGCCATGCACAGCATGGGAAAGGAAGATATACTGAAACAGAGGGCAGTGTCTGTGGAGCTAGGAGTACCTAACTGCATATAATCTGTCAGTGTGAGTAAATGTCTTACATTGGATATAGGTAGGCTTGGGTGCAAAGAACTGAAAGAGAAAGGAGGAGGAAAGTTTGAAATAACTTCTACAGGTGCACATCAAGTCTAAGAGTCAGACCCCAGCACAGAGGGATTCACTCTGTATGACTAAGATGTTACAGATATGGGAGATGTTGCACACTCTGGCAATAGCAGTTCTTCTTTGTAATGAGAAGACTTGGAAATTGGAATCCTGGACTAGACAGCCATGGTGTAGATGGCTAAAACTAGTCAAGAAGAAAACCATTCTTAACCCAGCTCTTTAAAAAACACAGAGTCTCTTTAGTTCATAACATCAATAATCTGAGAATATAATTTGATACAAAAAAACTCTGGCAATTTTCATCTTTTAAAAATTTCTTTTTACCATGAGAAGAGAAAAATAAAATCATGTTGGGAGTCACTTTCTGAGGGCTGCATATATTATCCTTGTTGCTACAATATTAGTGAAAAAATCATGGGGACGTGTACATCAAACATTCCAGGCTAGAAAGCCAACAGGTGTCTTTGATAGTGTCAATGCTTCCATTATAAACCTTTTTCCACTCTCTAGGAGTGGCTGACTAAGCCACAAGAATACACCTTTGGTGAAAGAATACAGAAATACTCTCAGGAATTATTTCCCTTGTATTGTTTTTTGGAATAGTTTGGTTCTATTTAAGCTAGAAGGGTTTTTTTTATGCTGAAGAAAGTAGCTCTTCAGTAACCATAATTAAAACACTACAATAAATTAAGAAAATATTCTCTAGAGTACCAGAGTCTAAGCCAAATTCTCTTGGTCAAGTCTGTGCCATCAGTGGGCATACGTAGGCTGATGATAGAAAGGGCTTTTGACAAAAGCACACAATTATTACTTTTTGATGAAAACCATCTCACTGACATGAAGCTGGATTTGGGAACTCTACAGGGATTATAGGTGGGCAGGTGAAACACTGGATGAATCAAATTCCACACTTCATGTGATGCAGTGGCACTAGGTGAGTTACAGATTTCTCTGTAGTGTTGCATGGAGTCATATTGCCACTAGATGTAGAGGGACTTGCTCCGTAGCTGTGGTTCCAGGGTCGACTTCTGTGCAGACCACCATACATGGCACAGATCACCCTTCTGTGGCATGTAGCATGAGACTTCTAGGCAATCCTGTCACATGAATACTGTGAGTGACACAACTAACCTTCTGCTGACACTGCATCATAGGTAATGGTGCCTACCTTTAGCAGTGATGTGGGAAAATTATCCTCTCAGGTACTGTCCCAAATGGAACTATCCACATTAATAAGCACTTCTCTTGCATGAATGAGGGATCCACAGCAAGGCCTCATATTGTATATAACCAAAATTTTAATAAACAAGTATTTTGTCAAAGTGTTATGATAAAAAAATACAAAACCTATTAAAAACACACCACTTCTTTTACCTAAAAAAGACAGATTCATTTTGGGGGGAGTAAAAAGTGTATATGGGACTGGTAATGAAAAATTAAACCTTTGACTAGTTTAGCTAACAAATATTTAAGTGGAATCAATAGTTTTTCAGAAAAAGTTTTGTTTTTCAAAAGACAAGGACATCCCACGCTATACTGTTTTGTATCTAGTGGGATGCTCACATTGTTTCTATTCTTACAGTTAATTGTTAGGAGAAACCCTGTTTGCATTTTCACGGCAGTAACTGGAATGTCTTGTTCTTCAGTAAGAACTCCTCAGGACTGTTTGCTTGGCAACCTCTTTGGCTTTTTAGCTAATGCACAAGTAAGATAAGAATAATCAACTTAAATATTTACATTAGAAGTTTCCAATGGTTAGTTCCAATTTACAATTTTCCAAGGGGCTGGAAAAGACACTGCACTGTGGACTGAAGTGTCTCTTGAAAGTCTTTTAGTTGTTAATGCTCCCATTCACAATGTGACACTGAAAACCCTTAAGACCTTAATGACACACCCCAAAAGGCAGGCAGACTTCTGGATGTCTAGGTGTTGCTAATAAAATAACATTTGTGAGAACAGAAAAGTGCTGGCAGCTCAGCTACTCAGTGCAGCACAGCCCTCTCTATTTCTATATTATTTTCTTCCTGTGAAGGTTATTACCCACATATACTAGATCTTCCTTGTAAGCACTTTAAATTAGTTCAGTAGCAGCAGACTTCACATCAAGCATGTTCAGAATTTCAAACTGCTTAGACTTAGGCTAAAGAGATCAAAAGTTCCTTATTTTATAGGAGTTCCTTATTAAAGAACAGATCACATAACAGACACTTTATGGTAATTCTCAAACACCCCCCGCGTGAAGAAATCAGCTTATACAGAAACACAACAAGAGCAAACAATGAACAACAGTGAATGCTTGGCATCTAGGCCTCTTTGCAAAACAGAACAGTATTTTCAGGGCACCATATAAGATTTGAAACATTTGAGCTTTTCAACATTTGTACTGCGACATACAGGACATTTTCTCAAGGTGAAAAGCTATCAGAAAGGAAAGGAATTTAATTTTCAGAGAAATAAGAAATGGACACGCATTACCAGATGGTATATTAACTTCTATTTGCTGTTAAATGTCTTTGAACAATTTAACCTGGGCACATAAACTACTCCCACTCAGAGGGAATGTGTGTACAACTCTGCAGTGAAATAATTTTACATTTTTTCTGAGGGTGCCGCTTCTTGATATCCTTGTTCATTCTGCCTGCAGCAGGGGGCTAAGAGTGCTCAGCCATTCTTGAGTTATTTTTCCATAATTCTTATTGCCGATTTTGTAAAATATGGCACAGGATGAAGTAAATGTGGGGTAGTGCTTCAGCAGGAATAGATATCTCATTACTTACCCCAGAAATGGTGTTTGCTTCCATTAAACTCAAACCCTTCCTTGCATTCATTAATATCTTCATTACCCTTGAAACGAGCAATTTCAAAGCTACTGACAGCCAGCTATTTTCTTGTGCTATATTTTTGTCATCTGAGAAATTAAATTTATTCTTGTACACAGCATCCCTGCTTTCATTGCCTTACAACATGCAATATATAGCCCAATCAATTGAGAGTCAGTTTGTCTGTATTCCTTTGAAAGCTGCTTGATATCCCATTCCTCCCAAATTATAACAAACAGTACAGTATGTCAGATTCCAGATTATGCCTTCAAACAAGTGCCAAATTGGCCTATTGTGAGAGACTGAAAGAGTTAATGTCTCAACCATGGTGGTGGGGCAAGTTCTGCTTAAAGACAAACCCTGCACAGCAAGGAACCAAGGTGAAAAGCCCATCAGCTCAGACATCAGCAACAGGAGGGAAAGGGCGTGCTGGAGGGTGCTGGAGGGTGCGCAGCTCCCCGTTCTGATAAGCTGTTCTGGTACAAAGATCAAACAATGGCCCTGTCTGCAGGGAAGGAGAAGTTACTCCACAAACGACCCCCAAGCCCAAAGGCTCACAAACTGCTCATGAACCTGACGAGTTCGGCTGCCCGCCTGAAGGAGGGGCAAGGATGATAAAAGGACACAAACTGAAGCCCCGGGGGGAAAAGCCCACCGGGACCGGACCCCTCGGCTGACTGAACCAGCCCTGGACCCAGGACCGGTGAAATCTTTCTCTCCTCCTTTCTCTCTCTCTGTCTTCTTCTCTCTTTCCTTTTCCACAATCCCTACACCTCATCCATTTCAAGATATAAACCATTGACCAAGCCTGAGACTAAGAGTGGATCCAGCCTCCCCTGGGCCCTTCTCTGAGGAGGAGTCTGGAAAGCAAGGGGGTCTGCTCCGAACCTCGTGACTCAATGGGAAGGATCTCCTTATTCGCTGAATTGATGTATATGGTTGCACAGTTTACAGAAGTAGTCTTATGCCAATTCCTGTTGTGAGAAACCCTGCCACCTACTACCATGCCTCCCCAGTTCAGTTTGCTTCTGTCATGAATAAAATCTTTAATTGATTGTTTGGTGTTGTTTCTCCTTAATTTAGCCTGAGGGAATTTCAAATTAAACATGACTCCCTGGTCTGTCCAGTCTGGGTCATGACACCCATCACAGTAACTGACTTTGAAGCATTTATAGTATTCTGACTAAATTCTGACTTGGATATCCCAACTTGTAGTAGGCCAGATTCCACTTTATAAGAGAGATGTTGGTTGTACTTTTGTGTGCCAGCATGCCCTTTGATGAGGTGTCATTGATGTTGCTCCTCAGAGTTTTAGTCTGCACTACAAAAGTTTAAATTTCGGTTCTTATTTCATTACAGATTTCTTCTCAGGCCTCTTCTGAAGATCATCTATTATTCAAGTTGTTTCTCTCTGCTCCCACAAAACTGATTCTTAAAATTGCTCTGTTTTAGTACGTACCTTTTTGTTGTCCTCAGGAGAATGAAATTAAGTAAAGGTAATGAAACCTCCTTTCTATCACCATTTCCACAGAAGAACTTTCCACTTAACAGATTGACCCGCTTATTGTTATCAACTTCTAGCAATTAGGTGCTCACGTCTGACAATGATAAGGGCTATGAAAGAAGCCAGAGAATGACAGTCTCTAAGCAATAATAACACACACACATATATATTTTAATATTAAAAGACAAGAATAGAAGAAAATGAGTCAGTGGTACAAGGCTGGTGATTGTTGATATGATGTGACTGAGAAACCAAACATCGGACATATGATTCACAGGCTTCTGACAAACAATAAGTACAAACTTGGGGAGAGATGAAGAGAAAATGATATTGTACTTTCTTTTTATCATTTAAAATGCAAATTGTTTTATTTTGGCAGAGTAGGTACAGATGATAATGAAATCATTCAGTGATCCAAATTTAGCTATTAATGTCTAATAAATATGTAGAAATTTAAAGCAGGAAGCCTGACTATTTTCAGAAAATCTGACCAACCAACCAATGAACCAAATATTTTGTTTTCAGGGCCAAAATTTTGTCTGCCATACTGTCTATGAATGCAGTGTTGTCTTTGCTCAAATCACTGTGGGAGATTCCTTCTCCATGTCAGAAGCTGTGATGCAGAACTGATGCTGAGACATAATATAGCCATCTATAAATCCTTAAACTAAAGAGCTGTGACCAGCTATACTCTCTATGCAGGAGGCTCAGTCTGTGCTCATATATAGTTTCCGTACTCAGACGCCAAATCTGTGTCCCATTTCTATCCCCTTGTGACTGAGAGGTGGAAGGGAAACTTGAACTACTCAGTTCCAAAGGAGTTATATAGTACCCCTGAAAGCCCTCCTCATAGCTTATTTCTACCCCAAAGTAGTGAAATCATGATAATTCAGCTACTTTCTGGAGACATGGACAATTATGCAAGAAATATAGTTGTGTAAAGTTTGTTCCTGTTTGAATCTAAAACTACAAATCAGGTCTATTCCCAAAGCCCAAATTCCAGTATCAAAATAAATGAGCTGGAACAGGATCCAGTGTATTAATATTAACATGAGAACACCAGGCATTTTGTGTTGCACCCATATTCCCAGAGATGCAGTCTCAGCATAACTGACAGCTTAATAAAGTCCCTCTTCCCCATTTGTTTCAACTAGCTCAGAAAGAAATAAAATAGTTGATGTATTTAAGGATGAACTTTACATAGCTGGTTAAGTCTGACACTCCTGTCTTGGATTGTGATCTAAATGTGAAGGATTGTAATGGAACAGGGGATCAAGACCCAAACACAGTTAACTGGGTGAATGATGACATGTTCACTTGCATCAGACCGGTATTGGCACTCTCACACATGAGTGAGTCTCTGAAGGCCTAATATTGTGGCTGCCTTGAAGACAAATGTTTGTTTTAATATGAAGTTATGCTCAAAGTCACTATTAGTATATGGTTTCTGCAATGGGCCCAGGTGAAAATGGAATTAAAAATACTGTTGTTTTAAGGCAGGACACTAATGCTGATGAGCATTAATGTTGATGATTTAATGCTGATGATTCAAATGAATAATCCATTGTGAGAGAGATGAGAAAATAAACAGGAAACTGTTAAAACTCAGTGAGCCCCCATTTGAGAAAGCTATGAAAGTAATTTTGAGCACATTTCCATTCAAAACAAAAGCAAATGTGAGGTTTTTTTCAGGAATCCAGCATGCTTGGGTGGAAAGGGATAGGTACTGCTTCAGAGGATGGGAGAGGTATAGTATAGTGGGAAAGGCAGGACAGACCAGCATCGTACTGGCCTCTTTCACACAACCCACAGTTTTGCTAGCTGCTTGTATAAAAATTGTCCATGTGCTAAGCTGTAGTATGTATTTTCTCAAATTGATGTTACCCATAGCGATTGTATTAGAAGTTAAGGTTAGGTGTTGTTGTTAAAGAAATGTTTGCAAGGATGCTTGAAGTGCACAGATAAATATAAAGCAGCAGTACTAATGGTAGTCTCTTGCCATTACTTTTCCTGCCAGGTTACTCCCTTACACACTCCACTCCTAAATCCATCTCTTAAGACAGTTTTATGTGGTATCTCTGAATTTGGCCTAACACTCACCTATTTCAGTCCTGTTTTGATTTGTCCATTAGGACCAATCTAACAGGTATCTAGTAAGTATCCACTAGGTATTGAGGCTCTTACTAACAATACTTCACCCCTTGCACACATCCACAGCATTAATTTGACTTAATTATCTAGCCTTGTTCAGAGAAAAATGTCAGGGGTAAAAAGCTGTTCTCCAGATCATCTGAATAATAATTTCAACTCCCTTGATCTTCAGCATGGCCTCATCTTACCCTAAATCTTTTCTAGAAGAGACTGTTTTCAAACTGTCTTGAAATATCCATGACCATATTTTTCAAATGCTAAAAGCAGTGCAGTGCTAATATAAACACTGCCTTATCTAGGACTGCTGAGGATGTATGTGATTTCCTGAGCATATCCTGAGCTTGTATCTGCTCACTTACCAACTGATAAGTAACATGCCTCTTTTGAAATGAAAATAACAGCATTTAAATAGATCCCTTTAAAACAAGAATACTAAGATATAAATATATTTGAGAATTTTGTCCAATATCTGACTTTTAACTGCATGTGTCCTGGTTTCAGCTGGGATAGAGTTAATTGGACTTGACCATGGACACTATCGCACAGGTTATCCATGAATGTGAACCATGTGCTGCAATTAAGCAAGACAAGTGGTTAAAGCCCCTGTGGTATGGAGGGCGATGGCTGAAATATAAATATGGGGAAGCCTGACAGATTGACTATAACACACTCACACAAACTCGCCAAGGCAAGCGCTATGTGCTTACAATGGTGGAAGCAACCACCGGATGGCTGGAAACATATTCTGTGCCCCATGCCACTGCCCAGAACACTATCCTGGGCCTTGAAAAGCAGGTCTTGTGGCCACATGGCACCCCAGAAAGAATTGAGTCAAACAAAGGGACTCATTTCCGAAACCACCTCATAGACACCTGGGCCAAAGAGCATGGCATTGAGTGGGTGTATCATATCCCCTATCATGCACCAGCCTCTGGGGAAATCCGATGATACAGTGGACTGTTAAAGACTACATTGACAGCAATGGGGGGGTGGAACCTTCAAACATTGGGATACACATTTAGCAAAAGCCACCTGGTTAGTCAACCTGGATCTGCCAATTGAGGTGCCCTTGCCCAGTCAGAACTTTTACGTACTGTAGAAGGGGATAAAGTCCCTGTAGTGCACATAAAAAATATGTTAGGGAAGACAGCCTGGGTTACTCCTGCCTCAGGCAAAGGTAAACCCATTCGTGGGATTGCTTTTGCTCAAGGACCTGGGTGCACTTGGTAGGTGATGCGAAAAGATGGAGAAGTCCGATGTGTGCCTCAAGGGGATTTGATTTTAGGTGAGAACAGTCAGAATTAAACTGTATGATATTAGTTGCTATATAACCCTGCTACTGTATGTTATCATTACTATAATTGTTATATGTTATATCCATAGTACTACAGCAAGAATCACTTAGATCAAGCAAGAACAAACTATGATAAAACTGAGCGAAGTGCAGTAGTGATGGAACCAGAACTGACTCCAGCATGCAACAATCCAATGGTGCACACCATCCTCCTGCTGCGTCCAATGTCACCTGCTCGTCACACTGCACTGAAGCCCAATCCTGCTCTACTGACTGAGAGGACTTTGCACCATCCCTCCTGCCCAGAAAGACTGGTAGGACAGATGGCACCCTGAGTTGGGAACTAAATGAACTCAACGAACATTTTATGAACATGACCCATAAACTAAAGGAATGATATCTCTGTGTGTGTTTATACATGCATATATATATATATATCATTGTCTATATATCTCAAAAGGATGGAAAAGGTGATGATGATTAACCAGGATGTAACTGAAGGTATGGAACTGAGCATGATGTCAATGGTATAGAATAAGGGGTGGATACTGTCCTGGTTTCAGCTGGGATAGAGTTAACTGTCTTCCTAGTAACTGGTATAGTGCTATGTTTTTGAGCTAAGCATGAGAAGAATGTTGATAACACTGACGTTTCCAGATGTTGATAAGTAGTGTTTAGTCTAAAGTCAAGGTTTTTTCAGCTTCTCATGCCCAGTCAGCAAGAAGGCTGGAGGGGCACAAGAAGTTGGGAGGGGACACAGCCAGGGCAGCTGAGCCAAACTGGCCAAAGGGGTATTCCATACCATGTGATGTCACGTCTAGTATATAAACTGGGGGGAGTGGGGGGGGGGGATCGGAGCTAGGGGACTAACTGGGTGTCAATTGGCAGGTGATGAGCAATTGCACTGTGCATCATTTGTATATTCCAATCCTTTTATTATTACTGTTGTAATTTTACTAGTGTTATCATTATCATTATTAGCTGCTTCTTTTCTGTTCTATTAAACCATTCTTATCACAACCCACGAGTTTTACTTTTTCCGCTTTTCTTCCCCATCCCACTGGGTGGGGGGAAGTGAGTGAGCGGCTGCGTGGTGCTTAGTTGCTGGCTGGGGTTAAACCACGACAGCATCAAAAGCAATCCCTATTGTGTTGGAAAATTAGAATAAAAAGAAAATGCACACGCAGAGGAGGAATAATGCATAGAATGAGCTGAAATATCTGTTGCTGGGATAAATGACCAGCAATGAAAGACACAGTAACTACAAAATCCTGTGTAAACAATCAAAATGGAGAGGAAATATTTAACATAATAAAAGAGGTTGTAGTAGGGGTGAATAAGAAAAAATTAAGAAAAGGATTTATGGAACAAAATACCAGCAGGAACTTCCTGCCCATCAGATCCATGGAAGTGTTTGATTTTGCTATTTTAACAATGAATATTACATTAAGGCCAAGGGACTACAACATAGTTGATTTTAGCTGCTATATTTACCATCCAGTATTTTGTGGCAATACCTAAGCAAAGGTATAGAAAAAAGAAAGCATAGTCAGATAACTGTGCATGTGAAAAATTTGAAGTCAAATATGAATGTGCATATATATTTCTAGCAGGAGGCTTAATCTCCATTTGCCTCCAGATCACTAATGTTTTGCAAAGATTTTCATGCTTGCAGGCTGTCCAGTTAGGCAGATTATTCAGATGTGTATTATCAGCCCTTTCCTACATAGGTGGCTGGAGCACTAGACAGACCCGTGCACAGACTTTAGAGTGAACATTGGTACGAAAGCAGTTTAAAGATGAAGGCTGCACATTACTACAATGTAATAAAAAGTATAAATGTAATGAAAGAAGGCTCCTGGCCTCTAGGATGGTGTGAATACAATCACGAATCATTCTTCAAACATCAGTAAATATAAACATAAGTATCATATGATGACCTGCTGCTATTTATGAAGGCATATATTATATGCAATTTTACCTGCTTGCAGTCAGTATCTTGCTTGGCGGGAGCCCTTGTTAGATGGAGCCAAGCAAAAGCAGCTGTGGGTGTTTTAAAATTCAACGTGTGGGGATAAGTTTGAGAACATCTAAACTGGAAATTAGAGTCTTACCTCTGCAAAGAAGTTAATTTGGAAGCTGACATCAACCTCTTTGCTAACTTACATGTCAAATTCCCAGTTAGCCTCTCTACGCAGGTAAAAATGCTGTCTTAAGGACCCCTGAAGTGTTCATACCTTCTGTTTTTAAGTGTTTTTGATAATTTCAGGTTGGGATGTGGAGAGACATAATATGAAAAATTATATTTGAAATATTAATGTAATATTTTTTTTGGCTGCACATGATAGTACATACAACACAGAGCAAAATACCTCTAATAAACATATTGGAAGAGTAAATTAAATAGGTATACCAACTGACTAATATAGATAAACACATGACAACTGGATTTGGTTTTAGGTTACTCTAGAAGCTATAAATCATACTTCTGTTCAAGGCATGTTTCAATTTATCATTTTTACTTAGCACGTTATTTTATGTTTAATAATTTCTTATTTTACTGTTTGGTACATGTGGCATTTCACAAACACACTCGATGATGAGTTCTCTGCTTAAGAGAGTATGCAGTAAACATCCGACCCTTCTCATGAAAAGGAGTCTTATTGCAAAAGAAAAGAGGAAACACAATTAGAGTGAGATTGACATTAGACCAAGGGACAAATCAGGCAGGGATATTCTTGGGTAAAAGCACTGAAGAGCCATCAGGAAAAAATCTGGGACCTCATATATAAAGAATGTGACTCAGTGTCTCAATGACAAAAAACCTTTTAGGAAAAAAAAGTAATGCAAGAGACAGACTTTTATATCTCATATGCAGTAACCTTGGAAAAGGGAGTTTAGAAGACTAGCTGAGAGAAACAGATCACTTAGTGCAAATAATAAATTCAGCTGAGGAGAAACACTGATTGTTAGAATATGATTGACACTGGCTCTGGAGACAGATGTCCTCCTGCCCTCCCAGCTGGAAAGGCCGGCTGGGTGGAGCTCCTTTAGAAAACTCGCTGCTGCCATTGTACAGCTAAAAGAAGAGTGGACACGCAGAGGTAAATTTCCAAAGCAGTGTGTTTATTAACTACCCATTGACAAATACAGGCAATTGTTAGTGAACCTCCTGCATATGCCTTTGAAAACCTACCCGGTTTGTCTGAGATGATATCTTATCATTTATGCCAGAAAAAGGTGGCTTCCAAGATAGAGGTGGGCCTTTCTTGACAATGGATAAAATGGGTGATCTCAGGAACCCTTTGCCTTTTTAAAAAGCCGTGTGAGGTCTCCCATACTACAATTCACATTCAATTTAGGGTTTTTTTTTTCTCTTCTCACAAGATCAAAGAATTTTTTCTTATGTCATCACACATGACATGGGTAATGAAAGCTTTGAGAAGTTAGTAGTTTTTTCAGTATTCTCATTTATGTGAGGGCAAGAGGGGAGGAAATGATTAAGAATACTTCACCTGGCAATTCCTTGAACGCTCACCATTGTGAGTTGAGAACAAGCATAACCTTACTATTATTATGCTTTACCCATGTATACTTACAAAGAATAGACCAGCACTCTGAGTGTTTCTTCATTATATCTGTGGTTTGATTTGCAAAGTGCTGGAGCATGTATTAGCTAGTTATAAATCAAGTAAGTAAGTTAGAAGTTTTGGATCCCATGAAAAAATCTCTGTGAAGTACAGAAGTACACAACAAAAAAGGATAAATGCAAATTTGCAAATAATTCTGTTAGCATGTGTTTGGACACACTGTTGTCTGAACATAAGTCTTGACTGTCTGGCTTGAGCTTAGTAATATAAGATCATGGCTAAATCTCACAAGAAACATGACACTGTCATTATTTAAAGGCTTCATATTATTTACTGTGGATATTTCCCTTCTTTTTCTTTTTGTTCCTGGCAGTCTCTCTATGGTGTGCAAGCAATTAGACAAGACCATGCGTGGCAAAACAACAGTCATCAAGGAGTGAAGGTGATCACCAGTTAAAATTGTGCACTACACTGTCACACTTGGTGGGAACAACTCTCTTGCCTCTATGTACATTCTTCTTGTTATCAGTATCACATGAGGAAAAAATAATGAGGTGTAAGATTTCACAACATCCACCAGCTTAAATGTGATTTGGTCAGTTACATTTTGGTTCTGGTTTTGAGGGAGGTGTGTTAATTCTGCTCATGAGGTTTGTAGTGGCACAACAAGTGCCACTCAGATTTTTATATATGCAAGGTTAAATTGTTCTGGGCATATCTCTGGATAAAATGGTCTTTGCATTTGTATTATGTGGAACTGAACCAATATGAGGCAATGTGTGAGATGCAACTAAGAAAAAGGACAGGATATATTGTGTCAATATAGTAATAAGAATTCCAGGGTAGATGGAGACTGTGATCAGTAATGTGTTGTATGTCAAGTAGGTATCTGCATTTCTATTAAAATGCCTACAAATGTTCAGAAATCTTTTTGTTTCATACTGAGATGGGAAATCAAATATCAGAATACTTGACTGAAAATAAGTGGTAACAATTCAGGAATGCCATGACACTCAGCTTTGTTTTTAGTATAAAATACTAAATTATTAGGTACTGATATTCTGCAAGCAAAAGCTTTTATTTTGTCTCAATTTGATATTAATCTCTGTCCTTCACAGCTGTTGTAGTACTGTGGAAAGATAGTTTCATTGCTGCATGTCTCTGTTTTTACCTCCCTAAGTAGAGTCAAGTTCCCCTAATAGATAAATTTATTGAAATTCTGTGAAACCAACATGTAGGAAATATGAGACCATTATGGGAAGAGTAACAGGAAACCTATACAGAAGAGATCTTGGAACAACTGAGTTATACCTATTATGAGAGCTAAGTTTGCTTAACTTTGCTTACTTATAAACATTTTTAAAAAAGGAAAAAATTACAGCCTAATTTTTCATATTTAAAAATTTGGTCTGGAAAAAATATCATATTCGGTAAGAAGTATTTGAAGAGCATATCCTAATCCTTGAGTTCAGAAGTTTAGGTTGCAGGTGCACAAAGAATACCCATTACAGCTTCATTACAAGCCAAACACAGCCTGTCTTTTACAAAAGTTATATTCTAGATAGTTTTGAAGACATAGCATAGGAATCTTGGAAATACAAATAGAAAATTGTCTTTTCAAATGAATTTCTCTTTTCAGTGCAGTCCTTCAATGTCACAAGATAATCGACTGGACATTGTTAGCAATATGAAAGATGGTTTTGAGGTAGAAGGAACCCTGTTCACTCAAAGATCTTAAAAAAAATAATCCCATCATTACATTGAAGAAAGATTTATTTTTTGCAGGTTCATAGATAAATTTGTTTATCATATACTGTTGCCTTCTGTCATGTGAACACGAGAAATATGAAGAAAGAATACTTGGTTTCTCATGTTATATTACTTAGAAATAATATGATTAGCCTGGGGATTGAACATAACAAGAGCATCTTAATTACCTCTTTCCCATTTTTCATCCCATAAAGCTGATTCCAACAACCTTTCTTTACAGGTTTAAGTTTCTTTTACAGAAGCTAATTTGAGAATCATTGGACAGCTCCCAAGTCCATGTTTTTTTCCCCCAGTTCCTTTGTGGAAACAGCTTAGCTGCATAATTTGACATAGTCTGAACGTCAGTGCAAACATCCCACAAATACTGAGTGACTATTTAACCTAAAAAACATAGAGTGTACTTTGGAAACTTTATTAGCAATCTTTCACTGTCAAGTATTTTTATAAACTGTTTCCTAGTGAAAATGAGATGGTCCCTTGAACTGAAAAATGATAAATTATACAAAATATGTGACAGAAATGTTTATCATTATAAAACAAAAACATTTACAGAGCGATTTCAGTCGTTTACAGTAAGGAAAGATAATTAATAGTTCGTTGCTATTCTATGATTTTTCAGTGAGATAATCTATAGCTGGTGGTGTGGGGAATAGCTTCTATTTCTCAGTTCACCAAACACAAGAAACGTCCACCAAGTGGTTTCCCTTAATAGCAGATATCTGTCTGTTTTTCATTATTCACATGGTAAAGAGGAAATATCTTTGTGATGCTTAGGAGAGTCTTAATATATAGTCTTACAGTAACAGCAGATACAGCAGGGAGCTTTTCCACCACTCTCATCTTGCAGTTAATGCACACAGAGTTAGCAGAAAATCCTTCAGAATCATAAGTGTTGTTGTGAAGAAGCTTTTTGCAGGAAACAGCACTGTGCTCTGAAAGCCTCAGAGGGCAGGACTGCCTTGGGAAGGGAGGGATCCCAGCAAGTACTGTGTCCTGTGGTCCTAATACCTGTGCTGACACTGTGTCTTCCAGGCAGCCGTGGGTGAGAAGCCAAATGTCGATGCCTCTGTGGTGAGGAGCAAATGCCTGAACATGCTCTGGTACTGCTGGTCAAAGTAACAGTAAAATTCAAGTCCATGGCCCTTGCACTCCAGTTATGACAGCCTCTGGTTTGAATGCCTTTTCAGAGGGGTGTCCATGAGGACTCTTGCCTCACCAAAGCAGGAACGGGAAAATAGCTTTTAGTGAAAAATAATAATGATTTTGTCAATAGGTGTTTCAGCACTTATCCTTGCTGGTCACCATAAGCAGGGCAGTAGTTACAGGTTGCTTCCCCTCTTCCTTTTTCCTCTTCTCCCAGTGTCATTGTGCCGTGTGATGTGATGACGTGACTCTTGATCTCCTGAGAGAAGAATCATATTGCTGCCTCATCTACTATCTTCACCATCCCTTGTCCTGATTGTTGCTGCATGTAGCCCTACTATGATTTCAGGTTGAACAAGTGGAATTGGCTAAAACCCCTCTGAAGACTGGCTTACCTATTCTAATAGAGAACATAATGAAAGCATCTGCCTACAGGTCCAAGTGCACAACAAAACCAGGAGGGTATGTCTGTTAGTTTAAAGCAATGAACAAAAATACTTGGATGTTGAGAGAGAGCACACAAAACAATACTAACATTATCAGTGATCTGCTTTAAACTAGATGACTGTCTGCAGTGCTGGTAACATTTTACATGCAGAAATGGACAGCAAAATAGAGTTCAGAAATGAACATCAAAAACAATTAGAGGTTCAAAAGCTTTCTATATGAGGAAGTATTTAAAACATTGGAACTTATTAAAAAAGGTGACAAATCAAAGGAGACCAGATAAAGGTGACTAATGTAATGAATGATATTGAGAAAATAAATCAGGAGCTCTCATTTAGTCTTTACAATAAGGTCATTTACAATAAAAGAACAAGGGGCATTCAATGAAAGACACCAGATCTAACACTTATTTAAGAAAATACCTTTTCTTTATTAGCCTGTGAAAACCATTGTAAAAAAAATCTTCCTGAGGCCAAGGGCTTAGCAGGATTCCAAGAAGAGCTGTCATATGGGAACATCTGCAGTAATGCTAGCTAGGAAGGCTCATTTTTGAAGGAAGGTAAGCCTTTCGCTCTTCATGACTTAAAGCCATGGGAAGAAACTTTTCACTTTGTGATGACAATTATTTAATTGAAAGATCTCCTACAATTTCTCCCAAAGGACTCTGTGTTGCTCATTATGGCCTGACATGGGGTGGTACTCTCATGCTTCTATGCAACAAATTTGCCATGGAGTTAGCTGTTCACTGAGTGATCAAGCCAATGTGTCTTAAGAAGTTGCCACATCTCAGATGGGAGTTACTGACCTTCAGGTTACATTCCATAACTAAACTTTGTGTGCTCCTAGTCCAGCACAAAATGTGGTTTGAGAGAACCAATTTTCATGTTACAATTCAGCAAACCTAGGCACTGGGCTAGTCTTCCTTACAAGTTACTTCACTCAGATGAGTGTCAGCAACTTTCCCACACTGATCGAGAAGTGCAAAGCTATTTGACCCTCCTCCCCTCCTTTCAAAAGCACTTTTTTCCCCAGTGGTTTATCAGTTTAAGAGTACTGAATCCTAACTCTGAATAATTCTGAGTTAAAAAATCAAATGCAGACTTGTTAATAATGTATATATGCTCACAGATATGTAGGTAGCTATGTATATACAACTGTGTATTCAAACATATATATGTATACATATGTGTGCATGTGCATATATATATATATACTCACATATTTACACACAGAAGATATATCTTCATAAATTTATCTTCTCTCTAATTTCTTGTGGCCCATTAATAAATACCGTGAACTTATATTATATTTCAACATCATCAGTATGAAAAGTCACCTTATGATCCATTGACTTTATTAAGCATCTCCTCTGAACACTGGACTGCTGATGTCAAGTGTGGTTTTACAGATATAGGGTGTGCAACCTGAATTCAGCAATCTTTTTAAAATATAAGTCTGTCCCAGAGGAAGCAATTCTTTCTCTTGCAAAAATCAGCAGTGTCAAGAAACAAATGTTGTCAGGTGACAGTTACATAGCTTATTTGTTATGTGGTTTATTTTGAATGCCTGTCTTTTCATTTTTTTATTTCTCTAAGGTAAGTCACTGCATGCTGGCTAAGATGGGAAAACTGGGCTTTTTGGAGTAACAGTATAGTAATAAACCCCCTTTTTTCCATTTTTTTTAATCTACACACAATTACTTACAGAATTTGTACAACCAATAATACTCAGAAAAAATGCCACACTTATCAAGTCATAAATACATGGAAGGAGACTCCTTGTTTTGAGTTCATTTTGGGTTCAAGCACTTATTTCCTAGGTGGATGAAATTCAATGAAACCTAAAAAAAAAAAGTAAAAAAAAGTTGCTCTTAAAACAAACAAGCCTTAAGAAACAAAACAGTTTAACATTTAATCTCTCTTACCATAGCAAAACCACATGCACAGAGTGCCTATGTCTCCCTTCTAACAATGCAAGGAGGTCTTGAAGGATGTTTACCATTCCCAGGAATGCAGAGCAAGAAAAGATGTCGTTTTTTTCGCTCTGCTCAGAGAGACTATGACCTGAGACTACGGTAATGACAATCTGGTTAGCTGGGAAAGAAAATGCGAGCAGGAAAGTCTACAGGTTTAGGCAAGTACGACACTAAACTTTTTCTGGAACCCAGACAGAGGACACTGGATAGGGCAAGTAGCTGTGGAAGAGGGCAATCTGAAGAGGTTGTTTGTGGAGAAGGAGCTGTGACCCCTGGCAGGGCTGTATGACCGGTGAGCACTCCTGGCAGGGAATCTGAGCACAGGGAGGCCAAGGAGCAGGGGTGCCGAGGAGCAGGGAGGCCGAGGAGCAGGGAGGCCGAGGAGCCCGGGTGCCGAGGAGCAGGGAGGCCAAAGCGCGGGGCTGCCTGAGGAGCGGGGCTGCCTGAGGAGCAGGGCTGCTGAGGAGCAGGGAGGCCAAGGGTCCGGAGGGCCTGAGGAGCTGCAGCCCCTGGGCTGGAGGGGTGACTGCACAGCAGGAGGCTGGTGCCCCGCTGTCCCCTGCCCTCCCTGCAAACAACAGGCCCGTGAGGGACGGGAGGAGACCGCTGGGGCCCAGCGTGTTGCCTTTCAACGCCACATAATGAGTCACGGTGTTCTTTGTTGGTGCTCGGGTGATGCCCGGCGGCGCAGGCTGTGAGGGGCCGCCAGCTCTGCCCGGCCGCTCCCCCCGCCTCCTGCCCAGGCGCTGAGGGCGTCCCCGCAGGGGCTGGGCTGGGCTGGGCGGCCTTGCTGCCCGCCCTGCGTGTCCCCCAGGGGACAGGTGCTGCTGCGGCTGTGGAAGAGCTCGAGTCCTCCCGGGCCGGGAGCCAGGCAGGCGTCGGGGTGGCTGCCCCCATGCCCTGCTCCAGCCAGCTCCCTGCGGTGCTGCTCACCCGCCCGCCAAGAGATGCGGCTTCTGCTCGTCACCTCACAGCTGCTCTCCCCTGCTCAGGCAGAGCCTGATACATCAGGTGTGGTCTGGGCTGTTGTTTTCTGAGTTTTAGCTTTTCTATTTTTTAAAAAAATTGTTCAATGCATTCTGTTCCCTCTTATAAAATATGACTTTGTGAATCAGTATGTGCTATTTTTTTTAAAATCACCATTCTCTATTTTCTCTGCACCCACACCCTTCCTTTCCTCTCAAAGTGAAAAAAAAACCAGTCGGGCCAAGTTCTCTTCTCACCTCTCATTTGTGTTTTTAATCGATTTCAAGTGTGCAGCACAGAGAATAACAGAGTGGCCGTGCAGTTTGCTAGCTTGAATTTACACATGTGCAGGCAGTGCACCATACCAGATACCTGACAGTGGGGTGTCGTGCATTACCTTCTGCACGAGCACCCTAAAGCCTGATTGTTAATGGCCAGGGGCTATTTCAAAAGCTTTCCAAAAGCCAAAAGTATCTCTGAGCATGACAGTCCAGCTAAAAGCGTGGGTTTTCATAAGGCTCTGAACACCAACTCACTGCTGAATTTAATAATTTGTACATATAGAATGACTGTGTGTTGGGGATGTTGGTAGACCAAAAGCAAAGCAAACTGTGATCATTACCCTCAGCCCCAGTAGGTCAGGTCATTGTGAAGTCATGCTGGATGCTTCTGAAGTGAAACAAAAGATGAACAGCACAACAGATTTGAACTATTGAAGTTCCTGATCTTGCTTCCCATGAAATTCATGAGATAATAGCTAGAGGATGCAGGAGAAATAAGATTAGGACCTAGGAAAAGGAAAGAAAATAACAAAAAAATAAGCATTGACACAATCCTGGGTGCTTTATCAGAACATGGGTCAATGAGGACTGAGGGCATTCTCAAGTGATTTATTTTCTGGAGAAGTTCAGGGGTTCTCAGGTGTAGGAATGTGAAGATTACCATGTTAGAGCTGACTTTGGACTCATCTGGTGGCTAGTGCTGAACGCTGGTGATGAAAAATGATGCATATGAATCTACAAGTGTTCAGACTCTTTGATACACGGGAAAATATTTTTTTTACTGTATTTTTATATTTCTTTTTTTTACTACCAGTACCAGTATTATTTACTGGTTTGTGACCCAGAACATAAAGGTTTACAGCTTTTTCCCTTTGCTTACTTCTTTTAATAATTCTCCATATTTTTTTCAGACAAAGGCCACATCAGTGGAATGCATGACGATACAGTGTGAGCTAAGTTTATCATGACAAAAGATGCATCAGTTTGAAATATTAACCCAGCACTGCCTTGGAGGCAGTGAATAATTAGTTTAACCTGGCAGTGAACAATATAAACTTAACCACAGAGATGGTTGGTGTTATCATCTTATGTTTTTGTAATGCTGTAAGGACACCAGGTTATCATGATTATAGCAGCAGGAGAGTTTGTAGAATGAGCTCATGTATAAATAGTTGCTCAAAAAACACTGTGAACATTTATGAGGCTCATTATTTATCATTAATTATTTAACTGCAGGTCCCCATGTGGGCAGTGAAATCCTGCTGATTTACTACTTATCAGGAATAAATTATCACTTACAACTTGGGGTTTTCATGATTTTCCTTTTGTCATCATAAATAAACTTAACTAATAAGACTGTTTCCTTCTCCCTATTAAACTGACTGCTGGCAAGAGGCTTTTTGGCTAGTGACCTATTGTGAGACAAAATATAGGATAAGTGAAAAGCTGTGTATTTTTATGAAGGCTTGAATTGTTTGCAATAGATCTGAGAACTCAGCAAGGGATCAGTATTTGCTTACATTTACAGCGTATTTGTACAGGACCAGATTTTTGAAACTTCTCAGCAGCCACAATTAAAGCCAGATTTTTTTCTGAGGAGCAGTTTCAAATTTGCCAGCTAACTGAAGTTATTTTAGTACCTAAATGAGGACCAATAGCTAAATCCCCATTTTGGCACCACTCTGATCATCAAAATCCCAGCTCAGCTGCTGTCTAACCCTTTAGGTGCCTCTGTTGCTGCCAGCAAGTCACTGCAGATGCCTGTATTTCTACTAGGGACCACATACAGAAGTAAATCCTAATATTCTGAGACAGCTTTCAGCCCTTCTTCATGCTTCAGCCTCAGCAGGATTCAAAACCCACGTAGTCTTCAATGCATCTTTCAGCAGGTTTCCTGACAAGGAAGGCATAACCTGATGGACGACAGTACTCTACTGTCCTATGCCTCAGACAACTGGCACCCAGAGACACGCAGATGATTTGCCCATTTGCATGTGTGCCTGTATGTGTGTGCATAGAAATTTGTTTTATCCCAAAGCCCAGAAGTTGATACACTCTGCAGCCAAGAAGGAAGGTCTGCTTTGCTTAATTTGGCCTGGATGCTTCAGTATTCAGCTCAGGGCTGAACCCCTTCAGGACTTGCATCCTACCCTGTAAGCACACCTGTGTTGCAGTAGAAGTGCTGCTATGGCTGTTAACATATCTATATTCCTGGCTGCAAACCTCTGCTAATCCAGGAGGGTGTTTGAACAAGCAAAACCCACTTAAATGTCTGACCCTTTTCAGACAGGCTCCTCTAATATGGCTAGGACCACCTGTGATGGGCTCTTTGATATATGAAGTAGGCAGGTTTTATAAAAAAGGCTCAATTTTGTTTGTGGAGAACACAAGGGCATGTTTTATCTGATCCAAACATTGTGTTTAAAATGCGGTATCATCTACATTTATATCCTTTTTTATATATATATATAAAGTGTGTATACACACCACATACACAGTATACATATATTTTCACATGGACACACATTATATATTTTTAACTTATTTATACATACACAGACACACACTTATATATAGTAGTGATTAAAATGAGGTGGTATATGATTCTATACCATTCTGGTCCCTCAGATGTCAACCTTTTTTCAGGCATGGGTGGAATACATTTTGTATTCTATTCCAGATTTTCATTTATGGCGTCACAGTTCCTGTGTCAACTACTTCCTATCCTGATGTAATGTTCAAAAAACTTAGGTCACAAACTCAACTCAAGAAATTTCTCGTATCATTTAGAACTTAAGAAATCAAGGAGTAAAACAGATGTTGCATTTTAATAGTGTTATTCACATATAAATTTAAAAAGGTGCCTTTTTAGTTTAATAGATGTTGTTAATAATAAATCAAATATTCTCCAGCTGACTCAGTGGCATGTTACAACACTAAGGAATGAAATACCAACTCTGCAAAAATTAGTGCCTACTTATTTAGGATAATTTACAGGATACTTGGAAGCTATGTTGTTCAGAACATTTTTTTTTTTTTTTTTCATTTGTGGATGGTGTTTTTACATCTAATTTAATTATATACCTGTTGGAGGAAGTGGCAAGACTTAGGTAATCGCCCTAAAAATGTCGTGCTTAAGACTAATTATGTATATAAAATTGTATGCTGGTTTGGGGCTCCATCAAAAATGTGTCCATAATGTGTTACTAGGCTCATCTCTAAAAATATAGTGAACATTGGCAGTATTATCTCAAAGGAAAAATATGTCACCACATTACACTGGAAGACAAGATTTTTACAAGCAGCCTTTAATATAACATTTGTGATAATTTTATTGCTGAATTGAATCTATTTTCTTGCTGTTGATCAGAAAGTTTTGGGCCCTCCCTTTCTTCTGCTAGATTCAAAATGCATACATGGCTAAGGGGAAGTGTAACCCGATATATGTGACTTCAGCCACTTGTAAATGCAGGGGTTTTAGCCCTTTCTGTACTCGCATGCATGCTGATGTGGGTACCTCTTTCTTATTACCTGTGAAGACACACACAGGCCATCCCTGTAGAGTTTCTCCTCCCACCACAGTCAAATTGATGTGAAAGGTCTTGCCAGTGGGTTATTTAAATCCTGATATTCTGTTCTTGCTTGTCAAGAATGCTGGGTATAAATCTCTTGGCACTTATCTTTCTACACTGCCCACTAACATTTTCTACTACTTCTGTCTGTCCTTGTGACATTTCCTGGAGAGCTTAAACTGAAAGTGCTAATTATTAATTTAGGGCTAGATTCTGGCTCCTACAGCCAGAGGCATGCTGGAGGGAATGCAAAGGGACTCCGATTTGTTATATGCATGTTCCTTACCACTGAGATCCTCGCACATCCACTCCTTGGCTCATATTAGGAAACACTCATGATTCTTTTTAATCAAACCTGTCCACATCAGTTATGAGTTCAGATTACAAATGAAAAAACAGACCGATAAAGTTTGAAATTATTTTTTTCAAACACGTAAGTACATTTGCTCAGTTTGAACAATGGATTGCATTAATCACTGGTGGGTTTTTTTCACATCACAGAGGGGATTTAGCTCTAGGAAAGAAATGTTTCATCATCTTGAAGCCCAGTAAAGCTCAGTGTTATTATGTCAGTATAACAGGTTAACCAAGGCATAAAGGTGAAGTGACTTGCCTAAGGTCATGCAATAGATCAGTGGCAGAGCTGTAAATCACGTACAGGGTCATTTAAATCCCTGCAAAATGCCTTGCTCCATAAGATTTTCTTCCTCCTTTTTGTCAAGTATAAATAGTTTAGGCTTTCTTTGGCAGGCAGAAAGCCCTCTACTCTTTCTCTTACTGTATTCCCATGGTAAAGTATATTCACTGACCTGACTCTAACAGGAAAACTTTAAGGCCAAACAGAAAGAGACTGTTTTGTTCAAAGCACTCCTTGAATTTCCTGCAACTTCACCATGGATTGACTTACACATTTTTCCAAACCTTAGTATTTAGGCAGCCAGTTCTTCTTATTTCCCTTGTCTTCAAGACTTTTCCTCCAGCAGTGTCCGTCCCTACTTTTCTGCTGTATCAATTACTCCTTCCACTGGCAACTTTTCCTATAATTGTCTCTTCCAGCCACACCCTTTATGCATGTCATGGCAAATCAGAGGTTCTAGTTATGCACAGCTTATGAATTGTGAGAAAATAATCCCCCAAAACATATAAAGAAGCCCTCTGGCTTTTACCATCTCTCCCTTTATATTTTTCTCAAGAGCATCCTCTAAAAAGGTGCCTGCTCAAGAGTTGTTTGAGAAAGTGAAGAAGAAGAGAGAGTGAAGAATTTACAGCTCAATGCTGTAGATTTTATAATAGCTAAAATGTCAATTGTTTATACAGTTGTATATATTTCACTGTATTCTCTTTTCTCCCTGCCATATGAACAAGCCAGATACCTAATGTCTGCATAGCACTCACTGATTTTTTTTTTAAATTTAAGATAAATATTAAAAAAAAAAGTTATAGTTTAGTGACACATGAAGGGAAAGTGGTTTTGCTCAAAAGTTGATGCCATAAAGTGGAACAGTATGTGAATGTGTCAGCTTTTAACAGAAAATGGTTCCTTACATGGCAGAGAGAATAAATACCCAGGAGTCTAATCTAATGTATAGTCATTGCTATGAATTAAGGGCATCGTGGTGGTGTGGAGGGCTTTTTTTCTAACTAGGAAAGAAAGGTGTATAAACAAAGCCTCAGGGAGGTCAGCTAAATATAAATTGGGTACCAGAGATGCCCACTTTTCTCTCAGTGCCCCTGTCCCCATGTGAGGCCAGGCTAGTGGGTTAGGGGCGCCTGAGAATGCCCGGCTTCATTGGAGCAGTTTTGAGGAATAGGTCCAGGTTACTTGAATGGTGAATGTGTGTCTGGGTCGGAGAGATTAGTAGAGAGAAGTAAGGAGCTAGAAGAAAGGTCTGATTATCTCTTCTCTTTGAGTAAGCACAGCCAAATTTAAATTTTGGGTTTGAATTTGGGGGTTATTTTATTTGTTTTGCAGTTTCTGACTCCTCTGGCAGAAACTTTGAGTGAAATACTTTGGTTTTGTTTTATTTTTGTCAGCACATTCTGACATTTTATTTTCACCCCTGCAGTATTATCAGGCATGTATTTAACTCTCCAGGACTAGTCTATTGTAATGATTGTGTCTTAGACCACTTGGAAAATGAAAACACTGCAGAATGTTTCCACCTGGAACTTACACTGATAGCAACAAAACAAACGGTTTGTATTTAGTGGTGTTGACTTGAAGCTGTAAAGTTCTTAGTATTTTGAAGCCTACTTCAGAGACTACATCTCTCCTACTGAGATAAAGCCACAGTTATGGACAGCAGAACTGCTTAAACTATCATTTCTCTGGTATTAATATAACTGGACATTTTCACAGACATTTTTTATGGGGAATTATTGACTATGGAAATTAGTCAAAACAGGTGAATCACAGAATGCATTTTTTCATGCACTGGCGAAAAAAAGGACACCTATGGTAAAAAGCTGATTATTCTGTTTCTCCATGTGTGATTTGTATATATATAGAGAGAATGTATATATATATGTATATATATAGAGAGAATGCTGGCAAAGAACAGGACGTATTTTTTCAGGTGCTTAAAACATCACAGAAATAGCAAATTGAGGCAATTACTCACATTAGTAAGCTCTTGCATGCTTGGTGCCACATGCTTAATTATGCTTGAAGTTTTTTATACCCAAGCAACCAAAGAATAAAGTTTATATTGCTCCTCTTGATAACATTACAAAGTTGGCCTTCGTTCTCCTCCTTGCAGCCTGAGCCTTACACAATTATTGTCAATGAAGCACTAATGAAACTGTAATCTTTTATTCTGTGTGTTTAGTTTGTATCAAATGCTGCTAGTAATGGAAGGTGTTTAGAAATGTCTATGCCTGCTGAATAGGGTTGCATGAAAATGCCCCTTTCAGTGGACAAAGGGAAAGCAATTGGACCACTCTGCAGGTACTCCAAGAGCCTCAGCCTTGGCTGAAACACAAATTAGATGCCATCATTGGGAAGGTGATCTAGGTATGGATGCAGTCAACAACAACCTTTACAAGCCCCCTATAAAAAACTGTGCTCTTGTACAAAATATGCCCCCATTATTTGGCATTTTGAAAGAAGCTTTATTTTTCCTAAGCTCTATCAACAGAGCCAGTGATTCAGAGCTCAACTAATCCTTATTTTAATGTTTATGGGGCTCCTGAGTGCCAACATTTTTTAGTTCTAATGTTTAATATTTATTCATGTTGCTTAATCACTGAGGAAATTCCCATTAGAGGCAAAAAACCCTGTTAGATCATTTCTGTCTAAACTTTAGCACTCTGAGAATCATTTCTAAAACTAGTAGTCTATGGAGAGGGGTTCTCTGATATTATATGTTCAGTTCCACCTGCATTTTAAGAAATACTTAATCATTGGCCAGATTATCATTACATTTTGTATAGGTTGTACAGGGTAAAACTACCTGAGTTTTCAGGGGCCATAATGAGTCAAAACATGTATTTTGAGGAAACTAGTTTTTTTGAAAATTCAGGCTGAATTAGAAAAACATAACGTCCACCAAAAGCTATGAAAAAAGTTCAGAATATCGACTACTTCATAGATTCTCACAAAATCACTGGACATTATAAGCCAATTAGATTCCCCCCAAATGAAGTGAAATATCTTTTTTTTTTTTTTTAAAAAGAAAACTTACTAAGATTAAAATTTGGGTTGACCTAAGACAGGTGTTCTGTTTTGATTTAGCAATTTAACTACCAAAGTAAAAATAATAATTTATTCTCATGCCTTTAAATCCTCTCATTTTTGCACTGCTCTCCAATGTTCTGTAGAATAGCCCTTTGCCTCATGTTAGATACCTTGTATCATAACAAACAAATAAAAAATTAATGCTCAGAATTCATGCTTTAGTTCCATTCCTAATGATAAAGTTCTCCAGATGTGAAATGGAGACAAGCCACTATTTGTACCAAAACTTCAATTTCTCATGCAGAGGGACTGACAAGTCTCTATGTCTGAAATCCCAGATGGTTTCTCTGGAGCTATGACTTGCACTAAGCTTAAACAGGAGGAAAGCAGAAAAAAAGTTTAAATTGCAGGGGTTTTTATTCCCAGTGGAATAACTGTAATAGAAATAGCAACAATGATAAATTAGGTTCTCTTAGTGCCATGTTCAGCATTGGCTGAACATATCCTCTAGAGATGCCAGTTACAGTATGGTATTTACATCATGTTGTAGTGCAGAAAGAAGTTGATACATTTTCTTTAAAAACTAAGTTCTTTTCTACATAACCTATATACGTAATTGATACCTTTTCCTCAGACATCTTCCCAGGTTAGTCCATGGTGGGGCCTAACTTGCAAAGGTCTCATTATTAAAGACTCATTACTGCTATGCCTGGAACCCTCTTCCCAATCTCTTCTTACTGTGATGTTTCTATTCACTACTTGAGAATTCATGCTTACTTCCAAGCCAGAGCTTTACACCTGTCAGCTAGATCCATCTGAGGGGAGACCTCACTCTCTACCAGTCTTCCTTGCTCAGTCCCAGCTTTGCTTTTTCTTCATTCCTGATGTGATATTACTGATGACTCTCTTTGTAACTAGCTCTTCTAAATGGTATACAAGGTAAATTGTGAAGTGTCCCCCATTATACTGCTTTAAAGAGAGGTAGATGGTGTTGCTGCACTTACGATGGTTTAGTAGGTTTTCCTTTACTTTTACTCCCCTGTACTTTCCTAGGAGTGGAGCAGGAAGAAGAGCTGTGTCCTTCATATGTCCCTAGGTTGGGTGGCAACTGCTCCTTACAGGTCCCCATATTCTTTGGCTGCCATTTTAGAAATTTCACCTTGTGGTTTCTATCATGGTTTCTATCGTAGGGGAAGACTGTTGTAAAGGGATTAGTGAAGGATTTGTGTGGGATAGGAAGAGAGGGAGAATAAACTGGTTTCCTTATCTTACAAAGAGCAGGTCAGCTGCAGTGAAGAAATAGTCTGGAATTTCCAAAAGGAAGGTAGAGTAGGGTGTAGTCCTTTTCTGTGCCTTGAAGCTCCAGAGCAATTTTATCTTGCCAAAGCATGATACACTCAGTTGTGCCTACACAGCATGTCTGAGCCCTGACATTCAAAGTTGCTCTAAGCAGGGAATCTGTCCTTGTTTGATATGTTAAATGTTGTGCCTTCTGTATTCTTCTATAAATAATTGACCAAGTTTTAAAAGGGAAATACTTTGTGAACCAGCAAAAAAAAAAGATATGAAAATACCAGCAAGAAACAAGGAGGAGTTTAGACTGGAAGTCTGCACAGCTAGGATTTATGAAATGCAGTTAATAATACTACGTCATGTATGAACATGTTGTTGACTGACTGGCCTCCCTGGATCTGAGTAATATTCTGTTTATACCAGACACTACTGTTCTTGGGGGCCAGGGAGAGTGCCTTTCTGCAGTCAGTGTGAAAAATAAAACATGCCAAATAATTACAGTAATGATGCAAAGAGCTGGGGATGCAATGTAAAATTTCATATTAAATCAAAGTCAAAAGTGCCTCTTGGCTTGGCCCGCTAATGCTTTCTGCAACCGTAAAATTTGGCTGCAATTGTGCAATACAATACTGGTGAGAAAACGCAAAGATTATTACCATACTCTCTTAAAAGACAAATCCTAAAGCTGGACAGCTAAGGTATGTAAAGCAATGGCAATTTATTTTCCTAACCAGCAGAGAAACACAAAAGTATAGAAAAAAACTCTCCCAGACCCCTATGATTATGAAAAGGAGGGAGACATGTTTATGTAAACGGTGGAGAAATCCTAAAATGTTTCACCTGGCAAATGTCCCAAAAGAGGAGGGCCCAGAAACCATTTTTCCTTGTCTGCCTCTTGGCAGGAGGTTTGCTGGCTTTCATTTTGCACCATGGAGATTATACTTCTTCGTTTTAGTGGAGGCCACAAGGCAACCCTGCCGATAAAAACAAACAAATGCCAACCTCATCCTCTTGATGTACCCCACAAGGCGCACACAAATTAGAAATCAGAGTAATGAGTTTAAGGTCCCCAAGGTCCCTCTGACCTTTCTATCCCCCTTCTCTGGCCTCTCCTATGTTCGGACAGCTAGAGTCCAAGTTTTGTCTGCTCCCTCATCCACTGACTTTGTAACACACAAAAAAATTGCCCAAAAAAGTACTGTTATGTTTCCTCCCAAAGCCAATGACCTTATAAAATGGACCTAAAAATATAGAAAGCTTGCCAGCTGCTGATCTTTTTTGCCTTTTCTGAGCCTATGCATGTGCACATAAAGGCATACATGGTGCTTTCTGGATGACAGAGCGATTGTGAAGGACACACAGGTTTTCAGGAAGAAGTTGGTAGCTTCAGGCAGAAATGATCTACAGCTGTACTCCCTCCATCACCTCTTCTCTGCTTTGTCTGCAATGATTGTGTTACTGTCTCAGTAAATCTAGACAGTTGGTGTAAGTAACCAAAAAAAATTTTTTTTTCTCCTGATAAAGTTGAGCAAATAAAAGTTTGTGCTTTACTGAACCATTTAGAGTTACATAAGTCTTAGAGATCTTGTGCAGGTGTGATTGCTATCTAAAGACTGTTCCTCTAAACAGTCTGGTTTTTGCCTTAAACATGCTATCACTTTGAAGGAAAATACTTGCCTATTATCTTGAAGATACATCCTCTTGAGTCCAGAACTGCTTGTCAACCTTGCAGTAATACACTATGATACACCTTTTTATCCATACTTGCTTCAACAGTATATGACATAATTGAAACATATGGAGTTGATATTTGATATTGGTTGTGGAGGGGCATGTGAACCTACTGTGAAATACTGTATCAGCTAAATACAGTGTGCCAAAATTATAGTCATTTTGTATAGCTAGGTATTGGTGGTATAAACACTGAAAGGTGCAACTGTTGAATCTCCTCCCGGGTTTACTCTGCAACTCTCACTTGCGTAAGTAATACTTGCTGATGTGAACTCTCCTTCCAGATCTACCAGGAATTTGACATGAAAGTTGCTGTAATGAGCTGGTAATGACAGGCTTAGCAGACCAGTATAAACTGAAGTAATTGGATCATCAGCATTTTGTTTTTGTATTATTATTTATAAAGACTGATTAAAAGAGGAATGCGCTTTGATTTATTCACATACCCTATGTGCAGAGATCAATATTTATTCTTTTTAGTGTGTACACTGGGTCGCCTAATTGTCTACAGACACAATCAACCACACTTTAGTTTTTCTTATAAGAATAGGAAGGGGCTTTGAGGAAAAAAAATTGAGAGGCCAAAAATGTTGTAGTCAGTTACATCCAGAGAGTAGTGGTCAATGGCTCAATGTCCAGATGGACACAAGTGACTAGTGGTGTCCCACAGGGGTCCGTATTGGGACCAGAACTGTTTACTCTCTTCATCAATGACATAGACAGTGTGATCAAGTGCACCCTCAGCAAATTTGCAGATGACACCAAGCTGAGTGGTGCAGTTGACATTCCTGAGGGACAGGATGCCATTCAGAGGGACCTGGACAAGCTTGAGAAGTGGGCCCACGTGTACCTGAGGTTCAACAAGGCCAAGTGCAAGGTCCTGCACATGGGTCAGGACAACCCCTGGTATCAATACAGGCTGAGGGATGAAGGGATTGACAGCATCCCTGTGGAGAAGGACTTAGGGGTACTGGTGGATGAAAAACTGGACATGAGCTGGCAATGCGCGCTTGCAGCCCAGAAAGCCAACTGTATCCTGGGCTGCATCAAAAGAAGCGTGGCAAGCAGGTCAAGGGAAGTGATTCTACCCCTCTACTCCGCTCTGGCGAGACCCCACCTGGAGTACTGCATTCAGCTCTGGAGTCCTGTATTCAGCTCTGGAGTCCTCAGTACAAGAAAGACATGGACCTGTTGGAGCGGGTCCTGAGGAGGGCCACAGAAATGATCAGAGGGATGGAACACCTCTCCTATGAGGAAAGGCTGAGAGAGTTGGGGTTCTTCAGCCTGGGGAAGAGAAGGCTCTGGGGAGACCTTATTGCAGCCTTTCAATACTTAGAGGGGGCTTTTAAGAAAGACAGGGACAGACTTTTAGTAGGCCCTGTAGTAATAGGGCAAGGGGTAATGGTTTTAAATTAAAAGAAGATAGATTTAGACTAAATATAAGGAAGAAATTTTTTTATGATGAGTGTGGTGAAACACTGGAAAAGGTTGCCCAGAGAGGTTGTAGATGCCCCATCCCTGGAAATATTCCAGGTCAGGTTGGACAGGGCTCTGAGCAACCGGATCTAACTGAAGATGTCCCTGCTCATTGCAGGAGGGTTGGACTAGATGACCTTTAAAGGTCCCTTCCAACCCAAACCATTCTATGATTCTATGATTCTAGTTCAAAAAGACATTTCTGACTGAGTCATTGACTGTCTACAGTTGCCTGTAATGTGGCCTTATATGAACAAATCTGTAAAGTGAAATAGAGGGTGCAAAGGATCCATGTCCACACCATGCATTTCATGGGGACTTATTTCAAGACAGTTTTAATCTGAACTGGTGGACTGAATGCCCTTCAGGTATGATTAGGTGTGATTCTGGAGCATACCTTCACATTTAGTTTTATCCCCAAAGAATCTAGATTGCTCTCGCTAATGGGATCACTCACTGATATGAACCAGTTTCGATGATTTTCAAACATTTGCTTCAAAACCACACTATTCATCTGAACTAAAACAATAATTGGACATGCCCACGAAGAGGTGTGTAATATAACAACATTATTGTGGTTTAACCCCAGCCAGCATCTAAGCACCACACAGCTGCTCACTCACTCCCCCTCAGTGGGATGGGGGAAAGAATCGGAGGAGTAAAAGTGAGAAAACTCGTGGGTTGAGGTAAAGACAGTTTAATAGGTAAAGTAAAAGCCATGCATGCAAGCAAAGCAAAACAAGGAATTCATTCACCACTTCCCATGGGCAGGCAGGTGTTCAGCCATCTCCAGGAAAGCAGGGCTCCATCACGCGTAACAGTGACTTGGGAAGACAAATGCCATCACTCCGAACATCCCCTCTTCCTCTTTCTTCCTCCAGCTTTACATGCTGAGCGTGACGCCGTATGGTCTGGCATATCCCTTTGGTCAGTGGGGGTCAGCTGTCCCAGCTGTGTCCCCTCCCAACTCCTTGTGCCCCCCCAGCCTCCTCGCTGGTGGGGTGGGGTGAGAAGCAGAAAAGGCCTTGGCTCTGGGTAAGCACTGCTCAGTAGTAACAAAAACATCCCTGTATCATCAACACTGTTTCCAGCACAAATCCAAAACATAGCCCCATACTAGCTACTATGAAGAAATTTAACTCTAGCCCAGCCAAAACCAGCACAAACATATACATATATGTTGTGTGTATAGCAACAGAGAGTATGTTCATACTACACATTTATCCTGTGCCTGACCTTGGACTTATATCCTAATGAGCCTTGTGGCCCACTATGTTTGGATCAGGACACCGCTTTTATTTGCTGTCTTCTTGCTGAGATTGAATCTGGTTTGTGGAGGACCTGTGCAATCATTGCTTCAGTAGAGAAGAATGACATCTAACAGATATGTTTCAACCACAGGTTGAAAGACAACTTACTTATCCAATCAAGCAGATACCCATTTCATCTGACAGGCAGCAATTAGCACCACAGTCTCTTAACGGTCAGCTGGTTGCAATTTTTGTGTGGTTCACCGTTGTGCTGCAGGTGGGAGAGCACTCCAGCTCCCTGGGGGGAGTGGGCTGCCTTCTGACATCTTACTCTTAGATTTTCCAGGGATGTCCAGAGAGAGAGTCAGAGGAGGCACTAGAGCAAAAGCAAAGGGATTTAGTCAATCACCCATAAGCGTGGACCTATGTATGTAACTAAATTACAGAGCAAATGTACCAAAAGTGAAAGAATGCTTCCTTGAGACTTCTCTGTCCCTTCCAAACTTTTGTTAGCACCCGTTAACCGGCCAAAACTGGGAACGTTTCAGTAACTAAAAGGAAAAGCATTTAAAATGTAGGATCTATTTGCAACCACCACCTTCATTTTGACCTTTGACAAATAATGTCAGAATATTTCTGCTATTACTATTCTATTTATTAATTTTATTTAAAATTTTAATGCACCAACCTTTGCTACTCTGCAGCAGAGAATTTTTATGATACAGACTGTATGACAAAAGGTGTCATATGTATATCTAGATCTTTTTGTCTCCTACAGAATCTTCCTCTACAGCTAGTAAAATGCTTCCGAAATAATAATAGTGGAATGGACACAAGAGTTAAAACTCCAGTGTCGCTAAATAATTCAACATCCCACTAAACATCTGAAGCTATGCCTTATCACAAACATATTGTGTATTGCTACTACAGAGATTTTTAATATAGCAGATGTGGTTAATTATTACAGGAAGCTGCAGAATTTTATATGAAGTTTTTGCGGCCTGCTAAATGAAATTAATGGTTTTCTGATTAACAGGTTGCAGTTAATCAATTTGATAAAACTTCAGGGAGCCTATAAAAGAAAGCTGGATTTGTGAGGGTTTATATTAATCATGATGGGAGAACTACAGTTGCTGCTCATTTCTGTTATAATAGATGATGATCAGTAATTTAGGAATGATCTGGTTGCTGAAACAGAAGAGAGAAAATACGAACTTATATCTACTATATGATTACTTGAACTTTCATATTATCGTAAAGCTTTGTAATTCTTGTAAAAAAAAAAGGAAAGAAAGAAAAAAATGTTCTGTTAATTGTAGTAAAAACTCTGGTAGTAGTAGAAAAGTTTAAGGACTATTTGTAAGTGAGACTTCAGCCTACATGCATGATATTGTGTTGCTATTCAAATTATGGATGGATTGGAACATCTTAAAAGAAAACTATAATACTAAAACTACCTCCAAAACTGCCTAATGAAAACAAATCTTTCAGAAAAGTTGTATTTATTGAAGGGTCCAATTTTTTTTTTGTGAAGGTATTTTCGAAAATACTGCAGAATATTATACAAAAAAGTGGTCTTGCACCTAAACACTAAAAACTCATTCAAATATGTTTTTATTTCCATTTTACATTTTTTCCAGGTTTTAGACAATTTGTATTTTAAATCTTAACATTAGATTTCTAAACTAACTGAAAACTATTCCTTTAGAACTACATATAGCAGAATACTGTTGCTTTCACAGAGCATCATGCTTCCATATCGCAACACATGTAGGATGAAATGTGCTCCTCCCATCACAAATCTTGATTATCAAAACATTTTGTTTTGAGATCGCCCCCAAAGACTGATGCAATAGGATTTATGTCCTTATTTAGAAGGTGAGCTGTGTTATGTGGCAACTGCCCCTTTGTGGGTGTTTGTACAAGGTCTGTGCTGGAGACAGTTTTGGTTTCCATAAAAAAAAAGCTGCCTTTTAGATATCTTTCAATGCCTCTGTTACAGCTTATGCAGCACCTTTGCATCTCTGTGCTTAGATGTTGAGCATGATCTATTATTCCACCTATCCCATTAATTCCCCCAGCTCTGATTAACTTGGTAAGCTACTTGGTGATAACACCTCTTTAGATTGTGTTTGTAGGCATGTTATGGAGTCAAACCATTGAAATAGGTCAATGCTTTATTATGGACTCTCTTTCAAGCTAAGAAACATCTCATTAGTACATTAATGCTCATTAGCAGGAGTGAACCAGAGAATGTAGATCCTAAGTGCTGAGTTGAGGGGCAGTCAATGATTTAGCTGGATGCATGTCAGGAATGATAGGATTCACCAGGTGTTGCTGTTGTATATCAAAAAGTGCCTGTAGCCAAAAGTCTTAAAGTAAAAGTTCAAAATTCACTAGAAGACAGTGAGAGAAGGTTAGTTTTTCTATTCTTCTATTGGGAAAAAGATACTAAATATTGTATAGAAGTCAAAAGCTTGCAAATCAATAGTTAACTTTTAAATCAGTCCAAACGTGGGGAAAAGCCAGTGGACCGATCAAAAAAAATTATTATTGCACTATGAAGAGATAAGTGGTCTGACTTTACCAGGTTCAATGGGTCTAGTATATAAGAGAGATAATTTAACTAGCAAAGAACAAACAGGGTGAATCAGCCCTTTTTCAGTGTAAATAGAATATCAACCTTACCCATCCAATTGTCATTCTGGAGAGTAACATATTCCTACAAGTTACTAAGCAAAACATAACAATTGATGTAATAGATCTATACAAAACCCAATGTTCACTTTTTAACTTCACAAGAAAAAAGGATGGAACCTCTGGTGAGCCAGGAAAAGTCCCAGTGCAGTCAAGTACCTTGCGTCAAAACAACGTTGATTTAGGAGTTCAGTTAAATAGGAGTGAAAAAGGCAACTGTTTTTCACACAAGCATGGTCCAAAGTATCCAGATGATAACGCTTTGCTGGCATCCTCAATTAACTGTATTTTGTGCTGTTTTCATTTTGGTTTTCAGTCTTGCCATTGTGATCTGAATCACTGACAGATATTGGGAAAAGCTGAATGGGACACAAGAACTGTTGGTCAGCTATTCTAGAGTAAAATCATCTCCCATTAAAACCAGAGATCAGTTCTTTCTGCTACTGCAGTCTTCCTTTGTAAAAGCAAAAATCTCACCTTGACTCCTTCTGCCTCAGGTTCCCCTCTCAAGCTGGAGGCCCTGTTGCCTGTCTGCCTTACGAGGCAATTAAAGGATTGCAAGTACTGTCAGTTGCTGAATGCTATAGCATTAGCTATAAGGACTTTAGACATACACAGTGCATCACTTCAGCAAGGTATTTTGTGCTAGAATGAAGGATACCTGAAACCAGATTCAAAGCTGCTGCTACAGGAGAAAATACCTCCCTTGACTGCTAAAAACCACATGTCCTTTTGTTGTTGGAGGATGCAGCCCACAAACCTGATCAGGGGCTTACGTGGATCCCATGTAACTGGAAGGGTGACCAGAACATATCCCATGCGAAGTAATTACATTCCAGAGAAAGCCTGAGAGCATTCCATCACCACAAGCAGTATTGCCTCATGGTTAGAGCTTCCACACCTTGGCCAGCAATGAACATTTGACTCCTGTTGCCTATCTCAAGAGTGTGCACTCTAATTACGGAGCTAGTGGGTGGTGGAATCTAAGGAGGAGGGGGCCATTTTTGCATTGCTGATTGGGAAAATTCACTTGAGAACACATCCTCAGTCAGCCAGGTAGGTACTAGTCTGTGAGTTGACAAGGTTTGGCGGATGCCCAGTGTTCAAGAGCATTAGATTTGGTGGTGAACACGCTCAGAAATAGAATTCTAAGCAAAAAGAAGTGTGATGACAATGTGGGTGCCCATGGACCACAGCTCAAATATTAGGCAGTTACATCTTAGAGCAGGAGTTTTGATGAACTCCTTTTGATGAGGTTTGCGGATTTGATTCTAGGTTAACTGATAGTATTGCATATTTGCTAATGTAGTGTAGTGTATTATAAGCATGTTATATTTAAAGATACAGAATGCAATACAGATGCAATGCCAGTACTATATACTATCAATATTATTATAAATAAGGGCATAGATATAGTTATACATGTATAGATATAGAAGCCAAAAAAGGCAGAGATACAAATATGGTAGCCAAGCACATCTGCTCAAATAGTTGGAAAAATTTAGATAAGCCTAGTGAAAATAATCAAAACAATTTATGTATGTGTCAGCTCATGGCCGCACTTGAAACAGCAAGTGTATGGAGCAACTGAACTCTAACACTACCTTTTGCTTCTGCAGAGTAATCGTTTGTTTCAAATCAATCATATTTAACCACTGAAGAGGTATTAGTATGAACAGGTGGAAATGTGGGATTAACAGGCTAGCAAAAAGACTTGAAGTGGGGAACTGATTATTCTAGTGAAGAAAAGAGAGTTAACAACGGTCAAGCTACCTTTGTAGTCAGACACAGTGGATTATATTACAATATAATTAACATGGAAAGGACAGAAGGTTTCTCCTTCTTTCTTTCTTTACCAGAGAGGAAATTAACTATTTTCACAAACTAGCAAAGGAAATACTGGGCCATTCATATTTTCATGTAAAAAAAAAAAAAAAAAAATCAAGGCTGGATGCTTCCCTGACATTGCCTTTAATCAAAGAGAGAGAACTGGGTCTAGTACTGGGTAATGTTGTACAGCAGCCTTGGTATAATGATCCTTTCTGGCCTTAGAAGTCCTTGAATTTGCCACCTACTACTTTTTTTTTTTTTTTCTTAAGTTCCCTAATAAGCTAGAACTTCTTACTCTTTAGTGAAATGGGAGAAAGCCTGAAGAAACTGGGCTCTTTTGACATGAAACTAACACACAGGCTTATTTCTGCAGCTCCTGTATGAGATAATTCTTTTTTAGCCACAGTTCTGAGACAAATACTCTCTTGTCTAATTGCTAAAGCATTTACCATAGAGATGCTGGTTCAGATTCCCTTGTGCAAAATTGAAAATAACCTCAGTTTCACAGTGCAAGCAAGTGTACTAGCCACTAAGCTAGAGAAAAAAAAAGAGGAGAATTCACCTTCCCAGTTTTTATGAGAGAACACTGACCAGCCACACTAACTCTTGGTGAATATAGGTGAGGTTGGTATCACTCCTTAAACTCCAGACAATAACATCTCTTTTCCAAAGATTATCCTGTTTTTATAAGAAATCTAAGGCTATTTTTGGTTTTTAAATCAGCTTTTGTGAATCACATTTTTAAGGCAAATCTGCATGGCCAGGTAGATACAGAGAAGCTCCTTTTCTCACATCCCAATTTGACCAGATATTTGCTAGCTCTAGTACAGGATGTGAACATCTGTCTTAGAGACATGTTGTTCAGAAGGACAGAAATGAGAGGCAGAGCCAGCACGCTGTCTCTCCTCAGGGTGGGAACAGGCTGGCTTTTTGCTATCTGCATGTATTCACATATACATCTGCTTAAATATCTAACTGTCCTCATCATCACATATGGAAAACCTGTGCTTATTTTGGCATGGTAGACTCCATTCTATCATGGTGGTAGAACTTCTAAAAGTTAGATCTTACAATGTTCTCTATTAAATAGCTGAAATTCTTCTGAAGAAGCAGGGTTAGCTTCTCAATGAAGGGAAAGGGGCTACTCAATTTCCTCTCAGAAGCAGGATTCTGATGAGCAGTTGTGTTTGGTGTCATGGGTGAATGCTCTTCACAGAATAATAATCGCAAAATATCTGCTACCTTGTGAAAAATTCGGTGTACAGCAGAGGCTGGGACTGGTTCAGTAAAATTCCAGCCTAGCATATGTCAGAAAAGAGGACAGGACAGATCTCAGCATGTTCTCTGTAACTTAGCCAGATTTCATTAAATTAATTGATGGATAACTTCTAAGTGATCAATTTAGCCAGTTTGTTAAGAGAACTTCATTACCAGCAGAAAGTGTATAATGTCAAAATTTCTACAGGGAATTTAGGTGAAATTCTTTACAACTGTGCAGTCATGCACAAATCAGTGTCCTTGCAAAGAGCCAAACTGTGCCGTTCAAGGGAGGTGTGTGCCAACACAGCGTCTCCAGCTGTACAGTGGAAAGGTCTTCTGATGCTGCAGTCAATTGCTTTCCAGCTGGAGCACAGAAAGAAAAGTCAACCTGTTACTGCTTATGACTCCTGATCAGGATTCACCTGGGGGACTATGACTACGTGTTACCCTGGATACCAGAGTGAGCTTAAAAATTTGTTCCATGCATATATTCTTTTTCCTGGGACGTCCCAGCAAAAGAATGTTTTCAAAAGTCTTTCTGCTTTAAATACTTTTCTCCTGAATTTCAGCTATCAGAAAAGGAAGGTAGTCATGATAGAACATAATTTGCTATTCTGTGGTATTTTTCACAGAAGGAATATATTTTTATAGCATTGTTCTTTGACAAATTGCTCCTCCGAAGTACATGTAGAAAAAGAAATAAAGGCTTAGTCTTGTAAAATGTTGATCAAGCTTTCCTCTGTGAAGTAGATGAAGCTTTGTTTGAATAAGTACTGATTGCAGGGTCTACGCCTGAACATGTACGTTCTCTACCTTCAGTTCACAGTTGGACTGCAGAGTAATGGCTACTTCTTGAGTAAAAGGCTTTTAAGGATTGAAATTTATCTCAGCACAGAAAAGACCAGTTAGAACCCCTGAGTTTTCCAAACAAAGAAATGATTTTACTTGCCTCCATTTTCCAGCTTTGAGTATGTATTATTTCTTAATGTTAACTTGTTCTAGCAAGCAATGTTTCTTGCCTGAAAGCAAGCCTTGCTCTGTTTCTAGGGTTACCAGAGGAATATTAAAAAAAAAAAAAAAAAAAAAAAAGTAGCAAACAGAAGACCAGACCAGTGCTCAAAAGTTTCCAGGTCTGTTTAGCAATACAGAACCCAAGGGTTTTTGATAGGGTCTAAATTTGGCAAAATCAGCTTTCCCATCCCTCCCTAACTTTATTTTTCTGTCCTCTAACTATTTTTACTCCAAGTTTCCCTCTGTCTCTGTGGATATAGAGAAAAGATCTATGGATAGGGGTCTGGGAATAGGATAAGAAAAGCAAAACTTCCTGCAAAAATTTAACGTTGTTATGCTGAAAGCAAAACCAAGAACATAACACTGGAAATGGATATATATCAGCATAAATGATGGGGACTATACAATCCCCTAATTCATGTTAATGAATAGGTTGAGTATGTTGTCTAATTCACAGACAAAACAGGAGTCTGTGGTCTCATCTGCATTTCTTTAGTGCATGTGATGTTTTGCTGCCATGCATAAGTTCATTAGCAAATGGGTAAGGATCTTATTCCAGTGTAGAAGTAATAAAGCTGATGGCAGCTATCTCAGGTAGCTTCAGCTACAGGTGTTCAGACTGGTGAGCTTTATAGATCTCATTTATAGGCACCCACCATCTGATTCAAACTAAGTATATGATGCTGAGGAAGGTAGTCACACCACTTCAAGAACTTAACTGCATAAGTCACATGAATCCCCATTCCCTGTGACAGCAATGGAAAGCAGTAAGAGGCAGTTCAGTACACACAGGTACTTAAATCAAGTATCAAGCTAATGCCTAACTTAAACAGCTTTGTTGTAACTCCTGGAGGCACCCACCTGTCTTCCATTAGCTTAAAGGAAAACTGGGGAACTGAATCTCTTCATTAAGGTGTAAAAATGAAGTTAGACAAGATCAATAGTCCCCTGTTGCACTAGATTGGTACTCTGGAGATGTGTTTTTTGCTGGGTGCTATGGCTTCCTACAGTACTGTAGCATTCAAGCTACTACGCAGTAATTGTTAGTTGCTTTAGAAAGGTTGTATTTTTTAAAATAACATCATTATTGGCACTGGCATTTAAAAAATCCACCAAGTCTCATGAGATGATAAAAAAAGATGATGAAAATCAGAGCGGATGGCCACTTGCATAATGTTTCTTTGTCTAGCAGGGCTATACTTTGACTTGACTTGAATATAAAATGTACAGAAATATCTACAAGGCCTTAGGCTCTTCCATGTGGTTCTAAATGCAAATTAAGATTAAAATCTTCTTTGTGTGCTTTTTATTTTATTGAAAGGATACATTCTGCATTCATAACAAAAGAATGGTTTTCAGAATAAAGTTCGAGAAGTATTTTGTCTCTTCAACGTCTCATAGCAGTATGCTGATGCTGTGTTTTTCACATTATTTCTACCAATGTTTGGAAACGTGAATTGGAATAAATACATGTATTCATTGTGCAAATTTGATTTACTACCTGAAAGTTTTTAGACTTCAAAAGAAATGTTATCAACAACTTTTACCTTCATACAAATTTAAAAATAGTTTCAACTGATGATGTAGATTAGTTTAAAAAATTCTGCTGACATTATGACTTCTTTAAAAATCTTAGGTTTTTTTACTGAAAGATATGCAGGAAATCCATCACTACTCAATATCTCTATAGGATTCTTGCTTGACTGGAGTCAAGTCTCCAGCTGCTGTGAGATTTAATAACACCCTGGTTATGATATCATCAAATAGAAAAAACTTCTGGACAGCTGGAACAATTTTTACAGTAATGCTGTAATTAGATACATAGAATTGTCTTGGTACAGAAAATTACTTAAGGCCCAGACAAAATACAATGTACCACTTACTAACCAAAAGTCAAAGAACTTGCTTCCAAATCCACCAGCCTGTTCTTTAGAAGCATTGTCTGGGAACGCTGGGTCCTGGATAGTTTGACTGAAGAGCTCATATGGAGAGACAAAACTACAGTTTCCAACTGAATTTATTTTTCTTATCATGCCACCATATTTATACCATAGGCCAGTAGTTCAATATTTTTCTCCAAGATGGAAATCTTTACCTTAGTTTGGATCCATTTCATAACAGACACTTTAAGATACTGTTTTCTTTTCCTGAAAACAAATATAAATATTTCACAAGAAAGTGCATGCAGAAACATAAGCTTGTTATGATTAAAGATTAAAAGAAATATCTACATGTCTGGGTTGATTATACCCATTTGATATCCAAACTCACTCACTCCATAAGCTCCATATCAAGTGAGCACAGGATGAGGCCCTTGCAAGTAGGTCATGTTTCTCAAAGACTGCCATTTGGCCAATTTGGTTCATTAGTTATTGAATTATTGATGGTTCTTCATATACCTTTGATAAAACTGTATTGATTCAGACTGATTAAAGGTGCCATTTGGAATGTGGCTTCTTTCAAGACCAAAATGGTGTTACATAGCACTGTTATTGACAAAACTGAATTTGACACACAGATAAAAGATTGAATCAGAAGTCCTTGAATAAATTGAAAAACTGAAGCTGTAAATCTTGGCAAAATTGTAAATTTTTTAGGAATTAAATCTAGAAGTCTTTGATAAGAGTGGGATCTAAATCTGTTCTTCTAAATTCAGAAGAATAAAGCTGCCTATGATGTTAGCCTGAGTTTTTAACTGCCACACTAATCAGAAAGGAAGCTATTCAAGCTTTTTGTGCACTGCAGTATTATTTTTACTTCGTCAATAGCTACTTGAATGAATGTGAAATGAGTTAAAGTGATTTGGCTGGGATTCAGTAATGCTTGGGAAATACTTAAGATGCAGTCAAGAAGGCTGCAATCAAAATTAATCCAAGTAAAATAAATACCCATCCCCCTAAGTGGCAGAAAATATAGTAGAATAGTGAAGAAAAATATGAGTGAAAAAGATTTACAGGGAGCCCTTGAACTAGATAGCTAATTTCTTTGTAGAAGGTGGTGTACTCAGGCTGCTGAATGAAGACTAAAATCTAGCAGCATTTTAAAATTGATCTTTGTTTCTCTCTGTATAGAGAAAAACCAAGTCCCTTCCAAATTAAGAATCAATTTTCTGGAGGATAGAGAACAGGGAGATGGAAGCAAAAGTGATTGATTTCACAGAAGATGAATCAAAGAATGGCACCAAGAGAGGTGATTAATTAGGTTTAGAAGGCAGTTAGGTATGTTTCTGAAGGATTGCACTGAAGAACAAAGTGAAATGACAATGTTAAGTACATAAAACACAGAAAACTTTTGACAGATACGTTTTCTTCTACACATAACCTGGTGACTTTGTGACTGATCCTAATATGATGTACAACATTTGGGGTTCAAGGATATTCATCAAGCCTTCATGAATTCTTCATCAACCTCTTAAATCTACTCTATCTCCGCATTGTATCCCATCATTGAGATCATTACAGATTCCTGAGTAAACCCTGCCTTATTTGTGCCTCCCAGTGCCAGAGAAAATGCTTCTGAGAAACTGACTGACTGGGAGGAAATGGTGGCCCTGCACATTAAAGGGAGAGTTTGTATATGGATATGAAGCTGGACATCCTGGGTGGAAAACTCTGTGCCATAAAACCCAAGTATCATGGTTTGATATCTGACAGCTGCATACTATCCCAGCAGTTTTTTCTTGTCCCAACCTACCAGCTGTCCAACTAAAAACGGAAATGATTTATGTTCCCCAAAGACTAACTGATTGACAGGCAATGCAGGAAGCAGTTGTAGGGCCCCACTGTGGCTGTGGTACCTCTAAAGCAATGAGAAGTGGTGAGATCACAGGGATACTCCCTCTGCTGGGATCAGGGAGATTTCTCTTACCCAAAAGGTTGAGCTATCCGTGCCTAGGCATGGAATAAATCTGGGCTGTGATTTTTATTGAAATTAAAGAAGAAACGCACTACCCCAAAGAGTATATATTTTTCTGGTTTGTAACCCAGAGATACATGGTGTAGTGGATTATATATGTTCACCATACAGCAAACAATCTGATATCTCTTTGACACAGTGTATGTGTATATTAGTTTCAGGAGGGTAAAAATATAAACTCACTGGAGTCTCTGATTTCCCTAGGTAATAAAGTTATTCGGTGAATATTAGTTGACAGCTACACCCACTTGCAGTCATCAATTCTGCAAGGGCTGGTACGGAAGTTTAAAATGCTAGTATTCATCTCTTTCTCTCCCCTAAGTCTTCATTATAATGTATGTCACTATTTTTTAGAAACTTTCAGTCTACTTTTTGGCAGATGTGACAGGCGGCTGTAACATTGATACCATCAGTGCTGTTCAACCTACTTCTTCTTCTCACAATGATTCTTAGCACATATTAATTAACAGAAATAGGAAAGGTGCAATCAATTTATTTAATGTAGTTAATTAAAAAGAACTTGCAAGCTGCTATCTGATAAAATTTGGCTTGTGCAATTGCAATTCTACGAATTTTAATGAAAATCTTTTCTTATTTTTGAACATAAATGTGCTTCTCAAAGTTTTCTTTCATTAACCAAAATATTTTAGGGCATATAGGAGGGAAGCTTGAACAAATCTTATACAACTTAGCAAAATATAAAGACATCCTGTAAATGTAGGGCTTATGTTTTTCAAAGCTCTGTGTTAGGCAGGGGGAGGAGCAAGGAGGGAGGAAAGGCTTTGAATGCTTGTAAGAACTGGGTTGCCTTTTCCTTACATTTGCTTACCTATTAGTAGTTCTTAGTAACACTTTAGAATATGATTTATAAGATACATTTATGAAATGTTACTTACCATATGCACAAATGTGACACAAGTTAATTAAATCACATGCGTAATTTTAAATAATTGAGGTAAGTACAGCTGGAGAGTTCAGTGAGACTAGTAATGAAATCTTTAGCATAGTATTTAATTACCTCCTTGTGCGATAGAACAGAAAAAATTTGGCCTTACAAAGTGATCTAAAGGTCAGGAGATTCAGCCTGCATTAGATCAAAAACAGTGGCAGGCAGATCAAGAAATATAGCTAAAATGTGGAGGTAGTTTATTAAAATGAATGCTTTAGCTAATCTTGTGTGGTAGGGCTAGAAGAGGGAGATAGAAGTTTCCTAATGAAATCAGTGAGCATTTGAGGGCTTTGCAGTTCATCTGCAAACAAACCGAGGTAGGAAGGATATACTTCTATCTACCTAAAAGGAAAAGCACCTTGGGCTGTGTGTTTGTCACAAGAGCTGCTTGAGATTTCCAGTCACTTCTCTGTTGGGAAAAATATTTTCAAAAAGCGTAGATCCTGTTAAAAAGACTCTTGTTTTGAAATTTAAGGTTTTTTTATCATTTAAGGTTTTTTTGTAATTTGAATGGTCAGAACTAAAGTGACACATTTCAAAACTGGAAAAAAAATTTAATTGTTTAAGTTAAGAGGAGAGGACATGAGGAGTAGCAAATATTTTCTTAAATTTTGAATTTGATTCCAATGCTGAATGGGGATTATCTGAAATTTAAGAAAAATATTGAGTGGTTGCTGCTTTCTGCAGGGAGAGCAGCTTCCAAGATTTCTACCCATTTGCAGAGTACTCCATTAATGCTTCCTGTTGGATCACAGACATTTATATTCCCAGTTGTCGGAACTTTCCTATTCTGTGAGAGTTAGCCCATAAATTTCTCAGTGTCAGTGAAGGACCAATGACTTGGCTGAAGACATGACTTCATGAATTACTTGTTATCCAATGGAGGTTCTGCATAATGTTACAAATGGGAGGTCAACTTCTTTTTCATCAAGGAAATATGTTCTGTAGCATGTCTTATACTCTCCTCATTACCTCCTTTCTACCATGATCTTTGTTTTGCTTATTGCAAGCTTCAGCAGTTAGTGTTCAACTCCAGTACAGTGGGAGCAGGTAGCAGGGCTGAAAGATGATCCCCATAGAAAAGTTAGGAATAAGGATAATCATCACAGAAAAGTTATGAATTTTTGCATTTCACTGTTATAAGAAGGCAAAACTAAGGAAAATAAATTTCTCTCTCTGTAATTCAGCAGATTCATATAAGGCAAAAATTCCATAATTGAAATTGCACTTGTATTGTCCAGAGGGGAAGAGAACAGAGGCATTTATGTATTGTTTTATCTCTGCTAGTGTCTCTACCTGCCAATAGCTCAATAGTTTCAAAACATGCAATAGGTTTGAAACCATCATAAATAGAATTTCCATATGCTTGTATAGTACTTAATTGTAAATACTTTTTTCATATTAAAATGAAAATGAAAATTAAAATTAATTGTACCTAGTTTGTACAGAGTGTCAGGATAGTGATTCAGGAAGGATTTCAGAAACAATTGACAGCAGAAAATTTATTTAAGTTCCCATAAAAATGTACTGCCTATGATAAAACTGTAAAAGAAATCTGGAAAGAAATTAGTACAGTTGTTACAGCAGAAGTAGAACAAAATCATGGACATAGATAAGAAGAGTTTGAATTTTTGCTATAAAAAGCATGAGAAATTAATTCAGTTGAAGATGAACACTAGATATTTAAGAAGTGAAGAAATACTGTTTTTCAACAGAATGATTCTGAAAAGTGAAAGGCAAGCAAGAAGAAGGTGGAGATGGTGAAGTGGAAATTATGAATTCACAAGTGGGAGGAGAGGGAAAATAAGATTAGTAGCTTTGTTTCATCGTCTAAATTTTTAGATGTGAAATTACTACTGAAATGGATGGTTAAAATATATCAAAATTTTTAGTGGGTTCTTACTTTTACTTCTATGAAACGGAAGTTTCTAAAATTACCGGTGTCACGAGTTTTTTTGGAACTGCTTGCTGTAACTACACTACACATGTGTAAGCGGGTTCGTGTGGGTTGAACGTGTTTGTATGCATGTACATGGACCAACCTGATCTCCTCCTATGACCAGGTGACCCGCCTAGTGGATGAGGGAAAGGCTGTGGATGTTGTCTTCCTTGACTTCAGCAAGGCCTTTGACACTGTCTCTCATGGCATACTCCTTGAGAAGCTGGCGTCTCATGGCTTGGACAAGTGTAATATTCGCTGGCTGAAAAACTGGCTGGATGGCCAAGCCCGGAGGGTTGTGGTGAATGGGGTGAAATCCAGTTGGCGGCAGGTCACAAGTGGTGTTCCCCAGGGCTCGGTGTTGGGCCCCATTCTGTTTAATATCTTTATCAATGATTTGGACTAGGGGATTGAGTGTACCCTCAGCAAGTTTGCAGACCACACCAAGTTGGGAGGGAGGGTTGATCTGCTTTAGGGTAGGAAGGCTCTACAGAGAGATCTGGACAGGCTGGATAGATGGGCTGGCGCCAATTGTATGAAGTTCAACAAGGCCAAGTGCCGGGTCCTGCACTTCGGTCACAGCAACCCCGTGCAGCGCTCCAGGCTTGGGGAAGAGTGGCTGGAAAGCTGCCCAGCAGAGAAAGACCTGGGGGTGCTGGTTGACAGCTGGCTGGATATGAGCCCGCAGTGTGCCCAGGTGGCCAAGAAGGCCAACGGCATCCTGGCCTGTGTCAGAAATAGTGTGGCCAGCAGGAGCAGGGAGGTGGTTGTTCCCCTGTACTGGGCACTGGTGAGGCTGCACCTCGAGTACTGTGTTCAGTTTTGGGCCCCTCACTACAGGAAAGACATTGAGGTGCTGGAGCGTGTCCAGAGAAGGACAACCAAGTTGGTGAGGGGCCTGGAGCACAAGTCTTATGAGGAGCGGCTGAGGGAGCTGGGGCTGTTTAGTCTGGAGAAAAGGAGGCTGAGGGGAGACCTCATTGCTCTCTACAACTACCTGAAAGGAGCTTGTAGTGAGGTGGGTGCTGGTCTCTTCTGTCAGGTGGCTGGAGATAGGATGAGAGGAAATGTCCTCAAGTTGCGGCAAGGGAGATTTAGGTTAGATATTAGGAAAATTTTTTTCTGAGAGGGTTGTCAGACATTGGAATGGGCTGCCCAGGAAAGTGGTTGAGTCACCATCCCTGGAGGTATTCAAAAAGCGCGTAGACAAGGTACTCCAGAACATGGTTTAGTGGGCATGGATGATGGTTGGACTCAATGATCTTGAAGGTCTTTTCCAACCTAAATGATTCTATGATTCTATGATTCTATACTACATTGCCATATTGTGTGCATCAGTTTAACTGTACTGCAATTAGCAGAGCTAAGTTTGTTTATAACAGCTGAGAACATGGTCCATATATACATTGTACAATTATGATGTCTGTAATAACATAGTCTGCTTTAGTCATGTTCTAGCTTAGTAAACAAAGCTATGAAAGTAAATGCAAAAGTGTATCGCCATTGAAGGCTTGGAACTACTGAATGACTGTTATATACCTTGTATCATAAATATCTGCTATATACTAAGCTAATCCCTTTGGACTGATGCAGTATGGCAAAATAAAAGGACCTTTTTGCATTTAGTCTAAAAACTTTAAATACCATGAAAAAAATACAGCATTAATGTTGAATTTTCTGTTTTTAGAGTCAACAAGTGAATTCTGTAATTTAAGTCATACATTTGTTTCTTAGAATTTATCCTGCTATTTTATTGCCTTTGGAAGCAATTTGGAAGTGTTGGGTGCATAATAGTCAGTAAATCATGTAAGGAAAGAAGAAAAGCATCTTTGTTCTTTAACAAACATGGTAAAAGCTGTAAAATGACGGCATTTTTTAAAGCCAACAAAAAAACCCCCAAAAAACAAGAAAACACCAGAAAAATAATTACAGATTCAGGATCTGATAGTGTCAAACTGCAATGAGGTTAAAGAAGTGAAAAATTATCCAAATATAACTTCCATAAACTGTTGATTTCAGAAACAGACCAGGGCCGTATTCACAACAGACTTCTTTCCATTTAACTCTTATCTTTACATTATGTTATGTCACTGATGAAATACAGCAGCCCATGCAACAGTCATCAGGAAAGCAACATTTTAATTGCAAGTAAGTGCAAGTATGTTAAATCTAATCTCCAAAGAGCAAACATTTACCAAGAGTTTATGATCACAGATAGACTTGTAGAATAAACAAAGTGTGCAGTATCTGCTTGTCTACATATGTATTTGACTTTTTTTATTTAAAAAGCATTAGACTTCTGAATGCAAGTACAGCATTGGCTCAGTGCAAACCTTCATTGCTCTCCAATCCTGCAATGCTAAGGACCACACACACAAAAATGTATTCTTGTAAGAGAGAAACGTCTGTAAAAAAGCCTTCAGGATTTGAAGACTTTATGGGTCTTTGTAACATTTTAAATAAACCACATACATACTTTGAGCTTTATTTCATTAGATGTGATCTGTGGTTTGTTGTGTCTATGTAGATGGTTATATTAATTTCTTACTACTAAAAGAATTATATGGTTCTTTTGGTCATTCAAATCAGAAACAAAAATTGTATTAAAATAATCTGTTTTTCAAGTTTGTTGACAATTATATGACAAAATAATTAGTATTTTGAAGATAGATTTCAGTATTAACTATCATGTATCATACCCCAGATGTTATACAGTACCTAATTTCAGAAAAGATGGACTATAAAAGCAGGCACAAACGCGATTAAGATATATATTTTAAAAAGCTGGGCTTAACTAGCTTGAACAATTATAAAAGCAACACAAATTAGAATGACAGGAATTTGTCTTTCTGCATTTAAAATATTTGGAATAGAAGAAGCTCTTGAGACAGCTGAAACTACAGTTATTCCTAATAATCATCACCTACGATAATCAAATATTTTGGAAAAGAAAACCAGTTTTATAGACCCTACTGATTTACAGGATAATATTGACAATGTTCTATTAGAGGAATAAGCCTGAGAATTTAAGAACATAATGGTAACTGCTGTGATGTAGTTCAGTGCTTTATCTGAATACGATAGGTAAATTTCCATCCTAAAAATGGGATGGAAAATGATAATTAAAAAGTTACAGTTATCTCTTTGGAAAAAAGACTAAATTCTTATCAAGCTGCTAGAATTAAGGCTATCACCAGATTGAAATCTTTCTAATCCAGTTTGACATTTGAGGGATAGATGACTCAGGTTCCTATTATTATGTTGTTAGGGAAATAACCCAAAATGCTAAATTAAATGAAAACCAGAGATTTGGTAATTGATGTAAGCAAAACACTCTGTCCTAAAACTTGGAAACAGAAAGTTACATGGCCTCAGCAAGATACTCAGAATAACATTATTTATGTGGTCTTTTTTCTTTGATCCTTGTACCTAAAGACCAATCCTAGATGAAAATAAGTAAGTTTGAGAAGGAAACTGGTATAATTTACATGTTCTTTTCTCCATCAGCATGTCTATCATCACTAATTTTTTTCCCATTGGACTGAGATTTTCCTCATTGCTAAAAAAAGTTAATATTCAGGTACAGTGAGTAAAGAACAACAACTCTTAACACCTTTTAACATTCATCCACTCTCAGTATAAAAGAGTTGGATACTAATTTCCATGCTGAGAAAACAGAAGTTTTAAAACTAAAACTCTTCCAAAGTAATAGCATCCCAGGGTGACTTTCCCTCTCCCTTGGATAGCTTATATGATGACTATGCTGAATTCTGCTCCTCTCACTCAAAAAAGCACAAGGCCTTTTAACTCCAACCTTTGCTGGCGACGCCAAATCCACTCCCTGGAATGGATGGGTGAGGGGGAAGAATGTCCAAAGTTCTACTCCTCTATCATAACAGTGGCAGTGCTCCCTCTGGCATGACGCAGCTCCAGCCACCTCTCAAATACAGGTTCAAATATAGGAGCTGGTGCTATTTTGCACAATTAAGCCCATAATCATTGTGTGATCTGTGAATGGCAGTGTCCAGAGACTGTCAGAGCACATGAGAGATCTAGCACAGAAACAGTACTAAATGCCCAATCTACAAGGCCATTTCCATTTTGAAAACAAATTGATGTTTGAGATCCATGTCTTTCAAACATGGGCAGTCATACTTCAAAGACCACACTGTAACTCTCACACTGTCTCCAATATTTTGCACACGTCTTTCTAAAAGAGTCAAAAACACCTGCCGGTTTCTTCATGTGTGCCTCATCAGATTACCTGTTCCTAATGGTGGAAAAGGGGGTAATAACCAGCTTAAGTTTGTTAGGAGACAGAGGGAAGACAAATACCCTGCTAGTAATGCTGCTACTGTGGATAATGTGTCTTCTAGATCCCATTTTGCAAGACTCCAGGTTGTGCTCATAAGCCAGAAAGTCGTTTTAGGATAAAGAAATCAAAAATGAACATGTCAGGATCTCAGGACCTATGGTTTTGCTGTGGGGCAATATTTTCATGGTGATGTTCTCACAGTTAGTCAACAAATTGTGTTGTTACACAATGCGTAGTTATCATAATTGAAGAGATTTCTTCTGTTACACAATCTGTTGACTATCCTGACTCAATGCCTGTGAGGGAGAGAGTTAATTTTTCATGTTGGCTCCTTCCGCAATGAATTACTGTGAGCAGCAAGGAAAGGGACAGTGAGATTTGTGCTTCTGTCTGAATTACTGCAAGCTACAAATATAACGTAAAAATCCTGTCTGCTCTTCATTTTCCTATTCCTAGATAAGACTCCTATTCCCTCTCTTTCAAATTGCTGTTGCCTCCAGGAAAATGCCATACGTTGTCAGTGCAACCAGCCTGTCTTACCAGTCAGCTGGCAAGAACAAAAAAAAATGCTAAATACATGTTGGTGACCTTAGGAGTTTTCAGCAAGCTTCATTACTGCTAGATCTTATTCTCCTGTGTTGTTAGTCACTTCAGACACTTCAGGTCAAGGCAGTGAATCAGCGTAGCTGGCTCTGAGCTGGAGCGTCCTGCTGGCCAGCTGCCGTCGTGTGATTAACCAAAGGCACTGCCAGCACAGAGGCACCAGGCAGTCTACTGGTTTTGCAGACTAAGGGTGGCAGTGGTTGTAGCACTGAATCAGTCATCCTTCTCTGTCAAGTGGTGTCACTTAAACCACACAAACTCCGAGATGATGAAAACCAGACTGTGCTATCTGGAGGCACGTCGTGTTTGTTACTACTCTTTATCTCCACCTGCTGGAGTTTATTCCAAACATTCCCAACTCCAACCTCTTTCTAGACGTTGAGCTACAAAAAGCTATAGGCATGATACGCAAATACCGGCGATGGTTATAACAACGCTTTAACTAGACATGTATAGAAATTTGTGGATATGGGCAAAAATAATTTCAAAATGTTAAAATGTTGCAGATTGACTTTTTCTGAACCAATACTTCAGCTTTCCCTTTGAAAGGAGTTTTAATTTCTACATTTATGTTTTGCTGTTACAAAGTAATAGAAAATCATTAGGAATTATAAAATGAAGGAACCAATTCAAAGGAAAACATACTCAAAAGGCAGGGTTTTTTGTGTTTGAGGAGATTCCAGTTTCTGCTAGAAAAGATTATGATTTAGCACTGCTAATTTTCTCCTTAAATGATAAAAGATAATGCTCATTTATGGATATTTACAATATTTAAAAACAAATAGTACACATAATTAAGAATTCTTTTTAATTGGATATGTTAAGAAAAATGAAATTTCTGTCTGTCTTTAAAGAGATCCCAGAGCTTAGATAGCTGGATGTACAGGAGTGTCAGTAATACTATTTAAAAATAAGTAGGAGAAAGAATTTAATACATTAATGGGGTTTCTTATGTAAAAAGAACTTTGTGTGAAGAAAAAGTAAACTGAAAGAATAAATTTTTCACATACTCTGACAGAGAGATACCTGTGGTTTATTTATCTCTCGTGGAAAAGTGAGTTCCATTGCACAGGCTCAGTTCTTTTGAATTTTCCATTTCCTCTGCTCATACATTTTTTAGGACCCAGTTTTATCATTACAGTAGAAGGTAGCTGTTATGAGACATTATGGTCATAAAAGGAGAAGTGATTTAGTGATGACAGCTGGGATGAAGAGTAGCCTTTAATCCAAGCTTCATATTTATGGTTAGTTCATTGGTGTGGGATTAATACCAATCCTGCTTGCTGGCTGGGGAGGACTAAGTTTTCTACTTCATAGACCCAGGCACTAAGCACTAGGCTGTTATGCAGAATCACTGCAGGCAATACAAAGTTGTCCATATTGTGTTTTCAGCTTGACTGGATGCAAGTGGCAAGTATGAGAAGTGCTCTGACTACACACAGAAGGGCTCTCATGACTTGATGCTTCCTTGTTGATTCTGCCAGCTGTAAGGGTATTTAGGGGGAGCACAGATGGAATTATGATTAGCGACGTAGATATCTTCAGAGCTGAAAACGTGATGGCAAGACTAAATGTATGGATTTCCAAAGTCTAGAAACAGTGCAAAAAAAGTATCCTGAATAACCTTTTGTCATGTAAATACTATTGGTTACATATGTTATAAGTCCTGTAGGAAGTCATCTCAGTTTGGCCCCAAGACTCTTGTACAGCAACGACATTGGTTTTGGCTTTTTTTTTTAGCTTGCTTGATAGGAAGGTTGTCAGTGTACATGCTGAAATAAAAGAAGTTTGCCTAGGATCAGTACTATATCTTTGCCAAGGAAACACAGAAAGCTCAGAATATGGAACCTGATTAAGAGATCAGAATTAATGGAGAGATCATAAATATAGAGTTTTAAGCAAGAAAGAAGGCAAATTTTGTGAACTTATTCATCTTGTAAAAAAACCAAGAAAAACGTTCATAGTTGGAGAGACTAGAGATTAGCAGGAAGTGGCAGATATTCTTTTCTCTAGAGTCACAATATGGATTCACTCAGAGACTAAGGTTCAGGAGAGCTTATCAAAATTTATTGTCTCTGGATCTGAATCTGTATTGAATTAAACTCTTTGGAGAACATGTTCAGCTAACACAGAATAAATGATATCAATCAAACAAGTTTCTGTGATCAGGAAATGCATTATACTATAGCATTCATGTATGAGATATGTATTTTTCATAGCACATCATTCATACACTACAGAACATTTCATTTTGTTATGATGTATCATTTAAAAAAGAGAATCTGGAATGCGATGCTACAGAAATTCTATTAGCTTAGATGTATTCACATCTGTACAATGAGTTGGGATCTTCAGATAGAAATGTTTAAATAAGTGCAAAATTTTCCACTGATACCACTTCATCCTATATAAAATACAGTCCCAATTATATAAAAAGTAAAGAAGATAATTTTCAATCTATAGATATTTATAATTTCTAATAAGCACTGATGCTATAAGCTTCTTTTTTTGGGCATTACAAGGTACATAAATTGTTTACAAAAATATAACTACTGCAGGAGTTCTGGGAATATTATTAGTTTAAACATATGGCCTCTGTACTTTAGACCCTCCTTTTCTACAAAGTCAGACCTTCAATGTGTTAATATTGTCCATAACTGAAAATAGGACTAACCAAATCTACTCTTAGTTAAATGAAAATCAGAGGATGGATTGAGTTTCCTGAATTTAAGCATCTAGTTTTATCTAAGTTTTGTGGTGTCTCATGCCTGGCCCTAATTTGACAGTCTAGACATGTTATTGTGTCCCTGATGTCTTGTGTTCTGCCTGCAAGATCAGATCTTACAGGTGATTTAGAAACTCTCAAATGGCACTAAGTGCTCACGTTTAGGCAGCTGAAGTCTCTGCTGGGTGCATTGTTAGGCCATCATCCAAAGAAGGATACAGTTTAATACAGCTACATTTAGGGGATTACTTGTAAACTAAGCTCCCTATACAGTCCGCAGAGGTCAGTCATTCAGTTCAGTTGCCTAGAAATAGTCATCTAGTGTCAGCATGAAATGCTTTAGGATATCTCACCTGGCTTCCACATTTTGCTCGAGAAGAACATGAGTTTTCTGTAAGTCTTGTCTATCGATTCTCCGTGGATATCTTGGAATTTCCAGGGCATCTCAAATTGCACTAGAAATCTATGTTTCAGCAACCTTATCCAGCTCTTAGTCAATTCAGATGATAGAATCTGGAAAGCCACACAGCTGATCAGATGTTGGTGTCCACACTGGGTTCTGAATAGCTCTCCAGACACCTTTGTGTAGGCACTTAGATTCATCTGTCTTCAGCTGTAAGCAGAGTCTCACCTCCTATATTTCTTTTAAAGGTAATGGGACATCAAGAGACAGTTGATCCACATGGCAGTTCATCTGGAGGGAACTTAGATGACTTCATCTTAGGTGGCTAGAATTAAGTGAAATTAATCACAGTCTAAAGAATTACATTAGTCAAATCACTGTTGTTATTTCCTTTCTATCAAGCAATCAAGCAAGGTAGAAAGGCAGGCTGGAAGGCAGGAAAGAGAAGTTGGGGAGAGAGAGAGAAGAAAAAAGAAAGAAAAGAAAGAAAAATAAAAGAAAAAATAAGGAAAAGGAAGGAAAGAGGAAAGAAGGAAGGAAGGAAAGAAGAAGAAGAAGGAAAGAAAGAAAGAAAGAGAGGAAGAAAAGAAAGAAAGAAAGAAAAAGGAAGAAAGGAAAGGAAGAGAAGGCTTCTGACTGTGCTAAACATCTACACACACAGACACTCTCGCACACGTGTGTGTGTGTATATACGTGTGAGTGTTTAAAGCCATAAATACAAGAAAGCATCTACTGCTTAGAAACAGAAATAAACACTGTCAAATCATTCAGGATGTATGGAAGCACTGACCTGCTGTTAGTGTCCTGGAGCTATTTACTTTTTCTCTATCCTAAGCTCTTTGTTGGATAAATGTCTCCTGCTTCCCCAAGGAACTAAAGACCACTTAACTAGCTGAGATCTACAACATTAGTGTATTTATCTATAATGTGCTTATTAGAAGGATTTCAGTGACAGGAATAAGTTTATCACTTGCTACTCATACTATAGTGCTCATTAATGTTTAGTGTTAGTATTTTCATGTTTCATTATAACTTATATGTATTGGTATTGAGAAGAAAGGCAAATTTGTTTCAGTAACTGTGCAGATCTACAACTAATGAGAACATCTGGGATGTCTTGAACGTGGTAGATACTGACTAGAACTAAAATTTGCAGTATTGGAGTGGAAATGAGAGTAACTTGGCTAAAAAGTAATCCAGAAAAGGCAGATGCAGAAAGACATAGAGATGTAACCTATCCTTCAGCTAATGTGCATACACAGGTTTGCGAGAGGAAGGCTCTGCTGTCCCATCTGTGTACAGGTAGTATTGACACACTTCCAACTGTCGTGTAATCCAGACCATGTAACCCTACAAAGAGATAGAACTGAATTATGACATTTTGGGTCAATGTATGACTAATGGAAATTGCCTGTAGTTTATCAACCTTTCTTTCTTTCCTTTATCAATTATAGGCAAGTATTCTTTTCAGTGCTTTTCTACAGTGCAATCTTGCTGGAGATACCAAAGGTGACAGGAACATGAGGAAGCTAGTAGTAAGGAATGGTAAGTGGAGATGATATCACTTGTTAAAGCACAGTTATAATTGGGGGAAAAAAGAAAAGAAACCTACAAAACATCTTTGAGAGATGCTAAGAACTAAAATTTATCTCTCTAGTGATAATCATGGGCTCTATAAAGAGATACTGATTTTATGGCAGAGTAAAATCTCTATCCCTCTCCCTCTCAACCCCTCCATGTTAAACAGGATATTTTTCTTTCTCTTGTCGCTGGGCTGAAAGTACCTCACCATCTCTCTGCCTCTCTTTCCTCTTCCTCTAATTACATGTCCTCTACTCCACAGTCACCAACTATCTTTTCTTTCAAAGATGGTCTAATTGATACATATCTAACTAAACTCTGAGCCATTGGTCTTTACTAGTATTTAGTTTTTAAAGTTATTTCAGACCCAAAAAAGGGCCTGTATGCCTGAAAGCATGTCTAATTTCTCCAGCCACACCAGGTGGTAGAATAAAAGGAACTGTGTCTGCCTACACACCTTGTCTTGCTTTGTTAGAGGCCTCCTATGGAGCACCGGTGTGAGTTCAGAATTCCCTCTACTTGAACCTGAAGTGCTGGGGAGCAATTTTTTGACAAAGCTTTATGACTCATTAGTGACTCAGAAACTGAGCTGGCTCAGGCATCCCCTGGGGGATTTATATCAAGGCATTCAATATGATTGATTCACCTAGTACTAAAAGCAAGAAGTTCCTCAAGGTACCTGACAACCCTAAGAACAGCTTCTTAAATCGTCATCCCATGTGACTCTGTTATGGCTCTCTTCTTGTTTGATGTTGTTGGTGTCCCCTTAAATGTCAACTTCTTCCCATTCTCAGAGTTGTTTTTGAGATATGGAAACTGCAGAGAGTATAACTAATAGCAGCAGTAAAATCTAAGGCTATGAAATTGCTGTCACAAGTAAACATGTTACAGTTCTTTGGAACCTAATGTAGAATCTTTTAAGAAAAAGAATGGAAAATGATAATAAGTTTATAATAAAAAATAAAGCAAAATAAGAGATGACACAGCCCTCCAGGTCTTCTTTCTGTAGCATTAAGGAACAAAATAGTGGTCAAAACCTAATTATTTTTTGTTTTCTTTTAGAGGCAATCTGAATATCATAACTTATTTAGGAAAGTGCTTATTTAGCAGGGCAAAAAACTGAACAACCAGCTATAAACCAGGGGAATAGTTTTGCTTTGCCTTAGTAATGATGTCTTTTAGCTAGTTAGCAAAGAAGAAATAAAATTATATGTGCACTAAATAAGTAGAGTAATATCCATTTCTACTTAGAGGAACAACTATTAGTCTAGAGGCCTAAACTAAAGGTTTGAATTTCCACCGTCTTTAGACCACAACTACTGCAAACTGTCTGCATCTCCAGGGCCTCTTGTGAATCCTCTCAATGCTCATAAACTGTGGTTTGTCAGTAGGACTCTACTAAATCTAATCTGAGTGTGTTCCTGAAAAAGGCAGGAACAGAAATACTGCTTAATAAGCTGTACATGACCTGCAAAAAGAAAAGAAACAAGATCACCATTTCACAGTTTCATTCCTCCTTTAAATTCCACCTCTGCAATATATAGGCTGACTTTCTTGAGAGACATTTGCAAAAGCAATAATACAGATAGTTTAAAGGGTTTTAAAAACAGAAGTTCTTGTCTTGTTTTGACAACAGTAAGTGGAGTTATAGCTAGATTTTAAAATCATAGAAGGTTGTCAATTTGTCTGTATGGATATGTGTATTTTATGCATTTGTCTGTACAAATGAGAAAATATGAATAAATTACAGAAGCCTTCGTAGGGCTCAATGTAGATTGGATAGCCATTGAATAAGGATGAATCTTACGAAAGTACAACTATATGGTTCCTGCTGCACTTTAGCAATACATAGGCACTCAAAGTTTCCATCAGAGTCCAAGATCAGACTGAGATCTAGTTGACGGTGATTATAATAATAATAATAACAACAACAATAATAACAGAAGAATTAAATGAAATTATGAATTGTTGAAATCATTGACAAAATTGGCACTGATTTCAACATAAGTCTCACCTGTCTATTTTATTGTCTTCTTTTTTATTGCTGTTCCTTGCCACCTCTGAAAATCAGATTATATATTTAATTTTGGCAAAGACAATTAGGAATAAGTCAGTTCAACAAAAGATATAAAACCCCATGTTATAAATTAATGAAGATTCAGACAATCTTCTCTGAAGACTGAAATGTCTGAAAATATGGTGTTCCTCCATCCATGTATGCCTGTGTTAATGAACTGAATGAGGCCAAGGCAAGGAATTGAGCACTTTCATGCTCCATAGTGTTTATTTATTCATAATTCCTTGGCATGGTTTTGGCTAGCATTATTAGCACTATCCCAGACAATGCCTGGTAATGATAAGGGGACAGTATTCCCTGAGGACAAACCAATGAAATCATCCTGTTCTGGGCTGTGTCACAGGTGGTGACATATTTTCTTTGCCTACTGACGAAGAGGAGAGAGAGCTCTTCTGACTGAGAGCGCCTAATTGAGGGGAGTCACTCACTGATGGCAGCAGCCCTCACTGTCTCTCAGATAGCAGCCTGGTAGGAGGGGATTTATTCAGGAGAGGTTTTAGGGCCTTTGAAGTAAAAGAGGGTTCAAGTGTAATTTCCTGACTTCCAGGAGACTGCCATAACCATGAAGGGGAGGATTGTGAGAAAATATGTTTTTGAATTTTTTTTCAGTTCAATCCATACATTGAGGTAGTCAAGACTAGGAACTCAAGGGCTACAGGAAAGCAGGTAAAAGTAAGACTCCTGCCTGTTGGCTGGGGAAAGTCAAAAGTGTGCTTTTGGGATTATTTCAGATTATGGTAGGTTTTTTTCTGTACTAACTCTCTAATGGAAAATTAATATATATAAAGTCTATGGAAAGGGATTTAGAAATCTATAGCTCTCCACTCAAAGCCATTTCTTGCTAGACTGCCTACTTGGTTCTTGCTCCATTATTCTTGAATAGGTTGCACAGTCTCTCTTTTCCACCTCTTGAAATTTCATTATGGCCTTGAAGTGAAGTCTGCAGAAGGCTGTTTTAACATAGAGTACAAAAGACAAAATGAAATATATGAAAAATATATGTGGTTGTATTTTGCTGCAAAAACACATATGATTGGCCATTAGAATTTTTGCTAAGTTAGTAGCTGGTTTATTTGTTGTGTGCGGTACCATCCTGCTTTCTTTGTACCTTGCATGCTAGGTTGCAGTATTGTCTCTCTGAAACACAGGTTACTTTTGTCATGGAGAAATAAGACAAAAATGGATTAATGTAAAATTGTGTTAAAAATGTGCTGAAGATCTGCATAGTGAGAACTCCTAGGAGGATGGGGAGGAAAAAAATCACACACTTTTGTAGACTTGTGTAATGAAGTCTGCAGCTTTTGGCTCAGGGTTTATTTTTCAAGCAAATCTGCAATAGTAATTTCCATTCTGAATGCTCTCCCAAAGCAATGTAATTATTGGCAGCATTTCAATATGCATTGAAAACTGAGGTTGAGTTAATATTTTATTAATTTTTGATACTTAAAACCAGAATCTGGAAGATTGTTTGATTGTGGTAGCTGTAGAAAATATTACACACGTCTGAGTTTTTGAAGTCATATGATACATACTCAGACATTATAGTGACCTGTAGTTTTGGAATGTAGAAATGAACTGTGTAATTATTTTACAAGTGATAGATGGTGGGAAAGTGTACTAAAATGATCAAAAAAAAAAAAAGATAGTCAGCCATACGGATAGGCAAATGGATAGGGGAAGACACTTATTCACCCAAATGTCATTCATGCACGTAATGGTTCTGTATTCAAAAGAGTTCAGACCATATCGTTTCAACCAAGCCACTGTGTAAATGAATTGCCATACTGTGCCACAATCTGCTGCAAGTGTGCTTAACTTCCTTCTATGAAATGGAGAGCCTTCTTTTTCCAACATCTACTTCATTTCTGATTTTGATATATGTATAGCATCTGTACATTTAATCAGCATAGTTCACACTGTATTACTTTCTTCTTACTAACATAGCTAGTATTTTTCTAGTTTATTAGCCCAGGATCTTGATGCTGTTCAAATCAAGGCATATCATGCAAACTGTAAATATGTTAACTAACTTATATCTGCAGCAAACAATAAAGACTAAGAGAACCTGATGAGACTGAAGAAGTTAAATTGGTATAATTGTTACTGTGTATTATTTGTATTTCTGTAACACATTGGTGTTACACAGTTCTAGATTTTAATCCAGCAACAGTTTCTCTTTTTAGGTGTACAAGCTAAACAGATTTTCACATTTTTGACTGAGAATTAAAGCTTCTCCCATTATGATATCTAGTGGATGTGAAGTTGTGAAGAAAAGCCAAAAGAAAAGCTGCAGTGTGACTTTAGAAAAGTAATCAAATGGTTATCTAATCACTAAAGCCTTTTCTATAAATTAGGAATGAAGTGTTAAATTAAAAAAACAAAAATTAGTGTATCTTTAGTATGGAAAGTTTTTATTTCAAGATAGTTCCAGTTTTCAGCAAATTACAAATTTTTTTGTCCACACTCTCTCCTCCTAGTAAATTTGTGCTTCTCAGATGCTACGTGATGTAAATAACAAACTACAAACTACTCTTGTGGTCATATGCAACACACACACACTCTTAAGGTAGTCTTCACCTTGTTATTTCTATATGTGTTACCACAGTGTAAATGCTACAGTGCATTTAAATTACTTTCTTTACTCTTGCACAGCTACTCTTTGGACTCTTACCCAAAAGCATTAGGAGCAGAGAGTTATATTTCAGTTTGCTTTCCTGCCACTGACAAGGGAAGAAAATAATGTTGTAAAATACTAAAGGTTACACAGTTTGACTTATTCTAGTACACAGAGAAAGGAGAAAGATGATCTACATGTGTAGGGTCTTAGCATGGAAGTGTTTCTCCTTATTGTGATATTTCTGCTGAATTCCACTGATTTTGATTTCTGAACGCCATTTTGCTTTCAATATGAGATAACTCGAACAGTTGCACTTGATTTTAGCACACACCTCCACAAGTTTTAAACGTAAACATTTATATAGCATAATCTTTGGTGTCAAATGTCAGGCAAACTGGCATTATATTACACACTGGGCTGTGCTCCATACATATACACATTTCACCGCATAAGATACTATCCCCTTTACTATGTAGAAAAATGCAAAAATTCCCTCTTATATAAACTAAACCTGAATTTTGCAGTAACAAACCCAGAATCAGAGGCTAGAACATGGCCAGATTACAAGAATTTACCCATTCAAGAGTTTTTTAAGCCAATTAAATAAAAGAAACATGTTCAGATATTTTCACAAATCTGAGGGATTCTTTGAGAAACAATTCACACTCTGAGTTTATTAGGAAAGGTGGTAAATATATTTTGTCTGCCCAGCAAATTGAACAGAAAGTGTACAGTGGCGATCTGAAGTAAATTCTCTGTCCTGATTGCTCAAGCTGCTGAGCAGTGTGCTCTGAAGTGAAAATAGTGAGTTCTGCCACTTCATTAGACTATTTTGCTTCTTACTCCTTCTTCCTTGTTTTAATATATTAAACCTTGACCAGTGTAATTCAGACACTAGGTTACATAGATTGGGATCCTTAAAAATTTTCACAGCACTAGAGGGAGAAAGAGAAGTCAGTTTTGCTGATAAGAAATCATGTTTCAGATGCCAGAGAAGATTAGAACATGTTGAAGAATGCTGGAATGGAAAATTAATCTAGTGGCATTACAGTAGTTTTGAAGAAAAGGTTAGGGGAAAAGTACATTAATTTTGAAAATAAAGCCTTCTTTTCAGAAGTTGCATAGGTTTATGTAGAGTTTTATGCCTTGTCCTACTTTTGGCCTCATATATAAAATACAAATTGACTTTGACTCCTGTGTAGTTTTAGGGTTAGAGGAGTTTTTTTCTCCTCCCACTCTCCATTACTTGCCAATAAAATACTAAGAAAATTAGGCTCATCACTGTTACCAGTTTGACAATTTTAACCAGAAAACATTTCTTGACTGTGAGCTCTAATTTCAGCAAATTGCATTTTTATATATGGTGAAACACTGGCACAGGTTGCCCAGAGAGGTTGTAGATGCCCCATCCCTGGAAACACTCAAGGCCAGGTTGGATGGGGCTCCGAGCAGCCTGATCTAGTTGAAGATGTCCCTGCTCATTGCAGGGGGGTTGGACTAGATGACCTTCAAAGGTCCCTTCCAACCCAAACCATTCTACAATTCTACGGTATATATTTTTTTAGTGCCATGTCTTGCATTTCTTCATGGTAGCCTACTTTGCCTGCCCTTAAAAATCACCCCTAAAAATTACAATTGGGAATGAATTGCCAGAACATGTCTTGCTTTAAATGCTGTGCTTTGAATAATGTTGCAGGGCTGTTGGTGAACTGGTCACCACAATAATTTTAGTTATAGAGGGTGTTTGTTGGGGTTTTTTTTTGGAGTGTTTTACAAAACATGAATGTCAAGACTTTTTTCAGAAAATGAGTAATAGGTTAATTAGCTTGAAAAAGAATATTTATTACTATGTTTAGAAAAAAATGAATAGCTATGTAATTTTTGAAAAACATGTTATTTTGCTTATATTTGCTTACTTTCTATGTATGGTCTGGACATCTGCATGTGAAGGTCTAGAAGCCACTTGTATGTTTTACATAAAGCACAGATACTGTCAGAGGCTTTGGCTCATAGGATTCCTGATTAGGAATTCATAGAGGGGTACTAGAAGTCTTGCTATGTGCTCTGAGCCTGAGCCTTAGTGATACAATCAGGCCATCAGCCAAATAATTTTTGCCTAGAACTTCAGCAAATTGGGGGGGGGGGGGGGGGGGAGAGAATCCAGTTGTTATTACTAACTATTGATGCATTTATTTGCTGAGAGTAAACTACTTGTCACCATTACTATTAATTCAATAAATGTATCTACCTTTAGCTAAATCTAAGGTCCTATAGGTTCTCAACATTTATGCCACTTTGCTCCTCTGAAAGAGAATAATGTAAATCCTTTTTTGTGTATTAACTAGCTCTTCCTGGTATTGAAATGCAGCACTTCTTAACACAAGTTATTATTGTCATCTGCCAGGAAAAAAAAAAAAAAACCAAACCAAAAACAAACCAAACCCAAAATCCTAACAATAGCAGCAGCAGCTGGAAAGGTAGCTAAAAATATATGCTTATCAGTGTATAAATAATTGGCCTGCACACAGAGACTGTGCTGACAGTGGTGCTGACAAAACTCTACCCCAGATAGTTAACAGTTTGAGATGAATTATCATGTGTCTGAAGTTTTGGGATTGTGAATATTTTTACAAGTGTCAAAGTTTCTTAGGAGCATTAATGCACAATACTTTGAATTTATTTTGATCATTCAGTTTTAGTGTAATGCAAATAGTAAGTTATCATGCTTTTTAACTCAAATTGATCAGATGATTATAAAACTATATGGACATAAGATATTTTATTGTGTTTCAGACCAAAGATTTGTCTAGCTCTGTATTCTGCTTGGATAGTGGCTGCCTTGATAAGAATAAGGACAAAACAAATATGTATAATGCCCTTTTCCAGCTATTTTCAAGTCAAGTGGTTTCCTGACAGTAAGGTTGTTTGTCCACCTTTCATTCATGTAGATCGAGGATCCCACCAGGTTCATCTGATGGCTTCTGGGTCTTCTGGAAGATGAGACAGCAAATATCTACCTATGTCTATAAGTCTCCATGCCATACATGATTTTGTAGAGCACTGTAATGTCATTTTTTTTCAACTACATAATCACTCCTTTTAAAAAATCTGTTTTATACCTTGTAACATCCTTTTTGTTCTTCTCTGGACCTTTTCTAGTTCTGATAAACATTTTTTCAGGTGCATATAGTGTTCAAGGTGTGGGAAAACACATGACATTTTGTTTTGTTCTCTATCCCTTTTCTAATAATTTGCAATATTTTGAGTATTGCATTGGTATTTTTATGGAATGACCTGTCATACAGACAGGTTTTATTCCTGAATTTTAATGAACTGCTTAGAAACAATAATTTTATATCTGCAGCTGCAATTTTTATTTTTTTATGTGCATGACTTCATGTTTATCTGCATTGCATTTCATCTGTCACCTAGGTGCCCAGTCACTGAGTATTACTATGGATTTCTTCATAGTCTGCCCTCATTCTTACTACATTGAATAACTTGGTGTCATCAGCAAACTCATTTTGCATCTCATCTCCTTTTCTTTTAGGAATATGGTCAAAAGCAAAGTGCTTGTGGCACTTCCCTTCAAGGGTAGGAAATAACCATTTATTCCCAACTTCTGTTTCCTACCTTTAAATCAGTCCATTGTGGTGTGTCCAATTTTTTAGTCAGTCTTGTTTTATTTTTGTCTTTTGTCATCCTTTTATGAAAGCGTGCCTACACAGTATATTGTGATGCAGTGAAGAACTATCTATCTAAGTAGTTCTAATTTCCCCCATGGATACGAAATTAGTTCACACTAGGTTTAAGTTTTACAATGTTAAAAATATTAGCATTAACCTGTATTAACATTCTTCTCTTGTCATACAGCCCAGTCACTCTTCAGAACTGAAGCTTTCTTTGTGTCTGTTTTGTCGCTGGGAATCTTAAACACGACCACAATAAAAGTAGTAGGAAATCCTGATACTAGCTTTTGCTTTCCCCAGTTTTAAGTTGTATCTAGTTTAGGATTCTTTGATTCCTGTTTCAGCTCCCTGCTGTCCATTCCTACAGCTTCCCATTCTCTCAACAGCCCAGAATTCTGGTGTAGGTCATCTGTCAGACTGAAACCAACTCCCACTTCTATATTTCCCCCTCAACTGCCGAGTAAGGCTGGGTTTGCTTAGCTGGAGTAGTAACAGCAGGGCAAGGACATCTTGTTTTACAGCCACTTGACCTTACCTGTACATATTTGCAAAACCAGAAGACTACAGAAGGAAATCAGTTTCTGTCATTGTAAATTACTGTACAGGATAAGAATCTCCAGATAATTCTTTGTTCCACACCTTTTTTTACACTTCCTTGCCACTAGCCTCATTTTCCATGTCTCCTTCTCAGCCCAGTCACTCTTATTTTCACAATACCTTTCTCCTGTTTACTTTCCCCTTTGCATTTTTATCATTCAAAACTCTTAAACCTTTGTTAAATTAAGCTAACATACCCAGCTTCCCCAAAGCCACTTGGCTCACTTCACTTCTATTTTTTTACTTTTCTTCCATTTGTGTTTATAGATGTCAGCACCTCTGCCATGCAGTCTGTCTTTTGGCACACTTTTGTGTAGTTTCTTTTGCTCTAAGGATGAGGGGTGCTGAAGGACTCCCCCATTACCAAGACTAATATAAGAAGTTATTATGTATGACCAAGTTGGCTGACACATTGGTTGTCTGGGGAGTTAGAAAGGAAAAAGCCAATTTAAAGTTATATTAAAGAGAAAATTAATTTTAAGATTCCAGAATGGATTAAAAGTAAAGACTGGAAAATTAATTTACTTGGATTAGAAGTAGTTGTTGGGAAAAAGAGGCATTTCTGAGAGGAAACCTTTGTTTACTTTTGACTAATGAGGTTCAAACTTCATTAAAACTTCATTATGGTTAGTTTTTAAATAGTGATTAGAAATTCCTGGCTAAAGAAAAACATACAAAGGCAGAAAATATCAAGCAATATCTGGAAAGGCACTAAGTTCCTATCACGTCCACCCACTGAAGTCAGAGCTGACAACAAGATTCTGCTCAGATAGGAGCCACTTGAAATTAGTGACAGCATGAGGACATTGCCCTCTGACAGTGTTCCTTTTGCAAACAAAGATGGGGAATTTGGTCCTTAAGTGAATGAAGAATCCCTATGAACATAGACTGTGATATGATCTCTGCAAAATACGCTGCTTAGGAGATTCTTATACTTTCTTGCAGCCTTGTCAAAGTATGAAAAAATAACCAAAAGAATATCCAGTATGGACCTCTGAAATAGACTGCTGAATTTGGTGAGATCATGCACTCAACACTTCTTTGATGAAACTTTCTGTAGATGTCACTGAAGGTTTAATCCATAACTTCATAGGATGTGGAATCAAACCAGTGTGAAAGTACTTGTAATTAGTGATCTGCATGGAAAATAAAGTTTGTTCCTGTCAGCGAGCAACAGTCAGGCAAGGTAAACTGCATCTCTCACTTGAGGAGAAATAATTTGGAAAAAGTTGTAATGAATAATTTTGATCAGCTGAAGACATTTTAGAAAATGGAATATCAGGGCTTTGTGAAAAAAAAAAAAGGTTAAAGATTTCTAATGGATTAAATCACTCAATATTTATATATGAAAGTTTTAACATGTATGTATATACATGTTTATATTGAGTTTGTATATATCCTTGTGTGCTATGCCTGAGTATACTAACACAGGACAAGTGTATGTGTGTACTCACCATTCTGTCTCTTTGATTATGAACCCTTGTAACTTGACAGCAAACCCCACATTTGCTGTGATAAAAAAATATGACAGAAGGAAGAAAAACAACCTTCTCCCCCAGCTTTGGCAAAATATTTGGCTTACTCGCTACAGGTAGAATTCACCACTTGTGAAGCCAAACTCCAGCTGTTGGTCCAGCATGGTGCACATCTACCCCAAAATCTTACATTGTATCTGCCAGCCCTGGCTTTGTGTCTGTGATACCCCAGCCATCTCAGACAGGACTACATGTCTGTATTTAAGCAGCTGACAGCCACAAGTTAACCTGGAATAGCCATGAGGATAATGCAGCTAAGTCTAAAGTAGATACCTATGCTTTAGGTACCACTAGTTATAAAGTGAGTTTAGACACCTGGTGTGTATGTAGAAATGCCCATCGTGTCACTGCACAACCAATCCCATCCAAAATACTTGTTTCTTTAGACCAAGATAACTTTTTACTCTTCTGCCACACCTAAAAGGAATTTTCTTAGTGTTTGATTGTAGTGTTGAAGACATTGAGGTTAATAATGAACATCAACTGTAGCTGACTTTGTGTATGTGACTCCACTTCTTTTCATTAAGAAATAAAGTATTTTGACAAAATACAGGGCTGTATTTAGCCCAGTCTTCCTACATTAGATGCTCTATTGATGAGGGAATACCTGAGCAGGAAATGTCACAGGCTTGGCAAGGTGACGCCTAGTGCTGTCATGAGCTGCTTGATTTCTCTATTCAAGTATGAAAGACAAGCAGAGGATTTCTCTATGAAACAAGTCAGTGGGAAACTGTGGGCACAAGAGTACATCTGAGCATCCTCTTCCTCTCCAGTTTAGTGCTTACATAAGTGACTCAAGGCTGAAGGTTAGATATGATGTCAGCTGAATGTTTGTACTACCACATCCCTGGAGCAGACCTAAACCTGGAATAGGAATTTCTCTCTCACTTCTTTACTATTAATTTATCCAAGATATTTTAAAAGCATTTTTCTCCCCCAAAAAAGAGTTTATAAGAACACTTCTTTTTCTCCTATATCGTGTTTGCTTCCATGGAAGTATTTTCCCTTGAAAAAGCAATATACACAACATCCTAAAGTTTCTTTGATCCCTTTCTGTTTTTTTTCCTTAACGTATCAGTGTTGATAGTGACACTTAGCAATGTACACAAGTCCTTTTATTGATTTTCCAGGATCAGCTCACCTTAAAAATAGAAGTTTGTCCTAAATGAACACACAGTGCTATTAACTAAAAATTCTGACCTGCCAAAATTTTTCAAGAGGAGATGTTGCAGATACTCAGGGTTCAACATACAATATAAATTCTATACTTTGGCAATAGTAATTTAAAAACAATGAGCCCTAAACCATATACCCCAAAATGTGTCACATGTTGCTGCTGCAAATCCTGAGCAAAATGAAATAGCTAGAGCAAAACAATTCCCAGAAATAAGGCTGACATCTTGATAATGGCGGTACCCAAAAGGGGAAAGTGAAAACCAGTGATATTGGTCATTTCCTGAAAGGGGGGGGGGGGGGGGGGGGGGGGGGAGAAATAAAACAAAAGGAGACTAAGAAGGCATGATGAGTATTAAAAAGTAAGCCATGTTGTGATGAAGCACCTAAAAGACTGTGACAAGCAATGGACTGTTAAAAAAGTTAATTCAATGAGGTACTTAGCAATTTCTTCCTTTGAAAATTAGAGACTTGTAGTACAAATCAGATTTAAAGCATTCTGCTGCTCACATATAGTCTTCCCTTGTGGGATCTGTTAACAGTGAATTGTTGCAATTACAACCCCACCCATTCTTACAATAGAAATTTGTACTAACTGTTTTTCAGTTAGAACAAGGCTTTCTCAGTGACAGAAGAAACAATTGAATGCAGCCTTTAATGGGACAGTGTTTCCTCTCAGAACACCATGGGATATGAGGTCTCCCTCTGTAGCTTTCAGTTAATTGCACACAAAAGACTGCAGGAGATGGTATTTGTTTAAAATTGTTGCTGGCATTGCAATAAGAGATGCCACTCCTAATTAAATTGGAACATGTTGTAATTCTGCATGGGAAAGTGGTGATGCCAATACAGATCCTGAAACATTTTGGGATGACAAATGCTAGCAATAAGAAGACACAAGCATGAGCAGAAAATACATGAAAGAATTCTACTTCATATCAAATAGAGTTCCAAAAATACATTTTCTGAAATACCTACAATTTTAGTTACCTTAAGTTAAAAAGTCAATTTGTTTGACCTTATATTTAAACAAACCTGAATATTCTTGGCTGTATTCAGCTTTAGTGAAATGACCTAGATTTCATAAGAAATCAACATAGCGAGTGATTTGTGTCCTTTAGCCATCTGTGAATAAATTCTCAAAATCATTGTCAAAATTTACATCTGTAAACCCAACAATCCAGCACTGTTATTTTAAGGAAAATTTACATGTTCTCCAGCCTGCAGCATAAGTACAGAAGGTTCTTTGGAATCTAATACTAAATCAAAGGGCAAAATTCAGAATTGGGATAGGTTGAATCTAGTCTTATAATTAAAGCAACAAATTAACTGTCACATCTAAATGTTTTCTTTTGGAAATAAAGAAAGAAAAAGAAGAAAGAACCTAAAATTTCTTCTTCAGTCAAGAATATTATGCTATACCTTTTTTCCAGAAGATATGTTCCTTCACCCAAATAAGGGAAATTACCCTCCTCCTTCTGAAAACCTTAGCAGGCCAGAAGCTGCCCTTGTAGATTAGTAGATGACTTAAGTGTATAAAATGTAGTATAAAGGAAAGATAAATACAGATCTTCTTTCATTAAATTTCCTCAACACATCAGTGGAATATTTTGTTTCTCACAAGAGCTCAGAAACTAGCCTCTAAATTTCTTGCGGGGCTGATCAAATTCAGAACATCATTATTCTGTCATCAAAAACTTTCATGATTTCCTAAAACATGCAGGAGAGTTGATTGACAATACAGAAGGGTACAAATAAAAAAATTGCATAAGAAAAACTATTTAGATGTAAGAAAAAACAATTCCCATTTTGCTATAGAGGGAAAAATGGTTTGGATTTATCATCTTGGATACAGGTATCATCATCCTCCTGTTCCTGGAACTCATTTAGCTGCTAAACTTAGTAATTGTACAACAAACTTCAGTATAAGGTTTCCGCCTGAAACTCAGCCTTTCCTTCACAATCTCTCTGTTCCATGTATTATTTCCCTCTTGCCACCTGGTGTAAGCTCTTCAGAAGAAGTTTAGTGTGCTCCTGGGCTCTAATCTTCGATTTCTATGAAGTGACATTTTCAATAAAGTAAAAAATCTCAATTAACATAATCCAAGATGCCATTCCGTAGTGTATTTCGACAATACACTTCAAGGATTAGGAAAAGAAAATGGACTGCTGAACTCAGATCAACTTTATAAAAAAATTTCAATCACTATTTTCTATGTAGTTCGCAAATGGTGGTCATCTATTTTACCACTTTTCATATTAACACCACTTTAATTAAAAACAAGAGAAATGCCCCCTTAAATGTTCTGACAACTGCTTGTGCATTCTTCCTGACTGTGTGTGCTACTCTTCTAAAATGTTAATCATGAAACAGTATTAATTCAGGCTAAACTTTTTGACGGGGCATGCTTTGAAGTGGGTTTTAAATCTTGTAGATTTTCCCCATCCTCCACCTACCCAACAGTGGCCAATATTTTTTACTGTGCCATCAGAAAGTCAGGGCAAAAAATGCCTCATTAACTATTTCACCTTAATAAATAACAAATACATTTCAATAATGATCCATTTAGAATCACAGATTTTCTACCTCCTGACTTTCCAGCTCTTGTTACATGACAGTGACCTAGAGTTCAGGCCTGTGTATACTTGTCTATTCCTTTATGCAGCTGCCATCACTCCCAGTTGCTGAAACTGGGGACTGCAAGCCTCACACATGCATCTTTTTTTAGCTTCACTCATTAGTATATGGTGAATAGAGCTTTCTGTGCTGACATGGATCTTGTACCTTTCTATCACTATAATTTGTTGGTTTTCCACAGCTTGCCTCTAGTTATTGAGCATCAAACTTCTAAAACAGAATTGATGATATTTCTAAGGCTGCTTTATGAAATATGGAATTTAGCAAGTTAACTCTGCAGGCAGCTTTGAAAGTTGCAGGCTGAATCTGCAAATAATCCTGAAATTCCACCAGTCTTTTCAGTAGAAATGGCTCAAATTACTCCATTCTGCAGGCCAATGTCTTACCTCCTTCCTTCTCCTCATAAAAATCTGTAAGAACAAATACATCAGAAAGTATGATTTTAAAGTACGTTTTTAAAGTATGTTTTAAGTATGTTTTTAACCTCACCCCTGGCCAGCCACGCTGAGAAGGGAATTCTACAGCTGTTTAATTCCATGTCAAGAATGTCCTGTGACAAACCTGTTCCCATTTCTATCCAGAACTGGGTGGAGTTAAGAAACATCAACTCTGTGAATGTCAAAGAAAGAGTGAGAAAAACTCCACCGTGATAAAACATTATAAAATCAGTGGAACCCTTACCATTTCATGTACCCTGGCAGGAGTGCCTTTGCTTCCTTCAGTTCCCATTAGAAACTCAGTGATAGCCAAATGAATTCATTCATTATTATGCTTGTAATAGATGGAAACACACAATATTTGACAAAGCCTTTTATATGGAAGAATGATGTTTTGCCAAATGATTTTGGATTTTGACAAGACACTTTCATTGGTTTAAGAAAAGAGAGAAGTAAAAATTTTGGCCCAACCAGAAAGAAAGAGTTTGTGTTTTTACTTGGAAACAACTTTTTCCTTCAGAAATCTATTGTATTTAAAAATTGTTTTAAGAATAAACACTTTTTATCTGATAAGATGGTGATGGACATATGTGATGTTTCTTAAAAAATGATACTTTTTCTTCCAAAAGTATCTTAAATCTTTTTTTTTCCCCAATACATGCAAAATCCATTCTTAGACCAGCTCTCATGACCTTAAATTTGATGTTTATATATGTTTTTCCATTATTAGATAGATTATTAATTAATATTCCGTATTTACTTTTGGTTTTCCTCAACAACTAACAGCTTTCTTGTTTCAGGCACTGTGCAAAGACAAGTCTTTCTAAGAAGACCCTGTACAGGACTCTTACAATCTAACAGGGCCCTTTTGTAAAAAAAAGAAAACGGTTTCTGGCTCTGCTACTTTGTGGCTCTCAGACTACAGTGACAAAACACAAGAATCCCCGTTGCTTGGACCATTTAGTATTGCTGAAATAAATAACTATGCAGTGCAATCTAACTAACAGTAATAAAAGATAGCAACCAATACAAATGTGTGTGCATGTGTGTAATTAATACCTCTGCCAGTTTCACAAGAGTTGCAGCATACAATTTCAGGTTATAAGTAAGAACAAAATTTCCCTGTGGACAAACACATTTACTCACAATCTAACAATTTATAAAATAAATGCTGCTACAAGATTATCTCCTAGAGGATGCGTCACTAGTGAACCTAAACCACAATCCTGTCTCTTTTGAAAATACAGTGCTCACGTTATAGTTTCTGTGGCAAAATGCAGTTGTTATTTAATTTATCTTTGTTTGAGAGTTCTCTTGAAAACAGCTTCTGTATTCCTCAAGAGCTTATACACATTTCCTTAATAAATAAATATATGTCATCAGGAAACAACTTTTCTTCCGAGACAAATCATGTTTTTAAGAGTGCTTAGAGACAGAGAAACGAAGGGGCAGAGTTGAATCATCACACATTAATAGCAGACACAAAAAAATTTGTGCAAACATAGGGCTGGTTAAAATGCACTCTTTGGAGCTTTGCAGAATATATTATGGTCTGCAACATAATGGCTTCTGCTTTAGGTATTTCACAGTTCAGCACAATATATTTCAGTGAGGCAGGAAAATGCTAATAATGGACACGTATATACTGAATTAATTTCTCAAGGGACAAGTCTGTTCAGCCCAGACTACTCAGGCATCATTCCTTCTAGACTTCAGCTAATTAATGTAGTGCAATTTAAGAAAAGGTGGAAGGGATCATATTGATAAGTGTCAATAGTGTACATTCAAAACATCTATTATTTCTTTTCTGTGTCCTTCGAGGCCTGAAAAAAACCCCATCCAGCAATCACTTACAGTTAATTGCTAAGCAGAAGACAATTAAAAAAAAAAAACTACCTCTCTTCTCTTTTGTTGCTATTTTATCTGTATTCCCTTCCCCCACTCTCAATCTATCAGAAGCATATAGAGAACTAGGGCATACTCTTTTTAATCTATTAATTGCAAGACTGTTTCTTCAGGAGTTGGATCATCATCTAATCCATTTAGACATTAGAAGAATTATTATTTTTAAGTAGGTTTTTGTGTGTCTGATTGTAGGATGCTGTCGAAAGCCTGGCTTGCACTGAACATCCTTCATTCTCAATGGTTTCAATGTAGAAAACACATTACAAAATTAGGACACCCAGGAACATTGAAACACATAGGTACTCTAAATCTTTCTATAAACTCAGATCCTATGAAAAAAAGAAACTTTACTTGAGACCTAACATCTAGATTTGTTTTTTTCCAAGGTTAAAGAGTCTCCTTTTGTCCTTTGCTCTTACTGTGGAGATTTGTAAAGCTTTTTGTTTAATTAAGTGACAGAATAAATTGACCGAGGCGATCAGGAAGTGTTTTGATCCAGATTATTGGAATGGAAACTATACTCAGCTTTCCCAGTAACTTATAAGCCAGCATCCTTCTCCATTAGAACTGACAACTACAATTTACTCTGGACCTCCTGATGCAGCTTGTCACTACCAACAGGCCAGTATGTACATGGCCAGGGGTTACAACATACTGATTCATTAGGCTACAACCATGAATCTGCCACTTCAGAGAAAAGGCCCATCCATCTCTCTACATTTAGCTGTCATTCCTACCATGAATGTAATGCTATTACTGAGACAGCCAAGTCCATTGCTCATGCCAGATGTTGTTAGGAATTCAATCCATCCTATCTGTGAACACTAGTCCCTTCAAACAGCAAGATGTTGAGTGAATTACATATTGAGTGGTGAGGGTTTTTGGCATTTAATTATCCAGCTGAAAGGAACATGCTTAATTGTTACTGCAGTTACTGGTTAGCGACTAAATAGAGGAATTTTATGAAGCGATGGTAGAGCATCGGCAGCTGAATAAACGTTTCACAGCACTGCAATGGCTATGACAAAAAATCTTTATGTCTCTACTGAACACAAATGCCTCTCTTGTTGGCTAAAATGAACAGGTTTTATTTTTGTTTTTAAATAAGAAAACGTCATTATTTCAATAAGGCAAATTCATGCTGCTCAACCTCCTGCTAACCAGTGTTGGCCCTTCAAGCAGGAACGTTGCCAGGGCGTAGGGGGGGTAGCAGCATAGTGCCAGTTATTCATACGCTCTCAGATATTCATGCCCAGGTAGCCAGGGAAATGTCTATTGGGACTGCTGCATTCAGCAAAAGGGGGACGTAATCTGTTTGGAGATGAGCTGGTCCTACAGAAGTCCAGAGACACAGGACACTACCACGTCATCTGTCCTTACGTCAGCAAGGCAGCAGAGCCCAAGGCCATCACTTCACATACCACATCAAAGCCGGACTCTGAAACTGAGGTAGAGTTAAGCCCCATCCTTTCATTGGGCTGATTAAAACTGTCCACATTACAGAAATAGTCTCGTGCTTCTGTACTTGGCTCATGCTGAAGAAAGAAATATGAATATACATGATATTTTCAGACCAGCTAACAATGCTGTGCACTCTCCATGAATGTTTTATCTTGTAATATGCCCAGCTATATTTCAGTAATAAGCTTTGAGGAAATTGAATCAGGGCTTGGGATTTTATTAATTTATCTATGTGAAGCTTCATTCTTATTTATAAACATAAGCAAGCCAAATAAGCAGCTGAAAAAGCAACAGTTTATTCCCCTACATTTTAACTGGCAAAGAAGAGATGCTCAGTATGACAGAAACAGAATAAAGCTGACATTTTCTGAGAGTAAACACGGACACTGCCTTCGGCTGTTTTTTTTTTATTTTATTTTATCTGGCTTAATGATATAGTCTGGAATATAGGAAGCAATCATCCCATTCATTCACTAACAAGTAAGCGATGTTTGGTTCATTTACCAACTTTACTTTGTTGGTGGATAGGAAGAAATTATTTGTGACCTTTATAGTCCTTTGATGAGGCCAGTTTGTCTAACACTGTTGAACTGACTGTGTTTAAAAGAGAAAAACAAGTGCCTGGACTGGAGGTTTTTTGAAAGTATTTGAACAAAAATTATACTAAATTTAGTGATAATTTAGCATAGTTTGTCAGAGCTTAGTCTGAAGAGGGCCGAGCTGCTTGTGCTAGATTTTTTTGCAGTTATATATATAATTACTTACAAGGACAATGTCTAATAACTTGTTCTAGCCTAGGAGAATGTTTCTTCTCCTCCTGCTCTTTGGTGAGACTAACGGCCTTCAGAGCTGAAGGATCCCAATTAGCAGCAATATGCGGCTCCACTAGATTGGCACTCTTGCACATTAAGACCTAGACTGAAATCATTTCGCAGATTCCAACGCATGTCACTCACACCAGCTCAGGGAATGCTATTCTTTCTTTTACCTTAACGCTTCTTTCAGAATCTTTATATAAACTAGAGCATTGCAGTCAGCTGCATCTGCTACTCTTCTCTTAATTCTACTCTCCTAATTCTTCCCATCTTAAAGCCACAGCAACTTTCACTTGAGGTTGGCCACATCTAGGGGCTCTGGTTGCTAGATGTCAGTTCACTCCACCTTGGTAAATACTAAAACACTTGACAACTGACTCACAGGTCCCCTGCTAAGTACTAAGAGTTAATCTGTTGACAGCCTGATACCTGACAAAAGAGTGGGAACAGGTATTAATATAGTTAACTATTTAGGGTTAATAATCCATTTATACAGTGCCTTCTGCAAGACCTGATCTTGCAAGCTGGAAAGCAGTCTTACCCTTCTTTCACTTTAATGAGGTTTAGACCCATCAGATGCTGAACCATGACAGTTTTGTACTCTACACAATACAGTCTACAGTGTTAATCTTTATTTGGTTTTAAAAATCCATAACAAGCATCACAGCACCTTAAAAGAAGTTATGTACTTTATAAAACCACAACATCTGAATGAGGTGTATACAACCATCTCCAAGGATTCTTCAGTGTATGAAGTACAGCAGTAATACCCAGTATGATCTGACCTGGAATTTGGCTTCACTAAGGCTCACATACAAATATTTGCACGTCATGTTTAAGGCAAGAAGGGAATCACAGTAAGATAGTGTTCCAGCTCACAGGCAAAAAAATATGAAGGAAATGAAGGAACCTAAAAATTAGGTTATCACTTACAGCCCCTGTGAATCTATCTATAAGTTTTCAGATTTCTATTCCAGTCGCTATTATCCAGTCACTAAATCTGGTTGGAAGTTAATGTACAATGTTGTATTACTTACTACTTTGTAATGCAGATAATTGATACAATGACCTTTGTGATTTTCCCATTTCCACCATGCTTTGTCAGCCGAATTGATTATATTTATAAAATTTATTTAATTTTATTTATCTTTTTATTTATCATCTGCATCTGATTTAAGTGAAATGGGAATTGTAAGACCATGGGAGATTTTTGGGCCACCACATGCAAGGTCATGGAAATAAAGGAATGGCATTGATAGACCTGAGTTCCTCTTCAGTCTCTTGGATTCAGGTCTTGATGATATATTGTTGACACAGACATTTGGGTATTGATTCACAAACTTCAATTATTGTGGAACATTGCTGGTGATCTCACTAGAGGTCAGCTGAAAATTTCGCTCACATTATCCATTCTGTCTTTGCCTTTAATTCCTGCGTATCTTGATTGCAAAATATAGTGTGGTAGTCTGATAACACTCTGAATATCTTTTTTCTTTGTCCTGGGAAAAGGCAAGCTATTTATGTAAAGGACAGCATAGAATCCTATAATGACGACCAAGCTCATCCCCACACTTTACAGAAGCTATCCTACATAAATAATTATTTCAAAAGTAGCTAAAATCACACTGTGTAACCTATTCCACTTTAGAGAAGTTTAAAATTATTGGGTGTTTGTAAGACAAGATGGCTTTAAGAAATCGAGGTTCTGACTACTTAGGGCTTAGAGAATGTTACTGACCCAGTGTCCTGACGTTCACTGTTCTACTTATTTAAAGTTTGCCTGGAGCGTCCATAGGAAAAACTACTCTGCACTTTCCAGGCCAAGAGAGGTACAGCCTTAGTTTGTATTATCTCAGTGCAGCTCCTTTCCTATGAAATGACCTTTCATTACAAGGCAATGTAAATGCCTCACAGAGCTCTCCTGTTTGTATGCAGTTTAGATTACATTTTGAGGCCTTAATTATGGACTAAGTATTGCACACCTAAGAAGTACCAGTAATAAGTGAGTTCTAGTTGTGAAAGCTATAGTTGAAGAATTATCAGTGTTACATTTTTGGAATACCAGAATCATCTCACGGTTTTCACTAGATATTTCACTTCCTCCACAATTCTTATTATGCAGGGTGAATATTACAAACAAAGCATATTAATGAACATTTCTTCAATTTTGTGTTCTTAATAGCTCTCTTTCAAGTGTTTAACTTTTGGCTAAAACCTGTTTTCTGTCTTGTGCCATATCAGGCATTGTGTTAGCAATGCACAAACAATTAGACATAAATAATTCTCCCAATAAGCAGAAATCTAATCAAGTCACTTCAATATAATATGGCAAATACTGACAAAAATGTCCCACAAGCAAACAAACAAAAACTCCTGAAGAAATTGAATGCGAGAGCTATATATGAAAATCAGGTAATAAGCCATAGATAGAATCTAAACATGATTTATGAAAATGATATCACTGAAGGAAGAGGGGATGTCCTGAAGCCGTGAAATGATTTAGGAATGGAAGTCCTATTGTTTTTCATAGGGACTCAAATTTCTAAGTTTCTTGTGTGCTTTAGTTATTCTCCCATCCAATAAATTATTTACAAATTATCCACTGTATTCCAATTAACTGCATCTCCCAAATATAAGTATACATTAACTAATGCTAGTGTCATTTGAAACTGGTCTTAAAGGCTTGAGATTTAAATTTTAAAATAAGACAATTGATGATTAGCAATACAGTTTTTTATTGGTGACGTATTTTCTATAAATTTTGCTAAAAAAATCAGATTAATCTGGTCAACATTGGATGGTTCTGAGCATAAATATTAAAGCAAGATTTTTTAAGTGCAACATCAATTGTTTACTCATACAGTGTGATCTTATTCCTTGTAAGACCAGCCCTACCGCCTGAGTTTCAGTGGCTTGTGACTGGTGTTGCAAGTCTGGCTGCCTTTCTTACTTCTAAGGGCATAATTGCAATCAGGATGCTCACTGTGCTCTATGTTTTGCTTTAGGATGCAGCTTAGCAGAAACTGTAGCAGAAACAACAATTTTGCAATTCACTGTAATGCAAATTTTTCTCCTCTAGTCAACTGTACAGTAAGTGTAAAGGGATTCCAAACAGCTAACTCAAATGTATACATCTACAGTGTAAGCTCTGCATTAGTACTGTTGGATTTCATCCTTTCATCCAGCTTTTGGTGCTTTTGGCCACAAAGATGTGGTCAGTAATTTGTGGCTCTTCATGTTCTGGCTACCAAGAAAAAACTTTTGACCTTTAACAAGATGAGGCCATGGAGAAATTTATCCTGTCATATCTCCAGTTGATACTAGTGAATGATTTCTGAGGGAACTGAGAAGCACTTTGGCCTATTTCTTAAAACTGCTATGGAAATAGCCAATATTACTTCTGAAAAATAACTAGAAGCTTTGCCTGTTGTGGGATGTATCAATGCACGTTCTCTCTGTAGGAGCACAGGACAACCCTGATCCGGCAGAACTTCAAGTCACACCTTGAACTTTGATCATTCAGTAGGTTTAGTGAAATGCTTATACTTTTTCAGAATTAAGTGTGTGGTCTGACACAAAGCTCTAAGGTGAATGGGAGAATTTAAATTGGCTTTGAAGAGTTATGACTGTGCTTTAAGCATAGGCAGCATTGGTGTTATGTATATTGAAAAATCTGACTGTTCTTCTGAGGTACTTGGGACTGATACTTAGACTGTAGCTTACTAAAAGAAATCTGTCCCTGCCGACAGCTGCTGGGGTAAATAGCAGAGGGAAGACATATTTTGTGAAAGACAGGTCCATCATAAATCATTCCTTCTGACCGTCTACCAGGCCTCTATGCAACTAGTGAAAAATGTACATTTAATCAAGCACTGAAATTGGGACCTCAAATCACGTCACAAGTGGAATGTATCTGTTCAGTAAATCTGGTTTAGCTGTTTAATTTTTGAATATTGGATTTATTTTGTTTTTATTGCAAAGTGTAGGGGCTGAGGTTCTAGCTGTTGGGTAGAAATAGGTTAGTGCGTGAAGACATAAATGAGAAAAATGGGTGATTAACCTCAGACTGATGAGATAAGGTGGGAAAACTGGAGTTGTATACTCCATTAATAATACCACTTGGTGTTAATCATGATGTTAGTTTTATACTAAGCCACTTGTCACTTCATTAAGGCTGCAGTAGGAATCTAGCTATGGTTTTCCATAGCCTGACAGCAGTGTGGCAATTAAAACACGCTTGTGGTAGAAAAGGCCTGTATTCGCTTTTGCTATAGAGTTCATATTGGCAAGAAATTGTTGAAAAAAGACCAGAAGGGTGGGCGGGTAGCAAGTGAGACTGAGGGCACAAAGGAAAGAAACCTTTCAGAGAATTTGCAAGGAGTGAGAAAATATATTCAAATATATTCAAGGTAGCAGTGGCTAAATGGCTACAGCCCAGATGACAGGACTGCAAGTGGTTCCCTTGGAAACATCCTTCTATTCAGAGAAGTAGAAGAGTGTAACTGGCTTTTAGGTCATGCAGACCATCTTTCCACTAATGCAAAAATATAGCTGAAAAGCATGAAATAATCAACATCATCTAAAAATTAAAACAAAACAACAACAAAAACCCCTCACTTTAAATCCCAAAGTCTTGCATCATAGGATGCAGGTTTATTCTGCCCCCCCTACTTGGTGCTGTATGTCACATAAAATTAGAACATAAAGGCTGTTTTGAGTTAGGGACTCTTATCTCTCATTTGGATATGTGGGGGTTCAGATTAACACAGGCTGAGAAGCGCTCTCTGTTCCTCTGATCTGTGGGTTGTACCAAATACGCTCTTTTTCTAGCTACCAGCTACATAGTTTCAATAGTCATAATAGCGAAATCTAAAATATCTCTCAGATGACATGTTTCTGAATTTGGCCCTGTATATATTAAAAAAAAGAGGGTTATAGCACTTTCTAGAGAAAATTACAAGCTGAGAAAGCAGAAAAATCCTTGCATTTGCTGGGGCAAGGTATGCTTTGAGTGATCTTTCAGCTTTCTCTTCAGGGCTCTATAAATGCACCTCAGTTTTGAAGGAAGTGTTACTCAGTGAACAGGATATTTATTGAAAATTAATTCTATCCTGTTCAGTCCAAAATGATTAATAATCAGAAGTTTTTCATAAATAAAATATACTATTTTTGTGATTAGTCACTGTTATTAATTTAGTTTTATTGTTTCTGAAATAAAACATTTATGGTTGTCAGGCTGGATTTATAGCCACTGAGAAAACTGCAGAAAAAGAAATTTCCTGGCTTATAGATGATATAAGATCCATCCTCTGGGTCCAGCAGACGGGAGGAAAAAAAAAAAAAAAGATTTGAATCTCTCATATCCTGGAAGCATAGGATAAGTTTTTCTAGACGGGACGAGGTACCTGAGGAACAGACTAAATTAGCCACTATGGAATTCTTTGTGGATGTGGCTGGGCAGCTGCTGCAGCTACCTGAATTAGGTCAGGCACCTTCCACATAGCCGCTGGCTGAAATCTTATTCTTCAGCACCTGTAGTGTCAGTATTTTTTTATTCTGAGTATTTATGCCTCACTGTAGCTATGTAGACTGAAGGGTGATTGCATTCCACTCTATTACATGACTTTGTTGAATCTACACAGCACTTATTTAGACCTTTCTTCCTAATAATTTTTCTTATCTTTGAATTAGCATCAAATCAGACCTCACTTTTGCTACCTTTACTGTATATATTCATAAGCAGGTGGTTCACTAAGAACAGAAAACACCTGTGTTTCCTTCAGAGTGCTATGGTTTTGATTTTTTCTTGCCTGATTACACTGACTTGAGCAATTATTTAGCTCAGGTCAGCAAAACTCTCTCCTGATACAAACTACATCTAGAGCATACTGTAAAGCAGAAGGGAAAATTTCAATTATAGCATCTCTTTCACCAGTTTCTTTCCCCCATCACCACTCAATAACCACTATGTTTCACATCTGAATGTTTTTTTTTTTCAAGAGCAGTGAATGGTTTATAGGTAACAAAATGTAACACCAATAAAACCAGTGATAGAATTGCCAGTGTCTTCTATGAAGGCCAAACTTTCATTATTTTGTGGATATTTATGCAGGCAAAGATCCATCAGAAGCTGAACTTGCTTTGAGTTGAACAATACGTTTGATACAAGATACTTTACACTTCCTCAGGAAAAAGTAATAGTTTCATTCGTGTTTCAAAAATGGCAAGAAAATAAAGCAGCAGCTCAGAAATTATGAATAAAGGTGAATATCATACCTGGAAGAGGTCACCTGTGGCTGTCCCATGGTTGGGTGGAGAGCTGAAACAGAGACGATTTATGCTAATGTCCCTCTTGCCATAGTCCTATGATGTGAAGTGTATGGTGGCCACAATGACCTAAAATTTCCTGGCCCATCTTCTCTGCAGCTACTTGTTCCCAGTCTTCATCTCAGTTTGCCGTCTGCTCAGCTGCTTTAATGCAACTGTTTGTGGCACTACTTTGTAGACTGAATAAATGATCTGACCTGAGATCGTTTTTTGAGGGACCGAGTACAGGGCAGGAGGGAAGAAAAGTAACCAAGGAGAGGAATACTTAAATGTAGCCCTCCTATAAAATGGAATTACATCCTGACACAAAAGCAGCATTCTGTAAATATATGACAAGTTAAAAAAAGGAGAATCACTGGCTAATGAAGTTGCAGGATTGCACAGCTGAATAATGCTCATGGTCTAGAAACGTCCTTCCAGTACTGGCAATGAGAAAGGTCAAATGTGGTGCCATTTAAGGTTAAGATGGCTTCACAGTGAAAAAGAGAAGATTTTAATACTGCACCAGTAAAAAGAGAACAGATTTTCTTTTCTCAGACTGTGACTTACTATAAGCATTAGTAGATTCTTGCTGGGTGAAATCTTAAATTCCATCTAAATGAAACATTCATCTACTTGACAGTTTGTGGTGAATAGCAGCTTCTGTTTTCTGTCAGTATGAATTATGCATGTTTGGAAAAAAGCTTCCAAATTTCAATTAGTGAATCTTAATTTTCTTTCTTAGACCAGATGGACTTTGTTAACAAAAGGATTGTATCTATATCTAATGGAACCTCAAATTGTTTTAATCAATTTCAATTGAGATAAATATTTGAAGCATTAAACCTGTCTCCACTATTTTTTTAACAAAGTCATTTCTGGATATCAACAGTACACTGCTCAGTTTATTACTTTTTTATCCAATTAAAAAGCAGAATCCCCATGCACTAATTGGCAAGTACATAAAAGAATCTACATGTTGCTTAAGCAGCAGAGAGGCAAGGAAGTTTAATTAAGTTGTAACAGGCAATTTGTAACTAATTACATTTGGTGTTAGATGGTGCTGGTTTACTGGCATAGAGGGGGAAAAATTCTTGTACAGCTTATTGCAAGTCCCAAAACAGATAAAACATTTTTCCTATATTAATGCCATAAGTTTTAGTACTGAATACTTTACAGCCTTTTTGAACTGGTTAATGTCTTTGAAACACTACAGTGCTGTACATATTGGGGACTCTAGGTTTCCACCAAATCCCATTGTATTCCACACAAGCTGTATATTTTTTCTCAGATTAAGCATTTTTAATTACACAGTTCAGTTAATTCAGCTTGTTCAGTAACATTAGTATATTCATTTATCTCAATACCTTCAGCAGTTCTCTCTCTTGCTTTTGAAATATCATTTAGCAAATGTATATGAAGTTGTAATTTAACATGCATACCTAATTTGATGAAATTTTGTTAAGTCATAGCATTTTAATTTGTTTTATTTTCCAGAATTCATCCAGCAGATACTTGGGAAGTTTTTGCAGGTAGTTCAATGACCATAATGGAGAAGTATTAATTTTGATTGGATATATACTTTTAACCTATAGCTCGACGGTACATCTTAGATTTACACAGACAAACTCTTAAAATGAGATTTTAGTGTGAATTTTTAAATTTAGACATTAAAATTCTTCATTCATTTGTTGTCCAGAAATATATTTTGTTGTTATGAACATGTATGAAAACTAATGTTTTTGTGACAATGTTTGTATGAGTATGTATAAATGAACAGATAAACATTTACTGCATTCTTTTGGTAAGACTGCACAGTGTTTTAGCATTGGCTCAAAGAGGTGCACTAATTCTCATGTTCACCAGTGGCCTGAGCAAAATCAGTTTGTGAATTCAATACAGCTCCATGAGTTGCCGTTACATAGATAAGTCTATGAAGGACATGAATGTCAAATCAGAGAAATTAAAGCCTGAATAATAATGATTACAGACGTATCTTCTAAAAGTAGCCACTCAGGAAATACTTTCAGACTTATCGACAGTTGCTTAAACTGTAACTGTGTTACCTACTGTCTATAAATTATTTGCATGAGATCAAAAAGATTCATTCACAGCTAGTTCCCTTCAGCCCCACTGAAAGAGTATGTGGCAGCAGAAGAGGGATGTTTGCATTGCCAAGCCTCAGGACTTTTAGACTCCCTATACAGTTAACAGAGAGAGTTACATTTAGAGGTAATTCAAAGAATTGAAGTGGGAATCCTAATTGCTGCCTCATACAGGTATTCTGAATAGACCCTTGAAAATATCCACCTTTCTTCACAGAGAATAAGGAACCTAATCGCTTTAGGTCAGGCCCCTAAAGCTAAGGGGTGTGATTTCTTCCACCTATTCCTAATAACTACACACTGTGGCAAACACCACAGTGAACAGACAGAAAGCTTTCTCTGACTGCACAGCAGACGTTAGATCATTATTTCTCATCAGGAGAATGGTAAATCCAGAACAAAATACTTTTCTGTAAAATTTGTAGGTCTTCTTTATAGTATATATCTTATATATATGCATACAGAATATATAACACTACATACAACCATCAATAACTGCATTTTTCCTCTCAGGTTTTCATGGCTGCATGGATCAGCTTGGCTTCGTAAAGGGTTTGTTGCCCAGACTAGTATGATATTTTTGTCCACGGTGAAAAAAAGACCCTAATCCTTTTTGAGGACTAATAACATCTGTTACGGTTTTGGATTATATGGAAAGACATTAATGGATGCCCAGCATGAATTCCAGTTAAGTATCAGTTTTTGTAAACAGAAACGTGACAAAAATAAAAGTAACACTAGCAGCAACACATCTGTTTAAAGAGCTAATGCAAACTACAAGTACTTTAGGACAGTAATTTAGTCTATTTTTCAACATTTCCTGTTTGACACATAACCATATAAGTTACGTCAGAAGCTTGATTCAGTTGAGGTGATGTATACCAGCTCTTTCTTTAGGGAGAACAAAGCCATGAGGCACAATCTTTCAAGGTCTGGGGGGCAGTGAAAGGCTCAGTATGGGCTGTTAATTGTGATACATTGCTTCTCTCCTCTGGAACATATTCTGAATGTCTTCCACTATTAACTGCTCTTTTATTTGCTCAGCGTACATCACCTCAGAAATAAAAAGTGATCCAAAGTCACAGTTGAAGAATACTTCTCGTATTGAACTGGGACATTGAAAGGTAAGCCACTCCTGAGTCTGCTGTTGTAATGAACAATTACAAGTTGCACAGCCATAATAGGTACAACCTAGTCAGAAATAAGTGTAGTGACGTGAGTGGTCAGGCGCTTATTCAGCAGCTTATTAGTTAGGTTTGCTGGCTTAGGCATAGCTTTGTGACAATACAGATCTACTGCTCCTACGCTCCTCAAAGTTACGTATGGGAATATGGAGATGTCCTGGTTTCAGCTGGGATAGAGTTAACTGTCTTCCTAGTAGCTGGTACGGTGCTATGTTTTGAGTTCAGTATGAGAAGAATGTTGATAACACTGATGTTTTCAGTTGTTGCTAAGTCATGTTTAGTCTAAAGTCAAGGATTTTTCAGCTTCTCAAGCCCAGCCAGCAAGAAGGCTGGAGGGACACAAGAAGTTAGGAGGGGACACAGCCAGGACAGCTGACCCAAACTGGCCAAAGGGGTATTCCATACCGTGTGACGTCACGTCTAGTATGTAAACTGGGGGGTGTGGGGGCAGAGGATCACCACTCAGGGATTAACTGGGCATCAATCAGTGGGTGGTGAGCAATTGCACTGTGCATCATTTGTATATTCTAATCCTTTTATTATTACTGCTGTCATTTTATTAGTGTTATCATTATTATTATTAGCTGCTTCTTTTCTGTTCCATTAAACTGTTCTTATCTCAACCCACGAGTTTTACTTCTTTTCCCAATTTTCTCCCCCATCCCACTGGGTGGGTGGGAATGAGTGAGCACCTGCGTGGTGCTCAGTTGCTGGCTGGGGTTAAACCATGACAACAGACTTGTGGAACTCAAGTTCTAGTTCTTTGCTGATTTACACCTTGCTGCATCTGTCTGTGCAACAGAACTTATATGTCCTAAGAATAAGTTCTTTAAAATATTAAGTACAAAATGTTAAAAATATTCTAGGACAAAATGATTTGTGCAGAAATGCTTCTAATCCTATTTTGTCCCCTCTGTAAATTACAACTTTTTGTGTATCCAGTTCTCTTCAAATGAAAATCTGAGGGGTTTATGATTTGGGTCTCCAAGCGTGTGTACAGTTACTCTAGGGTGACAGGCACCATCTATCTTTGGCTTTTCTTTTCTTTTTGTTATTATTATTATTTATTTATATTATTATTAAATTGTTTATTTATTTATTTAACAAGTGCTGTGTTTGTGCTTGTGCAGGCAATTAGTAAGCAGAAGGTGCATCAAACTGAGCAAGCATCTACTGAGCAAGTACAGTAAAGTGGTGATATTAAGACACCTTCTACTTCTACCTAGTATGAAGTCAGACCACTTCTATGGACCTATGTACTCATAGTACCTCCATGCATATGTAACTATCTAATGTAACAAAAAATCCCAATTCTTAGTCATTAAAAATCCTGATTATCTATAACAGTGTTGCCAAGCTTTCTAGATCAGCATCTCACCTGTGACTGAGGACTATTTACCACAACATTTCTCCTGCTGTTTTTGGGAAGGATAGAGATAAGACCTCCCGTATGTGTGTACTGTGCAGATCGTTTGTGCGAGTGCAGTAGGTGTCTGGACTCCCTGTGCAAAACAGGTGTACTGTACATACCCAGTAAACCTTCTTCATACTGGGAGGGCCTTATAGGATAAGAAAAGTGTGGTGCACCTGAACTGCAACTTGCTCTTAAAGGACCTCTGGGAATTAAGATGATCAGGCAACTGTAATCAGGACATCAGCTGCAGTATAAGTACAACAACAAAGAGCTAGTAAAGAAGAACTGTGGCAATGGAAGTTGTGGAATTTACAGCCTTCATAAAATCTGTACACTTCACAGTCAGGGAGCAAAAACTTATCAAATTAAATTTATTTGTAAAAGAAGCACAAACCTCTCCTTTCTTAGCTGCTCGTTTTGCTGTTGCGTACTCATCACTGCAGCAGTATTTTCACTGCAACATCACATTCTCTCATGCTCCAGCATATTGCACTATGTACGTAACATTAGGTACACTACAGGTTTTATAAAATTTGGGTGAAGTCTTGACAAAGACTACATAGTTCTTCTTGGGACAGGTAATGAACCTTCATCTCACCAGTTCTTAGCCTCATGGGACTGATCTATTCCTTATTGAAAGTCATTAACAAGGTTCTTACTGATGTCCACAGTGATAAAATTAAGGCATGTGGTTTTGATTGCCAGGTTGCACATAATAATAGCAGATACCTGTTTGATTTAAGAACATAGCCCTGTTGATAAAGCACTACATTGAAATTTCAGATTGAGATCTTTCTTGTCTTGGCCATGGGCATTCTGTGTGACAGGAGCCAGTGACTTCACTTCCCAAAGATTGTCTTCCTCCTCTACTTTCCTTCCTGCATTTCACTATTGACTCAGGTCACAGATTCTTTTAGTTGAAATATTTCATATAGATTTCCTTTTAATACATGTCTGGTCTTGATTAGAGTTTCTAGATACTACCATAGTGTAAATAAATAATACAAGGAAAAGTTAAGATTGAACTGATTACAGTTTATAAATCCTTTTTTGTGAATAAATGTTGCCAGGATAAACATGAGGTAGTGGTGCCAAATCCATCAAAGTACTGACATTAATTAGAAGCACATTTTTTTCTTAATTTCTTGAAAGAGAGAACCATGGCTTATTACACATTTTGTATCAAATGTACAACATATCTATTTTCTTTATGAAATCATCAGATAAGCACAAGATGTGAGCAAGGTTGAAAAAATACATTTAATGTATTTAAGTTAACTATTATTGAATAAAATAACAAGATCAGAGATGGAATGGCTGATCAAGTCCTGGCCTCTTGGAAATATAAAAATCAGTCTAGTACAGAATTTAAGATCAGCCAGTAGCTTGGGGTATTGGTGATGTTAAATGCTATGAATCCTGTTAAATGTTGGCAGTCATCTGAATTTTTTCACAGGTGAAACTGCAAAGGGCATTACACATTTATTTTATCCAAGCTTGAGCTAAACAGATTTTCATATTTAGTGAAGTTCATCTCCTTGTAAGACAATGGGAAATGACTGGGGGGAAAAAATGGTGAGCTGGAGTTTGGTGTGCTTCTGGGCCCTTCTGTGAGAGTGTTTATCTGTTCATATTGGCTTCTTGGGAGGGAAATAACTGTGAAAGGACAAGCAGGGTTTACCAGCAAGAATAAAAATAGTTATTTAAAAATATTGAAGAACTTTTTTAAAATTAAAAGTCATTAAACATGCTCACATTAACACAGAACATGAGTATACTTTCCTTAAAACCAGGGACAACTTTGCAGGATCTATCACACAGTGAATCTCATACACAGCAGAACTGATGGACCAGCTCACCCTTTTACCCAGCCAAGAGCAGATCTTATTAAATTTTTAGGCAACAGCTGGCTGATCTGGCACGTGGGATCAGAGCAAGACCTCTATTTTGTTCAAAAACAGGATGTCAAGGGAGAGGATAGAGAAAATACCTCTTTGTGTGTTTCCTGTGCTCACAGGAGCCCTCCCAAGGTATAAGCCTTCAATACTTCACCCTCTTCTACTTCCCTAACCAGACATGGAAAGAGGTAACTTGAAAGGTTTATCCCATCTGAGTAGATTCTTGTGTTGCAAGCTCTGAGATCTGCATGGAGTTTTGACAAAAGTCTTTTAAAGTAAGCCACTTTCTCACAAAGACTGCTGCAAGTTAGAGAAAACTCGATTCACAAGAGCTTTGAGAAAAACAAGATGCTGAGAAGTTCTTCTGACAGCAAGAGCGAGCTTTATATATTTTTTTAACCTTTTAACCTATTGGTTACAAGATTTGCTGTAGCCACTCTGCCCAATTACAAAACAAAACAGAACCACAGTAAAACTGTCTGCCAAATGTTGTGAAATATGGAAAGGGAAGAGCCAAACCCACAAAGATCCCTTAGGCAATACAATCTCCAGGACAGACAGGTAAGCAGACATCTGGAAATTTGAGAAAACATGCCCTTAAATTTTATGAGTTTATGACCTAATTTTTTAAAAAAATGCAGAACAATGGAATATTTTCAGAGTAATCAATCTATTTATGTCATAAAAGGAATATAACACAAATTAAACAACAACAAAATATACTTGGAACAAATTAAAATATTTTTCAGCCCAACCTGAAAATTTGCTAAGTAGCTTCACCATTAAAAATGAATGAATGATAATTAATTCTATTTAGATGTGCTGGAAGACTGGATTCATAAATAGTAGTAATAATTATGTTGCCATACTTTGAATATATTTCTCTTCTATTGTAATTGAGTGAACTGTCCAGTTATTAGTAGGAGGAAAAAAAAGGATCAATCCAGAAGTCATTTTAGCCCTAATCTGTTGAAAGTTTTATCTCTTTTTCACTGAATCATAATCACTGAAAAACTGTCCATGTTTGTGAATACAAGTGGACAAAATACTGTAAAATTTTATGCCACACGAACAAGTTCTCCCTGTAGAGAAACTCAGTTCAAACTCACCATTAGATTGAATCCATTGGATTAGACACTTTGAAAGGGGCCAATGACTTAGTTAGCATAGGGAAAACCTGAAACATTAGTGATAGCAGTAATGGCAACATTGCACTAAACTAACTACTCTCACTGTGTTGGGCAATGAGGAATTTTAAAAAAGTCTCAGTGTTTACTCAGAGCTAGTGAATTTTAGAATAAACAAGCAAAAACCCCAAAGCAATTGTGTTTTAAGTCAGTTAGTGTATTTTTGACGCAATGATTTTAAGTAGGACTTTGTAGAGATAAATAAATATGGGTTGTGTTTCAGTGACCTCCTTGTGGTCAGTCCTAAAATGGACAGGTTTGATATCTTCTGGGGGAATAATCAAGAATTAGTCAGCATAAACAAATTTACATCAGAGAAGCTAGTTCAATATACTGTAATAAATGTAATTTTTCTTAGTCCACAAAAGTTTTTCGAGACTGTAGATAAACCCCCCCTGAAATGAATCAAAAAATATTCTAAGTAGGGCTGAGTGTGACCCAACATTTGCCAAGAACTACTCAACTCTTTATGTTTGTGTGCATATAAAAGTGTAAAACAATCATTTATCTTGTTCTCAGAAAATGTAACATATGCAAGATAATTAAATTTGTTCCTCTTATAATTAAATTTATCGATCTAAAATATCCACTCCTGATTTGTTGCTAAAATAGAGTCTATGAAAGAAGTTGCTTGCTTTAGCTGTATGGCCTTCTTCTAAACGCAGATAATCATATTCAGCTAGGCTAAATGGAAACACAACAATCCTTGATCTTTCTACGAATGAGTTACCTGGAATAATTTGTTCTTTATATCTTACTTGGCAATTGTCAACAAAGACAGTAATAGCGTTAATTGCCTTATCATGCTTGCTTACTCCTGCTAGAAGATTTTACATTCCATTAGAGAGTCCACAAGCGTTGGCACAGATTTCTGGGTTTATTTATATGAGATTATGAAAACTGGTAAACTGCTTGTCAAAAGAAGTATATGTTACCATATTTTATCTTGTTTAACAGGCTTGCTGTTGCTTCAGATTCACTGTGGGCTATGCTAAAGATGATAAAAGAAACATTTTAATTACAGCTTGAACTCAAGCCACTTCTTCCTTGAGGTACACTGCAAAAAATTCACTGCTTAAATGTAAATGTAAAATTTGTGAATTACCTTAAAAGATCTTTCTCTCTAAGCATAAAATACAGTGATAGACAATACACATTATTTACTCTGTAAGTCCATCAGTTTGGGTATTGAAAGAACACCCTGGTGATTCAGCTAATGCCACAGGAAATCTTTTTCTTGTACTGTTCTTTGTCATAATAGAAGTACTATTTGGGGTTGTTTGGTTTTAATTCACTCTGTTATTTGGACCCATTACTGCTCTTGTTGAATTCTCTGTTAATTTCACAGTGATTTCAATCACACAACATTGGGTCCTCATATAGGACTACCATTATGGTAATGGTATACTCATGAGCATTTCTATCATAAATAACAATATGGAGGCAGAAAGGTCTGAAATTTTAGATAAAAGAAAAATATTAGAATGAAGCTTTAAAGTAAACGTGTTGTTTTAATCAAACAGTCTGCAGAAATATAATGCTAAAATTTTAGAATGGGCATTGACAGCCTTCTAATTTCATTTTATTTCTGAGAGCTTTTTGAAGTGTCACGAAGACACCTATGTGCTGGTAGGCAAGGACTCTGAAATTTGAATGGACAGTAATTCATGAACTAAAGTTACTGTCTCTTCTGCTGTCCTCCATGAGGAGGAGAAATGCATTCATAAATGCAGCCAAAGCATTCTGCTTTGGTTAAGTGATAATATACAGAATACATATGTGATATATAAGTGAATATATAAGGAATATATAACTGATAATATATGGATAGTATATGACTCTTTAAATGTGAGGCAGATCCAGAAAGAAGCTTATCAATAAAGTACACTTCAACCAGACATACCTTCACTGTCTCTTTTCAGTATTTCAGTAACCACAGGGTAGCAGCTCCTCTGCAGGAAGCTGGGAGTGAAGAGACCATAACTAGATGGCTTCACTACTGCCCATTAACTACCGCTAGCAATACCACATCTCTTGTGCTCCTAACTGAAAAGCTACCATTATACAGCACTGAAAGTTTACAGGATTAAAGATGACTGCCTGTTCCGCTTTAAATAAATATTTGCCTATATCTGTGAAAAGGAGCTCAGGTATACAATTTGAGAAAGAGGTGTTCATTCAGTTGTTCTCAGGATATTGTTGGCAGTTGAACTCATGACCTCTCACTAGTTGCATGTAGATATTGCAAAGAAGATGAGGAATGACCAGCAGGCCTTTGGCAGCATTCATTAAAGATTGGCACATCAGGACAACTGCAGTGAAGCCAGGAAGCCCAGTATAAGAGGAAGAGATTAATATTTAATCTAACATATTCACTTGGCTAGGTCAGGTAAGCAGATAATTTTTTTTTTTCTTAATTGAGGCATTTCATACAAATTCCATGGAAAAATTCCAGTTTGTACAGTAGGAAAGCTTGCAAAAAAACCATTTTAGTGAGAACTTCTTGATCTCTCTTGTAAATAACAGAGCAAGAAATGAAGAATGCCCAAGCCTGGTTCCTTTTACTTTTGAAGTCTAATGGATGATTTACTTTTGAACAAAACTAAACAACATTTTGCAACCAAATCTTTTGGCATAAGAAAGATTTTTACATTGCCTCATATACATTAAAAATCAGAAATTTCTGAGTGATCCTTACTTTCCTTCCTTGCAGTGTTTATAATCTTGTAAAATTTTGAATATCTCTTGGAATTACCACTAAAGGGAAGAATTTCAGTAATTACAAATGGATATAAATTTAAAAAACTGAACCCTCTAAAACCTCAATGAATTTTCAAAAATATTTTTAAAGTTAATTATTTTGAAAGTGAACAAATAAAATAAGTTGAATTGTAAAGTCTTGAAAGAATTAATCAAAAAGATCTTAACCATTTGCTCTGACGCTACTATTCATGACAAGCATCCTAGAACTAACGTAAGATCTTCAGAGCAGAGCAAAGTAACAGCTGGAAAAGTCTTGGAACACTGAATTAGTTGTTTCTCATTCCTTAAGGATTTTAATTTAATTTTTTATTTGCCATATGATGTCTGGAACTGTACAACTAGCCTTCTTAGCTGATGTACAAACATTCTGTAATGTAATAGATCATTTCTTATATTAGTTTGACTACAATGAACTTGAATTATGGATGAATACCCAACCAACATCTGGTCCAAGTGATACATAGAACTGTATTTTATAACCCACACAGTGCTCTCTGCTGCTAATACCTATTAAGTTACATTTTCTGGCATGCAGATTATATTTAGTTTTAGATTACCTCATAACCTTAATATGTGTTCTCAGTTTTCTTCACTATCGACAGTGGGAAAAAAAAATGCTTATACTCTAAGTCTCAGTTTCATCACCTAACACTTCCTTTAACTTTCTTTGTGTATTCAATCTCATAGGGCATATGGCTTAGTTACAAAAAAAATAACATTGTTACCTTTTCTTGATAATCTTGCCAACACTGATTATTCAAAATTCAGATTTTTTCCCCTAAGTAACATTATGTGTTCTCACGTATACATATAGTGAAAGGCATAAGTAGTTCCTTCAGTACTAAAAGACATATCAGTATGTTCAGGATAATGAGGCTGATTCAGTAATACTAGACCTTCAAGCTACATTTTCCATTCAATGAATACACATTCTCCTTAAAACTACAATGACACATGCATGAATGAACAGCAATGAAGTGGTTAATTCACTAGGAAAAGAAAGAACAGCTGTGGGCAGCTTATGAAAAACTATGTTTGACCTGTCCATCATGAACACATTTGTTCTTTAGTGCTGCAGGTGGCAGAGTTACTAAGAAAATCAACTTAATTCAACACAATCTTTGGAATGACTTGTTTTCTTGATAGTTTTCTGAACAGTGCACCTCTCTGTCAAGTCATGATCGTTGCTAAAATACTTAAAGATCCTGACTGGGAACCAAAAGAACATTGCAAAGAAGAGCATTGTGAAGGAGACATTATGCTCAGCATCTTTTAGCATATGCAAATGCAAGCTAGAATGTAAGATTAGGACACAATTGAAAGCAGCATTTCACCATTATAGAAAATAGTACCAATAAACACACTGTTGTTACTAGTTCTAAAATATTACCCTTACTTTCTAATAGCAAAATCTAGTAAAAGACTTCTTGCTGATATATACTTTCTGTAAGTTTAAAAATTACTTACAGATTTAATTTTCTTTATCTTGTATTTCACTGAAATTTAGGTCTTGCTTACTATATTTAAACAGTTAGTCTGCAGGTCCTCAAGGAGAATTCCTATGAAAATCAGTGGTATTATACCAGAAAATAACATGGTCAGATAAAGACTGTGGGAACTACAGCTTCCAATTATCCATAGCTGCTGAAAATGTATGCTTGAGGAGCTTACATATTTCAGAGAACCAAAAGCAAGGTATAATTTTAATTGACCATGAGACAGGAAGAAGAGAAGTAATATGTTCCCTCAAGTCCTCTTTTAGAGGTGGCTCCAAAAGGCAACAGAGACACCTGGCAGATCTTTTATATTCTTCTGCTACTTATTGCTATCAGTCACCTTTCTCAATCTGCACACCTAAAAAGACCCACTCATACCAGTAGCAGGGAGAAACAGAATATACAATGCATACATTGGAATATGAAGCAGGGACATAAGTTGTGTAGGCTGCTGAATCCCTATTATTTTAGAGCAATGATTACTGTTATCCTTCAGATGTCTTCAGGGACTCCCAACAGGCATCCATGCACCACTCAGTGAGTTGTCAGTGTAGTGTGGGCTTAACAGATCTGGCCATGAACAGAGGAAGCTGAGAAAGATGGCAAAACTGTGAAATTTGATACAGTAATTATACTTGCTTGCCTCTCAAACATGAGAATTACATGAGTTATAATTTGGTTGAAAACATGAAAGAGATAAAAAAATTCAATTTGTTTGAATATTTTTTCCTTGACCAGTCTTGGATGCAACACACAAAAAAATCTTATTTTAAATGGAAATTAATTTAGTGTTCTTTTTCTCCATGAAGCAACCATGCCAAGAGAAACCTTCTTAGTGGTCCAGGGCTAGACAACTTGTAGAGTTAACCTGAACTACAGAGAGACATAAAATATCTGTTTTCAACCAGATGAATGCAGTTCAGTTTATTGTTGTGTTTAACACCCAAGGGGGAAACCCAGAAGATAGTCAGTTATTCCAATGTGCAAGATGCCTGCCCTAAAAAATTTATCATATAAATAGACCACACAGAAATAGCCATTAAATATATGTCATGATATAACTTTAAGATGTCTATTTTTTCCTAGGTGCAACACACTTGAGATTATGTCTGTCCTCTAAAAATGAAGTTTTACATTTTGTTTAGAGAAATGACATTTTACCTCTTTCTAAGAAAATATTTTTATTTTGCTGCCACTTCCAGGGTTTTGCTCTAGGTATTGAATTATATTTGTGGATTTTTTTGAACTGTAACTCTGAAAGGAAAATAGATCAAAACACCATAAGGCGGGACTGATCGAGTGTTGTAGTTGCTGGCATACATTCAAATGTAAAATGTGCTTAAAGCTTGGAAATGATTACAATTTCATTGTAGTGATATGCACAGAACTGGTAATGATGGGGTTAAAACAGAAAAAAACCCATAGATGTAGGTAATAGGAAACATACTTTCACACAGGTGATAATGAAAATTCTTTAGACCTCTGCAGGTGTAATTTAGTCAATTAGAGCACAAATTGAACAATTTCCTAATTTTAAAGCAAATAACTAATATTATGTCTGTCCCCTGAGCCATCAGTTGAAGAAAGAAACATATAATTATCAGCTCATCAACCTAAGGGTAATTTACCAAGCCTAAAATAAACAGGTTGTAATTCTCTGTATTCTAATAGTGACCAAGTCATAAGTAACTTCTTTTGTATGAGTAATGGGCAGTCATTTGTAAATGACAGTCCTGGACACCTCTAGGATTACCTTTCCTTGTTCAAATGTAGACACAAACAAATTGCTTAGAATCTAAGTAAATGCAGAGATTAAAATAATGTGAGCTTTTCTTTTCAACTATGGATGTTAATCACAGATAAACAAAGATCTTATGAAAACCTAATCTCCTATGTATCAGGTTTAAAGAGACAAAAAGGAGCATTACCAGATATCTGTTTGTTCTCTCAAGACACTTGTTCAATATTTTTTACTTTATTTAATGTTTTCTTCAGATGGGGGAAGGGAAGATGCTTTATCTCAAATATATGGATTTATTCAGTCTCTAGGACCACTGGTATAACCACATATCCATCTATTAAGTGTATTGGTTATGTTTCATCGAGTTCACACCTCTGTGGCCAAGTAATGAGTTATCCCTTCCCTGCATACACCTGTTCTATGTTGGTTATAAGTGAGTGTTGAGATTCTATTGTCACGCTATTGTTTATAAAACAGTCCATAAATATAACACAGCATATCATATGACCTGTCATATCATCTAAAGAGTAGGTTTCTTCTCACCTTATGTTAAAAATCTGTGGTGCAGAGGCCTTTGCCATGCAATCACCTTTCATTTCTGGGGGAAGAAATAAGCCTCTGTGAGCTGCAGTGTATCACATCAAGGTCAGAGAATTCAAGCTTCAATGAAGGAACGTATAGCATCTATTAGAATTTTATAGAACTGTTCAACTGCTATACAGCCCTGTTAAAAGCTAGAATACACATGGTTTCACTGTTTTATAAGGTGCAAGCATCATGGTGCAGCATTTGGTTGTGCGTAGGAGTCTGGGCTCCACACTACCAAGAACACCAAGTTACCCTGAAGAGCCCCAGTTTCCTCACTCCCTATGTCAGTACCATTTCCCTCAGGTGGGTAATGCAGAGAAGTATGTTTGCACAGTAGTGCAAAAAAACCACCATGAGTGGAGAACCCCAGTTAGTGTTCATGCTCTTTTCTTTATTGATTTTGTATGCTATTTTAAGAAGTTAATATTGGATGTGTTTTCAAAGCTGCTAGGCACTTTGTTTGCCACACTGGGACTATTAGGAGGCAGTGGATGCTCTTTAAAAATCAGGGACTTACTTAGAGCCCAAATCCTTTGTCATTTTGGTGCAGTCTCCCATATGTCAGTAACAGTCATAATCATACAGAGAATTACTAAAAGAAAAGAAAAGGAAGAAGAGAGGCTAAAAGGGTGAAAGGTCTCTACTTTTCATCAATTCTAGTGAAAATGGTGCACACTGCCATCTTCTCTAATACAGCTCTTCAACTTACCTCAAATCAAGTCAGAACTAAGCTGAAGACCAATCATAATTACTCCTTACTTCCTTCCGAAACCTTGTACTCACAAGTCTCCAAGCATCTTGCCATTTTACAAAGACAGAAATTGAGGGTGGTGTTTGGAGACATTAAAATTCAGGTACCTGTATGTCAACAAGGTATCTAAACACCTGTTATTATCAGTAGAGCTCTAATCAATACAGTCACTGGGCTGGCAGAGTTATTTAGATCACCCCGAAACAGAGACCTACACTGGCCCAGACTTGAGCTCTCCTATCTGTTGTACAAACCCCATACTGTTAATTTACTGAAAGGTATGAAAGCTACTGCCTGAATCTTAAGCACAACTGGATCTTGAAGACAAAACCACCAAACCCCTTACATAAATGGGAACAGCTGTGATGTTGTGTATGTTGGATGATGATGGTGAGTTTTTAAATCACCTGGTTCTATATGGATATTGAAATGGCAAGCTAATGAAATGAATGAAAGCACAGGTTAACAGAATGGCACACAGCTTCATTTACACTTCAGTTCTCCTAAAGATATTTTAACTACCTACTCACATTTAGGAACTAATTGCAATTCCCAATCTACCTCATTGGCAATTCATTTGAAATGCAAGTCAGTAGTGCATGCTTTACTATTCACTAGAAAACAAGGAAGCATTAATCTTGCTTTATTTGTACCTGTGAGATCTCATGCCAACATTTTCAAGTGTAAAAACTCATGGCATATAAATTAAGCTTAGCAGAAATAGAAAGCCACCTTTTGATCGAAATTTGATGTTTCCCATACATGCTGGTCCCCAGGCAGTTTGTATTATTTCTTTGTCTCAGTGAAGTGCATTTAAGTAACTGTATTTTGAACAAGAGTTTTCAGATGAATGTATGCTTAAAATACAGAATGTTGAAGATGTCCATTTCAAATGGTTATAAGTTGAAAAATTATGTTGTCAGGTTTACTACCATTCTGCCACCAGCTGTTCTTAAGCTGAGCCTGCAAAGGTTGCTTAAACAGAGCAAGAACTGAGGGGAGTGGGGAGGAATTTATTGTCATTAGTGTTATTTACATTTTTTGAAAGCAAAAAGTTGTATGTTTTTATTTCTTGAGCACCATGAAGACAGGAGTTTTAAAAATAGTATGTTAAATTCTTCCTTTAAACAACTCATGCATTCACAGAGTAGATATTTAAATAGATTCATTAAACTATCCTGTAGTATAAAATGAAGGAACGTTAACTGACCTTTATTCTACTAATATTCTTCATGGCAGTAATTAATTTGGTCATACTGATTTTCCTACAGTTACTCTTCTCTTTCCCCACCTGTGATAGGAAAGAAGTGTTCTTTATGCTAAAAATTATGTTGAAGTTGTTGCATGGTTGGTTTCTCACACAAGTTTTGAGAGTAACTGCTGAATCAGAGATATTTTATTTCACATAGGACAGCGAAATAGAGACCCAAGAGTAAAAAACCTCTGGATTTCTTTTTACCTTTTCTTCGTGCTTCTATAATCTTTGCTCTAGTGTCAAAATAAATTACCAGTGGGCAGAATAAAGCTGTGCAGAAAAACAAATTTTCTTCCCCAGAAACAGTAATTAAAACAGTGGAAATGCAAAACAAACAATAACAAAAACAAGCCTTGGGCAGAATGTAGCCTAATAATTTATTTTATTTAGGCTCAGTTTCTCTGGTGTGTGACTACCATGGGTAATACCTTCATAGACTGCTCTTGTCTTGTAGTTTGAATAGTTAAGAAATTAAGAACTTAGATAGTATCCCATCCACCACTTTTCTCAATGCTTTTTTTTTTTTTAATGCTTTTTGTTTGATACAGTTTTACAGATTTTGCTTGCACACAAACATACAAAGAAGCAGGAGTTTTTGAATCTTAGGAATCTTCAGCTTAAGTTCCTATTCAAAAATGTTCTTCCCACATACCAGGTTCTTAGGGAGCACTTGTTCATTCTATTGCTTTTCATTCCCTTGGTTTATTCTTCAAATTTCTTTCCTTTTTTGTTCTCTGAATCTCTACAGCCTAGATCCAAAACATGATCATATCTCCAGTTTTGACAGTGATACTGTGACAATGAATACTTTCTAGTTTGTGAGCTTGTGAACATTCAGATTTTTTACAAAAACTAGAAAGATCAATGGAACAATACCAGTAAAGATTTGTAATGTTGACAGCGTATGTTGTGAAGAAACTGAATTTTGCTATCAAGCTTTGAACAAATTCTACTGGTTATTTAACTTACTCCAGCAGAACTTGTGTGCTTATCTGACAGGTTACTCGACTATGGATTGGCCTCCAGCTGAACTTTGTGCCATTGATTACAACCTTTTGAACTCGACAGTTCAGCCAGTTTTCAACCCACCTCACCATCCACATATCTAGCCCACCCTTCATCAGCTTGTCAATGAAGATGTTATGGTAGACAGTGTTGAAAACTGAAACCCTTACTAAAGTCAAGACAAACAACATCCGTTGCTCTACACTCATCCACCAAGAAAGTAATTTTGTCACAGAAGGCTATGACACTGGTCAGGCATGATTTCCACTTTCTAAATCCATGTGGACTGTTCCAAATCACCTTCTTGTCCTTAATAAATTTGGAAATGGTTTCCAGAGCTATATGTTCCATCACCTTCCCTGGGATAGAGGTGAAGCTAACCAGCCTGTAGTTCTCCAGATCCTCCTTCTTGCCTTTCCTGAATTTAAGAGTGACCTTGCTTTCTTCCGATCCTCAGGAATCTCCCCAGACCACCATGACCTTTTAAAGATAATTCAGAGGGGCTACTCAATGGCATTGTCCAACTCCTCAGGGACTTGTATATGTCCAGTCTAGTATTACTCAATTCCTTGTCCAGGCCTCCAGGACTACACCAGTTTCTTCTTTGCTCTTTTCTACACAGCCAGATCAGCAGATCACATTGCTATGGGCTCCACACCTTTTCCCTCATTGTTAAAAATTGTATTTGATCTTAAAAATTCTCCTGTCAGGCAACACATTGCACTGTGTGCTTCTTGTTATGAGATCCAAAGGCATTGTCTATTATTTAGAAGTAGCTGTTTTACATCAGAACTAGCTGTGTTTGAGCGGTATCATGAAGAGCTAAGGACCTGAGCTCCACATCGGCACTGTTTAATAAAATCAAGTTATTTAATATCAACATATGTTTTACTCCATTGTCATCTTCACATACTTAACTAAGTTGTTATTGTTGTTATTAACTGTGGCAGGACAGAAAGAGAGTTAGCAGCTCTGATTCCCCAGATGCTAAGAAGAGCACCAACAACATAAATAATCATTACTATACCAAGAGCTCACAGCTGAGCAGAGGCATCAGCACAAGAGCATTCAGACAAGTAGCAACCAAGTGACCACCAAATATGTAACCACAATATCCCAAGAAGCTTGCAACCAAGACAAAATCAATTATTCCAGTATTCAGACTGCACAGCTAATATAAAGCTCTGGTTTGTATTTGGGTCTAAATGAACACATTTCCTGGAATTTCTGGGAAAGGGATATCGGTTCCAGGCCATTTTAAAAACTTAATATGGAAAGACAGTTTTTCCTTCCTACTGAGCCAAATCATACATTTGATTTCATAGGAGACCTCCTACCTGGTTTTTGAAACATTCCTTTACAATTTTCTGGTGGCTGGCAGTGATCATCCTTTGGATTAAACATTTTTTACCAATCTCTTTTACTGCTGATGAGAAATGTCTTCTCTTAGGGGAACACCTTTGCTCCTCACTGCTCCATCATGTTTTTATAATTATTACTTCCGATTTGAGAAATTATGCCTTCTTACACTATGGTTTGTAATTTTGGATGCCTAATCCTGCCACTGCTAAAAAGAATCAAAGCTCCATTGAATGAATCACCAGGATTATTTTTGATTTGAACAAATCTTGACAGTTACTGCTTTGCATGCCTAATCTGATTCACTGGCCCTACTTTGGTTGCGCATGCTCAGTTAGAAACAAAAAACCAAACCAGTAAAGCTAAGCACTTAATATGTAGAGTATTCCTTCAGAGCTGTGGTAATGGGGTATTTTTCTAGAGCTGTGGTAGGCCTTGCACTCCGTGTCTTTTACAAATAACTCTAAATTAGGTAAAAGAAAAGTGATAGAAGATAGAGCCCCTAATAACAGAATATACTTTTATGTGCATATCCCCTTGACAAAACCTGATCACACTGGCAACTGGAGCATGCTTTTGACATAATCAATTTGAATTTGATAGCCTCAGCACTCACGGATATCCTTGTGAATTGTGAGGCTTCAGGATCAGGTGATAAACTCAGTCATTATAAAACCCTGGCATACAGTGAAACCCTTTCAACTTTCTTGGTCTTGCCTATCAATGAAGATTATATATAGGTAGATATAACTAAATTTTTTTCTCTTCTCTGACCTAATTAAAAACTTTCTTGAAGAATATTTTGTGGGAAATCAGGTAGTATGATATTTTCTGACAGCATACAGAAGAAAACTATGTATTATTATTATAGTAAGTAAATAAAATGTTTAGTATGCAGGAATATGAATCTTTACTCATATTGATTAATACACTACCCTGTGAAGCAGCTTTATTGATTAATGGGAATGTAAATGGGAAAGCACACTGTTTTAATCAAATTAGAAAGCAAGGGACATAGAAAATTAAAATGCATAAAAAAGGTCCTGGATATATTTTATAGTCATTCATCTTTTTCCATGCCTAATCAAAACATAACAAGCTAACGTGCCAATAAGACATAAAATTGATTAACAGCAGTAAAAGGACCAGTATATAAGTCCAGTCTGCCCAGACCTTTTACAGTTGAGAATAACAAATCTCTTCTTGGAGTGGTCGATCACACTTATTCATATGAATATAAAAATGGCTGCATTAGGTCAAATTAAAGGCCTACTTCACCCATTATTGCAATCTCCGATACTGGTCAGTAGAAGGGGGAGTTAAAGCAGGAATAAATTCAGTTAAGAGGTGCCCACGGGTATGTGAGGCTGATACTGATGCTTGGCACACAGGGACTGAGTCTTCCCTGTGTTGGTAGGAAACTCCATCTGGGGATGTTAGTGATGTGGTATCGATAGGCAAGAAGTACCTGTGGGGAAAGCTGGACAGAAATTTGGAATGTTGTGGTGGAATTCTGGCAACTGTGGGAATGCTTTTGCCCCCCTGGTCCTATCACAACTCCATGACTGGTCAGTACCTTTCAGTTTCCCAGACAGCTTCAAGAGTCTCAAGTGCTGTTGGTGGTGTGTTCATCGCTGGCTGTGCCCCAGCTGAGGAGTAGAGCATCCCTCTGATTCCTTGCTTTTGCACTTTTTGTCCTTTGATTGTTCCTTTTTTTCATGCATTGTCCTCAATAATGGCTTGATTTTATCTAATCTGTTGGGGTTTTTTACCCTTCCATGCTCTCTGTCTTTTGGAGGTGGATGGAAGAGGGCATCTAGTATTTCTAGGAATGAAATGGCATCTGTTTATTGCTAGAAATAGAAGATGTGACATTTTCATATGGGCAATAACCTATATGAAAGTATTTCTTCTTCTTGGCTATGGCTTGTGTCCTAGTTTCAGCTGGAATAGAGTTAACTGTCTTCCTAGTAGCTGGTACGGTGCTATGTTTTGAGTTCAGTATGAGAAGAATGTTGATAACACCGATGTTTTCAGTTGCTGCTAGTAGTGTTTAGACTAATGTCAAGGATTTTTCAGCTTCTCATGCCCAGCCAGCGAGAAAGCTGGAGGGGCACAAGAAGTTGGCACAGGACACAGCCAGAGCACCTGACCCAAACTGGCCAACAGGGTATTCCATACCATGTGACGTCCCATCCAGTATAGGAACTGGGAAGTGGGGGCGGGGAATCGCCGCTCGGGGACTAGCGGGGTGCCGGTCGGTGGGTGGTGAGCAATTACACTGCGCATCATTTGTACATTCCTATCCTTTCATTATTGCTGTTGTCATTTTATTAGTGTTATCATTATCATTATTCGTTTCTTCTTTTCTGTTCTATTAAACTGTTCTTATCTCAACCCATGGATTTGCTTCTTTTCCCGATTTTCTCCCCCATCCCACTGGGTGGGGGGGGGAGTGAGTGAGCGGCTGCGTGGTGCTTAGTTGCTGGCTGGGGTTAAACCACGACAGCTTGTTCCACTAGTTCCAATGCCACTGCACAGATCATAAAGCTTAGATTTTTTTCAACACAGTAGTTTTCTGGCTGTAAGTGTGATGGTAATTGAATGTCAATAGTTTAAGCAGTTTTGAAAGAATGTAAGCTTACAAAATTATGAAGAGAAGTTTGCATTTTCACTCCAGCAACATATCCAAATCATCAAAATAAAGAAACATTTTCCAGAAGAGTTTGGTTCTTTTTCTTAACCAAATAATAATAATAATAATAATAATAATAATAATAATAATAATAATAATAATAATAATACTCATTTATTCCTGGATGGAAAAGCATTTGTTCATTTCCTTTCATGAAACTGTTTCCTCCCAAGCAGAATTGTCCAAAATATTAAAACAGAGCTACTTAAATACCAGAGTCTGTAATGTGATGGTTATGCTTTCAAAGTGCTTGGTTTCTTTACAGTGCCAAGATTTGAGAAGGATTATTCTTATCCTAGCCAGAATAAAAAAGCCATCCTATAAGTATACTGGAAATAACTCTATATTTAAGGTCCAAAAAATATTTTTAAAATCAGTGTTAGCATATCAAGAAAAAGTCTGATATGTATTTCTGAACCCCTGGATGTAGTCATTATGAGTCAGAAGGAAAAGATAGTACTAAAAAAAAGTGAAGGAAGAATGTGAAGCTTAGAATAATAATTCTAAAACTTCATATAGAAAAATATATTTTCAAAAGACATTAAACTGAAAACAGGTGAGCCTATAAATCTCTAACTTTGGATCCATTCTTTGAAAACAAGCATTACTGTGAATTTTAATTAATTTTAAAGTTATTAACAACATATAAAGACATAAACAGTGAAATAGACTCTGCACAATAAAACAACACATTGGCAATACTTCAACTCCTGAAAATGACTATGGACTACCTTTCAGAGATTTCCTTCTGTTTTAATTAACCACCAAAAGCATGGATGGCTTTTAGTCTTATAGCTATAAAGTAGAAACGCTTGTGTCTTCTATAATGCAGGGTGCCTGAAAGGTGAATAATGCCTTAGCATCATATGCCCATTTCCAGCTTGTGCACATAGCAACTCCATGCAAAGGTAGTCTGGTGGAGAAAAAAACTGGAGGTGATTATGGGATACCTTGCAAATTGTGAGAGATTTCATTCTACACTGTAAACAGCTATGGCTAAAGACTAGAAAACTAATGCAATTTGGCCTTACTGATCCATTTATTCTGTCTGATATTGAATAGTATGTCACATGTATATAGTTTCATAGCTAGCTCAATGGCTTATAAAGAAAGACCATGATACTGAAAGAAGAAAGATGAGATAAAGGGAGATAAAGCAGACTTCAGATCAGTGACTCTTCTCTGTAGCCCAAACCTACATTGCTCTACTCAGAGATCCTCAGATTTGCTCAAACTGGTATTAACTCTATGCTGATCTAGCTTTCCCTGTCGGTACAAAAGTGATAGCCATAATCCACAATTAGAGAGTTCCCAGAGTGGCATTAAGCCATAAAAACAGTTTTCAGTCAGTTTTAGGACTGTGTCAGTCATTTATGGCTTGCAGCAGCAGAGGTGCTGCTGATCTTCTTATCTAGCTCCTCTTCCAATGTTTTTTTTCCCCCTACATCTCCCTGTTAAGACAAGCCACGCAAAATATTCTAGAGAGTCTGAAGCGACTGTCTGCAGGGACACCCAGAACTTACAGCAGCTAGCTATAGATGTAGGTATCACCACAGGTAACTTATAGCATGTAGTGTGATGGAAAGGGCTGGAAAATCCATGTGATCTAGGCTTTCCAGGGGCCTGTGGAGACCTACAGTCCTGATTCTCATAAATCTGTTACTGTAAAATCATTCTGTCTTGTTTACCTTTTGAGTCAAATGTCCTGGATACTTTTTATTCAATGCACACATCCTCCTCATCTATAATACTGGTAGTGATACTACCCACTTCAATAAATGCTATAAATGGAAGCTGCTTCCTGAAAAGAAACTGTACCAGGGGACTTTATGCCCTAAATTTTGAACAAAAAGAAGTGAAACAAATGCTTTTTACCCTGAAAATGTTGCTTCTTACAGTAATTTCTCACCACATGATTACAAATATAATTAATTTTCCAAGGGATCACAACATAAATCAAAGGACTGATTAAAACATATTGTTTGTTACATGAAAATCCTATTGAGGGAAAATCAGATGCTGAAGACAAAAGGTAATTTTGGGTCACACTGTTTGTTTTCAGTTACTTTCTTACAAGTTTAAAAGGAGATTTGAGTTGCTTATTCAGCCCTCTTACTTAATAAGCTATCATTTTGATTTTCAATAAGAGCAAAGAGATTGTCTTATAGAAAACTTTCTGAAAGTCAGAAACAAGCACAGAACACCCAGAGGCAAGAGGTCTGTAGAATCTTTAAAAGGTAGCTGGAGGCTAGAGCTAAAGCTCTGGAATCTGATAACCAAAAGCTCTAGTCTGACTAATAAATGTTTAGGGGATAGATATGTATTCCACAAAAACAACCAAACCTAAGGCTGGAAAAAAAAATAAATTTAATTTATTGTATATTCTTCTTAATATTAATTCCTTGTAATATGATTGTTCCAGAGACTCAAATGTTGTATAAAAGCATTGGAGAAAGGGTTTTTTAGCCTGCAAAGCCATACTATTTTTTGCACTTTATGGTGGGTGTTTGAAAGAATGTAACATTTCAAAAGTGAATCTCATTCTGCTAGAAAAACACTGCAGGTACAACTGTTATGCCAGTGAGTTGGATCATCACTGTCTTTTCAATGCTTCCTTTAAAAGGTGCTGCCCTTTCAAGTTCCATTCACATTGTTCTTTCCATGAGCTAAATAAATGACAAAGGTAAATTGCTTGAAGACAATGAAACGATTTCTTCTTCTACAAAAAGTAATAGGTTCATTTGTGGTCACAAATGGTCATGCTTATGAGACAGGGACTTAGAGAGAGTGATCTGGAACCATGTCACTAGGGAAGTCATAGGGAAATAGGTTTGAACATCTGGTTAGCACCTTTTAGTGATGCCTGATGGAATGGTCATTGCATCAGCCTTCCTACTAGAAATACACAGCAAAAGGTTGACAGACATACATTTGGAGGCAAAGCTGGTAAAACAGTTGTGGTAACCCTCCCTGGCCTGTATCTGGCTTTCCCATTTCCCTTTGTGAAAGTTTCCCAAGAATCTTCATATCTAGGCTATCTTCCTGTTGCCTGCATTTCACGAGGCTCAGCGCTGGCATCGTTCTGCTCTAGTCCAGTAGGCAGGGATCTGTCTCAGCCTTGCCAGCTCTCCCAGTGGAAAATTGTTTTTACTTTGGATTCAGATTAATTTGCCAGGCCATTCTGACACTAACTGGAGTCTTTTCAGTTTACTTGCTGAATTTTGATTGAACTGCTACAGTAAATTTTGTAAGAATGGCAAGGTTGCATTTTCTGACCTTGTTTTTCTTAAAGTCAGTTTGAAACCTTCTGTCTTTATAAGTTCAAACATATCTATGTCTGTAATACAGGAAACTAAACTATTCAAAAAATGCTGTATTTGAAGATCAGAAGCCACAAGCTGTTTGGATGACAAATGAGTATGGATATGCAATGTTGAAAGCACCTAAATGTAATTTTTGCCTCAAAGGTAAGCTGCTGTGACATTAAGTACACATAAGAAGCAATCCAAATGAGTAAAAAGAAATCTTTTTATTTGGATATCTGATGGAATATAGTACTACCTGAAGAATGTACTTCAACTTTCCTAAATAAAATGAATCAGACCCTGTCAAGGATTTTTTACTAAACATTTCTGCACTGCTGTGTCAATTTTTCATGTGCAAAAAATGCTCTTTTATTATAACTAACAGTCTTTGCGAAAATGGGTCAGCTCTGGCTAATTTATCAACTGATAAAATTTAAAAAGACATTTAAAGGTTTTAAAGATTTTTTATGATATTTTCCTAAGAAAAACTCTCTGTTACATTTCCAGATAAGATGCTTATAATACAGTATTGTGATTATAAAAGGCTAAAATAAAAATAAGACATTAAAATCCTTAGAGAAAAATATTCTAAATAATTTCAACTGAAATATTCTTAAGAATATATTCAGCCATTAAGTGAAATAGTTACCCAAATTATTGACTGAATCAAATAGAAGGGAGGGAAGGACAGCAAAATTAAACCCACAGTAAACAAGTAAAACACAGAATCCCACAGGACTGATGACAGCTAGAACAAACGTGCATCCAAGAAGCCATATGGGGTTTCTTTGTTTCTGTCTTTTCTGGTAGCACCAGGAGAGCTACTGAAGAACAACTTGCTCAGTTCTGTCTGTAGCCCAGTAGGGTTGCTGATAATTTCTGTAATCCTTACACAGCGGACTAGGGAGGAGAGCCATTCTGCAGTCCTGCTTTCCTGAGCTAACATTTGTGCATATAAAAAGGGGAATATGATACTTAAAGTTGCTCCTTCTGGATGTTTGTCCTGCTTCTTGCCCTGTCTTTTTTTCCATGCAGCTTGCCATCAAGTGTAATTGTCAGGGGATAAAGTGGGCTACCCCTTTTTACCTCTCTGTCGTCTGCACAGAACAGAGCACCTTTCACAGCTGTATTTGTTTTCCACATGATCACCTTTCTCCACGTTGGGGGAACTTAGGAATACGGCAGGCTGGAAGTGTTTTTCCCATGACAAGGAAAATATTGATTTGTCAAACCTGAAGGCTTTTATACAGTTGTATATTTACTTCAGTGAAAGTTTTGTTAGGAAATTTTCAAAAGAGAAAATGTGGTTAGCTAGACCTTGATGTTCAGTTGAATTGATTGAAAGGGAATGTTGGTTCATATCTTTGCCTAATGCATAATCAGCTGATTCAGGAATGAGAGTCCCCTAATGACTTCAAGAGAAGACTTATTTCAGAAGAGGGTTTTTTTTCATTTCAGTGAAGAATTAAATTAAACTAAAGCAACAACTTAAAACCTCATATTTTCTTAGGTTGGATTTGTGATGCTCCTATACTACTGGTTCATTCCAAAGTAAATGTTTATCATCTCAAAAAGAAGAAACAAAGCATGACTAATAAATACTTGGAAGTTTTCTAATTTATTTTTCTTTTATTTTACTACTTTACCAGGTGAATTATTTCCTCCTCAAATCTTCTCATTGTAGAGGTGATATTAAGACTAACTGCTGTGATATTGTTAGAAAAAAAGAAAGGCTGCTTTGCTTTTGCACAATATTAAATTATTTTTACAAGGTAAATTCTAGGAGAGTGACATTTCATGTCAACACTGTATAAACAATAGCTGCCCTGCAATTGCTAATCTATTTCCTTCATTACTGCTGATGTCTTGAAATCCGCAGAACACCAGAACTGACAGAAAAACAATCCATTTCCTCCAAACTTTCCTGCTGAATAATTACTTCCTGTGTTTATCTGATATGTGCTTCCTGTGGGCAATTTCCATATGTTTTTCCTGTGCATGGGATTTTTTAAGGACTCCAAGAAAAACCAAATTTTGCTCAGTACCTCCTCAAACTAAGAAGAAGTTGAACAGATTAACAGGAGGCAGAGAGACTTTTAAATGCCTTTGAAAATATTTTCTTTAAAGATTTTTAAGACTATTTTTACTAATAGTTTGGTCATAAAAATTTATGTCATATTCAGTTTTTACAGGTGTATCTGCTTTGCCTATTTATTACTGCTGTTATAAAGAAAATAGTTTTTAGTCTTCTTCCTTGTGTAGCCAAAACCTGTATTTCAGCCCATTAATTCTGAAAGTAACTAATGTGATATTTAGATACAAGAGAGAGCTTTTATCTTTATATGAGCTTAAAGAACTTGACATGCTCTTCTCTTCAGTTGAGTGGGATGGTAGGAAAGCTGCACCCTTCTGAAAATCCTCTTGCTAGCGTGCCCTACACATTATCACAAAGCCAATGTGAAACAGGGCATGGGGACATAAATCTTCTTCCATTTTTCCCTCTCTCCTGAGGCATTCTGAATTACATGAAGGACTCACAATACAGATTTGGTGTTTCCAAGATTTGGTGTTTCCACACACACTCATAACACTTGTCGTTTCGGCTAGATGCCCACCTGCACTTTTCCTCTACAAACCATGCAAAAAGAAGTGCCTATTTCAAATAGTAAGTTTTATTAAAAGTTGATGCTTCCCCTGCCATGTCCTAGAGCTGTGGCTTTGTCTCTGGTGGTTGTCTAATACAAGTTTTTCAAGAAAACTGAAAGAGTTGTTGATCCCATGAGGTATTCCTTGTTTTATGGGTCTTGCTCTTAATGTTGCTAGCTGCTGTGTGTGAAAAGGCTTTTCACTAACATTTAGCAGAATTTTCTTTGGTATATTTTGGCCTCCAAAGTGGGTTTTTTTTCTGGGACCTATGGCTTCTTACACATATGAGGAATATGTGAAACTCATTAGTGACATCAGATTCTCTGTATGTTACAAAATTTCTTTGGGATTCTTCCAGAAATTCTCTGACAAATGGTTATGTCTCCAGGTTGGGTGAATCTTAATGAATGGGTAGATGGTTAATTCAGTTGCTTATCAGATGGTAGACTCGAGTGTTTCCAGGCTTCCAGGTTTTAGTGTCTTCTTAGGTGGGAAAATTCTGATGTTGGTTTATGGAGATAAATGACAGACCAAGTGATTAATTCAGCTATTTATGTTACTCCTTCATCAGAACCAGTTTTCAAGTAAAAGAGGAGTGCATGATTCATCTCTTAATGGAACAAAATTGTAATTTTGCAATACCTTTGCTAATATAGAGTTTTCCTTCTTGACAGAATGAATCACTCTCCATTGTCAGAAGGACATCCATTATTTGGAGCTGGAGCACAGATCAGTCTAAATATATTTGACTATGTATATACTTGGCTTAATGTATTATTTGAAAATAGTCTTTTACTGTATATTAGTAGAACCTTCTAAGCCTTACTAGCATATCTATGTTGATTAAGTATTTGGTGATACATGCTTTATGTATGTTGTGGTTTAACCCTACCTGGCAACTAAGCTCCACACAGCTGCTTGCTCACTCGTCCCTGCTCCCAGTGGGATGGGGAAGAGAATTGAAAAAAAGAAATAAAACTTGTGGGTTGAGATAAGAACAGTTTGATAGGTAAAGCAAAAGCCATGCAGGCAAGGAAAGCAAAATAAGGTATTCATTCACCACTTCCCATTGGCAGGCAGGTGTTCTGCCATTCCCAGGAAAGCAGGGCTCCATCACGCATAATGGTGACTTGGGAAGACAAACACTGTAACTCCAAATGTCCCTGCCTTCCTTCTCCTTCCCCCAGCTGTACATACCGAGCATGATGTCATATGGTCTGGGATATCCCTTTGGTCAGTGGGGGTCAGGTGTCCCAGCTGTGTCCCCTCCCAACTCCTTGTGCCCCCCCAGCCGCCTCCCTGGTGGGGTGGGGTGAGAAGCAGAAAAGGCCTTGACGCTGTGTGAGCACTGCTCAGCAGTAATGAAAACATGCCTGTCTTATCAACACTGTTTTCAGCACAAATCCAAAACATAGTCCCATACAAGCTACTATGAAGAAAATTAACTTTATCCCTGCCAAAACCAGTGCAATGTAGAAGAAAAACCATAGTGCTTCAGCAACGTCTTGTCCTGTAACGGTTTCATGATGTTCTTTAATTGTGCTGAATGCATTCAATGAGTGAAGCCTGTATCTGTAGCAGGGAAAATTTTCATTGTGAAAGAACTTGTATTGTAGAATAAATGGAGAAAGCAAAATCAATTATGAGAGATGGCTGTGTTTTCAAGAGGCATACTTCATTTGGAGAATAATGAAGAAGGCTGGAAGTTTCTGTACTGTGGAGAGAGGGGCACTTAGCTGATGCTGAATGACATGACCAATTACTTAATACTTCCAGCAGTGGACGGAGCTTCAGCAGAGGCAGCATTTTGATTAGATTCTTCCCCATCTATCCAGTACAAACTGGAATGCTAAATATGCAAACTTCTTAAATTACGTTACTCTTTAGAAGGGGAAAAAAACTCCTTCAAATTAAGTTTTAATTTAAGAAGCAAAATCCTAGTGTAACTGATTTAAATTAAAACTCTGTTATTGTGCAGTTCTTATCTTTATGTTTGTATTAAGAGGGTACAGTGAGATACTATTGTCTCGAAAGAAAATTGAAACTCTTGCCTAATTTTAGCATTGTAGAAGAAACAAATGGATTTTAATATTTTAGGCATCTAGACTTGAACAATGAATGAATCTCATTAATATCTGGAGGTTTTTGTAGCTATTCCTCTTGCCGACATGTCTCCCTATGGTTTCATTTTAGCAAACCTTTATCTTTAGACACAAATCCCCAGGACAAACGCAAGAGTGGCTAGATTTGATACAAATCTAAAAGTACACATATCTGTCATTAGGACTGAAGCCTAAATAAACAATACAAACTGTGCAGTGGAACATAAGATTAATTTCTGAGTTTCAAGGTTCTACTTTGGTAAAATACCTTGAAGAAAAAGAAGACAAAAATCAAACAGGATTAAAAAAAATTAGGTCAACTGAATCTGGGATTTCAAACTTTAATATCCATCATTCATGGCTACATGGTTATTTCATGGGGTGATTACCTTGTAAAACAGCAGAGTTTATGTTGTTTTGACTGTGTGTTTTTCTGTCTTAACATATTTGGAAGTCTTTCGCTTCAACTTTAGAACTGATTTACATAAGTTTATAGTGCTTATTTCAGTTCTGTTACATCCTGTACTTTGGCACTCTCATTGAGGAATACGTTGCCTTCTTATCAATACTCACACAAAACAGCTTAATGGAGCTTCTAAAAAATTAATCCTTCACTATGGCCTTAAACGTGTCTTTCTTGGATTAGAAGTTTTTCTTCCTTCCTCTAGTTTTTTAATTCCTTTTTTTTTTCTTTAGTTAAAGAAGAAAATGGATGTCCTGTAAGTATGAATATGCTTACACTTTACCTTTGCCAGCTATGTTGACCTAGTGTGATTTCTGTATTGCCTTGGCTAAAACAACGCCCAGCCTGATTAGTTTTAGGTCAGGTCAGGTATCTTCACACTAACTTGCTCAGACCTGGTAAGTATGAGTGAAAGTATTGGGATGGAAACATTGCAGTGTAAAGTAACAGAATGACTGGGACTTTGTCAAGAGAAGTTACTAGTGACCACCATCAAAGGCGAACTGATTAGAAGTCATGCCATACCATTTAGTAAAAGTCAAATACTTAAAACATGAATGAAAGGCTGTATTTCTTGTGTAAACTTCCATGACAACAGTTGTTACTTTTGGGGAATACCCAAAATTTCTTCATTTCATGCTATTTTTGCATAGTATTATAGCAAATGGTTGCAACTGTCTAATTAAAATAATTAGTCCTTTAGCTATGCTGATAGTGCACAACTTTGATTTTCCATTCTATGTGCTACATGGAAATAGACACTTTTATTCATTATGCTACTGCTCTCTCCACACAAGAATGACACGATCTATAATTTGACTGAATCAACAGCAAGACTTTCATTGGCTTCAAAACATTTTGGACCTACAGTTTAGACTTTTGTTCTAGTAGTCAGTAAAAGGGAAACTGGTATTATGAAAAGAGAAAGTGGGATTTGAACATTAGGTAAACCACTGAGGAAGTAATACTTTGCTTATGTTTCCATGTCATACATACAATGCTCAACAAAAAAACAAAACCAAGGAAATTGTGTACATCATGACAGACGTACAACATTCACTATGTTTCTACATAATTAGTCAGACTAATACCAAACAAGATTTCCATGACTGTAAATGGAAAGAGCTATATTATTTTCACAATTATCTCATCCTCTTTCATGCTCTGATGGACATCCTTCATGACAGTTACTAACCTGACCAGGATCAGAGATTAGGTGGTACCAGTCCAAAAAAAGGGACGGTAATGCTTGGGGTGTCTGAGGACACATGGATTCACCAGATCATTTTGCCAGCTAACAGCAATGGGGTTACAGAAACATTAAGTGACCACCAGTAAACTCTTTAACATACTCCTGCAACAGTCTCCTGCTCAAGTTTGACATGTTTTCAATCTAAGTTTGCTGGTCAGTCATTCATAAAGTTTACATGGTATTTTTTAATTTAATTACTTTTTTCTGTCAGTACACAATAGTCTGGCCTCTAAGACTGCGACTCAGAAACATTTCACAGCATTTCCCCTTCCCTACTCTACCTCCAGCCATAAAGCACCTTGGGAAACAGCGAAAATTGGACAAATGTAGACCACCATGTTGAAGGATATTAGGATAATGACTAAATTGAGATATTCCATGTTCCAGACAGGTTTGTCAGCCTAGGGCTTAAAATCGTGATTGCCTTCTTCTCTGGAAGATGTTTGATGAAGAAAAACAATCTTTTGCTTTGAGTAGGCTTCTTCAGAATGTGCTATGAAATAGGTGGAGGAAAAACTAATTTCTGTTTTCTGAATGGTCTTAAAATACTGTGCAACTGAGTCTGGTCAAAGCCAAAATGCTTAAAAGAATGAGCAAAAGTAGAAATGTGTTTATAAAAATATCCAGGAACCAAGAGAATGCATTTTGAATTAGGTAGCCACTGAGTGGGCAATTTTGTACTTATGGAAGGTTTAAGAACCTTTTGGAATAAAACCAATGTTACTTTTCAAAATCTTCTTGTACACACAAATGGACAGAAACTTGTTTCAATTTATGAGGGAATAACCTTGCAGGATTTGTCCCTGTGAGGGCCAGTAAACAAATGGGATGAACAAGTTTCCTTGCCCAGACCTCAGATGACACTGTGTAGCTTGCACCTATATAAAATCTTTGCTCCTTCAAGAGAAGTTACCTTTGTTCATGTTGTCTACTGGGAACACCTCCTAGCCCTTGCCAAATGCTGAGCTATGCTAAGACACTGACTGGAAAGGCCAAGCATTGTGCCAGGGAGGATGCTCACAGTTAAGCAGCGTAATCACGAAACTGTTCTTGAGCTTGTTTCTGTACCATGTACATGCTAGTAGTAAAGGCCAGGCAGAAAGACTGAGTTCACTGCAGGACCAGGAAGTAAAGAGTACAGCACACACCATAACCACCTTGAGCAGAAACTGCAGCTGTTCACACCTAAGGTAGATAGTTGGACCAACTGGCTGGTTTGTTCTGCAGTGGGAATGTGTGCTCAGAGACATGTATTACTCATCATGAGGATTAATGGCTCAATTCACTGTATTTTCCATATGATATTCATTGAAAATAAACAAAAAGTTCTTGTGCTAGATTAAGATGGAAATTACTTTTGTGTCTTGAAAAACTCTCAATTTGCAATGTTTCATCCTGGCTCAAGGTAAAAATTCCAGGTTTGGTTTTCACTTTTTACACGCTTCTCTGTCAGTTTGCGTGGATGGCTTCTATAAGTACCTGTGTGTATGGATGGATAAATAGTCACCAGAAAACTGCAGGTGAGGAGAGGAATAGTATGAGAGCAAGCATGTGAAAGTCTTCCAAGAACTGAAAAACTCTGGAGACTACTGATCTTGTTAAATCTGGAAGAACTGATAAACTCAGGACAGCAAGAGTTGCTGAATCTGTCCAAGGCTACCAGCACACATCGACTCCATCCACATTGTATAACTCTGACCATACTCAAGAAGATGGTGGCAACTATATGCAAAAAAACATAGGATTATATATACGCACCTGAAGCAACAAGGGAAACTGAAGGAATTTCTGAACATCATCCAGAAGCCACTAGTGCATCAGTACTGTGGTACTAATTATGTGCTACTAAAAATAAGTTTGATTCTATTAATAATAACAACAGTTTAATTTAAAAAACCCACATGACCATGATTTGCATCTCCCCCGATTTGATTAATTTGATCAGGAAAAAGGAAATTTACAAAAAGTGGATTAGAAAACAATTCATATCAGGAAGTATTTAATACATTTATTACTCCTGCTATCACTGAGCCATTTAAGAGGGTTAACAGAGTGACAAATTTGGTCTGTGTATGAATATGGTCCCTACCATGACTTTTATTAAGTTGCCTTCATTATCAGTGGCAAGAAGATCTGGGGAAAAGGTCTTGAGAAACAGGCCTTATTTTAAAATCTCTTGTCTTTTTTGTAATCACAGAAGTTGAAAGATGCAAAGTACAGTTTATTTTTATTATTATTACACTCTGGTTAAGAACCAAAGGTTAAGACATGTCCTTTGGAACGACATCCAGTATGCAGTGTTTTCTACTCATCTAAAATGTCATTTGTTATGTGGGTATGTTTCAACTCACTTCGTCCCAAGGCCTGTGTTTGTTGTTTGATACAGTACTGTATGCAGTAGATATAGCATTATGTGGATTGCAAAACAGCTCTGAGCCAATGTTTTAAACTGTGGCAGCACAATAACCATGAGTTGAGCACCAAAGAATGTGGCAGGTAACCACAAGCTATAATTCTGGCAATTACAGCAATGATATTTTGAGAGACTGGATGGCTGCAGTGGTATTTTTATATTCCCTCTTAAGGTCTCCCTTCAAAGTTAACTGCTCAGTTTTGCTTAGCTGGGCTGGCATGAATGTTTAACTTATACTGGAAAAGTTATTCCAACCCAACAAGATGTTTAACTTTTAGGTCTTCTCTCTGTTTTCTATTCACAGGCTAGTATGTCAGTGCATGGAAAGGAGATGCAAAACCAAGAAGATCTAGGACTTAACAGTGTTTTTTCTCTTCAATATTTGTATATTTCTTCTAAAGATTTCCATGGTGTTTTATTAACATGGGCAGAGGAGGTAGATATTCTGGATTTTGCAAAAGAAAGCAAAAAAGGCTAGCATTTTTCTCATGGCTGCATATATAATGTATTGCTTACGTAGGAAAGGAAAAGCAAAACAAATGTTATTACTTGAATGACAAGTGAACTTCATATGCTGCAAATAGACAAATAAAACAAACTGGCACTTGTGGAAGAGGTGTTGCTGCCACAAATTTAAGGTGGCAAAACACAATTTAGCGTATTCATAGTAGTTTGGCCTTAAAGACAAAAATTGGCTCATCTAATTTTGGCTTGAAAGGATCAGATGGAATGAAAATGAGTAAACAGTACAACTATGTAAAAGCCTCATTTAAAGTGATGTCAATATCCTCATCTTTGAATGCTTTTGTATTAGCACATACTTATTTGTATCAGCCATTCTACTCATGGCATACCTACTGTCACTTTTGTACTAAATATATGGCTCTCCATTTCTTCCTCTCCACTTCCATCTAGTGAAAAGCCTCACGAAGAAGAGCTGCTGCTTTCCACCATCTCCAATGACCAACTTGCTCATCTCATGCAGTCTCATTCAAGAATTGTAGCCAATAAATTTGACCATTTCTCCTAAACTAAAATCCTTAGCTAACTTTCATAGATAAGCTGTTATGCACGATACTTAGTAGATTTTTTTTAACAAAATATTACATTGATCTATTAGTTGAATACCATAACCTGATGTTTCATCTTTGCTTGAGTATGCTATTAATAACCTCCCGTACTTGTTTTTTTTTTGCTGGTGCTTGTCTAAATATTATTGTTAAAGTGAATCATATTACGTTTTTTTGCATTTATTTTGGCTAATATTTATTGTTTGATGGTCCAGTAAAGGCATGATGCATCATACCATTATTTTTCCTGTAAATGCATCAGTTTATTTTTTCTCTTTTAGTATCTAGTATCTTTTTGCTCTGGTAAAAATTATGTGATTCAGTGGCCCGAATATATGTGAATATATATGAAGATGAGGAAGCATAAATGATAGTGCCTCAGCAGAGGTGACGGCGAGTAAAAGGTAGGATTCATGCTTGCCATGCAAAGGCACAGATACATTTGATTCACTGAAGGGAATCAGAAGATAAACTGGCTTTTATCTATGTCTTTTGTTCTGAGGTATCAGATTCTTTTAATCAGCTGTTAAATACAGCTAGCAACAGTTTTGCTTTTCATACAGTTTTCATCCCTTGTGTTGTGGAAGACTGGGAAATACCATGTGGACCAAACTGGCATTGCACCTCTAAAATGAGATGGAGGATTTGAAAACTGCTGATTTTCTTTCCTATACTGACAACATGTTTTGTATTTAATCATAGCATAGTCAGCTTCTATTTTTAAGCATTGCTTGAGCTGAAATAGAACCAACACCTCAGTGTAGGTGTAACAATGCTCTAATAATTTCCACATGTGGTATTTTCCTCACTGTTATTTCTTAAACTGAAAAATACTTAACTCCCACAGAAACCTACCAATGTTGAATAATTATAAAGTTGTTACTGATATAAATCTTTCTATAAGGTTTCATATCTTAATAGAATATATAGGCTAGATAGATAGTGTGTCAGACCTCTGAATGCTGACACAAAATATCAGATATAAAAGTGTACTTTCCTTGGATTCTGTCCTCCCCTGGACACTCTGACATTATTGAAAAATCCCATGTAATTAATCAGAGAGCAGCAATCAGCCAATAGAATTCCTGAAGCAGCCTTTTGTTTCTAAAGAAGATTATCTGTCATTGGCTTTTAAGAGAAATATATTTAGAAATTTCTTTAAGTGCTATTTAACGCTAACTTTCTCTTCTAATATCTATGAGATTTATCAGTAACAATAAACTAACTGAAACTGTTTGTCTGCAATGTCTGAAGGGAGTATCCATTCCCATTCATTTTGTCCAGTGCTTTGAATTTTGGAGGATAGCTTTAGGATCTCTCATTGCAAGACAACTGCTTGCCATATCTTATCTTTAAGTCTACAGGAAAACTATCACTGTCCTTTTTGCCAGAATAATGGGGAGTCTCTCCTTGCTTTAATTACAACAAACAAGATAGGGCCAATCTCAGAAATAAATGAAATGTTGATTTATTTGTGTGCTTAATTATATATACTTTTAATAATAGCAAAATCAATGTGAAGTAACAATATTTATATAGAGGCTAGATTATACCAAATGAGTCCATTGTATATTTATGTAATGCTCCCAATGTCCTCTTGATATGAATCAGCATGGTACTGAAGTTGATAGAGATATGAATTTATATCCATTAACCTTCTGATCCTGTCCATTTTACATCATATAAACAATTTTATATTTCATGAAACTTGGCAAGTTCTTGTCAGTGTATCCAGTACATGATTTTCTAACTGTAAAATCTGCCTTGCAATGAAATATGCCAGAGTAAATCCATTGCCATCTGTCTTTATTTTGCTCACTCATTGGATCATATCCCTCCCCTTCCCCCCCCAGCATATTATTTTTTAAATAAGCAAACTCTCATTGACAAGGAAGACCATAATGGCTCTGTAGGAGACAATGTGGTCTGCTGTGTCAATAGTTCATGTTTTATAGCTTCTGAATTACACACTGAAAGAGCTTGTTGTTTCAGGGACCTGAAGACTGAACACGACAAGAATGTCTGCTTGCATTTACTGGAAATTCCTTTATTTTCTTAAGAAAAAAAGGAAAACATTAATGATTTGACTTTTATTATAAACTGAATTCAAAATTCTTCAAGATATACGGATAACCTTATTTTTCAATATAAGTTCTGTCTTTGTTACACAGATATTTTGATCCTGACTTATTTTGAATCTTGCATAATAACACTGTGTAACACTGCAAAATGAATTCAAAACATGCCACAGTATATCAGTAGTGTTTCACATCTACACTGGAAAACTCTGTGAGACATATACTGGAGCCAGATTCTATGGTGGTTATTTTATAAGGCAGCTTAAAATAATTGGTGATATTGTTTCATCTTTAATCAATCTGCAACTTGATCTGTGTAATTATTCATAAAATGTTAATAGAGGTGCAGCCTGAAGTAATCCTTGTTAAACTACATTTATCTTCATTTGATCCAACCTTTCTCTCTTTTACCATCTCCGTTCCTTCTTATTTATAATCAATCTCCAAATGTCTCTTGTTTAAAAAATGGGTATTCGTAAAAGTTTCTCCTGAAGTCACAGGAGCTTAAGTGATAGTGGAAGCTACTGGAATGAACCAGAAATAAAGTAATATCTATGAAAAATGTTGTCTCTGTTTTGGATTTGTGTGGCGGGGCTTTGGTAGCGGTGGAGGGGCTGCAGTGGTGTCTCCTGTGAGAAGCTGCTCGAAGCTTCCCCGGCTCCAAGCCGGACCCGCCGCTGGCGCAGGCCGAGCCCATCGGCGGCGGCGGTAGCACCTCTGGGAGAGCAGATTTACGAAGGGGAACCTGCAGCAGGGGAGGAGATGGGAATGTGAGAGAAACCCCCGATGCAGACACCGAGGTCAGTGAGGGAGGAGGGGGACGAGGAGCGGGGGAGGAGGGGATGCCCCTGCAGTGAGAGGGCAGGCTGTCCCCCCCAGCCCACGGAGGGGAGCAGGGGAGGGGAGGCCCCCCAAGATGGCCGTGACTCCATGGGAAAGCCCGCGCTGGAGCAGTGTGTGACTGAAGGTCGGCCCGCAGAAAGGACCCACGCCAGGGAAGTTTGTGAAGAACTGCAGACCATGGGAAGGACCCACGTTGGGGAAGTTCGTGAAGGACTGTCTCCTGTCGGGGGACCCCACGCCGGAGCAGGGGACGAGTGAGGAGTCCTGCCCCTGAGGAGGAAGGAGCGGCAGAGACAACGTGTGAGGAACTGACCACAACCCCCATTCCCCATCCCCCTGCATTGCTGTGGGGGCTAGGTAGAGAAAACCGGGAGTGGTATTGAGCTGGGAAGGAGGGAGGGGTGGGGGGAAGGCATTTTAAGATTTGGTTTTACTTCCCATTATCCTTGTTTTGATTTGACTGGTAGTAAATTAAATTGATTTTGTTCTTTCCCCAAGGTGAGCCTGCCTTTTTGCCTGTGACCATAAGTGGTGAGTGATCCCTCCCTGTCCTTGTCTTGACCCACGAGTTTTTATGTTTTCTCCTCCTCATCCCACCCAGGGGAGGAAGAGTGAGCGAGCGGCCACATGTGCTTTGTTGCCGGCTGGGCTTAAACCATGACAGGCACAAAGTCCCAGTGGATATGGGAATCCACTTTATTCCCAAGCCTGATTGTCCTTCTGCTTCATCTGATCATTCAGGAGCACGCAAACTGGGGAAGTTGCTCCCATTTGATTTTCAGAGATGACTGAAAGTTTCTGGGTGGTTTATTCTCTATGAGGATGGCTTTCCCTGTCCTGGGGGAGGGGGAAGGTCAGCCGTTCCCCCCAAATATGAATATTGAAATCTTTTCAGTGAAACTCAAATTTTCCAATAGGAGAATGAGAGTGATATTTCTCTTCCTGTGAGATCAATATTTACCTCACCTCTTTGAGTGTCAGGAGGAGAGATCAGCTAGTAGAAAACAGTTGGAAAAAAACATGAAGCAGCATAGGAAGACCATAATGGAGGAATCTGACGTGGAATTTGATTGCAAATGTTTAATGTTTTGTTTAGGCTGTAAGGAAACTAAAAATTTTGGAATTTCCAAACAGAAATGCATACAAAGACTTATTTCTTCTGCTCAAATATTATTTTCCTTGCCAAAAATGCAGTAGTTTTATGCCTTCAGATTTTTAAGAAAAGAAGAAAATATGTTGCAGGAATTAAATAATTTTTGAAAAGGAGTAAGTCAATTAAAAATCAATTTTTCATATAATAGTATTTAGATTGATTTTTTTTTTTTAAGAGACTTATTATTGATGGTCTGTTTTTCCTGTGAAGTCCCTTTGAATAAAGAGATGTTTCAAGTGGAGGTAGGAAGGAAGAGAGATGTGTTTTGGGCTTAACCTTACCAATTAAGCAGTGATCAGTGTTTAGTGTGGTTTAGTGGTGCTGTAGCCTCATGATGTTGTGGACCTCTCTAATCAGAGAACCTCTAGTCATAATGGGATTGTATCTGTCTCTGTATTTTTTTTTTTGATACCTATAAATTTCATGCTACTGAAATAAAAGTTATCTCCATAAACTATGAATATCTGAGTTTGGTATTGTTTACCACAGTGGAGGTCATTACAGCTCATGGTAGTAAATGTTAGTATGTGCAAATGAAATGTTTTCTCTTTTTTTCACCCTTGGGCAATTGGCACATTCTCTATGTGCCTGAGCCACTTAGTGAATAAGTTATGCGAAATGGAACTTACTGACATCTGGACAAATGTGACAGTGTTGATTTGTAAGATACAGCAGCCAAATCAGCTTCATTAATCTATATTAAGCAGCAATTTTTTAAATTTATTTTTCATCTATAAAACTTGATGTTTCTTGGGAGTTGCTGGTAGGACACACCCTGGTGCTGTGTCTGAAAATGTGTGTTGCATTTTAGCCCTAATCCAGTAAAAATAAAAATTCTCCAGATACCATTTTCTGTAAAGATGACCAGGGTAATTATTTGTTAAATTTTTAGTCCAAACTGTATTTATACAATGTATCGCAAAGACAAGATGTAACATTTTGAACGTCTGTACAAAACAAAATCATTCATCCTTTCTTTTTGTTCTAACTTATCACAGAATGAAGTATTAGAACAGAAAGAAGCAGTAGAAGCAAAAGCTTTAGTAAAATTTTAAAGACCAGAAATCAATTTTCTATATGATTTACTGTAACTGTTATTCATTTTGATTTCACATCTTTTTCAATTTATTCCCTAGATACAGTCCTGACCAATACATTGACTTAAGTAGCTGGTATTTTAGACAGATGTTAGCTCAAATCTGCTTGGATTAGTTTTCTTGCAGAAATTTACAGAAATGGACACATTATATGGACATCTAAGTTTTCAGAAACTAATGTATTACAGATACATTTTAAGCTTTTCAGGCTGTGTCTTTAAAAATGTTTCTGCACTGTGTCATATCAATTTGCCACTTGAGAACAGAAAGGGGGAAATGAAGAGTTACTGTCACAATCAGCTACTAGAACACATGATTTCATTTTAATATTAGAGGGTTACATTCACAAATGTTGATTTTTTTTTTTTCTTTAATTCAGAGGAAATAAGGGAAAGGTGTTAGGAGTTCTGAGCATCTGGTTTCTGTTTCTAACTTTCCTATATTTCTAAAAGTCATTATGTACCAGTTTATAGGGGTAAGGAAGAACAAATAATACGACAGAGTAACCAAAATGAATCATTATGTTCCCCTTCTAGCTCCCATTGTTTTTGGAACTACTGTAGGGTCCAATTACAATTTCACTTGAATACTTCTGGCTTTTCTTGTTCTCTGTTCAGGAAATGGATGAATAGGGACACTGTTGTTCATATTGTGGTAGGGAGGTAGCAATTCATCTTGGACAAGGCTGCAGTGACTTTGCAAATCCTTCCCCCCTGCCCCACCCACTTTCAAAAAAAACCCCACCTTTCAAAGAAACAAGGGGTTTAGTAGAAGGAAAAGGTGGGGAGATGGTGTTTTCCAGTTTCCTTTTTTATTCTATAAATGTCTCTCCTAATTAATGTACTTCTGTTTTCTGCATCAGGGCTGATACGTTTACATTCAAGCAGCTACTAAGAAGAACAAAACTTGAATGCACTTCAGGTCTTACACTGAAATGCTGGAAAATGTACGTATCTTTTTCTTTTTTTTTTTTTTTTAATTTTATTTGAATGTTACTTGCCTTTTAAACAATCTCATGTCATTCATTTCTGTGGCACCCACTTTGGTTGCAGTTGGGAGGGCATGAGAAGGTTATGAGGTCTAAAGCCTGGACTTTTGTGTCTGTTCCATCTGAAGCACACACACTGAGATTCAGTGTGTGCAGGGTTTTCTGCCTCCCTACTTGATTGATTAAAGATGAAGCACAAAGTAACACAAAGGCTGCAATCCAAAATGCAGATTCTTAAAACTGACACAGGTTTCACTTATACCTGGAAGTCAGATTCAGTGAACATATCCAGAACTGCCCCTGCCCTGGCAGCGCAGTGCAGCTGAGTGCTCACAGGCATCACTGTATTCATTTCTAAGAGCCTTGAGCCAGAAGCTTCTCTCAAAACAGCTTTGGTAGGCAGGACCTTATAGAAAACACAGAAGGAGAAAGAGTTTGTCTTTTTTTAATGTACCTTTTGGCAACTAATCCTGTGATGGGAGCATGCAAAAAAGGCACTGCAAATTCAGGTTCAACTTCTTTCTCTACCCCAAAGAGACATGAACGCAATCTCTAACATTCAGAGTACATCAGGCGTCTCGGCGATATTCTTTTAATCCTGCCTTATAAGTTGCTGTGAAAATCAGGGGATCTAACAAATTCCCTGAGCAAGAAAGCAGTGGTTAGGGTGCTTTCTTGAAAATATTTAAATATTGTGTACCTATGTTCAGAGATGCAGTATGTAGAGCCCCTGTCTCCTCGCTTGCTTACAAAAGCTCTAATTTTTAAAATACAAAGTCATTCACCTCAGCTCATTTCCTGCCTGAAGTGGCAAAGACTGAAAGACTTCCTTTCTTGCTCCCAGGGTATGTTCCTACATCCATGATTAGGGCATCCTTCTAATAGACTGGGTCAAAGGATGTTATCAGGCTGCTTCAGGTGCACACATGCCTTTCCTCAGCCTATTGGCTAATTTAGGTAACTCAGCAGGCTGGTTTTATATATACTCCTCTCCTAGACATTAATTATCCTCACTCAGTCTGTTGGTAACACAGGTAATCCTAAATAACAAGAAGATTAAGAGTAAGAAAATAAGGTACTTACCCTCGTAGCATGCAAATTAATTTGCATGTTTTGTTCTAAAATCACCTGCTTTAAAACAGATATGTATGTGCTCAGTGTTCCACAGCTGACTAAACCTTGAACACTTTGGAGTTGCTCATACAAATAAAATTAAGAAAGTGAATAAATCCTTACAACAATCTGCCCCCTGGTTTTAGATCTTTAAAAGCAAAGGTTAAGATGGCTGCTGAATAAGCAAATTCAATAACTTCCTTCTTTTGGAGACATTGTACTTGTACTTTTCTGTTTGATTGTTTATTTTAGCCTTGTGTAGTCTAGGCTAAAATTCTGTTTTCACTTTACCAGCATAACAACCAAGATAGGACAGTCCAAATTGCTAACAAAAGGGCAATATCCCGAGGAAAGAAGAATTTGTATAGGGTGTGATGCGTTCTCCACAAAGATGACCTTGAGTAGTGCTCTTCCATCAACTTACCCCCAAGTTCATCTGCGGTCCCCTGAAGATTACAAGACTTCTTTGTTTGTTTGACTTATAGCCTACATGGTTTGTGGTTGCTTTATTTATTGAATGCTAAGCATAATTGTTTAGAGTCTTTTTTATTTATATAATTCTCCCACAGGCTAAAAATCTACTGAGTCATATACAAGCAGTCATCAAGTACAAGTAAAACACTATTTTATGAGTGAGGGTCTCAATGAAAAGTTCAGCTAAGCATAGGGTTTGAATGAAGCTCTAACATCCTCTACAATAGGCTGTGCATTGTGGCAGGTCTGAACGTGGAGCTGGAGTCCAGCTAACATCGTTTGACTTATGGAGTGACTCAGGAAGGCTATAGGAGGTCTAGCAAGAAAAATAACGTATCACGGCACATCTGTGAAGCAGAGGAATAAATATAGTCAGTGCTTCAAATACATATGCTTGGCAGTAGCTAAACTTCCTCCCCTTTTTCCATGCATGAATGTGACTGCATTTACAGCGCAAGGAAGACACAACTGGACATCCTCTCATGTATGCTTAAATGCCTTACCATGGTTTTCAACCCATTACAGAAATCCAGGTCCAGATTTTTGGCTCTGATCAGGAGGCTTCCCTCTCAGGCAGCACTTCCTGAGGTGGTACTTAAAAGTAGGAGCAAAGGGGCATTTTAGTTCCCCACATCACATCTAATCTGAGGTTGTCTTATTCCCCATCTTTAATTTTTGTCTGCCTTAATGGTCCTTAGTTTTAGTGTTATATTCCAACATCCCTCTATTCCACTGGGTCCTCAATCTACCCACTCAGTGGAGCCCATGAGACAACTGACATGTTGGCAGGAGAGGTCCTGGATTAGAGGAATTTATTTTCAGGCATGCCTGTGAAGTGTCAGTCATGCTGTTAGCACTAGATAATCTGAAACTGGCAAATGTGAGGAAATTAAATTTAAAGCTGGCACTTCATCTTTAATTCACTGTTCTGCATGCTGTAATGATATAATTTTACAGCAGTGTGAATTAAGGTTGGAGTAGGATCAGACTTTAATCTGACTTATCTGTTTTTTGTCATTTTAATCTAGTTTAACAGCATGTTTAATTTGGAAGACTTTCCTAGTCACCTTAGGGAATTGCCTTGTAGTTCATCACAGTATTTGATACCGAAATCTAAAAAAAGATGTCATCAGAATCTCCTTTCTTTTACCTGATAGCAATGGTATTAGCACACATCTTGGAGTACAGAGTGTCTCTGCAATAGCCATAGGCTGATTGAACCTTGGACCTTCAACAGCAAAAGCAAAAGCCTCAACTACACTGAAGACAAACTTTTTGAACTAATAGCCTGTTAATGTCATTGATGCCAACAACAGATGGTGAAACAATCATTAGCACTAGAGCAAGGTAATATGTATCCATATTCTACAAATATGATTCTGTTCATATTGTTTTCACAAGTGGAGTCTTTCATGAAGTAAGGGCTCAGTATACTTTCCTAACTTCACATTTTGCCAGACAGGCTTCCATCTGAACTCAATAGTACATTTATTTATACCCACTACATGTTTTTTCCAGTTCTTGTCATCAGTACAATAGTTCAAATCCTTACCCCATGACCTCACTTATTTTATTCCACTTCATTTTTAGATGGACAAGGGAAAATTTCTACATTATCCAAGCTGGATTTCTGTCTGATTAGATAGTCATAGCCACAGTAGTGGAAGGAGGGTGATAAGCAATATTCTAAAAATCAAATATTTTGCCACGTGTCTTGATTGTAGACCTTGTCAGTGGACATATTTTATCACTTATGAACCCAGTGCTTTACTTAAGCTTGGATAGCACAGGCTAGCCAAAGGGAGCATAAAGCGAAGAATTTGAAGAAAAGCTGAGTATCTTGCCAGAGCCTGTCATGCTGCTGTTCTTAGCTTCTTGGCAGCCACAAAGCAAGATGAAAGATCAGCACTGCTGGAGACTGTAACCAAAGACAGTTATGAACTTGTGTTGGAAGTAGCCTGTGACAATGTCTCTTTGCACCTCAGAGGAAGGGAACTAATACTAGTAATTCCTCTTCTATGTTTTGTGCCCCACAAGTAGAGAGTCAACGAGTGAACCTTTGAAATGAGTAGGGCCTTCACAGACTGAAATTATTTAGTATGAATTGTTCCATGAATACCTTAAAGCTTCAGATATACCTTTACAGGTTAGGGGTTAGTACTCAAACAAAGAAACAGAAAAATTTCTATGTTTGTGAGTTTGGATTTATTCACCAAGGCAATTACGCCTCTCCAGTTTCAAATGAGAACCAAGACTTGATATTAGGTTGTACTATTTACTTCTGAACACAACAAAGTGCTATTTAAACATGAAAAAATGGGATTTTACGTACTTAGCTTCAGGGACCAAGTATGAGGATGTTGGTATACATCTTCCACTTACATTTATTCAAAGGCATTTTGTGCCCTCTGGTGACCATTTAGAGCTCCATTTTGTAAGATTAGCTGCAACCTTTTTGATATCAGGACTCTACCAGGACTATTGATAAGATTTTCTGTCCATAGGTTGGGCTAAAATAATAGATTATTTAAAAAAAAAAACAAAAAAACAAACAGGGCTAGTTGTTTGTACACTTTTTTATACACTAGATATCATATGCATTTGACAGATTTTCATCTGAGTCATGCTGGATTTCCAATTCTATTTTGGTCCTGTAATCAAAGCATTTAGAATGGATCACATGGGGAAAAATTGGGAAAGAATCATTAAGGGAGCTTTTTGATATAGCTAAATTACCTCTCAATGCAAAAGGAATGTTATCAATGTAAAAAAATCATACAATAATAACACCACATCTTATATTACAAAAAGTAAGAAATTTCCGTACTAGAAGATCATTAAATACGTCCTGTTCAGTATACTTTTTACATAGAAAAACTTGGCAAAGTCAGTGGGTCTCTTACATGTGAAGATCTTATTCTACTGTGTCTTATGTGTGGAGGCCTCACTAGAACCAAAACTTAATCACATTTGGAAGTGAATTATTGCACATTTCAAACAGCATGCAGAAACAGTTGAAATCAGCCAGCAAATCAAGTCTTTTGTGGCATATAATTAGGCATATGCATCAAAAGAATTATCAAATTAATAAGTTAATGTAATAGGTCAAAAATTTTGAGGTATTCTGAAGAGGCACAAAATAACTAGAATTTAGCTGGATAGTTGTCGTCATCAATACTTTTGCAAAAGTTGTCATTTAGTAATAAGAACTTACTTTTTTATTTCATACAAAAATAATCAAAAAGAGTATGGCATGTTGTCATACCACACTGAGGCACTGGTCCAGTACTGCAGGGGGAAACCATCATAAACTGTGTTTTCCCCCTGAGATTTTCTCTTGCTATCCAAACACTACCCTGAAAGTAGGAGAAAGGACAATTGGTCCTTGCCCACAATACCACAACTTTTCTGTATCATTGCATTGTAATATTTTTACTGGCAGTAGCCCTGATTAACAGTCTGATATGTCTCTTTGTGGGCAATTCAGAGCCCCATGAGGTCAGCTGAATGGCTCTTGCTGACTTTGGTAGGTTTTGGATCAGGCCCTAAAGAAAAGCAGTCTGGCATACTAAGACTAAGAAAAAACCCAACAAAACACAGGCAATATCTGTTCCCAAGTCTTCCATGGATATAGTATTGCCTTTTGGGCAAGTCTCTCAATTTGAAAATTGAGAAAATTGTCAGTCTATTTAGTTGGGATAATAGTAGTTACTTAAGCTATTAAAATGTTTGGAGAATTAATTAACATTTCTTAAAAGTTTGTAAGCGAGTTAAAGGTGTTAGAAAGTGCACAGAATTTTAGTATTGTTAGCAGGTCTATTTTTAATAAAACCCCCTTGATCATAATTCATTATCCCTCTGAGAATTCATCCAAGGCTTTTTAGTCAACACTTTCTCTTGCAATCCATATTAATTAGCAATATTGGTCTGTTGGTTCTACAGTATTTACCATTTTTCCCTCTGGTTTCAGAACACTGTAATTAAAGCATTCCTAAGAGAACTGATTAATGAATTGACCTGAAATGCCTTATTATAGATCCTACACAAAACTTACTTTTAAAATGTACTACAAAATTTTGTAGAGTTTAGCGGAAATCCACTGGAGCCTGGAGCCTGATTCCCTCTCCCCAAAACACAAAAGACAAAGAAGCAAAAAGTACAAAAATCTAAATTTCCTTCTACTTCTGTGTGTAAATCAATCTCAGGAAGTGCAACATTACAAAGGGTGGCTCATGTTAGAGAGTGGCTTTTGCTTATGCAAAAGATTAGTTTCTAATCCTACTATAAGAAGGACAGAAATATATTTCGTCTCTCATCTGAAACTCCAGCAATTTCATTAAAGTTCTCTTTATGGAATTGACATTTCATTCTTTGTTTATTTATTCCACCATTTGTGATCTTACTTACTCTCACCCCCATCTGCTAACTGTATACAAGTAACACTAACAGGAAACTTTTATAAGCAACTTTCTTTTTCTTGTGATCACCAAGACTCTTTTTGTTATTTTTAAGAACTAGAACTCTGGGTGTTTTGGGGGAAAAGAAAACATAAAGATCCTGCTAGAAATCATCCTCTAGTCTAACATGCAATTTGTAACACAGGCAGTATGGTTATGCAGGCATTTTCCTTCTCACACTTCTCCAATTAAAATGAATGAAAACCATTCCTTTCAATATTTTTCATATGCTGGATTCTTGTTATGGGATAAAGAAAGAAGCAAACAGATGTTTATGGAATTGTAATGACGGAAAAGAGAAAGGGCCATTCATGGTTGGATTTGGAGAGGGGTGAAAAGGGTGGTAATATAATAAGTTGAAGTAAATTTGCTTTATACCTTGGGGAAAGAAATGAGAGCAAAGTAAACTCAATGCGGGAACACACAAAGTTTGCTTATTTATTTTATGTACATATATATTAAAGTTTGAATTAGTTATCAATGCTAATGTAACTTTAAATATTATGCCTTTGGAGGCATATTATGCTCACGAGAGGATCGTTTTTCATTTAACCATGTAGCTAGTAAATTGGGTTACTGTGAGATAAAATTCACATGTAGCTAAATAATGCATTTCTTTGGTGCTAAAAACCAGATTCCATGGAAAACTGGAGTTTTATGGAAAACTGGCAGATACTTGAGGATGACCTCTCAATGCAACAATCTGAAAATACCACATACATTTATGGTAGTCTACTGAAGTGGTATCATTTTTCTATAAATAGAAAAATTCTATCACACTATCCAAGAATTGGAGGGTGTCCAAGAGTGTGTCATTCTTCTTAAGTATTATAAAAAAAAAAAAAGTCTGAAGCTTCCATTCACTCGGGCTAAATGTTAAAAAGGTTAATTTTTTTGAACTGCCCTAATTCACTGAATTTACAAAACTGGTCACAGATTTCAGGAAGATGAATGAGAATGAGGTACCTTGTAAACTATCTAATACCACATTCAGAGCTGAACACAATGCCTTATCTTTCCTCCCTTGAATCCACCCATCCACTTGCTCAACATATACATAGCTCAGCCTTCTAAGGTTGGTATTGTTCTCCACTAAATCCAGCAGAATTTAAGCCTTTCTTGAACCACAGGAATAACTTAGTATAGTAAACTGCCTTTAGCTTGGAGTTTGGCAATATAATTTTACTGGGGTGGAATTTTGTATTCCTTGATTTCAGTAAGAACGACTGTCCTGGTTTTGGGTGGGATAGAGCTAATTTTCTTCCTTGCAGCTGGTATAATGTTATGTTTTGGATTTAGTATGAGAAGAATGTTGATAACACACTGATGTTTTCAGTTGTTGCTAGGTAGCGTTTATAGTAAGTCAAGGATTTTTCAGCTTCTCATGCCCAGCCAGCAAGAAGTCTGGAGGGGCACCAGAATTTAGGAGGGGACACAGCCAGGGCAGCTGACCCAAAGTGGCCAAAGGGATATTCCATACTGTGTGACATCATGCCCAGTATATAAACTGGGGGAGTTGGCCTGGGAGGGCGGATCACTGCTCGGGAACTAACTGGGCATCGGTTGGTGAGTGGTGAGCAACTGCATTGTGCATCACTTGTTTTGTGTATTCTAATTCTTTTATTTTTGTTATTATTATTATTATTCTTCAATTTTCTTCCTTTCTGTCCTATTAAACTGTCTTTATCTCAACCCACGAGTTTTACTTTTTTTTAATTCTCTCCCCCATCCCACTGGGTGGGGGGAGTGAGCAAGTGGCTGTGTGGTGCTTAGTTGCTGGATGGGGTTAAACCACAACAGTCCTTTTTTGGCACCCAACGTGGGGCCCAATGGGTTGAGATAACAACAAGTCTGACTGGAATGCATTAGAACAATTTTTTCTAAGCATTCCTTGTATTAGTTCAATAGTTGCTCATCATAATGTTGATTTATTCTCTCTCAAAGTTGGTGCGCTTGTTTTTAAAGTTACGTTATGTAATAGCTTACTTGCACTATACGCTACCTGTTGTGCTGTTTATCACCCATAGGACTGGGCTAGAGTTATCATCTTGTTGTACTTTGTAACACTGGCTTATGACACGATAGGATTTCTGGTCGTGAAACTAATCTGGAGTTTGTATTCAGTATCCATACTTTGGGAGCCACCTATCAGAAACTATTAATAATTACACCTTTTACCTTTTCTCATCAGAGAGCCAATCCATGGGGGAGACACATTTCTTTACCTTCCCCTTCTCCTCCAGGCAAATTACAATAGCTCTTGAGAATTTTTATAACCTTGGGATGTTCAAACCAGCATGTTCCTATTGTTATGTCTCCTGAATGTGTTCCAGGTCTTGTTTAAGGTTAAACAACTTAAGTTAAGAATATCACTCAGAGATCTGCCCCGAGACTGGATAATCATGGGTGGTATGGCATGTGGGAGAATATGGGCAGGTATCTAGAGAACCTTTCACCTCCAGTAGTTCAGAACTTCACTCCTGAACAACTGCAGGAGCCTGATAAAGTGATAGAATATTTGAAAGGAAAATGCTCTGGCTATTCCAAAGAGGCACAACTTACCACACTGTGCTGGGCCCTCGCCAGTACACTGCTTGATATTATGCAGCACCCTCATGGGGAAGGGAGGGAAAACAGACTGACAGGCACTGTGGCTACTCCAACCCCAGTGACCAGCACTGCAGCTACTCCAACCCTGGCAACAGGCACTGGAACTGAACCAGAGAACCAACCTGTGCTGGTATCAGTCACTCCTATACAGAAGAAAAAATGTACAAAAAAGGTGACAAAAAAGTCACTTTGCTTAATAAGGGATGAAGATGAACCAGGGTCATCACAAGAATAGGAGGAAGAGGCAGAACCAGAGGTAATCACCTGAGTGAGCTGTGGGATATGTAAAAAGATTTCAGCTCTCATCCAGGTGAGCACATTATCACCTGGCTGCTCTGATGCTGGGAGAATGGGGCTAGTAGCCTGGAATTAGAGGGTAGGAAAGCCAAGCAGCTGGGATCACTTTCTAGGGAAGGTGGTACTGACAAGGCAATTGGAAAAGGGACACGAGACCTGCGTGACCATGGAGAGGACATGAGGAAGTGAGATGGAAAACCTACCTCTACCCTAGATGCATGGGTATGTGAGTTGTGAGGAAAAACAACCACAAAAGGGGATTCTTCCAGGAAAAATGCCACTCCAGTTTCCAGCGGGCAATTCTCCAGACAAAGTAAAAGGGCTGATCTTACTTCTGATCCTCTTGAAGGGACTTCTAACTCATTTTTACAAGAAGTGAGTAACAAATACTCTGACCAGGATTAGAGGGGCCTTACCTCCAGCCAGGTAGAGGAAAGGGACAACTGGGTTTATTGGACTGTGTGGATTCAGTAGCCTGGCATGTTAAACCCACAGGAGTACAAGGCTCTAGTAGACACCGGTGCACAGTGTACCCTAATGCCATCAAGTTATAAAGGGGCAGAACCCATCTGTATTTCTGGTGTGGCAGGGGGATCCCAACAGCTAACTGTGTTGGAGGCTGAAGTAAGCCTAACTAGGAATGAATGGCAGAAACACCCCATCATGACTGGCCCAGAGGCTCCATGCATCCTTGGCATAGACTACCTCAGGAGAGGATATTTTAGGTACCCAAAGGGGTATCGGTGGGCCTTTGGTATAGCTGCCTTGGAGACGGAGGGAATCAAACAGCTGTCTACCTTGCCTGGTGTCTCTGGGCACCCTTCGGTTGTGGGGTTGCTGAGAGCTGAAGAACAACAGGTGCCAATTGCTACCACAACGGTGCACAAGCAGCAATATCGCACAAACCAAGACTCACTGATTCCATGCATAAATTGATTTGTCAGCTGGAGGCCCAAGGAGCAATCAGCAAGACTCGTTCACCCTTTAACATCCCATATGGCCAGTGCAAAAGGGTAATGGAGAGTGGACAGTAACAGTGGACTATCACGGCCTGAATGAAGTCACACCACAGGCAAGTGCTGCTGTGCTGGACATGCTAGAACTTCAATATGAACTGGAGTCAAAAGCATCCAAGTGGTACGTCACAATTGATACCACTAATGTGTTTTTCTCAATCTCTTTGGCAGCAGAGTACTGGCCACAGTTTGCTTTTATTTGGAGGGGCGTCCAGCACACCTGGAATCAACTGCCCCAGGGGTGGAAACACAGCCTCGCCATCTGCCATGGACTAATCTAGACTGCACTGGAAAAGGGTGAAGCTCCGGAAGACCTGCGGTACATTGATGATGTCATCATATGGGGCAACACAGCAGAGGAAGCTTTTGAGAAGGGGAAGAAAAAGATCCAAATCCTTCTGAAAGCCAGTTTTGCCATAAAACAAAGTAAGGTCAAGGGACCTGCAGAGGAGATCCAGTTTTTAGGAATAAAATGGCAAGGTGGATGTCGTCAGATCCCAATGGATGTGATCAACAAAATAGCAGCTACGTCTCCACTGACTGGTAAAAAGGAAACTCAAGCTTTCTTAGGCATTGTGGAGTTTTGGAGAATGCATATTCCAAATTACAGTCTGATTGTAAGCCCTTTCTATCAAGTGACCTGGAAGAAGAATGATTTTAAATGGCTCCTTGAGCAACAAGAAGCCTTTGAACAAATTAAATGGGAAATTGTTCATGCAGTAGCCCTTGGGCCAGTCCAAGATACTAAAAATGTGCTCTATACCACAACGAGGGAGAATGGCCCTAGCTGGAGTCTCTGGCAGAAAGCACCCACGGAGACCCAAGGTCGACCCCTGGGGTTTTGGAGTTGGGGATATTGAGGATTTAAGGCCTCCTATACTCCATCTGAAAAAGAGATATTGGCAGCATATGAAGGAGTTCGAGCTGCCTCTGAAGTGATTGGTGCTGAAACACAGCTCCTCTTAGCGCCCCGACTGCCGGTGCTGGGCTGGATGTTCAAAGGGAAAGTCTCCTCTACACATCATGCAACTGATGCCATGTGGAGTAAGTGGATTGCACTGATCACACAACGGGCTCGCATAGGAAACCCCAGTCACCCAGGAATTTTAGAAGTGATCACGGACTGGCCAGAGGCAAAGACTGTGGTATATCGCCAGAGGAGGAGGTGACGCGTGCTGAAGAGGCCCCACTGTATAATAAACTGCCAGAAAATGAGAGGCAATATGCCCTGTTTACTGATGGGTCCTGTCGCACTGTGGGAAAACATCAGAGGTGGAAGGCTACTGTATGGAGTCCTATACAACAAGTTGCAGAAACTGCTGAAGGAGAAGGTGTATCGAGTCAGTTTGCAGAGGTGAAAGCCATCCAGCTAGCTTTAGACATTGCTGAAGAAGAAAAGCGGCCAGTGCTCTACCTCTATACTGACTCATGGATGGTGGCAAATGCCCTGTGGGGGTGGCTGCAGCAATGGAAGCACAGCAACTGGCAGCGCAGAGGTAAACCTATCATCTGGGTTGATGCACTGTGGCAAGATATTGCATCCTGGCTAGACAATCTGGTTGTAAAAGTATGTCATGTAGATGCTCATGTACCCAAGAGTCAGGCCACTGAAGAACATCAGAACAACTAGCAGGTGGATCAGGCTGCCAAGAGTGAAGTGGCTCGGGTGGATCTGGACTGGCAACATAAGGGTGAGCTATTTATGGGCCCATGACACCTCAGGCCATCAAGGAAGAGATGTAGCATATAGGTGGGCTCATGGTCAAGGGTTGGACTTGACCATGAATACTATTGCACAAGTTATCCATGAATGTGAAACGTGCTGCAATCAAGCAAGCCAAGCAGTTAAAGCCCCTGTGGTATGAAGGGCAATGGCTGAAACATAAATATGGGGAGGCCTGGCAGATTGACTATATCACACTCCCACAAACCCACCAAGGCAAGCACCGTGTGCCTACAATGGTGGAAGCAACCACCGGATGGCTGGAAACATATGCCATGCCCCATGCCACTGCCTGGAACACTATCTTGGGCCTTGAAAAGCAAGTCTTATGGTGACATGGTACCCCAGAAAGAACTGAGACAACGGGACTCGTTTCCAAAACAACCTCATAGACATCTGGGCCAAAGAGCATGGCACTGAGTGGGTATATCATATCTCCTGTCATGCACCAGCCTCCGGGAAAGTCCCCAAACTGAAAAAAAAAAGAAGAAAAAAGGTTGTGAAAGTCATAGTTCATTGTGAAGGCCCGAAGACAGCATTATATGATTAATCCTGACCTGCTACATAAACTGTTTCATATCTGTGCTTTGAATCTAATACTCAACCAAATTGTACGTTCCAGAAAGGCACAGAGTGGTGAATGTGAGCAGAAATGCTAAGATGCATAAAAAGCACATATAAAACAGTTTGCTAACTGAAACCTACAATCTCTATTGGACTAGGACTTTCTTTCCAGGAAGGATTTTAGGAGCCCAGTAACTTGTGAAAATTCCTCTTTAAATTAAAAAAAAAAAAAAAAAAAAGCTAATTGGAAATGGGACCTACAAAATAGTTGAGGAATGTTGAGATATCAGGGTTCAAGAAAAGATTTCTCATTTAGCAGTGCTAACTCACTACTTTCCTAGTAGCACTAAGGTTTCATTCTCAGAGCTCCAAAGATTAGTAACTTGCTTTTAAGACCTAGCAAAAGAAGGCCCCAAAGCTATATGTCAGATGTCAGTTATCAGATTAAATTTATTGTCAATTTTGGTTTACCATAATCTTCTTCATACTACTGAGCAAGAGCTCAGTACAAATATACAGTTTTACACCCGGCAGCACTGAAGTATCTAAGTGTGCTACTCATTAAGTAAGCCTCGTAGTTGATGTTTCCCACATCTGTGCATTAAAAGTATATAGTTTTAAAATGTGGTAATTAATTTTCTTCAAGCTGAATGGTAATAAGCTCTGCAAGTCTGTTGATCTGCTGAACAAAAACAGGGCCATTGATTTCAAGTTCATGACAGAAGATACAAAAGGACCTTAAATAATTTAGTATGAAAATAGTTAAAAGATGATGTTACTATTTTTTTTTCTGTTTCCTCCCTTGGGAAACTTTTTTAAAAATAGCAGTTCAGCTGGGGAAACTCCGAAATTCAAGACGCAGGAAGAATTATTTCAATTGCCTGTCACAATACTCACTCTATGGCATTGTTAAATATTTCTCATTTTATTAATTGGAATGACCCCAAGAAATAGAACCAGTGACTCCTGAATTTTCCAGAGAATGAATCTTTTCATTTGAACTAATGGTAAGTTCCCCCCAAGAAAATTGAGTTTGTGTTCATAATGAAGTTATGAAATCTACTGCTGAATTCATTAAATTGGAACAACTTTTATTTCATTATAGTAACAAACACAGCAAATTAATTTTCTCAACTAGGCATCAGTATGTGTTTTTAATAGAGAACACTATTATGTGTGAACAATTAAAATCATTTACATTTGGAGAACATTGATTATGAATGATGTTATTATCCTATTAATACAGCAAAACCAATCAAAACTGAATGTTAAAGAGTTGAAATTGTGCATTTAAACTAATAAGCAAATTATGTGCGGATGTAGACAGGAGTCTGGAACTTTGGTACGAAATGTTAGCTGTGACTGGCACATACGATTAGCAAATTCGCACTGTCCCTTAAGGTCTAATTAAGCACTATACACTGTAAGACAGAAAGCTCCATACACATAATTACCCATTGTATGCTTGCTTATCTATTTAAATATTACTTTTGTTGTATTTAATTATGTGTGAAAAATGATGAACGTCACTTTATCTGTGTAATCTTATCAAGTAATCACTCTGCCCGTCACGAAATGCCAACATTTTAATTCTTTACAAAGGAACACAACTTGAGGATGTAAAATTACATTTTTCAGGAAACTCTGGTCTTTTATACGTTGTTATAATTTTTTTGTGTGTGTGCTTTTTTTTTTTTTTTCTCCTAACAACACGTTTTGGGATAAATGAAGAGCTGTATGTAATTGGATTTTTTGTTTTTACTGAAATACAAAATTAAAATCAGGCAATCCTACAATGTAATATGGATACTCTGCATAAAGAAAGGGTAGGTCTTTCTGCAAATAGGGTCCTTGCTCCCTATCACTTTCAGACTCCTAAATTTGTTGTACTTCAGACTCAGTATGACCGGGGTTAAAAAATTTACTCTCATCTCCAGGCAACAAAAAAGTCAGTGAAATTATGCATTAATCCAGTAAGATTTCTAATATTATCCTTGAGGACTTACCTTGCCTGAAGGTATTAAGCATAGGCTTGCAACAAGGCATAGTGGGGAAAAAAAAAAAAATCAAAGCAATAATAATTCTGCTTAATAAAAATTGTTTACACTGGCAGCTATGAAAATAATCTTCCCAAGCTTGATGGCTAACTCCACAGGAAAGCTGCTGCTCTATCACCTGACCCTCCCAAGGAAATGTTGGTCCCATCACGCTATCCCAGGAAAATGGGGCTGGAAACAGACATTTGGAGGTCATCTTGTCCACTGCTTTGCCCGAAGGCAGGATCAATGATTCCTGACAGATGTTTGTCTGACCTAGTCTCCCTGAAATGGGTACTAGAAGATTTTTTTATCTCTGTCAGTTCTTAACTCTCACAATTGCCTGGAAGTCAATAAGGTGACTACTCATGTGTCTTGCCCAAGCCCCCTTCCATCACCATGTGATTTCTCATGTATTTCTTTAGTGTGAATCAGACCTTTGCCTTCTTCCAGTGATGGCATTTAAGTCTAAGAATTCTAATGAGTCTTCACTTCATTAATCAGCAGATAAAAATGTTCTTGTAGGTGCTAAGGACTCTATAAACTCTCTGGCTATAGGAGAAAAGGATATTCAAATGAGTAGAAGGCTGTGATTTGAGGTCAGCATACTCCAGTAACACCCGAGTACCTGAAACTAAGTAAGTGTATGAGAATCCATGTGCCTTTTTTCATGCAAAACCAACATTTATACTTGCTTTAGTAGCTAAGAAAATATTAGTAATTTACTCTGCCAAGAATAACAGTGCATTGTATATACACTCGGCTGAATTATACAACAGAAAAGGGGGATATTTGTCTGCTAACCTTTAGAAATGCTGCTTTTGAAAAGCAGAAGGACTTATTCACACAGATGCGGCTCCAGTTTGCAGCACAGCTCTGCTGGCAGCCAGCAGGTACATGTGGAACCTCACCAGGAAACAACTCCTTTACACCCAGAAACTACAGATATGTGTGCAACTGATAATTAGGTCTTTTATTTGCCCCTCCTTCTCTTTTTTTTTTTTTCTCATTTGCTCTTAATTTATCCACAGCAAGGTATATTTTACTCCGTCAGAGCATTGCTGTGTTCTTCCTTCAAGCTGCTGTGCTATGAAGAAGCATGCACTTTGCACAGCGCAGAGCTATCTAGACCCTTCCTGCTGCAAGTGATGTTTGTCATCTTACTTCCCATTTGTATTCATTTGCAGATGTACCAAGAAGTGTCACTTGGTGAGTCTGAGCTCTCATACCAAGCAGCCAAGCTTTGGTATCTTCCTGACACAGAGCAGAGCATGGATCTGTCTGGATGAGCTGAGGGACACCCTGTTATGACAGGACTTATGGTGTATCTGGACTGTAGTCACTTCCCTGTCTCTTCTCCCAGCAGCTGCCTGTTCATAATACAGGTTACTTTCAGCTCCTGCATGACCTACCCTAACAAGCCAAGTAGTGGATCAACCCTGTCAGTTGTAATGTCCTACCTAAAAGAGAGAAAAGGAAGGTTCATTCTCAAGGGGAAAGATGAGGTCCTTTTTTCAATCAGAAATTAGAGAGGGGTCAGTCTGTAATCACTTTATGCAGAAAACTTTGTTGGCAACACCATAATTCGGGTATCAAAGATGCAATTTTTGCATACTGAGTAGACTATTAGTGAGGCTACAGTTTGACTAGCTGTGAGATCATGGTAATCACAGAATTCAATGAATTACTTTTCTTCTCCTCATTAACTTCATCTTTCGCCTGGATTAGTTTGAACCAGCTGTAATTCATCTAGGCTTTGGTCTCCTTCCTGCACTGAGAGATAACTGGTAAACAGCACCATCTGCATGGAACAAGAGAGCTGAGACTTCTCTTTCAGTTAAAGATTGTTGTATTTTGTTTTGGTTTGGTTTGGTTTTTTTTCCTTTGCAGACAGCAAAGCAGCACCAGCTGAAATTAATCTTTATGATGAATAAACAATTGATTCAGTCCTTGTGAATACCCAGCAGGATTAGTGGGACAGGAAAAGATTTACACTAAGTAGACGATCGCTCTCTACACCACACAGTCAGAGAAAATACGATTGCTTGTGTATGCTGCTATGGATACTTGCTGGCCTGGTGGTCACATCTGCACCACTTATGGTATTGTGTCAGAATGTCAGCTGGGGCAAATTAGTGTCCTCCCACTATGTCAAGCACAATTCAGCTTGCTGTTTGGAATATTTCTTTCAGCAGGAAAATATACAAAAGACTGTAATGAAAACAAGCATAGCTAAACCATATATGTTACTGAACATTTTTAATCTTTCTAAATCTGAAAACAAAGCCAAAATATCTCTTCCTCTGTTTCTTCCTCAACTTAGATTAATAATATATTTATAATTGTGAGTTTCTTTTACAGCTTAGGTTAATAATATATTTGTAATTGTGACTGAGGCCATGTAGTAAGGACATGGGAGGTCTTCACATCAGTGATTGCCTCATAAACCAACAAGAAATTATTTTGTCCCTGGCCCAGATTACAGTTGGATAAATTCAATAACAAAGTGGGTCAGACAGATCAACTCAGAAGCTGATGTCAGAGAACAGAACATGGTAAAACAGAAATAAATCACTTACAGATTCTCTAGAATGAATTAAAGACAAACTATCTTGTCATCCAGTTGCTCTGATTAAAATATTAAATGAAAATAGTTCCCTTTGCTATTTCTGAATCAAATTTTATTAAATATAGGTTCTGAATTTGTTCACTATCTCCCCAATTTGTGTGAATAATAAAAGTTGTTCTGTAAAATTGCATTTGAATTTTTAAGTAACTTTCCTACTGTCTTGAATTTCAAGAGAGTTTGTGTGACTACAGTTCATGCACAAAATTGTTAACTATTAAATATCACAGTGACTACCCATGCTAATAAAAATGCTAGAATTACTTGCATTTCCCACCCATCAGAAAATATTTACAGTACAAGATACCCTAACTCAACAGTTCCTATCTTCCTCATCCTTCTGCTCGACAGATATACCTAACTACAGAAAAAGGGCAACTGGTTGTTTCAAATGACTGTCTAAAGTAAAGCAAATTACATATAGTAAACTCTTTAGTAGGCATCAAGGCTTTGTCAGAAAATTTTTTAATCAGCCCCTACATGTAAACAATTATTAAGGAATAGGTTTATTAAGGCAAGGAGAACTTAACAGGAAATGGAATGTCTTCCAAAGATTTTTTCAATGGAAGACCTTCATGCAAGAAAGTTAAAAATAGAGTTTTTGCAGGAAAAATACATCTGTTTAGGACAACCTAAAGTAAACAGCTATTTTGTACTCTTAGCTCTTTAGATTCTTAAGGAGATTGCTAACAAAAAAAAAAAAAATTTAAACAAAATAAATAGGTGAATCATAATTAATTTAGAAGTTCCTGAAATTTATAAGATTTCAGAGCACTTGTATAGAAGTCTGTAATAGTCTGATGTTTCTTTCCAACCTTTTTTTCCCACTAGCAATGACTTCAGCAGTTCAGTCACTTTTGGTGAGTCACCAGGGTCAGACATTTCCTGATTTCCAGTAGTGCTAGAGGCAGCTCCAGCCTTGGGCTTCCCCATCCATGCAGAGTCACTCCAGATCTGACAGTCAGTTTTCATTCCAAATGGGATTTGTTATGGGGGTGGTTTCTTTGAATGCAATATGACGCAAATGAAATACAGCACTGTGTAGTAGTGACAAAACACCACAAAGTAACAAGTTGTCTATCGGTTCATTTCAAATGCTATATACATCCTAAGTTATTCTTGGGATTCTTGGTTCTTGATTGTTCTTAGTTACCAGCTTTCTATCTATCGTATGGCTGTCTACCATTATTAATAGGCTGTAATTATAGATCCTATTTACCATACCATCTTATCCTAGGTGTTATTCTTGTCTTACTTTCAAACATCCAGATACAATAAACTAGCTACACAAGTGTGATAACTGCACCTACATTCCTTTTATACTGACCATTATGCATCATATTTGGCAGACAGCTAGATCTGCTTTCTATTCAGCTGGCGGTTAAAAGCAAATCTTACATTTCCGTATGTAGCTGCTGTAACAGTGGTTCACTTCAAGCTATCCTTGACCCATAAGAAGGAAAATTTTTCTGGCTTGATACCAGGATCCAGAAATAAATTGCTTCTCTCACTTTGCTACTAATTTAAAACAAACTGTTTAAATTACAGTTGTGTCATGCTCTGTCCAGCTACTAGATCCATCAGAGACCGGAGCCCACCCCCTTTGCAGTTGCTATCTTCAGAGGTACCTTCTTCCTTGGATGAGATCATGATGAGCCCATTGTCTTTTTAAACTTGCCCCCTGCTCCTTTTTACCCAATTTTTTAAACTGTGTCCTATCCAGTCTCTGTCTTCCGATTATTTTCTTACTACCTTCGAGCTGTTTTGATTGTTGTCTTTCACAGATTTTACACACTTACCCTTTGTAGTTCTCATAATCACGTCCATTATCCATAAAAATCTATGTGTTTGCTAGTCTTTGCTTTTATCTTTGATCTAGAATCTTAGTCAGACTTTCAGCTCATGAATGTGATTGTTAACTTGACTTGGGTCTTTATCTGATGCAGTATAGGGTTCTTAACTTCTGTTTCAGTGGAAAGGCTGTTCCTTGATATTTTTTTAAAGAAGTCTTACCCTGGTGGGTTATTCACAGATAGTTTCCAGATGTCTTCTTTAAAACAGTTTCAGATTATTTAAATTGCATTCCTTGTATCCTGCCCTTGCTATTTATATTCTCAGTTGTGCATAGGCATGGCAACTATATATAAATTAAATGCAAAATTTTGCATTCAGTCTTGCAGAACCAAACGGATGAGTGCAATGTTATGTGATAGCTGTTAACCACTCTTTTTTTCTCAGCTTCCTATCTGAGATCATACAAAGCACCTCAGAACAGAATAAAAAATAAATAGAAAATAGGAGGAGGTCCAGTAAAAGAGGCTGTAAACCTTCCTCCCTGCTAGCAGTCTCTTTTGTGGCATGTGCCTTATTCACACCATGGAAGAGCAGTCATACAGTTGCTCAGCTCTGGCAATCCTGCTGGGAGTACATCCGCATCCAGATTTATGTGCGAGACTACTTACTGTTCTTAAGCCACTGTTATTGGCAGTGCTGGAGAAAGCCTTGGATTTGGATGAAGACAAAGATGCAGACAGGAGTCTGGGCTTGTGGAGACAATGACAGGGTTGTCTCTAATTGAAATAGAATCAGGATTCCTAAATCCTAACATCCCCCCCCTGCAGTGAGCTGACAACTCTGAAACAAGGATGTCTCTCCACATTCCCACCAAATGACCAGGCAGATATTTGCTGGAGGGCTGCAATAAGATCCCAAAGTTACTTATAAGCTGTGAGGATATCAGCGTGATTCTTCAAGAGGAGATTTCTTATTTTCTTCAGAGAAATCCAGGGAGCTGCATATCAAACACTGCAAAACAGAGCATCAAGGTTGCAAAGCTTGGATCCAACATGCAGGCAATCTTAGAAGTAGGTTGTTCAGAAAGACCTAAGTAGTTATCCTTTCTTAAGGCATGAATACACCATGTTTAATTATGTGGTCACATACTTTTCTATTTTCTTAATTGGAGGTGGTGAGCCTTATTTGTACACTGGCAGATAAAACAAGTGATTGTTTGTATGTTTTCTGTCACTGATTCCTCCCTTACTGGAAAGACTCAGATACCAGTTACCAAAGGGCAAAGGGTGAATTCCAGTGTCAGAGGTTTTCAGGAGAAAGGGTAAATAATATGAAGAAAAAAGTTCTTCAGTGCTTTGACTGAATCTAAAATATTTTGTATAGTATTAAAGGAAGAAGAGAAGTCAGGCTAGTCTACACAGAAATTTTGAGGGTTGGGCCCCTTCTTTCCACATAAAACATACATATATTAAATTTAGAAGTGGAAGAAGACATAACCACAATAGGTAGCAGATGTGATAGGGTAACTGCTCGCATGGAAAACCCCTCCAATACTCTAACCTCAGATTATTTTCATTTTCAAAAATTCTGAAGCACAGCATCCTTATTAATGTTTTGATATGTTTTGAAATTGTGCAGTTGGAGAACAGTTTTTGTTTTCGTAGGCAAGGTCAGCTGACGGCACAATTTAGAAAGACTGTGGGAATGGAAGGAGATGAGGAAGGTCATAAAATTACTGCTGCATCCTGCAATCTGTGGTGTGACATATGGCATAGCAAAATGGAGTGTCCGCAGTTTGTTTCGTAAATCTACTTTATAGGCATAAATGCTTTCTGAGTCAGAAAGGAGTCTTGTGTGGGATCAGTTCTATGATTCTTTCACTGCATCCGTCATCATCATCCCAGAGACCAGTTTGTGATCAGTGAGACACGGCTCACAGGCTAAGCACTGGGAAGTGTGGTTATGGTGGAAGACTGACTATACCTTTTTTTTTTCCTTTTTAATAAGACAAAGAAAAAGAAAGTTTTGGAAAGTTATGAGGAAAATATTTTGATTTGTGCTTTTGCACCTTTTTTTAAATGTCAAATTTAAGTGCTACCTAGTGTACTTTGGGGAGGGTTAGAGCCAAATACTATGTTTGGCTCTTGTCCATACAATGCATTGGTTAAAGCCTAAATTTTCATGAATTTAGGGAAAATCTGTGGCTTTGACATGGTGGGGGTTGTTACCACGTAGCATGGGACTTATTTTTTATGTAATATTTAAGATGAGCTTATGATTTTCAGTTTCTCAGCTCTTTCTGGAGAAGAAAAACTGACTAATTACTATTTTATGTTGAAATTATGTTGCAAAATCTTCAGCAAAGAATCTAAGTAATTTTGATGTATTCAATGTTAGATACAGAAATCTCTATGAAATGAGAACATAATATTTTTCTGCATAGTTCTAGTGGCTAATATGATCAGCAAATGAAAAATATAAAACTATTAAATATTGGTAGATTGTAGCTTTCTGTATGTATCTCAAACATAGCAAGACAGCACAATTAGCCTCATCCTCTTAAATAACTTTACGCTCCATTCAGACTCTGAGACCTCTGTTCATATTCAATAATGATAGAGCTGTAATTAATAACGATTTGCAATTGAATGGGTAGTATGAAAGTTCATTAACTCACTGCAACTTTCTTCATTCAGGAGGTATGGTTAGTTGTACTTTTTAGGTCCAGGTAACCTGACTTTACAGATATTAAAAGTCAAATATAGGTTATAAAATGTTCTGTTATAGTCACATTTTCTAAGGAAGGTATTTTAGGGAAGGTGGGATGGAGGAAACTAACCTGCTCAGTACAAGGGTATGTACAGTAAGTGAAATCACTAAAAACTTCTAGAGTCTAGTCTATATTTTATTTCAACCCATTGCTGTCCTGCTAGTTTTCTGAGGATATTTTATACTTTTTTTTGGTATTTCATTATGTAGAATTCTTGAGACTAATTAGATCAATGATGTCTTTTTTTTTCTTGTTTGGCATGTATTTTTTTCTTTGACTTATTTCAAAGACTTTGGTTTATTAATGTCAGAATTGCAAGTTAAACATTATTTCAGGGTCTAAAGAGTAATGATACATTGTTGACACTGTGGTTGTTCTCACAGGAATAAGCAGCAATGAGTCAATAATTAGCTGGGTAGGCTTTCACTAATGTGATAGATGAGGCATCTTATATCTGGCAGAGAATATCTTTTCTAAAAGCTGACCTATTATACTTCTCCCCCCCCCGCCCCAGGCTGGAATAATAATATAAATAAACTTGCAATCAGGTGAAAGCAAACTCATTGGAGGCCTTTTTGATACTTTGTAGTTAGCAAGGTTCGACTGGATAATTTAGCAATGTTTGCAAACTTTTCTACCTAATTAAAATGAAATGGGCCGATACATAAATTCTGAGAAAATACATGCTCAAGCTTCATAGCTTTTTATGCCCTCAGCTCAAAACTAGACAAAACATGTCAGGTTGGGTATAAATTCTCCTTTGTGTTTCAGCTGTGACTAAAAAGCCAGATTAGAACTATAGGAATTTATCCCATGTGATTCAGAAATAAGGAAAATGTGAAACTCATGAGAACTGAAACCAGCTGTTCTTCTACTTCCTTTCACTGAGCATAAAGTGACAGATGACATTGTTTGTAGAGGCCCCATCTATCAGATTTAAGGACCTCTTATTAAAACTGTGCTTAAGTATTCAACAATAAGCCATATATTTAGTCATCATAGCACAGCACTTTTCTCAGGAAACAAATTTCACCTGTAAATTAGAGGGAATAAAAACCAGGAAATTAGGACTCTAGGAAAAGTATTGGTTTTAAAATACTGTAGGTGAAGGAAAAGATGTTTATTGGTACCTGTGATTACACCTATACAAGGTTGTCCTATCTGTTATAGCTGTAGATACTGTGTGAAGTACTTCATATTTTTCCAAATAACAAATGTCCAATTCTATTTACAGCATAAAACTCGCTACAGAAATCAGTGGCTGTGAGGGAAAGGGCAACTGATGTAGCCAGTGATTGTGTTATGATCAAACCTGATACAGCATAGAGTCACCTTACCATCAAAAGATTTTTGATACCTTGATACTGAAAAATGTCTGGATTATACAGAGTAACAGATGATATTACCATCTGTACGAGTTTCAGCAAGATCATAGGCATCAGCAGGAATATGAAATTTGTACTCGTATTATAAATCCCTCTGCTGTGCTTTCTTTTCTTCCCCTGTTCAGATCCATGCCTTCTTTCCTTGCTCCTACTTCTAATTTTCTCACTTGGGTTTCATTTTTTGACCAGCAAAAGGATCATCCCTGACACAGGCAGTCTCATACCATTGGAATGGTAGAGCAGCTCACAGTATCATAGTGTTTTGTAGCTAACAGTATGTATAAATGTACAACTGGTTCTTGGAAAGGAGTGAAAGTGCTTTGCTGAAATAGTCTCTCCAAAAGTATTCCTCCCAAAACTCAGGCAGATGTCCAGCAGGAAAAAATTCAGCCAAGAGAGTTAAAATTTGCATATTTATAAATTTCTTACATGAATTTTCTAGCAATTTCTACCAAGACTGTTTAAAATAAATAAAATCATAACCTCTGAATAAGAAGCAGATCAAAGTTCAGACTAATGGTCTTAACAGTCCTTTACAACCCTGGAAGGAAGGCCTTTCCACTCAGTGATCTCAAAACATTAAACAAAAAGAACTAGGTCTTCTTAACATGCTTCTGAAATAAAGCTTCTTAGCTTTGCTAAGGCAATGTAAAAGTTTATGCAGTTTTCATTTTAAAAATCTAAAATTTCACAAACAATTGTTATTTCTTATTCATAAAAAAATATTTTCATTAAATTATTCTTTAATTGTTCTTTTGTTTTCCAGATATTAAAATGTTTTGACAAAATTCTTAACCATTTTTTGACAGAGTCTCTCTGACTGGATATCACAGGATAATTCAGGTTGGAGAGGACCTCAGGAAGTCTCTTGTCCAACCTCCTGCTCAAAGCAAGATTAGCCTTGACATCAGAGCAGGTTACTCAAGTCTTTGACCACTCGGGTTTTGAAAACTCCCAAGGATAGAGATTGCAGAGCCTCACTGGGCAACCTGTTTCTCTGTTCAATTATTTTCCTGGGGAAAAGGGTTTCCCTGTATCCAGACTGAGCTCCCTTATTTCAATTTCCACCTATTGTCTCTTGAGCTCCTACCATACAGCACTGTAGGCCAACTCCACCTTCTCATAGACCTCCCCTAGGTACTGGGGGAAGGCTGCTTTTGAGTCTGAAGTCCCTTCTCCCCCAAACCTCCCTTCTTCAGGCAGACCAGTCCCAGCTCCCTCAGCTGCTTTGCATAGGGTAAATGCTTCAGCCCCAACCACCTCTGTGGCCTTTGCTGAATTTACTCCAGTTTGTTAATGTCTTTCCTGTACTGGGGGGCTAAAACTGGATGTAATATCTCGATGTGGTCTAATGAGTGCTGAGCAGATGGGATGATCCCTTTCCTCTGTCTTCTGACCATGACCTGTTCACACAGCCCAGGACACTGTCAGTCCTTGTTCCCACCAGGCCCAAGGGCCCTTCCCACAGGGTGGCTGCTCGCTGGCCACCCCAGCCCACTCCTGTACCACTGCAAGGGACTCCTCCCTTCCCTGTGCTGGACTAGGCATTCGTCCTGGTTGGATTTCATAAGGTTCCTGTTGGCCCATTCCTCCAGCCTGCCCAGGTCCTTTTGGATGGCAGCCCTGCTCTTGAGTGTATTACCTTGTCCCCCAGTTGGGTGTCACCTGCAACTCGGGTCAGAGAGACTCACTTGTTCCACCCAACCCAAACTGTAAAATCTATACAGAGCCTATCAGAACTCTAGACAGAGCACACTCACTTGCCATCTTCCACTTAAAGATGCTAAGAACAGATCTAAGGATAGACCCCTGTAATACTCCACTTGTTACCAACCTCCATTAACCACTGCCCTCTGAGCCTCACTGTCTAATCATTTTTTTATGCATCCTGTTGTTCACCCACCCAACTGTAAAATCCAGCTTTCAGTACAAGAATATTGTGGGAGATTTTGTGGGATGGTTGGTCAGGCATCATTTAACCTCGGTAACCAGCATAGTTGCCAAGCTGACTGTTCCTGATCACTGTCTTCTCCCTCGTGTTCCTGGAAATGTGCTCTCAGAGGACTTGCTCCCCAATTTTTCCAGGGACTGAAGTAAGGATGACCAGTCTGTAGTTCTTCAGATTGTACTTTTTGCCTTTTTTTCAAAAGGGAGCAACAAAAGACAACCTCCTGTGTTCTGCACAGCCTTTCAAAGATGTTAGAGAACCGCCTTGCACATCAGTCAGTTCTTCCAGCATCCTTGGATGCATCCTGGCAGGTTCTGTATATGGTTGAGTTCTCCAAGAAGTCTTTGACTCTATCCTAGAATCATAGAATAATTTAGGTTGGAAAGGACCTTTAAGATCATCGAGTCCAACTGTTCACCTATCACTGCCATGTCCACCACTAAACAATGTCCCTAAACACCACATCTACACATCTTTTAAATACCTCCAGGGATGGAGACTCAGCCACTTCCTTGGGCAGCCTGTTCCAATGTCTGACAACCCTTTTGGTGAAGAATTTTTTCCTAATATCCAATCTAAACCTCTCCTGGCACAACTTGAGGCCATTTCCTCTCGTCCTATTGCTTGTTACTTGGGAGAAGAGACCAACACCCACCTCTCTACAACCCCCTTTCAGGTAGTTGTAAAGAGCGATGAGGTCTCCCCTCAGCCTCCTTTTCTCCAGACTAAACAATCCTAGTTCCCTCAGCCGCTCCTCATAAGACTTGTGCTCTAGAGCCCTCACTAACTTTGTTGCCCTTCTCTGGACACGCTCCAGCACCTCAATGTCTTCCTGCAGTGAGGGGCCCAAAACTGAACACAGTATTCGAGGTGCAGCCTCACCAGTGCTGAGTACAGGGGACGATCACTTCCCTAGTCCTGCTGGCCACACTGGTTCTGATACAAGCCAGGATGCTATTGGCCTTCTTGGCCACCTGGGCACACTGCCGGCTCATACTCAGCCGACTGTAGACCAACACCTCCAGGTCCTTTTCCGCCAGGTAGCTTTCCAGACACTCTTCCCCAAGCCTGTAGCATTGCATGGAGTTGTTGTGACCCAAGTGCAGGACCTGGCCTTTAGCCTTGTTGAATCTCATACAATTGGCCTCAGTCCATTGATCCAGCCTGTCCAGATCCCTCTGTAAAGCCTTCTTACCTTCAAGCAGATCAACACTCCCATCTATCTTGGTGTCATCTGCAAACTTACTGAGGGTGCACTCCATACCCTTGTCCAGATCATTAATAAAGATATTAAACAGAACTGGCCCCAATACTGAGCCCTGGGGAAAGTCACCTGTGACCGGCCACTAACTGGATTTAAATCCATTCATCACCACTCTTTGGGCTCAGCCATCCAGCCAGTTTTTTACCCAGCAAAGCATACGCCCATCCATGCCATGAGCAGCCAGTTTCTCCAGGAGAATGATGTGGGAAATGGTGTCAAAGGCTTTACTAAAGTCTAGGTAGACAACATCCACAGCCTTGCCCTCATCTACTAAGCAGGTCACCTTGTCATAGAAGGAGATCAGGTTAGTCAAGTCCTCATTCATTCTTTGTAGCTTTCCTCCTTGAGCCTCACCTCTAAGCACAGAGGCATGGGAGACCTTGTTAGGGAAGACTAGGACAAAGAAGAGACTGAGTACCTCAGCCTTATCTGTGTCTACTGTTGCTAAATCAGTGCACCCATTTCCCTTGTCCAACCTTTTAATAGGAACATAATTGTAGAGTTTCTTGTTTCTCATGATGTCTGCACAAGCTTCAACTGCATTTGAGCTTTGGGTTTCCTAACACCACCCATACATACCTAGGAATTGTTTCTAGATTACTTCTTTATAGCTTATCCCTGCTTCCTCTTCCTGTATGTTGCCTCTTTGCATTTGAGTTCCATCACAAATTTCCTGCTTAGTCAAGCTGTTGACCTGATATATCTGTTTTCCTGACTATCAAGATAGACTGTTCTTATGCTTGGAGGATGCTGTCCTCAAAGACCTGTCAGTTTTCCTGAGCTCCTTTGCCTTTCAGTGCTGTCTCCCTGAGGATCCCACCAACCTGTCCCTGAATAAACTGAAGACTGCTTACCTGAAGTCTAGGGTTTGCAGTCCACTATGCTCCTTCTTCATCACCCTCAGGATCTGGAACACCACTATTCAGTAGTCACTACAGCCAAGGCTACCACTGTGCATTACATCACTAGTTAGCTCTTCTTTGTTACTGAATAGCAGATCCACCTCTGTATCACCCCTGGTTGGCCCACCCAGTACCCATAACAAGAAGTTGTCCTTGACATCCTTCAGCAGCCTTATTGACTGCTTGTGCTCTTCTGGCAAACATCTGGAAGGTTAAAGTCCTTCTGAGAATCAGGGTCTGTGATAAAGTGTCTTCTTCAGGCCTATTTTTTTTTCTTTTTTAATAATGTTTTAATCACAGTTCCTATCAGGGAAATAAAAAAAATTGTTCTAAGGATGTTCTGATTATGAAGGGGTCTGGAATCTGTAGCTCCCATGTCACAGGAAAACTCTAGATTGTGAGAAGCCTAACACTACATCTTTCTCAAGCTTTCTTGTGAAGCTGGGCTTTCATGCCGTATACTTTCATGCAGTTTAAATTAGACTAGCAATGGAAGCACTATTTCGTCTCCTGGGCAATGTGGTCCTTATCTCTTTTGTATTGAACAGACAGTGGCCAGAGCACTCCCCAAGTGTGTGCACTAACTGGACCAACAGTGCCAGATGAGTAACAAGTACTATGTTTGGCACAGAATTTGTAGCCAGCAGTAGGTTACCATGTTTTTCATAAGAAGCTTAGTACTAGATATGAAAAACATGTTGCTTCTGAGTGAGACTATTACAGTGAAACCAGGCACCACTCCTGCCTCTGCCCAGAATACAAAATACAGAGTCTTTGCTTTCTCTGAAGAGCAGTGTCAGTAGTTTCAGTGAGATCTTAATAATCAGCTACTTTTTATGACTCGAATCTTAGTTACATTTAGAAATTTTACTCATGAATGGTACTGATTTCCTTCTTGATTTTTTTTTTTCCTCTGCTCTTTTGGCTTCAAAAAGAAATGAAGGAATAAAGTGACAAACATTCAAAATATAATGACAAGAAGACAAGTATGTCCTCTGGTTTAAACCTATTCAGTTAGCTGCAGTCCCAGTGGGAATGAATTTGTTCCATTGCTTTCTCTTCTCTATTTTGTTCTTTGATTATTGCATTTCATTTTATTTCATTTCATTTCATACGTTTTCTTTTCATTTTATTCTGTCATTCTTACTGTTTCTCATGTTTTCTTTTATATTTCTTCAGGTTTTAGGAGCAAAGCTTGAATATGTCAGAAGAGCATTTCAGGTGTGTTAGGGAAATCATTGCAGCGAAGCTGCTTCACTCTAATGTTCTTGAAATACCTCTTTCTTCAGAATTATTTGCTTTGTAGAAGTTTCACTTTTATCCAGGGTTTGAGTCCTAGACATTTCTTTCCCTTATATTCTTCTTTTTTTTTTTTTTGGTGGTTTATCTCTAAGACATTAAATAAACAAAGTTTCTTTCATTAGGCTTCCTTTTGTTTCCACAAGGGTGAAGGAATTCATCGAAGCAAAGGTCAGATGAGACAGGTCTCTATCTGATTTTTAAAACAAATAGTCTTTCTAGGAGAGAGGATAAGGTTTCCTACTAAAGCATGATTTTCAGAATGTGTTGGGCATCTGCAGCTCCCCCTAACTTCAGAGGAATAGGTGCATGCTAGGCATCTCTGAAAAATTAGCACAGTGCCCTTCCATTGCACTTCTCCAGACTGTGCCAAACACAACAGGAACCCAATGGAAACAAAGGGATTTATCCTGAAACAGGTGCACGTATGGATTCAGGGGTTAAAAAAGGGAATGTCTGTGTTAGCATAACGTGCTTGCCCACTTGATATTTCATCTAATCCTGTGTTAACTGTTCCTTCCATATGACCAACTTGCTCACTATGGCTTATTTGGCAAAACTACAGTAGGTGATATGAAATGGAGACAGAGTGAAAAAAATGCAGGGAGGGAGTTAAAACTACATCATGTTGGTTAAAACCAAACAGCCTGTACAATGTGGGACAGAAAAATGTTGTATTATAAAGACATTTTACTTTCTGTTGACAGCTTACAAAGGAATGAGGCAGTGCTTCTGAATCTTTGTAAGAAATAATCCTAAATATGAGACATACCAGTCCTTAAGATGGAAATTTTAGGCAAAGAAAGCCTACTATAGCATGAAAAGTCAGGAGAATTTGTTGGCTTGGCATTCATGAACAGAACTGCAGAACCTACACTGAATGTCAAACAGCAAAGAAAAGAAAGAATGGTCTACACAGCTCTCAGATAGTACACCCTGCCAAAATAAGCATGGCAAGGGGGGGAGTCTTTGGAGAGACATGGCTAAAGCATCTGTTTTATTTTAATAGTCATTACCTTGACATGCAAGGCATAAAGGCTTTCATAATACTGTCCTTAGCATTATTAGTCATGTGATATGTTATCTGATTAAAATCACTCCACTACTAGTAGGACTGTGTAGAAAATAATCCTTTCTTCTGGGGTGTTTGTAAGACTCAGTATGTTTGAAAGTCAAGAGACTCTCATAAAAAGCATCAGTGTGAGAATGTATTGCACATCTTTAGCTAACACAGTCATGAGACCCACGTATTTCCTTCATATTTCATTGTGTGGAGACATAAAGATAGCAAGTTTTTAGAGGCACTAGGCTGGATATGAAAGAGCAATTAAGAAAAAGGAAAATCTGGTGTGATGACTTGCCATACCTTGTCTGAACTTGCCTTGGCCTGTTTTGCGTGTTTTTCCTCCTTGTTAAACTGTAACATCTTTCTAATGACCAGATGTCTATTTCCAATTTGTTTAACTTGTGCTTAACTTTGAATAATATTATGTGATGTAACTGTAATTTTTCTATAGGTAGTTTTAACAAGTAGTTTTTCTTTTCAGAACGAAATATGTGGCTCCAGAATAATGATTCAGTGTTAGAGCAATACAAGTGTGGTGTGATGGCAGTGAGAACCTAGGATGCAGTGTGGAGGAGTACAGAGCGGTAAAAGACAGGGCACAGAATGACACTGGAGACCCCTGGGGTACAAAAACTCCACAAAGGTCAGTTAAAGAAATGCAAACATGGGAGCTAAGAAAAACTGGTTTAGGGGTAGCAAAGAGAATAAAGAATAAGGATCTGAGGTAAGTAAAATATACCATATTTACTAAACTCAGGTGCAATGTGAAGAAAGATCAAGGTATGAAAATGTGTAATCTATAAAAATGTATAAAAATATCCCCACCTGAAGCCTAGGGGAAGGTGAAAAACCATTAGCAACAAACTGGTCCAAGCAAAGGGAGAATCCCATCATCAACATCACTCTCCTCAGGGATGCTATTGACTCACTGTAGCTGTCTTGTTCTCTCTCAGGAAGATTGACTCTGTTGGCCTTAGGATAGAGAGCTGCAGTGGAAAACAGCATACCCAGAGAAAAAGTGTAGAAAATAGGAAGTTTTATGTAACAATTTGTAATGGTATTATTAATGACATTTGATTTCTATTAACTAGAGTATTTGGACTAGAAGAATGTTGAATATTTGAAGAATTTGGTGAATGTTAATATCATTTTAACTGCACTAATAATAACTTTTTTTGTATTTTAGCTAGGTTTTAGTAGGGCTAACGATAAATTCTTGGCTAACATGTATGGTGTTCTCCCCTTCTTATGCATAAGCAGAGTTAGAAGTTACAAATAAAAAATTAGATAATGGTGACTTAAATCTACTGTACAACATCCGATCTGTGGAAACTCTGTATATCTGCTTTTAGCCAAAGCAACTGCAGGTCAACTTGATTTGCAGTGAATATGAATTATACTCCATGGTGCAATTTGCTTTTGCAGATCATGGCCAGTGCATGAAGAACAAACAAACAATTCTACAGCTCATCTGATGTCTGATAACTTGGTGAATCACAGTAGCTGGAGGATTAGGTATCAAAATAATAAAATTCTAGACCAAATCATAACAAAAGAAAGATAAGAAAATGTATCCAATGTACCTAAATCTGTTCTAAAAAGCATTTACAGTTGATCCAATGGAATGTTGGTATGACTTGTAGTGTAATTTAATTTTTAGACAATAAAATTCCAATTTAAGAACTATACAAGAGTGTCTAGAGAAAGTTTTGATTAAAATAATGTAATTAGCGGTATACAGTGTATTGACAGCTGAAAAAATTTAATTCCAAATAAACTTGCACAGAAATTGACACTGAGACAATAAAAGGCATGAATTATGAGTCATAAAATTATTGTTGTGCACTTATGTTTATAAATTCAGTCTTAGTCTGTCCTAACTAACAGTGTTAAGACAGAACTGTAATAAAGGCTTTCCTGAATTGCAGCAAGAATTTGAAACAATAACATATTTTCCCTCCAAAATGAATATGTATTTTGAAACCAAATTTTTTTCCAGAAAGCTTCCTCAGCAAAATGACTAAAACTGACGGTCCTCACCAGGAATGGGTTATATGATCTAATGCACATGTTAAACCTCAGAACAAAAGTCATTTTGCAAAGAGAAATACCCACAATCACCTTAAATAGTGCAGCCCATTGCCACAGAAGTCAATTTCTACACTGAAGTGCAAGAATCAAGTGGCTTAATTGCTCATTTGTCTGTAGGCCTCTGGGATAGAGAATGTTAGTTTATTTAATGCATAAATACTCCAGAGTAATTTCCCCCATATTTATTTTCCACTGGTGCATCAATCATATTCATTTGGCAGGGTTCTGGAAAGCGTAATCTTTTGGACTGACCGTAAAAAATGAAATATGCCAACCTTTTCAGAAGGTGATGGGAAAAAAGAAATCCCTACACAACTAAATGCAAGTACCATGTTATACATATTTCCATGTGCATATTTCCCTAAAGAGGCAGAACTTACTCAGTAATTCCCTACTATTCCCTTTCAACTTCCAGAAAGATGGAGAGGGAGTAAAGCAGAATCTTAGACTCCAGATCACTGTACACATGTCCAGCATTATATAGCAAGGATAAATAAAAAGTTGAATTATTTCTGTGGCCAAAATCAATCAGGATAACCTAGTCTAAAACAAAAGCAGAAATTTTCCCCTACAAGAGATAGTAAGAGAGAAAGGGATAAAATAAATTGACAAAATAAATCTGAATCTTTGTCTATGGAGTCTGAATCCTTCTGCTACTAAAAAAAATAAATTCCCATTCTCAGTCAGGTCTTTGTATTCAGTCTTCACTGTAAATCTTCCAGTGATGTCTTCTGACATTAGGTGGAGGCTGTAGGTGTCCCTTGCCTAGCTTATAAATGTGCCAAGAAAGCAGTCTGAAGAAAGGAGGAATGGGAATGAAGAACAGGAGTGTGCTGGAGGGTAAAAAAAAGGAAAACTACCCTACTGAATCTTTGGGCTTCTTTAATCATATATGATGCTGAACTATGTACATGACTTCTACATTTTCAGTCTGTAGAAATAAAGAGGTCCTTTTACTACTCTTCTCTGTTACTGTATCTATAAATCTGATCATATAGAATAGACATTGTTATGGAAAGGGTTACAAGTTTAAGGGTGAAAGTGTCTGAAGCCTACCTGCTTAAGGACTTCAGATCTGGCTAATAAATCTGGAATAGTGACAGAAGGCTGTGTAGCTGCCCTCTTGACTCAGCCACATGAACTCAAATAAAAAATAACCCTTATATTTTAATAATCCTCTTTGTTTGGGGTTGGATTTTTAAAAATGTTTGTTTGTGGTGTTGTCAAATGGAGCAAGTTCAGTGACTTCTGTTTCCTTGAGGCACCATAGAGAGCCAGTAAAGTTCTTGCTGATTGAGTAGCTCATTTCTAAATATTAAATAATTTCTAAGGCATGCATTATGTTCATTCTGAAAATGTCTAAATCACTGTTGAATGTCTTGTATCTGGCCTGCACAAAAAATCATCAGTATCCATACATTAATGAACCTCAAGCTTTGTCTTCCCATATGATATTCCCATTCTCAAAATAACATAACTGCCAATAAGAACAATTTAGACTGGGAGAAAATGACAGTTGTCATTTTGTGATTTATCATGAATTTAAAAATGTTTAGGTTATATGAATGCCACCTTGTGTAAAACTTTTAAGTTTGAGCTAACCACTTTATATTTTTAACATCAATAGAAAGAAAAAGGTCCCTCCAGAAGGTGATTCACCAGCTTATTTTAGACACTTATCCCAGGCTGAGGTCAATCAACCTCTGAAGGTGCCCATGCACATTTCTGCATAGCATCCCAGCTTCTAAAGCCAAGTGAATGCATGAAAAAAATCTCAGTTCAGGTTTTCATTTAACTTCCTATCCCCTGATAATTCAAAGAAAAGCTAAAGAATAAAACCAATAATGGCTTAGGAATTTTTAAAGATTTTTTTAAACAACTGTATATTATTTTGGGGACGGTTGCCTGGTTTTCAGTTGATTTCATCATTGGGATGGCTAGAAAGAAGCTGACTGGTGAGTTCTTTATTTTAGCTGTACTATACCAGCCTTGTCAGGGCTCCATGGCATCCGGGACAGTGAGCTCTCCTTAGCACTAAGAATCGTATTCCTCAGGAAAGTTGATTTTATTTTTTCAAGTTAAGAGCTTACTGTTAATTATAGTATTATGAATTTTACATACACCAGAGAAAGAATCATGTTGCTTGCCATTAAATTTCTGTTAGTTATTGGTAGAGAAAAGAATACATAATTTCTTTTTCAAAAGTTGATCATTTTTCTAGATGTTAATAAAAAAGACTCATAATCATCATGAGCAATGATAGAATTACTAATATTTTCTATTAAATCCAGAATCATGGCATTTATTAACTAGAGAAAATGTAATTTATGACTGTTAGAAATTAAAAAAGCAACCAAGCTAACAAGTGTTACGAATGTTAAAAAATATTTGCAAGACTTATTGATGGACAGCAAAAAGTCCAGAATTTTCAAATGCTATATTTATAGTCCATTTTAAAGTATTCCTAAATTTAGTTGTTATCTTCTTTGATAAACATGTGTCTATGTGTATGTTATCTTTACTGTACATTAAGGACTGACCACTCAAGGATACTGACCTTGATGCAACAAAGTATATAACTATGTGAATAATTTGATTGGATAACAGCATTTGGCAAACTGAAGTCAGGACCTAAGACAATCAGGTTGTATAAAAAAGAATAATAATAAGAAAAAAAGTAGGTAAGATTTTCAAGCAAAAGCCTCATGAAAGTTGATTATTGATTTTTTAATTTAACTTATACTTGGCTTACCCTAAGTAAATTACTTCTAAAAACTTTTTTTTTTTCTTCTTGTGTATTAGGTCTAAGTACATAAAGCTTTCAAACAGCTTCCAAATGACCATGTGTCTGTAATATTATTATACCACTATTTGCCTAACATATTTCAGGCAGTTTTCTTTTCTGAAACTTAGATGTCTTTTATTTTGAAGATTTAATGCTGTTTCTTTACTGGAGGAGTTCATAAAACTTGTCATGGGTAATAGACAGCTTCTGTTCAGATGGTAGCACTAAAGTGTTCTGAAATCTTTTGGGATATGTTCTTCTTCTTTTTAACTTTTTGCTCTCATATGGACTAAGGAATCCATTGGACCTGCAATATAAGCATATTATCCTTCCAGACCAACTAAACCAAGATCTATACTCTGTGGACAAATAATTGCCAGAAAACTGGACAAATTCAGTGTTGGTTAGACCTAGGTTTTATTTTTTATGTTTGAATAGCTTCTAGATTTCTACAGGCTGTGGATTTGCAGCACCTCGATTACACAATTAGCTGAGGCCTTGCACTGTAAACAAAAAGTATATGTAGCATGCCCAGATCCTCAGCAGTAACAGAGGTCGCTAGCAGTGAGCAAGGCATGTCCTTGGCCAGAAAAGCAGTGTTGCTGCACCTGCACTGAGCAGTCTTTGAAACCAGGGTTAATTGACATGTTAGCGTGATGATGCACTAAGTAGTTGAAGATGATATTGCAGCAAAGCCAGTCACATATGCAACTAATTTCCAAACAAAGGAAACCTTTAATAAGAAAGCAGAGAGTGTGTCATTACTTGTGTGGTAAGAATCCTTTTAATTATGCCACAGTAAAGTACTTCCTCTCTGCTATATGCAGTAGACTCGTAGTCAACAGATTTGTTGCCTAGTGTATTAAAACCAGATTAGGAAAGGTTACCATTGCACGCTCATATTGTTCTGATAATAAGTAATAGGGGTTAATTTGACCTGCTTGTTCATCAAGTGCTACCGGAATATATGTGTGTGTGTGAGAAAGAGGGAAAACAAGAAATAATCAGGACAAATTTCATGCAGAGTCCCTGATTTGGCAGTGTGTGTGTATTGTCTGAACACAGAAGAGTTACTGAACTGAAGGAGACTTTGCATTTGGGACTGGAACACTGGGGTCAGATTTCAACAGATTTCCAGGTGCCTACAGATGTTCAGAAGTGTTTCTAGAATTCCTGAAGCAGGGTAAGACTACTTTGACTTTGGGAATGCGACCCTCTGAGTTTATCTGCAACTTTGGGTGCTTAAATTCTTTAGGAATCTCGTGGGTGTTTAAGCAGCTTTATCAACTGAGACCCAGGTGGCTGCCTTTCACAAAGCTCCCCTTAGCCCGTCCCGCTTCTCTGTCCTGTTCTGCCCAACCACTTCAGCTTCCAGCTTTCTCAGAGCAGGCAATCCTCGTCCAGTGCTTTTTCTCAGTTCAAAGGGGGCCCATCTCTCTTTCCAGTTCTACCACACAGTTTTAAAATCATCCTCTTCGCTCTGTATTGCCTTAAAATATGGGAGGGTGGGATCACAAAAATGACATAGTTAAGGCTACAACTTGAAGAAAGAGAAATATCATTCTTAGTAAGAAAAACATACACACTTCCTCCAGACTGTCTTCCTTACTAAAGTTATTCAAATTTCCTAAACGGTAAGGTGATGATTTTCAAATAGTAGTCCACAAACTTTCACATTCCATGGAATATTTTTGCAGGGAAGTATGTAAAGAATAGCCTTTTCTGATGAATGTTAAACCATACTCTTCAGTAATGTTGGAAACAACTGTTGCTAGGCTTATATTTATTATCCATGCTTTTGCAGTTTTACTAGAAAATATTTATGGTGTCTACAGATTAAAAGAAAAGCATGAAAATCATTACAATAATGTATGTATTTTTCAGAAGTGATTATGATTAGTGAGCTTGATGTGTCCTGTGGCATCATCTTCTTAAATCATTAGCCTACTGGCTCAGGGCTAAGGCCCCACGTAAAAGGGTTCCACAAGTGCACAGAAAATCTGGTGCCAAAAGGAATGGTTTGCTGTGTATGCACTACGTAACTGAAGTGTGAGTTTGCAAAGCAATACATGTACAGTGCATGTCAAATAAAGTGAAAATAGACTCTACATTGATCAGCAGAGCCCTCTTAGCTTGTTCTGTTAGGTCTTAGTTATAAATACACTTAACAGTATGCACTCACAACCTATTTGCAGAGCCTTCCAAATAAGATCTTGGCTGTTTTTTCTGTTTTTTAAATTGCAAGGAGAAAATGAGAGAAGACTTGATATCTTACTATGATGTAGCTGTGCTCTGTAGACTTTTCTCTAAGGTTGCATAAAATTTCACCAATACAAACACTAGATGTTTCTGGGTGTGATGGGTTGACCCTGGCTGGTTCCCAGGTGCCCACCAAAGCCGTTCTATCACTCCCCCTCCTCAGCTGGACAGGGGAGAGAAAATATAACAAAGAGCTTGTGGGTCGAGATAAGGACAGGAGAGAGATCACTCACCACTTACCGTCACAGGCAAAACAGACTCAACTTGGGGAAAATTAACTCACTTTATTACAAATCAACCAGAGCAGAGTAATGAGAAATAAAACCAAATCTCAGAACACCTTCCCTCCACCCCTCCCTTCTTCCCGGGCACAACTTCACTCCCGGCTTCTCTACCAACCCCCCCAGCGGCACAGGGGGACGGGGATGGGGTTTACGGTCAGTTCACCACACGTTATTTTCTGCCGCTTCATCCTCCTCAGGGGGAGGACTCATCACACTCTTCCCCTGCTCCAGCGTGGGGTCCCACCCACGGGAGACAGTCCTCCACGAAATTCTCCGACATGGGCCCTTCCCACGGGCTGCAGTTCTTCACGAACTGCTCCAGCATGGGTCCTTTCCACGGTGTGCAGTCCTTCAGGAGCACACTGCTCCAGCGTGGGTCCCCCGCGGGGTCACAAGTCCTGCCAGAAAACCTGCTCCGTGGGCTCCTCTCTCCACAGATCCGCAGGTCCTGCCAGGAGCCTGCTCCAGCACGGGCTTCCCACAGGGTCACAGCCTCCTTCGGGAACCCACCTGCTCCAGCGTGGGGTCCTCCCCGGGCTGCAGGTGGAGATCTGCTCCACCGTGGACCTCCCTGTGCTGCAGGGGGACAGCCTGCCTCACCATGGGCTTCCCCACGGGCTGCAGGGGAATCTCTGCTCCGGCGCCTGGAGCATCTCCTCCCCCTCCTTCTGCACTGACCTTGGTGTCCGCAGGGTTGTTTCTCTTACATGTTCTCACTCCTCTCTCCGGCTGCCGAATACTGCTTGTCCCAACTTTTTCCTTCTAAAAAATGTTATCACAGAGGTGTTACCACTATCGCTGATTGGCGCAGCCTTGGCCGGCAGCAGGTCCATCTTAGAGCTGGCTGGTATTGGCTCTCTCTCGAACACAGGGGAAGCTTCCAGCAACTTCTTACAAAAGCCACCCCTGTAACACCCCCCCCCCCCCCCCACCTCACCCCCCCCGCTACCAAACCCTTGCCACACAAAGCCAATACACTGGGTAAAATGGCCAGAGTATGCACAGGACTGAGGGACCTGCTATGGACCTATTCATTCCTCAGATGCAGGCAAAGTGACAGTAGGGGTCAGGAATCAGGAGACCAATGGATGTCTAACCAATATTAGGTCTCACAACTTTTCTAACAACCATTGCAGTAAGCTTGAGACTGAGAACTTGAGAGTGAAAGACACCTGAAGGTCTCTTTATTATAGAACTGTGAGCTGGCACAGAATGTTTTCACCCATAAACTTGCTGAAAAAAGTAATACATTCCTGCCTGTTGTACTGGTTTTGGCTGGAATAGTTAATTTTCTTCATAGTAGCTAGTATGAGGCTATGTTTTGGATTTGTGCTGAAAACAGTGTTGATAAGACATGGTTGTTTTTGTTATTGCTGAGCAGTGCTTACACAGCTTCAAGGCCTTTTCTGCTTCTCACCCCACCCCACCAGGGAGGAGGCTGGGGGGGCACAAGGAGTTGGGAGGGGACACAGCTGGGACAGCTGACCCCAACTGACCAAAGGGATATCCCAGACCATATGGTGTCATGCTCAGCACATAAAGCTGGGGGAAGAAGAAGGAAGGGGGCATGTTCAGAGTGATGGCGTTTGTCTTCCCAAGTCATCGTTACGGGTGATGGAGCCCTGCTTTCCTGGAGATGGCTGAACACCTGCCTGCCCATGGGAAGCAGTGAATGAATTCCTTGTTTTGCTTTGCTTGCACGTGCGGCTTTTGCTTTCCCTATTAAACTGTCTTTATCTAAACCTATGAGTTTTCTAACTTTTATTCTTCTGATTCTCTCTCCATCCCACTGGGGGAGAGTGAGCGAGCGGCTGTGTGGGGCTTAGTTGCTGCCTGGGATTAAACCATGACACATGTTAAGAACCAGATCTGTCTGTAAACAGGACATTCTCAGAAAAGAAATCACAGATGCCCTAGAATGCCCTGGGTTATTCATAGGATATCCTCATAGCATGCGAGTTTTGAGAAATTGTCCCTCTAAAGTAGTTTGTTGGCTCTATCCATTGTAATAGAAAACCTTTCATCATACATTATGTGATAAAAATGTACATAAGTTTGAGATTCAAAATTTCAAACTTGTGTTTCAGATAATCCTCTTTCAAATATCAACCTTTTGTTAATCTGTTCAGTTTATTTTCAGCTACATTTTCCATGTGATCTTGTGTTTCTTTGGATGATACTGAGAAGAGAAAAACAGTAGCTGAGGGAAAGGACAACATATGTCATTCGTATATTTTTTTTCCACTTAACCTTTCAAACATGAAATAAAAAGATCGTCATAGGTCAACATTAATGCTGGCAAGAGTATTCCTTTTACTAAAAATGGTGAAATGAGGATGCTTGTTTCATGAGACTGGAGCTGCTAGCTGATCTTTTTTCCAATTGTGCTATTATCTGCAGTGCCATTTCTGAAGGTTTTAGTCCTTTTATTTGGAATTTCTTTTAAACAAATCAGGACATTGGAAATATTTCACTCTAGGATACCTTATTTTTTTTCATTACTAACAAAAAAAAAAAAAGAAGAGAAAAGAAAAGAAAAAGTTTTCTAGTATCCTTGGCAGCTGTGAAGAAAACTGGAATATTTCCCTCAGTACTCCTTTTCTGTGCTTGTGGTGAGCAGTTAGTAAGCCGTGTGGTTAGAGCAGGAACGGATGGAAACTAGAAGAGAAAGAACTCGGGCATAGGAAAGCAGACATCGGCGCGTTGGTGGTATAGTGGTGAGCATAGCTGCCTTCCAAGCAGTTGACCCGGGTTCGATTCCCGGCCAACGCAGTTACGTTTTTGACACCTTTCTGAGAGGAGCGGCTGGCACGCCAGCGCGTGGTGCTGCCACCCAGAGGGACCTCGACAGGCTGGAGAAATGGGTCACCGGGAGCTCCGTGAGGTTTCACAAGAAGTGCCAACTCCTGCACCTGGGGAGGAACAGCGTGGGGAGGTGCGGGGGGCCACCCAGCTGGAGAGCAGATGGGCAGAAAAGGAGCTGGGGGCCCTGCTGGGTTGAAGAGGAGGCAACAATGTGCCTGTGCAGCACAGGCGGCTGCCTGAGACAAAGTATTGCCAGTAGGCCGAAGGACGAGATTTTTCCCCTCTACCCAGCACGAGTGAGGCCACACCTGGAGCGGTGACTGTGTCCAGTTCTGGACTCCCAAGTACTGGAGATAGTCCAGTGAAGGGCCACACGGGTGGTTAAAGTGCTGGAGTGTTTCTGCTATGAGGAAAGACAGAGCTGTTCAGCCTGGAGAAGAGAAGGCTTGGGGGGGGGGGAATCTTATTAGTGTATATAAATAGCTGAAGGGAGGGTGCAAAGAGGATGGAGCCGGGCTCTTTTCAGTGGTGCCCAGTGGCAGGACCAGATGCAATGGGCACAAACTGAAACACGGAGGGTTCTCGCTGAACATCAGGAAACACTTTTTTACTGTGAGGGTGACCGAGCACTGGCACAGGTTGCCCAGGGAGGTTGTGGAGTCTCCATCTGCAGAGATATTCAAAAGCCATCTGGACACAGTCCTGGACAACTGGCTGTAGGTGTCCCTGCTTGAGCAGGGGGTTGGACCTGATGGTCTCCAGAGGTCCCTTCCAACCTCAACTATTCTGTGATTCTATTATTCTGTGCATCAAGCCGAGGCAAGAACTGAGGGCAGAGGACCAATACAAGATGTTAGTGATTTCTCTAGGAGTGGGCATAGCACCAGGAGCTGGGCTGAGAGACAAGGCAGCCAAAGGAAGAAGTGTTACTCCAGCAGAGCTAGAGGAATGCATACAAGCTATGGTTCACTACAGAGCCAGTAGCTAGTGCCTTCAGGAGCCATCAGATACATCAAAGTCTAGGGTTAAGTACCTCCCAGGAAGCCCCACTGACTGAGTGCCCCTCCAGGTCTCTGAGAGTGCCAACCAGTCTTGGTGATGCAATTAATCAATGTCAATCCCATGGCTCAGAATCCTGTTGTACTTGAAACCTGACTCTTGACAACTCTTTCTGAGAAAATGTTCTATCCCAAAGTAATTTTGAAAATAATTTCTATTTTATTTCTAAAACCTGTTTATATGACAACTGCAGGCAGGAGCTACTCACATGACAGGCTGCAGTGTATGAAAGAATATTCGATTACACTGAATGTTGCTTCTTTTTTTTCAGTCTCTTTCTTTTCTTTTTTTACTCAAGAGGGAGAAAATGCACTTATAGGTTTATAACAATCAAAAGAAGGAAAGGGCTAAAGGAGCTAGGCTAGCCCAGGGAGAAGTTCTAGCCATTTGCACTTCATAGCTGACTAAGAATGGGTAATGACTAGAGTTCCTCGGAGGAGTGGAGAAAGGGAGATACAGGCTGTGAAAATGTAGTTAAAATAAACTGGATAGATTTACGAAAGGCTGATATTTGAAAGAGGATCAAATCCTCTGTCCTTCTGGAAGAAAAGAGGTTCTGGAAGCAGTAGGTGGGAGATATGCCAGCAGGAGGCAATGGATTGAAAATCAGACCGGAGTTGTACCTGCACAGATTCTCTTTGCAACTCGTAGGTTCCTAAACCTAAGCTGATGGGTCAAAATGATTAGCTGTTCTACTTAAGTCAGATTAGACTGCTGTTGGAAAAAAATATTTAGTTGTTAATTTTCTTTGTCTGCTGAAGCCTGGATCCCACTGAGGGAAAATCCTCACATGAAAGCCTGGAAAATGCTCCAAAAAGGGGTGCTGAGACATCTAGACCCAGAGGAACAAAAGGTGTGCTCCACTTCAGAGCGAGGCCAGTGGCTGGTTGGAGCAAGCAAGGCATCACACTCCATAGTACATGGGCTACTCGAGGTCCATTCATAGCCACTCCTATCAACTTCAGACTTTAGGCTGAGCTTTCAGACGAGGAGTGAAGAGGAAGACAACAACAATATGAAAGTGCAAGAGGGATTTAGTCTCAGTGTCCTACATGCCCAATCCAGAGAGAAAATTTTCTGTTATTTCAGCTGCAAATTATAAGGCAACACTATCTGTTTACTTCTCTTTGTAGCAGTTGTTCTCACAGATATATCTGTGCTTTCCAGATGTGCTCCTTACAGATTCTTATAGCTGTGGTCTTCTGCAGTAAACAGAAACAGCAACCCAGGTATTTTCTCATGGCTCAAAAGCAGTAACTTTGCTGAAAACCTCTAAGCTATGAGATGCTTCTGGATCCTTTACTTTTTTTACTGCACAGGAAGGCAATGTTGCCTTTTGTTGTTTGGTTTTGTTTTGACACTTCAGTTAGAATTGTGCAAAGTCATGAGACGTGTAACTGTTCCTGTAGTGTGCGTAATGATAGCAGCCTATGCTAGAAATAATCAAATAGTAGCATCTCACAGTCTATTAGGAATGAGCTGTAATGTAACTTTGCAATCAGCTACCAAGAAAGGTGCCTTCATCATTCCAGTAGCAGAGTAAAAGCCACATTCAGATGCTACTTCATTATTTCTCTTTGATTTCTTCCTTCTTTTGGGAACAGGAAAAGAACGTATCTATTGCTAGTAAGGATGGCTTAGAAAGAGAAGGGAGAACTTTCCAGTAATATGTCCTTCCTGTTCACTTACTCATTGCAGGAGCAAAATGTCTAAAATGTCAAAAATAAATTGTCTACAAAACTTCTGCAGCATCCCTCTTCAAAAAGAACAGTCTTTGAGCTTTCCATCCACAATAGTCCAAGCAAGATAGTTCATTATTTTAATATCAATATTGAAACTTTTTTTAAAAAATAAATTGTTTAAACAGTTAGCATTCTAACTGATATAATTCTGCTGCTTCCTTCAGCTTCCTACTCTGTTTCTGTGCATTCACATTTTGGCTTTTGCCTTACAATTAATTTATATAATTTGGAAGTATAAAACAGACACATTTGTTCAGTGTTTGAAACATGCTTAGTGAAAGTAACTGCAAAAATACTGAGGGTTTTGCATTTGTGCATTCTTGGTGCTTATAGGAGAAGGGAGGAAAGAAGGAAGGAAGGAAAAAGAGGGAAAGAAGAGAAAGAAGGAATGACAGAAAGGGAGAGAAAGGAGGAACACATATATACACCCACAGACATACACCCGCATGCCGTTCTGAGTGCATGATTTGACTTACATAGCAAGAACATTCTGCCTGATAAATGCATAATAAACCAGTATTTTTTTTCCATTTCTTCTCTGCACCTCCTTAAAAAAAGACTCAGGGAATTTTTATACTCTAGCATATTTTTGGGCTATCCAGAAGGAAAAATATACTTCCAAGGATCTTACAAAAATTCTGTTAACACACATCTTGGCCTGAGATTTCTTTGAACATCAAAGTAAGCTACAAGTTAATTCACTTGCATCCAGCTGCATTTGGTGGTATGCTCATCATACTGAGGAGACCCTTTTTTTGTTTCCATCTTTCACTGCTTATGTCAAACAGTTTACAGAGAGGCAATATAAATTTGGACAGAGCGCTAGGAATGCCATCAATGAGTTTGGGAGTTTACATTGTGTTTGTGTGAGGTCACCGGGTGTTGTCTTCAATGATCTATGGCCTAGCGAATGCTTTTAAAGCCAGAGGCTACCCTCAGTGCCTTTAGTTACTCCATGTTAGGTTATGTTTTATTAGGAGGGCTCAGGCAATTCTTCTCTTGCATTTTTATGTAATGGATTTGTGAGTGTTCAGTGGGTTTTGTGGCATTTTCCCGTACTAATAACAAGAAGTCAGGTGACCAGTAAGATAGATGATATTTAACCTAGCGGTGACAGATGTAGCAGAGGTGAAAGGGTTATATCTATTAATAAACAAAGTCTGAAAGCCTTTTAACACCATCTTTCACATCACGCTTATCTGACCTTTTGCACAAGATGACTTCCACAGACTTACTACAATGGGAGAGGAAAAAAAAAAAGCCAACAACTTGTGTTTTTTTCTCTTTTTAAAAAAATTAAAATTAATCATTAAGAGTTTTATGTTGTCTTTCTAAATGAATGAATGAAGTGCTGGTGGTACTGCAGTGAGGATTTCACTTGGATGAAAAAATGTGGTAGATTTATTTTGGTCCCAGAGGGTGCTGACATTTTAACCCACTTATCTCTGATTTATTCAGTCCTTGACAGTCCCAAAAAAGTGATGCATTTTGCCTGAAGGCTCTGTAGGTGAGGCAAGTTGACATATGCTTTTTCTTTCTGTTAAGGGGGTGATCTCCTCTGCAGTCCAGTGGATGAAGCAGGGGAAAATGGAAAAGGGAAATGAAAATGTTCATGATAAGGATTTTTCTTCTTTTTTCAAGTTCCTTGGGTTTGTTTTATAAAAAAACCCTTAGAAATTCTCTCATATAAGCTCAGCCTTTAAAGGTCAATGTCTAGCTGATCAATAACAGTAAACAACAGGTTCTTAAAAAAAGATTTTTGTAGCATGGTAAAGGTAAAAGTAACCTGGGATATTTTTGAGTAATTAGTTATTTTACCTTTCTATGCTAATAAAAATACTCAGAGCCTATATAGACATGACTCTATCTTGCTTAAGACTAGATGGAAGCATATTTTATATTTACACACTTAGATGAATTCCAACACATTTGATAGCATATGGGCCAGATCCCAGGGCCTGAGGTTTAGTTTTGTGCTGCACCACAAACAGATCCTGGTTTAAATCTTAGTGTCATGAACATCAGAGAATTACCATAAAAAAAGTCTGATCCTGTATTTCTGGGCTGTCTCTGAAGATGGAAGTAGAAGAATCCAAGGGAAAGGAAAATGAGTAGGATATGCTTATGGGGTACTTGTAGAGAAATGTCTTGCTTCAATAATTCTGGGAGAAAAGACAGGGTCCCACCATCTCAGCGGGGAATGCACACAGGAGTTTGCTTTTCTGTATCTTGAAGAGAAGAACCTTGTGTTTCTAGCTAGCATATACTGCTTGTTGTTTTATTGCTACCATCTTGTATTAGCCATTGTAATAAGTCTTATGCTCTTAAAAATATGTTTATATATATTCTTATTTCTGCAAAACTTCAGGATGCAGCTTACCTAAACTGGGACCTAACTGAGGAAACGTACACCCCCGGGACCACAGAGCTTCTCCAGGGCATGAAGCATCGGCTGCCTCAGTAACCGATCTCGCCTTTGGACTCTGGCTTGCTGGGGAGAGGTGTTTTCTTGCCAGTTCAATGTCAAGATGTGCAGAATAAGAAATGCAGAATCAGGAAGGTAATTTCTTTTACAAATGGCCATGTGCACAAGACGGGGGTTAAATCTCCTCCCTTTTTACCTCTACAGTAGTTCATTTTTGACTGCAAATCAGTTGCATTTTTTTTCAGAAATGAAATGAACTTAATCAGACTTCTGCTGTTTCCTTGTCTCATCTATAGTTCAGGGGGTGAAAAACAAGTGAAAACTTAGAGACTTTTTTTCATTTATTTCCCTGCTTCTTGTAGACGTTTACAATACTACAATGGTAATTTGAGCATAAGGCCATCTAGAGGAAGGAAAAAGTAATTAATGTTTTTTTCTACATGTTACCTTAGGGACTGCATTTTCCTAGGCATGCAAAGTTAAAAGCTGGCTTAGCTGGGCATAATGGGTCACGAACTGCCTGACAGAAACAATCAGTAGCACAAAGAAAGCAGAAATCCTGAGCAGGCTTCCACTTCGTACTCCTGTCTCTGCATTTACGTACTTCTTTTTCATCTGAGGTTGTCAACTACTTCAGAGCTATTAAAGTTAATGGCGTAATCCAGTTTCCAACAGCACAAGGGCAAAATTGGCTGTTGATGGACCACATCCATGTAGATGCCTAGGGCCTCATCCAAGTCTCCTTCAAGTCAAATGACACACAACCACTGCATCCAACGGAAATTGGCTGACACCTTTAGCTGCAAGCACAACCAGAACAGGAGATTCCATTCTCTCTGTTCTGTATGCTCAGCAAGCCCAGGTATGGATCTCTATTTGGGAGACACTTTAACATATTATTCAATTAGTAACTATTTTTCACTCCATCCCAGAAAGTAATGTTTTATTCTTTCTTGATAATTAAACAGACTAGCGTGTCTAGATGGTTTCTCAAGAGAACTAAATCCCTCTCACATTTTTTTCTCTATGTTTCTGTCTGATGCTTCACAGCAGTTCAAGTATAATAACTAGCCTTAGTAACTCTTTCCTGACTCATATTGAATCTTCAAACAATTAAGAAAATGAAACCTGAAATAAGGATTTATGTTCCCTGGATGGCATATGATCATTTTTTAGAGGAAAAAAAAAAAACCAAACAAACCCACAGTGTGGTTAACCTTTTCTTATGAAATATTCCCAGTCACACCACTGCTTTGTTGCATATATTTCTCTGACACTCCAGAGATTGTCCCAGAGCAAACATAGCATTAATCATTAGATTCTTTACTCATTCTCTGGTCAGTTCATTGGAACTGAGATTTTTCTGTACTCAGATAGGAAAAACTAAAAGCATAAATAATGCCACTGTTAAATCATTCTTGTTTCTCTTTGTGCATTCTTGGTAATTCTAGAAAAACTTTAAGATGGTGATCCTTCATAGATGCCATTGAGAAGGCAGGTATCTTAAGAGCAGCAAGTTCTGTCATCTGCAATTTCTTTCTTCCAGGTTCTGAACTTAAAGTGTCTGTGTCATATTTAAAGGAAGTTTCTATAACTTCCTTATATTAACATAGAATTTCATATTTTTACAGTTTCACTTTAAGACAAACTGTTGATGACAAACACTTGTACTGTGCAGGTCTTAATGGACACTGAGATCTCTTCTCTTTGGAGACTCATGAATAGGAAAAAAAAAAAGCAGCTTCCTTAAAAGAAAATATGTTTAATAATAAGTAAAAAAGCATGTTGGCTTAGGTGCTTCTACAGCCCCTATTACCGTAATGTTAGAGCAATTCAAAGTCTTTAGCGTATTCTGTGAAGTAGTGAAGAACTGTCATTCCCAATTTTGCAGATGAGGGGAAAAAGGCAATGTAGCTACATGTCTCTGAGGCATAAAAAAAGCCAGCTGACTGCCTCAGGAAAATCTGAATCCAGGTTTTCTAATGGGCTGACCAGTGGACTGTTCCTCCTCTCCTGCAGTTGGAAAAGTTATTTTAAAACTGCAAATATACCTTTTGGTGCCTCAGAACAGTTTCCCCTCAGCAACTTCTCCCAGCGCCTTGTATTCTGGCGCCTCTCTCCGTTATCTTAATTTCTCCCTGCAGCTTTGTAGACACCTCCCTCTATTTCTTTCATTCTACCCAGTTCTAGCTGGAATCTGGCCCTGTGCTTCCCAGCCTGCCTTTCAGTGTTGGGAAGAGGAAAGGACAGATCATTAGTTCTCAATGGTTTTCTCAGCAGGTAATCCTAGCCAGATAAATTAGTCCATATTTAAAGCCCTAGGTCAGAGGGCTTTACTTTGTGGACAGTGGGAGGGTCTGACTTTCTGTGCAGCGAAGGCAAACCCTTAGAGAATGCCTCAGCACAGGCAATGCTTTTGCTGGCAATTAGAGCCAATTTGGTGTAAAATTATAGGTCTTGTGTCTTTGGACGAATATGCTGAAACAGTTATCTCTCCAACAATTTTGTGGTACAGACATACATTCACTACAGAGCCCTGTGAATACATGAGAGATTTTCATGGGGAAACAGGGTTAGAAACATCAAGCTCTTGGCACTCTAATTAGGTATAGATTGTTTTGCTGACTGCAGTGTTTAAAGCCTCCGGTTATCCTTCGTATATGGTAGAAATAGTAACCCATTAGGGTCACAATACTTTTGTAATGTGTGACACTCTCTAGATTCTGGTGGCTTCATACCAGAGAGGATCGCCCTGCCTGCATGGGGCAGGTCCTTTGCGTGTCACCCCAGTCTCCCACTGTGCTGCCGGAGAGGGGCTGGGATGACGGGAGGAGTGGGGGAGATCTTCCTTCTCTGTCCTCCTTTCCATCTGCTGTGGCGTGCAGCCTCGATCCAGTGTGTGCCCTCCTGAAACCCTTACTCGTGTTATATATTAGTAATACCCCCCTAGGAGACTCAGTGGTATAGCTTGATCAAAGAAGGGTAGCATGGCATTAAGCAGCCTGAAAAATCTGTCCAAAAATCTGGGTAAATACCTAGGTCAATTAGACCTCACTGAGCTCTGTGCTGCCACAGATGACTGGCTGAAGGTTTTTGGCTGGTTAATTTAAAATCGTATCACGTATGAATACACTATACTGCTGTCACAGGAGGGTAAACTGAGCCATAGTTTAACTAGAGTATTATGTGTTGTGAATCTGTCCAGATAATTCAGTTTAACCACCAGTATGGAACAACTTTTCATTCAAGTGCTTTTGTTTTACATTCTATATTAAGTTTACTTAATATAGATTACCAGATACTCCAGGGAGAATCAGCTGCCATCACTGTTTAGTTTTGTCTTTGCAGAAATCAAATTAAATAACATTATCTAAATCCTTAAAGCAAAGTGGCAGTGTCTGTTCTGGCTCCATTTTCACTTGCTCAGCACTTTTTTTTAGGAGAAGAAACATCTTCATGCTTTCTCAGGAATTCGCTAAAGATTAGTTTAGACTCACTAACAAGGGAGCCTGGTGGAAACTCCATAATGTTCCAATTTTCCACTTCTTCACCACAGATGTATTTTCTACCTATGGCAATTATATGCATCAGGATGGATCATAAAATGGTATTCACTAAATTTAATTTACATTCTTTTATATATTTCCAAGTTAACTTTTGATTTTGATGGAAAAAGACATAGCCTTAAACCCATCTAGCTCTCTTTAAAAAAGCCAAATACTTTTTTTTAAAGCAAATTTATCTTCTAACTGTGAAATATGAATAGAATCTTTGTGGAGTCAGCAATGCCAGGATTTCAGTGGTGCACTGAGCTAAATACATTATTTTTACACCTCATGAAAATGAGTTTAGTCAGGTCTCATCCTAGGCTTGAGCAAAATAACCAGACAGAGTTCTCCAGAGATATCCAGATACAGTAGCTTCAGGAAAGGATTACTGTGCCTTTAAATTAAATCAGTTTCTCCTGGGTCACATAGTTAAAGAAACCCAAGATTTCTTGGCTGATATTAAATGGAAGCTCTATCAGAAAACAATTATACTATATGGACCCCATCAACAGCATGCCCAAAGCTGGGCAAGCTCTTCCTTGGGCCTTCTGAAAACTGTTGCCTGCAGTGTATTTTTAAGATACCACAGACTTGTAATACTAATAAATGATAGTCTGGGAACTTATTTACTTTTATTCCTAGATGAAGCTTTGGGATCAGAACTGGCATTTGTTCCTTTTTTTTCCTCCATGAGCATAAGGGTGAACTTCTGTCATATTTGCTACTGTAGACAATCTTCGACAATGACAAAAAAGTAATTGTCTATATGCAAAATTAATGTTTGGAATGCATGAATGCACTTTAAGTGGTTTTCAAGTGATCAGGATGAAAGACTGATGGGCTTTTACACGTACTCTGGCAAAAAAATGAATTTGGAGATTTCAGCAGCAGCTGGAAAGTGCAGCAGTGTGTGCCCAGCCAGCTCTGGAGCCAAAAAGCAAATTTTTCTCTGCAACATAGTCTGAAAATCTTTGGTTTAGCTACCCTTACTGACCTATGCCAAATAAGTGAGTAAACTCAACCCAGCTAAGTAATGGCAGCCTTTGCATCCCAGAATGCACTGTAACCTGCCCCAATTTTGGTGAAGAAGTGGATTAACACTTTGTTCAGCAGGGGGTAGAAATAAGTGGCCTCAGTGGGCCCATGAAGGCTCTGATACCTGTGATACTTGTCTTCTGTCTATATGGACAATGTCACTTACCACATCTATTTGTTCAATATATTCTATGGGTAATAAAACATTCCCAATTAAATAATATTCAGCCAACATAAAAGCAATCTATGGCATCTGAAAGAAATTTATTTCTTAGGTAGTCAGAAAAACCACAGGGTGCAGCCAGAATGGGACCACAAATGCCTCAAGATGTTGGCTTCTGCTGTCGTGAGGCAGCAAACATTCTTTAGGTGCCTGCCTTTGCTGTAAAACTGATCTGTGCTCTTTCCAATGACAGCTAGCTGCCACCTTCCCATACTACCTGGTAAGAAAAGAAAAACAAAGTAGCTATTTCACTATATAAAGAATATGGATATCAAATTAATGTTTTTTCAATGGTGAGCTAAATTTGGGGGTTTGAAGGAAGGAACACATTTGAAAATATGACATACCTGTTTGTGTTACATCCTCAGCGGGTTTAGAACTGTGCTGGTCCACTGAATTCAGTCGAGTGGCACAGACTTTCTGAGAAATGGCACTTTAATTTTAAACCAGTAGCAAAACCTGCCTGCTCTCTAAATTTATAAATTATTGACACAGAATCAGTGAGACTGTGCAACAGCTAATTGGCCCCTCTGGTCAATTCTCAATGGTGCTGAGAAGTTCATTGGTTTCAGATAAAGGTTTTTTCCTGAGCTGTAGGCTGAAATATTCCCAGAGTTTGAACAAGTTCATGTTCTTTGTTTGCTTTTTAAATAGCACATATCAAGGCCAAGCCTTGGCAAGAAACAATGAGGTTAGGATATGTGCTTGGTAAGGAAAAATGTGAGATTTAGAATTGGCTTCAAACATGGATTTGGTCTTGAAATACTGTATCTTAAAAAGCAGAGGTGGAATTTCAACTTCTTATAACAGTTGAGGTTGTATATCTAGGAATTCATCTATGCAGTTAAGAGTGTACATCTTTAGATTTATCCAAATGTGTATTTATGTATCAGTTGTTTTATTATTTCTGTATCAATTATTAATTTCACACTGTTATGGTTCTTAAAACTTTTACATTGATCTCTCTTTTAGATTGAGCAATAAAGTTTCTTTGCCATCAAAATTTTCAGGTTTCATCTGGGGAACTTTTCAGCAAAACTAAAGGTAAATTGGCCAAATGTTTCCTCATATAAACCAACTTAAAAATAAAATTATGAACTGAGTCTTTCAAACTAAAAATGGAGAGGCTAAATTTTGCTTTCTGTTACCAGGGCAACCTATAGGCTATATATAGGTTATAGGCACCCTGATATTTTGTGTAAATCAAAGTCTGAGTTAGTTATCTAAATTCTGTATTGTATATGTGGGGAGAATTAAACACTTCTAAATGGGATCCACAAAGGCAATGCACTAAGCAGAGGTACTGGTATTAGGTACAGAGAAAAGTGGAAAAGCTTGCTCACAGCACCCTGGAAAGGGTCAGGCCTCTGCTACTGGGCCACCTTCATGGCATTCAAACAGATGAGTTGCCTCTTAGAGTCCGCCTTTGCAGCTTAATCTAAGCTCATCATTTTTAAATTTGAAGATTGTTAGAGACCGTCTTCCACTAAGGATACAGACTCCTGCAGAAAGACTAAGTTTACAGGCAAAAAGTGTGCTTTCCATAATTACTTTTAATAATTTTTTTAGAAGTGACTCTGTAGTCCTTCAAACTGAAAACATACAGATGACTGCAATACTGTCATTGTTATTCACCAAATTAAAAACCCGCTTCAAAGGAAAATGAAGAAACATATACTCATGCACCAGGAAAAGTTTGCTCAATTCAGAAAGTCTAGCCTTCTTATTATAAGTTATGACCAGTTACAAATATTTCAGAAGCCAAATATTACACATTCTCAGAAGACCCTAGTCAACCCTTTCCATATTTACTATTTATAACCTTTCTCTTTGACATCAGTGGGACTATGCATAGATGTAAGCAGAGACACTAGTAAACGCATTGGCATGGAAAAGACTTAAAGTAAGTGAGGATTATAATGGCTGCTTTGAAGAGAGGAGAAGTAAAATAACAGATTTAAGAATTAATATATGGCCTGATTATCATATAAAAATGACATTATTAAGCAAAAAGCCTGTTTTATTTCAGTTAACAGGATTTGGGTAGTGTATGTTGTATTCTCAAAGCTGTTGATACAGACACTGCAATTTTGGTAATACATACATTTCCAGTCCTTTTCTGACACTGCAGTCTGGTGTTTAGGTTTGGTGTGGCGGGCTGTCTCTTCTGTAAGGATGCGCTTCCCCAGGGCCTTGGCAGAATCAGAGGCACCTCTCTGCTCCTGCGAGTTTGCTCTTCCTTTTAACTCATATTGTACCAACGCTTCCTCATGGAAGGTCAGGTCTGAAGGCCAGGCCAGTAAGTGGGGAGCCTTCAAGGAGAACCTGCATGCTGGTGGTTTCATTGATGTCATGATTTGCAACAAGTCAAAACAGCGAATGTTCCCACATAATAGCATTATGGAAACTGGGATTTCTTTTTATTTTGGAGCTGACAGATAAGATATGAAGCCAATACTATGAACATTTGTATTAAACAAAGAACCAGCTTTTTAAAGCAATGAGCTATTAGCTTCTCGTGTCCTGACCACATGCCAAATTAGGTTAAATACATTCTGCCAACCTAAATCCCTTTGGCAGTTTCAGCTGCTCCAGTTACTCTTTGCTTCTCCTTCTGAGGCCAGAGTCTACCACTGAATGTGCATGTTTCCACTGACTTGCATCCAAGGGCAGATTTTGGCTGCTGGAAGTGGTTGTGTACTGCAGAGCTACTGGCCAAGAACTGATTTCTTCCATCCAAGGGGTAGCTCCATTGCACTGAAACGATGATCCTTTTATTCATACAGGGTATTTGGAAAAGGAATAAGGAAGAGGAATAGAGAGCATGGAATAATAGTAGTTTGAATTATGAAGCCTGCAGAGAACATTTGACTGTAATAGGGTCCTACTGACCTTTCTAAAATTAAGAGCCTGTGACGCTTATACAAACTGCTGACATTTGCAATCTTCGAAATTTGGACAGTCATAACCCACAATTAGGGGCTTACTAAGGACCTCCTTATGAACACAAATTCTTGATGAGACACAGATGCTTGTCAGGATCATATCCATGTTAAAAAAACCCTCTAAGGAGCAGAATTTGTGTTCTTCAAGGCATCTTCAGGGTTTTTGGCATTTCTAGTTAAAGTGCTGATGAGTCTGTCAGGCTACAGACAGCACAAATGAGACAGTAAGTTTATTACCCTTGCATTGCACACCTATAACATTTTGTTCTTTCCATTCTCCTAATTAGTGATATGTGTTTTCTTGTATGGTTTTCTAAAGGGCAGAGAATTCTTGCACATTGGGTTATATATTTTTAATGAACCTGAGGGCTTGCCTCTTCTCTCGCTTACAACAGTAGAAATCAGGAGTCCTAAAATGACACACAGTTTGGTAGTATAAACCCACACTGTGAGCATAGATGGCCTTGATGTGATATCAAAACAAATGAAAGGTGAGAATGTAATAATTTGTTACTAGGAAGCTGAATAATGAAAGGGGATTAGAAAGCAGGTGCTGGTGGGTGGAGAAATAGGGAATATGAGAGTGCTACAGCACCATCTGTTCATGCTGCTTTTGCACCATTAGCTGGGTGTTTCTGTTGCAGACCTCTAAACATCTGGCTGTACTGCTGGGGTTGCAGGCTGCACCCCTGGTTTGGAGGGGAAAGTGTTAGTTTTGTAGTGGAAGCTTTTTCCTCTGTTTCCTTTCTTCTTAAGTACCTTGCTCCCATCTCTGACCTCAAATTCTGCCCACTAACTAAAACACAAGAACAATTCATGCAAATTGCACGTTTGCTAAAGAGAGTAGATTGAACAACAGCAAATGTAAATGTAGCCTATGCTTTGTTCTTATTAAAACCATATGGGAACTAATCTGTGACCTGACATACTGATCCATCTTTTGTTTGCAATTGACTGTGTTAATGGGTATCACAGCAACACCAGAGTAACTGCCATGGACTGAGACTTCAACGTGCTTGGTGCTGCACAGCCACACAGCAGAGAGGTATTCCTTGTCCCAGAGAGCTTACAGAAGCATGATATTCACCTGGGAATCCATAATTTTCTTTATTCTTCTATACTCCAAATGCTTGAGGTTTTTTTTCAGCTTAATAATCAGAAGACTGTCAATAATAATAATACCAGTAATAATGATAATAACTGTCTTTAAGAGATTTATATCTTTGCAGAATTCAAAAATTCTTGTAGTTTCTTTCTTTAGAAATATACATTTTATGGAGATGAATACACCTCTATTTCTTTTAAAGCTTCACTATTTCCTTCGCAATGGCACCCAGCTTGTCTCCTGATCTCCATACAGCTTCCTATAAAGAGTATATATTACTATAACCTTTGAAATGTGGTGGAAAACAGGAGTTTATTTCCAGACGTGGATCCAAAGTAAAGTCCTATTTGGGAACTAAAAAATGTTTCAGTGGTGAAACATTACTTTGGTAGCTAGGAAAAGCTTTTCCATACTTTTGTGATTTAAAAATACCTGCTTGTCTCCGATTTGGCCATCCTATAAACACCATTGCCTCTTTGTGACATCTGCTGGAACAGATAGCATTGAAACACGTTCAGGTTTCCTCCACACTTGCTACCTGCCAGCATTTAGCTCCTAAGGGAAAAAGCAACTCACTCTGTATTTCAGAGCAATACTTGGCCAGTTCAGGTTTGAATTTTTCCTTATCCCACAGGACAACTGTTCTCCGCCTTCTTCTTGTCCTTACATAAAGGGAATGACCCACATGCCAACATGACAAAGATCCAGAAAGTTATAAAAGCTTCATTGTAAGGCTAAATCCTTAACAGGGATTGAAGCAGCTTGCACGAAGGAAGAGAGGATGTGCATTAAAGCAGGAAGTCATTAAAATAATCAATCACTCGGCAGAATCCAGCTTTTCTATAGAGTTTATGCATTTTTTAGCAAGCAGATTTACATTTTCAAGATTGTCAGTTTAAGCTGCATCCTCCATGTAGCTTTTCTTCTTCTGCTTCTCGCCAAGAAAACCAGCTGGAGGGGTTTTGTAATGAAATAAGATGGGAATCTTTTCTTTCTTTCCCTCTTGATGCTGTTACTGTGCACATCTCTTTGCTACTTAATATTGGTTCTTATTGTAGCTATAATGTACATTTTGATATATCTTGTACTTATTGTAGACTACAAGATGCGTATTACTATATAAAACTAGAGACTGAATTGTTTCATAAGTATTTCTGGGCATATGTGACTAAGATTATAAAGTAAAAAATAGAAAAAGATTTTTCCAAACTTTTCTTTCTGATTGCTCTATGTTCTCATGCAAGCAGCATAATAGACTGATCTCTGTGTAAATCGGTGAGAAGATATAGTGCTTCACCTGAGGAAGTCAGGAATTTGCTCTCCAAAAATAGCAAGTCATCATATTATTTATTTTTTTCCCCACTTTGTCAGGGTTGGTTTAGGACAAACACCAGTTTAGAGCAGATATCTTAACTCTTTGCTGGTTAATGTTAGGTGAGATGAATAACTCCCCTCAATGGCTACAAGAGCTAATAGCTTATAATATGTATACAAACTTTTAGAGGAAAGGCAAGATTTGGAGGTGAAGGAAATATCTTTTTATTATATAATTTTCTATAGCTGAGAAAAATTAACCAATTTGGGGGTATGCAGTCTTTCTTCATGTCCTCAGGCTGATCTGTATCTCTTTGCATATGCTTCCTAGACCACCTCCTGCTCTTCATATACAGATTTTGAACTTGAAACTCATCAGCTTTGGGAAGTGAAAGCCAGTATTTACAACAGCCTGCTTGTTATCACCCTACCTGGTAAGCTGCATTGAGTGGTTTTTTACAATTTTTTATTTTTTAAACATCTACAGATCTGATCTGATTAGGTCACAGTTTATTCACAAAAAAACCTTTCTGAGGTTTCAGTTAGAAGTCAAATCTATCAGTGATGCAATCCTCTAGGCTGCACTGGCATTGTGTAAGGTGATTACATCCCAGGGACTTTGTCAGGAAGTTGATGAAGTAAAACATGTCACCATCTCACTTGGATAATTTGTACTATGATTACAGGATAATTAACCCCCAGCAGACGAAGCAATTGCTGTAGGAAAAGGAACTGGATTCCAGTTATATGCACATCATAATAAATGAAATGTGTAACTAATCAGATGCATTTTTTGTGACAATACAATTTGAACTCTTTTATACAGATTCCTGACCCTTACTAAGTCCAAACCCGAATGCCCTCTCACTAATTTCTGGTTGTTCAACTGTTTCTGAACACTCACATTATCAAAGCTTTATGCTGCTGTACTGTGTGGCGTCAATTTGCCTTAACTTAGAGAGCCAAGGCTGAAACAAGACTCCCAGGATTTCCTTCTTGGTTGGTGGGGGAAAAAAAAAATATCTGCAGAGTATGATTCAGTTCATTGCAATGCAGATGAGTGAAGGGAGTAAAGTGACACACCTCTGGAGGTGCCTAGGCTGTATGGGGAGTCTAAGGGGATCAGTTTAGACACTTAAAATTAGGCGAGAGAAACTTCCCAGTGTGCTCTCATAGTAGCTAGCCTTTTCAGTATAGAAAAGACAGGAGATTAGCAGTCATTTTGCTGTAGATTCCAGTTTGCAAATGCAATGTATTTTTACCCCAAGGCATGGCTATACTAAAATCAAGAGATTTAAACAGCGTGGGTTTTAGGTGCCAAATATATACCTAGGATCTCAAGCAAACTTTTTGTAGTTTATGCTGAAGTCCACTTCCTACGCTTGTGTTCCTCTCAATATCTAAGCTACTGAGATCTAAATGACACCTGACTGCGGCACAGACACATCTGTAGGCAATGCTGTGTATCATTACATACCTGCTTCGTGCATCAGAAGCAGGTCTGCTGTAAACCACTTCAGGGAAGTCTTCTCCAAGTCCTTTTTGCAGCTACTGTAATCTGAAAAGATAAGAACATTCAGAAGCTATTTTAAAAGAAGCCCTAAATAATGGTATTAATTTTTATTCCTTTTTATTATAGATATTTTCATGTAAATCTTAGACAATCTCTTTTCATTTTCCCTTCATGAGGCATTGGACACTCAGGTAATATTTTATACTGATTTATTTTTGTAACTGAAAGTGACTATTAAGTATATATGCTATACATTCAAATCAAATATAATGCATATTTTTTCTCTACTATATTGTAGTTAAATTATAATTAATTGCTTAGGAAATGTCTGTTTGCTTTTAACTCCCTCCATGTTCCCCCCTCAGGTGAATTTTTCTTACACTTTAAAATGAGCTATAAGAGCACTAGTTACTTTTATTCTTTCAAAAATTGATGTTACAATTATTGATGATTTTTCATTTTGCTGATTAATTTCCCTTAGAATTCCTGACATGTTTTTAGGTTGACCACAGCACTGTACTGACTACTCTAAACACTTTGCACTCTTTCTCCAATCACAGCTGAATTAGTTTATCAAGCAGGAGGTCCAGAAAGTGGCCACTGGTATGGTCTTTTGCTGGTGTACAATTAAAGACTGATCCATATTTTCATGTTTGAGCAATTCCTGGTTTTCAGTTTGGACCTAACTTTTCTGTAGGAAATTAGCAACTTGGCATCCATTGGCAGGAAGCCCTGAGAGTCCATTTCGTGCAGGTGAAAGACAGGTTCTGGAAGGGTGTAATTCTTGAAGTATCCTCTGGCACTCTGAGTAGGACATTACAATTTGCATGTACCACCATCTCTTATTTGAAAAAAACATTTCTTTTTTCTGAGCTTTTGAAATCCTAAAATCCATGTTTCACTGTATTAAAAATAAATGCACTTCCTTTGAGACCTAGCTTGCTTCTTTCACATCCTCACTATCAAGCCAAATGCTGAAGATTTCCCTGGATATCACTAATGTAATTATTACAGTTTGAAGAAAGTGCTTTACAATTCATGTAATTAAAGGTGTGGCTCTGTTCCCACTGAAATTCAGATAATGTTTCCCATTCATTCAACAGAAGCAGAATCAAACTTTACGATTATGGTAACTTTGTGCAGTCTGAAAAGCAATCATATGATTATTTTGTAAAGCTTCAGGAGCAGTTTAGGTGCAACATTTGAACAACAGCAACAAAGTTTGCAGATTTTGATATAAAAGTTATATTTTACCATAGATGATTCAGCCCGATTAGCATCCTTCTCTCTCAACAATATAATTTAGAGTTCTTAATGAAATGGGAAACAAAAGTGATAAGGCACCTCCACATCTTTTTTTGCTCGGTTTGTTATGTTTTGGATGAGAACCAAAGCTCAGAGGTGGGGAAAAATACCTGGCTGGCATTTTACTAAACAATATAACCTCCTCTTTCACCTTCAAAAGAACTACAGGATTTTGTTTCCCTTGTTTTTGTTAATATCTTCCCTTAAAGGGGACAATATCAAAGACAGGAAGTCTGACTTTCTACAGGATTAAATAATTTTTGGTTCTCCATTTCATTCAGAAACATGCAGAAGCTTTTCTCAATTACTCTTTGTTAGCAAACCTGTTTTTCCACTTGTCGCTTTGCATAGTAATCCAGCAGGTGTGTTGTTTTTCTCAGGCTGACCAAAAACTGCTTTTGCCTCCTATTTCACTACCTTTAAAGCTACCTTTATGAAATTAGAGCTGATGAAGCACACATGGGAAGCACAAGTAATTATATGACAATTAGTTGCACAAAATGAGTAATAGGGTTTCATGTTTTGCTTTCAAAAAAAAAAATACCCTATAAACCTTGAAAAGAAGATTTGTTATAATGAAGTTATAGAAAGCCAGTAATCAAATTTGGTCAGGTATAGTCTGAATGTTCAAGAGAGATTATGAAGATATATACACTATATGAGCATTTAGACATGCTTGTAGTCCTTAACAATGTCCTGTTCCTTACAATTTTCTCACAGTGCTTAACAATGTAAGGACTATTTAGGTAAGAGTGCAATGATTCTTTTGTAATGATTGGGATAGGAATCAGTCTCTCTTGTATACATTCCAAGGTGAGGGTGAGGGTGAGAAAGAAGCCAAATGAAGTATATTAGTTGACTCATCTTCCCGGACTGAGAAAACATGTTGTCAGTCAACTGGCAGATATAAAAACAGATTACAAAATGGATTACACAGGGATTCATTTTGCACACTTTCATCCTTCCTTTCACCATTCCAGATCTGAAAGAAAAACTGAAGTAAAGACTCTATAGCACTAAAGGCAGGAAAAAATCTTCATTTGGCTGCTGGTAATTTGACAGTTGTTCTGCTTAACGTATTTCAGGTTTCTCATAGGGCAGGAGAAAGGGAATATTGACAAGGAGAGATACTTGAGTACTTCTCTAACTCTATGGGGATTTCCAGACTAGACCATAAAAAGGAAATGTTTTCTTTCTTTTGGACTGAAATTCTCTTGGCAAGAAGAGAGCCGGTGATTGTTCTCCGGCACTCTGGGCCAACTTCATCTTTGTGGTCAATCCACTCAAATCAGTGGTTCTTTATCAATACAGATGAATTTAACTCACTTGTCTGTCTGCAGCCAGTACAGCTTCTTTTAAAAGCTATTTTCACCACGTAAAAGACAGCTTTAGGAAGACTCAACATTTTCTTAAATAGGTAGTTTTTGCCAGTGTCAACTTAAGTAATCAGAACTGTGATGAAACATACTATATTTTTATAATACAAGGTTGTCAGAATTAACATAAAAGCCAAACCCCCATGTCATTAAAATTGTAATGATTGTCCTTCTCATCCAGCAATAGGTTACAGATGCTAAACAAAGTGTTATGTCAATTTATAAAATACCATATTAAAGAGGAAAATTCCAAATCAGGTAAATTTATGATGCCATTACAAATGAAAAACATAACTATTTTAACTATTTTATCTTATCACAATGTTAGGTGATCACGATACTCTTACAGAAGCCTGCAGATTGCATAGTTTATCCTCCTTCCTTTGGCGAATAAAATAATTTGTTGTATTTTCATAAAAAATGGGAATATAAAATCATTATATTTGTCCCTTACCTGTACCTCTGCTTCATGGTATTTGTGTTGTATGGCTGACATAGCTTGCTTTCCTAAGTCCAGTGTAGATCTGTTACTAGAGAAAGTAGGTGAGGCATAAAATAGCTGTGTTTCTTTTGGGAGAGAGGTGGCAAAATAGAAGCTAATAAACAGCAGATTATCTAACACAGATTTCTGGCATCTGCTTTGTTGTATGATGAGCTGCTTCTCTGGATTCTCCACCTTCTTCTCATTCAGAATGTCACTGTAATGGAAACATTTGGTATATACATATTTAATTATGAAATGCCCTAAATGATTCCAGCAGATTCCAGGATTATTTCATCCATGTGAATCACTCTTCATCACCTGATTCATGCTCTGGATACCATTATGGAGTGCAAGCAATGCACAGATAGGTTGCAAAGAAGGAGATTCAAGAATAAAAGATACAAAGAAAAAATGAGAAAATCAACAGTCCTTATAATGAAATTAATGCATTTTTTCTACATGCAGAACCAGGATTAAAAACCACATACATTGAAAATCAAAGATTAGTTAATTCATAATGCTGCCTTTTTTTCCACAATTTTCTACTAACCAACCAGTCTCCCTGAAGCTGAAATTTCCCATATAATTGGAATCCACAGGTTACTCATTTTGCATCCACAGAGAAAAAAATTAAAATAAACAAGACACAAGTTAATTACAATATACAGTCTCAGTCATGGTAGCAAGCAAATTGCCAGCAGATTTCACATTCTTTCTTCATTAAAGTTAAAAGGAATAATATTGAAAGATCCCACAATGGGAAGAAGGCATTCAAGAAATATTACAAAAATCCCCAAATCTTCCTATGTTTAGATGCCTGCAAACAATAAGAAATATTCCAAACAAAGATTCCTGACATTGTGATAATTCACGACTTAAGAGTTTATATGCATGAGGTTCAATTGGTTGTGTTTGTCTGTTGGGTCAATTTTGGTAAGGTAGATGTCTTCTGACTTGCTATCTTGCAAAGTGTTCTGCTTTATATTGTGCAGCTAATTTTGCAGTGGTTGTAACAGTGAGGTTTTAATCCACATGTTTGCCTATCTTCATTGCAATATTATCAGCTAGCAGTGTAACTGGCTAATTATTTCTAAATATTGACATACTACTCTGTATTGATGTAATATGTTCTTGTCTTTCAAAGGCAAAGTGTGGTTTTTCTCATGCATCATTATTCATTTCTACCTTCAATACTTACTTCCTGATTTGCTTACTGTGTAAAAGAACATTTATATTTTCTTACGGGTCAAAAATATTATTATGGAGGTGAAATAACTTCAGACAGAAGTTCAGGACACAACTTCAGTTTCAAACTTCCTGAAGGGAAACCTTATTTTTTACAACAGAAATAAACTTGAGCTAAGTTATTACCCAAAATCTGCTATCTAGTATTTTGATACAAGAAAGATGCATTGCATTGAAGCTAGACCCAACATGACAGTGGAAGAGGAATTCATCTCGACCACATTAATTATCACTTTCTTTTATTCTTCCTGCCTTCAATGTATGAATGCTTGGCAAGAGAAAACTCCATGTAATCCTGTGGAGACATTATTTTTTACTTCAAACCATAATCTGAATTACACATGATCAAATACCTGATCCATAGGATGTAGTCAGAGCTTTTGGGAGGTTTCTGTGTGTCCTACGTTATTCTGTTGATATTTTTCTATGTACATGTAAATACAGGAATTACTATATTGAATCTTACTCCATCATTCCAAAACCTGATCTGAATCAACTGTCTATACCTGATGCTTCTGAGGAAGGTGACATGACTTCACAGAAGCAGCAAGTAATCTGTTCCCCCACATTAGATCTTAATTTTTAATAGTTATACTTGTGAAACACAAAGATAAATGCTCCTTTTAACATTTTTGGGGATAATTATCATAACCCAAGATATTCTTGATACTCCCGTACATGTTTGTTTTCTCAGTCTATTTCAATGTACTTAAATTCTTGAACTCAATAAATTTCCTGTAACAGAAATTCCGCATTTTAATCTCTTTTCTAAGGAAAGCAAAGCTAGTTTTCATTTTTGGAGAACAGGCTTTTTCTTTAATTTTTATTGCTCTTTTGTTATTCCCCTTGTTTTCCAGTAGTCTGAGATGGGATAACCAGTGTGAATGTAAAACATTAGCTGAAGATACACCTCTGATATCAATAGAATTATCTTTTTGTTTGTCTGCTCCATTCCTTATATAACTTAATGTTTTGACAACTTAACAATTCACACCAAACAGAGGGTAACAGGATTCAAACAAAATCAATTAACACTTCAATTTTTTCCCATACTCTGTCTGTTCTTGTAGTACAGGTACAAAAGCTGATATTATGAAAAGACAAGACTCTAAAATTAAATTTTATTTACATCTATGCATTGGGACCCAGTAGTTTGTCTGAACACTTCTGTAGTGGAAAAATTTGTGATTTGTTCAGTCATAAATATAAGTCCTGCTTGAGCCACTAAGGTAACCAAGATCAAGCCAATCCCTGTAGCACGATCTGCAATTTCGTTGGATTTCCATGACTTCTGCCTTGCTTTTGGGAACCAGTGTGACTATGTTACCTAGCAGACATAGTTTATGTCTTAAAATAGTTGAAGGAAACCAAAACCAGCTGATTATGCTGGCCACGGCTGAAGCCAGAAGATTATATTTCTTCAACATATTGGTAAAAGTCAACCTGCTTTTTAAAGCATCTCTGGATTTTCTTCTACCAAATTTTAAACCTGACATATCTGAATCATCAACACTAGAAGATTAATGGTGGGATTTCTTTCCTTCTTCACTTTCCAAACCTCATGAATTCAATATGCATTGAGAAGATCAGGAATTATTCTGTATATTTTATATAATGTATTAACCTCAAAAACTGGACATACGAAGCTTGCAGTTTTAAGAAATGTCTTTGGAAGCCAAGCTAATGTCCATAAAATGTCAGAGAGGATTTTATTACTTCTAAGGAGGATGTTGCAATCTATAAACAGTGGAGTTTTCCATGTGAACAAAAGAAAATTTAGCTGCAAGTACAAAGAATATTATTTTTGTTTCCTATTGCTAGTATTGTGACTGGTTGGTTGTGTCTATCTTTGTTTCTAAGATATTGATAAAATTAAAATGAAATGCTGTCTGCACTTGAATAGATTTTAATCCTTTGTTCTACTTCTTATCACCTGCTAAGCTATTCATTATATATCTACCTGGTAAAAGATACAGGGTAACTTAAGCATTTGCAGAAATTCCTTCATTTTAAGTTAAACTGTAACTTAGTAGGGAAGAGGTTTCTTTCATGTGGTTAGACAGTTGTCTCATCCTGGTATCTCTCTAAGGTTTAAGGATAAAAAGGGCCTGTGATGTGGCATCACTTAAGTCAATGGACTTTTTATTGATTTTGACGGGCTGGATCTCCTTGGTTTTCTGGGTTCACATTTTCTAGAACTAGTTGAGAGAGCTGATCCATTATGCAGTCTTTTCTGTTTCCCTTATCTTCCCGTATCTTCTTCCCTCTGCTTTATCACAATCTCATTTATGTTCTCATAATAAGACATCATGGTGTTAATTTTTTTCCACTCCCTCTTTGAACTGTCCTTTGTTCAGAAAGAATAGTACTAGTTATGATTATACTGAAGTTTTATTTAAATCCATATGACTGATGAGAAGAATTACTGAAGAACATCCACCAGAGCGTCTGATGATGGGAATGGGTTGGAAGGCTGGGGATACAGCTCCACTCTCCTGAACCATACCTCAGTGGCAGGGATTCAATCTCATAAGCAGAAGGATATTCACAGAGTTTCCAAAGAAGAGAACAGGGCCTGGCAAACATAGTGCTTACCTAGTATAAACATGCATTTTGTTGAGGTAGATTAACTTTGTATTTGAGCAAAAATAATTTTTGTTCAACGCCATCTTCAGTTAGTGTGATGTGATGCAATGAACACAATGGATTCAAAGGAGTATTATCTGGGTAATGCACTGAAAAGGGATTTTCTGTTCTATATGGTTTATTCTGACATTTAAAGGGAGACTAATTTCATCTAACTACCCACATAAAAGTTCAGCATCTATTGGTCCAAAGCCCTCTACTGACAGACCTAATGGAAAAAAAAAATCCTTTCTACCATAAGCATCTCACTACAACAGCTGAATGACTTTGTAGAAGCAGATTACTTTCTGCGTTTTCCTAAGGGAGGTCAGGAAGCCATCTTAGACCTTATGACTAGAAACTTTAAAGGATTGACATTAGGTGAATACTTTGGTTCAGATTAATCCTTATTACAGCATAATTTTCTGCCTATAAAGGTCCAAGCCTCTCCAGTAATAATATATTTATGGGACTTTGGTGGGTCAGTGTTGGGGACAAGGAAAGAAGTGACCCTTAAAAGTGAGGAAGGGTTGCCAGTAACCTCCCAAAACTCTGTGGTTTTAGACTGATGGCTGTTGCTGATGCTAGTTGCTCTTGCATGCTCCCATACAGCTCATGATTATTAATGTCCGTACATTAGGACAGAACTAGAGAACTTTCCAATCTTTGTTGATTTAATTTATAACATTTCCAATTTGAAAACAAATAGTAAAGATATTTGACATTTTTATGTCAGGAATGTTTTTCACCTTTTTCATCTTGAAATAACTTTCCCTTTCAAAATGTTTTCCAAATTATTATAAGCCTGAAAAACATGGCAGTCTAACATTTTATATTTTTCTTTTTTTTTTTTTTTTTTAATTAATCTGATTTGTTTATTCTTGGAAATTATGTTTCTTGCAAAGCTCTTTGTTTTTTTTCACTCTGGTTCAGAATAAAACTAATTCTGAAGCTGCAAATCTTTCTGTGGAGTGGAAATTTCAGTGTCCATATATTTCAAGATTTGTCTGAACTACGTAAGCTTTTGACACTACTTTGCCTCTGCCATTCTGACAATTAAAAATATGTAGCATTCAAAGAAGTGTAATTTACACTTTAATTCGTATTTTTCTCTTATACAACCACAGAGAATTAGAAATATACTTTGTGAAATAAATGAAGCTACAGACACTTAATGTTTTTATAGCCCAGAGAGGAATCATACAGAAATACGTAAATCCTTTTCTTTTTTAAATTATATTCAGTGTTTTGAAGGAGAGGGGTTTTTTTTTTTTTACATTTATTCATCTTATTTTTGGCTGTCAGAAATGAGAAGGGACAAAAGCTGCAATTCAACTCTACTGTTCCATGAAATGAAAAAAAAAAAAAAAAAAAAAATCTGTACAGCTGTTTTCACAGACTGCTTCAGCTCCTTGAAAAAGTTATTTACACTCTTGTGTTCACAACTATATTAAATCCTCAAAATAACTATGTTGACTGCCTACTTTAATTCTTGTCATCAGAATTACTTAAAAGCTGCTCTGGTAGCATAAACAATTCTTCAAGGAATTTACATATTCCCCAGCATGAGGAAATCCATTTAGCAACACAGAACACAAGACGTCAACACTTTTCAATCACATGCTAATTAAACTGAACTATGTGTTTGCAGAGCAAATGTGAACAACATGCATAAAGAACAGCAGCCTCCACTACCATAATTTTTCAGAGTGGCTACATTTTAGTTCTAGTCTCTGATTTAGTCCATGATAATTTAAAAGGGACACATCTAAACAGTCACTATTATTTTATGGAAATCCATGAACAATATCGTGCTTTGAAAACATTTCTGCTTATAGCTCATCTTATTTTTCTTCATAAGCATTGTTTTACTTAAATGCAAGGACCTTTGTTGATAATAAGTGCATATATAAGCATTGCGATTTCTTTAACTCAAGTCATAATCTTCTGTTTGTGTTTGAAAAAGACTCTTTTAATTATCAGGTCTCTAACAGGCTCCTCTTTCATCCTTCCCTGTCTCTCTAACTTCCTTTTCTGTAAAAGGTGTAATTCTATGCTATGTAAGAACTGTTTATTCCAATAAAGAGCTGATTTACTTGTTCCTGGGACATGATTATGTTGACATTAAAGTTCCTGTTATCATACTTCAATTATATAAATTCACAGAACTTAAACTTAGACTTGGTTTAAAGGCAGTTTAATTTGAGATCCTGTTGATTTACAAGCTTTGCCTTGGCTTCACATCTGTGAATAAAGACAATCCTTTGGTATGATTTCCTCATGGTTGCAATGAATTTATGTATCTTTACATAGAATTGTTTTTTGGGGGTTTTGGTTTGGGTTTGGTTTTTTTTGGTTTTTGGTTTTTTTTTTTTCTCCCATAAATGGGCAGCCAACTTTAACAGCTTGGCTTGTATTTTTACTTATGGAGAATATCCAGGTCCTTGGCTTGTCTGAATTTTGATTTATCTGCAGGCCTGCCCAGATCTACTTAGAAATGCCCATGGGCACCATGCTTCAGGGAAAAAAAAAAAAAAGAAAAAAAGATTCAAAGCTTTTCATTTACAAATTGGCATTGTTTCCATAATCATATTGTTGCTGCCTCCTTTTTCATTTACTCTTGTCCCTTGTGGAGCTCTGGCTGTATGTTGGAAAAGTCCTCCATTGCACAACGAGTAATCCATGCTGATAAATGTTCACTGTATGTTAATTTACCTAGAGAACACATTACACAATTTTCTCCATAAATAACTTAAAAACCAAGCATAAATAGGGTAATAGTTCATAGTCAAAGTCCTCTGCTGGGCTATAGGAACCCTGGAAAACAAAAGGAAAAAGTCTTTGCAAACACTTTTCTCTTTGTTAAAGGCTATAAAGTACTGGTGCAGTTTAACTGTGTAAGGAAATGGAACATTGTACTCAACAAAAGCAATGAATAAAAAATATGAACTTTTATGCCTGACAGCCTATGTGTAGTAATTAATATGGAAAATTAAAAGATACAGTAACTACCAGAGTGAAGACATAAGGGCTAATTTTAGAAGGTGAAAAGCATCCAGGTCATTAAACCTTCTGGCAATTGTCAGCAATTCTGAACCATAGGTGTTCAGATACACACGACTGAGAGAAGGAGGTGAGGACTTGAGCTCAGAGAATATATGTCAGTGATTCACTGTCAAGCAAAAGCACACAATTAGCTGTTCTGCTGGGATCTGTCCGGATCTGTTTCTACTCAGGCCTTTCCCAATGACGTGAGTAGACAGAAACCTGCATTAAGCCCACAAGTGGCATGAAGGTGAGAGGGACTTTAACATACACTGGGAAACAAGACTGGAATTCAAAATGGCAATAGCAGACTGGAGAAAAATAGAATGAAATGGAATAAAGCCCAGTGGAAAGTGCCCAATTTAGGAATCATTAACTGCACAGTGTAGCATGGAATGAAGAATCAGGGGTTGATTTACTTCTTCAGGAGAGGAGATGGAAGATGAAATCATGAGCTGAATATGAGATTTGTGGAAGAATAGTTCCAGCATGAAGAAGAGAGAAGGACAATCATCTTCAAAACTGTTGTAGGAGGGAAAATCATACCCTTTTCTCCAGCCCATGATGGCTATGACAGAAAGAAATGTGCTTAAAACGAATCAAGAAACAGACGTAGTAGGTGTCAGAAAAATATCCAAACGGTAAAAAGACTGGAAAGAATCTGCAGAGAATCGTAAAGTCTCCAACAGTGGAGTCTATAAAACTGGACTGAAGACATATTTTTGCATGTCACTGAAAGTGCTTTCTTGTACAGGTCCAGATGGAGTAAAAAGACATTTTTAACAATTCTGCTTTTGATTTCATGTTGGAACAGAGGTGTACAAAGATTTTTTTTTTCTCCTCCCTGACTAACAACTAACAAACCCTTAAAATAGAGAAACACTTCCATATTAAGTTGTTTGAAATTTGGATAATGACTAGGTCTTCTGTTCTTTAATCAAATCTGTCTTACTCTACTTATGTTAGACTCCAGTTAGACATTACCTCAAGGTTCAAATGTTGATCCTGGTCTAAAAATTTAATTTCACAAAGTTTGTATGCTTGGATGAGAAGTTTTTTCACCCCCATAAACATAGCACTGAGTGAAGATAAATGCTTTAAATGCAATGTTACATAAGGTCTAAATTTCTGCTGGAGTGTATCATGGTTTAAAAAAATAAGCTTGATTCTGACTAGATAAAGGCTGGAAAACAGATTCATAAAAGTCTTACAGCCATTGGATCTAACATTACTCTTTCTGGCACATTTAAATTTTGCCTTAAAATGATGAGACCAGATTAATGCCCTGTGCAGCTGCACTCACCCGCTGAAATTACACCAATGATAAAGTTGGCCCAAATTGTTTGAGCAGCCCCAGATGAAGATTCCCTCAGCTACCAGGAGAACCAGGAGGGGAAGAGGGGCAAAGAACAGATGTTGACTCATTATTCTTTGGGGACTTGTTTGGTTTTCATGACATCAAACAATTATGGAGAATTCAACTGTTGTTAAGGCAGCTTTATTTTAATTGAATATATAATTACATAGGAATGTTGCTTTGGAGTGGCATTGCTTTTTGAGAAAAGAATAAAAATCTACAGGATGGTGGAAACACATTTAACAGGTAATGCTTTTTGTTAACGCAGCACCTCCACATAAATGAACATTACAGTCTATTTTTAGAAAAATTCCAATTAGCTTGCCTTTTTTTTTTTTTTTTTCATGGATAGAATTGTGACAGCAAGTCTTTGGACTTCTGCTGGCATGGAATCCTACATATGTGCTACTGACACATAAAAACTACCTTTGTGATCCTTCTACAATCAGCTCCTCTCCTGGACTCATGCCAGATCTCTGTAAGTGATGTTTCATCCATACCTTTGGGGAATACCTCTCATTCACATTCACATTATGGCTACTTTACATCATTGTAGCATTATAAAGGACCTTTAAAATAACACTCCTTGTGACACTTTCCTATATCTGTATAGTGAAAAAAGGCCTTAGTGCACATGAGAAGTAAATTTTAAATGCTAGGGAGGAACTTTTCCCACACACTCGTGGCTAGGCCTGGGAGATGTCTACTCTACCACATGGAAAGTGGAAGGAATATGCTCCTTCACAACTATGGACCAAGTTGATAATGCTGTAGCAATCACACTATGTCTCCACAGCAGGAAGTAGATGGGCTACTTCATTCACTATAAAAATCATCAAATTAATGTTGTAAGAGATCATCTATTATGTGACTTGTATCACTGCACAGATTTCCATGGAGAGATGCAAGGTTCTTTTCCAACAGGAAAGAGTATGAAAACAAGTATGTTGTGGGCAGTCTTCTTGGAAAAAAAAAATAAAAAAGAAAACAAAAGGAGAAAACAATTATTTCAAGTAGGCTTTAAGTTTACAGTTTCCTTTGGAGACTATCTGCCGCTAGCTAATCTTCTACTGACAGGCACCAACTGACTAGCTTGATGTCTTCCACCTGCAGAGGATACTTACCTGAAGGGTAAGAGTCTCATGAACCTTGCGTTGATGAAAGCATTGTCAAAACTGACAGTTTTTACCTACAGCACACGCATAAGAGGTCATGATAGCAGACTGGAGATTCATACTGGTTTACTCTTCCTGATAATATTTTAAGTCAATCCTCTAATATAGCTATCTTTTTGTTTTAACGGCTTTATAAACAATAATAATTCTAAGATATTACTACCTAAACATTGCCTTCAGACAGCATGTTACTGATGAGACTCTTGAAAGTTCACTGGAGTCCAAAATAATATTAAAAAAAAAAAATGATGCTATCAGAGACCATGATGGATAGAAAGAAGTATGCTTTTTCCCACAGCTTATTTCTTCTTTAGTTTGCTGACTAGGGGACAGCAGAGATCTTTTTCTCTAAGCACATGGTTAGGGTACTGTTTCCAAATCAGAAAAAAGGCTCCCCAGCTGTACTGACATATATGATAAGTAAAGCCAACTACTTACTGATGACTGTGTTCCTCAGGCCCATAAAGAGAAGACCCATGGTAGCTGGACAGACATTATAAGAAAACGATGTCTAAAACCTGAACTCAGTGAGGTACTGGAATATGCTACTTGACTAATCCCTTTGGTCCTTACACTATGAGAGGCAGATAGGAAAGCATAGTTATGACAGTATGAAATCCAGCATTTGGTTCTGCTGATTTCAACTTTGCAAAATAGAAGTGTAAGGCAAAAACAGTAATAACATTAATAATAATGGGTTTTGTAAGCAGTAAAACTAACTACCTAGAACTAGGCTTTATTGGTCTTTGTGACCTGTGCAAATGTTCTACAGCATCAAATAAGGTGCAAGCTGACCAAATCTTTGATTTCCTGTGGTGAACTGACATTGGCAATGTCTTTCCTCTGCAGAGTCTTTGTTATCTAATAAAGTTAGCGGTCAGGCTACATTAATAGGTCTTTACTCAACCACTATTTACATGAAAAAAATGTAAAATACATTTGAGATTGTGGCTTTTTTGTCACATCAAGTTGAAATATGCTAGTAGCATATCAATCAGCAAACCATCAGGATACCAATTTCAGATACATATGCACAGTTTGATCTTCTAAGGGAAATAGGCACAAAACCCAATATCAAACTAGAGTACAAAACCTGAGATAACTCAGTAATAATTTAGATGAGCACTTGGTGAAGATTCATATGTGCATATTTATCTGTCTCTGTATCTGTCTACCTATCTCAAGTGTTTTTGCGCGTCACACTTGCAGGAAAGTGTAAGTGTTAATTATACTCAGAAAATTCTCACACTGATCTCACACAGAGATATTTCGGGTACACACATTTTCTGGGATAAATGTCTCAGCAAATCCTGGTCCTTAACCACTTGCTGAAATCCAAACCACACATAATGCACATTTCTTTTTAAAGCTTTAGTGTCTAGCATCTTGGCTGCTACACATTGCAAACTAAACACCCTATGAGCATTTTTCAGATAGGGCTGAAATCAATGATGTTCTCCAGCCTAAATATATGCACAGTTAGACACGTTCATATTTTCTTAATAATTTTCCTTGACTGAAAATATGATAGATGTAAGTGACAGATTAATGCACATAGACTCAGGCAACTGCTGGCTGACCATATTGTTCTCACAATAGGTTGCAAAACAAAAAATAAAAATGTAAAATCATTTTGTCAGCTGTCAGTCATGTTACTTCAACCTCCATGATGAACTGAAGTTACAAATCTTTCAGGCTCTGTAAACAGATTAGAGTCAAAGCAAACGTGCAGAAAGTTGTTCAACTAATGTCCATCTTCCATGAGTGCCAATGTTTAACTAATGCCCCCGTATAATGTCAGGAAAAAACTCTGCTGGTATTGTGAGCTGATGTACTAATGAAATGCAAACTGAAAGTCCTCTTTCATTACATCAGTAAGGACCCTGTGGTACTCTTTATTATCTGGAAAGTGACTATGACTGCTGTCAGCAGCATATGATGGCCAACCTGACCAAGATTTACGTCACACTTCCCTTACAGTCAGTGTAATAATAAAGCCCTATTACCTTGCCTAATGGATGTTGTACACTGTGAAAAAAAAGGGTATTTGTGCCAAATAACTCCTTGTATTTACCAGTTTCATTGTATGTGAAGTCTGTGTAAGCTTTCAGTCTTCAGATGGTGGCCCCAGAAATCAAAACATCTGAATAAGCTCAGGTTTTACTTATATAAGCAAGTTGGATTGGATGGAACAATTCAGCCAATTAAGGGTTAAGCCCAACATGTATCAAACAGTTCTGGAGGCTTGTAAAACATATACTAACTTCTGCATTTAGAAAAGCAATAACTCAACAATATTTCTCCCACACTACACTTCTCCTTTTTGTCTGTGCCTAGAAATTAAATGCACAAATGTAACAAGGCTTTTTCGGTATCTCCAACTCAGTTAGAAATGAGAAATTTCACAAGAAAAGTTGCTCCTGGAAACTTCTTAGGCCAATTTGCAGCTTCCAAAGAAGAATTATCAAAAAATCTAGAGGCTTTTTTTTGCAAAGTCAGCCTTAAGCAATTTCTTGTATAAATTTCCACATTTAGTTATAAGAATAGCCACATACATGCATACCAGTTTAAATAATGTGATTTTCCACACATACCCAAATAACTGACCTCTGTGAATGCTTTGGATATTTGAGTCCACAATTCAAGTAGGCACAAAATGTGCACATACTTTGGCATAACTGGCCCCAGAGAAGTTCATTAATTACTTTTACCCTTAATTACCCTGCACACTTATCAAACAAATAAACATCATTTATTTGACTGGGGCTAAAGTAAGCTTACAAAAAGCTCTTCATATTTTTACCTGGTGCTTTCCCCCCACCTTTCTCATCATTTAAATTAAAAGTCTTCTCTAGTCGTTGTGGTCTTTAAGGAAGATGCCAGAGCCTGTGCTTCACTCCTGCAGAAGTTAAACCCCAGGAAAACCTACAAAGTTGGATTCCAAGGGCATTAGTGTTAATGCTAAGGACTAAGTAAAGCAAGAAACATGCTAAGCCCAGTGAAAACACCAATTACCTCAACCAATAATAAAAGTAAAACAGTTTGTGAGAGTGAATGGAGCATTGTTGAAATCATAATGACAGTAAAGTGGAAAAAATCCTGTCTTAGGATGGTTTACCTCTAAGTAAATAGCTTGCTCTTCTTTGCATTTCTTGGGTTTCCGCTGACATCTATGTTGCAATCTAAAGTCTAATAGGTGATATCAACAGCAAAGATTGCTTGCTGATTGGAAACAAGCATATTTCAGAAACTAATATGAATAACATTGTTAAAAGGCTCTTCGATCAGAGCTCAGGGACTACAGAAAATTCCTTTATTGAGACTAAAAAATAAAAACAGAAACGAGAGTTCTCCATGATATGACATTAAAATAATTCTGTATACCTTCAGTGCTGAATTCCACTTACATTTACCTGCATATTGCATCTCCTGTAAGTCAGTAATGCAAAATATGACGTTAGTTACACTGCTGTGGATCAAAGAAACGTCCATGTCTCCCCTTCCTCTTTTTACTTCATAGATTTATTAAGTCTGACACCATTCAGTGTTCGATGGCTGCCTCAATTTTTGTTTTTAAAACTTTTTTTTTCTCCTTTTCTCCTGCTAACCATCTACTTGAATATTGCTAGAGTACATCCTTTCGGTCAGGGTATGCCTTCAGCATATGTTCCCTAGGGTTGCCCTCCACTTTTCTAGTGTTTTTTTTCAGAGGACTGTTGTATTTACCTAAGATAGACAAACAGTGATCAGAACTTTACTTCTAATTTTTTTCCACTTCTTCTTCTCCTTTCCTCTTTTAACTCATCCCAAATCTCTGCACTATGTTCTTAGTATGTATTCTGTCATTTTATTCCTGCACTGTTCACCTTTCTTCAAATACAACACACTCCTGTAAATAATTCTCTGTAGGTTACTCATGAGCAACCATCACTTTTTCAAGAATCAGCACTTCTCTTTAAACCAATGTCTGACAATAAAAGCATAATAGAGTGAAATACAGAGATAAATTGGGATCTGAAAACAAACACTGTTTCTGGCATAAACAGAATATGAGAGGCATGACAGTGTGCTAGACAGCAAAGCAAGTAAATCTCTTTTCCGTTTTGCTATTCAGAGAGCAAATGTATGCCTTCATAGCAACTTCTTCCTTAAAAAAAAAAAAAGCTATTCTTATTGTTTATTAATTGCTCTTCAGTGGAATCTAGAGATCCAGAAAAGTCTTTGTTCTTAAAGGCATAGGTGCTATTCAAATATACAGGACAGGACAGGACAGCTCTATTCCAACAACTGGCTTGATATATTGCAACATACATTTACCAGGGTATTTTGGGGAAATGCTGTAGACAGCTGTGTGTATTTTTTTAGTGTATCAATGAAACCTACCAGTAGCATACAAAGTTATGTTGCCATACAACTAAATGAGCATAAAGAAGTAAGGCTTGTCTAATCACAATGCTCTCCATCAGTTTTCCTGCTATATGTTTTGCTCCTAGTATGGAAAGGATCAATAAATGAAAATGAGCCTGGTACTGATCTCAACTGCATCTGTATAAAGCGGGAGGAGAGCTCTTTTTTGTTTCCGAAGTCCCTAGGTCCATGCGCCATGAACACAACCTGGCGTTCAGTCTTTTGGGAATGTTTGACTTAAAATGTTAGTATAGAATTTGCATCTTTTTTTTTCCTTTAATTACAATGTGTGGAGGTTAGTAATACTGTTATGTAGAAATAACAATTTTAAAGGCAGAGGTGTGTTTAATAGGCTGAGTTTCACCCCTTTGTTTTGCACGCTTCTGGATGCAGAGTGTGAACTTGACTGCCTTGAAATTATAGTTAGACCCCTATGTTGGAATGTCCTTCAGGCACAAAAACCTGCCTTTTACAGCAGCCCACAGCACTTTCCTCCAACTTATTTGATTTTAAACTAATGCTAAAAATCTAACGAGAGCCCCCTTTTGGTTTAAACCCCTCTCAGGCCTATATTGTGTTTCTGTCATAGGAGTGATTCTGAGAGGGACTAATTAAAAGTCCAATGAATGTGTGAGGGTTAAACTCACTGGCTCTGCTCATTAACAGTCGCTCACCTAAGAATATTTTGAGACTTCTTTTCTGTGATGGGAAAGAAAGGAATAAGACTAGACAACACTTAAAAACTCACATTTTATTACACAAACACACATTTCTGTTGTATTAGTAGGCCTGCAGTGATGACAATATCTAATTTAACAAGAAGATTCCTCCCCTTCCCTTGTGTTTCTTCCTGGAAAATAACAAAAGAAAACAAAAAAATCACTAATGAACACCCCTTCCCCCAAGAAATAAGGAAAATCAGAACCATTTTGTTAATTGTCTTTTTCCTGCTGTTTCCATGGTAATACTGGCTACTAGACTTCACTGCAGAGTGACAGTCCAACAATTCACACACTACACCCTTTCAGGCACAATGAATGGCTATGAAAGAGGGAGAACAGGCACTATTCAGGAAACATGTGATATCTACTCAATGCACTACCTTTCATCCACATTTTCCAAATTGCAGTTAATTTAATTCTAAACAAATGGCTAAGGGGTACAAATGAGGATTAAAAGGAAAAGAACATCTTGAGCTCTAATGGGGACGGTTTGTGTGAAGAACAATATAGCACTTTCTTCTGATGCCAAGGCTGCCGAATTGAAAGATGCACTTTCCTTCTTCTTCTGAGGCCTTAATTTATACTCTATATCAATAGTGAAATAAACATGGCAGATTTTTTTTGGACAATTTATGTAGATTTTGGCTTTCCATTTGGAAACTTTTTTGTTAAATGGAGATGTAATTTTGATTCTCTTCAAACTAAGAAGAAACCTCTTGTATTTTTCAAGTAAGACAGCTTTCTTGACCAGGCCTCTCATTCGATCTCTCTCTGAAGTTATTAAGTACCATAGAAAAAGCCATGACAAATACTTTCAGGTCACCTTAAGAAACAACAACGGGCCTTTAGAGAATGTCAGTGCCCGGAAGGAAATTATTATTCACATTAGATTTAATGACAGTGAGACCTTTTTTTCATGTGATTCTTATTATTTTGATATGTAAAGAGTATTATCTTTGCTTAAAATTGATCAATGAACATCCTGAGTTTTGCCATATTCAGTTAAGCATGAGGCAAGATGCTTAAAAAGCTTCCATATCTGGTAATTTATAGCATGACATCATAAGCACTGAAAATGTGTCAGATCTGCTAATGTTTTCACCTTCTGTGCCACATGCAGTTTATGTTGAGAATGCAGATGTTGTAAAGGGAAATATGGCAGAATAGCAAAATAGCTTTAAAGCTAAACTGTTTTTCACTAATTTTTCCCTTTTCTATCTTAAAACTTGAAAATTATTAAAACCAACAATCTATGTGAAATGCTTCCTACTCAGGAGAAATATTCTTCATTGCAACCGTATTTTTGTCCAATTGATGTATGCAAAATGGCCCTTTAGACATAACTACTATCAATATAAATTTTTACTATACTTATTCTCCAGTTAAGAATACTTCAGCTTTAAGAATTTCTTACACAGAGTTACTAGACATGTCATTTTTTATCTGTGGGAAACAGCATTTGATACCGTATTGCCAATAAACAAAAGGACAAAAAAAGCTTGTGAACACTTTTCAAGTTTTGCCGATAATTGTGTTTTGACTTGCAAATGTTTTCTATTATTAGGTTTAAGTGATTGCACTTACAGACTTGGTTACCTGTTTTGTGCAAATAAAATTTTCAGATGGGATCAACCATTCCTTGCCAAGGCCTCAGACAGAGCTGCACTGCTTTGCGATGCACCTAATATGACACCAATCTGTCCTATTTTAAGAATATGAAGAAAAGCTGAAGACTTTTAATGACTAATTTTGAATGCAAAGTAGTTTTTTTAAAACCTAGCTACCAAATACATACATTTTTTTTGTAGCAGGACCAGACTTTAACAGCAGTGTAGCATTTTAGAAATCCTGTTGAAATCAATTTTTGGTAATTTTTTTGTGGTAAGCACTCACGCATTAATTACATTTTTTCATTTTTTTTAATATGAAGTAACAGAATATCACTATAAAATGCACTTTATTATAGGCAATAAAGTCACATGAGCTTAGGTGTCAAACAAATGTTTTCAGAGATCTAAATGCTTTTAAAAAATGTTAAGTCCTATAGTTCTATACTGACACTAGTGAAATAGATTGATTAATCACCCTTCAAAATAAATCAATGAATGGTATGTCAAAATTCCTTGGGTAGCACCGCATTACTGATTCTAACACAGGATGAAAGTTTTTCAAAAGTATCACTTTGCTTTGCAACTCCCCAACACTTAAGTCTTTTAAGGGGTGACAGCATACTTAGACACCTCCTATGGTTTAAGGATCTTTAGTAAGTTCAATTAGAAATCTCCCTCACAAAGAGAAACTACCTCTCTGCTTTACAGTATGCAGTGGTTTTGGTTTATTATTATGCAGTATTCAAAGTACAGGAGGGCAAGTGGAGTAAAGAAAGAATTGCACAGTTGTCTTAATATAACAAGGGCAAATTCTGTATTGAAAAAGGTACTGGAATGGTAGTACAGTCCCATGCAATTATATGTTGTTGTCTATGCCAGAAAGTGACTTTGGTATGCCTTTTGGGGTCATTTTAGAGCATGTAATCCAGATTTTATTATATACATTGCTGAAAAGGGAGGGAGTTAAGCATGCATGCAAGAAATAACCAAGTCAGAGCCTGGAGGCCTAACACCTTTAGCCTAGTCTGGACAGATGTCTGTCTATGAGCTTGTGATAAACACATTCTTATGGAAGGTTGATGCTAATAAAGTTAGACATGGAAACAGTTCTCTCTAGATTTCCCATGGTCTACCTCATCTGAATAGCTAGTGGAAAGCACTTCATGGCTTCCCTTCCTCATCCACAAGCTTCTGGTGCCCAGGGGATGGGCACCCAGGGCTCTACTTAGATGTCTTCTCCATGCAATCCCTTAAAAGACTACGAAAGAAGATATTTTCTTCAGTTTTGAGTCCTTTATCCAAGAAAATTCAAAACTTCAGAGCAAAATTCAGAAAAAAATATTTCATTTTCTTTCAGTGCCATGACCAAAACTCCAGTCACTATGAAATGCAAAAAAATTAGCCTCTTTCCCCTCAGAGCTTGGTTCAGTCTTGCTCAAATGTTAGCCAAATCTTTAAAGTTTAGGGGCCTTCAGAGAAGGATTGGCTGAGCTTGTAGTGAAACCAAAAAGCGGCAAAGTATTATCAGGCTTTTGATCTTTTTGCCAAAAAAAGTGTGTATTCCTGTATGATATATGTTGCAAAACTGATTTTATGATATTAGAGTTTCATCATACATGAAGAAGTCTTTTCTTTTCCCCTTTTTTATTTCTGCTGGAAATACTTGAGAAGGTTAAAATGGAAAAATTCAGAACCATGTTCTCTTTAGCAAACAGCGCTGTAGCTAGTGTTTCTCTAGAACAGCATTTTGACTTTCATAGTGAAAAAAAAGAGAGGAAAAAAAAACCAGCAAAAGTATCAAAAAAGGTAAGCAGCGAAGCTACTAAAACCAGCACAGACAACTAAAGCAATTGTCTGGAATTCTATCTACAAACCCTCTATGCTTTTGCTATATTTACATTAAAGTCATTGAAACACATTTGCATGGCAATAAAACAGTGAACAAAGATTTTGATGCCTCTAGCAAAGTGCTGTATTCCAAATTTAGCTCCAAATTCTTTAGCAGATCAGGCCTCAGTAAGTTTTACTAGACAATTTTGTTGCCTGACCCCAGGCCTCGGTTTCTGTTTTTCATTTCCACTATGGCTTGTTTACTCTTGATAGAATGACAGACGTGCCTCCCTCTACAGGTCACAGCTCTATCAGTGTACTGATCAGCCTGCCAGGAATATCATTACTGCAACCAACATATTCATTGGTGAGTTAACATACCATTCATGTGAGAGATATTGGGCCAGTTGCACAGCTGATATAAATCGATGTTGTGGAGCAACATTGATTTACAGCTGCTGAGAAGCCGACGCATATCATCTGCTAGCCAAAACAACTCCAGTCATCCACTGATTCCAGTATCTCTTTCCAAATGTATATTCCCACACAGAATAGAAGTCTTCTGTCAGGTCATCCGGATGTACAATTGTTTGTTGAATGTTCCTGTTCCTGGCGTATCTTCTCTTCGTTTACAGACAAGTAGTCTGATTCTTACATTAAAATAAGGAGTTCTGATTTATTTCTAAACGCAAAAGAATTTTGTAGAGTAAAGATGACTTGTATGACCAAGGAATCATTTTACTTTTAGTCCTATTTTTAATAGGAAAGCAACAAGAAAGGAGTATTCGTAGAAAAATGATGTTTATTTATTCCTTCTTCCCCTTTTGTTTGGGCACACATATGTAGATTCGGGGATCTTTCACTGCGAAACTCTCTGTCATTCTCAGAGGTTTTTTTTCCTGACTGACCTAAGCCTCATCCTGATTCTAATATAAAACAGCTGAAAACCTTCTACTTTGAAGAAAAAAATAGAAATGAGGCAGAAGATATTGTCACTAGACACATATTTGGTACTTGTAAAGCAGATATATAGCTCCCTGGGCCCACTTTAAAACCAAGGCCAAGATCTGACCTCAGTATTTTCCTCTCTGAGCAGATGCTTAGCTATGAATTCACTTGTCACTTAAGAAAGGAGCCCTTGATTTTTTTTTTCTCCTTCCTCTGGCTAATAATAAATGTTCCTTTAAAACGATTGCATCTACATTTTCTATGTAAAGATTTTCCTCTAATGTCACTGGGAGCGTAACACTTCATAAGATAGATTATATGTAAAGACTGAAGCCATCACTTTCCAATAATTTCAATTATTTTTCCAGAAGATTGCAATTGATTCCTGTGCCATTTCTATGGGCAGTTTCTCAAATGCAATGTTTCAGTTTTGGGGGTAAGTATTCCTATGTCCTCAGATCAAGACTGTAAGCCTGCTGTAAAATGTCTGAAAGAGGTGGAGAGAGGAACCGAATGACGGACTGCAGAGGACCCTCCGCATGTTGCCTGTGTTATACAGAACCAGTGAGAAATGCATGCAAGCCGAAGTTCAGGGACCACAATAGGGCTGTGGTTCTGCACCTATGCAGATATATGACCTCACTCAGCTTTATGAAGTTGGAGCCAGCTTCATACATAGTGTCCAAAATGCAGTAGGTTATCTATTCAGAAACCTTTGCATGATTTCTCAGACTCTGAGTCACCATGAGGAATGACACATCACCACTAGATCTTATTCATCAACTTTTTACCCACTATAGCTGTGTAAAACATTCACAGTGAAACAAGAAACCACCCATGACTCTTCTGGTTTCAGGTTTCCTTATAAATTCAAAACTTAAGTGAAGGTCATTGTGATTCGCTAATGTTTGTGAATCTGTTGAGAAAAATAGGCTGAGTTTCAATCATCTGAAGTGTGGGAAATGAATGTCTTTTCAAATTATACCAATGATATATGAATGCTAGATCTGACTAATTCCGATTTTTCAATTTGGATTAGTCTGGTGTTTGATGTTGGTATAGCACACAGACACTAAATTAAAGAAAGTACTGTCAGAAATTGCTGTAAAGTGAATATATTAGATGTAATGCAGTAGGTGTTTCAGTGAAGAAAGAGAACCTCAACAGGCAACTAAAATGCAAAATCTTTAATATAGATTTATAAAGGATTTGAAAAAAAAATCATCCAAAGTGGATATAGTGAGTAGACCTGGTAGATAATGTAAGTATAGAATGGAAGTGAAAGGATACCATCATGAAGAGAAATAAGAAGTCTCAGATGAGACTGAAATATTAAATAAATTGAATTTAATAAACATGGACAGGTCTGGAGTCAGCAGCAGAGACAAGACTGACCCAAAGTGGTTAGTTAGTAATAATGAATATTTAATTTTTGTACTACAGACCCTCTCAGAAAACTTTCTATGAAAGCATGAGCATTTTTCATAGGATAGGAGAATTAACTCATTATTTCTTGTAACATACGAAGAAACTACTTCCAATGTGAATGTACTGTTGTTGAAAAGCTTTTAGGTTTAAGATACAGGGACGCTGCTTGTAAGACCTAGGGTCTAATTATCCTGGTAAAATCGTATGATTGACTGCTATAACTGTATTAGATACCTTAGTATTGGAGACCGTTTTTCTAACGATCAAGAATGACGTCAGTCTCATTTCTCAATGCAGGATGTACCCTACTCTTCAGAATAAGGACAACTTCTCATAATGGATTTTCAGGGAGGATGTTACTATGAACAGGAGGACTTAATTTGTCTAATTTTGAACTCTTTCCAGCATTACAGCTTGTCCTGACTTATAAACAGACTTTTAGAAAATACTGAGAAAGTCACAGAAGCTGTATCAAAGACTAGCAGGTTGCAGCTTCCTTTGCTGATCTACACAGAGGGGCTCCTTATACATCTCCCGGACCTAGAAGGACTGTCATGACTAGCATTAATTGCCTGAATGGCTCTGGTTGGGATGACATGTGCCAGTTTCATTGGAGCTGTTTGAAGGTGCATGATGTTCATTAAAATCTTAAGGCTTCAATCATGTAATACTTTATCAGCCATCAATACAAGCACAATTAGTTACTTTGCAAGATTTGCTGTTCATGTGCTTGAAATTTTGGGATTCCCTGACAATAAACCAGATCTTTAGATGAAGAGCAGGCTAGCACGTCCAAGCTAAATGACTCTCTGAGCAAGTGGAGCTGCTTCGGTGCTTGGAGATAAGTCCTAGGGAATCCTGACTGCTTTGGACAAATGATTACCTGCAACTGGCCAGCTCTTCTTACTGCTTTCACAAACTTAAGTAAGAGGCTTAGGTTAAACAACTCTTGTGGTAGGACCACTTCCACTGCGTAAGTATAGTTAAGATACCTTAGGAATAGGAGTTCTCACAAGTATTTCAGACTAGAAAAATAAATAAAAATATTTTATGCTCCTGTGCCTTGGATTTTGGTGCTGGCCAATTGTTATTCAAGCGTGTAGTAAATTTGATTTCTTTCCCACCAAGACATTCTACCATAACAAACCTTTATTCTTTATTCTTCCCTCTATGTCATTAAAAGTGATCAGGAGATTCCGAGCCACGGTTTAGGCATACACCCTCGCAACATGCTGTCAGGTCTGCCTTCTGCTTCGCTGGCACCTACAGCAGAATACATTAACTTGCGGCAGCACCGAAACCTGCCAAATGAACAGAGCTTTTACGAATGTTTACTCGACGTATTTGTAGATACAAGGCCTGGCTGCGCTTGTTGTTCCTTATGAAGCACCAACGACACAAAGAGAACAGCGGGGTTAGGGCTGAGAACGGCGGTAATTCCGCTCAGGCTCTACGTTCCCATACGGGTAATTTTTGCACCTTTGTTTCCCGGGGAAGGGCCGGGCGGGCGGCGGGCACCCGCGCTCGCGCGCAGGACGACGGCTCGAGCGCGACACCGCGTGGAGGCGGCGGGAGCAGCGCCGCCAGCCCGGCGCCCACCACAGCGCGGCGGGGGCGGGGGGGGGGCGCGGGGCCCAGCACCGGCCGTTTCTGGAAAGAAACTCAAACAGGCAGATGGGGATGTAGTCCGTTGTGTTTAACCCAGGTTTGAGGAAAACATCAACAACTCTTTTTTCCTATTTGTTTTCACTTATGTATTCATTTCTATCTTTTTTTTTTGCACAGCCCCACCCCCCCCACTCCCCCGGTTTTGCTGAACTGCTAGCGGCAGCTTGCACCTAGAGAGGGCACCTGACCCACCCTCCCTCCATTTGCCTTTTATTATTTCCCTCCACCCCTCAAACTGGCAGAATAAAGAAGTGTGAACAGGGCGTCCAGTTTTCAGCATAAAGCTCTGCACCGCTGGAGAGCAGCGGTGGGTCTGCAACCTCTGCTTCAGCACAGCTGTGCCCCAAGGCAGGCCCTGGAACCGTTTGCACTGGCCAGAGCAGCCCCGGCGGTGGGCGGATCTGGGGGGACCTGTGCTTCCCGCTCTGTCCTGTTTCCTCCAGGCCTCTCATTTTCTACTTGCACTGTGAGGAACCAACCATACTGACTTTACAGGCCTCATGGTCTTCCTTTGGGAGACGTGTTAAAGCAATTACAGAACTTGAACTCAACTGTGGTTTAAACTTTTCTGTAGTACCTTAAAGTATTGTAGCAGCTTGAAATCTCTACTACAATAGACAGAGAAATCACTAAATAATGGTGTTTTACATGTACCTCGGCTTATTTTTCTGGAGTCTGTGGCTACTTACGCATTAAAGAATGCAACAGCACTAACTGACAAAGCCATCCTTTGGTTTCTACCTTTGTAGCGTTACCTGTCTCGCATACGTTGTATGTGCATCGTTACAATCAGGCATGTCTCTCAGAAGAAAGCTTTGTTGTCGTCATCACTTTTTACAAGAGAGCACAGTAACCCAGACACTGCTCAATTCCTCAACAGGAACAAGTTGTATAAGTTTATTGCTACAGTAAAAATAAGCGTACATCAGCAGACCGGCTTGATTTTACTGTTTCATACTGAAAATTATCTTGAAAGCCTCTGCCTCGGTTGTTTCCATGTCCATGGGAAGCTTGCCAAATACTATATTGACTCTGCCACTATCATTTGCATACATTAAAAAATATAGGCCAAACTCCTTCACTATGGAATAGAAACTGTGCCCACATACAACTCAAAGAAGGCTTGAGAGCAAGGATTTGGTACATCCTTATCTACTTTAACAGTTTCCCCAGAAGTTAGTGTTCCTCTTGAACTGAAAAAGGTTTTTTGCATAAACATCTACTCTTTGAAAAATTTACTGTTTAAATATTGAAAACCAAAGGCTGACTTTAGTCTTCCATTGAAAATTTTACAACTATAAAAGAATAGTTTTCTTTTTCATTTCTTTGAAAAAAGGTCAAAAACCTCCCCAGCTGAACATTTTCTGACTCTCGATACAGAAGCTTTGGTGGTTGCCTTTCAGTGTTAAATGATAAGTTGTGTATAAAATCAGTTCTAATTTATTCTAAGCCTTCTGAGTTGTGTGCAAGGAAAAGACAGAAGTTTTCTGTTGTTTTAAGCAATGAGGTGCTTAGCTGATTTATTAAGCGAACCTGTATGTATTGCTGCTAACCCTTCTGGTTTTGTCATGAGTTTATAGTGCTTCTCTTAAGTAATCATTTCTCAGAACTGTGTAATTTCTTGATACTCCTCACTTTTTTAAACAAAAATATGTTTTAGACATCATGCAAGTGTAAATTGTTTGTGAATATAAAGTAAATTTATCTCTAAGGTTGAAAAAAACCCAACCAAAAGAAGGGAATGAAATATAATTCATATTTATTTTAACCAGTGTATATTCAAACCTATCTTATGATTTTATTGGGTCTTATTCTTAGTTTTCAACTGTTTCAGTATTGTAATCTTTATTTTAGAAAAAATAAATAAAAAGTACCCGCTCTTAAGTTTCTAAATTAACTTTAGATAATTCTGAATAAAATAGGCTAAGTACATATAATTTATTGTTCTTTCAAGACAAAAAGACCCCACCCAAAACACTGTTCCTTCTTGAAACATGTCTGCGCCTCACCCTCAAAAAAAAACCCAACTCAAAAAGAGACAAAACCAACACAAATCACTGGCTTCTAGTGGCAGAATTGCAAAGTAAAAATATAATTCAGAACAATCAATTTTTTAATATGTGGCAGTCATAAAAGATAGAATTGCTTTCTTATTGTAAACAACTCATTAGTGTAAATCAGTAAATAAATATCAACTTTTCATTGACAAAGTATCTGTGCAAGAAAAAAAATAGTGCAATTCATTGGAAATATATAGTACACCATTAGCGTGGGGTTTTTTTAATTGAAGGCAAAGTTGATCACTGAACCTTGATTAACACATTTGTAAGAGTGGTTTTGGTCAGACTGGAAAAATTCTATTAGATTTTCCATCTCCCTGTAACACAGAGAAGGACTACAGCTCTTCCTTGGTTTTGGCGAAACCAATGGCTAGCTCCACAGTCAGTGGTTATTATTCTCTTCTCTGTGCTAGATATATCAAACCTTGCAATTGTCAGAGAAAAATACAACTATTTGTTTGGTATAAATATTTTAGACTTTTTTTCCTTACTTGCAAAGAAAACTGTCCAACTTAGAAGGATCTCTGGAAGCCCAGGCTAAACCAAAGAGTAAACCTTTCGTCAATTTGAGGTGTTGCAATAAAGTTTTTCTGTGGTCACCCAAAGACTAACCTGCAAATAGTTTTATGCTAACAGATCATCCCAAATGTACAAAACCAAAATCTTCTCAAATATTTTGGCAAAAGCCCTGTATGTCACAGAATATGTCACTATAGCAACCTGTAGGTGCTACCTCATTAAATGACCTATTATGTACCTGGCAGAAATTTTATAATGCTTCATATAGCCCCGTGCTCTGAAAGACATAGGATGTCCAATTAATCCTTCAAGTCAGAATTATTTACGTTGGATTTCAAACTGTGGTTCTCTATTCAGAAACAAAACCAAGGCAACCTCTCCTACTTAACCAGGTACAAGAGTGGTAATTAGAAGCTGAAGTTCTGGGTGGATGTACTACAGTTCTAAGAGATAATTTTGGGGTTGGCAATGATTTGGCAAGCCCTGAAGTCTGGAAAGGAGTAATCAACATATGGGATATTCTACTGCCAAAAGATGGGGCCAGAAATATTTTCCACTGGATGAAAATTGCTCAGAGGAAATATTTTCAAAGCAAGGCCTTCTTGGATCTTGATTCCTATACCTAGAAGTGCAGAAGAATAACACAATGCCTGCCATCAGGGCAGGAACTCAACCTTATTAGGTGTCTGTACAGCATTGGAGATTGATGTAAACCAAAAAAAGGATTAATAATCTCCATAGCTGGTCTCCTAGTTCTGTGAGTCACAAACTTCGAAGCGGTTTATCTTCCCCTGCCCAGATCAGGATAATCTTTCTTATGTTGCTATGTTAGCAGGTGAATTATTGCGCTCTGAATAAAATTCTAAATTAAAAAAATTGTATTCATCCCTGCCCTGGATAATGAAAGCTGGTTTCAAATGATGATTACTATTGGTGTAAAGGCTCCAAAAAACATATACTAGTAAACATTCTTTATTTTATTTCTTACAGTTCCAAAACTAAAGATATTTTAGTCTTACCATGGTCTTATGTGCAGGTCTAAATTTCACTCTAATGGTGATTTACCATCTACTCACCCATTGCCAGGAAACTTAGTTTTGTAGTCTTACTGGCTGACTGAAGTGGCCTTTACTGAACTGTAATCATGACTAATTATTAGGAAAGTAGAGTGCAGAAACAGAATTTAAGAGATTTATATTGTTTGGAACACACATTTCCTATAATAACAAGAGTCCTGGTTTTGCATTCATGGCCATATGAGGCAGAGAACCATAAAAAAAAAGGGGGGGGGGGGGGAGTGTTTACTGGAAGAACTGGATGCCTAATGAAAAAATCACTAAGGTTAGCAGTCCTGCAACTTCAGTAACTACTTAGTCATAGAGTGTGCTAACTGAGCTACTCCTAGCCAGAGGACATAAAAATGCTTTCTCAAGCTGCTATGTGCAATTTTAACGAATAAGACCCGTAATACAGATGGGCAAACCTCAAAAGGTTCAGAGTTTGGACTCAGTTCCAGTAAGCACACATGCACATTTGAGTGATTATCTCCTTTCGTGTCTGCAAAATTGGACTGGAATCCTGACAAAAGTGAGTTTTCTTCTCCTGGGATAATTCAGCACTTCTAGTCATGACTGCAAAGCAAGCTTTCTTCTCCTGGGGTAATTCAGCACTTTTAGTTGTGACTGAAAATGCAGACGCACAATTAAAAAACAAAAAAAGGATATATACACACAGGAAAAAAAATTCTTTCCTTATGAAAAAGATTGCTGATGTATCTTTTATAATTCATTTATCCCTAGTCTAACAGCATAAATATTGTGGAAGATTAAAAGAAGAAGCCTACAACTTGCATTTTCCAAAATGGCATTTAAAATACATATATACAGGCATGTGCACTATGAAAAACAGAAATAAATTTAGATTTGGAGATGAAGAGGGGAGAAAATAATTAGTTTTGGTGTCTTTTTCAAGTATTTTCTTAATGTTTGATTTTCTGATAACTGAAGTTAAATCAATTATCAAGGCCAGGAGACTCCTAAATATGAACACTTTTATTCATTCTTTAAGAAAGAAAAGCTATTTTTCAAGTTTTTTTCATCCAAACTCACAATAATAAATTATACAGTTAACTGAATGTTGTAAGGTTTAGACTCTCATACAAATTTGACTTTAGCTAAAGCCAAAATTTCTAGGCAAAAGGTACTATCATGGTTTTATCCAGAGAGGGAAAGACAGTTCTGTACAGATGCAGATATTCACAAACTCAGCATGAACATAATATTATGGAAAAACAGCACCAGGTACACACTGAACCACCTCTGATTAAAACTCAGGCAACACACTACCGAGTCCTGTATGCAGTGACATCTGTCTAGGAAAAACAAAAGAGTAGATCTGGGTATTGCTTAAGTTGGTTAGAAAATATTTTATTTGTTTCACAGAAAACAAAGGAAAATAATGTTTCATACCAGTTGCACTGAAATCTGTAAGATCCAAGCTTATTCATCTAATTGTAGGCACTTAGATAAGTCAGGAAACTCAGGAATGGGACCTTCCAAAATCCCTGTGTCCATGGTGCAAAGGGAGGTGGCTGAACCTTCTCTGTACAGGCACTTACCTTTCTCCTTTCATCAAGGAAAAAGTCAAATGTAAGTATTGCTAAAGTGTAGGTGTTTCAGCAAAGTGCCTAAATTCATGCCTAGGAAGAGTCAGTTGCAGGGGAGTTTCATATCAGCTTTGATTTACCACAGTTGTAAACCGTGGAGGCCATTTTACATACACAGACTTTAAGAGGAAATGCTGCATATGTTAAATAATCAATTGTAAATGTATACGACTATAATGTTTACTCTATTTGAATGTATGTTGACATATTTGTATCTGGTTGAGTAAACTTATCCTCAAAAGAAATGTAGTGTTCCTGCTCTAGAACTAAACGCACGTAAACTGCACCAGTCAACATGGGTGCTTTTCTTTCTCTTTTTGTGAGATATAGGTGCTTCAGAAGGAGTGCATATGAAAAATGTACCCACGAATGATAAAAATCTGTCAGCTTGTGACCTCAGTGATGTTTATGCAACCTCTATGTAAGTCATGAGACTGTTACACTCAAACAGCAAATACGATTAGGTGGGCCAGATGATTTGGAAGAAGTTTCAAAAAATTTGCACAAAGCTGCAAAGCCAGAACAATGCCTTTTGTGGTTAAAGCTTAAAAAAAAAAAAAAAAAAAAATCAGGATACTGATATTTTGTGAGGACTTGAGGACAAATAGCTCAGGGCTGATGCAAAACAGGCGGAGCAATTGGTAGGTTTGAAAAAGAAAGGATGGCAGGATCAAAGCAGCACACCACGAAAATCATCTTTGCAAAGTCATCCCAGGTTGGTATGGAGAGGCAGAGCCCATGTGTGAATATCTGAGGGAAAACACTAAGGTAACTGACAAGTGCAATAGTGAGAGCCTGGGTGAAAATTTTGGTTGTGAGAGAGGACATGAAATGCCATGTCTTTGAGAAGTTATGAAGAAACAAATATTTGAGAATTAACCATACCCTGGTCAAAGGATCTAGTGGAAAATCTACTGGAGAAGAAGTTTCCCAGACTGCAGTGACTTGCAGGATGGTTCACTACTGTTTAGCATAATCAAGGAGAAGTGAGTCAGAGTGAGGGCTTGGAGAAGGACTTTTTTAAACCCGCTGTACCTGAGTTGGTAGTTAAATAGCTATGATGAGCCATCAGTGGCAGCCTGAGACTTTACACTGAACAGGAGGCAGTCTGAATGAGAGATGTATCTCTACAGATTGTCAGCACAGAGATGGAAGTTGAATTTGTGCATAAAATAATCCAGGGAGGTGTGTAGCAGAAGCAAGAGTCCATAACCAGAGCCCTGTGTGGCAGTTTGTAGTGAAAGGTGGAGGGAGGAATTAAGGCTTTCAAGGTTCACACAGGGAGAACCATTTGAATCATAGATAGGGACACCAGGGAGAATGACGTTAACAATATCACGATCCAACAAGACTTTTGGAAGAAGAACATGTGTCAAGGTCACCAAAGTCTAAAGGAAGGTGTGAATTCAGTATCAGTTGTGAGGTTTGGATAAGAAAACTTGGTCAGTGTGGGAAGAACTGATGCAGTGGAATATATCAAGAATAGGAACTGGGTTACTGTTAATTTCCTCTGGCAGGAAGAGATGGAGAAAGGAACAGCTAGGAAGGAAAGAGGGACAGCAAGATTTGTGGCAGTGGAAAGTTGTTGAGCTTATTTGTAATGTAAAGCTGAAGTCACAGAGGCAAGGGGGGCTCCCTGGGGCTTGGAGGGAGATGCTTTCTTCTCTCATCTCAGGGATGAAGAAGGAAGTGAGCTGGTCACTAGCACTGAGACAGATGCTGAGACAGAAGGAGCTTTTTGATGTCTGTATAGAAAAGACACTAAAAAAAATTGTTTTTTTCTGTGATAGTTCTGTGAGAAGAAAAACTAAACATGTAAGTGGAAAACAAAGACATCTCCAGAGAAGTCTCTTGAAAAAGAAGTCTCCAAAACAAGATACACAGATTTGGGGAGAAAACTGAAGATGGCAGATAGGTTGGCATATATATATATATATATCTCAGTGGAACACCACAAGATGCATACCTTGCAAGAAATCAGCCTAGACGTCCTGGATGTTCATTTAGGGTCTGGAAGTGCCTCCCGTCCAGAGCCTGAAATTTCTGCAGATGCTTGGGGAACCACTCTCAACAGCAGCTCTCTGTCGGTTCTGTGAATGCTATATATACCAAACACTTATTAACACTATCTTTAGGAGTTTTTATAAGCTGTAAAATATAATATGCCAACATTAAGTCATTTATAATTAAACTTTTATTTCTATTTAAAAAAATAGACATAAAAATTCTTACACCAAAGATGAATAATAGGCTTTTTATAAGCCTTGCTGACATCAAGTAATTTTGAGGTTTAAGAGCAAACTATTTTAAGGACCAAAAGAACCCATAGACTCTTCTAAAGATCAATGTCATAGAAATTATTTGAAACACCATAGAAAACAATATCTCCTAATGTAAATTAGTGCAGATTACCTGAAGTTAGTGAAATTACAAGAAACCATATAAATGAAAGGCCTAGTCTTATACCTTACAATACCTTCATTACTTTCTTCAAGTTTCAAAGAAAAAAGAATCTTCTACTCTAAGATAAGATGTGGCTTCTGAACATTTCAAGGCCATTTGCTTCTTTTCAAGCATCTGTTTCTTTTAGAAGGGTGAATTTTACCTTTGGAATTGTATGGGAAGATAAAATTTATCTTAAACTGAAGACTCATTACTCCTGCATATTATTAGGTACGTACAAAACCTAAGACTTTTTGGCTTACCTCACATATTAGTTCCAGGATAAAATTCAGCCTCTACAGAAGCATTTTTATCCTGTAATTTTAAACTTCAAATTTTATAGTTTTTATCTGGCAGAAGTTTAACTGAAATTGGACTCTCAAATTCCCATGTATCTCATTACAAGAAACTCATTTTGTTCTGAACAAGAAATAAATTAAGAATAACCATTACTGTAAGACTTGCACTGATGTCACCCAGTTCCATTATAAACCTTTCGTTTCTAATTCAAAGTTGTCTCTATCAAATCCAAAGACTGACCTGCTTTTTAAGAGTCCCACATATAGCCAAAACTACTTTCTAAGGTCTTCTTTGCATCTTCTCTTTCTTTAGACTTTTTTATAGATCATGTGAATTTCGTAAAAAATAAGAGCTATTATCCAAACTACACACCTGGAACAAAAACATGAAACTTGTCAATTAGGGGAAAAAACATCTTTAAAGTTCAGACAAGAATCCCACATTCAAATGCAGAAAGCAAACTTGGATTTTACTTAAAAGCTCTCTTTTCCCACTTCTGCTACTCATAAAATACCTACATGTGCACGTGTTGTACTTAGGCAGAGAAAAAGATAGAAACCAAGGGACTTCAATGATCTGCATGATTCTGTATGTCCAAAATTCCTTTTCCTTCACGTATTTGTAAGTGACAATAGGCAAAACAAGTATCTAGATATATTGGCAACTGTCCAAGTAGAGATAACTTTATTTTTTGTGTGTTGCATATATTTTCTAGCCTTAACTAACAAACAGAACTAACAAGTTACCTCTTGTATACTCAAGGCAGGTGGAGGCAATTCCTGAATTTAACACAGAATTCCCATGCAAACCCACTATTTTCCTGTTTTCCTGTAAGCCATATGTTACATGGGATGATTCCTGTCCAGACAATATGTTACAAAATGAAACCATTTTAAAATGTCAGACACAGCCTATGGGTACAGACTACAGGTATATCAAAATTAGATAATTCACTGGTGATATCTAGTAACAAAATGGTGGAAAAAAAAATCTTTTTTGTACCTTTAGTCAGTCACACATCAGGAATTTATTGTTTTCATTTACCTTTTTCTCTTTGGGAAAGAGGAAAAGATAAGGCCAGATTCTCCTCTGGGAGCAGTCTGTTTATTCCAGTAGACATCAGATTTAAATCAAAGTGTCCCACTGCAGATCTGACCCCCATGTTTGTATTTTATAGAAAAAAACAACATCCATTTGTATTGCTATACAACTTTGGGGTTTGAGCTGGATTCACCTTTCTCAGGCCATGCCTCCCCAGCTGGGCACTGTCAGATTCAAGCTTTTAGTAGAACTAATTAGCTCAATCACAGCATGAGCTAATGCAACTGGATGGGCTCCAAACTGGAGCTACCTCAGACCCATCTGTCTCGAAGAACGGGCAGAGGACTGTGCTCTGCCTGGATGTTGCCTTGCCTTAGGCCTTCAGCATAAGTTTGCTTCCAGCTTTGCACTCCAATTCATAGTGTGAAACTAGAAATGTAAAAATCTAAGCAGGCTACAAAGCTATAAGAGTATTTTGGTTTTGCTTAGGTGGAACAGTGCTTGTCCTCCAATGGAGCATTTCCCACTCTTTGTTTTAGATTAATTGAAAGTACAAACTTTGGCCAGTCTCATAACTGCATTGCACAGCCAGCGCCTAGTTTTGTGCGTAACTCTCAAAATCTATATGTGGTATGAACTGAGAGACAGAACAGGTTTATTGCAAGCAGAGGACAACGGTAATGACTTGCCTTAAGCTACAGAAAAATTTCAATGCATGTTAATATTCAAGTGGCTAGGACTAAATCCAAAACAGGTATTTGCAACTGTACTAATGACTGGATAGCAGTTCTACACCGAGCTAATAATTATACTGCCAGGGGCTTTAGACAGGAGGGTCAATCAGAAGTAGTAAACACAACTAAAATGAGGAGCATAATCAGCTGCTGCTGAGGAAGAGGAGGAAAATCAAGAATCACTGGCTCTTAGAGCTAGACTTTTAGCTCTTTTGGTTACCTCAGGGTCTTTTTTATGCGCATGGAAATATGTCATGGAAATACAGCAAGGAGGAGGGGAGCAAGGGCAAAACAAGCAACCTGACCTACATTGAGGACTGTAAGCTTCCCACCACTTTGTGAATATGGGCAGGGCTGACCACGCTGGGAATGTGCTGACTGCACCTACTGTCCCTGGTCAATGTAACGTGGATGGCTGATATTCCCTCCACATTTGTCAAGGTCGCCAGGAAAGGAGATCAGTAACTTACTTCCCACAAGGACTACAGTGCTCTCTGAGAAACAGCTGCACTCCTAAGTAGAAGTTATTTGAGATTTAATTGAGATTTGTAAAATTCTCTGGAGTCTTCAAACTATAAGCATAGCTTACACTGAAAAGTAAATGACAGCACTTTGTCTGAAAGCTCCCGTTGGGCTCTTCCTCCTCCGCCTTCTTGCTCAGGGCCATATTGCTGTGCAAACAGCAACACTTGCTGTGGCTTGCGGTCCAAAGAAAAGCAGCGAGCTTGTCATTCAAATGGCCGTGTTGCTGCAACTCGCAACTCGCTGGAGCTGTGCAAGCGAGACCGCAGCTCTGCCGGAGGCTTATTGTTTCCCTTCCTCCCCCTTCCCTTCCCTGAGTGGCCGGGCTGCAATCTGAGACAAATAGTTGCACTGTGTCTGCTCGCTGCATGAGACGAGGTGAGCTGGGGAATGGTGGCTGCCAGGTTCCAGATTGATGGCGTGTCGAAACCCCAGAGCAAGATACGTTGGCAGCAAAGTGATCCTCCATGGGGAATCCGGCATAATATGCTTTCCAGATTTCTGGGCCAGCTTCCAACTTCTCACTCCTATGTAAGCAACAACTATCCCTCGTGAGGGAGAAGAAGGGCCCTTGCACTTGCTGCTGATGACTGCCCTAATAAATGTGTTTAACATATGTATGTTTATAAAGCAGCCATAGGGAAGCAATTTGACTACCTCTTTCCACATATATCTTCCTCCTGCCTGCCTGAGGGCTGGCATGATGCCAGCTTGAAGACAATGCAGTATAAACTTGACAGCCACCTATTCATGCATATGGTCAGACAGAACACTGTTCCTTTGAGATTACTCCTCCTATGCTAACCGTGCTGCCAAAGGAAATTACAATACTCTTTCCATTTTATGGTACAGATGATCAACATTATAATATTCATATTATCTCTGAATATTGGAATTTTCTTATTCTCCAGAGCAACTGAGCTATTGTGACTGTATTGTCCACCATGGGTCTGAATCAGCTCTCCAAACTCAACTTTGACGTTAATGTCATGCAAGCTTTCAAAAGCCTCAGTTTATAGTTACATTTCTCAGGATACCTGTGCATAGGTAATGCTCTGTGCAACAGAATCTAAATTTCTCTGTGTCTCTTAAGCACCTTTCACCAAGGGTAATTGTCACTTCCTTCCTCCAAAGTCTGTAGTAATTTCACTGAGTTATGGCAACCGTCTGCACTGGGTATTGCCCTCTGAATAATTCTCTGGTGAAATCTTAAAGGAAAAAAACCGTACGTATCTTACATTAGTGGAAAGTAAATTAGTTGCCATGTAACTGGCAGATGACGTTTTTGTGTAGCAATTCAGGGTGCCCTGACTAAGGAATTTAGGTATGCCCTAACGATAGTAATTAAAATGTCCAGCCTATGTTGCAATCATTGGAGAGATACAGACATCTCCAAAGGCTGAATTATACCTCCTTAGAGACATGTCTAAAATAGGTATGATGAAGTATCTTCTGGGAGGAAACTTTTTCCATTGACTATACAGACAGCCTGAACAACTGACTAACACTGGAGTCCTGTAATTTAGGCAGATAAAATTGGTTGAGACTAATTCAACCCTAGAGCTGTACTACATTTGTAAGAGTAGCCTAAATTTTGCAGATCTTAATAAATCCTACTTACAAAGAATATTTCTATTCTTCACCTTAGGAGCTCTTGGGATTACCTCACAGGTAGCTCCAGGGTTGAGTAATGAGGCTGCATGGTAAGAAAGTAGTCGAAGATCAGCCTACTTCTTGAAAGAATTCCTTGCCTGAGCCTGCTTGCCACTGTTACATTAATTTATCATATTCCATTACCGGTACTAATGGCATTGTATTGGAAAACAGCCTTACCAAGTATGTCACTGGGATATGTGACTGGAAAATAAAGAATAAATACCAAAATCAAAGCTGGAAACTTGGTCTTGGATCATCTCATGTGCACACTGAGAGACTTCTGGACTAGCTTTGCCAGGAAAAGGCGGCAACAAAACCACATCTTCTGGTTCACAGCAGTATTCAGCTTTAAGGAAAGAGACAAAATATTACCCAGTAAAGACTGTGGAGATACTTCTCAGACCTGGGATGCAAATACCATACCATATGTGTACTCATGTATTATCACAAGTCATAAAAAGATCTACAAGTATGGGATAGTATTTTTTTTTTTCCTCAGATACATGAGTTAAATCCTGAGGCTATCTCATGTATTGATATTGTGACGGTCTTAAGAGCAGCTGTCCTGTAGGTGAATTAAGGTACTGTTTTCTTAGAGTTCTTGTGAGGGAAGGGACATCTGCAAGGTAAAATGAATATGTCTTTCCAGGAATACGTAATGATACCACTATCAACAAATGGGTACTCAGACTGCAAAGTCAGAGGGAGATGTCAATATGCTTTGTTATATGACTGGCCATCTTAGATTTATCCAAGGAGTATTTACCTCACTTTTCTTTCTTTCTCTGGCCTCTGGTTCCGTTTTCATGAAGTCTTCTGTTCAACACCTATGATGAGGGATATATACTTTTTTCCCCTGGGTTTTCAAGTTATAATTTAGAATCTATTGCCTTGCTCTTCAACATATGTGGGAGTGAAGAGGTTCCTACAGAACAGTTGATTGACCTTTGGGAATGCTTAGGAAAACAACTGTCAATGAAATGAGGGAGCTATTATAGGTTAGAAAACCAGTTCTATTCAGTTGTTCAAATCCCTACAGAGAACAAAAGCATGAAAAAGAAAATAAAATATATTTTAATATTGGCTTCCTCTTTATTTGGTCACTCAACACTAAAGTCTAGAAAGTGTCGTATCACTTTCCATGCTTTGTGGCAAATGGTGTGGAGGTGTTAACAGGAATGAAAAGTTGTGGAGGAGTAAGAGTATCCATGTAGAAATTATTTAAAATATTCTTCCTGCTATTTTTTGTAGGAAAAGTATTTTCTGAGGTAAGTGGGTTTGCAAATAAATATTTAGGGTTCTTAATAAGAATTGCTAAGCACTGCCTTTGCTTTTTAGAAAAAGAGACAATTTATGGAGATACTGTCAAACAATCTGTTTTTAAATACTCATGTACACTTCCCTGTTATCTGTATTAAGTGAATGCTCAAGCAATATTCAGTAGGAGTTTGGCTATAACTACATTACACTGAAGCATGTTTATATAGTACTATAAGTGACGTTGTGCATACCTCAGCTTAATCACCAAAAGCTTGATATAGAGTATGAGCTTTTGGGCTATGAATATAGTTTCTCCATACTTAATGTACACTCCTTTTGTTTTCTGGACCAATGTATTTTATGACAATACCAAAAATAATTGAATACTGCTACAAATTTGTAAATGAATGGGTCATTAAGGTATTTTCTTTTATAGACACCTTAATTTACTGAGTTCACTCACAAGCCTTGACAATTTGTTTGCATTTACTGTTTAATGACCTAGTTTCACTGTGTTACTTTAATAACACTGTGCTGAATTACATGAGAAGTGATTTATATGTACTGTGCAAGCCAACATCATCAACTCACAAAGAAAACCACCTTCCTGTTATTAACTCAGTGTCCTAAATATTTACTAATAGTTTTGCTGATATACACACACACACACACACACATATATATACACTCATACACACATATATATACACACATACATATATATATATATGATGATACATGAAATTTGACAGAACTGTTTCAAAATCTGAACTAGAAATCAAGAAAAATGTTTGCTTTTAAAGAAAAATTGACACACAGAAACGTGAACATAAATCTGACCAGCCTGCAAAAAAATTAATGAAGTAATTCATAATGTACTTTACCTTGAATGACAGGCCATTTCCTTTGGACAACTCAGTCTTCAGTAATCTTCTCAAAATATTAATACATTTTCTGCTGAATTCTTCCCAGTGTGTTTGCAGCTATCTATACTAATTTTTGCAGATACCTTCTTTTGGCTAGTATTGCTAAATGCCTGTTCAGACAGAAACCATAACCCAGCCGTTCTAAAAGCATCAAGCTATTTTGCTAGCAGTATTCTGAATGTGTTTAAGAGTATCGCATTCATGGAAGTTCATTCACAAGGAAATAATTATCAATGACCAACAATACTTTATATTCCCTTTGACATTTCCCACAGGTAAGAGAGAAATAAGCAAGTGATACTAAGCATATTACAGGATTGGATACAATTTAGTTTGCATATGACTGCTGTTAGACCCATTCATCAGTGATGCAGAGCTAACTTGATCCTTGGAACTGGGTCCTTGCCCAAATGCCACTGTTTTAAGTGGCGAAGTAACTAATAAAAAGCAAGAAATCAGATAAAACTATTTGTAGCCATTATTAATAGCAAAATCAGTTTCTTTTTAAGTAGCATTCACTGCAATTTGTGTGTACAATAATACAAGACAGTTATTCCACATTCAGAAATCTTTAATGTCTGGGAAAACATTCAGCAATGGCCAGGTTTTTCTACTCTTTGTTTCTTTAAGAATGTGAGAGATATTTTCCATATTTGCCAAAACTGTCTGTATTATTTTTGCTGTGCTTGTTACTGTAACAGTTAGCTGTATTTTTGCCATAGAAAGATTCTTGACCTTGGAATAACACCGGAAGGTCTAATACAGCAATGTCCTCTGACTGACTTGTGAGGTAACACAGTGGAAAAACTTGTGTAACTTGAAGACACTCAGTCAGATGATTCTGCAGTGTTCTTAATGTCAAACTCATATTCTTTTTTTTTTTTTTTTTTTTTTTTTTGCTTTTGGAAACATGAAGATTCTCTGCTATGAAGGCTTTTCTTTACTCACCATTGCAACCTATGGTTGTTTAAAAAGATGTGATATTCTTATCTTAGTGCAAACTTAAGGTTCATGGAGATTTCACTTTAAAAGTGATGATTCTTTAATTAAAAAAGCATGAATGCTAAGAGTTATTTCACTTTCCAGTTGATGTAGTATATTGCATGGAGTAAGAATCTCAGAAGTTTTCTACAGCTTTAGGAGAAAAGCAGTCATTTACAGAAGGATTAGTAGGTCTCAAGTGCTGACCAAAATGTGTTGTGCTTCGTATACACAGAGCATCTTGAAAACCTCCAGGCTCCATTGAAAACTGATAGAAGGAACCTGGCATTTCCACAAAATGGGTGCATTGGGGCTAATTTCTGTGATAACCTACTAACAAGCAGCTTGTTATTTAATCACTTTGCACTATGAAGTCTCCTATATTGAAAGAAAAGAAATCAACAGCAGAGTTTTACTTGCTCAGCAGTCCCAGACTTAGCAGCTTGGAGTGTCAACAAGGAGTTTCTTCCCTGTACTATATTCAGAAGTAACAAAGGGCAGCATGGCAAAGATCAGATGTTAGGCAAATGTATGGCTTCTGGCATGCCAAAATTCTAACATCCATAACTTAAATTAGAGATTCTTTTTGTTTGGTTGGGTTTGGGTTTTTGTTGTTTTGGTTTTGGTTTTTTGTTTTGTTTTGCTGGGGGTTTTTTGCCTGTTTTTTTTTTTTTTCTTTTCCCCCAAAAAACAATAATCGAAAAGAATTATATCAATGTTTTACAGTGTAAGATTTTATTTCTGGGTAAAAGGCTGCTTTGATTTTTCAGAGTGAAAAGTCTACCAGAGTAGAAACAGTGGGTTTCAGTTGGTTTATCTTTCCACTAAATGGAAAGTCCTCTTTCACTGTTTATGGAAACGGGCATGAATTTGCTGTGATGTTATATTTCCCCAAAAGAATAACTAATTTGCCAAGATACTAGGACAAAAAAAAAAGAAAAAAAAGAAAAGAGAGAGAGAGAGAAAAAATGTTTTCTATATGATATTTCTTCTTTAGTCTGTACTGCTTTCTGAAATCTAAGATACTAATACAAGCTGACAGCTGAAAGTTCATGCACAGATTGAAGTAGACAGGCAGTGGAAGCCAAGGGGAGGCAATTCTTAAATTTACTAGGAATTATGGGCATTTGTAGTTCTGACAAAGATTTTGGCATGTGTTTTAGAGGAGATATATTGGGGAACTGATCTGATATAAAGGTAAGAAACTGGAGTCCCCTACTGCTGTTACATAAACCACTGTATCTCTCAAATACTTCATAAAAAAGCTGTCAGCAGGATCACAGCCTATGACACCTGGATCTCCATTGTATCATGCTTGAACATTTCAAATTAGATGAATAGTAACCTTCAGGTCTAATGTTTTCTTTAATGTCTGAGAACAGCCATAAAATATGGAGACTTGCTTTCCATAAAAAGAGAAATAAATCATACTTGTTACCTGGGTGGGTGCTTGTTTTGGAGCCAATCACAATTAAACGTATACTGCTCTAGTCTGTGCAAGATTAACTCATCCTTCCTAAAACAAAAGATTAGTCAAGTTCTGCCTGGATGAAATATATTGGCATTACACATGCAACGTGACATTGCAGGAAACAATATGACATCCTAAGAGAAAAAGAAGGAAGAAAAGGAAAGAGCTATGTCTTAGGCAATAATTCATAGTGGAGCTATGATGAATTCTGTCTCTCCACCATCATATAAAACGATTCTTTCAAGCTCATGTTTTATCACATGGATTCAGAGTTACTTGCTGATTAGTTTATCTAAACAACTGCTACTGATACAGTCCATTGCATTTGCTGGATCCTGAGTTAGACTGGTGATGACCATGTGGCTGATGGACATACCTGTATTTTCAAAAGTATACATTCCTTGAAATACTTTTGTTTTTTAAAGTGAATGATGCAACTTTTTTTTCCTCACCTTCCCTGTTTCAAGCAAGCCTCAAAACATGATAATTCCAGAACAGGAGGGAACGTTTGTGTGCAAATACCCCACAGTTCAACATAGGGAATGCCAAATGTGTTGGCAGAATGAGTAAATATGCATCTACATAGTTTGCACAAAGAAATACAGGCTTTAAACCAGAAAAATCTGAAGGCATCCCTATATACACTTGACCTTCACTTCTAAACAATATGTGCATCTTGTACAATTTTAAAATATGATTTTAAAATGCTCAATTGGCTGGAAGATAAGAAATTGGTCAGATGTTTCTAGGAACAGGAATTATTTCTCTAAAAGGTTTCTGTCTTCTTTTTTATTTGAACTATACTCTACCCCAGCTTTGATGAGCCTGTCAAAAATAGACCCCAGATGTAATATAATTGATAAATTTTAAAAAGGGGAAAGTAATCCTGTAATAGAAAAAAGAATTGTTCCTTTAAGTCCCATCCATTAGATGACTCTAAGGTTCGGATTTCTCTAACCCCCTCTCTCTTTCTGCTTTTAAATTTTTTTATTAGTGAACCAGCTTCAGTGACACTAAATATTTATTTCTCTCAGTTTCTCATCTCTAACCTCATACCAGGGGGAAAGGGGGGAGAAAAGAAAAGATACTAATGCTGTAGAAAGAGAAACAAATCAGCAAGCCCCTAGAGCGTTCTCATGACATTCACATTTTATTCAGTTATCCTTTTATTTTCTAAAGGCTTTTTCACTGGAGTAGCTGCCTATGTGCCTTCTACCAGGCAAACGGCCTTGTAGGCAACACACAAAAACCTAATCACATTTCTCCTCTTGTTCTTCAGTGAGGTCTTAAGTTGAGATAAATATGATCTGTGGCAGATGGCGGTACAGCTAACGAAGCCCAGGTCAGTGTGGGACCGAGTGAGAATTGCCACCAGACAAGGTCAGCGAGCCTGGCCCCAATTCAGCTAATAGCAGCGTCGAGCTCTGCTGCTGTCCTGGCACAGCGGCAAGACTCAGCCTTCAGCTCAGGCCCATATGCTGGGAAGAGCTTTCTTCACCTGAGCTCTTTTAATAACCCTTCATCACTATGAAATATCTGACCACTGGGGACTTGCCTGGCAAGTCTAACAAATTAGGGCTGCCGTTACAAGTAAACAGCTATGCCTGCCAGTTATTTCCATCTGCCCGGCACTGCCAGGTTCATTATGAGCATCAGGAGATGGAGTTAAACAGATGGCAGGAAATGTGCTTGGCCCTTGCACTCAGGAGAGGGGGACGAGAGGCAATTGCTTTGCATAACATCCCTTTCCCTTCATTACTTCACATTATAATATGTAAATAAAGTCACACCAGGAGGAACTTAAAAAGCACTTAGCATTGAAATATAAGGGTGCTACATGGAGGGAGAGGGAAAGGAAGGGATGAAGTTTCAGCTGTTTGCAAACCAGAGTTTACTCCCCCACCCCCTCCACCTCCAAAGAGATTTCAAGGGCTGCTTTTATTTCTGACACACTAAATGAAACTCTTTCTGAACATGTCTTTCTCATTCTCTTTCCCTGGCTGTCTCCAAAGATTGCAGGAACCTGTCAGTCAGGCAGCTTGCAGAAAGGCCTGCCGTGTGCATGTGAGAGCACGAGGAGAGCACAGCGTAAACAGCCAGGCTCTGCTCAAAGGCCTTTTTTTTTTTTTTTTTTTTTTTTGAGTTGACATTGGAAATGCAGCAAGCCTGCAAGCTGGTAGGGAGACATCATTAAACACTGCCCCACACAGGAGAAAGAAAAATTATACAATTTTCATACGGAAATATTAACAACCTTGGATTAAAGTGGGGACACAAATAACACTGTATGGGACTTAAATCTCAAAGTAGGAACCTTATTTCTATGCTGTGCCCTGCTGCAGACCTATCAGAGGATGCCGGGTATTTTACTTTCTGCTTCTGAGTCTAAATAAAGACAAACATAACTTAGAAACAAACAGTTGAAATCACTGGACGTGAAGACTTTTGTGGGAGTTAGGCTGTCTGAACATGGATCTGAACTTTCTGGAAGAGTGGCAGTCTTTATGCATTCCTATTATGCCTAACATACTGACAGCCTCATCTCAGCTGAAGCCTGCAGCTGCTGATGTAAAAGGAATAAAAAGAAAGGAGTGAGAGGAGAAAGCTGACATACAAGAGGGGTAAAACAGCCTGGCTTCAGTGGACTGATATCAGTATGAATCTGATGATCTGACCCACTAAGTTACATCCCTTCATCACCGATTAAGGGAATAAATTACATCAAAAAAGCAACCAGTAAGGCAAGTTACAGTGGCAACAGGCTGTCAAACAAGATTTTCCTCTTCATTGAAACATCTGGAGTTCACATAACAACTGGAAAATATGTGATATTCAGTAGGATTTAGCCAGCTAAAAATGAAATCTGGGCAGCTTGTCAGAGGAAGGGCACTGCAGAGTCTAATCACACTGGGACCAGGACAGGTCCAAGTCATATTTTGAATCCTGGACAAATACTGGAGGATAAAGAAATTTGTGAATATGATGCATGTAAACACACAAGTCAGGAGGCTACCAAACAACAGCTGCCAGCACACTTTCTCCAAAAGGGAATTATATACCTCAATTAAATGCCCAGTAGTAGCAGTCTGGTGTCCCCTCTGCTCCAGCTGAGAGCAGATGTTCAGAGGCCAGCAATGAGTGCTGTATTTTAAAAGAATTGTGAGAAAAAAATCTCACTTACAGAAGAAAAGAAAAAATGTCTCACACTTGCCAACTTTTTGGGTTTTGGTGGTAGACTGGTAGATTTCAGGATGACTAGCAGCCTGGGCTACCAGATATTCAAAAATCCCAGACAAATGACCATGGTGTCTATAAAGAGCAGCTCTACTGCACACCAAGGAGAAAGCTGTTCTGCTTTGCACAGTGCAGACTTGTCTGTGATACAGAGGGCTTGTCACGTACGTGCAGATCTACTGAGCGTGTATGATAGGTCCAAAAATGAGACACACAAAACCTACTGCCTGTGGACCTGCCAGCTTTGACAGGTCTGAGTCTGGAAGCTGCATACAGAGTGAAAGCCTTCCTCTGCACTTGTAGTGGCAGACAGTGGTACATCCAAACTTTAAGTCTCAAACCTTCCATGACTTCTTGCTAACAAAATTCAGAAAACAGGAGTTTTTACTCTTGCTCACCTTTATCACCTTAAATAAAAACAACTCCACATCCTGTCATGAAAACATGGTGTCAGTGTATTTTCCATAAACTTTTTCTCCCCTGTTCCTCAGTTGCTCCCCTCATTCAATTTCCTACTTCTCAGTCAAAGAAGTCATCAAACTGAGCTTCTGTATTTAATAGGTATGATTATTTTTTTCTTTTTCATGGCCTAATTATTTTATTCCACACTTTTATTTGTAAGGATTTAATTTGTATTTTACTGTCTTTTACCAAAACACGCTTCCAGCTTTTGAAGCATTTCTGCCCAATGTCTCAGGCACCCTGCACACCATTGCTATTAAGAACAGTAGTGAATCCTTTCGCATCTTCCTCCTTGCAAGGTTAGACATGGTTTCTGGGGGTCTCTTATCCCACACAGGAAATGCCTCCACAATAAATACAGGGATCAGCTGATATTCTTCCTTCTAATTAGTGTAAGATTTCTTTGGACCTTCTAGGCCATTCTCTTTTACACAGTCTAGCATCATGATTAATTTTGGTATATGCTGCTTTCATTGTCAAACCCAATTATACTGTGGCTGCTATTAGGGGTTTGACAGCAGTTGATAAAGCAATTTTTTATTTGGGACTAGAGTGATTTGAGATTAGACTCTCTCTTCTTCTGCTCTAGTTTGGAGTTGATGATTGCCTTCCTGCAGCTGGTTTTTGTGCATTTTTTCTTATCCTTCTGGCAAGACACTGATGCATGGAGTTATTGGATTTCAGGCTGAAGTGGAAAGGAATATCTGGATTCGTTCTCCAGCCATCCCAGGGGTGTGCTCTGGGTGTGTGATCCTAGACAGGGAGGCTGGAATGGGGGGATACCACCAAAGAAACTACTCTTGTCCTTAGTACATTGCACTAGTGTTCACTCCTTGCCATAAAGAGCTACAGCTTTCCCTCCTTAACTGACAAAAAAGAAGGATATGTATTTACAGGCCTATTTAGCTGAGCCAGGCTCACAAAGGGCCTGCACCTATCATTTCAAGATGAGATCTAGCTGAAATGATAACGCGAATGATATTTTCTTTCTCTTCCATTGCTCTGTGCAGCTTTGCTCATTGCCTGCCTCCGCTGCCATCTTATATCTTATCCGCATCTCATACTCGCGACATGTCTGTGTGCCAGTTTAAAGATATATAGATAGACACATGAAAGATACAGATACAGATGAAGTGGACCATTAGACCTGGGATACGTATGTGAAGAGATTGCTCAAAAACTTTATAGTACACCAATCAAGCATGCAAACACTGTGAAGTTTCAACCACACATAACACCTAATGAAACCCCATTCAGTCAGGCTCTGTGAAACACAATATATATATAATATTTTCTCCAATGGTCTCTTTTATAAACAAATGGCAAGAAGTCCTCCAAGTGCTATATCCTTATTCAGCATCTCCAGTCACCAAAGTTTATTTAGTATTTGGACTAGCAAATAATCTGGTATCATTTTGCAGACACTGGACTTTTTCTCCAGTTGCAAGGGAGCTATTTGCTTCAGGATCCTGGGCAGGCAGCAGGTTGCTGGTTTGGCTTTACCAAGGTATCAGAAAACTGTGGGATCACCTGAGTCTTCTTTGCTCTTCTTTTGTCTCTGCAACATCTCCCATCAGAGCACCTTCAGCAAAAGCTCTTATGGCAAAATCCTTCATCTATATTGACTGTCACTATAGAGAGTCTGAGGCTTTATTTTTATTTCACATTAAGAACTCAATGAGGAAAACGAAAGAAACAAGGATTTGGAGCAGGGACCAGAACACGTCTACCCTTTCCTGAAGTGGAGAAAACTTTTGCAAGCTCCAGCATGTTTTTAAAATTCTGATACCACCCTTCTTCTCTAGTTAAAAAAGACTTGCATTTAATCAGCAGTTAAATTGATCTGATGTAGCTGGAAGTGGCATTAGTTATTCACATGAAGCTCTTTAGTATAGGCAAAAGTCAAGAACATTTTACATTAACTGTGGGCATTGCAGTTTGTTTATATAGAAATTTTAAAAAGTATATATCCTTGTTCTTTAGTTAGTCATAAAGAGGCAGCAGCCATATTTTTTTTATTTTGCCTTGTTCTGCAGCTTTATGGAGCATGTCAACAATGCCTGTCATACCTCGTCATTAGCAGGCGGAAACACCTTCTATTTACTGGAGATTAGCCACTCCAGAGAGAGGAGGTTTCGCTGTATCCCCCTCTGTCTGCTGAGACAGTTGTAATGGCTATGTGCACCTGTGGCACAATAACCACCAGCAGCCAGCTAGTATTGTTTATTGCTAATGAGGCATGTAATTGCTGCAGTTAATCCAGCTTCTGTGGTTACTAGGTAGAAGGAAGAAAACTACAGTGAAACTGGATAGGGTAACAGAGCGAGCAGAGTGTCTCCAGCATTTAATTTAGCTCTAACAAGGCAGTTAGTGTTAGATCTCAACTGATTGTTAAAGAGCACTGACTGATGTTAATAAGCATAATAATCAGCTATAACTGGCATAAATTAATTCAGCATTACAATACAGAAGTAATAAAATGGGTAATCATTATGCTCTTTAAATTATATTAATGTGCACATTCAAGCATATCAAATGGTTTAACTGTTCACCAATATAGCAATAGTAAATTAATTTGAAAGAAATGCAATGCAGCAAACAAACCCTAATTGCCATTTAATAACTATGGTAATTTCTATTTAATTTGGCTACACTGTCCCGTTGAAAGGCAAAAACCTAAAATATATAGAGTTAGGAAAAAATATGCTTAAGTGGTTCAACATGACTAATTGGAAGAATGCTCTGCAGTTCTGTGGGCTCATTTCTCTAGGTTTGGTTCTTTCTATACTACAGCCTCCTTTGGCCCTCCAAAGTCTGCCTTGCTCCAGATTTGCCTTTGATATGGATCCAGCCAACAAGCAGCTGGCTGTGAGTGCCCAAATGTCTCAAGACAATATTGACTGAGTGTGCCCAAGTGTTTCATTAATAGATTAAGGGACAGGAAAAAATACAGACATACCCTATACATCCCCTCCACCCAAGAGTCTCAAAACAGCAACACAAATCTTTTTAAGAAGCTATTTTGGAAGGAGGTTAAAATTTTTGTATAGCTAAATGTATGTAGTACTCCCAGCCAAACAAAGGTTAAGCTAAACAGAAAATGGATTTCAGCCTTCACTTAATGCTGAAGCTGCAACACACTTCTTTTAAAGCTTTGCTGGTGTGCAAATAAACCAAAGGCAGGGAGATATTAATTAAAGAGCCAAAGCAAAGAATCTACAGCTGCTTCTGCTGCAGTCCCACAAGGGGTCTGGATGCTGCTAAGATTTTGCATCAGTAAATACAAAGGTTCCTGTTTCAAATACAGTACCTCAGGTAAGGTTTGTTTCCTTACTTCTGTGTTTCAGTCGAGATGTAAGTGGCAATTCTTTGTCTGTACTTTTGTTTTATCTTGTTTTCAAAATGTCACACATTTCACATATCACTGTAACGCTGTCCTGGCCTTCTCTCTACATTTCAGTGTTTGAATACCAGTGGAGGACCCAGCTGTTATTATAGAGAAGAAAGATGTTTAAGATAAGCAGCAATACAGGGACAAAACAGGTGAGAGGTTGGAGCACAGATCTGTTGATGGGGGGAGAGGGGCAAAATCCTGAACTTTCTGTCTCTGTAATCTATTCCTGCCACCAATGTAAAGCCTGAGATCCAGCTGAACTGTGAACTGGTTGCAGCAATAAATGCACCCTCTTTGAAGTAATTTAGTATCAGCCCATTAAAAAGGTATGAAGGAAACAATAGACCTGCCATATAAATCTTCAAAAAGAACAGAGTAAACCATCTCTTCTTTCCATCTACTGTTTTCAACCAACCGGAAAACATGTTTTGAAAAGTCTTTGTGCCCAGAATGCTTGAAATTTCTACTTGATTGCAGCTGTGTTGCTTTCTGCTGCTAACCCACAAGATGCTTATGAGATTTGAAGCTGCTGATTGTAACCGGTTTATGGGAAGCTAAACACCAGCCATTCGGCAAAGGGCTTTAACAGTCAGGTAGTTGTTCCTCTGAGCTTTCTCCAAACAACCCCGAGGAATAAAAATCAGAGGGTATTCTCTTTCAGTCAACAGGACTAGTTGAACACTCAACCATGTCTCCTGGGGGAGAGGCGGGGGGGAATGTATATAAAATCAGCCAGTTCTGGAGACAGTTAATCTGCCCCTTTTCTACTGGGGACTTAGGAAGCTGGAATTGTCATTATGTTGTCATTTTATATGTTCAGTAAAATAGATCTTGATTCCCAGTGCAAGAATCAGCATTCTCATTGGATTCTTTGGATAGGAAGACCTGCCCTTTATGAGCTGAATTAGATTTTTCTTCAGAAAAACAGCAGCATGTAAACAGTTTAGAATTAAAATGCGTTCATGTTACTTCTGGTAGGAAAAATAAGCCTAATACTATATTTTTGAATCTCCCATAGCTACTTTCCCTGCTGTCAAAACCAAGCATAGCTGCAGTGGAGGACTACTTGCTTCTCTTCCTGTTTGTCTGAGTCTATCCATAAATACCAGACCACGACATGCTTATGTACGTGATATAGTCAGTGTAGTAAATCTGTTTTGCCCCATGAAGCCATTTTGTTTAATTTATGTTGAACTCTTTCTGTTCTCTGCACCTTGTGCTAGGTCATAGGAAAGGAACTGTGGCCTTCACTTTGTGATCCACCACGGGAACTCCGTTCTCACACACCTGGCATGAAACAATTGCCAGGGTTGTGTTCTTAACAGCTCATCTATTGACCTTGAGAGAAACTGAACCATTGTTCTTTGCTATCATATGATTTTTTCCTTCAAAATCATCCTCCAAAATGATTGAACATTTCTATGTGAGGCAAAACCAGGGTTGTCCTTGAGGACTGATCATACCAAGCTGTATCAGAAGGTTCAGCAAAGAAAAACTTGGAGAGAGTCATAGTTACTTTTTGTCACAAATAATGTCTTCTTTATTAGCCAGGGCGGTAGAAACTACTATTTCCAAGAAGTGCCTTTTAGTTATAGGCATTTTTCCCCCTAGTTTATATGTTGGTTGGAGCTTTAGCCTTGTGTGTATCATATACTAATTTATTTATATAATAATCCATACCAAAATGTTCTGACAAAGAATTTCTTGAAGTTTGATTAATTTGAAACTGCTGAACTTCATTAATCTGAATCAGACAAGATTGAAAGGAATAAAAAAAAAAGTAAATGAGAGCATCAGTATGACAGAAGGCTATTTCATACCGCCATCATACCTTCAGTCCTTGCTTCAGATGACGTAAAGTATGAACAGAGCTCTGTGGCACAGCTGGCTCCATTGGCAGGTATTTAGTGCCATCTAGTGGTTTTCGACATGTATAGTTTCGAAATGTATAGTTCCTATGTTCAGTTACTGTAGGCTATATGTGAGGGGGGATAGTATCACGCGATCTTTATGATAAGAATGGTAAAAACAAGTCCCTTATCGCTTTTAATGCCTTTTTTTGTTTGTTTGTTTGAGTATGGCATTTCATTCTGCCTTGTCAAGACACTCTGAAATGTGATACTGTTAAGAAAACTGTGTTTTTCTTGGTATGTAACTTTGCACAACCCCTGAAAAATAGTACATTTCAGACACTATACTCTTTATTTACTGTGAATTAATAGGTTCAAAAATAAACCTGCTATTTTTAGAAATTACTAAAGAGAACATGAGATTCTGATGAGCAATTGAATCAATTATCAAAGGCAAAAAAGATTTTGCCACTTTTTTGTTTTGTTTTGTTTTTGCAGGACCTAATACAGTCATCATCATTTCATCCATGCCAAACAAGTTTGCATCTGTTTGTCCATTATCCCACAGATTCTGAATTAAGGTGGCATATTGGGTAAACAGTATTTTTTTTTCCCACTGTTAATGTCATTTCTTTTCTCAGAAAACCTTTCTTATTTATATGAAAGCCTATTAAGGGACTTTAAGAGCAACAGGAACCTGTAGTAGAGATCAGCTGAGTTAAAACCTTTCCGTGCCAAGGCAATCAATTTCTGTGATAGGGGCAGAACAGCTCCTGCCTACACTGGGTACATCCCAAAGAGGTTTTGTGACCTGTTGGTCACCATTTGCACTTGCATAGTACAAGCATTTCCCTGCTCTCTGGGGTGCACTCCCATTAAGATCTGGCAAAACCTATGCTGCAAGCAAGTAAATGGCTTGTGGATACAGCAGATTTTGCTGTCTTGCCTGCCTCTTCCTAAAATGTGAGGTGCACAGGATGAAACCTTATGGCTAGGAGTCAGTGGTAGGTAGCAATACACATATTTATGGGCTATTGCGATTAAGCATGTTTGAAATCTAAAGGTTGAGATGAGCAATCCTTCATGGTAATAGATGATCACTGGTTTTGCCGTCAGCATTTGTTCGTGGTCACAGCTGCTGATTCAGAGGGATTGCACTTGTAACATTTCAATAAACATTGAGCACTACTAGCAGTTTATAGAGTTGTTTCCTGTGCTATTTGCTGAGAAAATTAGTTCCCTAATCAATACAGTTAATTCCCTGTAACAGTTGGGTTGTAACTATCTTGACAGAGTTTTAAGTACTTTGATATAGTGGTTCTACAGCGTACCACACACAAGTAATCAGACAAGGTAAAAATGCGGGGCTATTTCACTTCATATGGTTGGCTTAGAATTAAAGTTAGGAGTTAGTATACTCATCAAATATAACATAAGTGATAAAAAGATCCCTCACATTCTATAGAAGCTGAAGACAGAGGCTGAGCAGAGTTTGGCAACTGGGATTTTTTTCTTAGCTTATGAGGTTTCAAGATTTGTTCCCTTCTCCTGTGTACCAGACAGCATTTTTCTCATTTCAATTTCAGTGAAAAATAATTTTGCTTTCAGATCAAAATACACATTTTCAGTTTTTCTCTCTCTTTCTCCCAGAGAACCAAAAATCCCAATGGAAATGCTTGTAAGGAATATTTGATATTACTCAATCATATTGGCCTAGCCTTTTTTTTAAAAGCACTCAAATAATTCTTCTCTTCACCTTATTTGCAACTTCTAAGTCTTACAGCAGTAGAAAGCCTCATTAACCCTAACTCAAAGCTTAATGCACTTCTATGCAATTTCTTACACTGGCAAAAAATGCCAGAATTCATAATGCTATCTGTGTCCTAACATGTCCTCTATGGCAAAATAAATTAGGAACTAGGTGATGCTGAGCATATTAGGCCTTTTTAATGTCACTTAGAGACTGTTACCTAGGAAATTTCCTAAATTTCATTTTAAACCTGTCTCCCCATACATTTTACACACTATTAAAGCAGAACAAAAACTTGTTGCAAATCCCAGAAGTCTGTGATTTAGGATCATATATACAGCACTGAACTACAAATAAATAGTGTCTTTTAAAAGACAGTGCTCCAAGCACTGTATATAAATCTGCAGGCACTGATTGAGTGAAAAACTACAGCAAAATTATTTCAGTCATTTCCAATCAGTGTACTAGCAAATTTCAACAGGAAAACCAACAAAAGCAAAAATAAAGGGAACTCTTTCACAGTGCTTTTCTTGGAACTAAATGTATTTTTATTGCATGTGTGGATTCAGTTTTTCTTAGTTTTTATTTCTGATTGCACAACAGAAAAACATGCAAGTAGATTATCTGCAAAAAAGGTGCAATATACAAATTTCTACTTACTCTAACCTGATTTCCTACATGGCAAGCCCTAGAACTCCTCACTGTCATCTTCATGAGTTCTTTAAATTAATTGTTTTCTAACTGACCCTATGAAGAATTTATCCTATCCTCTCTAATCTGTAAGAAGATGAGCTTTTACTAGTCTATTGATCTTGTATCTAGAGGGGGAAATCCTACATTTCCAAAATCTTTCTTATGTAACGATAAAGCTAAAGCTGTAAAGCCTATTGTTCTGCCTATACTCAAAAGGAGAGAATGGTGCAAAGTTACATCTAGGGATATTTCTGTTAAATCTAGCACGCATTAGATGTTAACTTTTAGATAGCTGATGTAAAACCTCTTCTGACTGGAGGCGTTCCCTGGACTGCTCTCCTCTCTTCTGTAAACAATTTTAAGTATTCTAGAAATAAGGTACTCCTTTCAGGCACAAAGAATAATGGAATGGGCTTTGTAAGCCAACCTCTTCCCTGTAAATGCACAGATATCCACAGAGAAGTAAGGCCCAAAATGTTGGCAGTAACATGAATGTAGATGTCTGAGGAGCAGCAGGAATGGCTGTGCTTAAAAGCATTAAACATCCAGTCTGCCACTTCAGATTATTTCCCCTTCGCCAATTAAAGCAATTAAGATAAGGAAAAATATTACACACTTCATAGGTGAGAGGCAAAATGTAGAAAAGGCAGGTCTACCCTCAGACTTTATCAAGGTAGGCTTGTACAAAATTAGGTCTCTCCTGAGAGGTGTTCCTCTAACAGTTTCAAGAGTTCCCCCAAGAGGGTCCATTAACTCTCACAACAGCATCTTCAGGTTTTCCCGCTGACCTCCATTATTAGAGTGCTTCCAGTCTGAGACTCATGAGTCTGATTCCTTTTTCATCTCATATGATAGACATGATGAGTTAGCTGCAGGGCATGGTCCTACACTGTAAGCTAAGACCATCTTTGTGGGACAGAGGAAAAAACAGAAGCCTTCCCCATCATTCATTAATTTACTGACTTGAAGATACTGCTCTGCAGGCTGAGGAGAAATCGCAGGTCTTTGTCATCTCCTCCAGCACACTAGTCTGTCTCTAAGCTACCTTGTTGCCCTGAGACCTTTTTTATACTTCCCAAAGAAAGACATTTTCTGTTGGAGAAAAATAATCCTGGTCACCCTTTTGCCAAGATAGGTCTGCGTTACCCGTCCTAGAAAAAAACCCAGTATGCCTAATAAACCTGTTGCATAGGTGGCACTCTATATTGAACTGGCCACATTTCACAAGCACTCACCAGTGCGGTCTACCTGCTTCTTTCCTGGGCTGGTTTCCAGCCGCTTCTCACTAGCACTCTTGCAGGTAGCCTTAACACTCTGGGTAGTAGATATAGGACACCTTTATTGCACACACATGTTAAAAAAGTATTTTAGGACTTAGCAGATTTTAAGACAAGTTCTGAGAGCTGAAAAATTTAGTATGGGGATATTTAGCTTTCATTAAGTCTCAAGAAAATATCCCTGTGTTTGCTTAGTCTGGTGTTGTTCCCAACATATTAGTATGTACAGAAGAGTCTCTCTGGGAAGCCATCTGGTATGTTATAGCACAGTATGTACTATCTTTCCTTGTTGCCAAATACATGCATTCAATTAATGATAATCATCTGCTACTTTTATGCAGCGATACGTGTTTTTTTTTTTTTTTCCCCTTTCCTGAATAGTCTTAGCCAAGCTTTGCATAATCACCTTAGGAAACCTTGGTGCTGAAAATTTGATTTCCTTCCCAGACAGCAGCATACCAGGGGGGTCTGACACAACCCTTGCTTGTTGATGAGGAGGAAGTGGAAACACAATAGCATTGGTTTCTCTCACACATTCACAGCTGGGCTCCCAGACACAGTCAGCAAAAAAAAAAATATTACATAGCCTGCAGAAATGTCATCAGGACTTGAAAGGTGCTGATCTAGGTGTAACAATTGCTCTAAGAACAGCTGTTGTCATCCGTAGAGATTTAGCAGTTCCACCAGAGAAACACTTTAGCCAGTTTTCCTCACTATCATGGAAAAACTTATTTCAGATGTGGTTGTGAACCAAGGAAGAAACAACTACTTTAATGCTAAAGCAAATGCACAGAAAAACAAAACAGCATTCAGGACTACACAAAGACTGAAACAATCCCGCAATCATAATTGTATTACATACCAAATAATAAATGAAACAAAAATAAATTTAGAAGGGAGACAATTGCCTAAAAGACACTTCATACACATTTGACTTTATCAGTAACCTTTTCTTTCATATCATATAATAAAGGCAAATTTTGACCCAAGTGGATCTGCATTGGAAAGTGAATCTAAATTCCCCACTCCTTTGGCTGTGGTCAGGACAACCTCAGGTGAAGACACGGTGGGAGTTCAGACCAGCAGCACCAGAGAACACCTTTGCATGGCCACACAGCAGAAGCCACAGACCATTCCAACACCTATAGGAAAATGCAGGCTTTCAGTAAAAATAAATAAATAAATAAAAAGCCAACAGAAACCACAGCACATCTAAGAAAGCCAAATGGAGAGATGAAAAGTTTTGCCAGTGTTTCACATCCCTGAAGTGGTACTGTCAAGCCTGGTTAGTACAGCACTGGTTCTGCCAGATCCTCCCAGGCAGCAGCTGGGAAATAGAGTGAGGAAAAAAGTGGGGAAAATGATATTTTGGAGACTGCAAGACTAATGTCTCTCCTTCTGTGCTGCTGTTCTTGCCTAGCCTGTGGCAAGAGCTGCCGGGAGGCTCCTGGTAGGTCTGAGGCAGTGCCGCATACATGGCCCATATGTTGCTGTCTCATTTCTCTCTCCATCAGCTCTGGCACCAGCCTGACTGCAGTATCCCTCGGGCACTTTGTGATCACCACCAGGGATTTGCCAAGCTGAGGACCTGCTTGCCTGTGTGACACAGTGACCTCTGTGGTGTTTGTGTGCATCCCTGCTCTGTGTCCGGGCTGGAGGGAAGCAGCATGTCTGTGCCGGTGGTGCTGGGCTGGCAGGGCTGACCCCAGGGCTGCTATACTGAGAAGCAGTCTCTGTAGGGAGCAGATGCCTCAAGCTCAGAAACCAAAAAGATCCTGGCAGAGCCCCCTCCTCCTCTTACCAAACCTTCTGGGGAATCACTTGGCAGAGCTGGTTGTAGCTCTTGGTGATCACTACAGAAAATGTTGCTCCAAAAGTCTTTGAGACCACAAAATTTGGTTTACTTGTCCTACTGAGAAGTCTGAACATGTACTGAACATATGCAGCTCACAGGGAGACAAAACACAGAACTGGACTGCACTAAACCATTTTGAATGCTTTAAAGAACGTGCATAAAGAGTAGGAAGATGCTCCTGTCTTTACTGTAGAAAGGCCATCTGTAGCTGCTGATTCTGTGGTTAGATGGATCACGAATATAGTCAACTTTATTAAATTTATGATACATCTCCTAAGAGTCCATTGTTATATAGGTTGCATTGTGGTGATGTTTCAGTGCAGACAAACCAAAAGCTTTTCAGATAGACAAGAAAACTGTTTTTTCAAGCTATTGCTAAACTTGAATAAAAACTCTCTGTCTGTATAGATTTAAGCTGCTTCTCTCACTGTACAAAAACACAACACAGAGGAAAAATCAATGGAGTAATTAACATGTCTTGGTTTCTAAACTTCTATTAGAGCACTGATAGATGGTCTTAAGCCAGGTAGCACTGAGAGTTCCTGGAATCATCTTCCAGTTCTGCCTGTGCTTCTTTTGCTGCTCACTGTATGCAGGATACATGCTCATACAGGGCACACGTTTTTACAAACTTTAAATTTCTTAAAGTAACTCTTTACTCCCTCTTGTGGCTTTTTAGCAAAGTATGTTTCTTCTACTTGGAATCCAGTTGGATTACATTTTTCATGACACATATTTGATGTTAAATGAATTGATCATAATGTTGGGTCATGAGTTCTATTAATTAAATGTATTTCCTTCCAAAGTACAGCAGATCACTGACATGTATCTGTCCAAATATATCTACACATCTATTTCATGTTTCAACAATCATATAAAGTAACTTGAAAAATATTGCAACATAACTTTTCCAGCAAGCATAAATGAAAATTTGACTGTGGTTTTTAGAAAAAACTTTTAAGAGTATATTCACTGCCCTCCAAATAACATTTTTTTTAATAAGTGTATGAGAACAAAAACATCTTTAATACATTGGATTTTTTTTTGTATAATTGAGTTTTCAGGCAGCAAACACAGTCGTTGGTCTGGCCATACCAGGCACAAATTCTATTTATTTTTTTTCTGGTGTGTGCTGAGTATGGGTATATACCCCGTGAATGCAGAAAGAATAGGAATGAGCTGTGGCACTTGCACAATGAGGGAAGTGACAGACTTCATTATTCCTGTGGCACGTCAGTCATCACGTTCCCTTACTGTTGGCTGTCACACCTAACACAGCTCCCACAGATGCAGAATACTGATGGGAGACACTCTCTTTTCAGCTTTATTTCTCTTTTTCTGTTTACATAACACATTCCCAGTAGGCAAAAAAAAAAAAAACCCAAAACTTCAACAGCATCAAAACTGTCTTTTCCCTGCATTCATTCCATTAAATTATGCTAATTTTTTTCTATTTTTTATCTGAAACACTTCTCAAGAAATTAGGGTGCAGATAAAGAATCAAAGGCCAGAGGCTTTGCAGAGCATGTGGGTGACAGCTGAGCCCCTGGAACCCCACATATGCACACTAATAGTTGCAGCAAAGTTATATCAATCCTCTTGCACTGAAGGCTACCCTACACTGTACCTTTTCACAATTGCTACCAGCTAAGAATGTGCACATAGGGAGTTTCTCTGGCTCTGCTGATACCGTTTTAAATCTCTGTTATCTGATTGTGAGTTTGAGTTTTAGGTCATTTTGCCAGTAGTCTCCACAGATGAAGCTGTTACCAGTGTTTGCCAACTGTAAATCAGTTGTGTTCAGATCACTTGGCTGAAACGTAATGTTTTCCTTCTCCGGATTTCTTCTCTGGTTCTTAACATTGCAATCAAATATACGCTGGGCTTGGCCATATATATGGTGGCAACACACAAGACAGTTATTTTGTGCTTCAGATACTTGGCCGTGATGTCTTTAAAAACAGAAAAAAAGAAGAGCAATGATTAGAAGGTATTTGATTTAGACTTGGATTGGTTTAAATGGAAAGAAGTATATACTCTATTTTTGGTTATTCAGTGTCAATTGATTTTTCTTCCTGTCTAAGCGCTCTGGAGAAAGGAGAGATCTCTGCTATAAGCTATCTGGGCAGTAAGCTTGGAATTCTGTAGCTCCTTCTCTCTGTTTCTGCTGCAGAGATATTTATTTGAATCCAGTGCTGAAAACCGGGCCAGATTACAAGGTATCAGTGAATCAGCAGTGCAGGCTATAAAGCCTGGCTCCTGCTGAAATACCCAGCCTGTCAGCTGGAAGCTTCCAGGACCTGACAGTGTTCATTTTGAGATAAAACAAGCTCAGTTCTGATTTCCAGCTGTGAACAATGCATTAAGGAAAAAGAATCAAAGGTCTATTTGCTTGTCCGTATCTTGGTGATGACTAGCTACATAGGACAGAAAGCAGGGAATGAGATAAAGTCATGGAGTAAATTTGCTTGGAGCCTTAAAAAAGGGAAAAAAACCCAAACAAATCCAAGCACTCTAATTTTTCTTTAAATGTTTCAGACTTTGAAGAGGAAACTCAGCTAGCATGGACTGGATTATATTCGTGTGGGCAAAAGGACAGTGTTTCTTTGTCTTTGCAAAGTATGACTTGGCATTCACTTTCCAGTCTGCCAGGAGTGGGGTTTTGTAGTAATTTTATTTTAGAAGCTCACTCCAACTAACTGACTTTATCATAATAAATCATTTAACATGGAGCTATCCTTTCAGAGCTCCTCCGGTGACACGTTTCTCAGCCCAGCATGGCACATTTCAGAGTCATCACACCACCAGCGTGGCAGACTGTAGTATCCCTTGGGTTATTCAGTAAAGGAATAGTGTGGGACAGATAAAGGTAGTTGTACATCAAGATGCTGAAATATTCAGGAAAGATTTTTCCTTGGGGAATTCCTAGATACACTTTTTTGACAGGGCAGGTGCATAGCCACTGAGTTATTTATTAGACAGCACAAACATGGAGAACTACAGTCAAGATTTATCTTTAATTTGGAATATTCTTTAGAAGCATCAATTCCATTGGGAAGCAATGACTGCTCTGAATTGCTTTAGCTAAAGAGAATTAACAGTTAACATGTGTAGGAAACTTTATAATAATTCTGAAGGCAGAAACACAGCCTCAGTGATCACTGAAAACAAGGGACAGAAATTCAACTAGGATTAATGCAGAAAGGATGAGATGGGAACATCTTTCCCTAGCTTACATGCTTTGCATGTGTGAGAGCTCCTGCAGGGAGTTAGCATGAAAAGTAGTAGTAACTTATTCCTTCTGTTCATTGCCATGTATGGATATTTGTATAGGAACTGAATAGGTTTGCATAGAAAATAATGGCATAGCAACAGCTACTATAGGGTGATGGAGGAAGGACTAAGCAGTGCACTACCTATCTTTGTGCTCTTAGATTGTGGTAAGTTGTGACGAACGCACTGTCACTTAAACCTCAGCAAATGCACAGTTAGATCTACGGTAATAATTTTTGCTCCCTTGCTGGCCCAAAAGTAAAAAAAAAAAGTAAAACCAAAATTAAGGACAACTTTTAAAACACAGTGGCCTGGACTTTACACCATGGTGGACTACATGATGTCCTACTGTGGGATTCAGCGTTGTGCCCTGTGGCCTTTTCACTGTTAAATGGCATGCGACTAAAATATCCAGACAGAGTTGCCTGAAGAAAGATACGATTGAGGTCTATAACATATAAGAAAGGGTGAAGAGTGTGAATACTCAGTCTGATTTCTAATGTAAAGACTAGGACATTCCCTCTATGAGGCAGATTCAAGAAAACCCCAGGAGGAAGCTATTCAATATGCTGTTAAGCTGTATAACTTCTTGCCATAGGAGGCAAAGGATGTTAAACAATTACAGGCTTAGGCAAGTTCATTAAGACAGACCATGGTGTAGCGGAGCACGCCTAGTGAAGAGCCACCAACATAGCTGTGGGACAGGAGCACATGGTGTGCAAGGAGAGGTTGAGCCACTTGGATTTGTTCAGCTTGGAAAAGAGAAAGCTAAGGAGGGGCTATACATCCCGTACTTGTATACCAAATGCGTAGTTACAGTGGAAATAGAGCCAAAAGATAAGGGTATGGACAGCCAGAGGATAAAAAGCAACAGTTACAGGTTGCAGCAAATAAAGTCATAGTTAGGAGGTCCCTGAGCTACAGGTCGCTGGAGGCTGAGCATGCTTCAGGGAAATGTCACCAGTCCTGCCTCTACTGCTCCGGTCATCTCTAGGGGCCCCTTCACTGGCCATGGTCAGAGACAAGTTGCTGGGCTGGATGAAACTTTTGTCTCCCTCTTCATGTCCCTATTAAGATGTCCATGAAGATTTTTTGGGTACCCATCATGCAAACAATGCTGCCATTTTTTCATCACAGGTATACTTACTAATATTCACACTCTGTTTTTATAAGGTTACCTGTTGCATCCAAATGCTGAAAGAAGATACTGAATGCTACAGCTTCTGAGTAGATTTTATTCAATTCTTATTGTGTATAACATTTGGGCTGCTGGGAAAATGAATGTTTTATAAATGGGGAAAAAAGGAAAAGGAAAGCTGGACTTGCAAAGCAGGGGAAGTGGGATAAGAATTACAGAATATAAAACTGAGATCTTTCCTTTTGTGTCATGCCAATAAGAGCTACAGAAAATTTGAGAAATTAAATTAGAAAAGCCTATAGAATACCAGGAGGAAATAAAACAGATCTACTAGCAAATACAGACTGGTAAGGATTGGCTGCTCTCTTCACCTTTATAGTGTTTGACTAAGAACACCACTTGCTTTCTCTTCACAGTCATCTGAACACACAGCAAACTTAATTTCAGGCTAAGATGGGTGCTCTAGGTTGAGAAGATGTATTTCATTTTGCTATTGTCTTAGAAATCTCCTGCCCCATGTAGTCATGCACGTGTAACATTTACTATTGAATAGGATGTACCATAAGGCTCAATAATAATATTTTGCAAATTTTGCCCCCCCTGTACCTCTTGCCACCATATTTCTTATAGTCATAGCAAATATAAATAAAATAAAGAAGTTCGCTTGCTTACACCAGTGTTTATGGCTAAAAAAGACCTCTCAAGCTACTAACACTGTCCCTGAGCACTTGTCGATGTTCTTTTTTCCTTTTTGTTTTTGTTTTTTTTTTCCCCACCACTACAGCTATGTTTGGCAGAAGAACACATACTAACAAGCCTAGTACAGTTACTTCACACGTACTATTTCAAAACATTGTCTCTCATGTGTAAAATAAATATGACATAAATGCTTCCTTATCAAGTCCCTTTATTTAACTTTGGTTGACAAGGACACTACATGCTGTACAAAACCCTGTGAGAAGTTTGATTCATCCTCTCAGTTTATTATTTTTAATTCTGTTTTTCTCAATACCATGATGGGCATTCTGTTTCTACTGGCATTTATTTAATTAAAGTTTGTTTTTCTAAAACCCATTTTAAAAAAAGCCCCATCATACAGATATTTCTCTTTCACCTCAATTTCTTCTTTCTTTCATCCCCTCCCAGCACTTCCATATTCACTGTTTTTTAAGATACAGTCCTAAAGGTTGGATATTTTACCACTGGGTCCAATGTAATCTGAACTGGTTTATGTTAGCCTCACAAGAACACTTTTAGACTACTATTTATACTATTAACAATATTAAATGAGAAAGAAAATACAGAAGAATACAATTAACTTGTTTCTTTTCCATCTTGTGCTTGTATTCTGCATGTACAATATATCCAAATGAATTACACTGAGAAAACCTAAAGAAAGCAAAAAAGAAAGAAAGAGTTTTGATGTGAGAGGCAACAGTTGCTTAAGTATACTAAAGTCTCTTCAGTTTCCTTCTTAGATTCTGGCCCCATTGATCTATTTGACTGCAAAATTTTATTATTCAATCTGTAAAGGAAAGTCTTCAGGTGAAACACATTTCTTCTTTACAAATTCTCAGATGAGCCCTTAGTAATATTTTTTATTTATGCCTTCTCCTTGCTGCTTGTCCCCACAGCACATTTTGTTCTCTCGTGTAGATTTTCTTTTGATTCATCCTTTTCATTTTGTGACTGAGGGCTGACACTTTTTTGTGGAAAGATGTGGGTGAAGGAATGTAACAGCTGTTTTACTTTCAAAATGAACTAATCTTGGCATGTCTTTGACCCATTCCATCTCCAACTGACCTACCCTGTAAATCTTATTTGAACTGATGTACCTCTTTCAGCCTTGGGAGATATGTTTTAGTACTTTGGACTCAAATGTGAGTTTCAAAATATTGAGCCAAACAATACTGAACTTATCCCTGAATTATCCGCACTTCTACTGACAACAGCCAGAAATCTGAGGAGTGCACAGACATTTGGCAATGGTAGTTTATGAGTAAGAGCTACTTCAGGATCTAAGGGCTCCACTTGCCTTGTGGTGCCTGGTGGTTACATTTGCTTTGTATGACATCTTATTTTCAGGCACCATTGTCCTGGTCCTTTCACTCAAATTAACAGAGTATCTGACAGCACAAAAATCCTTGAATCTGCCTATTTGCTTTTTCCATTAGCAGGTTCTAGATAGTGTTGGTAGAACAGTTGGAGGTTTTTTGTTGAGAGCAGAGATTAACAAATATAGCACAAACAGACAGAAAAATTGTCTGTACTGGTTACGAAGAAAGGGTGGAGGATGTTTTCATTGGATCATGCTGATTCCATTACTTTTTAAATGTCTCAAAAGCCCCTAAGAGTGACAGGATGGCCAGTGGGTGTAAATAGGATTTTGACAGGAAGGCCAAGTTCTCTTGACTTTAAAGCCAGATGTTCATAGCAAGACTGTCATTGTCTGAGAGGTTTGAATTGCATGTTTTCAGATATCCTTGGGTTCACTGACCAGTTTCCAAAGAGGAAACTAAGATATCTTCACCCTATGTTTGCTTTGGTTATAACCTGCAACAAGCACAGCTATCTCTAATATAATATCACCCTTTTAGCTAATGTCACCACAGGCCTTCTTGGATGGCATTTGCCCTTTTGGTTTTCATGACTCTATTCAGAATTTGGCATGCAATCACTAAAACTTTCATTTCTGTTTCTCATTTTTACAGGACTACTCAAAACATGTACAATTTACAAGTTATTTGTCCCACATTATAAATTTGTCATGAAAGCTTTAGCTCAGTTTGATGTGACTGACGGTCCATGAAATTTTGGAAGGTTTTGTGGATATTTTATTAATGCAGACAAATGTTAACCATATGCTGGCCTACTTAAATGCCCTGTGGTGACACTACTCAAATGTGATTGAGATTGATTATATCTTGCCAGTAGAGTTATATCAGCAGGAAATTATTTGTAAAGCCCTCCTCCTAACTTCATTACTTCCATTTCCACCCCAAACTGAACTAGCTGTAATAGCCTTTATAAACAAGAATAGAAAAGTATGCAATTCCTTTTGAGGAGATGCCTTTTGAAGGCTTTCCTCTCTAAATTTCCTTTCAGTAAACTCCTTATGTTTTAAATTCTAGCACGTGAATTCTAAAACTTAAAAAACCCCTATTATCTTTATTCATAAGAAATGGTTTGTGGTAGGTTGACCATTGTGTCGTGGTTTAATCCCAGCCAGCAACTAAGCACCACACAGCCGCTCACTCACTCCCCCCCACCCCCAGTGGGATGGGGGAGAAAATTGGGAAAAAAGAAGCAAAACCCACGGGTTGAGATAAGAACAGTTTAATAGAACAGAAAAGAAGAAACGAATAATGATAACGATAACACTAATAAAATGACAACAGCAATAATGAAAGGATAGGAATGTACAAATGATGCGCAGTGCAATTGCTCACCACCCGCCGACCGGCACCCAGCTAGTCCCCGAGCAGCGAATCCCCGTCCCCACTCCCCAGTTCCTATACTAGATGGGACGTCCCATGGTATGGAATACCCCGTTGGCCAGTTTGGGTCAGCTGCCCTGGCTGTGTCCTGTGCCAACTTCTTGTGCCCCTCCAGCTTTCTCGCTGGCTGGGCATGAGAAGCTGAAAAATCCTTGACATTAGTCTAAACAGTACTTAGCAACAACTGAAAACATCAGTGTTATCAACATTCTTCGCATACTGAACTCAAAACATAGCACTGTACCAGCTACTAGGAAGACAGTTAACTCTATCCCAGCTGAAACTAGGACACATGGCTAGATGCCAGGTGCCCACCAAAGCCGTTCTATCACTCCCCCTGCCTGAGCTGGAGAGGGGAGAGAAAATATAACAAAGGGCTCGTGGGTCGAGATAAGGACAGGAGAGATCGCTCACCAATTACCGTCACGGGCAAAACAGACTCAACTTGGGGAAAATTAACTCAATTCATTACCAATCAACCAGAATAGGGTAATGAGAAATAAAACCAAATCTCAGAACACCTTCCCTCCACCCCTCCCTTCTTCCAGGGCACAACTTCACTCCCTGATTCTCTACCTAACCCCACCCAGTGGTGCAGGGGGACGGCAAATGGGGTTTATGGTCAGTTCATCACATGTTATTTCTGCTGCTTCATCCTGCTCAGGGACAAGACTCATCACACTCTTCCCCTGCTCCAGCTTGGGGTCCCTCCCATGGGAGACAGTCCTCCACGAACTTCTCCAACGTGGATCCTTCCCATGGGCTGGAGTTCTTCATGAAGTGCCCCAGCATGGGTCCCTTCCATGGGGTGCAGTCCTTCAGACACAGACTGCTCCAGCGTGGGTCCCCCACAGGGTCACAAGTCCTGCCAGAATACCTTCTTCACTGACATTGGTGTCTTCAGGGTTGCTTCTCTCACATGTTCTCACTCTTCTCTCTCCTGACTGCTGCTGGAGCTGTGCAGCGTTTTTTTTCCCCCTTCTTAACTATTTTATCCCAGAGGCACTGCAGCCATCGCTGATGGGCTCAGCCTTGGCCAGGGGCAGGTCTGTCTTAGAGCCAGCTGGCATTGCCTCTGTTGGACACAGGGGAAGCTTCTAGCAGCTTGTCACAGAATCCACCCCTGTAACCCCTCCGCTACCAAAACTTTGCCACACAAACCCAATACAAAAGCTCATCTAGTTGCATTCAGTTGTCAGGACAGGACATACCACCAGTGACACCTGCTGAAAAAAACCAAACATTTGACTCACAGCTGGTGAGCTAGAATAAGGAAGAAGAAGCTGAGAAGAGATCATCTCCTGTGATCATAAACTTTCGTAGCAATATAAATAAGATTACAGAAAATAGCAAAAGCTGGCTAATTAATTCTTTCACATACTTTTCTTTGAAAATGCTGTTGCTAACTTTTCTTCTTAGATAATAGAGTATCTCCAGCATTTTCAAATCTATGGATTTTTTTTCTAGATTTGGAGGTAAAGTTCTTACTGTCATGGGCTGGAGAAAATCACTGTAACACTGGAATATTGTTTTGTTCTGTGTGTTGCTTCTTTTGAAAATAATAAGAAGAACTTTAAGTATTTTCTGATGTGAATCCTCTAGAAATGGAGCTGAAACTGACTGTTTTGTGTATAGCAGTGAATAACAGCCATGATAGCAGGTTGCTAGTACTATCAGTCTAGAGATGATAGAGAGGTCTTAGAGGTAAGAAGTCTTGTTTCTCATCTCTGTGTCACCAAACTCATTTGCTTTAAAACATATTGAAATGTTAACATTAATACCATGGTTTTGCAAAGCACATTAGTCAATGTCTAAGAAATTCTTAGCAATTTCAACAGGAAGGTTAATATCTACTGACTTCAGTGAGACTTAAACATGTAAGTGTGTGCTTGCTGGATAGGGAAGCTGCCCTGGATGAAGGCTTACAAGGCAAGCTTTCTTACTTATGGGAGTTTTGTATACATCTGAAGGATTGCTGAGTCATGGCCAATTTATGTTTTCGTGCCATTTGAGGTTTTAGGTTTCATTAAGACTGGATAGACATCTGAAGAACACTGGGACATCAGGCAGCTGAGCACAGAAGTATGACAAACTGTTGTATGTGTTTATGAAATTAAGACAGTTAGTCCAGGCACTCCTCAGTAGGAAGGAAGGTAACATTATCATAAAAATGTCACACTTTTCAGAAAAAAATAAAACAAACTACCAGATAAAAATATAAACTGACAAACATAATTAAAATATTGTGTTAAAAATAAAATATACTATCAGGACACAATTTTTTAGTATTCTTTGAAGTAATTCTTGTGTACTTTGTACTTGAAGATATTTTGGGCTGATACAAAATTTTGCATTGGTCTGTGTAAGAGCTGGGTACAACTGACATTGCAATACTTTGTCTTGTTCTTTCTACATAACCAGGAGGTCTAAGTCTATAAATATTTCTTATATAAAGTATCTTTGCTATAAACTTAGTGGCTCTGGATTATTTATATAATCCAGCCAGTTTCCTAATATGGTCAACTTTCAGTTATCCCAGTTACATCATATTTCCTTATTATACCTATACATCTTCAATGCTGTGTCATATGACCCCTGTGATTTGTGTGGGAAAAGCTGATAGCTCTCTTTCAGTTTATTTCCACTTCCAGTTTCATCTTTCCATCTTTGAACTTCACTTTGAGTATTTTATACTTGTACTACCAACAGTTCCTCCCGATTTTTCATTACTGAGAAGTTTGTATCTTTGCCCACCTCCATCATTCTGTTAAAATAATATTTCCATTTGTTTTACAAACAGGCCTGGCATGATTCCTCATGTCCCACTCAGCATGGTTCCTCTGGCTGTGCAGTACTGCTTTTGCCAAAATGTCTGCCCAAAATAATGTGGATGCCATTTCTAGTGCAGCCATAGAACCTCTTCTGCCTTGATACTTTGCTGCAGAGTTGTCGGTTTATCCAATGCATGAATGTGCACCCAACATGGCACTTCTCCATGTGCAGTAAAGAAGTTTTGTAGATTTTTAAGGACCCTGAAATGTTTCTTGGCCTTTTCACCACTCTGACACAGAGCTCACTTTTAACCCTCATGTCGGGTCACAGAATACATATTTGTAAGGAGAAATGAACCTATTTGACTCTGTGTAGTATTGATCTTCTCACTGTGGATGCTTACAGAAACCTGGAGGTAAGATCTGAAGTATCAGTCCTGACATGTAAGCAATCTACTCAAAGAATTTTTTAGCAGTAAGAGCAAAATGACAGGATTGCATGACGTAAGAAAATGAATTCCAAAGATTAGTTATAAATCCAGTAAGTTGCGCAATACAGATATTACAGTATACAAATAAATTGCCTTTTAAGCAGGTGAGTACACATGATATGCCAGCACCAACTTCTCCTTTAGATGGATGTAAAAATTAGTAATGTAAAAATTAGTAAATTAGGATGTAGACAATCATAAACATTTGCATATACAAACTATGGTTTCAAAACTTCTGCAGACCTAGGGGTCCAAATATCAAGATCAAATCTGTCATAAAAAAATCATAAAAATCCAATGTTGTCTGGAAGATAAGAGAAAGGAAAATGAACAATGTTCTAAAAGTCAAAGAAAAATCCAAATGTAGCTAACAAAAACTGGTGGGTGCAGAAAGTTTACAAACAGGATATATGTAAATGTGCAATTTTCTGTCACCTAGGGCTGAGTAAAATTTGGAAATGAGACCTGTGGCAACTTTTATTTTATAATCATGGCTTTTACTGTGTACAAGGTAACTTGTGAGCTCAGACACAGTTGGACTGACTCAGGTTGTGAAATCTTGTTTTCTGGAAATGCTGCAAACTGATGCAATGGGTGGCAACAGTTCTCCACTGCATTAGGATGATCCTTAAATGACAGGATTTAGTAGTTAGCAATGTCAAGAACCTTCATTATCTGTAGGAAATAGGGAAATGAGATCCTCTGTGTTGTCGGAAATGTGTGTGGATTGAGTCTTTTCCATCATGAGAAGAGAATTTTGCTTTCATACTTTTTTGAATGTTACAGTGGTTCCTAAAAGATTTAACTGCCAAATTACTATCTGCCTTGAATTAAACCAGATTTTATATAATATACCATAGACTTTGGTTCCTCAGGTTTGCATTCTTTGCTGTAAATGCCACATAAATAATATGGGTGTAAATTATCTTGGTGGGTCCAGACTGGGAGGGTCTGGACCCCTTAGCTGATTCAAGAAGGCTTGTCCAGATCTAATTCACTCACACAACAGTATATTCACCTTGCCCCATTGATTTTGTTGAGAAAGTGAAGTATTAAAACACATTGTCATGGAAGTAAGCTGCAAAAACCTGAGAATGGTGTAAAAATTTCACTTATGATGTAAAGTATTATTGAACTGGAGCATCAAAACATGGCCCAAAGTAAATAGAAATTCATAGAATGTGTCTAGACTAAAAACTATGTAAAGGCAAAATGGCCAAGGGGAATATTACACTTACTCTTTTTTTTTTTTTTTTTTTAGAGTAAACTTAGTTATGCTTTGTGTAAAAAGGTATGGAACACATCTGGAGGAAAACAAAAAACAGGGAAAATTGTTTGCTCTGTATGTTTGAGGAGTTTGGAACACAGAGGTCTCAGAAAAGGACCACTGAAGTCACCACATCGTAACTCACCCCTCCCCTCTGACTGTACAGCAATGTCGCTGTCAGCAATGGAAAATGGAAGTTAGTTTGTGTGCTTAAGAAAGCTTTATTTTCTGATAACTCTGCAGTCAATTTGGTGTGTCACTACTGTGGATTTTTTCCTATTTTTCCAGTCACTGGCAGGTGTGTAACACAAACAAACAAAAGTATTGGAAATAATATCTACTTAGTGGTACTGTACCCTTGTGAAATCACATGTACAGTAGCACAACCTCTGTTCTGTTAATGAGATCAGATTTATCCATGTTAATATTTGTACGGTTGCTCTTTACAATTTTTTTAGAAATTTACTTTAGAATGCATGCTTTGTCTTTAGAGCTTAGCACAGATTTGTGTTGTGTGGAAGATTACACTGGGAATGATAGAGAATGATTTGGTCACAGCTGAAAAAGAAGCACCCATATTGATGAATTGAGATCATTGGAAGAGAACTGTCATAAGAAGAGCAAATTATAGTTTTGCAGAATCTTTTTATTCTGTGATCCACAAGTAGATAGGTTTGTACCAATTGTTACTTGTAATTTATATGTAGAGTAATGACTATGTGATTTGCCAGCAGAGCTAAGGATATAAAGTGGTTCTTTGAAATGGGTATGTCTCCGAAGGGAAAGGCCTGAGAAGCTTCATGTGGCCTGTCTACAGATGCCACATTTAACAGTGAAAATATATATTCAAATACATTGGTTGCTTTAAAGTTTTGCAGAGCAGGTGTTGACTCCTGCTCAATCTTTGCTTCTTGCCCTTTTTTGTGCATCTGACTCCTTGTGGCATCTCTGCAAAGGCTGCTCAGCTGCCCAATTCAGCCCAGCTTCTGCCACTGCCTTTAAGCCTGGTTATCCTACATCCCAAGCTATAACTACCTAGTAGAAAATTTTCAGCTACTAAATTCCTTAGGAGATAAATTGCTGTTGTTAAAAAAGTGAGCTTTCTTTGCATCCTAAACATACTGAGTTTCAGCTTTCAGCCACTGGTTCATATTTTGTCTTTATTGTCTAATGAATCCTCTGAAATCATTCTAGACCTTGGGAAGGTACTGTTGGCAAAAGCCAAAGAAAACATATATTTCCAAAATGGGATTTTAGCCAAATGAGGAACCTACAGTTAGATTTGTGATCCAAAAATCTCATTCAGTCTTCAGCTTGAGATTCAGCCTGAAACTGCCTCAAATGGGAAAATATAACAGTCTTTAAATACCTATTACTATGCTTGATTTTCAAGTTCCTTGGACTCCAAGGAAAAAAACCCCAAAAAACCAGGTAGCTGTGTTCCTGGGGCAGGATCAGGGAGAGGAACGTGGCTCTGTCCTGTAGCCAAGATGATGAACACAGCCAAGGTCACAGCAATTCTGACCCTGTGCTGCAGAAAGTCTTTAGAAAGTTTTCTGGCAGATATTTATGTAATTTTTTAACAATTTTTTGGTTGATCATTATCTTGGACTTAACTACTTTAAGGCTGTGTCCAAAAAAAAGCACTTACTCACTGTGATCTAGTCTTTACATTCTCTTGGATAAATTTTAGACAGAGATTTTTAAATTATTTCCTTGTCATAGTTTTCTACTTCTGTTTATTATGCTCATTTATTCTACTCTGAACTACTTTAAATACATTTGCCTTTTTTAACATGTTATAGTGCTAAATATAAAAGTAAAATATTTCAATTTTACCCTATTCAAATGGTTCAAGAGTAACACTTGGAGCTGATGTTCTGCTAATTTTAACTAAGTGGACACCAATACTTTTTTTTTTAAAGACACTTTTTCTCAGGATTAAGTTTCCCACCAGGAATGTTTGGCTTCTCTTTCTTAGTAATATGTAACAATGTAGAAAAAAACCCCAATCAACCAAAAACCCAACCAATTCATGGGGGAGCACAATATTTCAAATGTATCTTTTCACTGTGACTAGTAAATATGTTTTTACTGAAATAGCTAAACTTTCAAATTGAGTGAGAATTCCAGTAAGTTTTTATCAAAATTTACTTGAAATCCTGGGGACTTTTTCTGCTCACTTCAGTAGATTTGTATTGGGGAACTGGTAGGAATACTAAAGCGGATGCAAATTAAAGAAAATCCTTTGCCTTTACTTCAGATAAAGAAACATAAAATCAAATATCTTAAACAGAGATATATTTATACATTATAGCAGGGGCTAAAAACCATAGTTACTTTACTTTAGCTGCTCTTTTTATTATTTTTAACCGCACTAAGCAGTTTTCCACAAATAATATTTATAGAGTACATTACAATAAGGATGATGGAAAAATGGCTATAGATTAAAACATCCAACTGTTTTCAGCTTTCCAGTGGCACTTTCCCATTTATGTGCAGCACTCCAAAACCAGAACTCTTGGCAGATCTTTCTGTGGTTCAAAATTCAATTACTGTTCCATCAGAAATAGTAGAGGCATTAGCGGAAAGATTTTTGAAGATATTTATGAGACAGATTTCACTCCCTCCTCACATAGCAAAGATATTGTTGTCATTTCTGACAGATTAACCTAGGGCCAGAATTTCCAATCTGTTGACAGTGTTTATGGCTGGATAATTTCTTTGAGTTAAAATGTCTCCAAAGCAAAAAACCCACCCCAAACCAAGAACACTATACCCCAAAACCCAACCCAAAATTTAGATCAACATTAGGTTGAGAAACTGCTTTCCTTCATTCTTTTTAAGGAATCTACCATTATCATGTGGTGAAGTGCCTTAGTATCGTTATACAGCATATAGTATTCTTAAAGAAAAAACACATTCTTTTTTATTATCTTACTATTCAGGCTGGTTTGGTCCCAGTTCAAGAAAACATTTCAGTCTTAATTTCAATGCAGTCTGGACGACGATCCTTTAAAAAGGGATGTCAACCCTTAAATATATGAATAAGACTGCTGGTTTTAACTCTAATACTTTCACTGATGAATCCTGCTGATGTGTGACAGCAGGGGACTACTGATTTTCTCTTTATACATGCAAGTCCTATGGAAGTTTGCTAACTGAAACAGAAAAGCTGAAGGCAAAGAAAAGGCTGGATGGTTCATCTTGCTGTAGCTGTTGAATGTTACCTTCAAAATGATAAGGCAAATCTTTCTTTTGGTGGTGATGCCTTTTGGAAAATCCACGGCTTACAAAGAAATACTGCAAAATCAAGATTGACTGCTTCCTTCTCCTATGGTCTACTATAAACAGGAATTAATTCAGTAAGGCCCTATGTCCTATTTTATGCAAAAGGTTGAACTAGGAGTTCCTAGTAATTCTCACCAGTGTTTTAATATACAATTCTATGTATTGAAATATGGAAAGAACACGATAATTAACCAGGCTCATTTTCTTTAAAGACAGAAGATATTTCCTACTTTGTAAATTCAGATTTTGTTTTTAACTGAAGTCATAGTAGATGTATGGGATATGAAGATGAATACAGAAAAAAAAGAGACATCTTGCTCAATACTGTCAATTGTAAAAGGTAGAATCTTTTGTGTAGTCTAGGATTAATGTAAGTAGTGTGGATAAAACTAGGCACACTTGATTTAGCTGTGAAATATTGTTTTTTATTAAATTAATCTGCTTACCCATTACTGTATAACTTCATTCTATTATTCTTTTTGAAGAAGTACAAATACAACAATTATCTTCTTGGTTATTTAAATATACCCAGACAATTAAATGAGTTACATGTATTTTACTTTTCAGCCTAGAAAATCCTTCACTGTCACCTCTACTATGTCCTGTCTCCAAGCTATTATTAGTGTCATATGGCTATGTCTATGGAAGTTATAGAATCAGTATTTTACTTAATTAGCTTGCTTTACACAGCCAGCAACCCTCAATATTTGTATTCCCAGCCAGCTCTGTTTCAGAATCAGTCTGCTATTCTGTGAGCTAGAGCTTTAAAATATACATGCAGTTGCTGAAGGTTGTCTAGATTGAAATGCAAAATTGGTACTGGAATAAAAGAAAAACTTTAGATCAAATGTGAAGTGATTAAATCATTATATCCTTGAATGTATTTCCTGTTCAAATCTATAAATTCTCTAGGTTCTAGTCATTCCCTGTATTATTACTTCTGCCACAGTGTGAGTTGCTACATCTCTTATTCTGCTGGCATCTGAAGGCATATTTAACAGGCATTAGTCTGCTTGCTTGAAGACCCATAAGAGACCAGGGTCTTTAGCGAAAGTCCTCAGTAGGTGCTCTGTACAATTCCCTTTTTAAAATACTGGTTTCTTGACTAGTTCTGTTGCTGACATTTTTTCTCCAGTCACACTTGTAGGGATCAGGAGAAATCTTACGGTCAAAGAATTTGCACATTGATGTGCAAATCACATCATCAACAAGAACATCCATCCCTTCATGTTCTCTTTGACAGGCCAGCCTTGGCACTTTTGAGACCATGTTGTGGTTCACAGTGATGCAGCCGTAGCGGCTGTCAGTTTTTGTGCTGGGCAGATGCACAACAAGAGCATTGCATCCTCCTCCCTCACTCTCTGCCATCACGGAAGTAGTTTGAGTTCAAAGAGCTGTGGATAGATAATGAAGGCAGAATTTTGGTTGATAATGCCCTGCTTTTCTTTGCATTCCCATTTAGGGAAAAGATGTTAGGTAGGCCATATAAATTTTATTTTCAGATCTGCTTCAGCTATGCTCCTCTGACCAATTGAACACTAAAAACATTGTAGTTTCATAAGTATTATGCAATGATGCTGTCTTGCTTTTATAAAATCCAAATTTTCTTATATATTGTTGATTTGGCAAAATCTACAGTTGGTCTTGCTCTTGTGTTCTGCAAGATATGGGATACATAAAAAATGAAAGTTTGCTGTAAGTTAACTGTTTCCCATCCCTTCCCCAATCTATTCTAAATCCATTATAAATCAGGATTAGAACCCCCGCCAACATTTCGTTCCTGGGCCGAATAGGAAATGACCGGGAGTGCTGGGTTTAAACACTTTTTTCTGGGTGTAAATATTACACTTGTATGTATTTTTGACAATATTTCATTCAAGTCTATCTCTAAGGAGCAGCAGTAGATCTTTGCAAGTGTTATTATTTCAGTTCAGTATTTCTATTTTAACATAAAGATGTTTAAAAGTCTACAACTCAATGAGATCTTCACTACACAGACAACATAAAACCCATCCCTTCAGAAAAAAGAAAGACCGAATGCTTCTGTTTGTGCTTCTGATTCTTTATGAATACTAATGCTCACAACCACAGATTAAATTAATCTCAGTTGCCTCAGTCACACTTGGTAAATGAATCATAAAATAGTTTCATCTTGATATGGTAAGTTGTCCTTGACAGCAAATTAAAATCTTAATAAGCGCCCTATTCAGAAAACACACACACACACATATTCTTCATTCCTAGAAAACATGGTCAGCATGCAGATTCATTGTTTTGTGTTTAAAGAAAACTGAGCATAATTTCTTCAAGGTCCTGTTATGGTATACCAGGAATTTTAAACCTTAAAGGAAAATATTTCTGTCACTGCCTGAGCATTTTGATAGGGAAAGCCTCAATAACATATTGAAAGCAAAAGAAGAAGAAATTCAACAATTTTATCTTTAGATAGCATTTAAACTAATGATTTTTTTTTTCTCAAATGTACTGTTAGTTTTGGGGGTTTTTTTTGCTGTTAGAGAGAACTTGACATCCTCATCTTGAGCTAAAAATGACTTTTGTAAACCTTTGAAGAAAAAGGGGATGCTTTGTTACTGGCAAACAGGGAGGGCAGTTCTCTCTATTCAAATCTAGTTATCTCATGTCTGTGTAGTAGTTGGGAGAAAGGAGGAATGAGAAAAAAAATGAAGTCTTTCATTTGTTTTGGAAAGGTGGGTAAATGAACAGTCAGAACTGTGTATGATATCAGTCAGAGTAGTTGTGTCGAGTTCCATAAGATAACGTACATTTAGGACTGAGTTCAACCTAGTGGACCATAGTATGTAATTTTAGAAGCCATAAATGACCTCTTGCTCTCTCACAACAAAAAATTATACAATATATATAACAAGCCTTCTAGTGAAATAAAATTAATTCTTTTCTGTTGTTTGAAATTTAAGGTTGATTTTCATAGCTGTAAAGATAATTTCTCTGTTTCCCTTGTTTAGTACAAGGACAATGTACAGTTTAACACAAGCTGGAATTTCTTGTTGAGAAGCTTGCTGTATTTTGATGACAGCAGGTGTTTGATCAGCTTTCTATTTTTGCAGAACTCTTTCATCTGTCCATATATATGCATTATATTTCAACAGCTAATTTAGAGCTTTTAAGCTGCATAGTGCTAACGTCCATACAGTACCATATACAGAGCCTTTAATTATGTGGTGTAAATCTGCAGATACACCAGTGCTTATGAATTTCTAACAAAAAATAATTACAGCACATGTGCAGATTATACTTTTCTACATGAAATAATCCTAGACTTTTTAATTCATTTTGTCAAACAATGTGCTCACATTCTGGACTAATGATCTGTAAAATTTCATTTTCAGTGTAAAATAACTCTAGAGATGGGATCTTTTAAAATCTCTATAGAAGAGTTACTGGTATATATTTCTATCACAGTATCTGCACTTTAAAATGGAACCAGTGACAGTCCTTTTCAATGAAAGAGCAGCACCTGAACAAGTAGAGCAGCTGAACAGACAAGGGCAACCAAAGAAAAATGATATATCATGGAATATGCATCATTGTTCAGACTCAGCACAGTGTTGCCACACTTAAAGCAATCTATAATGAAAAATAAAAAGAGTTTTTTAAAATAAATGAAAATGACAATTGGTTACTATCCTCAGCTGAGGCTGAGGCAACCGTAAGTCTCAAGGTATAAAACATGAAGATATATGTATATGAAGCTTTTGCTTTCATAAGGCCTTCCTGATTCAGTTCAAGAAAGATGATTTTCTGCTTTTGGGTGGCTATACCTCTGTGACCTTTTTCATATTCACCACAAATCTCCTGAATACAACCCCAGATACAGAACGATCCATTTCTTCATGGCATTCTTTGGATTTAATTATTGTAGCTTTGAGTCCTCTGTGAAGGATAGCGAATGAAATGCCACCTCTATGACATACTTTAATAAAACTGTCCATAGTCACTGAGGCAGAGAAAGATAGGCATTAAAAAAAAAAAATCAGTTACTATTAGTAATGCTTATTAATAGCACTATTAACTATTAATGATTATCAATACTGAGAACATTTTCAAGATGCCAGCCTGACTCCCTCTTTAGATTTTCTGGTCATTCTTTTTAAACTTTAGTTTCCGTTTTTGAGCTGTCCGCCTTTACAGTCAACAGAAGAAAATATAATGCATACTTAAGGATTAATTAATTTGGCAAATTTTAGACAACTTCTTTAAAATGAGATGAACCGTGCCTTACACTCCACTGTTTATATTGACTAGACTTTTGTTGACTGTGGCGGTGAGCTACTTTATAGTCATCTCTATTTTGCCTGATCACATTTTTGTATCCAGTTGAATTGTAGACTCGGGAATGTGCATGTCTTCACATAGAGATTTAATAGCACAGTAGCTAATCCTTGGGGGTTATACTTTTATGACTTCACTGTGGGACCCAGCTTTCTCTTCCTGAATTCACTCATCAGCACACATTCTGCTTTCTGAAGGGAATAAAGCTGAGGTTTTACAGGCAGTGGTTTTGTACATCTTGTCAACCCTCTGAAGGGATGTGGCACAACAGCAACGCCCATGCCAGGAAGTAGGTCTCAAGGCAGAGGTGTTAAGGGGCTGCAGTCAGGACACATGGACAATTCTTACCATCCTGCTAACTGTTGCTTTATGTCAGAGATTGAAAATTGTCAATATAACACAAGTTGTTAATAAAGTACCCAGAAAAAATCTGAGTTTTGCCAAATTTTAGAGGTTGAGAAGACAGAAGTCACAAATATTTGCAAATCTTTCCAAACTCATCCAATTCAGTTCAGACTGAAAAGCAGACTTTATAAAACTCAATCATCATTTTTGATGTTTAATGAAACTCTTTCTAATTCTACCTGTAAAAATAATAGAAGTTTAGAATCAAATACTGTTTCTGTGAATTTCATCCAAGGCTGGACAAGGCTGTTTCCTTTTAAGTCTTTCTTCTGTAGCATAACTGGGCTATTACTTGTCTTAATTCCCTGTTAAACTTTGTCTTTCTCCACAGGACAGGCAAATCTGTTAGCCTGATGCCACAGTTATTCTCAGGCGTTACTTATGTGGTACAGCATCTGTCAGGAAAACATAAATCCTTTCTTTACTACCAAGAAGAAAAAAGGTAGTATCATCAAAAGTTTTGGTTGTGAAATGTTCAAGGCACGTGCACTTCATAGTCCTGCAAAACAGAGGTCTTTTTCTTCAGTGTGTATCATACATTTGCACAGCAAGGAAAACACTTGATTCTTGATTGATACAGACTAAAGCAATACAGGGAGGAAATGGACAGATATTTTAAAAGGAATTTTTAAATTTTGTTCTTTCTTTAGATGGGACTACCCCCAAACGTGCAGTGCAGGTACACATTTATATGTCTCTGAATTGGTGGAAAAGATGTTTGCAAAAACAGATTTCCTGATCCTGTGTAGGTTTCTTTCTACATGAGCTCCGACTGTAATAGGCAGTATCTTGTGTTTAGGGAAGAAAACTCCCCTTTTGAATCCAGTCAGCAATCACCAATTATATCTGCAAACATTTCTATGGTTGGAAATCTGATCTTAATGGAAACTGCTGGCAAACTTAATGTATTTTATTGCTAACCTGCTGTCTGCCTTCCCGCGGCAAGAAATCTTGAGATCAGTAATTGACAGTTATCCATTGCCTGTGCTGACTAATATTTCCTGTGCTCTGCTCTGCAGCCCGCTCTCTATGATTAAGTGACCACATATAACCATATTTGTTAATGAGTTCATAGTATTTTCCTTAGTCAGTTAGCTAAACAAATACTCCGTATCTTTGAAGGCAGGGATACACTTTATTGCTTCCACATATGGCTCTAAAAGGATGTGATACAGAGGAACACAATGTGCCTAAGCCAACAGGAAACTTAAAAAAAGAAACATGTACAAAGGCTCTAACAAATTTGTTTTTCTTCCCACTGAGTTTCTTGCATTATTCACTCAAGAAAAACAGGCCAGCAATTTAAACACTGAAGGAGGGCAGGAGGTGGGGGGAGTATAGATATCAGAAGAAAATTTAACAATATAAAATACTAAGATTATATAGACCAAACTGTCCTCTGAATTTTGACCAAAATCAAAGAGAATTGTTTGGGATATGTTTAACCTTTTAAGGAGAAGACCGAGTACTTCATAGTTTAGGCAGTGAGATGTGAAAGCCCCATGTTCGTAAACACTGCTGGTTTTCTGATAAAATATAGGGCTGAACTGCACTATGGACAGATGTACTCAATGTTCCTTTGACCAAAATGCTTTGATTTGATATACTTGATCAGAAGGCATCCTCTACACACAGATTTCACCTCTGTGAGTAAGTTTCAGGTATCTTCATGGCATTTATCCAACCATCCCTTCCCTGCAAATACACCGCCCTCCCCTGCAGCAGTGCTGTGAATCACTGCGGGACAGATACCCCCAGCCTTCGGGGAATCTCCGAGTATGTGAAAAAGATGATGGTGGAAATAGATTTCCTGATCTTGTGTGGTTTTTCTTTTTTTATTGTTAAATACAGATGTCTTATGCAGTAGTTTGTTCCTAAGCAAAAATAATCTTTCTTTCATAATTGTCTTTGACTTAAAACCATTCGCAGTGTAACGGGTAAGCACGAGTAGCAGGCTTTGACTCTCGTCTTTGTTGCAGATCTGGCAGAGTACTGATGACAGCAAATGGAAGGGACCCAGGAAAAGTTGCTGGGTAGCAAACCTGATTGGACTAGATGATCGTTGTAGATCCCTTCCAACTGAAATATTCTATTCACACCAACACTGTCAAGTATTTTTATTGGTCATGTATGCAGGCCAATAAGGGGAAATAAAAAGTATGGAGCCAGATAAACAGTTTCTATGCACCAGGGTCTCCATGGAGTGGAAAGCAGGGCACTACACTGGAGTAATTATCACAGCATAGTCCTGTTTTATTTTTATTTTCTGAAGGCTGGGAGGGTAGATTTTCTCCATGCACTTCCAGCTGTCTCCCTTGATTTTTCTAGCTGCTAGCTGAGTCACTGGGGCTTGGTGCGGTGCCAAAGATCCTGGCTTTGATTAGTTCTTGTCTAATCCCGAATCCCGCTACTTGAGCTATTCTGACATAGTATTTTATTTCTTAATAGTTCCTATCTATAAAGTGTTTGCTCTTCAATCCAATATGAGAATTTTATAAGTTTCTGTGTAAAAAAGTGATTGTTATATTTTGCTTCTGCTTGGCAATGATGCTAAAATAGTTTTCCTTGGAATTCTGACTCACCATAGCCCGATTCAGATGGAAAAGTTTGCTGCAGTTATCACACTTAAGATAGTATTAAAGCAAATAGTGCCATTGCAAACATTACATACTAAGTATCACTTTTGACCATGTCTTTTCATTGAATTATATTCTGTATATTTGTAATTGTTAATCACTTGTTTCCGAATTCCTGTGCTAAATCCACATTAGCCTTTTGTGGGGAATCATATGCAAAAAGGCCTGATCTTATGGGTGGCAAAGCAGATCTAGGTTAAGACACTGGAGTGACGAAATGGGAGTCTCCTGGCTCTAGCATGTTCTGGGTACAACTATACTATTTAGATATGCTTCTATTTAGACAGTGCTTGTGTCCAAACTTACTGGCCTCTCAAGTTGTAGAAGAAATGGGCAAAGAAAAGACACTCTCTTCTGCAAAGTATTGTGAGATTTTAATATTTGTTCTTATTTTGACCTTAGAAAAGAATGCCAAGTTTCAAAACTCTCACTGATAGGAAAAAAAATTCAGATCAGTCAAAATTTGTCTAACAAAGTTTAAAGATTTAGTTATTTTATATTTTAAATAAATCAATTCTATGATATAATAACAGTAAGTTTGGAAAGAAAAAGGAAAATAATTTAACCCTCCTTATAAAAAGGATTTGAAATGGAGTGCTACGTTATATAAAATTTCTCTTTTCCTCAGACACAAAAGAACAGCAATGTTGACTCATATTACAGAATGTTTTAATTTTTAAGGAAAATTTTCAATGAATATTCTAACAGAAGACTATTCTGTAAAAATTTTCAAACCTACAGTAGACATGCTAAGTAGTTCATAAAACATTCAGCATATTTTTTTCTTATCCTGAGAGAAACATCCAAGGTAATTTTTTATCCATATGCAGAGTCACTTGCATCAGCTCAATCATAAAAAAGATCATAAGCAATTACTTAGATGTTACTTTGACCCTTAAGTCAGAGAGGATCTTACCCCAAAAGAGCTTAAAATGTTTACAAATGTCCATGATGGATTTTTCACTCTCTTGGTAGCTGCTGTGAGGACCGCCAGCAGACGGTGTCTTAGCTAAACCTCCATGGCTAAACAGAAGCTGAATATACTTTTAGAAACATATTCAAACAAATTCGCTAATCTCCACTTCTTAACATCTGATGATGAAGCAAATGGAAAACATTTTGTTATTTATTAATAAAAATGGATGTGAGCAGTAGAAGATAACAGAACCATGAGCCTTTAAATGGCAATATCAAGCCATGCCAAAAATATCTGTTTTCTTTATCTGACAGAATGACAAAATGTAGCAGACGAAGAGAATGGGGTATATGTGCAAGAACATTCATCAAGTTTCATCACCTCTAAATGGAGATAATGACGTTTGGGAAGTTAGTTGGTAATAAATCTGGAATAGATGAATGTGTATGGAAGAGCAAGGGAGAAAATATCTGTAGAGACTAGCTGTGGACTCAGTCATTTTTGTACATCTCTTTCAAAAATGCTGTTTGTAGAGTCCAGCAGCAGCATGTTTCTTGATGAAGCTCACACAACTGTGCCTTGGAAAGTTACTCCCTGAAATTTGTTCATTAAAATAGCACTTATAGAAGTGTGCTGTTGTTTACACACACGGAAGCTAGCGATGCTCAGAGCTTGCAGAAATTATTAGGCAGAAGTAAAAAAGAATCAGTGAAAGCATCAGTGCCAGCTTTATACGAAGTTTTCACATTTTATAAGATCTAATTGAGAGTAGAAATTCTTTCCCTGATCAAAGTTCAAACAAGCAGCGTCGAGTAATAATCCTTGCTGCAACTTGGAGAATGGTTTTAGGAACAAACAGACCAGGAACTAAAATGCTTTTCTAAAACAAACAGCTGTTTAAACCTCTATGCAATCTTATACAGGATAAAAGATTACAGGAATGGCTATATACAAGCAGCTATACTGCCTTACAACAATTTTTACATAACTATTTTAAGTGCAGGTTTAAGTTATAAAGTTTCTTTTATCGACATTCAATTTTAATTAGTAACAGATGTATCTGCATCTGAACAAAGAAGAAGTAGGTTACAAATATATTTCATACCATGGGTTTCTAAAAAAAAAGTGCTTACTGGAGAGGCTACTGCATTTCAGTTGTGGACAAAATGATGTCTGTATGTCATACCCAACTTTAATGAGTGTTGCAAGGCTTGATTAGTATTTGCTCAGTTCTACAAGAAGAGCGCTGCAGTAAGTGGGATATATATTGAAATGTACATTTCTGTTGTTATCAAGCTACGCTGTCTCAAAGGAAACTGTTTGTCCAGTCCATTGAACTTGTGAAACAAGTCTGGAAAAGACATAGTAAATTCCAGCAGAACCATATTTTAGAGATAAACATGTCATAAGGAATGTGCCTATTCCTTGTGGCATAGAAATGCTGCTGCTTTTTTAATATATGACATCTCCTGTTCTGGCAGTTTCTGAAAAAGCTTCTTAGTCCAGACTCATTTTGATGCAGTAGCTTTTAGACCCTAAGCTTGCAATACAAAATATAGGCAGCTTTAAGGAAAAGTGTGTTATTTATGAACTGCAAGTAACAGTTCAATAATTCAAGTCCATTAGTCATTTACTCATATCAACTTTAAGTCCATCCAAGGCAGATTTATGAACACAGTTCATAACAAACAGTAGTCACTTTCCACTTCCTAAATCTGCTTAACATTTGTAATAGTTGAAAAAATGCAAGTATATGTACTGAGGGACTTGGCATCTTTATGTCTTTTATATAAAATGTCAGAATTACTAAAATCCATTTTAAAATAAAAGATCTATAACAAGTTGCTTTACAAGATACTTTATTTTGAAAAAAAATCTGAAGGCTTGTAATTATAGGAAAAACTGGTGGAAAAAAGTGTGTGTGGGGGGTGTTTTTTTCTTAGTGGTTTCTATTTGTTACAACAAACATTCCTAGGGTGGTGTAAATTTACTGACATCATTAGACCTTCTTGTGATTCTTACTGAAGAATGAAGCAATTTCAGGATTCAATTTGTTTGCATTGTATTATTTTTACTTTCAACCATTCAGCATTTTTCAGAGGTTCAAAAATATCAGCGTGTAATTAGTCACTAAACACAACAGAGATTAGTAAGGGTGACTTCTGGTCACTCAAGCAGTTAAAATGATCAATGGGTCTCTAGTTTGAATATTGTGTCTTAGTAGCTAATGAGGAATTCCAAAAGTCTGGAAGCAGAATATAAAAGCAGCAAGATAATGTGGTTGGAAGGTATTACCAAAGCTGACATCATGTCTCTTACAGCCAGACGTGTAGAGCAGTGCTGTATCATACATGCCAGATTTGAACAGTATCTGGAAAGGTGCTGGCATCATTACATATTTGAAAGGAAAAATATCCTACTAATCATGGAATAATATTTCATGGGAAGAATGAAAGCCCCAGTATCCTGGTTTTATCAGACTCCTCCAATTCTTGCCAGTGCCAGCAAAGAATTGTTCCCAGTAGCAGGAAACCACAGTCGGTTCCTGAGGATTCCCATCCCACTAGCTTGTAGATACAGGAGACGATCTGTCTCAAATTTTATTAGGTTTTAAAATATATAAAACAAATAAAAACCCAGTCACCTGAAGAAGGAGCTCTGCAGATCACTGAAATGGTTGTCATCACACAGGCTCACTAACCTCTCCATATTCTTCTTCCCAGCATCTGGAGGGATTGGTACCCAGCTCAAAAGGGAGTTAGGGTATATTTTAAGTTTAAACACACAACTAATCCCACTGTTACTATATTAGTAAGCTCATAAATGCCTTTTTGGACTGAGATATAGAGGGACAGCCACTCTGGGCTCTAGCTGATGCCCCACGTAACACTAATTTACATATGAATTAACCAGGAAAGGAAAAAGACTGAAAGGAAGCAAAGAAATTCTAGACTGGAGTTAGGATGGTTCACATAATCTAATAATCTGGCTCATGAAGAAAGTTTAGAGTCCTTATTTCAGAGTCGCTAACAGTATTAAAAAGTTTATGAAAATATGGAACCAAAAGAACCATCAAGACCTCTGCATTAATTTATTATACTTGCTCCATGATTCTTTTATAAGCAAATGTAATACATGAATGTTCCAATAGTTAATTTATATGCCAGTTCTTATGATTTTTCCCCTTGAAAATTGTGAGTAAAACCAGGAGAAACAATAACACAAGAAACAGCATTTCATAGTTAACCTTGAAATAAAGCTAACACAGTACGGAAATAACTTATAAATAAAAGCTGAATGCTACCATTACAAACCCACTTTAGTTTAACCACTGCCAGTCTATCTCAAGTTCTGAAAAACTGCAAGCTAAGCCACTGAGGGTCTCATAACTGTATTGGTAAAAGTGCTTCTTTCATTGATGAATAACTCAGAAAACCAGAAATGTTGGTACTCCTATACACTATTTTAATTTTCAGTCTACTAGGACTGGTTGCAAAGAGAAGGCCCCTGGAGGAAGATGACTTTTTAATGAGTTGTTAAGGTTAATATGCTAAAAATAAAAATTGCAGTTCTTTAAGAACACCTGGGAATGTGCCACAATCCAGTTCAACTTCTAAGCAGAGTAAAGATATAAAAAAATTACTAAAAGAAGTGTGGAGAAAGGACTAAAGTAAATGACATTAAGGTATAATAGCTATTGCATAGTTCCCTATGTGTTGCAGTTCCATGATTTTCCTTTCATTTTCATTGATAAAGACTTCTAACCCAGGAAAAGATCAAGAACAAGGGACCTTCCAGTATTTCTCCTGTTTTGTCACTGATTTTTCCATGCTACTGGTTCTTTCCCCTACATCTTTGCTATTGATTACGGTGTGCTGCATTTTGTAGTGGAGAGATTATTGCAAGCCTCAGGACCAGACTGAATTTTGGGGAAAAAAAAAATGAATTGAGTTTCCTTAAGTTTTGAGTGTATTTTCAAAAGCACTCAAGTGAGCACAGTAACCTACTACTCCCAGCAAGTTACTTCTGAATGTTGATTGATGGGACTGGATTTGCTTTTAATATTAGGGTAAATTTACATTAGATGTAAGGAAGTTCTTCACTGTGAGAGTGGTGATGCACTGGAAGAGGTTGCCCAGAGAGGTTGTGGCTGCCCCATCCCTGGAAGTGTTCAAGACCAGGTTGGATGGAGCTTTGAGCAACCTGGTCTAGTGGAAGGTGTCCCTGCCCATGGCAGGGGGGCTGGCACTAGGTGATCTTTAAGGTCCCTTCCAACCCAAACCATTTGATGATTCTATGATTACACTGTTTATAGCTAAATTATAAGAATGGGCTCCCAAGTTTTTTACTCTGGTTTTCTGGAAGCCCTGGAAAGTACTGATTAGTAAACATAAAACTAGCTTGGATGGATGAACAGCAAAAGGAAGCCCATTCTGTAATCCTTTCTTTGCATCTCTTTGTTCAGTTTGCTTTTGGATCAGCATTCAGAAAGTCACTGTATACTAACAAACCACAAATTGCCGAATCAGCAGCGGGCTGATAAAATGAAAAAACCAGCAGGTAAGGGAAAGAGATGCGTGCTTTAGGAGGGCTCTTTAAAGCTGCAACTACTTTTCTGCAAAATTGCTTACAATGAGAAGTATTTTACCATACCTCAGATCTTCCTCCCTCGCAATCACCAGCTGGCTCGCAGCTGGGGGATGCGCTGCGGTGTAAAAGGTTTTGAGTGACGTTGTATGAAAACGTGTGCCAACTTCATCATAAAAGCTTGTGTTAACCAACAGCCTCTCTGCTCTTTTAACAGAAGTGTACATTCTATGCCTCCTGTCTGGGAACTGACAAGCAGCTCCTGATTGCCAGGCATCTGTCACTGGCATGAATGGGCAGTGAAAACCTACTATCCAGCTCTGGGTTTAAAGATGGTTGGCTCCTGCATTTATGGAGAACAGCTCTGCTTCCAATAAGAAATGATTCTGAAAAATTTACCATCTCAGATCTCTTCATTTGAGGACAGACTGGCTGCTTTGAAAGGGAAATATCCCCAGGAGGGATATGACTCTCACAGTGGCTGTGAGCACTTGAATGGAAGATTTATACTTAAATATATAGACCGCAAATCGAGGCTAGGCTTGCAATACAGAAAAAGTACAAGGGAAATATATTTTCCCTTCTGAAAGACCAGTCAAGCAGAGATGCTGGTGCTGGGGCTGCAGCTCAGCGAAGAGGAAGCCGCACAGGTAAGAGGGTGCCTTGGCAGGAACTGCCGCAGTTGCTCACCCTGTTTTGCAGCGCATTGAGTAGGGGCAGAAACAAAGACTGCTATATGGCCAGCAGATCTGAACCCCAGCCCCACAAGGCCCTGAGGACTGTCCTGTCGAAATGGACCAAACGCTGGTTTAGTGCAATAACCAGCCTCAGGAGATGCTACTGCTGATCATGGCTGCATCTACATAAAAGTAACTTTTTTGACTATGTAGACACATTTGGGCCAAGATTTGCGCAGTTTCTAACAGTGTACAGAGCAATAAGGAAAAACCAAGGAAACCGAAGAGCCATCCGAACCGCGAGAGTAACTCACCATTCCTGCCAGCACAGTAACTTCAGAAATTAATGGAAACCCTCTGGCTGCCTTTACTGCACGTTCAGCAAGGCCAGCAAGTTCTCCTCCCCACTGCCTGCTTTGGAAAGGCCAAAGTACCGGGGTGCTTAGTGCTGCCTGGAGCTCCCATTGAACCTTCATAGCCTCTGACTACCTCATCTGGACTGTCAAGCTTTTCATTACACTGGAAACCTGGTTTGTTTGCATGGAACAGATGACCTGAAATACTCCATTGTTGCTGTGTGAGAACATGACGATTCACATATTTTAAACATTGTTCAAAAGCAGTCCGTATTCTTCTGCCCTATGTCTATGTTAACACCCAAAAATGTGTATGTATTTGTTAATTTACGGTAAGCCGAGTAACCGTCAGGTTTTTGAATGTGAAAAAACCATTTCTTTTTTAAATTGGTATCTGAGGAAATTCCAAAGATATGACAAATCTTTAGGGGAATGGGTATTACGTTTTATAAAGCAGTTACATTACATGCCATAATTTCCCTTTATACTCAGGGTGATTTCCTACTCTCCAGGAGGGGACATTACTAATACATCGTCAAGTAAGATTGGAACTAATTATTAATAGCACTGTTATTACTTATTAGTAGCAATGACGTTTGATGCTAAAGATGAGTAAAGATCATGTCACAAATCAGGCTACATCTCCTGGAGCAAGACAGACTGCTGCTATTCTGTTTCTGTTTGATGATTAGCGATAAACAGAACCCAACAAGTTATCAGAGGTAAGGCTAAAGCACCAAAGGGTCTGGAGGAAGCAGAAAGCAGATTTTTGTCACACAGACAAATACGTAACTATAACCTGTTTAAGAGATTTAGATCCTCAGCAAATATAAATGGGGGTGATCATGCTAGCATCACTGACATTCAATTGAACTTGATCTTCATGAAATTTCTCACAGGGTTTCTGTTTCCATACATTCCATCATTAGGTAGCTTGCACTTTGGGATAGAAGTGTAATATAAGATTGTGCTATTAAATTCACATTTCTGGACTTATGGTATCCACAATCTCAAAGGAAAATCAATCTCAAGAATGTTTCACCAGTAGGAGTCATATAGCGGTTCAGAAATTCTAGAGCAGCATAAAATTATTGATCGAAACAAATTCCAAATGCTAAAGCACAATGCTTACATTTTGCTGGTCTTGTAAACAAAAAACCCTGATTGCCTGTGTAGTGTTCTATAAAAAGAGAAATAAATAAATAAAAAACCACATGCTGGCAAGCCAAATGAGCTATTACCAGAAGATGGCAGTGATGTCTTTTTACAGCTGTAGTCACCATGCCATTTACAAGAATAACCTAATTGCTGTATAGTTATATCATAGTAAAAAAGGGACATTGGTATAGTCAAACCAATTACCTCCTGGTATCTTCAGCAGTCTATCTAATGTGGTACAATTTTTCAGTAATTTTCAGTTCTGTTACTTTTCTTCTATTTTTAGACTATGGTTGTTTTGGAAATCAGACAAGCTCTAAAAACATGAATAACATTTTAGTTGTAGCATTAACAAACAGTTTGACACACCTCAAGTTTGATTATTTCCAAATTAGAAGAATCTGGTTGGAGGCCATTTTCCCGTCACTCACTAGGCCTAGGCAACTCTTATTTGCTTCGTTTTTTTGCTAATTTAGAGGATCTGTGAAATAATAGCAGGAAATGTAGTGAGGGTAAATTTAACATAAACAAGAACATTTATTTTATTGTATCCACCTCATAGCTGTATATGTAAGTTCCCAGATGCTAGACCACAATGTGTTTCATTAGAGGGGAATTCCCTAACCTCAGCAGAATGATGCTACGCTTGCAAAATGCCTTTAATTTCATGTAGCGATGAGAGCCTGACAGTCATTCTCTATCCTGGATGATGCAAGGACCTATAAAGAGAAAATCAAGGTTTCTGCTTTTAATTTCATAGGTCACAGAATTATACCATCCAGAACTAGACAGATGAGTGATTTGTGGAAGGTATGTGATGCCTTTTGCCATAAAGCCTGTCACCCTTACACACTTCATTGTCTCATCAAGAATGAGTGTGTCTGCTACTGCCAGTGCTGCCGTGAACCAAAAGCCTTTCAGATCAAAGGTGATGCTGCTTATCAACAATTCAGCAATAATAATATGATCTGCCTATCTATTTTTTCTTAGAAGAATAAAGACTTTTAATTTGAATTGTACAAATGAACTTAAGCACTGTTACTGGTAATAATACTGACTTAAATGTTTTTCGCTGCCGGTTACAGATTCCCTAAGCTCCTTATTACTATGTAAATGTGAAAAACCCAAACCTTAGCAATGGATTGGAAGTGCTGATTCTCCTAAGTCCCCTAAGCAAACTGAACACTGAGCTGCCATGTCAAACCTGTTAAGTCATTTGAAGGAATTTGGGAAGTCAGCACACTTGGGGTAATTTCCTGGCAATTCATCTATAATGTCTACTGCCTGTTCCAATTTCTGACACATAGATATATTATACCCAACTGTGACCAGCCTGCATAAACAGTAAACTCTCTTGAAAATATAGAATGTGAAGAAATAGGCTTTCTTAGTACTTTCAGAAAGGTGGATAAATCTTATCAAACTTGAAATAACAGATGATCAGATCTTGAATGGCTGAATACATGTGTATATTTTTATCTAAGAACTGAATGTAAAACATGTCCATAACGTAACAGTATTAATTTTTAAAATTATTTTAGGGTGTTTGCCAAATACCTAAGCACCTGAAGCAATCCTACAGCACATGATTAATTTTCATGTTTGTCTAACACAAACTTCTCCCATTTATTTATAGAAAATGACTTAAATTCTTTCCAAAGTGCGTTTGATTTCACTTGAATTTACTGGGCTGCTGGTGCATATTTTAAATTATGCAGCTTTTTGAAAGGGATAGATATGTCATAGGAAGTTTGGTGGGGTTTTATTATAAAAGGGAATTTGAAGCTTTTAAAAGATCAAGGGCAATAATGCAAAGATGTAGGTCAGCTGAAATTTAAAGTTTGTGGAGCACTCTGAAGGCTTTTAAATACATCTCAGTAGGAAATCTGTGGGTAGGACTGCAGGTCCTTGCCATGTGGAAATGCCTTTTCCTTATGAAGTTGTAATTCTGAACTCCAGAACACTCATATAGCCCCAAATCTTTTCCCTTTCATCAGTGTCTGAAGATGTGAAGTTCTGGTGGGCTTTTCATCAGCAAAATGACAGAAACAACATATGCCCAAGGAAATATATAATTATTTTATGTGATTTGATCCACTAAATTACAAAACTAAGAAAACTCATTGTGGGTGTTCTTTTTTAAAGGTGAACAGAATAGTTTGGCAGATGAAGGAAGGCTGCTTTAGAAAGCTAGAGGTGTCCACTGTATTTGAAAAGGGAAACATTTCCTTTACAAATATATTAATAGATGACAGCCTTTCTCAGCCTATTGAAATAATATATTTTTTACCATAACTAGTGTATTTCAGATCCCACTTCAAGCCCTTCTTTTTCTTCCAGCATGGTACAACGTTTATTGAAACACACAGGTTCCCATTATACAGCCCAAAGTCTGGTGATGAAATGTAAAGAACCACTTCCTTTTTTGTTCTCTCACTCCTTTAATTTTCCTCCTATTTCCAAAGTTCAGACTATTTCTATTCCTGGATAAAAAAGATATTTTTCACGTTTCGTAACTTTTTTTGGTAAAAGTAATAACCCCCCCCCCCCCCGCCCCCCAATTCTACCGAAAATAAACATTTATTTATATCTCTTCTTCATTGAGATAATCAGAACAACTCATTCCGGATAATGCTTTTGAACGTAATTTCTTTTTTGTTAAAAAAGATATTCATCCTACTCTGTTTGCAACTGTCAGTGATGTCATCCTGAAGGAAGAAAACTTAAAAGAAGTATTTTGGTGGTTGTGTATAAACTAAAATCAGATCAAAATACTCTCTAGTTAGGATAATTTATACCAGTTTCTACTGTGACTTTGTCTAATAAAACAATCAAATGCAAAGTTCACTCTCTGATGACTGAAGAATTGGATTGTGCAGAAAATAAAAAATTGGCAAAGCAAAACATCTCAGCTGTAGGCTATAAAGGAAAAAGGAACATAGAAAAGGTCTCTGTTAAAAAGAAAAACAGTGACTAAAGAATCATTTCTACATTCTGGAGACCTCTTTTGAAAAACGATGACCCTGGTAACTGGGCAGACAAAGAACACACTATTAGTGAGCATTAACTTCAGGACTGCAGCCAAGGGACAGATATTAGAAAATGAATAAAGCACTAAAAATCTCTTTCTCTCTCAAGATTGTGGAAATGTAATGGCAAATTAATTAAGAGGAACTGTAAAATCATGTGCTACGATCTTGTCAATTCACAAGCTAAGAAAGGTTATACGAGGTCACCATTTGGATGCAACCCCCTCTTGGGAGCATCCAGATCAGCAAAGTCCAAACTTCTTAGACTAAAGGCCAAACATATCATTCAATAGTATCAAAGGATGATATATTCTTTTTGGGCAGATTCTATTCTCTGTTCTTTAGGTAGTTTAAATGAAGAGCAGAGAGTTGAAAGCATAAGCCAAGTTTTGTAGTGGAAATTCATGTACACTGCAGGAAAATAATTACTTATTACAGTAAGGGGGGGGTGTAAAGAAAGAGTAACAGGCCAAAAGCTGAAAATGAGTAATTCTCGATGGTGACTGAATACTTCACCAGATTACTGTAGAGACTCCCAAGGTTAACGGTGAGGCAGGCTTTTCAATGTAAAACTGGTCTGCAAAAATAAAATTAGCTTAAAACTATAGAAATAATTATAAAAGTTAGATTTAGAAAGAAATAATTAGAAAGGATTCAAGTATACTGATTTACGCTTTGGTTAGAATTTATCTCCCCTAAATTAACCTCTAAAAGCAGACTCTCTTTGAGCTTGTTTTCTAGGCTCCCCAATAATTAGTGGGACGAGAGAGAAGCACTTCTAAAGGGAGAGCCTGCTATTTGCCTTTTTAGACACTGTCTGTGGACTTGCCTTCCAGATGTGCCCGTTTCTCTCCACAGAGTTTAGAAGAAGCTTGACAAATATCTTAGGCTAGAGTCATAACTTTGTAATGATTAATGTGGAAAAGTGTCCCACCCTCATTATCTCTATTCTCCATTCACTCTCTGAAAACATGGATGATTGCAGGACCACCTCACAGGAGCTCTGACTTCAATGGGGAAGCTATAGATGGTTTATAATCCAAACACTACTAAGACCTGTGGAAATGTATCTACTGACAGTGATACAATAGCAATCTGGAAGGAACCTTAGAATAGTATAATTTAATGATGTTTTTCATATCCATACTGTAATATAGTCCAAAAAGTCAGACTAGATGTACAAAATAGCTGAAATTGCTATTTCAAAAGTAGTCATTGGTCTGTCATTATAACTGTCATTTGGTAGAAGTCTTTTGTGTGGTAGCTTTCACTACCACACTAGCGATAGAAATGCTGTAGTCACCATAATGATTTGAAAGAGACAGTATTGTAACTTTTCAGTTGGCTTCCTAAAAGGCGTTACTTCTTCCTGCAAACCTTGTTTTAGTTATAACTTTTGACTTGGAAAACACTGACCAGTAGCATAAAGAATAATGGTAAAGGCAGGGTATTTTTGACTGAGTCCACTGCTTGGTTTAATGAGGAAGACTGTCATTGTCTGAATTGTTACAGACCACTTTGACAGTTAACGAAAAAATGGAGGACAAATTCACTTGGTGCCTCTTCAGTTCCCTCTCTGATGTTTTTTAACCAGAGTTACAATAGTATCCCGTTTCCCTGACCTGTATAAGGAATGTGTGCTCAGTTACTTTTTCGTTTTAAAAGTCAGAGATTCCAGCTGGTAACAGCAGCTTTTCTGCCCTTTGAAGTAGAGATAACAGATAATATTAGATTTACAAAAGCCCAGCAACATTTATTAAATTTTAGAAGCCTTCCTTCTAAATACACAATTTCCTTTAAAAACTTGATCTAAGGGGGATTATGAAAGATAGGGTACAGTAAGAGAAGAGAGACTGCTGCCTGGTGTATTTCAGAAGCAATAGAGAGCACACTACAGAGTATTTTGTTCTTCAAGTGATTTTCATTTGCTGCTTTATTAGTCATTTTTAGATACGCTGTACAGTTTGAAACAGTGCTAATCTGACAAGATATATGCATCTGCTAGAATTGATCTACCAACCTCTGGTATTCACTAACTTGGTGCCCCAGCTCTCTACTTTATATAGTGAGATTTTTCCTTTTCTGGAAGAGATGATAAGGAAGACACAGAGAGTCACTCCGAGGGGCAGGAAGGATAGTCTCTTCTGAACAGGCAGGCAAACACACATCCTTACAGAGGAACTTCGATGATAATATTTCTTTTCTCATTTATACACATAACTGAGATAAAAAAATTGGTTCACACCACTTTTCAGAGGGGTAAAATGTGCAAAAGTAAAAATACATCTGCATTGATGATAACCAACAGGAAAAAAAATGCTTAGGTGGGCACTATTCTTGTAGTGAGATTAAGGACTAGCAATGATTAGGAACAAAGACCTCTATTAAAGTGTCCTGTCAATTTATATGATGATAGTAGTTAAATAATTAGAATTAGTTTGCGTCTTCAGATTCTACTCCATATAGGGAGAACGCACAAACAGGCACACTATCTACTGAAACCTAAGACACTGAAGGTCAAAGAAGATTTTCTCCTATTCTTTTCTGACTCCTCAGGGAAAGTTCTGCTCTTGCAGCAGAAAGATTAAGAGGCTGAAGCCAAAGCTCTGTGCAGTCAAGGAAGGTATGGCATGGGCATTCAGTCCCTGCTCTTCTCATGCAGAAGAAACACAGAAAAGTGTGTGGGCAGGAATTGGCACAAAGCATCCCTTTCATGCAGTCACTCAGCTACATACAAAATATGCAATGGAATATTCCATTTTATTTGTTTTTTAAATATCTAAGTTAGGCTTTATTTCAATTTATGCCAAAGATTTATCAGGCCTAGGTATGACTTGTTCTGTAATTAAATTTTTTGAGGACCAGTATGTGATGTGGGAAGTCTAGCTTCCAGCCTTTGGTATTCCTGTGACAATCAGGGTGAAAACTTTATTTTAACAAAGGAGAGAATGTGAACAAAGGTCTCTTCTAAACCAATCAGCAATTCAGCTGTGAAGTGATACAAAATATGTCTGTTCTAATTGAAAGGTTTGTGTTTGTTTTTTTGTATTATTATTTTTTTTAGAAAGGGTCTTTGGATAATTTGGAAAATCTTCCAGCCAGATCTACTTTTGTGTAAACAGAATACTTCATTTTATAAACTGCATCAAACCCCATGAAACAAAATGCCGATGATGGAAAATGTGTACTAACTCTTTTATTAAGAGCGTTTACTAAGACAGCAGTTGCAAGATAGTTGACTGATGTTGACTGAAATTCCTGGTGAATACGACTTTCAGAACACTCCAGTTTCAGATGAACCAGATGTCTGGTGCATATGTGGCATTCCCTAGGTGACCTGTTTATGAATACTTGATACCAACAAAGACATAGGAAAAGATGTGTATGTAGAATATTCATTGTACCTGTAAGCCTTATACTGCATGTGTTCATCTTTAGGGAAATAGCTGGAAATTTAAAGTAACTCATGTCTTTTGTTCCATCTCTGTCTCATCGATCAGTAATGTAAGAATTTCTAATATTTTGTTGCTGTGCCCCTGAAATCTGTGTAAAGTTCTGTCATTAGGCAGCTAGAGCTGCGGTTTCTGGCCAGCTGTAGGACTAAAGAAGAACAATTTTTTCCTGGGTATTTTTTTCCATGGAAGAACCCCTTACCCCTTCCAACTCAGCTTCATTTGAATGGAAATTTGAATGGTACATTAGGTGCTTGGCTGAGCAATGGAATATCTGCCAATTCGTCATGCCAAATGATCAAATTCAGCACAACAAAAAGGGTAGTGAGTAATACATTACAGTCTAGTCACAGTATGTTAAAGTTTGACGTACACAAGCCTAGTCTGAATTCAGGCTTCCTTTTGCTATTATCAATTTAGAGATAAACAGCTGTATGAGCTTTGTGCTTATATTACTCTTAGCCTACAACTTGTGTCAGGTTTACAGGGAGTCACCTGGACAGAAGATTGCTGCAGTTGCAGCAACCTTAGCATGTCTGAATGACTGACCACTGCTAACAAATCTGTTTTACACTTTACACCAGCTATGCTTCATGCAGTGGTCATAGATCAGCATGGGCAATTAGACATGGAGCTGTAAGACTTACTGATTTATCTCACGACTCCCATTTGTACTCTCTCCCTGCCTTGAAATTAAACATCTTTTAACGTAGTTTATAGGAAACTTGGCATCTTTTGCATTAATTCCTCAACTTTCAATAGATACAATGAATTGTAACATTCCTGAACATTATAACTGCTAGTATTACACTGTATGGCAGCTTTATTTAGAACTAAAGTTATTTGAACTTTGAAGTTCCTAAACCTGAGTTTCAGAAAATAAATCAAATGTGAAGTATGAATCTACGTGCAATTTTCTTGGATGTCCTACTTTTTTTGGTACAGTCAACACAGCTGTTCCATTCCTCCACTCTAGAATTACACAAAGACTTTTTCCGAAACAGGTGTCCATTTTGTCTTCTAACTAAACAAAGCCTAAAAATAAAGCACGAAGCAGAACACAAAGCTTAGCATTTTCCTCTTTAAATCTTTTCTGTAGAAAGTTGTGATCAGGTTTCCTTTGCACTATGCTGTGTACCTGCTTCCAACAGCCATGATCTATGATGCTGAAATAACAGCACACAGCATGAATATTAACCTACATCAGCATCGTACATAAAAGGATTTGTAGTTAGATATTATATCTATCCAGAACTTCTGTATTTATGGTAAATCGTATATCACTTTAGAAATGCATAGTAAGATTATCAATCAGAGAGCTGGGCAGTTTACTCTTGAGAAACAATGGACAGCTGAATTACAGCCTTTTTTGCTACAACTAGTACAATTTTCCTGAGTATATTTTTTTAATAATTCATCAGATCATATATGCCATCCAGATGTATTTCATGTACCCACCTGTGAACCGAAAGCTACAGCTAATTCATCATGACCTGTTATCTAAGTTAGATATTCTTTTGCTTTTGTTAACTGATTTGATTGTCTAAGCTGTACAAACAACTGCAGCTTTCAGTTAAGAAATTAGGTGGCAAATGAACCAAAGAGATAAAAAGATTAAAACATTATTTGTTGAAACTCTCTGAATTTTGAAGTTTTCTGAGGATAAAAAGGATATGTTTCTTCATTAAAATGTCCCTTTTTCCCCAGTTTTGTTCATTTGTTTTCCCTATCCTTTTATCCCTTTTCTTTATGCATATGAAGCATAGCTGTAGTAGGCTATGCATATGGACTTGCCTCCTACTAGACCAGCCTTTTCTGTCTGGCCTATTCCTTCACATGTCTGTTTATGCAGAAAATGACACTCACTGTTATCACACTGCAGATCCTTGGTTTCCTCAGTCTCATACCCTGCTCCTTCTTTCTGTCAACTAATATTCCCGCTTCCAAGCACAAATATCAAAATACAAAATATCAACCTCATCTTTACAGAAACCCTTATACAAAGAGACACAAATGTGGACTACTTTACTTTAATCAGTGTTAGCAAGCATGCTCATGAATATGTTTTTCCCCCATTGAACAAGTTCTTCCAGAAATGCCTGGATAAGATTAAGAAAAGAACATATGTAAGTTGCTTACCAAAATGCATTTTATATCTGTCATTTTATGTAATATAAGCTGAATATCGGAGAAAATTTCCTGAGGTGGAGATTCGCACTGAAATAGTTTCCCAATAAAAATTGAGTAGGAAGCCTTAAGAGATTTAAAGCTAGACAAGATAAAATAAAAGACTCTAGGGGAAAACATTGCAGTGACAGAGAGAGAGAATATGTTTAATAGGTCTTTTTCCATCTCTCACCTCTGTGCTTTCATGATTATTTTCTTCTGCCTGAAAAATTTTAAAAGGCTTCTTTTTGATAAACAGAATGATTCTGTTCTCTAAAGCTATATGATTTTAGATGATGGGTAACTAACTCAAGAGCTTTGAGTTAGTGCTCTTGAGATAGCACTTGAATGATGATAGAAAAAAATGGAGTAGCAATTAAATACATTTTAAGGATAATTACAAAAAAATGTGATTTTAATTTAAAATACGTTGATGCCATTCTGCCAAAGCCATATTAATTCTGAAGAACTCTAAACATGGTGTACTAAGCTCATTTATTAGAACTAGCAGACTTAAACCAAACTAAACATATATTGCTGACTTCTGTGTATTGCCCCTTAACTTATGCTGAGATCTGGGCAGATGACAATTTTGTTCTGTATATGAACAACACCTAACATAACTGAGTTTTATTCCATCACTCAGTGCTATGACTACAAATCCATAAGACATAACAACCTAACCTACCTTGATGATAGCAACTTTAGCAAAGTGAGGCATATATTTAAAAACATTTGGTTTCTAAAAAAAGAAAATAGATAAGTCTATCCACAGGTGTAGGTAGAACAGGTGTAATAATAAACATGAAACGTTGTCCTTAAGAAGAGGCAGAATGGCCACTTATTTATTTCTGAATAAGAAATTACAGGACTGAATATAAATTAATGAAATTATTAATAACTTTTGGGGACCTTGGTAATTCTCCCAAGAGATTCTTCTCACACCACATAAAATTAAAAGCAGAGAGACAATCAGTACTGAAGACCAATAAATATATAAAAATGCTGGTTTTTTTTTTTCCTCTAGCTTCATCTCTGTTCAAAAATTGTACTAATTTAATTAATCTGATATAAATGTAGTCAAATCTATGCATACTTAGCACCTGTAGCAGTTGAACCCTTTTCCAAATTAAATTCACCAAGTTATGTGAAAGGTATTTAAGCGAAGGTTTAACTAGTTTACGTGTATCTATTGAACAATTAGTGTAACTTCTCTAGTATTGACAAGGTTTGAAATACAACCTATAAGAGGGGTGATCTTCATTTAAGAAGAGCTACTGTTTCCTGGGTTCACAAACCCTGGGTTTATTCAACAGGTTTTAAATAAGTAGTAAGAAAGGACAGTGATTTCCCCTGAAGTCAGATGATTTCAAATGTACTTCTGATGTGCAAAAGATAATTAATCTGCAAAGACCAAAGAAGAAAGGGGTGGGAAACCAAGAAGAAAATCATTGAAGGTAAACAGTAAGAAGAGCAAAGAGGGGCACCATTGCCAGCATAAGGACAATGAGAAGGGCTTTTGAAATGTGAGAAGGCTAAAAAAGTATTAGAGAATATAGGTTTAGTAACACACTGGGGGAATGAAATGAATTACAACTCTGAAAGACATGTGATAAAGATTTTTTTTCTGTTAACTTGTCTATACCAGGAGCATAATAAAGAAATGTAGATCAGGAGAATTCAATAAACTATTAAAATATTTTTTTATTATTGAAGTTAGATTTGCTTTAGGATGTTATTAATTAGGATAAATTAGTGTGAGGTCCTTGAGTTCAATAAAACTACACTGATATCCATCAGCTGAGGGCTTGGTAACTTGTCCTACCATTATCTGAATATCCTAACTTTAATAAAATGCTTCTTATTATTTGATACCTCTTTCTGTGATTTCCTTGTCTAGTTTCAGGATCTGACTTTGTATGAAGTTTGAGGAATTCTTGTACTTACTTGAGCTCAATTGATCCTATCCATCTAAGCATTTTATAAAACTCTGATAGTTAAATGGATGAGGATCCTTTAAAAGCTGAAAGTCCAATAAAGAAAACGATCTTTGATTTTGTTGTTGTACCTTTGACTCATTGATAACTTAGGAGAATGGACTTCAGGGTGCATTTTTTTCTTTCACTTTTATTAGTTTAGACAAATACTTACTGTTAGTTCATGATATGCAGCACTTTCTGACAAAACTAGCAGTAGCCTTCTGCCTAAAAATGAAAACGCTGTAAAATAATGTGCCTTACTTCTCTCATATTCAGAATTATAATTACAAGACAAGACAAACTGCAAAAGCAGCACACCTTTATCTTGGTGTACACACCGAGGCATCAAATGAGTGAATACAGCATAAGAAAGGATAGCGAGATGAACACTTAAGTCATGTAGTAATCTATGAGGTGTGAGGAACCTCATGCCAGCCCTTCCAACTTCCCCAGCAAATACTTTACCTATATTTCTTGGCTTTCACAGCACGGAGTTCTGTTAAATACAGAAAGAATGTACATCTTGATGCTGAAATGTTAGATATTTCAGGTGGGACAATCATATATATCTTTACCAAAGTGCCCAATATTAGATGATTAAGTCTACAGAGGCTCCTTTTATTAACAGTGGAGAGTGATGGAGTACTCTTCCACATGTTGACTCATTTTAATATAGTTATCTGAGATCAGATGCATTAATCTCAAATGCCTATGTCTTTTCAATGACTATTCAGAGGTCCAAGGCTGACTAACTCAGACTTTGAAATACAGTCTTTAGATATCAAAGATTAAGGTTTGTTTTGCAAGGCGTCTTCACAGCTGTAAATGTAAGCTGTACCTGTTCACCTATACAGGTCATTCAGTGCATTTCACCACAGGCCAACGACTCTGTGCATTTGCAAGGATGACGCCTCTCCTTCAGCAACTGGTGGGGAAACACCATGATTCTTAACAGAAGTAAAAACCAATGAGTAATGCTCATCTACTGTCAACCAAACATCATTTTGTTCTTTCTCAAAAAGAGATTTTAAGAAGATGGTGGAGTTATGACTGAACAAAATCAGAAGGATATCACTGTAATCCCTCAACAGGAGGACTGCTATAAAACAGGGCCATTGAGGGTGTTATAAAAAGTAAAATATCTCTCCTCCCCACGCTACTGTAATGCTGTCTGTACCGAAGCAATGTAACTTTAACAGTAATTGCACAATATGTTACTCTATTAATGCTACCCTGAATAAGGGTGATTACATTTTTAAAAGTCTTTAAAATAGCATATTTTCCTGATAATCTCTGGTAATAGTTTTGTCTCACCATCTGTCTAGCTAACTCCTGATTCTTTGTTAAAGGCAAGGAATGTAAGCAGATGCAGATGGCATCAGAATTCAGGATATCTACAAAGATTTGCATGAGCAGAACAGGCAGCACATGGATAAGGTTACCACGGAGTGGATTTGCATACCAAATAGCAAAACAAAATAGGAAAAACCAAGAGGCTGTGCTATGTATGTGGTATATGCCATGATCATGCTAGGCTATGGTGTTTCATGTGCTAGCAGGGCATGTATATCACATCAAATATTAAATGCTTGTGGAAACAACAGAAGATACCTTTGTTTCCTGGAGTTCTTTAGATGCCCTAAGGAGTTAGAAGAACACTGGAAATCTGTTACACTGCTAACGCTACCAAAAAACAAAGTTAATACAGCGTTCTTTTAAGAAATGTATTATGTTTACAGGGTTTTACCCAGTAGGACTTCAAGCTTTTACAGCTTTATGAAAATTATTGTTGTTATGTGAATAGAAAACATAGTAATCTAATAAATAACAATTAATTAAATAAATACTTCAGTCTATTTGATCGGTTCCATTACACAGCTACATATAAACTAAGAACTCTATTTCATGCTAATACTTTCTGATTGTTTTTCTTGTTGTTTAAATGGGAAAATAAATTGGAGCTTTTGATATTCCTGAGAATTATAGGCTTCTAGAGCAATGCAACAAAAGACCACACTTGCTGCTGGACTCCATCCTCCTGAGAAAGAAGCAATTATTTCCATCCCAGAATGACACCCCCCCACAATAAACTGTTATGTTAGTGAGAAAAATTATATTTTATCTACAAAACAACCATAATGTAACATTTCTTTCTAAGTTGTTTTTCTGCCATGATGTATCGAAACATATTCTTTTTTTAAAGAACAGATTTACTGTCCAAATCAGCCCTACTCAAAAGAAAATGAGGAACTTTTAGCGGAGCTAGGTTCTGACTGGCTATTTCTGTTTTGCAAGATACTTTCTGGCTAAAGCTCTGTGCTATTCAATGACAAGAAAAAAATATCACTAGGAGACATAGTCTTAAACCACTGAGATCCCTTTAGAGTCTTCTGTTGCTGAGGGTTTTAATTTTCCTTCTACTCTGGTCTTGTACAGAGTACCTTGTTGACCAAGGGAGATTTATATTATTTTTTTCTACTTGCTTAGAACAAACGAATAATTCATAATTAGACCGGATGGCATTTTCTGATTCTCACTTAGGTCTTCCACTGAGGTGGCAAGATCTTTTGGTATTTGGTAGCCTATACCATGGTCTGTTGGATTTCTACCTGTGCACCTACCAGAGTCATCCAAACTTCGTGCTAATTGCTTAGAACAGGTCCCAAAGAGATTTTTTTGCCTAACACATACGATTTTCACCTAACTGGTAACAGCTGATTCCCATAACCTTGTTCCAAATAAACTAAGAGGCTTTCAATTTTGGGGCCTTTTACTGTTTTTTATTTCTTGTTTTTTTTTATTGTACCTGCACATGCAAGTCCATTGCCGCATCCATCCCACAAGGATTCTCCCTCCATGTTTAATAGGCATGAAACAGTTAAGTTGCCTCTTCTGTAACTGAGTTACTGGTGGCATTACGATCCCAACATTGTGTACAACCAGAAATGTACCAACTGCGTTGAGGCAATTTAATCAAATTGATGTGAACTTTGAATGTTTATCAGATCATAAGCACTTGACCCTGTTGTGACACTTCGGGTCTGCTTTTCAACCTTCTTTTCCTCTGCAGTGATATATACCAGCATTTGAATCAATAGCATCTTTTTAGTTGAACAGAAATACACAGTTCTATTTGCTGTGTTTTCACCAGAGCACTTTTACATCTTCATAAAGATGTTATGGAACAGCTTGCAAAGCAGCTATTTTCATCACAGTTCATAAGATATATGCAAACCAAATATTCACAGTAGAGCCTTGCATTTTTTCCTTCTTTGAAGATCCAAAGCTGTGATGCATGGTGTCTATAAACACCTTCTACTCTGACAAAAGCAATTTTTGCATAAACCTCCTGATCTCTTTTAGCCATTCTGCTCTTGGCTAAATTACACTTTGAAGCATATCTTAGTATTTTTTTCCCAATAATAATATCAATAAAGTAATTGCTAAACATGTATATGCCATGACATTCAAAGGTTAAATTCTTCAAAGGTGTTAAGACTCTATCCTATCAATTCTGATCTGATAGTACTCAAATTAAAGGGAGATGCTTATCAGTCTTCATTTGATGCAGCTCCACTGAGTTCAGGAGAGCTACTTTATTTTGCACTTGGTGATTATTTGGCCCCTGGACAAAAATAGATTCAAGAGAAATAATGGATATAAAAGTGAAAACAACGTCAGACAAAGCTGATTGTCTTCCCTTACATTGCCTGGTGCAAGGTTCATTGTAGCACTATTTCTTCTTGTCTACCTCTTGTGAAAATTTCTAATGAACTTACCCATCACTAACTGTATAGCTGTGGTTTCAACTCTATTCTGGTGGAAATCCCAGCTTCAGGAACATCAGATAGCATATGAAGAATGGACAAAGTGTATTTTTTGTGCTGAAGATAGATTCTGGTGCTTTGAATGTTGTGCAGAAGATTGCTGGAACTGCTATCTATGTTTCTTTTTAAAACCAATAGGTTACTACACGTTCAGCTCTGACTTGGGAGAGGAGGAACGATTGACTCTGTATTCACCTTTGTGCTACCATCCCACAGGAGGCAACCTCTAAAAGCACAGATGTTAAAACTGCCCCATTCCCAAGGAGGGAATGACTCTCTGTATCTTCTTTCTCCCACTGTCTATTCACAAAAAGGCAGCTACATTTTTAGCTTTACCATGATCCCTCTGCCCTAAGGAAAGAGGATGTGGCTGGCTGTAACAGGATCACTGTTTGCTCTGTACTTAAATTACATGAATCCCAGCTCTGGGGCTTCCAGTGGACTCTAATGACTGAAGGGGGTGGAAGGGAAGAGGTGACTCCTACATTTATGGCTTTTGTGCCTTCCTGCAGGGCAAAGCTAAAATGGCCACGAGGCAAGGTTTTCAGAGATAACTAGAAGAATTTCAGTTTCTCAGAACCTAGGTGACCTATTTTCTTCACACACTCAAAATTAAAGTGAGCACAAGACTAGGGGTAGGAAGGGAATTGATCCTCAGGTCAGTTTGGATGGAACTAGGGGTATTTCTTTTGTTAGGTCCTCCACTAGAGCATGAGCGATGCTAACAGTTTTCTTTTGACCAGTAACCCTTTTTATTTATGAAACTTTGCTATCCCTGGGGGCTAGCGTATTGTTCTTTCCTGCTCTGTTTCCATAGGAAACTATGTTTCTTCTTTTTAATCTTTCATTACAGGTCTTATATTTTTAAATGGATGCTGGAAAGGATTTTTTAGCCTATAGTGTGTAGGGACATGTACTGCAGAAATTATTTGGATCCTCTGAAATTAGTCATCAAGCACATTATTTCCTGTGATTTCAAGGGAATTAATATAAAGCTCCTCCATGGTCTTCTCCAGTCCTGCATTTCGACTGTAAAAGAACTGGATTCACTGTGGAACAAGAAAAATTTCAGATCAAAACATTAAATTTGACAAAGTACTAATAGGGACATAAGGAAGGGAAAGTAAAAAAGGATGCTGCAGTCTTATCTTAAAATTGGTAATGTTTATTGAACTTCTAAAGCCTTCTCATAGCTCCTTTAGCAACATGAAGAAGACTTAACACCAACATAATAATTAAGTGGGATTTCTGCTTGCCTAAAGACATTTAGGTGGCCTCACGCAAGCATCAAAATGGCATCAAAGATGCAGGCAGAGAAAGGACCAGTGACAGCCAGAGGTAGATTTTGTGTGCCATTATTTGCAGACATGGGCTTCTACAGTCTGGCAATTTATCTCCTAGACAAGATGTATATTTGGCCAAAAACTAATATGCTTTCCAGTCTCTGGCCCACTCCTTCCATGGACTACAGTATCAACTAGTAAAACAAATTCTTTTCTGTTTGGAGTAATTTTTATTTTCTTTCCACCCTTAATTGTAGATTATCTGAGAAAAATTAAATACGTGACATACAAGAAAAAACACATCTTCACACATTTTTCTTTTTTTGGTAGTTGTTCCATAACAGATTGAAAGAGTCCATAACTTGGTGCCAGATCAAGGAAACAGAGTGGAGATAGGATTGTGTAGTAGCACAGCTGAATTTTGCATTTTCAGTATTATTCATTAACCTGATGTGGTCATGTTCAAAAAACTGCAAGTAAGTGGTTTAAATGAAATAGCACATCAAGAAAAAAATTTACACCCATGCTTCTCAGAAAGAGGTAAACAAATCTGTACAATCTGCAAAACATCACCGTACTGCAGATATGTTTAGCTAAGCACAAGAAATTTAAAAAGTCCATATGTATGCATTGCCATCCCATTCCTCAGCACAGATGTTTTCAGAGAAAGAACACAGAATGACTTAACTGGGAATTCAGCTAACCCCTTGACTCTCATCCAAAGTCTTTAGCAGGTGACTTGCTAGGCCTACTGTGGCTTAAATTTCCTTCCACTTAAACTTTTTCTCTAGTAGGTTGCAGCTGTAGATATGTGACGGAAGAGTTATATTTGAATGGGATATCAGATCGTATCACCCCAGATACTTTAGCTAAAGAAATAAAATCAAGCCTGTGCTGGTTTGTTGCTGTGTATTCACCATCTTTTTTCTTAATACTGTATGGAAAAATATGCATTTAAAAAGTAAATACTATACAGACTTTCTCTGCAATACCCTACTGTGAGCTCTGCAAGAATCATTTTGTGTTTGAAGGATTAAAAATCTCAACAATTCTAGTGTAGTGACAGTTACTGAATTACATCTTCTGAAGCTTAGTATTCTGTCACATTAGATATTTAGTCAGATCTGAAGCTCTCTGAAAACTAAACTCTAACTGGCTACTCAGAGAGAATTTTTCCAGATACACATAACTTACATCAACTTCCTTTCTTTTCTCCAAGGGAGCTGGTGTGAACTGACTATCTAGGAATGCTTGGGAAAGCCTAGCTGGTCTTCAGAAAGGAATACAAGGAGTGGGAGGTATCAGCCAACTTAATAACTGGATAAGGTAGGTAGCACAAAACATTTATGATTGGGCTTGTTAATAGGGTGAAATCTAAGAAGCAGAATGCAAAATTCCAAAAGCAGTGCACCTGGGCTTAGGATGCTTTAGCATCCTTTTGCACTTTGTGCATTTCCAGGGATCAACTAAATTTTCACAGCATTTAAGTTTCCAAAATGCAATGGTGCTGACTGGAATCTGTACAGAGCTGCATGCTATGGCCCTGCCTCCCATGCTCTCTTCTGCCTCTGTCTCTGGGGAAGGCAGAAAATGGTCTGGTGGGAAAGGATCCTCTCAGGCCAGTCTCTGACTGCCTTCCTTGGTCTCAACAATGGAAATATTCTTTTCCATTTGTGAGTTTTTAGATTCCCCACCTGGTTGTCTGGGTCTTGTAGTCCAACTAGACCAGAGCTAGGGTAAAAAAAAAAGGTGCTTGAAATAACATTTAGGGAATCCTATCGGTAGCATTTAAACATTTGTAATTCCTCTATTTATTCCTTACTTTTTAGCAAAAAGAATAGTGAGAAAAGAAACAAGATTGAAACAACAATTAGTTCTCTACTCTGCAGCTCAAGCTCTGATCTGTGATTTTAAGGATAAGGAACTGAAGCAATGGTTTCCTGTGACTTGCACCTAATTACAACAGTGTGTTCAAGTGGGAGGAAATAAAATGTGTGCTGGCTTTGTCCACAGAGGCCCAGCGTGAGGTAATATAAAAGAGCCGGAGCTCTGTGATGTATAGTATACCTCAGCAACACAAGCAAATCACAGTAATTTCCCAATAGCCATATTGTAAAGGAAGGGATGCAAACAAAATTGCTGAAACAAACATTCAGCCGACTGGACTTGTGTGGCTAGACACAGGTTGTTGTTGGTTGGTTGTTATTTCTGTTACTTATTTGAAGTGGCACAGAAGAGATGCTGCAAATTATAAAGCTTGATTTTAAATTGGATCATTTAATGTGTCTATGTGATGTGGTGGGAAATGAAAATTAAAAACATTATAACCCTTTTCTGGAATGGTGCTGACAGGACATGAAATTCCAAAAGTCTCAGATGCATTCAGCTATGGGGATTAAACCTGAAGTGACAGTTACTTTTCCAAATATGTGGTTACAGTCTTTGAATGTGCTTCTGCACAGAACAAGGACACTGACACCCAGACCTCACATTGCAGGATGAGTCCGATCCTGCTTCCTTTGAGGCCCTTGGCAAGGCTCCCATTGACTTCAGAGGCAGAGCATTATGCCCAATACAGGGAGACATTATTTCTGAAGAGCAGTGTTTTTGGAAACTGCAGATATTTGCATGCTTGAGCTACACAGACAAAACAAAACATCTATTTACACGTGATTTGTCATGGTGTATCTGAAGAAGGTTGCATTTGTATTCTCCACTTGGTGCAAACTTTAATCTTTCAATGGGTCTCTGACAAATTTTGACAGACAATATTCTATTTCACAAAAGACAAAGATTTGCAGTATCAAGCTGTCATTCCTGGACAGATCTCTCTTTCCTGTTATAGTCCAAGAAGTCACCTAATATAGGCCAAGACCTTTGTTAAGCTCCAGCTCTTAAGCCCCAACTCTTTCCTCTACTTATGGTCCAGTATCTTTCCAACTTTTCTTTGTACCTCTCCAGAACTGATAATATACATATGAATCTCATCTTATCTTCAAGAAACAGCTTGTGGAAAACCATTAGTTTTCTCCTTATCATAACTGTATCAACACTGAGCATAGTTTATGGGCTGACAATGAATTCGGTGGCCAGCTATTCTTATGTGAGGGACTTCTGAGAATGGAATGTAGAGTAAATAAAGGGTAGATTAGGTTACAGAGGGAATGAAAATATTATACTTTCTATCAAGCGATATTCCAGCAAACTCTTAAGCATGAACTTGACTTCATGTATATGCTAAAATGCATTTCTGAAGCAAGTCTGAAACCATACTTTCTTTGTAACATCTTTTGCAGGATGTTCACACGTTCTAATGGCAGTCCCTCAGACACAATCTGTTACAAATACTTTCAAGAATAACACTTTTGACTTCTCTAGTCATAGAGGAAGAAACTTGAAGAAAACTAAAGATCTATGCTTTATATTACACATACTGTGTAGTAGTAAGTAGTATGTGTTATTACTGTAATGTTGACCACTTTTTAATAAGTTCCATGTGATTTTTTCATAAGCAGGCTAAAGTAATAAGTGTAAGCCACATGAACAACAACTCAAAAAAGCACATTATTAGTATTTCCTCTCAGACTAGCAGAACAATAAAAGATCCTTTTATATGTCTGTTGTGGAATGTCATGAGAAAGAGGTCAGCTCTGTAAGGAAAGGTGACCCCAGAACCAAGGGTAAGAGCAAGGCAGGCCAGGCAGTGTCTTAACCAACAAGGGTCCCATGGTAAACAGAGGCCAATTGTTGCCAGACAAGTCTGTAGTGATGAGGTAGAACCAAAGTGAAGCCAGGACTGTGCAAAAAGAAGCAATGCATACAAGTTACAACCACACAAATTCCACTTAGACATTTGGGAGAAAAATCCCTAGTGAAGGTAGCCATACATTGGAAGAGGATCCCAGAAAGGTTGGGAATTTCTGCATCTTTGGAGATATTGAAACTTGGATAAGAAATGCCTGGAAAACATGACCTAAGCTGGTTACACTTTAAGACAGGTAACCTCCAGAGATCCCTTCCACCATGAATTATTATGTGATAAATCATCTTGTTCATCATCCAGCTCCAAAGTAGAACTAAATCTACCTTTCAGACACGGTGAGTCACACAGCATGGTAGTTCTTAAGCTAAAGATGAATTAAACAGTAGCTGCTGTTGTGAAGAAAGTAAATTTCAGCTTGGGATGGAATCAGGAGAATTATTTCACTCTACCTCGTGCTAGTGAGATCTCAGTTGAGAAATGGTGTCCAGTTCCTGTAATCTTATTAAAATGTAGCTTTACAAGACACATAACCCAGAGAGAGTCTAGAAGACAGCAGTAAAAAGCAAATGTTTTTTCAAAACCTTAACTCATGTGGAATGGTTCACATAGGAAAAGAGAAATGAAGAAAAAGGTGTTATAAAATTCTGACAATAGATAAAAGGTATGGTTAGAAGGCACTGATCAGCTATTTTTCAAATTTCTCTTCTTGAATGTCTTAAAAAAGAATAAGAAAGTGATTTTTTTTTTGTAGTAAAGAGGGCTTATGTTAGGCATAAGAAAAACCATTCTAATTCTGCTCTTTATTGTGAACATAATTTGAACAAACTGGCTGGAGAGGCTGTGGATTCCTCTTCTCAGGAATTTTGTCAGAGCAGGTTTAGACAAACATCTACCAGGGAAGTTTTCCCACTCTTCTATGACTGCATTGAGGAAAGAGGGTGACAAACTAAAGAATCTACAGAGAAATTTCAAATGAAGAAAGGGGAAAAACAGAGCTGTGGGTGGAAATGAAGGTTAAGATAGACATTGGGGTTAAAAATGGTTATGAATGAAGCAGATTGAGCCAGTGCAGTTTCCTGGGTGAAGATTTTCACTGTTTTATTTATGTTTAAAAAGGTGAATTTTTCCCCTGCTCCCTTAAAAGTACTTTGCAATTCTATAGTGTCTTCATCTTAGGATTTCAAAGAACTGTAATGAATTAAGCCTCTGAGTTTTCCTCCAAGCAAGATAGATGGGCTCCAAGTGGTTCCCTTTGCATGTCAGTCTGGCTACCTACTTTTGAATGTCATCGTTCTCCAATGGAATGAGGAAACTGGAGTAATGGAGGAATGAATATCTTTCAAATTGACTACATGAAAGCATAGTTTTCAAGAAGGCAGTTTTCCCATCCTGGCACTTAATGCAAACACAGTGACCTACATACATTCAGAATGGGACTGACAAAAATTACGTTAACCGCTTGATTTAAAATCAACAGCTGACTTCAAAAGAAAAGAAGTGACACAAATATTTTTTGTAATAAAGGAGTATTGCCATATTCTCTCATTAATATGATAAATAGTCATATTGTGCACATTTTAACACATGACTACTTTGAAGTCTGGCTTCAAAGTAGACAAGTAGAGCTACATGGTTTTGCTGTAAACTTCAGAGCAGGGAGCGCTCTGCACTTCTGTCTGTTCATCTACTGGTGTCCTGAGCTATCAATCTTTTAAAAGCAAAATCTCTCTCACCATAATGCCACTAATTCACAGAATGCTGATATGTTTTATTACTAAAAAAATGTGAAAACGAATGAATGTTTCATTATGAATAAATAGAGACAGATGGAAGACGTACTAATAATAGATCCCCCTGTGACAGACCTTTTTTATTAAGATGATTCCATGCGACTATAACTGGAGCAGGTCAAATGCTGGATTTGGGGATATGTGGGATATTTTGGTCTAAGCTGGTATGTAAATGGTAAAATCCTGACATTTTCTACAGAAAAGGAATTCAAAGAAGTTTTTGTTTGAGCACAGTTTGGTTTCTTTCTCTCTCTTGTTCCACCTTTCCCTCCTTCAGAAAGCAAAAACCCCTGAAAAGATGGAAGAGCTGGCCTGAGAAACTTGGGGCCAGAAACAGCCCTGAGAGCCTCCTGGAGCTCAAATCATCATCTAATGGGGGCCGGGAGGGCAGTAGCCCTGAGAGATTTGTGGTGAGATCCCGAGTGACGCTCTGCTGTGGCACCAGCCCTGCTCAAACCGCACTGGGGTGCCCTGGTACGAGCTTCCCCTCCAGGCTCCCTGCTGCAGGAGAGCAGCCTGGGAAGCAGACAGACCCCAGCCCCTGGGCTGTGGCTTGTTCCCGAAACTGGGGTCCTTGGGCAGCAGGGGCTTCCTGTCTGAAGGAAGTCTGCTTGGCAGACCTATTTGGAAATGTGAGCTCGTGACATCCCAGCAGCCCGCCGGGACAGCAGGCAGGGTTATACTGGAATTCAGCTGGCATTTTAGTGGGACGCCATCAAAACTATCGATGTAAAATAAAGTGTGGGGTTGGCCCCATTTTGCACTAACATTTGTGTGGCTGGACATATGTATATGTTCCTAATATATTGCACCCCTGATACATTCTTGGTATTCCTGACCCGTTATAACTATAATAACAAATATGCCATTAGTATAGTATACACTACGTATGACCAACACGCTAGCCTAGATCTCTTTTTTTGCTCCCAGTAGCTTTAACTATTCCTTCCTTCCTTCCCTTCATTTATGCCATGTATCTTACTGGTATCCCTTTGGCATTTTTGCCTGGGACTGAGTGAGATCAGCATTTATTTGAATACTGTTGATCTACTGATAATGCTAATGTCAGTGTGCTAAGCTGGAACATGCAGCACTAACAGAAAACTCCACCCTATGAATCATTAATAGTACTTTCTGTAGTTTGCCCCTGAGGACGACAAGCATTCATGTGTGCTGTGTGAATCATCTTCTTGCTATGATGCCTGCCACTGAAAGCCCTATCAGGTTGTTTAACAGAGTTACCAGAGTCCTCTATATTATTGTTATTATTATTATTGTTATTGTTATTGATATTGATATTGATATTACTGTTATTACTGTTATTATTATTGCATACAGGAAATTCACACGGACAGCTTGAAGCTAGTTATTCATATCAGATCTCTCCACTTGGCAGGAAATATAACAAAGAGAACAAGATCAGAAATCCTCATCTCATTGTATGGGGGTCACAAACTTATGCCACTGAACCCAACGGGACTGTTTGTGCCAGGAAACCTGGACTTGTCTCACTCTCTCAAAAAGAGGCAATTACATAGCTCTCTTAGTGTGCTATTTGTTTAACAGGCGATGATCATAAAAGTACTGAACTCTAGTTTAGCCGCTTGAAAAGCTGGCATCAAGAGTGGAGCTGAGAGGTATCTGATGAGATCAGTACTTCAGGCCTCTCATCCCATTTATTTTTGTCCCCGAAATCTATTTAATGCAGCTTTTATTTGTGAAAGAAGAAAAAGGGGCACCTAAAATGATTGTACTCATTTGTGCTTGAAGGGATTGATTTCCTTGAGACTTATGCATCAGAATGTCATATATTAAGAAGGGCTCTGATGTTTTATACAGCAAGGCAGTACCATTGTATGAATACATAAACAGCTCTTTTCAGTTTATATTACGCGAAGGCTGTGCACAGAGTATGCCATGAGGTTTTACTTTGCTTTGAAGCTATCTTTAGTGCAGTGCTAACAGCCAGAAGATTGAACAGCTAGCCACACCCTGTGCCATCAAATTAAACAGATTAAACAGTGCCCATCTTAACTCTCAGCTTGCTCCAAATGTAGCATACACCAATAATATAGGCCTGTTGCATCCTTGTGGAAGAAGTATTGCTGTTAACTGCCTCTGCCTCAGCTGCATTAATGTGCATGGGCAAACAAAACGGACAAGACTGATAAAGTATGTGACAGCCAAAAACAGATAAGAAAAATGAGAATTGTCTAGCTGAAAATGGGACAGTTGGCACGTATGAAGGAAGAGATGGAGAGCATTGTTACAGAAGTGCAGTGCAGTAATGAAAACACCAGTTAGTCATAGAGAAAATTCAATGGTTTTGATCATGCTGAGTCTGTGCACCACATGATTTCAGTAAAAAAGGCTATAAGCTATTTCTTCTGCGTTTGACCCAGTCATTATAGTTTTTTCCTGCTGGTTCTGCAAGAATAGTGCTGGGGAAGTGGCATAGCTAAAGAAAAGGATGGAATCAACATGTGCTTTAGACACACCTCAGGGATGGTATATTCTGTTAAGTAAATAACTAATTTATTTTTTTTTATTTGAAACCTGCTAATTTGCGGAGGCTGTGAGCAAAGGGCTCCCTCCTATTGTCCAGTTTTCTTTAAATTTGAAAAGCTGTAGAGTACATCAGAGCCTTAAGTGATGGCACTTCGTTACAGCAGTAGATTGCAGAAAAGGATTAGACTGACCACTGTAAAAGACGTATTTCTTATTACTGTAAGCATATGGAATAAGTGTAAATGCTAAGAACATTCATGGGCATAAGGGAAACTGTGAGGTGATGAGTAGCATTGACTCAGCTCCCCTTGTAGCTACTTGTTGATTAAAGTGCTCATATGAGGATGTCCGTTTGAAGAAAAATGCTAAGCTAGCCAAGTCTGTTCAAGTAGGCCAACTCCACTGCCTTTTTCTTTTACAGGAAGGGTGAACAGAGGAAGAGGGCTGAAAAGGTGAGGGCAGGTTGCTGTCAAACTAGAGCAATTGCTTGTGGTATTGTAAGGCTCTAGAGGGTTAATCTACATAGTTCAGGTTTTGATTCAAATCTAACTGGCTTCGGGACTTGGAAGGAAATCACTTCTGTTTCAGAGGACTGCAGTGAGCAGAAAATGTCTGCAGTGTACCCTGAGAAGAGAGCAAATATTGAAAACATTTGTGAGAGCAAACTCCGTAGCACCTGCGAGCCTCAGCGATGCTGTCACTCTTCCTGATAGCTGCGGTGTGAGGGACTGCGTTGTTATTTCACATCCCTGCAGCTTACTTATCCAAATCAACCTGTCAAACAAAGAAAACAAACCCCCTCCAATTAACTTGGAATGAATGTTTTAATTCCACAGGAAGAGCTGGATCTTCTGTTCATACAGATTGGGATGTAGGATGCTTGGTGGAGGGGCTACAAAAACAGCAGAAAGGGCACTTTTGCCAAATTAGACATTTGTAGGAGGACCTTGCCCTTTTCATCTCCACACGTGTTAGCTTTCTATCCTCCAACTGAATGTACATTTCACACATTATAGCTGCAAAGAGCAAACTAAAACATTGCATGAGATATTAAGCTTACTGTGTAGCATAAGAAGACAGCATGCTGTGTCAATTAAGGCCACCTGCTTAATATATGAAACTCTAAGGGCCCTTCTTATCCTGCCTAATGTAAAAACATATTTAATAAGGAATCTGGAATATTGGCATAGACTTGGTTTGGAGTGCAGAGGAAGATAACATAACCCAGGAATGCTTCATGGTAATTCAATAGGTATTGTTTAAGAAAACCATGTGGGTTTAGAGTAAATCACAAAATACTGAAGCAACATGGACTAATAGTACTGACACAATATTAATGTGAGGTAACTCATTTTTTCACTGTGTGCATAGACAGCTACAAGTGAGCAGGGTGCTTTTTATGTGCCTCCAGTGAAAGAACCAAAGCATAAAACATATCAGGTTTAAAATAACCAAGAGGCAATACTTTTTACACATATGATTGAACTGAGGAATTTATTTCCACATGACTTTTTTGATGTCAAAATTTATGTAGGTTGGAAAATCAATCAAAAATTGTCAGGAAAGAAAGGGGTGGAGCATATTAGGTGAAATTACACTACCTGTGACTCAACAGGTCTCAAAGGTGCAGAATGGAAAATGCTTCAGGAGTGTTCTGCTCTCATTCCTCAAGTGTCTGCTAATGACCCCTACCAGAGAGATGAGACGTGGTTAGCTAGACCTTCTCAGCTGTGTATGATATTCATCAGCCAAGATCAAAATTATGCTGTATATAGGAGCCAGATGGCTTTTATCCTGATGGGGCTGAGCAGCAGAATTTAGCTCTTAAAGTTTTAAAAAAATTTGTAAGTAACATAAAGGTATTAGTAACAGAAATATAAACATACAATTCACAGGATTTTAATCTATCATAGCCTTGAACAAGCAGATTTAATGAAGGATACGCCTCTGTGCATTTTTTACTACTTGTCATTCAGTATTTTAACCCCAAAGGAAGTTAATCTGTGCGTGGAAGGTTCTGACAAATCACACATGGAGGTGTAGCTAAGTGATTTTATGGACATTAAATCGTTATTGCATTGGGCATGAGGGACATACTTCCTTTTTGAGTTGAAAGGTTTACTTTCTATGTTTACGTTAAATTACAGTATCTATTGCTATGAAAAACATTGGAGAAAATTAAATTGGAGTCCTCAGCCAGTGAGGCAAGAACTGCCTTGACTTTAGAGTATAAATTGAGGGAGAATATGCCTCACAAATCTGAGATGCAAAGAGTTTTGAATTGACAATTTTTAAGCATTTTTTTCCTTTTTGTCCTTTTGAATTTCCTTCAATTCCCAATAGCAAGACATGTGGCTTATTACACCTGGAACAAGTTGCTGGAAAACAGCTTGCTGGATAACATGAAGGAGCTGGTTATTTGAGATAGAACTGTGTGAAGAGAGACAAAAGAATATTTTTTCCATACTTGGTTCAGCACAGTGTTAGGTCACACTGACTCTGGCTCGAGTTCACTACAAACACACATTTTTCCATATCACGTCATGTAAAGGATTCTACATGGAGCATAGCCTACACAAATTGTAAATGTCATTGTACAAGCTTTCTGATGCCTTGATTTGCAGAAAACTTACTCATCAAGAAAACGCTTCCCGCTTGGAACAGTTAATATCTCACCTGTCTTCCGGAATCTTTGACAAAAGAAGTCTCACATTTGAGCAAGCTGGAGATTGTTTGCGATGCAACTGAAACAGGCACTGACTGAGAGAATTACAACTGACATCCAAACCAGACTTTCTTAATGGAGAAATACATACAGCTACAGGGAATTAGAAGATGATGATGGTGATTTAGAGAATGGTGATGATGACTAGAGTGGCTTCAGTTAAACGGGTATTTTGAGCCTAGAGTGTTCTTTGAGTCTATTTTGTCTGAATTAGGCTTGTGGCTCACAGACTGGACAGAACATTCTCAAGATAAATGCAAGTGTGATAATGTTAGACTAGAAAATTAGGAGCAAATGTTAAGGTAAATTAAAAACCTGTGCAGCTTTTAAAATCTATTTTTAATTCAATTTTGTTTGTCCCAGTACCTTTTTCTTTTTCCTCTTGCTGACCTGTGGCACATTTCTTAGCCAATAAGGTTATTCTTGAGATGGAAACAGATGCTATAGTAAGAAGCTATGTTATTTGCATATCAGAGATCTGATCACCTTACAGAGGTCAATAGTTTTTAATATAGTCTGCCGCTCTTTTATTTTCTAGCAGAAAATGAACTGTTCATTTTTCAAATGTTGCTTTAGAATCTCACTGTAAAGCAGTCTGATTATTATTATTCAAAGCTACATTTTATCTCATTTTCTCTTAATTTAGCAACTGGATCAGCTCACATGAAAATATGTATGAGAGGCCATCATGAAAGGTAAGAAGTGGTAAAACAACCAGACTAGTACAGTAATATTTGGGAATATATTTTGATTTACTGTGCAATCTAAGCTGTATTTTTTTTTTTTGAATGACAAATATACTAAAGAGCTTTTATCTTGCATGTTATTTTTACAGTATGCTTCAATTTAAAGATAACAGGCATTTTTATGAATCCAAACAACTTAGAACAATATAATTTAAGACGAGATGGAAATACTGTATAGTTGTTTGGTGGACTTTCAGGTGTGATTTGCATGATCTCAGTTTATTTTTCACAGTGTTCTTTTTGTTAGTCCAGTATCAGTAGAATCTCTTCCTGGATTCCCAACAGATGAGCCAAGACTGAAGGACAATGAAGACTATCATAAAACTTCCAATGGTGATGTTTCATTTATCATTTTAGCTAAAGATTTAGCATATCAGCAAAACCTTGTTTTCCATTTAAGAGTTTTCTATCATGATTCCAGTGACTTTTATCACGTGAATTCATTCGCTGCTGTATAGTATTTGGGATCATCTCCACCACAGCTGTGAGAAATGAAAATTCTGGAAAGAAAGAATAATACAATAGAAACATCTTACCACTGTTCTGACTTGCATTGCTCACTATGCCAGCATATTTCTGGCATAGCAACTGCCATTCAATCCTTCCCATGCACATTTGGCAAATAAGTCCTCCAGTATGAGTTACAGTGTGAGAGAAACTGTAGAGAAGAGGAAGAAGGAGGATGAGTTGTGTGGAAGAAGGTAGATTTTATATTAGTAAATTGCAGTAAACAAAGTGAATTATTTTCCTTCTAAAATTAAAATAAAGTTGATCATTGATGAAACATGAATGATTAACATGGCCTTTTAAAACTCAGATAATAGACAACAGGTTTTGTACCAACATTATGCTATGACTCAAACCCATGAACATAAGAATTGAGCAATGAAAAAGGAGAAAATTCAACTTAGCCAAAGATTATTGTAGAAAAACCACCAAAGTTTTACTAAATATTTTTAAGGGTTTGAAAAATTTATAATAGCTCCCTGTACATTTTACAGGTTCAGATATGGCAAAAAAATCCAAGTTTGAAATATTGCTGTAGAATAAGAAATTTATACACTAAAGTGTTTGCAATACATTTTCCAGTACTAATCAAGAATTTATATCTTATATGGCTGTCACAGTTAGTTTTAGCTAGATCAAGTATATACCAAGCAGGAGTTATGATGACATGGAAATTTGTCAAGTGGTCTATTGCCTTCTGTAAAACCAGCAGAAAAACACACATCAGACACGAAAAGTCCCATTGCTCTCTAGAGGACACTGCAAAAAAGTAATTTTGATTATTGAATTTGACACTAGGTGACAGTTTGTTTTCCATAAATATTTAAATTATTTTTATTACCAAAAATCATAGAAAAAGCCCAATGTGTGTGCTTGCAAGCATAAAGCAGAATCAGAAATGGAACTAACTTGTTTTATAGCTTTTGTATAAAAACTTTTCCAGAGTTGCCAAGGTCAAACATTCCCTTACTTACAGGGTTCCATTCCTAAAACTCTCTCTTCTTTCAAGTTAAGAATTAATATGTATGTTTCTGCCTGTAAATAAGAATGTTAATAATATACTAATCTTTAAAGTAAACCCTAAGCTTTCACTCTGTCAGAGAATATCCGGTTTAATACTCTCCCTATCTCTGATCACTTCTAAGAAACTGAAATCTAGTTGCTTTTGCATACAGTTCCTTTGTCTTAAATGTGCAGTATGACAACACACTGCTTGATAGACAGTACTACCTTTCCTGAGACATGGACTTTTATTTCCCCACTTGTTAAAATTTCTACTATACTTAAACCCAGATAAATCTCACCTTAGGCTTGCTTTCTTTTTCTAAATGTAGCGTGAGTCTGGAGAACCCGTAATAAAATTATTGTTTCTGGTACTATTCCTAACAATGGAATATGTTAACATTTAGTACGCACTGAAGTATCGATCACCTGCCTGAAGAAACGGCTCAAAGTTCATTGCATTTGAAATGATTCTTCTTTGATCCCTGACACTGAAGTGAAGATGGAGCAGGTTTCAACTACTTCTTGGAATGACTGAAAAATACACTGCATTTTCATACCTTTCTGCACTCAAGCTGGCAATCTTTTGTCTGTAAGACTCTTTAAATTTCAAAATACCATTTTGGAGGAAAGAGTAATGACAGTAGATCTAAACCAGTATTTACTAACTTGGAAAGATCAAACATGTTTTAGAATCCTGCTTTCTTTCTGCAGTATAACTGTTCACAAGAGAGTAATGGGATAACTATGGTATACTTCTAGTACTTTTTTGGCAGGAAAGTATTGAAGCTGGTTAATTTTCGCATTTCTGCTGTTAAAAGAGAAAAAAAATGCTATCAAATCTCAAATTGTCAGATCAGACTACATGTGTCAATCTATATCAGCCTATAATTTTGGAGGCAATTCACTCTGACCAAATTCAGGACACCCAGTAAGTCTCTGGAAATCTCTGACTATCTCCATAGGCTATATGGGAAATATGTCTCTAAACACCTAAAATAAATTACAGTAGGTTATATACTTCCCTTTCTTTTTAGAGCCCTTTCAGAGGAGTCCCACTGAAGGACTCAAGTGTATGTATTATAAGAAACACTGCTAATCAGCTCTTTTGTCATTTCCCTCACACTCTCTCCTCTATTTTTGAGATACACTAAATCAGTTCAGGGAAGCTTGAATTAGAAAGCCTCTGTTACATTAAAACCTCCACCTTGCTTTAATTTTGGTTACACCCCTTTATCCTCTCTCTAGAGAATCAAACTCACTGATTAATATTGCTGAGGTCAAGTGATTCACAGCTTTCTCACAGAATCAAGAAATTATGATCACTAATCAATTAACTGGCTACTCAGAGTATGCAAGTGGAGGCAGTCACTGGAAAGTGACTATTTATGAGTTCAGGGCTTTCAAGGTTTCAGGCTTTGGTGAGGTTCAGTGAATCTCAAAGGTGATATCAGGGCTTTCATACAATGATTCCAAACCACCAGGGGAAGGTGCTATCAACTATCTATGTTATATTATTTAAAGGGCTAATAAAGCCATCTCTTATTATCCTATGGATAATAGGGGCATGTGTCTCTTACTGAGTACATTTCAAAAGGAGTAAGCCCATAGTTAGTATATTTTGACTAGATTTCCTTTTGATGTCATAAAAAAATCACAATCAAGTATTCAGAAATCATTACAGCATTAACAATTTTAGATTCGAATGGCCTTATTTATGTTTCCTGCAGGGACAAAGTGTCCACTTGTGTCTGATGTGCCATTTACTAAGAATTATCCACCATCTGTAATGTTAGGACTTACTCCAAAATCCTTTGAAGTCTATGGAAGGATTTGCATCAACGGCAGGGGACTTTTATTAGGCAGCTACTGCTCTGAATTTTGAAAGCTGAATGCACTAAATTCTAATCCTTTGAGATTTAAAGGTGTGGGTATTTTGAAGGGGTTTGAACAGACGACTTTGTGAGTGAAATCACCATGATTCCAATACTGACGCTGCACATATCTGGATTCTTCAGCAGGATACAGTCCTGTTTTCTTTGCATTTTTGAAAGCAGGTTTTCCAGGAAGCAATGCAAACAGCAAAATAAGATCAGATCTCTCTTTTGTCTTATTTAATACAAAAACCCTAAACTTGTACTTAAAGCCGGACTGTGTTTGGAAAGTATATATATTCTTCATTCATACTTGGATGATTTGTGGATCAGGTCTAGGGAATCTTATTTTACAGTTCAGATGTGAAGTCCTAAAGCATAATGACATGTCAAAATTTAAAGAGAAGACAACTTTCATTAATCAAATTCTACTTTTCATAAAAGTAATAAATGAGAACACAGTGTGTAAAATATTGAATTTATCATTTGACAGTGTTGTTTCTACCAGCCTTAACATTTTCTCCACCATTAATTAGCATTTCTCTATCATTATTTGTCATGTCAGGTCGACATTTGATCATCTGTAAAGTTGCACTTGTAGTGGAGTTTGATATCCATGCTTATTTTATCCACTTCACTTCTTTGCCCAAAGGAATGGAATTTTGCCTTTGTCCAGTCTTTCACAAAAAGAAACTGAAATTAAACTAAGCCTAATTAAGAAATGGAATGGCTGGTCTCTGTTGAAATAACAGTACTGCTGCAAAATATCAGGAAATCTTTCCATAGGAACTTATCAACAAATTTATCTTCTTTCTAAATTGGTTTATCTGGATTTCTGAATGTAAAACTAAGAAAACAGTTTTTAAAAATATTATAAACTGAATATTTGGTGATTAAACATGATGTTCAGGAAAAAACAAGGCTATGTAATTCTATTCTACAAATAAAAATGTCTTTGCCCAAAATTGTACTTAAATATCAGTGATTTCCTACTTAGTTGATAATAAATTATACTTGAATAACAATATAAATGCAGTGAGTATTTCTGAGTGAGAACTGTCCTCCTTGTCACAAGTTTTGGTGTTGTCTTACACTTTTAAAAGCCCTTCATTTTGATTAAATTCATGCTTAGTGATTGTTTGTGGTAATGATGAGGTTATTATTTTGCCATTTAAATCTGGGGAAATGCTGATTTTCAGGTAACAGCTTATAGTTACAGTGTTTGTGAGGAAACAAGCATGTACCGTTTTCTTATTCTTTCTTATATCATTCACTAGCTTTGATTACGCTTCATTCTTTCAAGTCATCCGAAAGGGGTAGAAACAGTCTTTTAGTGAGTAGTAGTAGAATGGCTGATACAGAACTTGATTTATGGAACTTAATTAACAAAGAATTAAAGAAAGAAAATATAATTGATGCCAATCAACATGGGTTCAGGAAAATGAATCATGTCAAAGTAACTTAATATCTTTTTTTATGAGATTAAATATTTAGCTGATAAAGATAATAATGTTCATGTAATATGATTAGATTTCTGATTTCACATCACATGCCCTTTTGATTAAAAAACTTAAACAATATGCTATCAACACATTAAATGGATTAAACCCTGTTAATTAAGAGATCTTTATATCAAATTGCAAATGACTAATCATCAGTGAGTGGATGTTTCTGAAAAATTCTCCCAGAATTTGATTGTTCATCCCATGCTATTTTGTCAATGATCTAGAAAGCATAAAATGATATCCAGTAAACTCTGCAAATGTCAGCAAGCTGGAAGAGTGTTAAGTGAACATAAAGACAGCTTACCCATCTAATGATGCTAGGCAAGCTAGATTGGTCAACACCACAACCACAGATAAAAAAAGTGAGTTTTAATATTGAAAAAATCATGCATCTAGAAACAAGCAAGAATCCTGAAGAAGCAGGTATTCTGAAAAGGACTCAAGTGTCAGGATAGAAAATTGTCTTCATACACATGATGAAAAACTCCTAGTCTTCGAAATATGTTTTCCAGATGAGAAAAGCCTATTTAAGATGGCCTCTTGCCCATACTCAGCGCCTGAACTCTGCCCAAAAATTATTTGGAAGTGGTCCAATTTGAATAGATCAAAAACATACAGAGAGGTGTCTGATTGAGATGAGTGATCAATCATCTGCTAAGACTGCCAGACTCAGTGTGATAGCTAAAAGGACTAAGATTCTTGCCCATGAAAATGAGACAATACTAATAGTAGCAGTACTTTATGACTGACTAACGTAACTAATGCTAGTGATTCAGGAATAGTAAGCCTAGAATTGGTATATGTGCTTCAAGAAAGGTATTTATGAATAAGAAATGGTTCAGAGAAAATCTGCAGAAATGATTAAAGGACTTAAAACCAATATAAAGGTATGTGAAGAGGTTAATCTATTTTATCTTAGCAAAAGAAGGTTAAGAGTGACTTGTTCACAGACTGAATATACATATATATTTATGGAGCAAAGTGTTGACAGCGGAGTGTTGTTCAGTTAATGAACAAGTGGATAATGATCCAATTAGTGGAAGCTGAAACTAGACAAATTCAAGTGACACAAAGGCATGTGTGTGTGTATATATATATTTTTAATGAAGAGTTTAAAACAACTTTCAGAGCATAGTAATTGATTTTCTCTCCATGGCAATCACATAGCAATTCAAAATCAAATAGTTTTCTCAATCATATAGCTTCTTTCTACACTAGTTTACTAGCATGGACATAGCTGTAATGTCTTCTGAACCACTACAAAGCCTTGTAGTTTGGATGATTTGCACTAATGTCTTTAACGAGGACTAGGTTTTCCTGCTGTGTTTTAATCACTGTACACTTCAGCAGTTGAGCCAGAAGACAGGGATCATAGCATGCTATGAAGCACACTGGTTAGTGAGAGATCTCAGCGAAGAGGTATTACTAAGAGTATATGACACCTTAATGCCATTTTTATGGTCGTGTGGATTAATTTTGAGCTGAGCCAAATTATGTGTTTGATATAATTACAACTGAAATATTTTAATTCTTTTTCTTTTAGCAGACTCTAAACAAATCATTACAACTTACATCTTCCACTAGTAAAAAAGAATCCTAAAATCTTCTCACCATTAGTCTGTGTGCCTAGAAGAAATTTTCTCTGATTTATGGCTGAAGTTTCCAGCAGCTAATGCGATTCAAACAATAATCTCCCAGTTTTGATTAATGTGCTTTTCTAGATGTATTTGCCCAGATACTACCTAATTCTAATTTTATGTAATAAGCAATAAGTAGACATGAGAGAGATTTTAAAACTAAGTATTATAAATGAATATGCTTATGCAGCATAAGAGCATGAAAAGTCTTCACAAAGTAAAATGAAATTCAATGACCAAATTACTTTAAAGTTTGATATTTGTATATACTCAAATTACGAAAGTCCCTGCAAGTGAACAGAGATTCAGAAAGCTGTATGTGTCTGAAGTGAAATGTTCAGACCTTCTGAAGGTTGAAATCCCCGAGTTCTGGTTTCTAGAATAATTTTAAATATTTAGCACAAATACAGCAAAAATATTTATACTCCAATGTAGAAAAAAGTTAAGATGAAAAAAGTCTATAACCAATGAAATTAGGACTAGAGTAAACATAGAAATCAGCTTGGAGCACACAGCTAAAAGCAAGTCAAAATGTCACAAAACTTGCCTACCTCCCTGATAGCTGATCAAGATACCTGATCATACATACATTCCAAACTTACTTTTTTAAGATCTGACAAAATACACGTGAGGAAAGCAGACCTCATATGCAAGAAATGAAGAACGAAAGAAAAATCCTGGAATATAAAGACAGTATTTTAAGACTTAGCTTGGCTGGAATGATAAGGAAGTGGCAGGTAGGAGGACAGAAAATGTTCAGGAAAATTTGATTGTGAAAAGATATTCTCAGTTTCTCTGATAGCTGTGAATAGTAAAGATGAGATGCGGTAATCACATGATGCAGGCAACTCCATTCCTTCATACTGACAATACTGATGTATAAAGGTGAAATAGGGGCAGAGTTTAACCACTTCCCCATCTCTGCTCTTCATGTAAATGTTTTAACATTTTGGATTTCTTGCCAATATGGTGTGGGGGGTCCATGTGTTCAATGTTCGTACTCCTTTCAGTCACACCTAGATCATTTGCAGCTGTGAAGTATTCCCAGGTCAGAGCTCTGGGTGTCTGTCCCAGCTGGGTCTTGAGTTTATATTGGGGTCAGTTTTCAGTGTCTAGGTTGGAATCCTCTTGGATTATAGCTTGCCCAGACAGAAAGCCCAGGACATAAACTGAATGAAGCAACGGTTCCTCTAACACATCCCTCAACAGGATGGTCAGAGTCATACTAGTAAGTTCTCTTAGACTCCAGAACTGAGGAATAGCATGCAAGCCGTTTATTGATCACGAGGGGCCCATGCAAAGTCCTGAGCAGGGAGGGCCTGGGGATCATTTGGCGGAGTGCTAATTGGGCAGATTGACAGCACAGCAGGGATGCTCCTTACGGTCAAACAGTGCAGACAGCTGAGGTCCAGCACCCAGGATTGGTCCCAGCCACTGCTTAATGCACAAGTGGAGATGTGGTTTCAGGGGACCAAGATCCTAGGACACTCCACTGTTTAACTTAAAGAAAAGTCTAAATGTAGTAGAAAAATTTTCACAGAAATGTAAGAACAAATTCATTTCCAACGTACTTCAGAACCTTGCAATCCTCACTCGAGCAGCAGTGATAGCATTAATTAAGAAAAAGAGTTTGTCATTTTACTCCAGTGCACATTAGCTTTGTCTATCTAATATTCCTAATGGATGTGTCTGTGTAAAGGCCCACAGATGGCTCCAGCAACGAGGAGGAGGAAAAGGAAAACACATAATCTCTAAATGTCAGAGAATAAAAGCCAGCTAAACAAACCAAACAAGATGCTGACAATTGACACTACCCTGCGGCAGGAAGCTAAACTCCTACCTTTGCAGTAAGATCATAATGCTTTTGTTGTTGTTGTTGTTGTTATTGTTGATCACCCCAAGAAGAGAACTTTGCCAAGGAGGAAAGAAAGAAAGATCACTGTGAAGAGTGCCAAGCTACACAAAATGAATTCCAGTATTTTACTGACCAGAGTGTTTGGCTGTTGGCAGAGAGTATAAGAGTAACTATTTGTGTAATTTAGGACTGGATGTTCTCAGAAAAGTACAATTTATGGGCTTCATTGAGGCACAGCCTACGAGTCATGATAAGTATAAGTGGTTAACAATCCCCATTACTACCTTACCAAACAGCATTCAGTAAGTGGTCATTGCATGTTTTTCTACCTGTTTACACCTTATTCAGTGAGATCAAGTCAACCTGAAGAGAGACATAGCAGAAAGAATAACAATTTGCCTTTGTAATGGTAGTGGAGGCTAGTAAAGCAGGGGATTTAGGGGAATCTTGCATCCCCTAACAATTTTGGAGGGTAGCGCAATTCAGGATTCAGCATAATGTCACAATAGGACTCAAAATCCGGAAGGGGCATTCAGAGGTGTTTCAGATATTTGCTCTGCATTCTTCTCATGGCATTGCAGGAGCACACTCTGTTTCACCACATCATCTTCGGATGTGAAATGACTTAACGTACTACAAGTGACTGCAAGTGACGCATCCATAATACTGTCTGCATGTGAAACATTTGCAGAGACTGTGCATTGAATATTCACTTTGGGAGTACTTTCTTATTTGTTCTCCTTAAGCCACAAAGAGTTCTTCAAATAATTGGTTACTTAGCTGCTTCCAATTATCTAAATGATTTTGTTTTATTGCCTTGAGTGCCAAGCTAATTATTATTAGAGATGTGAGAAAATATTTTATTTCCCAAATTGCAAATGGATTATATAAAATTCTGGTAAAAACAAATGGCTTCTGATAAAGCTTCATTTGCAGTCACTTAGGAAAAAGAAAAAAAAACCCCAAAACACAAACCCCCAAAACCTTGTATATTCATTGCTCCTGGGACTATAAACAGTCTTACAGGAGCTACACAATTTTCAGTGTTCTTCCATAAAAATGGAACATATTGAACTACCAGAAAAACCCAATAAATATACCAGTCATTGGAATTATACATACCTGAGCAGCAGATACACAATTCTGAATTCTTAAAAACAGCTAAACTAAATTATGCTTAAACTTTGACAATAGATACAATATTTCTACATTGGAAACTAACTTGTCCCAAATACTACTGTACCCATACCCTTCATGAGTCCTTGAAGTGATGAATGCAATGCAAAAGCACTGTTGGGCACAATGTGGGATTGTGAAAAGTTTGTAGGCATCAAGAGTCTAAAGCAGCACAGACCTGACAATATTTATGTCTAAATACCCTTTTCAAAATCTTGAAGACCTTCAGTGCATTTTGGGAACCCCAATGTCTTTGAAAACCTGCTTCTGATGTGCTCTGTGCCTCAGTTCCACATCATTAAAGCAAGATCAATACGCTTCTCTGCCCAATAACAGAGCTGTGATTGTAAATGCTTCAAATATTGCAAAGATTGGAAATCTAAACTGACTAACAGATAATGGTCTTTGATCGCATACTAGACCCTCTGTTGTGAAAATGTATTGGATTAGGTGCATTAAAAAAATCTCTTTCCCTTCTTTCTTTTACCATAGCCTGGGGAGAACCTTTCACCAACTGGGGAAAATCTGTAGAATTGCTTAAATACTGACTTCCTTTTTGATGCAAAAAAGAAGCCAGAATCTAAAGCATATATTTTGGTATTACAGTCCATCTCACAATTTCCCACGAGGAACTATTCTTCTATAGGTAGTTTTATTCTACAGGGCTTGTGACATGGCCAAAGGTAAACCCTTCATGTTTGGGATAAGTGAAAACTTTGGATATAGCATTCACCTGCTGCACAATTTCTGGTGTCCTTCTAGAAGAGTCCCCCTCCCATCTGTTCATAAAACAGAGCAGAACAAACAGCAGCCTTGCCTACATGCCACTTAAATGGCTTTCATTTAAAGATCATTGAAATCTTCAGCACTTTTCCAATGCCTTTGACATTTGGCAGGCTTTTAAGAAACAAAAGCAAACTTGAAAATCATTTTTGTTTTCTGTAAGTGAAAAACACGGCTGGCTTTGTTTAACTGTAAATATCATCAAGCCTCCTCCTTGCTGTGACATTCCTAATATGCTGTATTTCACTGAAGTTACATGTCACAGTCACATTTACTCTAATTCAAACACATTCACAAGCCAGGAATGCTATAAAAATTGGCTATTTTTCTCCTAGTGTAATGTTATAAATGTGAGCTCTTTCTTGGTGATATAGGGCTTTTTTTTTTCTTTTTTTTTCTTATATTACCAACTAAAATTTCATTTTCATTTAAGATGAAATATTGAAATACAGATTCTTTTATTTCTGATAGAAAAAACTAACTAAAGGCCACATTATTATTTAAGCCATTAATTTGATTGCATTCTTATTGATGCTTTAAACCAGAAGAACTTCACATGTTATCCCAGGAGGTGCAAGGAGCCTTAACCCATCCTTAGAGCATCATGAATTTGAGTAAGAGTGTGTGGACTTTGTCAGATCTTAATGCATTTAGGATTTTGGAGTTAAGCTCAAAATATGTAAAATCACACTGTAGAATTTCTGGCAGAAATATGAATAATGTATACCCTAGCTTATACATGAAAAAGCTGATCAGTAACAAAGGCCAATGTGTACTTTCTGCACATAAATGCCATAAGACAAAAAGAATTGTCAAGACGATGCAGACAAGACAATAACAAAGCACATATTATTTCAAGGGAACATTTGCTACGTAAAGGAAAATGAGGAAATTACCATTGTACAAAGAGAAAATATATGTGGAAAGTTTGGCAAAATATAGTCTCTGCTTAAATTACTTAGGACCTATGACATTTAGTGTTGTTGGTTTCAGGTTTTTTCCCTAATAATCTCAATTATTTAGCCTGATTAGAATTATCAAGTGATGCTTTTTGTTTGAATAAAGATTACAGTGTTAAAAGCTCAGAAAGGACTCAGGAAAGTATTTGTAGTGAAACAATTTTATGTAATCTACTAAATTGTGAACACTGTGAACGTAGCTTCTCAGCCAGCACTGGTTACATCACCTTACATTACCCATATATGCATATATAGAGGCATCTATGTCTCTTCCACAGAGTTCTCCTAGTTTAATTAGGACTGTGTCACATCATTTTCCAGTATCCAGCGACTACATTTTGACTCCCATACTCTCTGAATAGTATGCATCTCTTGCATGAAGAACAAGACTGCTTATTTCAGAATAAGAAAAAACAATGAGGTAAGACAGAACAAATCTGAAATTTCTATTAGAAAGTGGGAATACAGTGACCCCCTTGGCTGTATTCTGCTTCTGAACTGAAATGCAAAATGACATCTGCTCTGGTAACAGAAAATACATTTGCATTTAATGGTGTAGTACTAGAATAAGAATGCGTGATTTCTCCTCTCGCTGAGCTCTGTATACATTGTATTAGGCATTTCATACAATGGTGTTCACTCCAGTACTAATTTTGTCCTCATTTGCATATATCACAACTACTGAAATCAATGAAGTTAGGAAAATTGTATCTGTACCTGGAAAATGTCACTATTAGATAATATTGCCATATGTTGCCACTAAATTGTCATCCTGCTCTACAGGATTTGAATGCTCTTTTTCCAGGGGAATTCAGAGCAGGCAAACTTCCCGTGTGAGGCACAGACTCTGAAATGGCAGTTCCCAAAAGAGTGTTCCAAGGCTGACTAGTTTCAATGTGGAAATGACAAGTTTCTTAGAGTGTCTTTAAGAACCCATTGCGTCTCATGGTACTTCAGATGATCTAATTGCTGTGTGTTAGAGCCGGGCTGATGAGGCCGTCTGAGAACTGGATAGTGAATGATGAATTCCTTCCAGAAGGAATTGTCTCTGGGGCAGTGCACGTAAAAAAATACCTTTGCTATCTGTACTCCTGCCAGGAAACAGCTATTGTGGCAAGGTACAAGATGAGTCAGTTTTACATCATGACAACCCCCCATCTTATCACACTGAAACTGCTGTTATTGACCGTTGTTTTAGTTTTTCTCACTTGTTACATCAACATGAGAGATGTTTGCACGGACTTTAACTGTACTCAGCCCTTCTGTGCTACCATACAATCAGGCATTTCAAAATGCCCTACAGCATTAGGGAAGTCCTTCATCAGCTTCTCAGATATGAAGATGATGTTTATGTCTTTTTTTCATAGGTGGGAGGGAACATCTAATTGTGGATTTCTTTGTCCAGAAGTACTGAAAGCCCTGGTCAAAAGACAAGGGATATACAAATGTTCCCTTGTGAAAATCAGATCTAAGTTATCTGAAGCTAGCCTTGGCAGAAACTTAAGCACCTTACAGAAACGGTTACGCAAAAGAAGTTCAACCTCACTGTTTAGCCCAGCCGCTCAGTAATAGTGGAATGGTACCCAAAACTCCTGACATGCTGGTAACTTGTTCTGCTTGCTAAATATCAGGCACCAATATTGCGTTCCCTCTGTGAGCTCCTGATATAGCATCTTTTCCAGCATATCCATTTGTAGTAAATTGCTTTGCCAGTACCACCTCTTTTCTGATTGCACTAAGCATCTCCTTTTGAAATGTGTTTTGCCCTTAAATATGCCAGAGTATATACATGGCATCCTTCCAGGTGAGATTCAGTATTACATTTGGAAGGCATTTCTCATGAGATTCACTTTGGTTCCTGGGGGAAGGGCAGTTACAGACTGGTTTTTTAAAGGTTTATCTCAGCTCTGTCTTGTCTGTTCTTGAGCATTATCTAAAATTTTGACAGTTTTCTGATAAATGCTGAGGCAATTAAAAATATTAATGATAGCATTAATGATTTTTACTTTTCCATCCCATTCTTAGATACATTTAAGTCACACAAAAAAACTTTTGGTAGTGTGAAGTACATGAAATTTTTTTTGTTATTGTTTTGGGGTTTTTTTTTTCAGCTTATCTTTCTTCCATCTATTCTTTATTGAGTGGAGAGTACCCATCCATAACCTATAACCACTCTGAGCACAATCCCATGGTGTAGAGGCTTAGTTTTGATTAGGAAAGTGTTGATCTGCTCAGACTTGAACCACTTCCCTTAAGAAAACAAACAAATGAACAAAAAACCCCCCAGTGAAATGCTCATTCAGCCATCTATATATCTACAGTAAAGTCAGCATTTAGCAGTCAGTTGTATTACTCCCCCTCATACAAATTATGCAGTTAACCAAGAATGTGATATTTGGTCCAATTTCTATTCAGATATGATGGGAAGCTTTTTATGTGTGAGTGTATACATTTGTGTGAACTTTTCAGAGCCCTGGATTTGTTATCACTGTCATTGTACCTGAGATTATTAAAAAAAAAAAATCTTTGCAGAGTTTATAAGTAACAGCAGAAAGGAAACCAAGCCATATACTGATTTTCCTGGAAATAAGTTTTAGAATAATACTCAAGGTCATCCTGTAAGTTTCAGGACAGGATAATATATTTTCAAGTAGAATTGTTATTTTTGCAAAATTAAATACATGCATGTTATGGTGCAAAATTAAACACATTCAAAACTAAAGCATTTGGAGATCTAGATGCTATCTGTTTTCTAGCTTAGTCATTTCAGTTTTCTTTATATCAGTGTCTATGAACGACAGCCTAGGTATTCCCTAGCTATTGTTTACACTTTTATACTAATATGATGTGTTTTGAACTTCGATCAAAACCAGGAATTGTAGGTTTCAAGTAGGAATTATTAATGGTTCTAGACATCTAAGATTTAGGCTGAACATTATAGTAGCTACATCCTTCTGCAGTCATTTGTAAGGTCTGCCCTAAATCCTCTTGAATGGGATTCAGGTGACTTACTCATACAATGTGCTTCAACCCTTTTAAAAAAAATTCACATTCTCAAACAAGAAGGGTGTCTAAATATCTCTGGCCTTGATCTAACTTTGAAGATGATAGCATTTTAAGCATCACTATCACTATTATTGCTAATCATGTGATTAGAAGTCTGTATCACTTGTCTATGTCTTCAGAAATAGGGCTCTAGCTGTATGTTTTCTAAGAAATTGCAGTTAATTTCTGAAAATTATACAGATTTACTGCTAGTTTGAGGGGTAGCAGAGGGCACAGAATAACTTCATTTGTAATCAGAGGCAGGACACTTCATGGAATTCTCAGGCTTGGTTCATTTTATTATTATTTCAGTACAAAAGGAACCACAAATTTACAAATGCATAAACAAGATCCACACCTGAATATGAATTAACTTGTATGGAGTGCTGTGCCGACATGAGTAGCCAGCTTTCAATTTCAGAGGCAGCATTGCTATTTCTGCTTGAGACAGCTGTATCCTTTAGAGACAAACAGAACAGAAAAAAAAGCTCAGAGCACCCAAAATACTGAAGCACCAACATTTTGCAAAATCATTAAGAAAAGTGAAATTCCAAATGCCTGGAAGAGAACAAAGCCTTAAGATGCAAAGAATGTTAAAAATAAAGTGAATGTTTTCCCTGGAATGTCTTCTTAATCCCTTAATTCACAAAGCAGTTTATCGGGATCTTTAGGTAATAAACCATTTTTCACCATTATCATAACTGTTATCAATAGTACACCTTCACTAAGAGTGTAAAATTAGAAGCTGTGGGGTTACATTCCTATTCCTTGGTACTGCAGGGAAGCACAGAAGTCAGAGTTCACTCTGGTAGATGTTTTCTGTTTCTTCTCAGACAGTGGATCACTATTTGCTCTTATCAGTTCATGGTCAGCTAAAGGGAGTTGAGTGTTTACTGCTGGTAACAATTCAACATGTACTACAGCTCATTGTGCTTTTCGCTCATCCTGCCATCCTTTTCCAAGGGATTTTTGTCCAAAAATGGGCTTCACAAGCAGGGTTTGCTATGTTCAGATCTTTATTACCCTCACTTGTCTGTGAAATCTTACCTGTATGCATAAGATCAGCCCTTGCGTTGACATAAATTGAAATAAATTAAATTGCTTGTACAAGCTGGGTTACACACTGAGGAAGGCTGGGTAGAATCAGTGTTTGCTTTCTGGGTACCCTTGTTTCTTAAGGGAAGAAGGAATATAGAAAAAAATTTTCAGAAAAATAGAAAAAAATCTGAAAAATCACTGCTCTCAATTATGTCATGTATTGTTTTGCTTTGTGGTAGCTGCATCAATGATTGGTGAGATGTTACATTTAACTCATGTAAATACTTCAAGTCCAGAGTGTTTTAACTAAGCTCAGTTAATTTGTTAAATATTATTTTCTGAAATTTCTTGGAAATTGTCACCTGGATATTTGCATAAAACATGCTTGGACCAAGATTTAAACTCATTCCAAGGATATTGTTCTTGTGTCAGTTAGAAACTACTATATAATGTCTTCTAACTTTTGTTTACAACATTTGACTACTAACTGCACCAAATATCATTATGAGGCTGTATTGGGTTTGTGTGGCAAGGTTTTGGTAGCAGTGGGGTTACAGGGGTGGCTTCTGTAAGAAGCTGCTGGAAGCTTCGCGTGTCCAACAGAGCCAATACCAGCCGGCTCTGAGACGGACCCACCGCCGGCCAAGGCCGAGCCCATCAGTGATAGTGGTAACGCCTCTGTGATAACATTTTTAAGAAGGAAAAAAAAAGTTGGGACAGACAGAAATGGCAGCCGGAGAGAGGAGTGAGAACTTGTAAGAGAACCATCCCTGCAGACCCCCAGGTCAGTGCAGAAGGAGGGGGAGGATGTGCTCCAGGCGCCGGAGCAGAGATTCCCCTGCAGCCCGTGGGGAAGACCATGGTGAGGCAGGCTGTCCCCCTGCAGCACAGGGAGGTCCACGGTGGAGCAGATCTCCACCTGCAGCCGGGGGAGAGAGGACCCCACGCTGGAGCAGGTGGGTTCCCAAAGGAGGCTGTGACCCTGTGGGAAGCCCACGCTGGAGCAGGTTCTTGGCAGGACCTGCGGATCTGTGGAGAGAGGAGCCCATGGAGCAGGTTTTCTGGCAGGACTTGTGACCCCGCGGGGGACCCACGCTGGAGCAGTGTGCTCCTGAAGGACTGCACACCGTGGAAAGGACCCATGCTGGAGCAGTTCGTGAAGAACTGCAGCCCGTGGGAAGGACCCATGTTGGAGAAGTTCGTGGAGGACTGTCTCCCGTGGGTGGGACCCCACGCTGGAGCAGGGGAAGAGTGTGATGAGTCCTCCCCCCGAGGAGGATGAAGCGGCAGAAAATAACGTGTGGTGAACTGACCGTAAACCCCATCCCCGTCCCCCTGTGCCGCTCTGGGGGTTGGTAGAGAAGCCGGGAGTGAAGTTGTGCCCGGGAAGAAGGGAGGGGTGGAGGGAAGGTGTTCTGAGATTTGGTTTTATTTCTCATTACTCTGCTCTGGTTGATTTGTAATAAAGTGAGTTAATTTTCCCCAAGTTGAGTCTGTTTTGCCCGTGACGGTAAGTGGTGAGTGATCTCTCTCCTGTCCTTATCTCGACCCACGAGCTCTTTGTTATATTTTCTCTCCCCTGTCCAGCAGAGGAGGGGTAGTGATAGAACGGCTTCAGTGGGCACCTGGCATCCAGCCAGGGTCAACCCATCACAGAGGCTGTCTGGATTATGTTGGCAGATGTCAGCATTTCACAGTAAAGTCATTCCTCCAAGTATTAAACCTTGCTAATCTTACTAAAGATAGCTCATAAACTAGATTACTGAGTGTCTGGATTAGCAGTAACAACTGTGAAACAAAGAGGGATTTATGAAAAAGTAACAGAGTCCAATGAGTTGATAATGGTGGACCTGACAGTGCTGCAAATAGAGGTGGGAGAGAACTGAAAAAATGATTATTATTTTCAGATTTTTGTCAAGATTGTGTCTCAGTAAATTTGAGCCATGTAAACTGAAAGAAGGAACTCTCTTGAATTCTTCCACTAAAACCTTTGACCAAGACCCAGACCTTATTAGTTTAATGTGAAAAAGAATAGAGCTGACTTTCTGTTTTGATTTCGCAACTCTCTATAATTCTTTCTTTTGGCACAGCTGGATTTGGAAATACTGAAATACCACCAGAAAGGCAGCAAATGCAATAATTCCTGCAGTATTCAAAGAAAAAAAAGATAGAACTTTCCAGATGGGCTTTCTAGGAGAAATTACCCCTAAGAATAGAGTCTATGTAAAAGTACCTGTTGCAAACCTCTGAAAAGAAAAGATTTCCTTCATGAAACCTTTCTCTTTGTTTCGCCATTTCTCATTAACATTTCTTGTATAAATTCAGCAAAAGAAAGCTTTCACAAAGGTCTTCATTTCAAGGTCACAAATGTTTTGGTGAAATTTATTCAGTGCAAGTCAGACAGTTTAATATACTTTAAATTCTAGGATTCCAAGGACATCTAATAAGGTTCTCAAGGAAATGTGGAAAAGCTGCCTGAAAAATACAGAGTAACACATGAAAAGATGTTACTTTATAAGATAATTCTAATGTCTACATGGTGGTAAAATCATACTCTAAGAAGCTTTTTTTATTATGTGTTTTGTGTTACTGACACTGTTACGTGAGTTCAGTAATTTGCTGTCAGGCTGAGTGGAACAAAATTCCCTGTGAGGCCATTTTAGCCCTCCAACCCCTTTGAATACAAGAGTAATGCAGGGAAAGAAAGATCATATTGGTGTTTCATTGAATAATATCTCACATCCATTATATGCCAGGGAAAAAAAAAGAATTAGAAGGTTTAATTTTAATGTGTTTCTTGTGAAATAAATAAGGCCAAAGACAAAGAACATGAAAATATTACCATTCTAGAATGAAGTGAGAATATTAATAAAAAGAAATTGGACAGTTCAGTAATAAACAGCACAGTAGATCACCACTAAAAATTAGCATAATTGGCAGCTGGCATGTTCAATTTGTCAAAGTGGTAGGAGGCACGGCAGACTTTTGTAGGCAGTAGTGGGGTTCAGTTCTTAGTCCCTTGAATATGATCAATGATTCTCTCAAAAATACTGGCTGTAGATAATCACAAACGAAAGCCATTAGAGATATTTTTTAGCTGCTTATAGAAATAGAAAGGGCTGCATATTAATTTACCATGCTCTTTCATTAGTTTTGTGTCATTTGTTTCATTAGTCATCTGCTGTTTCACACTGATGTCAATGACACAAAACTAATTTCTGGCTAAATTGTACTGGTGAATTGCACCCCATTACAGGAATAATTCCATTGTGCTCATTTGTATTTGGAATGAATGCTTACATCAAAGCTGTTGGCTCTAACCACTTCATCCATAACACCTCCTCTGTGAAAAAGGAAACATTTACTATGAAGGTTAGATGGTATCTGAGCCGGATTTTGAAAGTCAAACTGTGAGTACTCAGGTCCCTTTGTAGTTCTGGCTGTAAGTGCCTTCCTGAATGTATCCCTAGTATGTGATTTATGCAGGCATCCCTCAATGTTCTTCTAATGTAGATATGTACAGAGGATATGACAGTCCAAATCATTAAAAAACAAACAAATAAACAAACCAGAAAGCCAGCCCTGAAAAATTCTGCTTGCCAGTGGAGTATAAAGAAAGTAAATTACCACACCTGGATATAAATCTTCATGTCAGGCCTCAGTTAGTGGGTTAATGAGTCTATGGATGTTCCCCTCCTATTTTTCTTTGGAGGGCAAGCATTCATTTTGTTTAAAGTCCTTTCTGTAGGCTTCTGCAGATTAATTCTCCTTTTGAGGGCTTCAGGTCCTACTGAATTTGATGGGAATTCGTTTATCCAATGACAACATGGCACATTCATGATGTAGCATAACTAGTTCCAGGAGGAGACCTTGATCCTTAATGCTACCCAGAAAGTTTTCCTAACATCAGGTCTTTGAAAAAGGTGATGCAAGAAAGGGAGAAATAATATTCTATATTGCAAGAAAAAAAAATGTTTTGCAAGTAAATTGTAGGGAAAGAAATCCAGTTCCAAAAAATCAGAACTTTCTCCATAACACTGCAAAATTCACACTCGTAAACTAGATCTGAAAGAAGTGCTTTATATGAAATGAACAAGTGACACAAAATCTAGCCTGACACCTCCAGCTGAGACTGAATGGCCACAATCACCTCCTCTTATTTTCCTTCTATTATGTACTTACAAAATGTGCAGTATGCTACTGTGTAGTAGGAGAAAGAAAATACTGTATCGTTTACGTTTGCTCTTCACTTCTACTTACATTTCATTAAACAATTTTTTAAAAAGGGAGAAATATTTTTTAGTCGCACAGAATGACTACTCTTTATTCTTTAGATGTAGACAAAAACCAGGGATTATTCTTCTGTGCTCCCAGAATTGCTGGTTTGGGTAGCTGCTATCAAAAGGAGTCTGGTACTTTTCCAGTCTAAAGCAAACTGACAGAGCAAATGACAATGTCTTAAAAGGAGAAAGGTACTTCATTCTGAAATGCATAGTACAAAATGACATGTTGTGACATATTGAAAGATGTCTAGCAGGCACATTTTTAATCAGCTTGCTGGTAACCTTTGACCACTGCCGTGAGTGGCTCGCAGGTAAGCAAATTCTGAAGCCCACGACTGTGCTTTGTGTGAAGTTACACTGCGCTGTGACTGATCTGCTAAAATAGTGCATTATGCCATTCTGTGTCAGGGGTTCAGAGCTGTGCTAGGAAGGGCAGTTTTTGTCTCTCCCCGTGTTTGTAAGGTTAAGATGCTGTTCCTGCATAGGTCACTTACTGCTTCTGCCTCAGCCATAGCTTTTTGTTGGACAAGTCTTAAGAGAAAAAATTATGAAATGTTACAAATGCAATCATCCACATATGAATATGGATTCAAGAATAGGTTTATTTAGTTTTCAGGAAGTTTCAGTTTCATCCTGGCTAAGATGTGACTCTTTAAATGGTATGAGAAATAGGAATTAAGTACAGGGACTTGGGTGGCATTAAAATGGCAACAGGCTCTTGTAATTAGGTTTCTGTTCACTTTTTGCTCAGGAAGTCCAAGCAGAACATGAGGCTGAACAATGAATCAAATCTAAGGGTGCATTTGAGGATCTCATATGATGCTACCACATACTAATAATGGCAAGAACTACGAGAAACCCTCTGAGTCAGAGAGTTTGTTTTCATTCTTAACTTTCTTAATGTTGGGAAGTCACAGGACAAAAATTAATCTGGAGTTTATCTCCACTCACTTCAGTGAAGTTAAATCAGGTGATACATTTGCTCCACTCTCTCGAGACACTGCTGTACTTGATGTACTTTGCTTTGTGTATGACAGAGAGAAGCCTGATGGTATGCGGATGATGAAGTTTAATATGGTTATCAGAAGGTACTTTAATGACTATAATAATTCCCAAATCCTGAGGTTGTCAAGCTAACTGCTTTGCTTTCCTTTAATTATAACTAATGATCATTCTGGAGACAGAAAGGGAGAACTAAAACACAGGAAGAGAAAGATGAGTTACTAGAAGGGACTTCATATGACCTTATACTGCTACAAACAATTAAAAAACCCAATCATTTTGTTTGATTAGATGGTTTACACTCATTCTGTTCCAACATGAGCTACTTTCTGATCATAGCATTAATCATGTTATTTAAGTGAACATTAATCTAATGTCTCTTCATTATGAAAAATGCTAGGAGAGACAAATTTGTCTCAGTGATCAGACCAGTGACCTTTCTCATTTTTGTGAAAGTAATAATTAAAGAGAGATCTTTTCTACTTTTTATACTGAATTTCCAATCTCAACAATTGTGGAGGCAGAGCATCAGACCCTTCAAAATAAGAAAATGAACATTTTTCTGCAGCAGCCTGCTTTTGTTATGAAATGAAAGAGCAATATGCATGCCTCAGAATCCTTCTGATTCACACAGGACAATTACTGCAGTTAGTTTGAAGTCATTTTACAGGAATCACAAAACATAGTAAGTTACTATGAAAACACCCGTTCTTGTGTATACAAGTTTGCATGTGAAATAATAAAATAATCAGTGAAACCCTTTATTCAGAATCTGCTTGCGTTTTAGGGTTTTGTAGAGCTTTACATTTTGTTTGCTTTGTTTATTTTTGTTTTGTTTTGACTATCTACACAAAAAAAGAATTACATACGGTGAGTCTTAGCCATTGCTCTTTTTCGACAACTATACATCAAACACTTCAATTTAATGGACATTTAATAAAAGAAGAGGATTAATGCTTTCAGAATTTTGGTTTAATATGCAAATGGGATGTCATTTTGCTCAAGCACCGACTGTTGCTATGGCCATGCAGCTAAGGTAGGAAAAATGTCTTTTTAAACAACAAAATGGATCTTAAAACTTAATGTTGTGGTATTAAGTGGAATTGCAACATCCAGCAAAAAAAAATAATTCAAATGCCTGATGTCTAAGGTTCTTCTTTCTAGTGTAACTTTAGGAAAACCTCATACTGCAATCCAGGAAATACTAATTTATGTGAAGACATTTGGAGCTGTCTTCTACCTTAGTCACTGAGAAACCATCTGAGGACCTCACAATAGGTAAAGAAATTCTAATAAAAGAGTTACCAAAGATGTAAAATCATCCAGTTTAAGGTCACCCTCTGGTTTTGTCATAAGCCTTGTACAAGAGGAGGTGCCTTTATGTCTCACTTTAGGGGCACGCAAGCTTACTGGACAGGCAGTGAAAGAAATGGGGAGCTTCATTCTCTGTGCTGGTGGGGCGCAGGAGGTATGCTATCGCCACTGGCTTTTTTTGCATAGGAACAAAAGGTCTCTGACAAAAGGTCTCGAACAAAAGGTCTTTACATTAAGGGGTTTTGCCTATTATTTAAGCTGTTAGCGATCACCTGATTTATTCTGACTGAAAAGGGTTAGAGGAGAGATCACAGCAGCAGCTCAGAGGTAGATGAGGCAAAGCTACAGGCAAAAGCTGTGTGTCCCCAGTCTTAAAACCTAGTCTGCAGAGCATCATCCAAATAGTTGCACTATTCTCTATGAATAAATTAGGTAAAAAGACAATTCCATGACCTCACCCATTTCACAGAACAGACAGTGAAATACTAGCTGTCTCTCTTGCCCTCCTTTCATTAGTTTTTCTTTTGTTTGAGAGTTGAACTGTTACATTATTCTGTAACAAGAAATATTTTTGTTTTCCTCATTGCAAGGCTTGGAATAACTCCTTGGAATTATTTCACTTTCCTACTAAAAACCTAGATTATACTTGACATGATACAAAAAAGAAAATTGAACAAAAAACCTAGGAAATAAGAGCAGCAAAGGATCTGACTCCTCTGGACCACACCACTGCCACCAAGTAGGTGTAAAACATGCAGTAGCATTTGCACCTACTAAGAGATTGTGCAAGCAGCAGAGCCACAGACAGACAGGTTTAGATGTTTTATTTGTTACTATTTTTCGTTGTCTTCTGCCTGGAGTGACTAGAATGATAACACCACAAACAAGGAAATGAAGGAATCTGTTTTTATTAAGGTTAGTTAACATCACGTAACTTATTTGGTTTCAGTAATAATTAATTCCAACACCAAATGAAAGGATATATATTCATTGAATATATGCATGCATATATATATGTATATGCAAATGTACTGGACATACATTAATTTGAGTATCTTTATGCTGGACAAGTTTTGTAGTGAAATAGCTTCAAACATCATGCCATAACCTGCTGGAAATGTATGTGACATATTTATCTACAATTTATCTGTTCTGTACATTTTGGCACTTCCTCTGGCACCATTAAAACTCACGTTCATGCTGTCAGTAACAAAATACACACACATGCACACATGCATATTTGTATGCATACACAAGTGTATATGTGTATAGTCACCATTTAGGGGTACATACTTCAACAAGACTCTTCTGCATGTACATTATATAATGAAAGTCATTATATTCTCTATTTGACTCCTTGTATTGAAATGAATTTCCTGTCATGTTTGCCGTCATTGCTCCCTAGTAGCTTCACAGCAAACACCCTGACAGACAAGGATTAATGTTTTCAGAATTTCTTTGGAAGCAGAACTGGACCCTAGGGATAAAACATTAGATAAGCATAAATGGTTGTAAGTGAACTAATAAGCACTACACTTCCTAATAGCAGCTGCATATATGAGTAGAGCGGAATTCAACACCTTGGTCTCCTAGCGCTTACATACTAAACATCTTTTTTCATTTCCTCTGCATGCTTAATAAAATCAAGTAAGATCAAACCTGACAGTCCCCAGTAAGAAACAAGAAGGTAACAATTAAAATGGACACCTAGGATTTATTTATTAATAGAAAACGACTTTTTTTTCCCCTTGGAGACACTTTTCAAAATGGTAATGAAAAGTACAAGAAATCTATTCACTGTTCAGGCATCTGTCGTATTTTGCTGTGATGTGATGGGAATAAATATAGCCTTTCTGAGGCTGTCGCCCGGCTGTGCAGTGCATAGTGTGGTTTCAGATGCTGTCTGGAACCCGACATGGGCCTGGCAAGGCTGAGATGGCTTCTTGTACTTCCCTCCCCTCCTCTTGGGGGCAAAGTGAGGATAAATTTCATTCATGGCTGTAAATCACTTGAATGCTGTAGTAGCTGACCCATGTAATAAGCAAAGCAGATCTGAGAGACATATTAGACAGACAAACCCACATCTGGATGAAGAGACACCCAACATAAGGGTGCCCAAAAGAAAACATTCATAAAAAATGCCCTGAAAAGACATGGAAATCTGGGATGCCTGTTAACAAAAAAGTGAGCTGCAAGCTGATCTGAGGAGAAGCTGAAGCCCAGAAACCACTGGCATGTTTTGCTCAGCAATCTGTCTGCAGGAGGGACACCAAATCATTGGGAAAACCAAACACATGAAAATCAGTTACTGTCTTTAAATATTTCAAAATCTCTTTATGAGACTGACATCTTACCAAGTGTGCATTTCCTCTGGAAACTTTCAGAGCATGAGAAGTAACATATAGCTGTAGGGTGTTATAGTACAGTCATGAGTAAATTTAATTGCTTTTACTGGTACATAAATTTATATAGTGTAATCCCTTTGTCTGAGTGACACCACACTGTTGATAAGTAATATCGTCTGTTTTCCTGACTGAGAGTGGATAACTCTTTCGTTGTCGGCCTAAGAGCAATGGTTTGAAGCAATGTACAACACAGGAAAACAAGGACTTTGTAAAGAAAATGCTACATTACTAATGCTCAGAAGTTGCAGCTTAGTACCAACATTTTTTGTTCATGTCAATGATTCCATATGAAATGATGCAAGAGCAGGAACTGGTTACAAGTACACATACTTTTATTGGTTTTCTGCACAAGTTCCATTTAGCCTATTGTTAGTCAATTTTCTTGCTGTGTGGGAAATAAGATTTTTTTTCCACTGTTCATGTCCGAAGTCTGACTCTTCAGTGCCAGCACTTTTGAACTGACAAAGCTGTTTCATGAAAAACAGTGCTGGTTCATAAATCAAAGGTAGGCTGAGATCACTGCGACTGACTGTCTTCCATGCACACAAAATTCAAAAGAAACACTCTCTAACAACAACAAGAACAACAAACAAATGAGCATGAAGAATTACGAGACAGTGGATAGTGACATTTTATTTCCTATTTCTTCACTGTGAACATGACTGGATCTTAGTATTGTTTATTAACATTGCAGCCTTCAATTTAAAAGAGTTTATTTTTACTTCATAAGGTAATTAACAGGAAATATAGAAACAGTAACAGCATTTTTGGGTTAGTCCCAAAACTAGTGCAGTGTCCCTGCTCTGCAATGGCATAGACATAAAAATGATTTGGATGAGTTAATATGCAAAAAAATATACCACAAAATGTTCTTGAACATTTTTTAGGTGAATTTCTTCTTTGTTGCTTTTGGAACCATTTAAATGTTCAAAAGTTGCTAGAAAGCATATTTTGTATGTTTGACTATGTCTTTGTATGAAGTTACTTCACCTTTTCATTTGTTTCTGCTTGTAACAATTCCGGTGTTTATTCTAATACCATTGATTAGAAGATCGATTAACATTTACAATCATTAGGCAGGTTTAAAGAAATAGTTCAAGGCTAAGGAGTTAATTATACCTACTGAATTTATAAATGCTGAGTAACAGAGATGATTTCCCACAATTAAACATTATACAGGGTTTAGTCCTTGCAAAAATTTTAAACATATTTTCCTTTTCCAACCTCTGACGTCTCCGCAGTATTTTGGTTGACCTATTATTACGTAAGGCAATCCTAGAATTTTAAAGGTTTTGTTTCTTTATCATCAATTAACAACCCCCTAAAACCTCCTGAAAAGAATTTCCAGAAAAAATGCCACTAATTTAAACAGGGTCATATTTCATTTGTTTTTCTTTTTTTTTTCTGTGCTGACAATAACAGAGAATACCAGTACATGGTAACAATTTACACAATAGCTGAGCTTTATAGTTTGCTTGCTATAAAATTTGCCTTTGACTTCAGTAGGCAAAGAACTGGATAGAGACATGAAAGACAAGTGAAGCTGAAGTTGGTGAAAAGGAGTTAATAGCTACTGTACTTGTTCGGCATGGGTCTAACACAGGGCTTATGCCTCGGTTCAGTTCACAGGTGATGGATATTTTGACCAGGTCTATTTCTCTAACAGATATTCACTTCGCTAACTGTATTTGCTGAACCAATTTTAACCATGTTTTGAACATATTTAGAATATGTCATGGCTTTCTATTTGTTGAGGGTTTTTTTTTCACCATGGGTAATTGCTATTTCTACAAATGTCAAAAAGAGTCATGTTTTCACTAAAGTGTAAGCAACATTGTCAACTTAAGGGCACATGTTCTATGAAGGAGATTTTACTGCTTTATTTTTTAAGAATAATAAAAAGAAAGAATCCAAACTGGATAGAATAAAAAACACGCTAGAAAGCAAATAATAGAAAAAATGTGATGGAAAGTATTATGTGAAGCAATTTCAACTATTAGGCTAGTCTGATTTTTTTTTTTCTGTGCTCTCGTTAAAGCCACTAAAATGTTACTTAAGCTCAAACTGTTCTCCAGTCTATTTTTCATTTATACTGCATATGCTGAATGTAATATAACTTGAAGGCTTGATTCAGTTGCCCCCCTGCTGGTGGCTAGTGACATTTCTGATGCTCCTGTCTGCCATCCAGAGGTATTGCAAATGGCACAGATCTCCCACAGGTCCTAAGCACCATCACAACAGGATATCCCTGATACTGTCATTAGGTACTGCATTACGTACGTATCTGTGAGGAATCGAAGTGGGTTGCAAGTAACTGGCCTGATCTTTGAGGTGAGGTTTAGCTCATAGAAATGAACTCAAAACACCAGCTCCTAAACGTAAGCTAGAAATCCGGTGCAGACATTAGTGAATGCAAACAATAGAAACTTTAGAGACCTTTTCTGTTTACCAGAAAGTAAACACTTGATGTTCAACCATCTAAACAGCCTCTAGACCTATGTATCAGCTAGATCTCCATTGGCTTACACCAAGAAACCAACTTAAACTCAGGTGAGAGAGGAGTCCCATCCTTGTATGCAGTCATTCTCAACTATAAATAGGTTCAAGCACATTTCTAACGCTCAGGCTAAAAAGTGTACTGAGTGGTGGCAACCTTCCACTGAGGTGGGGTTTCTACGTGCAAAAGTACTTGAAAGTCTTTGTATTAAAAAAGCCACAAAAAGGAGTTTATTTCTGCAAGTGCAGCACTGGTATGTGTTTTTTTCCCCAGGTTTCTTGCTATGTATTATCTCATGACTTGTATTTTATAACTGTATAATTTCTCTCTTTCAACTGAATACTCTTAACAGGCTTTCCCCCCTGTCCCTTGCTGATCATTTAAAAACTCTTTCTCTTTTATATTGTTTTCTAATTAATCTACCCAGCTTGTCATTGATCATCTGTGTTTCATTGCTTGAACCTTGTTTCACCAAGTCTGACATTTGTTAGGGGATTACAATTAACACAAACCTAAGCAGCCACAGTTAATTGCCTTAGATCATCTGTAAAGTTATTATGCCTTGTTCTAACCATTTCATTATCACTTCACTTTTGTTTTCTGCAGTAGTCCCCTCAGGGAACTCATCTGTAGAGTCAGTATCTTTTGTTTGCTGTCTTGCTTTGTGGCTTCTAACCTGTAAAACAGTAGCTCTGTATGACACAATCATGACTTTTATTTGGTTATTTTTATGTTTTAAAAAAAAAAAAAAAAGTCTTTCAAATCTTGTTGATTTTTACAAACTCAGCCTTAACTAGACTCCTTTTTTTATATCCCTTCAGTAATACATAATCTTTCAAAACACAGTATGCTTTTTACCTCTCTGTTGTAGTCCTTGGTCTCTTAATTATTTTTTTTTCTCCTCTTACCTTCCAACTGTCTGATTTTTTTAATTTTTCCTGATAATATTCACTCCAAATTTTCTGCTTTCTCAGTCTCCATCATAAATTAATCTTGACAGATCAGCCTCCTCAGGACTATGAATTCAATGCCATCAGTGAATCTGCAGTTCCTCACTAATCCCTCACATAGCATGATTTCTATTTCATGTCTGAAAGCTAAAACTATGATTTCTTCTAGCAGTAAAATGAATATATCTCCTGACAGTCAATCTCTTGTCTACTCTCACTGTACTCCTCAGCTTGCTGGAGATGCAGTCTACCACCTGATCTATTTCTTAGGATTAATATACATTTTGAAAACTTGCCTTCTTTCATATACTGTCAAAAGTCTGTTTAAAGCCTATAAAATTTTAGTAATATATTAATTTCTGTTCTGCAAACTTCCTCAGGATCTGTTGTATCACAAACAGCTGAGCTGTTGATCTAAACCTGGTCTGCTCCTTCACTCTCCCTAGTCTCATGGATATCTGAATTTATTCCTGAAATGTCTTAGTAAATATTCTACCTCTCACATTTAATAAGCTAACTCTGCTGTAGCTTCTGCATTCATGCCTATCTCAGTGCTTGCCATTGTTTTTAAATATTCTTGGAGAGCTACTGAGTTGATCAAGCTCCATGGTTTCCCAGGACCTCTTTCTTTCTCAAATTTTCTGCTAAAATCTTTACTTCTAAGAAATCTGGCACCTGCTCTCCCCTGGTTACACTGAGTGGCCTCTAATGTCCCCTAATGTGCCAAAGGATATTCTGTGTCTTTTACACACTTCAAAATACTTTTTCTGTCTCTTACTTTTCTTCAGACAACCTTTATCATTGTTGGTGCTTGTATTTCTTTGCACAAATATCTAAGTTACTTCTCTGATCATGTGATACAGCCCTGAGGTCCTATTTCCTTTGTGTATTCCTCTCATCCTTTGTACTCTTTGATTATCCAGTCACCTCTGCCTTTTCTTCCTTCCCTTCTTATCCAATGACTCTGTAGTGTAAAATTCATGAATATGTAGAGCCAGTTGTTCTTGCTAGATATTTAAGAGTTACTTCAGTGTCCAATGGTAGGAGGCTGCCTAAGTCTGGAAACTGAACACTTAAAATAACACACGTAGAAGATGCCTTGCTTGCCTCACTGAATATTTGGGCTCCGCTCCAGAGACCTGCAAGTCTCATGCACAATACAAGGAGTCAAGACAGCCAAGCTGAGAGCAAGCGCAAGGTTCAGTGTCAGGGTACAGGAGCCCAAAAGCTGTTTCAGTATCAAGGGCCTATTTTACACCTAGCCTTGATTCTTGTACATCTAGTTGTAAAAGAGCTAGCACTGCAAGTCTGCTGAGAGTTGCTGACTTCTTTACAGTCTAGTAGAAAGATACTTGGATTGGGTCAAATGTTGATAGCTACCTAGCCGTAGGAGAGATATTTGTCTTTCCTTACAGTATGTTACACTGCAGTTTTTTTGGAAATGAAACACAAAAGACGTAAATAAAAAAGCTAAAGATCCACATCTCAGAAATGCAATGAAGAGTGTTTTTCTTTATATACTTATATTTTTATTAGACTGTGTATTCTAGGACTCTCATTACCATTTTATCACCACTTTGACCTACTAGGAAATTGCAGTTGACTATAATCTCTTCAGTATGTAGGTCTTCTAATTACTTACCCTTAATCCATCAGATGTTTATAGTAGGAAATAATCAGAAGTCCCATCCGCAAACCTAGGTGACCACCTTGAATGAACTTCTTTTAAGACCAAGGAAGATATCAGCATCTATCTTATAGACTACTTGACCTGCCTCTAGCTGCAACCATAGACAGAAATCAATCATTCAGATGATCTTGGACCCAATTTTGTCTTTCTTCTGTATGCTTAAATCGATACTAGGTGTCTAGGCATACTTCTGTGCTCTTACAACAGGATGTGGTCAATTCATAGACAATTTTCACACCCATAACACAGATTAACTGACCTAAACAAGGGCTAACTTCCTTTCTAGAGGAAAGCTCACCTAAACTTCCCTTTTTCTACAGCAAAATATTTGGAAGGCAATTTTTGTACCAGCCCTGTCTGTGACATTTTCCCTAAAGAAAAAAAAGAAAAGGGGACGGCGTGTGTGCAAGTGTAGTGTTATAACTGAAGAATTGTTATAACAGTTGGGTTTTTAGAAATTAATCAGTTGTATGATGCAAAATAGATATTAATTATTATTACCATGGAAGCTTATGGGGTACAATAGAAATTAGATAAACTGAGGTTGCTATAAAGAAGCTAAGAGAAATTACGTGTATCTAGGAAAGAAAACCTAAGTTCTGCTGAACCCAGCATCTAATAGAGCAGTGAAAATGGGGTATATTAACTGTATGAAAATGCAAACTGAAAGGATATAATTAGTATTTCTTTCTGTTTGAATCAACTGCAGGGTCTATACAAAGCTGCATGCATGCCCTGCTAACTGTAGCCACCACAGAGCAATTAAATTGATTACTATATTTTATATATATCCTAAGATTCCGCATACAGTGCATGCATGCCTAATTTGAATATGGGATTGAAGCCTTTTCCTGGTAAGCCATATTTCATTTCTTCATTTATACTTTTTTTCTGTCACTATTGTATGAAGATTTTATGAAGACTTCCTTTAGCTCCTTCTGTGAATTTGGAAGAAGCCTTTTCATTGACTTTCAAGCACACAGAATTATTAAGCTTCCCAGCTCAAGGAATGTACCCATGAAAGATGATCTAGAAAGTTTTGCCAGCTCTCATTTCCATAATGCATCATTTGGGGTTATAAATATGGGTGTATGATGTCTCACAGCTTTTTCTACCTATTTCATGGCTTATTAGTGCATCTCAAATGCTCTGTGCAAAGGAGAGGTGGATCAATAATTTCATTTTACATATCAAGAGACTGGGAGAAGGAGAGCTGAAGTGAATTTTTCAAGGTCAGCTGCAGGCTAGTGGCTGATAGAGAGGCAGAGTGCAGGTCTGAGATCCCAACTGGTTTCAACAGGCATCTGGGAATGCTGCCTCTCAGCTGGGAGAATAAAAGAATACTGTCTTCTGATATCTACTATCTGTCTCATCTATATGCAAAGGTGACTGTGTGTGTATGCCAGGTACACACAGGTACTCACATATGCTGACTATGTGATGTGTAATTTCTTTCTTATAGAAACTACTTTCTGAAATCTTGGAAATTTCTCCCTGTCTCACTCATCCTCTGCTCCAGCACACTGAAAAGGTCTTGACAGTATTTCATCTCATTCATGTGTTATCATTACTACTGTCAGGAGATTTTGGATAATAAATGCAGTGCTTTACCAACTAAAAACATTTTCTTTTTGCACTGACACAGACTCGTCAATAAAACCCCACGGCATGTTAACTTCCCATCTCTCAGATGTGGCACACTGACATTTACAATGCAGAGAAAGGTAACAAAGTGTGAAACAGATCATAAATCATTTAAAGAGAGTTAAAAAGAGACTTAAAACAAAAGCCTCCAGGAAAGGAAGAAAAAAAAAAACCCGTGGAAAAGTGAAATGGGCACCAAAAATTATTTTATACAAGAATGAAACGATGACCTTTTCACCTATCATCATTCACATTGGTTTGCCTTTCTCAGCCTCTGGAGTCTAGAACAATTCAGTCAGTGTGCAGAAAGCTGCATGAGGAATGAACCTTTTATTTTATTATTACCCAGGGCATGATACCCTTGAGAGGAATGACAAAAACAAGTAAGAACAGAGCAAAAGGGAAAGCAATAGTCACTACTGGTTTGGGATAATAAAAGCAAGCAGCGAATGCAATATACTGAGAGATAGTGTTCAATTCAAAGTTCACAAGGCAGGCAAGTGCACTTCATTGGAAACTTTTACATTTCAAAATATGTTTTACAATCTTTTCACTCAGCCATTTAAATATGGGCTTTGCAGATGCCTGGAAATGTAGCGAAGGAAAGGGGCACACTTCATCATAGCTTGAAAATGTGAACGTACAAACAGTACTCTTCACGAAGGCACAGAACAGAAGGCTGGATATTTATATGATCAGCTCTAAATCATGATGTTTTACAGGCAAGCTCTGTTTTCAATTAAGTGGAGTTAAGAGGGTGATATAGACTTGGAACCAAAATCAGAAGTTGGATGTCTGTGTCAGGATCCTCAACCCCCCACCCCAGAAAAAAATATTTAATACCACATGACTAAGTGAAAGCATTTTAATATGAAATACAAATGATGACAATTAACAACTGTGGGCAGCCTGTTAGAAACCTTTTTATAGACAAGAGAAGCAAAGACTGGAACCAGGAACTAAGACAAAGAAAATGTAGTGAGGTCACCGATAATTCAGCTGTGCCTATGCACATGCCAGGTAGTTCTTACTGAGAGCAATAACATGCATTTTTATAAAGCCTTTTGTTATCAGGTACTTTACAGGCATAATATATAAGCTAGTTCACCAGATTCTGAAACACTAGTAGTGGTCTGAAATCTAATTATTACTAAAAAGCACAAAGCAAAAATGTGTAACAGTTTTTGGCAGGAAGAGAAGAATAATAATATATCCAATTAACACTGTAGAAGGTATTTTAGGTAGACAGACTGACATTAGTAAACTAGAACTTGAAAATGACTTCACAGTTAACCATTAGCTTTGCTGAGCACATTAAGGAAAAGAAAAAGAAAGCTATTTCTCGGTGTGAAATAGACTCAGGCTTGATCTGTGACTTCTGTTTGGAAGTGAGGTAAGCCACAGCAGTAAGTAACACAGTCAGAGACTTAAATTTCCACTTCCCTGATCATTTCTGGTAGTTTCTACATCATCAGTGATTTTCCAGCAAGTTATTCCCAGGTTAAAAGCAATAACCTAACTGCCTTCCTTCTAGGATCTCAGAGATAAAAGACTGCTAGAAATCAACATTGTTGAAAATGTACAATTCTGAAAACATTTGGTTTTTTAAATGAAAAAAAATGGATTTAATAGAAAAGGCAACAAAAATGAAATATCAGTAGAAAACACTTGGGTGATTTTTACCAGCTCTAAAAGTTCTTCCTGTTCTCCATTGCTTCCCTTTTTAGATTTGGAAATGAGCAGTACTGACTTTTTCTTGCTAGCCCTTTAAAGTTATGTGCAGCTTCCAGTCTGCTATCACAAGCTGGTCATTTGACCAGAGCTATTTTTCATCTTTCTCCCTGCCACTGAGAGCGCATTTTGAATTCCAGTCGCCACCCTGAGATTTATTAGGCTACATTTTTCCAGTCTGGATCTGACTAAGTGTCCAACGACAATGTCGCCTTTCACAGCAGGGCATCCTGTAAGTGTGCAGGAATACGGGTACAGGACTGATTCAGACCATTGTTAAGTTGACTCACACAAAAAGTTCCACCCACCTAATAACTAATTTTAATATTTTTCTAGTAACATTAGATTGCTTATGTCTATTTATTTATCTGATTAAGGAGTTTCACTATAATACTTAATTTCAATTTTCCTCCATTTAGATTGCCAATAAAATGAAGTGTCTTAACTCTGTCAAAGGGCCGGGAAGGAGATGTAAATCGCTTGTGTTGCATAGCCACTTTAAGTTTGTAGATGTTTCTAAAGCAGTTGAAAAATGTCAGAAAAAAACACAACACAAACATGCACAAGGAAAATAAATGATTAATTTACATCTTCTTAATGTTCAATTCTCCATCACTGCTCTCATTCCTCTGATGTTTTCTCAGCATGCCTGATTCTCCATTTCCCATTTGCTCCAACAGAACTCATTGTATTCTGTAGGCATTGTGTCTGGGTAAAAAAACTTGGATCTGACTAATAGTTATCTCTTAGAACATACAATATGCCACACAGATCGCCACAGTGAAACTGAGGAAAGATGCCGTACAATAGTAATAAAGGAGACTGCAAACTTACAGTTTCAACAAGGCAATTTGTCGCAGAAACTTCCTATATTCAAAGTCAAGTTCCTTCAGTTACTATTCTTTTTGAGTTCTGTAAGACTTTCTTTTTCCTTGTCTAAATATGGCTTTAATGACTGCAACATTTACAAATGTTGTCAACTCCTAATACAACTAAAAGTGCTGGACAAAACATACTTTTGCGATATTTGTCCAGTTGTTTAGTGGTTACTTTCATTTGCAGAAGCAGTGGTATGACCATAGAGATGCTGAGACTAATACAAATGCTAAATCAGGAAAATAATCATGATTATTTCTAAGGTTCATTATAACATCTTAGTCAGAACTTTCTGGATGCACAATTTCTGGATGCAAAGCAGTTTAGTGCAACTGGAAAGATACAGCATGCCTTTTCATTTTTCCTCTGTCTTATAAATCAAAGACACTATAAAATTACAGCAGTAATAAAAACACTAATAATGCACTGTGAATCTCTTTAACCAATTATCCCATTTCCTGCCTGGCTATTAAGCTGCACTCAGAATTCTCAGAGAAAACGCATTTGCATTGTACAGTAAAAGGCAAGTTTAAATGCATTACATGACAGCTAGCGTATTAATGTCATTTTGTGATCAGCAACACCAATTGCCTATCTGAGAAATTCATGGACAGTCAAGACAATGAGCTGAATTATTCAATGGGGAAGACTTTTGTGTCCTGTATGACTCAGTTAAGGTACCTAAATGTAAGTTATAACAGTGACCCACCCTATAACATTGGAGTGCTTTGTGGTTGCTATTAGTAGGGGGTCAAAAAACTACAGTTTGGGATCCCAATACATTTGAATATTTAGAACATGAATTCTGGGTTCAGAAGTGAGTTTGTAGTTTTGTTTGTTTGTTTTTGTTTAAAAAAAGAAAAAAAAATCTCCTAGTGAAGTTGTATAGAGAAATTATATGGACTCCCAGGGTGGATCTTCTTTTAGGGCTATTTTTTCTTGTGTAATAATATGATTATGAATGTGGAGCAGTTCAGACTTAGATATATATATTTTTTTAATAGGCCTTTATCTAAAAATTTGACCATTAGACTGTGTGCATAACCACTTATATTACATGGATATGTTTTAGTTTCATTATTTCTATGCTTAGATGTTTGAAACTTTTCCACCAAATAGCAGTAGTAAGGATACATTTTCTGTAATGAAGCTTTTTTTAAAAAAAAACTTCACAAGAGGTAATGAGTGATGTGCAGGAAATACTTTTTCACACTTAGAAATCCCTCTTCATAAGAATGATTATAATATCAGATAACATGATTATCTACATCAGAATTCAGGGGCTTAACGACTGTTTATGAATGCTATTTTGCAGCACTCAAACAGAGAAACACTTTTCAAGTCTTCCATGTAATTCCCTCTATGATAAAAACCTGGCTCAGTTGAGGTCTGAAAGACTTTTAAAATTGATTCCAAGGAATTTGTATGATGAGTTCCATGTAAGTGCTGAAAAATATTGCTGCTCAATCAACATCATGAAAGACAGTGATTTAATGACTTAATATTTCCACTGGTTGGAGGCCAGAGGACTCATGCCCACTCCTCTTTAAATGATTAGAGGTGAGCAACAGCTACACATCACACCTTCTCTGTGACTTGTTTTGTCCCTGAGACACTAAACATGCGCACACACATGCACATATTTAATTTCTTTTTCCTGCTCAAAGTGATGAGGGAATGCTGGGCTTGGTGGGAGAGCATGTGCAGACATTAAAAAGACAGAACATGCTAGAACAGTGTGTGAGGTGTTCTGCATAGGCAGAGGCAGACTTGTCATACTGACCCTGCAGTGGATCTGGGAGATCAGAGCCTGAAGAAACTCAGGAGCGAAGTCATTTGACATATGGTTCATTCACAGGGAAAAGTACCTGAGGAATCCTCAAAGCCAGTGTATTTGCTGAAGTTCCCTATTCTTTTTCAGAAATATAATTATGTAGGTTTCAAACACTTAGTTAAGTTTACTACAGTTGAGTTGTGAAGATACTTTGATTCTAGGCCAAAATTCTGTCAGTACAAGATTGACATGGGAACCGTAATAGCTGAGTGATATAACATTGTAAAGGAATTGACGCATCGTGCTGTCAACACGTCTGAGAAAATCCATCGCCATTGTTATGCATTTTAATACCTTATCAACAAAGAGCACTGTCTAAAAGAAATGTTTATCAGAGTATAAATTTAGATTTATTTTGGCCCAGCTTTTCAGTTCTCATTATTAAAAAAAATTATCTTTGAAGTCAGCGTGAGTTCTGTTCTACTGAAAACTTAATTTCTACTCTCTAAGTAAAGCTTTCCATGTAGTCTATATTGCATGTCTTTCTGAGAGTGTGCTCTGGATGCTTTTTTAATGTCCGTAACAAATCCTCTGAAGGGATCTATGTTTTTATGTGCATAACGAGAATGTTTGTTTGTCTGTGTGTTTGCAAGAAAGGGAAAGACCCAGAGTGCAAGAAAGACCTGCAGTACTTTGTGTTTCTGCAACAGAGAACACAGAGTCCTGGATAAAGAAAGAGCCAAATCTCCAAATACGTATAAGCCCAACATATTTCAGGAGGGCTCATGACAGGCATACCTGTGGGACTGAGATCACAGTTTTACTCTTGTAATTACAACAAGCAGGATCAAGAAGACTCTGTTTTGGGAAGTGAGCCCAAATACATGGACCAAAGGACGTGGTATTCCTAACTACTTCTCCAAATATTTTTCTGTTCCTTTATTATTGAGTGGGTGAAACCATTTTCATCAGTGCATGTTCCAAAAATGTATTGTTGGCATTGGAGGATGTTGAACAAGATCTCAACAAGTAATTTGAGAATGCTTCTTTTTGAGAAAGCATAGCATAGATTTCTTTTTTCCTTTCAAATATTTTCAGGCTTATGGTAGGTGCTTGACTGACTGTTTTCAGTAAAGTCCTGACTTTTTTACCAGTACAGGAGAGAGTCAAGATGTCCACATCATTAACTTCTCTTCCTAAAACTCTATTAGCAATGTGAGGATGGTATACCCTTAATTTATTACTTTTTCATACCCTTATGATGCTATCATTCCATCTGTAACCAGTCTAAGTGTTATGTTTCTAATACAGTCGATGAAAGTTTCACCTGCTCTTCTGCAGAGCTGGCCTTTTACTGTACACTTAATTGTAACTACAGCTACTATATAAAATTTCATAGACCCTGGCGGATTAAGTCTAGTTATTAATTTGCATAGTTTTATGAAACATTTATTGGATTTGTCTTCTTTAGTGTCTTAGCATATTACTGACAGAGATAGCCTAATTTGAAAGTAACAACAAGGGACTTGGAAGCTTTATGAGGAATTATAAAACTATTCCCCTGTGGTATATTACAGGAACATAGCTTTTCAATGTAGTTGCGCTGTGACATTTTAGAAGTATATGCTATTTCGCTAATATGTGAAAATTATCCACATCTATTTCTTCTACACGAAGCCCTTGCATGTACGCTGTTTCCTCTGTGCTTCTGATTTTGATAATTGTTCAGCAGGGAGGGGGGAAGGCACACTAGTCTTTTATTAGCAGTCTAAATCAGTGCAAACCACTTCCTTTAAGTCCCTTGGAAACACACTCCTCTTCCCTACTTTTATATTGCTACACAGAAAGCAAATCATTATGTACAGTGCGTAGCTCAATACCTAAGAAAATCTGCAGTGTTAAATTTTCCCCTTGCTATGAAGCTCTGTGATGTTTCCACATTATAAATATCTCTTAATTAATTTTATAATGTTTGGTATTGCATTGCCCAACAGGGAAAGAAAATGCTAAAACCTGCAAATTCACAATTACATATTTGAAATTAATTTTGTACAACTGTAAATAAAAATAAAAGAGCTGCATTGTTTGTTCCTCAGCAAGCTGGAAATACAAATTTAGCAGACTGAAATGTTTCTTAGTTTCCTCTTTGCACAATGAAATGCTTTTGATAGTCCTAGAATATCACCTCTATTGTCGCATCTGACGTATAAAATTAACTCCTTTCCTCAAATGCTGTGAAAGAGTGTTAGGCAAGGCTTCACGCTCCTGGGAATAAAAGGACCAGGAGCTCTTGGTGGACACAAAGTTGAATATGAGCCAGCAAAACACCTTTGCAACAAAGGCGGCCAACAGCTTCCTGGGCTGCGTTAGGCAGAGCATCAGGTGCAGGGAAGTGATCCTCCCCCGGTACACGAGAGACATGGACATACTGAATGAGTCCAGTGAGGGGCCGCGAAGGTCATTAAGGGCTTGGAGCATGTCTCAGAGGAGGAGAGGCTAGGAGAGCTGGGACCGTTCAGCCTGAAGAGGAGAAGGGTCGGACCATATTTCTGCCTACAAGCCCTTACTGGGAAGGTGTAGAGCAGACTGTCAGACTCACCTCAGAAATGCATAGAAACAGCATAAGAGACAATAGACACAAGCTGGAACAATGGAAATTCTGACTGGATGTTTAAAATTTTTATTTCCCCAAGACCGTGGTCAAAAGGGTTGCCCATAGAGGTTGTGGAATCTCCATTCCTAGTGATAGTCAAAACACAAGGCCCCGAGCAACCTCATCTGACTTCGAAGCTGGACCTTTGCCTTGGGAGGTGGTTAGACCAGATGACCAGCAGAGGTCCTTCCCAAACTAAGTTACTCCAAAACCTTGTGATTTTAACATCTTGCAATAGAAGTTAAGAAAGGAAAATTCCAGTTTTGAGCCAGGACTGAATCTATGAGTACAGGAACAGCATCACGTCACATACTTGGCCTGCATGACAAAAGCTCCTTTTGTCTTAACCACTTCTCAAACTGCCTACATTCTAACCTTGGGCTTAAAAGGCAAAAACAAGAAAGAAAATCCACTGCTAACTGGAAAGCCTTACAGGGACAAAGCCAAGAAATAAACAAAATTATGATGTGTAAAAGTTGGAATTGCTCCTACAACTTTAGTTCCTTACCCCCTTAACTGCTATGTGCACTCATCACTTGTGTTGTTCAAAAGTGGTTCAGCCTTGGAAATGCAAGTCCCTTCACATGGTGCTCATCACTCAGACAAAGTCTTTTGTAACCCTGCCATCAGCTTCAGTTGCATATTTTTTCAGGATCCCTGACTTTTTCAGTCAGACATCGTTCATCACATCAGTCTGTCTTTGTATTATTTAATTTTATCATTATTAAGAATATTGTGCCGCTATTCACAGTACTTAATCTTGCTGAGAAAGAATAAAATTCCCCAAAAGAACAAGAAATGCTGCATTAAATTGTACCTATTGTATATCATTGCACTTATTGTAATGTATTTAATGAATTTTATACCTTAATGAAGGGCTTTTTATAGCTCAGCTTTTATCTTTTCAAATCCTTACACCTTAGACATTAACATGCATAAGTGAACACTTACACTTAGGGTGAATGTGTATGTAAGCGTGTATGTAGCAGACACACATACACAAACTTGTACTGGAGATAAGTATTAACATCTCAGATAGCAGCTGATACAGCTTTCCTAAGTTGGTGCTTTGTACTTTCCATCAGTAGACATCAGCTTCCTCTAAAGCCTTTTAGATCCAGCTTTTGAAAGGGCTGCCTTTCAGATTAATTACTATTACATAAGTACGGACAGATTTTGAAGTCTCCTTTGCAGTAAACAGATAACATTTCCAATGTTGCTGCTGAAGTGTTATAATGTAATCAGGAGAGCCATTGTGGTTAAATTCCAAAGTTCTCAGAAAAGTATGCAAATCTTATCATTTTCACAGCATGTTCCATTGCACATTCTATTACTTATAGCTCCCTTAATATGAATCCGTTGTTTGTTTCACACAGGTTTTGTTTACACCGGTGATACCCTTTCATCTTTTCAATGAGGCAGTTAATATGAACCATCCAAAATGTACCCAAGTTACAAACCAGAATGTCCTTTCCGTACCCTCCAAAACGCTGTTATTTGCAGAGCAAATGTTTTCATTTTAGAATTTGCACTTTGAGGATTTGAATATGTTCAGTTCCCCATGAATATTAGGTTGTGACAATATACAGAGTGGATCATTTTCTCAGTCTCTGTAATTCCAGCAGCCACGCATGTTAGGAACTCACTTGGCATAAAACAACCATAAATTCATCTAGCTTTAAGACTACTTTTGAAAGTCACAGGGAAGATTTAGGAACCAAATGATTTTTCAGGAGACAAGGACAAATAGAAAATAAGTGAATCAGGATTTACATTTCTTGGGTGTTATACACAGCACATATTATCTTGGCAATCATATAGTGACACATTACTACTCTAAATATTCAGGTCTCCTTAGTGTTAAAGGGGCATTGTGATAAATTGCAGTAGACGTCTAAGACTTTCTGTATGCGAAGAGTATATCATTACTCAAATTCAGATAATTCAGTTGAAGATGGTTACACTTGTATAATTCATTTGGCAGGGAAAAAAATGAAACTTTCCTACACTGGAATCCAATAAGTATTTTTTTACAGGTTTCAACTCATTTGCATGCCTAATCTTAGTTAATTAAATAAATACTCTCCAGAATTGAACAAGGAATCTATTGGAAATGAACCTGTCATGTAGGTGAGCTCTGTGTCCACTGAAACAGGATTAAGGTCTTAAAGGAAAAAAAACTGAATTAGCACAGTTAAAGTCAGAATGTACCATAAGAGGATTTTAAAATTACCAAATTTCATGGGTTACTTCAGGAAATCAAATTTAAAAGAGAAGAAAACAAAAAAACCTCATATATCTTCAATTAATATAAAAAAAGAGGTGGATTTTTTATTTGTTTTTTTTGTTTGTTTTATTTTGGTAATCTACTGAATGACTCAAGGATTATGTCTGATAAGATTGCCCTAAATAATTTATTCTGGAATGGTCCCAAGTGTTCTCTCTGGTATGCCAGATCAGGTCCATTAAGAAGTGAAATGTGACCATCTCCAAATGTATTCTGCTTTACTGATGCGAAAACATTTTATGAAGAGGTAGCTGAATATAAATAGGCTTTTCTTCTCTTTGATGAGATCTCAAGTAAAAGCTATATACAAAATCAACTGGCTGTGTGGGATTTTTTCATAAGCTGTTTCACTCAGATAAGTTTCATTTCTATGGTGAAGGCAGAAGGGAATCGGTAAATAGCATATTCTGGCTTACTCTAGTTTGGCATTTTCCTTTTTGCTGCTTAACATGAATATTAGAGAGTAGCAGACTGCACACCCACGGAAGTCCCATCTTCCTTTTAAACTCTCAAAATAGGAGTTAATTATCAGGTCAAACTCCAGACAGTTTTCAAATAGATCCCAGCTCCAATGTAATTCCAAATGCTGGACTTGTTTTTTTTCATTCTTCTGTTGAGCTTTGGGATCCCAGCCAGCAGGAACAAATTTCCACTGGTGATTCCCAGCCATGATTTCCTTGTCATTGCAGGACTACAGTAATTTTCTTCTGAGGTGAATTTCAAATGTAAACCTCTCCAATATTCTATGAACTTATTGCTACATTCAGATGTGAGTTTATTTGCTTTCTTTATTACAGTGTTCTGTCTAAGAGATACTTTTTTTTTGTCTTTATTGTTGACTTTTAAATTCAGTATATCATCTTTCAGATCTTACTAGCACCTATAATTAACTTAATTAAAGAAGCTCTGTTTTTGTATTTGTTTCAAATTCATAACAAATTGCTCCACATTTTTATTATTTATTTTAATAAAGCTTTAATTGAATTGACACCAGCCTTAAAATGACATTTCTTTCTAAGTCTGAATAATATCAAAGGTTAAAAAAGTGCTCAGTGCCAGACTTATTCAAAAGTTGCTACTTTGTCATTGCATTTTTCTTCCAATTTACTCTTCAGCGTGTTCAGTGTTTGGATCACAGTGTGTGGACTCAGCTAAGACATAATTAGTAGCTCAACTTTAATAGAGAAAGATGGTCTAATGGTCTAAATAAATAGCAGTCAGAACAGTCTTCAAGGCCTTCACGTCACACACAAAGACTTGTTTCTGCAGTAAAGAGTTGGTTCTTGTTCTGTAAGAAACCACAAAAGCAGAACTGATAGGAACTTTGTTTTGAAGCTCTTTAAAGCGTACCTATGGTGATGTGGGCATATTCAGTTTCCACTGGGGAAGGTTGCAAGTGCAAATTCTCATTTACTCCCATTTTCCACATCCAGAATTGTTACAATTTTATTGTGTAGTCACATTCAGTTGATACATCTGCAGATATATATAATGAATTTCTTGCTTTCATGCAATAACCTCATGGAAATTTTCAATAGTTAAATGCATTTCTTTTTTTTTTCCCCTCCAAAAATTTGCTAGGACTGATGACAATTTCTGGCCAGCACTGGGGCTCTAGTAGATTTGGGGCTCTAGCAGATTTGGGGCTCTAGTAGCTGTTACCAGAAATCTATGGACAAAATGGATCTATGAAGTCTAAAACCTATTGTGCAAAACATCTCAGGGTTGGCATGTTTTTGCCAGAATTGAGGATGGGGATCCAGCTGAGAACTTTGACAAGTGCTGGTTGCTTTTTCTACTTTCACTTCTTTACCAGCAGTGAAACTTTCAAGAATGGCAACATTACCATACAGCTAAAGATATAGGGGAAGTTTCAGTTCTTGCCTGTAAAATTTTGGGGTTTGGTCTGAGAAGTCATTTTCTGAAATCTATAAACCTTTCTGTTTTTCTTTTTTTTTCCTCCTTTTTTTCTTTCTTTTTTTTTTCTTTTTTTTTTTCCCAGCTAGTTCTGATATGCAAGATGAGAACACTCATTTCAAAATTGGGTGTCCAAAGACACAGAGAACTATTACTCCCAGTCCAGGAATACACTTCAGGTGACTGGCAGAGCCCTAACTGAATTATGGGGTGGTTGCTTCCAGAGTCTACTCTAATCTTTCAACCACTTTTCTCATTTTGTATATTGGCAAACTGGAAGAAGAAATGGGATATGTTTTCATAGGCATTTGTTTACCAGTTCCTATAAATAAACTATTGACCAGTGCATAGATTGTTAATGACAGGAAAAAATATGCTGGGCTGAGAAATACACTAAAACACATGGGACAGAAATAAAGCAGAAATTAATTAAAATATGTATCTAATTGCTCCAGAAAAACAAAAAGATCACCTGACAATCTTTTTTACTCAAATAAAACCAGAATAACTAAAAGCTAGAAAATTCTCTATCTTCTTCTCCCTAATAATGAACAATGTTCAAGCATATATATCTTAACACCTAGTACAGGGTATTTAGAAAAAATGATGAAATGACAGAGTTAATGCCCCTTAACACGAAATTCAATTGCAACTGATACGGAGTGTGAAATTTCCATCGAAACTCTGTTGAGATCATTGTTTTCTTTGACAGAATGCAATTTCAGTATGTCAACAGTATATTATGTCATTGAAAAAAAAAGAGGTTTTAAGACTTTCATTGTACTGATCGTGTCTTCAGCTAAAATAAGAATATTTAAATGGAAGACTACTTTTATATACATTAGAAAATAAATTTAAAGGAAAATAAATAATAAATTGTCCATAGTCTGCTGTTTAGCTAAATAATGAAGATATATTTAAGGATGTCAATGAGCTATTAACTCAGGCAATTTTTCTAAGAGTAGTTAGTTAAATGTAGCTTCTCCATAAGTATAAGTAAACAATCTAGAGTACAGATTTTATATTTTCCTCTTACTCCATTACAATCAATTTGGAATTTTTGCATATCTTGTTTTTCAACAAGGTAATCTGTTTTATTATGAATTTGAAGCAAATTGAACAATAGAAATTCATGTGTCATGATTTCTTTAACTTTTTGTTTTACTTTCCACTTTTATTTGGGTTTGACACACTGCTGACTAAATTTGAAGTTCAGAAAGTGGAATGGCACAATTTCTACTAACTTCAGGGACCTCTGGATCATGCAGGCTGGCTGAAAGCCTCCTGGCACAGAAGCTGCAGCTGTATTCTGATGTTTGCCACAATTAAAATATGTACTTCTATTTTCAGCTGAGTAAGGACCTTCACTAATTTTATCACTTTGCAGAACTGTACACTTTTCAGTCCTGTGTATATTGCAGAATGGGCATAGGGGATTCTGAAAAGTGGTTAGAAATACAAGTTTGTGAAGTTCTTAGTTCTGTTTACTTTTGAGAAGTTTAAGAAGTTTCCTATGTCTGGATATAAAGCCTTCCAACAATGAAACCATGCTTCCAATGCTACCAAGCCATGTGAGGGTATGAAAAATCTCTTTTGCTTTGCAATCCCTTATGGGAACTTTTGTTTATCCAGATAAAGTTCTGGGGCATTCAGAGACACATTGTCAATTTGAAATGTCTGCATGCACGTTATAAATTCTGGGGGCCAGAACAGCTCAACCGTTTGGCTTTTACTAATAAGAAGCCATTCCATTAAATAAATGACTTTTCACGGTACATACACTTGTGACACATCAATACTATTTTACTCTCTTTATATGTGCATGACTCAACTGGCAGAGTAACCAGACCTGGTTTTTTTGGTCATAATTTATAACATTTTTGTTGATTTATAAAGATGTACGTGATGAAGATTTCTTAAAATTGCCATTAACTTGGTCATCTTTTGACTGTAAATATAAAGAGATTGATCCTATCAGCAAACAGATGTAATGGGGCTGAGGGAAACTATTTAGGATTAGATGATCTAGAGGGTGTTTGGTAAATTTAAATTTACCACTCTGGTTTCTAAGATGAGAACAGTAAAGCCTGGAACATTCCCTTAAGACAACTCCCTCTTCTAGAAGAGCTGTCTGTGTTGAAGACCATGGTGGGCTACCAGGTCCCTTGACTGTTCTCTTCCTCTGTTGAAAAGTGCTATTCCTCTGGTAAACATTAAGATTTAGGAGCAGATACCAGCTGCTGGTACCCGCTTTCTCCTGGAATTTGTGTTCACCAGTAGCACTATGTCCCAGTTTTTACTCATGGTATACTTGTCAGACATCCTACACTAGATGGTGACTTTTACAACAGCAACTGGGGTAACTGGAACTTTCTGCATTTGCCTTGAGATTCATAATGGTAAGTTCCCTTAGCACATCTAGGGGGATGATGCCCTCATAAAGGTGACAGCATAGCATTATCAAGGTCTGAGATGATTATGAAACAATTCTCATTGTAATTTCTCTGATACTCTGTCAGTTTTACTCTTTTCTTAGGTAGGAGATTCCCAGTGAGTATTATCTTAAGTCTGACTGACTTCAGTGAATCTAGTGGTGCAGAAAGATACTGGTATTTCCTAACATTTGCAAGATCAAAGGTTCCCATTGTATTTTATAGTCTGGATATGTGAGGTTACTTTGCCATTAAGGTTCAGCCACCATCATGAAAGACCCCATGGAAGTCATCAGCATCATTTTGAAGAGGACTTTCAACAACACAGTGTTAGACTTCTTCCTCGGGCATGTAGCTGACAAACATTGCAGAAAAGAGAAACGCAGTGTGTCCAGTTTCAAATAGGATAAAAATCAGAGACTATCTTGCAAATCACCTGTAATGTCTTTTCCGCTGTGCCAGGTTTATCTACAAAACCACTGGTAGGAATCTATCATTGATCATGAAAGCTGTAATTAAGTGGTGTCTTCTCACTCTGTTCGTTTAAGAGGCAGCAGAGTGTGAATCTATGTTAATTTTATTGCCACTCAGTCATTTCCTATACTGAAAGCTGTGTCTGGGAGGCTTTCCAGCAAAAGGGCATTCTCAGACCACTTCCACTACAGCTTCTGTGTGTAGTGGAAAGGGAGGATAGTGCACAGCCATAAATGAAGGTTTGTAGTGGGATATTCACAGTGGACTACTTTGCAAAATTAGAGCCTTGCAGGGTACAAAGGAATGCATGAGATGATGGTAGAAAAAGATCTGTGAATGAACAAAAGAAAGGGAGGTAAAAATAAAATAAGACGTTAGGTCCCTTAAAAAAATAATGCAAATCCATCACTTCATTTTTAAGCTAGATGCAAAGATTTTGTGTTCCAAATGCTTTTCTTACACTACAGGAGAGACATCTTCGAGTTATAGCTTGGATATATAGAGCTCTGAGAACCAGATTCCCTAAAGATTTATATATCCTTTGTCAGAACGGAAATCCTTACTGCTGCAAATGGGCCAGATCCTAAGAAACTGCCTTTTTTTTCTCTTTTTTTTTATTTTGGCAAGGTTTCCAGACTTGTCAGAGGAGGAAGGAATGTATTAGCAAAGGAAGGGAGTGGGTGTGGTGGAGCAGAGTTCAAATCCAATAATTCTTTATTAGCACAGTGGCCATTAAAGAAATTCTTTCCTATAAATACACTAACTTAACCCCTCTGAAATGATATGCCTGTTGCACAGCTGAGAACAACTAGCCAGCTATGCTAAATCATAACAGGGATGGGTGGTTTTATACAGCTGTGTCAGTTTTCATTATAATACAGAAGGCTAAAGCTGCCATTACCACAGTTAAAACATTGGCTGTAAAATTAGCAAACTTGTCATTTATTCATTTTCTCCCCTATTATTCATATTTAATGGGAGACACTTGACTTTAAGACTTAAAAAAAATTAACTGTTCTGAATGACACTCTTTCAGCTCTTTTCTTAATTTAACTGCCTTTTTGCTCTCAAGTTCACCACAAATACTGAACTACATTAGTAATCTAGTGTAGAAGAATGCTTTTACTTGATTATCTCTAGGTTGAAAGCAAGGTTCTAACAGAATTTATGTTCCCCAGAAGAACAGTATTGTGATATTTTTTGAAGAACAGTACTTCTGTTGATCCAAAACATGCAAGAAAATGTAATGACCAGCAAAGGCATATTTTCTGGTGTTTTTCTCTGTCTATCCCATGTCATCTGATGACCTGCTTAGACGCCAATATGTCTGTTATTTTTAAAAGGAGTTTATGCCTAGCAAATTGACTCAGAAAAAGAAAAGCTATGAAGATTTTCTCGGTGGCCAAAAGAGAGTAAATGTAAGTGAAGACAAAGTTGTTGGTTGGGTGTTGCACAGTCTGAAGATTGGGCATGATGCAGAACATAGACAGCAATAACAAAGTTCTGCCTGCAGTCTGGTATCCAGACACCTCTGCTCTTTACTTTGGTTTCTCTGTACCCTGCTGAACCTCAGACAGGAAAACATCAAGGATTTTCTCCGGCTTTTAATCTAATTTAGATAGACTAGTTTATAATTTAGACATCTGCCATTTTTCTTCCTCACGTGTCTTCAACTTTCCCTAGTCTTAATCTTATTTTATTACTGGATCTAGCCATATGTAATCTGTGTATATAACCATGCAAGTCCATGAACTAGACAGAGAAAGAATCCAGAAGGTCAGAAATGTCTTTCTTCCGTTCCTCATTGCCTGGTGACTATGACCTTATACAACCAAATGAGTCTGTCACTCCCTGACCTCTTTCTTACCTCTCCTCTCCTTTCATGAAGGATGATGTGTGGGATTACAGGTTTTGGCTTTCCACTCCCTGCAGCAAAGGGAAGGTCTTAACTGTACTGCTCTACCTGACTGGGTACAGGCCATAACAATCCAGCCCTTTGTGGTTAATAATGGAGCCTGAGTATGAACCACAGCTTGTCTATCTGTGATTTCACATCATTCCAACAAGCGCTTGCTGACTTTTTATTTGTGGCCTTCCTTGCCTTCTGTCACTAAACCCTTGTAAACAGATTTTAGTCCAGTATTTACTAATATCTTCATATCATCTTCTGGACAGAATGTTGTGCTGTTATCGAAGCCAAGAAAAAGACTGCGGCTGAGATGTGTTGATGATGTTTTGGCTGCTTTCCAAGAAAGCACAGATGCTCTGAACACCTTTCTAGAATTCTTAAGTACTAAAATGTCCTTCCATTAAAATTTAGAAAAGAAATGGAGAAATAAAGCTTAATGTCTTTTTCTAAACAGATATGGCTGTATACTGTTGGTGGTAAGCTCCTAGTATGTTCTGGTTAGCAGTCTTGTACATAGGTATTAATATATTCTCTAAGCACTAAAATTCATACCCTGGCTGGCAAAATAAATGGTCTAAAGACATCTGAACAACAACAACAACAAAACCCACCCAACCAACTAACAAACAATAAACCCCAAACCCTCCTGCAATATCAGTTGTTTTGAATAAAGTTCTTAAGAGAAGCAGAAGTCTTCTTTCAGTCTATTATATAAAATATGGAGAGATCTCATGTCTGGTGGTTTTGGTTTTTTTTTTTTTTAATGTATATTTTATATCCAACAGGTGAAGAAACATCAATCTTTACTTTGTGAATGTGAAGGGAATAGGGTCTTTTTAATTTAAAAAAGTATCTACTAGCTTTTTAAAAAAAGACAGAGGGCTGAAATCAATCTTATTTAGTAAAGCCTTAAGGAACCAGAGAAACCATCTATCTTTTCTTTAACTGCTTGTCTGGTAATCACCAAGTAAGAGTCTGTCTTTCACTTTAGATGGAAATGAAGTTGCAATTAGAAAAGGTGCTTCAATCATTTACTGCTGTCCTTAGACAGCATGGGAAAACCAGCACAGGTAGAAATAAGAACTGACCCAAAAATGACCATAAGGTCAAATTGAACTTGAACCAATTACTCCGAGTTTTTTTGTAAGTTGAGAAGACATACTGAATTACAGGGGAAAACAGAACAAAACAAAACAAAACAATTCTTGCCGTAGTTCCAAAAAAGCCAAGAAGTCCCCAAAATCTTCTGGAAAATAGCAACTTTTGTGAGGTTTCCAACTAGAACCACAGGAAATGTGAAGCAAAAAAAATACTAACACGCTTAATTTCACCTAACTTTGCAGATGCCGGCTATCTGGACAGGATGTTACCTGTTTAGTCTTTTTAACACCAAGTCAGGGTCCTGAGGGCACTAATGGGCCTTACTGGCCAAGTTCCCAGCTGGTCTCCAGCTCTGCCACAGCCCTGCTCTTCCTGGCCACCCCAGGGTCATGTCTGACCCAGATGCCCATCCCGGGCTCGGCTCACATACCTGCCCACACAGCTGTAGCAGGCATTTTGACACCCAGTGTCAGTTGGTACCTAGCGCTTTCCTGCCTGTTTGCATGCTTCCTTTCCCCGTAATTCCCCTAAGGACTCATGCTGTCAGCCTCTTCCCTGAGGGATGAATAACCTTCAGAGATAAATCTATCCGCACTGCAGCTCCTGATCTGTGTCTGGAATAAAGTGACGGCCAAGAGGGAGCAGGGCAGGCAGGCCGGGGGTAAAGGAGGACTTGCATCCCCATGGCGTGAAGCAGTGCGGGGACGTGGTGGGGATAAGCCACGCAGTGCAATTGCCCGAGCAATTCCCTGCTTGAGGCAGCAGTTCCTGTGAGCTGGGTGCCTGGCAGCATCTGTGCAGGAGGAGGAACAGCCAGCTGCTGGGTCTGAGCAGCCCTTTCTAGCTGAGAACCCTCTACGCCTCCCCACTGGCTGTTAGCCCCAGGAACAGAACAGAGAAACAGCCTTGTAGTTACCTTCAGTTATGTGCTTATCTACAGCAGTTAACAGCCCTGGTCAGCAGAGAGATGTTTCGCCTGGTAATAGCTTCTTGTCTTCTTTAACAAACTGAATGCAGGTCTTGCTTTACCTTGCCCATAACAACTTTATTCCTCCATAAGAACTCCCTATTCTTCTTCTTCCAAAGTTAGATCAGTGACTTCAAAAGTCCTGCTTCCATGGCTTACTGGCAGACAGTCTTTAATTTTTCGTCCTTTCAAAAACTGTTCAACACCAAACCCACCTATGCCCATTTAATTTATGTTTTTGTGGTTTGGAGGATTATTATTATCATTTTAAACAAGGTTCCTTTTTGTGTTTATTTATTTTCTTTCTTTTATTCTCACTCTGATCTTACCTCAGGACTAATCACTGAAGTACAGGCACCAGGCTGTAGCTCTTTAAGAAGCGAGGGCTTGTGGCTTTCAGAGTTATAGCCAGGCTTAGAAATGTGAATATGGAATGATGCAGCAAAAGTGGAAACTCTACAGCTACCTGAACAATAATGGTGTAGGTTGCGACAAAGTCTACTGGCTACCATTTCGATGAATTGTAGCTGAGCACAGAAGAAACTCAACTCCTCACGGGTATGTGTAACTAAGGAAAAGCTGGCCGAGTGGTTTAACTCAAGTAATCTTTCCTTTTTTCTTTTATCCTAGTTTCTTATTTATTTTCTGGCAGATATCAGCACTCCTGGGAAAACATTCCTTGTATGTAATAAAAATAAGATTACTTTTGTGTAGCTTTTGATTGCCAATGTTTTTCCAGCTTTCAAAGAGCCCTACTTCCATACCCATTGCAGAGGAGTGTGTTATTGTTATGCAGTTTGGTTTAACTCCATGATTTGTAGTAAATGTGTTTAATGTTTTCTTTGTTAAAGGAAATAGAATAAGTGCATGTCTTTAAGCTACAACATTTCTCAGTTGCCAGTAAAGCCTATGCAGAATGAAAGCCACAAGAAAGAGGTGGCATCAGAATTACTCAGTCATGTAGCTTTTTAACATATGAAGAAATACGTAGATGACATGTTTTTTGCTCCTGAAAGATTCCTAAGAAAGTATGATACACAACTCTGGAATACTTTATGCTAGTAAACTTTTAATTCACATAAAAAATGAACTTAAATTTACCTCAGTTAGGAATTATCCCTTTGTTTTATAATAGAGTTTTAGATACCCAAAAGTGACAATATGGACAACGGGTTTCATAAATCCATGCTTTAATGAAAGGAACAGAACCTCTGTTTTCCATAATAAAGTAGAGTCATGTTGCTGGCTCGTTATTGACCAGTCATGTAACTGGCAATAAATGCTACTGTTTACCATGCGGTTATTAGATCCACAGAAAGATCTTAATATGAAATAATTCATGACTCTGCAACAAGACCATGATTAACTTAGGTCAGCTCCTTGAGCTAAATGAGAGTCTTTATGTTTAGCTGAGGATACTTCTTAAAAAAGAAAAAAGTATAGCTAGGTATAATTCATTAAACTCATAAATAGCAGTCATACTTCTGATGCTAAAATCTTTGCAATAGTTAAACTTTAAGGGGAGAGTAAGACATTGTAAGACATAGTCAGTTGTTCTGGGGTAAGAAGAGGTGTGAGAATATAGTTTGTCGGGAATTTTTCAAATTTATTGAAATTGAACATGTTATTGAGAACATAGTAAATTTGATGTTACATTCTTGGCATTTCAGTCACAGGTGGGAAGTAGCTTGGACTGGCTCTAATCCAAGACCCTATTCTAACCATGAATAATATGGGTTCTAACCTGTATTGAGGCTATTTATCTGAGAGGTGGAAGCCATTTTTTCCCAATGCTGCTTTTCTTAACTCAGAAGAAATCTTAAACTGGGGTGTCTTGGGCTATAAATCCAACTATGGAAATAAAGAAATAAATCCCGCAAATCATAGTCTTCAGTTCTTTCTTGTACCAAGGAACTTTACAGCTAAATTATTTGGAAGTCAAATATTTTAATTGCTTTCTCATTACAATTGCATCTGATGATTACTTTTATAAATTCCCATCTAGCATACAGTCCATTCACTTGCTGAATGCAAGTTTCAAAATCATTTCCCTTGCTCCAGCAGAGTTCACTGAAAATACAGACTAAACTGTAAGTGACCCAGAAGATTGATGATGATCTGCCTATTCTGCTTGTCCTCTTCAATCCTCACAGAATCCCCTAGCACTTTAGTGTGTTAATATTTACTTGAATGGAAAAACTAACTGTCTCTTAAGGCAACTGTACAGCTGCTAACTGGAAATACAAATTATTTTGGATCTTATTATAATTGGGTCAGTAGACTAAGTTTGAAAGTACTGTGGAACAGATCTATGAGGTTTATATTTGTTATGAAAAAAGCTGTATTGCTTGGCAGTTTGAGAAAGTTATTCAGAATATTTGGTCCTCAACTTTGCTGAAGAAATGGATCTAACTTTCAGAATGTCATCTGTAAGAAATGTTGAAACATTGCTGAGTTCTGCATGTGCAGAAGGCTTTTTTCAAAGTGCTGCACCTATTAGTCATTCAACTACCAGTAAAAAGTAGATTAACATGATATTAGGAATACAAAACTGACTAGCAATAATAAAACTGAAGGCAATGAAACACATATCCATCAATTCCTCAGTAATACTGTTACGATTAATATTGTCAACAATGAACAAACTATTTCAGAGACAATGTTTCCTAATAATGTTCTCTCAGTAGATATTAAGAGTTCACGAAGCAGTTTTTCTAATTCCATTTCTAAGGAATCTGTCATTCATTTGTGGCTGGTCTATGCTAGCCTAGCCCACAAAATATGCAAAGAACTTCACCCTGCATGGAAGAATCAACAAATCAATAAATAAATATGCAAATTTTGATACTGCAAGATCAACCCAAGACCTAGTAAAATTACTGGAATTTTAATATACGCTCTTGCAGCTTGAAGATACTCAGTTAACATCAATAGTGACACATTTTAACCCATGCTGTTGTAAAATCAGCTAGGACTTCCAGCTGCAGAAAAATTGATGGCATCTTTGAGGAAATTAGTAACTTCAAAAAATTGTTAAGGGATATCCAAAAAGCCTTTTAAACTACATGAAATTTATCATAATGACTAGTCTTTTTCCTCAAAGAAAGCTTTTCCTCTAAGACATAAATTATTCCCTTGTGAAGTTTTAAAATCTATACGGAATAGGACAAAACCTAAGAAAAGTTCTGACTGATGAGTAACATCCAGATCTTCCCCCCTTACTTTTCAAAACTACAGAAGCTCACAATACCTTTTTTTTTCCTATTTGTTAATTGCATTTCAGTGTTGTAAACAAAGAATGCCTTTTTTCATACACTCCTGTTTCATTACGTAAATGCAAAGTAGTTACTTTGTTTCCCCCAAATTAACACATTTGTCATGGCATTTTATTTAGCCTGCTTAACACTCTGGCATAAATAAACAAATAGATAAATACACACATAAATAGGGAAAAAAAGTAAGAAATTTATCTTTTTGCCATCTCACACCATGGAAGCAGAGTGGACCTTATTGTTATCTGCACCACTGACTTCTTTCTGGTGCTCATTACATTTGAAGCATTTTTTTCCCCAGTTTTTCCCCCATATTCCAAGCTCAGTTCAAACATCACTTCTCTCTGCAGATAAACTTGGAAAATGCCCAGACTGAACAGCAGAGTGGGTGGACTAATACAACTGAAAATCATTGCCTGAACTGATCCTGGCATTTTAGTTTGCTTCATGATTAAATTCAGAATGAAGACCTTAAGCGCCAGGCAAGTTATGGGGAGAAAAAAAGTCTGGAGGCAACTGTCCACAGTGTTAAAAGACTAGCCAGTGGAATGTATCTATGAAGTCTGGGTCACATTCCAGAGTCAGGTCAACTTTTATATAGGCACAATGTACTTCTGAGTTCATTGTTGTCCTTGTCTGAACCCAGGACTACTTCTTGCAAGGTACAGAACTAGTGTTCATGTAGGACAATTTGCTGATATACATATGTGTATACGTAGGAGCACTAGATATATACTTCATAGGACAAGTCCATTGTATTAAAAGTAATTTCATTTTTAAAACAACAACAACAATGATAATAGCAATAATAATTAAAAAAAAAAAAACAAAAACAAACCACCTAAAAATCCCCAAACAAAACCCACAGCAATACTGGACATAGGGAATCCCACTTCTGGTTGACTGTTCTAGTCCCTATGCTACAGAGTTGGGGTCCTTCTGCTTTTTCTCTCTGCATGATGAACTTTGAGTCATGTTCACTCCTGTAGGAAAAGAACTTAACTGAGAGTGTTGGAGAACAACCAATAGCCTGAAGTAGGCAATACATTGTGTTTTCAAACACTCTTCAAGGAAACAAGTGATCTAATTCCTCTCTCAGACTGTGGCCAGAACTGGGTCTTGAAATGCTCTAACCATGAGGTTACCATAGACAAGAGAAGGGCACCACTTACTTTGCCCTAAAGGGAAATTATTAAAGGCAGGCTTGCTTATCAGGAGGAGAGGCTGATCTTCATCTCAGAGATCATATACCCTAAGGAACAAAATGTCTGCTCCATGCACTTATAGCACCTGAGAGGTGGTTGTTAAGACTCCTGTTTGTCCTGGGTCCAGGCTGGTTCCTGCTGAGGTTTCCAGTTGTATTGACCATCCATTCTACACCTCTCTGTTTTATGTAAAAAAGATATCTGTGGCAGCCAGGTTCAGACTACCACTTCATGACCCAGCACTTGATGATTGGGTAGCGTAGAGCCCATGGTCTTGATTGAATCCTGCTCTGATGACTTTCTGTTATAGGTAAGCCCCTGAACATAAGTAGCAAACCAATTCTTTTGACAATCAAGTCTCCAATTTTCTCACTGCATTCAAGCTAAGGGCTCCATGATTGCAAGAAGAGCCCTAAACAGCCCAGAGGGGGACTCGTGGTTATTATTATTGCTATTATTACTTCCTAGCTGTGTTCATCAACACACCTTATAAAACTCAACCCAACCTTCTGTCAACATTGTGCTGTAACTGCTCTGTTGGTTGTTATGGAATATTTTAATACCTTACTGCAGCCAGCCCGCCTTCCTAAAAGTGATCAGCTGTGTTTCTTGGACTTTTCTCTGTGCTTGACACTGTCACCTTCTCATCAGCATAAGGTGTGGTCATATTTCACATAAGATCTGGCACAGTCTGTGAATCTTAGAGCAAGGTGGGACTCTTGTTTTTGGACTCTGATTGCAGAAAAGCCCCACAGTTGGAGGGTGTTCACACTTTCCAGTATATAAAGCCCTCATGTAAGAACTCTTCTTCTGCCTCTTCAAAGTTCAGTATTTTCTGGATCCTTCCACTTGATATCACACGATTTTCTGTATATGTAATTAGTGGATCAAGAAACAATGTAGACAACATTTCTGCCAAAAAATCTACAGATTCAGACTGAAGCAATCTGGTATAAACAACACCTAGCACTAGTCATTTCAGTCTCATTAGTTCCTTGTAGCTTTATATAATGTACAGATGGGGCTGACCTACAAAATTTGGATGAGACTGGATTTCAAACTCTTCAGATTTTGGAAGATTGAATTCCAGTTTTTTCTTTAGCTCATGATGATGGGTGCAATATGTAGACCTGACCCATCCTGCAGGGAAGTCTGCTGCCTCCCTGGCAGCAAAAGACATTAGTAAAAGACATTACTGGGAAACTCCCTGGTCTGTTTCGGCCCTCTGATTATTACCCGCTATTAGTTGTGCAGGTTGGCAGTGATGAGATTGCAGGGAGAAATCCAAAGGCATCCCAATCCAAAGGGACTTCAGGGCACTGCGGTGATTAGTGGAAGGATTGGGAGCACAGGTAGTCTTTTCCTCAATCCCTTCAGTGGCAGGGAAATATACTGAAAGGAACAGGAAAACACACCTGATTAATAAGTGGCTCAGAGGCTGGTGCCATCGGTGGAATTTGGGGTTTTTTGATCATGGGGAGGTTTACATGGCACTGGGCTTTCTGGCAACAGATGGAGTCCAGCTATCTCAAAGGGGGAAAAGGATTCTCGCTCATGAGATGGCGGGGCTCATAAAGAGGGCTTTAAACTAGGTTTGAAGGGGGAAGGGGATAAAACTAGGCTCACCAGAGATGAGCCTGGGGGCAGCGTGCCGATGTTGGGGGTGGATGCGATAGGCCAGCTCAAGTGCCTCTATGCCAATGCACGCAGCATGGGCAATAAACAGGAGGAGCTGGAAGCCATTGTGCAGCAGGATAGATAGGACTTAGTCACCATCACAGAAACATGGTGGGACAACTCCCATGACTGGAGTGCTACAATGGATGGCTATAAGCTCTTCAGAAGGGATAGGCAAAGAAGGAGAGGTGGTGGGGTGGCTATCTATGTTAGGGAATGTTTTGATTGTACAGAGCTCCACAATTGTGATGACAAGGTTGAGCGCTTATTGGTAAGGATGAGAGGGAAGGCCAACAAGGCAGATGTCGTGCTGGGAGTCTGTTGTAGAACATCCAACCAGGTTGAAGAGACAGAGGAAACATTCTACAAGTGGCTGGCAGTAGTCTCACAATCATGTGCCCTTGTTCTCATGGGGCACTTCAACTTTCCAGACGTCTGCTGGAAATACAACACGGCAGAGAGCAAGCAGTCTAGGAGGTTCCTGGAGTGTGTGGAAGATAACTTCCTGACACAGATGGTAGGTGGGCCTACCAGGGGAGAAGCCTTGCTAGACCTACTCTTTATAAACAGGGAAGGACTAGTGGGAGGTGTGATGGTCAGAGGCTGTCTTGGGCTTAGCAACCATGAAATCATAGAATTCTCAATTTTTGATGAGGCAAGGAAGGTAGTCAGCAAAACCACCAGTATGGACTTCCAGAGGGCAAACTTTGGCCTTTTCGGGACACTCTTTGAGAGACTCCCTTGGGAGAAAGTCCTTAAGGGCAAAAAGGTCCAGGCAGGTTGGACATTCTTCAAGAAGGAAATCTTAATCCCTTGGGAGGCAGTCCGGAAGGGCAAAGGGGTCCAGGAAGGCTGGACATTCTTCAAGAAGGAAATCTTAATGGCTCAGGACCAGGCTATTCCCATGCGCCGCGAGACGAACCACTGAGGAAGAGGACCAGCCTGGCTGAGCAGGGAGCTTTTGCTAGGACTCAAGCAAAAAAAGGAGTTTGCCATCTTTGGAAGAAAGAGCAGGCAACTCAGGAAGAGTACAGGGGTCTTGTTAGGTCATGCAGAGAGGAAATTAGAAAGGCAAAAGCTCAGCTAGAACTAAATCTGGCCACTATTGTAAGAGACAACAAAAAATGTTTTTACAAATATGTTAACAATAAAAAAAAGAGCCAAAGAGAGTATGTATCCTTTATTGGATACAGAGGGGAACATTGCCACCAGAGATGAGGAAAAGGCTGAGGTACTTAATGCCTTCTTTGCCTCAGTCTTTAATAATGAGACCAGTTTTCCTCAGGGTACTCTGCCCCCTGAGCTGGAAGGCAAGGATGGAGAGCAGAATATACCCCCCATAACCTAGGAGGAAATAGTTAGTGACCTACTACGCCAGCTGGACACTCACAAGTCCATGGGACCAGATGGGATCCATCCAAGAGTACTGAGAGAGCTGGTGGAGGAGCTTGCCAAGCCAATCTCCATCATTTATCAGCAATCCTGATCAACAGGGGAGGTCCCAGAGGACTGGAGGCTTGCCAATGTGACGCCCATTTACAAGAAGGGTCAGAGAGAGGATCCAGGGAACTACAAGCCTGTCAGCCTGACCTCGGTACCGGGGAAGATTATGGAATGGTTTGTCTTGAGAGCACTCACATGGCAAGTCCAGGACAAGCAGGGGATCGGTCCCAGTCAGCATGGGTTCATGAAAAGCAGGTCCTGCTTGACCAACCTGACCTCCTTCTATGACGAGGTGACCCACCTAGAGGATGAGGGAAAGGCTGTAGATGTTGTCTACCTGGACTTCAGTAAGGCCTTTGACAGTCTTTCATGGCATACTCCTTGAGAAGCTGGCGGCTCATGGCTTAGACAAGTATACTCTTCGCTGGGTAAAAAGCTGGCTGGATGGACGAGCCCAGAGGGTTGTGGTGAATGGAATTAAATCCAGTTAGCGGCAGGTCACAAGTGGTGTTCCCCAGGGCTCACTATTGGGGCCAGTTCTGTTTAATATCTTTATTAATGATCTGGACGAGGGGATTGAGTGCACCCTCAGCAAGTTTACGGATGACACCAAGTTGGGAGGGAGGGTCAATCTGCTCTGAGGGTAGGAAGGCTCTACAGAGAGATCTGGACAGGCTGGATGGCTGGGCCAAGGCCAATTGTATGAAGTTCAACAAGGCCAAGTGCCGGGTCCTGCACTTCAGTCACAACAACCCCATGCACCGCTCCAGGCTTGGGGAAGAGTGGCTGGAAAGCTGCCCAGCAGAGAGAGACCTGGGGGTGCTGGTTGACAGCCGGCTGGATATGAGCCCGCAGTGTGCCCAGGTGGCCAAGAAGGCCAATGGCATCCTGGCCTGTATCAGAAATAGTGTGGCCAGCAGGAGCAGGGAGGTGATATCCCCCTGTACTCGGCACTGGTGAGGCCGCACCTCGAGTACTGTGTTCAGTTTTGGGCCCCTCACTACAGGAAAGACATTGAGGTGCTGGAGCGTGTCCAGAGAAGGACAACCAAGTTGGTGAGGGGCCTGGAGCACAAGTCTTATGAGGAGCAGCTGAGGGAACTGGGGTTGTTTAGCCTGGGGAAAAGGAGGCTGAAGGGAGATCTCATTGCTCTCTACAACTACCTGAAAGGAGGTTGTAGTGAGGTGGGTGCTGGTCTCTTCTGTCAGGTGGCTGGAGATAGGACGAGAGGAAATGGCCTCAAGTTGCGGCAGGGGAGGTTTAGGTTGGATATTAGGAAAAGGCTGTCAGGCATTGGAATAGGCTGCCCAGGGAAGTGGTTGAGTCACGATCCCTGGAGGCATTCAAAAAGCGCATAGAAAAGGCACTTCAGGACATGGTTTAGTAGGCATGGTTGGACTCGATGATCTTAAAAGACTTTTCCAACCTAAACGATTCCATGATTCTATGTTACTATGTTGATAGCTGACATTGAGAAATACAACTGTTCCAAGATTCAGTTTTAAAAGAAAAGGTCTTTGGTCCTTATAATTATTTATTACTGTTATTTTAAGCCATATTTGCTTCATTTATTGTTCTCAGTTTACTGAAACCGCATTCTTACAGACTTCTGTAGGAAAACACCATTCATGAATAGTCATGGACAGATAGTAGTATAGTGAGGCTGTAAGGGGTAAAAGAAATAAACCAGTCACCACCACAGTGAAGTTCCTGTACCCTATAAAGTTTCTTTCAGTGTAAATCCAGAGAGATATTCTAATCTAAAGCCCATCTATACACATGTAAGTGAGACAGAAGTTTGAATGGAGGCTCTAGTTGCTTAACGGGCATTTACACAAGAGCTTCATTTCTGGTCACAAGCACTGCATATCCTGCAGAGACACTAATTGAACTCCTTAGAGTTTTTAAGGCACTGAAGAAAGAATAGTGGTGTTGGGACTTTCTGGGGTCTATTGACTTTCAATTAAATTTTGTGACAGAGATATCTCAGGAAATATCATGCTCAAATACACAAAATATATTCACGATATAAATCACACACACACACTGAAACCAGTATTTTGTTAGTTTTGTGAAAGAAAGTATATTTCTATATATTTTTCTGCTTTTAGCAATATGTAGTTTATGGTTTTACATGGTGCTTAATTTGTTGCTCAGTTGCTGGGGATATTTTTTCTGATTTTCAGTTCTGTTAGCTCTTTTGCAGTACTTAGAAGGTAGTAGGCATGTAGTAAACAGGTCTTGAAACAAAGGATAGAAGAGATTTAGGAAAGCAGAATAAGAATTTGTTAACTCTCTAAGTGGTCAGGAGGAAAAAACAGTTGTGTATGTCAATCTACAAAGCCTTCTAAAATGCAGCTGGCATAACATTAAATTGCATAATCTTCAGAAATACATGTGGTTTTACTGTAGGACACAGGTAGCTGGTAATAAATAGCAAAATGATCAGCCACAAATGGTTTTACGTAGATTAGATGGCAAACTTCCTTAAACATTACAAACTGCCAAAGGTACCTAAGGCAAAGCAAGCATTTGCATTCCCAAATCTGGATGCCATCAAGACCCACCTCTAAGTGTGAGTCACTTCATCCTGAATATTCTGTAAGCTTCTTAAAAACCTTTCAGACGATTCTTAATCCCTGATGAAATATGTGTTACTTTCATGTCTGATCTGCATTTCAGCAGGAACAATGTAGACATCTTTATTTTCTTCTCTACCTTGAATCTTTCTTCCTCATTGTATTGAAGCTAGGAAAAAATAGGTACAAAAATTTATTGTGTAATTTTGCTTTTTTTTCTTGAATTGCTTCTGTCTTTCCTCATATCCAAACCATCCAAGTGGGTAATCATTGCTTTTATATATGCTTGTAAATAGTTTATGATTTATCTTCAAGTAAATTACATTTGTATTGCAATTCTTCAGCATTTTTTTAATTAATAAAACAAGGCAATATCTTAAAAATCTAGGACAATTATCATTATATTTCCTATTGAAAAATGATGTGGCTTGTATTCTCAAATTTCTCAATCCTGTAGGATGTGGCTCCTGTTATTATCAGTAGTTTTATAGTAGGCCTAAGCCAGAAATGAAAAAAACCCAGTAATGCCTGCATTGGGGCTTCAGCTTAATTTTGATGTTAGGGTCTATTTATACTGATATATACAGTCTCAGAAATAAAGTCTAGATGTAGGGAGAAGTATGGATCTTTTCCCTTGGGAGAAAATTTATCTGAGGGATGGAAGAAAAGGTGGATAAAGATCTTATGTTACACCTTTGATTCTGTGATGAAGAAATGGCCTTCTGGTTGCATAGTTTTTTCAGCCACATTTTGGCTTTGTTCAGCTTTGTTAATGCTCATCATATTCTAGGAGCCAGAAGTATCTATTAAATTAATACCATAACTTAATTTTGGATAACTAAAGAAAAACACCACAAACTTATTTATTTTAAACTTAAAAAAAATTTGACCTCTCTGATGGTATGAGGTAAACCAGTATTGTTTATATGGAGAGGTCTTTCTAGCGAACAGCATATTTCTAAGCAGAACAGTTTTAGGAATCTGTAAGATTTAGAAAGTCTCAAACTATCTAGGAAGACACTGGGATGAAAATTCACTTGAGTACTGGGCACTGACCATGCAGACTCTTTTACCTGACCTACTTTCCCTTTTCTCCTTTTACACCCTTTACACACTGACCCAGTAGGCAGTGGCACAATTTGTCTTATTCCAAAGTAGGTCTATGAAATAAGTCAGATGAATCATGTTCTAAAAGAAGTCTATCTATAAGAAAAGCCTCAAGACTGATGTGGTCAGCTGCAGATACATACGTACATTGCTGATGCCAACAGGTCTGCTCAAGCTGTAAGGTTTTTGATCAGTGGATCTCTCCTTCCTGCTTATCTCCATGAAGCTGCCTTGTGGCTTGTGCTAGATGAAGACAAACAATAAAATTATTATTCTTTTCATGAGGAATGGCATCTCTCTCACTGGGCTTTTTTATGGATGGACTAGATGAACATGTGCCATGAGTTAATGTAGGCAGATTTGGCCCTTCTATGATGGAAGAAGTGAAGACTTTAGTGATTTGCAGAAGATCGTCTGGTCCTTCATGGCATTAGTTCGCACCGTGAAAGTATTCACAGTTGTTTTCAAACAGGTCAGACATATGATATCTGTTTGCAGCATCATGACAATTTCTTGATGCCATCACAATAAAACAATTATTTTCAAATACTAAGATCTTTGTTTTGGTTCATTTAAATGTCCAGCATTTGTCTTAGTTTTCATAGGGCAGGTGGTAATAGGAGATGATGAATTTGATGTATTTTTCAGACCAAAAGAATATTGTTTAAAAAAAATGTGGATATAGACTAAATTTTCAGTCTGTTGATCTTAGTAGTAGATTAAGAAATAAAAAATGTTATGAAATTCTACTGGCCTATTTTTTTGTGAGGGAGAAACAGGGAAGTAAAGGAGGTTTTATGTAGCCATAAATGTTCTGCACATAAAATATGTAAAAAAGTACATTTACTAAGGCTGAAAAAGCAAGACTTGGACATGCCACAGTGAAGGTTGCCTGCTGAGTCTGTCTCTATTCATGAACTGTGACCAAATTGTTAACTATCTGATCATATACTTCTTTTTTGATACTGTCCCTGTCTTATTTAACTCATATGAAGAAAGGTGTTTTATTACCTGTTGCATTGTGTCATTCCCCATACATTGAAAACTATTAAAACCTGCACTGAAGAGGTAGTTATTCATTTCCTTTTTGTATTCTGATACAATGTACTTCACTACAGCATTTGACCATTCTTCATTTTCACAGTGGACCTCAGAAGTAAAGGAGCAGCATTATCCTACTTTTAAAGGTGGGGCATAAAAAAGCTATGGACAGAAACAGCTGACTGAGTTACTGCATGAGAACACATGGCCAAAAAGGGATTCCGCTCACAGGTTAAGATATCAAACTGTAAGTTTCTAAAAAGAAGTGTATTGAAGGTCTCACTACAGTCAATGGAGATTTGTTTAATCCAGTTGGTGGAATGCAGAGTGCTATTTACCTCACTTTAAAGTAGACATCCAGAATTCAGCTTAGTTGCTTAACAATACAGATTTGATGCCACCTAAAGTCCCTTATCCCAACAGCTCTCCAGCAGTTCCTTCAAATATCCTGGAGGACCTGAGTCATAGGTGTTGGTTCTGAGGGACTCAGCTAGAACAAGGAATTTCACGTGGCAATCAATGCCTATGTGTAGGCAAGCTGAACAAGCTAAGTCATGTCTATCATTGGTCAGCTGGATCATTCTCTAAACTCTGCTGTTGGTCAAATCCTCTTCAGTTGTAAGGGGAGCTTTAACACCCATCTCATGGAGCCAACTAAAGGTATCTGTCTTATTCAATGAGATGTTGGATCCTGCCCTGTTTGTTATCTGAAAAGTATGTTAACCGATTGTGTGTATGGCAAATGCACTGTTACTGAATTGTCAGCCAGACTTTCATTAAAAGCTGTAATTTGATTGTATTCTCAGGCCCACAGACTGAAGTCTTTCCAGTTCTTCATGTGAATGCCCATCAGTGACTTGGCTTTGTGCACCAGTCTGGCCAAGTTACTTAGCAGTGTGTAGTATGGTGTGAGCCCACAGCGTCCCTCACTTCAGTTGTGCTTGTGAGCATATGCATCTCGGGCCCTGAACCTCATGCTGGATATACACAAAAAGAGTAACGTTTAATATCCTACCTCATCCCTTATTCCAAAATCCAGGTTCATCACCAGATTTACCTTGTCCTGAGCACTGAATAAGCAGTTTCTGAGGTTAACACTGGATGTGATCAAGTAACTAAAGACTGAGCCATGCCTAGAGTGTTTAGAAGTGAGGTACTACTTCATGGAGTGATTTTCCATGTCTTCCCATGCAGCAGCTATTAGAAGCCTATCAGAGTAGCAACATGCTACTTTTCTAGATCGTCAAGGTAGCCTTTTTATTTCTCCTGTTCTTGATATCCTGGAAGTCAAAGCCTTGTTAGCAGTGAGAACAGAATCATACTGCAGAATACAATGAAACAGAAGGTGCTTGTCCAGGTAGGTGATGCTAAGCCAGCAGCCTGCAACACTTGCGCTAAGAATAATTTTATTCTTTGGAGTGGATGAGAGAACACAGTGTAGAGTTATTTTGAACAAGATATTTTACCTGGTAGTTCAATGAAGGATTCTGCTACCTATACCAGAAGACTTGAACATTATTTTACGATCTCAATATTATGTAAAAGATGGCTGTTTTGCTGAGCATAATGGTCACCAAAACTATATCCTGTAGTACAGCCTTACAGACGCTATTAAAGCAAAAGACAAAACTTTTGCTGAGACTGTGGAAATTCTGCAAAATTACCTATCCCCAAAGCCACTTGTGATTGCAAAGCATTTCTGCTTTTATAGATAGAATCAAGAAAATGAAACATTTGCTGAATATGTGACTGGATTAAAGCAATTAAATGAGCATTGCCAGTTTGGAGGGAGTTTAAATGATGCATTAAGAGAATGGTTAGTGAGTGTTATGCAAAATAATGCAATCCAAAAGCAGTCTTTGATGGAAGCAGAATTGACCCCAAAATGTGCAGTAGATGTTGCAATTTCAAAGGTGCCAGAGACTTACAACTCTTCATGGAGCTTATACAACAAATAAATTAGACAGAAAGCACAGCACAGAGAACTGAAAGATTAGGTGCCTCCAGTGAGAAACAATCATCTCCCAATACTAATCATTGACGGTTCAAGGACAAATTCTGAAGGACCTGCAAGTAACACATACATTCAGAAAATGACTGGGTCAGTGCAAAAAGTAAAACTACGATCTCATAAGGACAATTATAAAGAGTACCTTATGCACCATCTTGCAAATAACCATTATGAGGCTGCATGGGATACTGTAACATTTCTAATCTAGTTACTTTAGAAAACAAAAAAGAGAAGAATAAGGTTTAAAATGGAGCCTGAGAAGGGTTCTGTTGTTTCTGTCCTTTAATAGCAGAATTTTAAAGACCTTGTTTGGGAGAGTACAATACAGAAAAACCTTAGTACTTCTTAGAACGTGTACAGAGGAAATTCTTATTCTTCTGGGTGTTACTCTGCAGAGGTAAGTGGTAACTGTAAAGAGCATATGCTAATCCTCTCTTTTGTAATACAGCAGTCATGCATTCCTCAATAAAGAACATCTGAAAGAAATTCAGCTGGACTGGCCAAGTGTAAAGTATGCAGGCTCCAAAAATAATAATGAACTGTTGCCCAAAGCAAAAATTAACTGAACTTTTGAGCAGCTGATATCTTTCTGAGATGGTACGCAGAAGCTTAAAACATATGAATGCAAAATGTTGAAATTGCTCTCTCTTCAAGCACAATTTTTGCTATGCTTGCCCAGTACCTTTGCTTGCAGATCAGCCAAATATAGAAGGAAAACCTCACCACTTTCATACCCCTGATAGCCTTTTACCCAAGGTTAACTGAAGTAAAGAGAACCTGCAATAGTAGCAGTAATGAAAAAGGCTGTCAGGATATCTGGTGATTTGCATTCTGTTAATTGAGGAATGCATGATGTGCTTCACCAGACTAGAAGATACTTGTCTCTTTAGTTAGTAAGCATTTCTAAAGGATGATACTGATTTAAGCCTATTGGCAAATGGATACTGGAGAAAGTGACAAGCAGTACCCTACAGCTTTTTCAGCCTAATAGGCTAATGTTTAGAATGGCATATCTGCTTGCTCTTCAGCATAAACAATAGCTGTTGGTTTTCATGACATATCTGTTGCTCAGTATTCTTTGGACAGTATATACACATGGGGGAAGTAGGGCTGAACACCTTGTATGTGTGTAAGATGGAGTACAGTTTAATACAAATGATGCAAATTGTCAACGCTTCAACAAATCAACTTCATTTGATGGTTGCACCATAAAAAAACCTGGCTTGCCTGCTTTAGAAAAGATTAAATATATAAAACAATTGAAACTATCTTTAAGGAATCATGGTTCTTAACATCTCTGATTTCATAGCATGGTTACTCTGCAGCATTGTTTTTCACTAAATAACATTGGTTACTGTACTGGGTTTGCGTGGAAATGTTTTGGTAGAGGAGGGGGCTACAGGGGTGGCTTCTGTCAGAAGCTACTAGAAGCTTCCCCTATGCCTGACAGCCAATGCCAGCCGGCTCCAAGATGGACCCGTCACTGGCCAAGGCCAAGCCCATCAGTGACATTGGTGGTGCCTCTGGGAGAACATATTTAAGAAGGGGGAAAAAAGTTGTTGTGCAACAGCAACTGCAGTGGGGAGAGAGGAGTGAGAATATGTGAGAGAAACAACTCTGCAGACACCAAGGCCAGTGAAAAGGAGGAAGGGGGGGGGCATTTGTTATTACAACATTTGTCTTCCAGAGCAACTGCTATGTGTACTGAAGCCCTACTTCCGAGGAAGTGTCTGGACTTCACCAGCTGATGGGAAGTAGAGAATAAATCTTTTGTTTTCCTTTGCTTCTGCACACAGCTTTTGCTTTTGCTTTATTAAACTGCCTTTATCTTGACCCATGATTTTTTTTCCATCTTATTTTCTCCCCTCCCCATCCTGCTGAGGAAGGGAGTGATAGAGCAGCTTGGTGGGCACCTGGCATCCAGCCAAGATCAACCCACCACAGTTACCCATACTTATTTCATGTCATACAGTAAACAAAATGGTGATAACCAGTAGACGCTCTTGAGGAAGCCTAGGTACTCAATCTTCAAAAAGTCAGGTTAACTTATCACTTTGCCTCATGGAATAGTTTCAGCAGTTTCACAGTTGAAAGTCCCAATGTCTTTGCACCTAGATCTCTGATCTTTATACAATCTCTATATATCTTTTTTTAATCTCCATAGTGCTCAGGTAAAGAAGCTTAGAGTTGAATCATCTGTAAAGCCGGTATAGATCAAACAACAGAGCTGATGACCACTGGAAGAAAAGAAGGGCAAAAACTCTTGTTTGTTGTGCCTTCTTTTACTTTTTTTTTTTTCCTCTGGATACAAAATGAGAGAAAGTAAATAACTACCTGACATATATCATACTTGGCTTCCTACTGGTTCTTTCACTTTCTGGTAGGTCTGCACCTAATAGAAAAGCAGTGTACTGCAGATATGTGGAATGAATTATGTGGCTGGATATAGGGAGATGAAGTTCACTAGGAAATTAAAGAAATCAAATAATAAGGAATTTTCATGTGTGGCCTGAAATTGGGAGAATTGTGATACTCTCGATTACACTATGAGCACTGATGCCATGTTGCAAAAATAAAAGAGGACAAACGTAAGTGATGCAGGCAGAACCACAGTTTTATTGATTGAATAGAAATAGTTGATATCTTGACAGGAGGACATTGCTGTTCAATTATCCCACCAAAACCCCCTCCTACTTATGATGGATCTGATTTTTTTTCAGCTATTTTTATAAGACTGGTTCTGTGTTCTGACCAATTCTGTCCATCAGTTTGAAATATTTTAGTCCCTGCATCTTTCTTTGACCATAGGAATCATCTTACTTACATTATTTAAATGTTTCATAACTGTCCTTTGACATGCTTCAGTAATGATTATCAGATAAATTAAGTAAGGTATACAAGGCAGTTGTAGGTAATATACTGCTATGAAAACAGTTACTAATAAAAGAATGACAATGATTTCCAGAGATATATCCTACAGGCATAATAGCTCTACATTCCCCAGATATTGGGGTTTATCTCAGGCTTCCTAAATCAATGGAAAGGATTTACTCCCAAAGGCTTTGAATCAGGACCTGTAGGGAATACCAATAATTTTAGATGCTGTCTTTTGTTATTTAAGACTCTGAAAGAACATAGATAAAAATAAACAGTGCACCAGGATTGTTTTGCTGGCTGGAAGGGAATGACCGCTGAACACATATCTGATATCTTGGGCCAGGATTCTGGAGGCAGGATTTCACAATGTCAGGGTGACACAGATGTTTGAATCAGCAGCCCTTTCAGTGAGACAGACTTTATTATTGTGATGATATATTGTGATATTACTTAACAACCACGGTAAGGAAGCAGTATATCTCACAGCACTAGATGTTGTACAAACAGAGCAAATAGAATTTCCTTCCCTGATAGTGCTTAAAATTTTAGAAAATAAAGTGGAAGAACAATTGGGCATAGGGGAAAATAAGGAAACACAGTGAATGTATTGCCCACTTGATAATATCAGTCATATGCCTGGCCTGATTAAAGGCAAATTTCCTGGCATTGTGGTAAAGGACAATTTCCAGGAAAGTATTAGAAGGATGGCAGTGAAAAGACTTTGCAGATGATTTCAAAAACTTTTTTAGCACTATGAGTGGCAAGATCAGCAAAGCCTGAAGGTGGTTTCTTGCAAACCTAACAAGCTGGTGAGGCTAGCACCTCATCTTGCAAATTAGGGACAGTAAGTGCACTTAACTCGAGTGAGTATGGCCATTTAAAAAAGCTGGACTATTCATAGTAATTTTGAAGCTCAAAGAAGCAGTCATTAACATTTATGTTCTTAGACTGCAGTTATGTCTATTTTTGAGAAGTCTGAATTAAAAACTTACTGGTTCTACATGCAGAGCTGATTAAATTCAAACTCATATATCTATATTCCAGAAGATGGACACACAGCAATAGAATGAAAAATAGGATTATTTCACACAGAGCTAGCCATGAATAAAAAGCCCTTCCAAGTACAATACGAGCAGGCATGCTGTTAGGATGCCAGTTGGCTTCATCATATGGAGATATTGCTGCCTTTAGTGTCTGTTTCTCCACAGACTGACACAATAAACCGAGGCTCCAAAAAGCTAAGGGCTTCTTAACTGCTCATTGACACAAAATAGTGGTCTCCAAGTACTCTTTCAGATGTCATTAAGCTCTATCATGTCAGTGATCCATGGATAATAAGAGCATCTCATGTAAATCACTGGGGGGTGTTCTGCTAGCTTGTTAGGTTCTCATATAAATTTAATAACAGATTTATTTTATTTCCCTTTTGAGAAATTAAAATTGCTTGAAATGCTTTAGATATAGCCACAAAAGTGAAATGGTCTCCCGTGTTTCACAGTGATGTGTGCATCCCTGCCTTTCTGTTCCCCAGCCCCTTTCCCTCTGATTCCCCTCTTTAGGTCAGAAGAGAGCATATTTCATCCTTATTTTACCCTCCATTGACCTACTGCAGCTCAGCTCACAGGGTTCTTGGTCTTTCTACCTATATTTTCAGTCCCTCCTTCATCTACTCCTGGCTGAGTAGTAGTTCTGGCACCACAAGGGTCCAATGAGCAGGGTTCAGTCCCCTGCGGGTGGAAGAGTTTTACCACTGCTCTGCTGGCTGCGAGCCCTGTGTACAACAGCTTTCATGGAGAGTCTTCCCACTTGCAGGACTTCTCACCAGAGCACCTTTCTTGACACTCAGCAATGACATGAACGCACTTCATTACACAGCCTTTCGCTGTTGCTCGCAGCTTTTGAGATATCCTTCATCTGCCATAATATTTTGAGATATCCTTCATCTGTAGTTTCATGTGGAGGGCACGTTGGTGCAAGCTTTATAATTGCATCTAATACAAAAAAATCACTGTTATTTTTCTTCTAGTAATATTGGGAATTTTGAATGCCAATATAAAGATCAGGTAGGAATATTTGGTCTATACCAGAAAGAACACATCAAGTCCTTCAATCTGAGCTATTACCTGCACTGAACTTTTCTGTTGCGCATATAGAAAGGTCCCTGTTCCATTTCATATCTGTTCAATCGAGTTCATTACCATTGAAAGTTCTATGTCTTCTGTAAGGACTTTTTTTCAGGGTCTTCAGTTGGCTTTGAAACATTTGATTTTGGATCAGCTGCCTTTTTGGAGAAAACCTCCTCTATCACGTCCATAGCAAGTAAAAGCTGCACCTGTCCATGACATATTGGATTTAATTAGGTAAAATCAGCTGACTGCCAGCTGTTTTGCAAACACTGCAGAAATTTGGATCTTTCAAAAAAGAATTAATGATTCTTTGTTCTGAAAATTGCTGAATGATACATTTAGGGAAGTCATAAAAAATACATAGAGTTTGAATGTAAATGGACATTTTCATCCCTGAACAATTCAGATGACTATTTTTTGAAAATCAACAATAATATGAGTTTAAATTTTAAGAAGCTGTATGATCAAGCAAATTATATTTTTTCCTTTTAACTTAATTTAATTGGAAATAATCGACATTGGAGGTCTCTAAGACAATTTAAACAAAATTAACTTCTTTGCAAACTCCATTTCTAAGGAATAGATTTCTGTTTCACAGAACTATCAGGATATAGAACTATATTGTACCCTTACTAGGAGTAGTCTTAATAATACAAGTTATGTCTCCTTATAGGCTAAAAGACTGTTGCGACTTGATGACTTGCGTGATCAGAACCATCAATGTACTTACAGAGTTTGTGAGGGTTGATATTGCTACTAGCAAAATTAATTTCCTTTATGTTGGTTTCTGTGTGTGTGCTTAGCTTCATCTGGTAAAAGCAATTCTCAATGTTGACATCATTCCACTATATAAATTATTGTGACACTGTGATAACCTGCTTGATTCTACGGGAATCTTGTTGGGTGTGTAGCATGCAATCCATCTCTGGTTGGAAATGTTGACTGATGACTGGTGTCCAGGGTAAGCCTGATGTTTATAATTCTCCAACAGGCACCCATGAGAGGTGAATGCAATCAGAAGGAATTAATTCTACCTTAAACCATGTCTCTAATTTTTTAAGTTAGTGACTCTGAAAGTGTTTATCTCTTAGTGTGTTATAGCCTAGATCAGTAGTTAAGCCTGCCTAAATTTTAGACAGCTGCAGTTCGATGAGATGCATCCCATCTTAAATTACTTCTTTTTTTATTAATTTACTCTAAGGCAAGATCTCTCAGGTGGTTTCTGAACTTTTAGATCTGGCTTTTTCAGCTCAAAATCGATGTTTTCTAAAACCACAGTGTGTTTCCTTGCATATCATAGGGGTTTTTCTTTACTTCATTTTTCCTTTTGCTTCCTCAGAGCACCTGTAAATATCTGTTACTGGAGCTATCAGAGCTAATGAAGTTCAGGAGCTTGCTCTCAAATTGCATAGTCTGATCTTGTTAAATCCAAGGACTCAGATATGCTTTCTACTTTTCTTTTGCCCTTTCCCTTACACCAGGGAGATGGGAGCAGCAGTTTCCAAGGCAGGTTCTTCAGGAACAATATAACAGTAAAGAAACAGACACACGTTCGTGTCCATAGTGAAATCTAGTGTATCACCTGACTCTCATCTTTATTAACTTCTGTTGAAGACAGTCACGGCCATACCTACTAACATACGCATGGTTCCAGCTAAGTATTTCAGTCAACTATTGATGGTGCTCCGTTCCTTTATCATGGCTTTTGAAACACCATCTGCCCGCAGTGGGTTTTATTAGGTGGTATGTTTAGCGCCCTCTCTGAAAATAGCAAAATATAATCAATATTTTGAAAAATACATGGAAGCATTCATTCCATGTGAATTCATGTGAGTTTGGTAAAATGTGAGTTTAGGGGAAAAGAAAGTCAGAGGTCTTTACCAAATAACCCTACTTGCTTTTATGCTTATGCATCATTCATTTGTTGTGCATCATTCTAATGAGTAATCTCTCTGCGTGTAGGAGTGTAGTGCAGTAGTATTTTAAAAGCAAAATAGGCAAAGATAAAACTGACAACACCTTGTTTTATTCTCCTCTCCTCGTGTTTCATCATATCGTTGTCTGGTTTATATCTGTGGTATTTCTCTGACTGGTGAGGACCTATTGAAATGCTAGATGAGGATCTGCCTCTGTAGTTTCACTATCTGATCTCAGCAAAGCAAATGTTGCCTTATAAATGTAAAAATACCTGTGATTAGAAAATCCTTTTGTTCCACATGTTAGACGGTTTGTGGACAAAATTAAAAACTTAATGAGAAAAACACTTTTCAACTTGGTTCAGTCACATATAGTCAATTGTCTGACATTCTATCCTTGTCAGAAAAACGTGAGGAAGCTATGTTTTAATGAAGGATTAAATTGATTTTTAAGTCCTTAGCTAGTTCAAGACTTCCCTGTTATTCACAAAAACATAGTTAATCCTACAATGGAGCTGTATAAGCTTTTAAAGGCTGACAGAAATATCCTGGGCTGGCTGCATGCTGTTTTTGTTGGAGCCTTATAAGGCAACTGGAACCAACAGTTTGTCAAAAGCGTAATTGCATGATGAAGAGAGGGTGAGAGTTTCAATGCTGCTTTCTTTCCAGATTAAATGGTCACTAGTAAAACATTGGCTTTTTCCTCTTTAAATTTAATAATGCCATTGCTTTAGTGGTCATCAATCCTTTCGAGACACTGACTCCAGACCAAACTCCTTGGGGATAATCCCAGCTGTCAAATATAAATCACAACAATTATCATCACTCCATGTTCAAACAGAGATCATGCTGAGGGTGTGCTAATTCCAAGGGAGAGTTAGATCTGGAGCAGTGGTAACTGCCACAGATGTAAAATTTCTTATGCCCTATGTTTTCTCCTCTTTTTCTTAAACTAAAACCTTTGAATTCAAGTTTTCTCTTGGAAGCATAATAAGCAATAAACTCTAAATAGGGAAATTAATTTTCAGATGTCATGAAATTCAGAATCACAGTTCTTTCTACAGAAAAAAATATTTATTGAGAAAACCAATTTGCATATAGATATAAACTGAGTTTAAGATCTGCAGAATCACAGTCACAGAACCACTGAGGATGGAAGGCACCTCCGGAGACCACCTAGTCCAACCCCCTGCTCAGAGCACGGTCAACCACAGCAGCCTTTTGGGTTTTTTGCTTTTCACAACTTTTTCTTTCTCCTGTATACCCAGAACCACTGGTAGTCTGAAATTTTTTGACCTACAAGCAGTCTAGGCAACTGAGAAACATTACTACAAGAATATCTCATTACAGCAGAAGTCCCCTATTTTTGACTTTTTTTGTCTGCACACATTGGAAACTTAGGAAACGAGGGAAGGGTTTTTTTTCTCTAAAGAGCAATGTCTTGCATATATTGCAAGCATGTTAGCTGTAAATAGTACTTGATACTATCAAGTTTTCTCTTTTGTTAGTATGTGAGGTGGTACAATGTTATCAAAGTGTCTATAAAAATTATTATTGATGTAGCTACAAAGAGGAAAAGTACACTATTAAATTTTGCGTAGCTACATAGCTGTTCAGGAAAAAAAACCATACTTACCTGGAATACAAATAACATACAATGAAATATTTAACTGTATTGAAGAATCTCTATAAAGGAAAAAATCCCGCAGACTCTGGGAAAGGCAATTACTTGGTAAATCTCTTAAATCCAAAAAAGCATAAATGCCATAAAACATAATTCTTTCAAATCAGATAATCCATTATCCTGCCAAAAACCCAAAACATAAAACAGATGAGAACTGGGAGCTGTCCCCTTTACAGGCTTCCAAGCCAGTGTAAAGCCCTGGAAACACAGTGCAGCCACATGAGAAGCTGACACAGCCTTTCAGTTCTGCACATGAACACTAGTCTGACCCAATATACATTTATTGACTTCTGGTACCAGAACTTCCCACTCACTTTCATGCATGGATCAAAAACTTATAGAGAGGTTTGTGAGCATTTACTTCTGTCTAGATGGTCAGAAGGAGATGGTCATTACAGGAAGCTGAAGCAGCTCTTATTTGTCTGCTAATGTGGGTGTTTACAGTGTGACAGTGCCTGTGTCAGACTTTATAAGAGATGGGCTTGGGGGCAAGTACATATGTGTATGTTAAAATCTTTCCAAGCTTTTGTTTTACAGACAGGGAGAGGGAGGGTGCAGTTATCTGCATATGAACATGCAGCCACACGGACAGAAGAAGTTGCCAAGAATGTGGTGTGAAAGATACCCCAAGTCACTCTTCAACATTAGAAGTGAGGCTTTTGGGGTTTGTCTAGGGAAATTCAACTTGCTTTCAGAACTAGAAACCACAACTGATAAGAGGGGGAAGGGAGGAGCTGTCTGGAGTGTAACAGTAAGTGGCAAAAGGAGAGCTGACAGCAAATCCCTGCCAGTTCACTGGGTGAGGTCCATACCCCTGGCAGAGCTCAGCTAAGAATTTCTGAACTGATAGAATGCTTTTGCATTGTGCCTGAGCTGCCTCAATATGCTGATCATCAGCTAACTGTTACTAGACAAATTTCCTCACACAGGCCAGGGACTTTTTGGAAATACAGTAGTCTCTTTTCTGAAAGAGTAACATAGTTCATTATCAACAACAGCATTTCAGCAGTGATGATTGTACAGTCATTGATAACTCTTTTTGCTGACTGATGCCCAAAATTCGTATAGAACATTTATTCTCAGAAAACAGTCTTTAGGAGATGTGGATTAGTGCAGCTATCTTGAAGTTGATAGAACCAAACTAGGCAGCAGGCCAAACTAGGCAGCAGAAAATGGTAACAAGAACACAATTATAAAATGTGAATATAGATAAAATTCAACATTATTATTATTAAAAATAGAAAATCAGATCAGAGTGGGCCAATAGTTTGTGTTTCTTTGAATTAAAAAAGTCTTGCAATAAAGCCGCACCAGGGGAAGTTCAGACTGGACATTAGGAAGCATTTCTTTACTGAAAGGGTGGTCAAACACTAGAACAGGCTTCTTAGAGAGGTGGTTGATGCCCCACGCCTGTCAGTGTTCAAGAGGCATTTGGACAGTGCCCTTAATGACCTGCTTTAACTTTTGGTCATCACTGAATTGGTCAGGCAGTTGGACTAGGTGATCATTGTAGGTCCCTTCCAACTGAAATATTCTATTCTATTCTATTCTATTCTATTCTATTCTATTCTATTCTATTCTATGACTCAAGGATTCCAGGGGTCTTATTTTCACTTCTTTCAATATTTTATATTGCCTTCTAGTCTTACTTTATGAAGATATTACTAATCTCACAGGCTATAGAATGGCATATGCACTGGAAAAATTAGGATTGGAAAAGATATGCAAGTTTTTGCTTTCCATAGATATAAAATCCCATAGGTAAATAGAATTATATTGCATATATGACCATTTTTTTAAAGTTTGCTACTCAGTCAATGGTATTATAAAAAATTAAGTTGGTTAGCAATCTATGCCATAAAAATTGGGTATTGTTAGTTGTTGATCTTTTTCTGAATCTAAAGACTTAAATGCAAAAAAAAGGTGAAAAGTAGGATATTTTCTCCCTAATATGCTATAACTTCATTTATAAATAGTTATTTATTTTTCATCTCTTAATTTTAAACAGTATTTTATATTGTGGGTTTTTTGGTGTATGTGAACCAAACAACTGACCATTGTTAAAAAAAAAAAAACTGTGGAAAAATGTTATGAAAATAAATAACTTGATCTTCAAAAGATATTTTTCTCCCTAATATTTTATCTCATATTTTGCAAAGCAAAACATAATTTTTATTACAAATGTCATTCTGCTGATATACTGGTGCAAAATACGGTTGAAATGCTTAGGAAATCCAAGCCTTCAGTAAAGAAACATTTAACATAGTTAGATACATTGATTTACATTAAGAACTTTTATTTTCCTGTGACAGCATGTCTAGAATTTCTCCAAAAGTTTTATGGAAATGATTTTTTATTTCTTTATCAAAGGCTTGTCACTGGAACGTGTCTGCCTTTGTAGTAGCATAATCCAAATCTACTTCAGGAAAATCCTTATTTTCTTAATTCAATCAGTTTAAAGCAATGTACTTAACTTATTGTTTTCCATCTTTTTACAGCAATCATATTGGTCTGGCATTGAATTAGGTACTAATGGTGTTTCTTAACATTAAAACTATCACTTCAGAAACCAGGTTGATAATGGTATTTTTCTTTGGCCCATGGGAATTATTAAGGGAATGAATTTGCTTACAAGGATTCCCACTCAGCAGATACAAATTCATTTCCAGTATGGAAAAGTGGTATCTTTAAAATGGAGGTAAAATACAGTTAAAAATCACAGACATGCTTGGTATCCTAGTAAATCCTCCATGATATAAGAGGTCCATCTCAGGAAGAAATATCTGGGGTTTTTTTTATTTTATTTTTTTAATTACAGACATTTTATCAAACTAAGAAAACTCTGCTTGATCTTTCTTGTGATATCAGAAGTGAACTTGTGAAGGACTTGTCCTGCTAGGAGACTGAAAATTCATAACTCACTGTCTAAGCATTGATGCAGAGGTTGAGACTGAAATTAAAACTGTTCCTGAAGACAGATTGACATTCAGGGCCAAGTTTATACCATCTCTTACAATTGATGGGAAAATTTAACCGGATGGGCTCAGCTGGACAACTTGAAAAATTATTTCATATCCTGAGCTCAAATGATTAATAAATATTTGATTCTTTGCAATAAATCACAGGCTTATCAGGCAAAAATGAACAGCCATTTCTGTGATCTAACACTGCATCAATAAAGAATTTTATATATATATAGAAGAAAAAGTGAACACAAAAGGATGTAAATGTTGGACATATCTCTGAATCCTTGAAATGATAGGGTAGAGCCATCTCACTTGCCATACACATGGGTTGTATTTTAAAAATAATAATGTTACATATCCTGCTTCTTCATGTAACATGATGCATGCCTTGTCCTAGTGTAGGACTTATAAAGATAACAGGGAAAAAAATCTTGATTATTCAGTACAAAATGCACATTGCCATAATCAGATTTTATCAGCTGCATGAAATTCCATATTTATTTTTGTAACAGGAATTTCAATTTCATGAGATTACAGGAACTTTTAAGAAGAATATGGAGGCACATGGAGGCATTCATTTGTTCTATTACTTATGGTAGCTGCTTTTGATTCATGATTTGCTATGACTGCCTCTGACTCTGAATAAATGGGAAAATGATCATTTTAACATGCGAGGAACACAGGATTGAATTCAGAGCAGAGTCCAGTCCTGCTCTGCAAGGTCCTGTAAAGATTCCATTGATTTCATTAGGCTGAATAAAATAAAACTCCTTTACAAGTACACTGCATTTGTAGACCTGAAGCCAACATTATTATCATAACACTACTGCTTCCTCCTCTATACAAGTCCTTTATAAGATATATTTCTATTGCAACCTCTATAAAAATAAAAATGCAGCCTTCTAGAACGAAGAGCACTTTTTTCAAAGGGAGGAGGAACACAGCTCTGCCTTAGGGAAAGACAGCGACCCGTATGCAGCGCGTTGCAACCTTGAGTGAAAAACCCACCTGAACAACATCATGGGCAGTGAGTCAGAATTTCATTTTTGCTCCTTTGTCCTTGTTGCAGCAGACTTATAGACAACCCCACTCAGCCACCCCGGGGTTTCCTGTGGGTGGACTGCTTGCATTGTGCCCTATTTTGTGCCACCCCTATATTTTGTGCCACATAGGACCTGCGGTGGGCAACCTTTGTCCACACTTTGTCCACGCCCTGAACCAGCCCTGAGTTGACTAACACAAGGTCAATCTGGAGACCTTCCTTCCCTCCAGCAGGCAGGGTGTCTGCAGCTCTGCCCTGCCACCCCAGGGGAAATTTAGACACACTCTGTTAACAGGGAGCAACAGCAACAGTCTTATGCTCACCTCTCTCCTCTTCTTGCTGGAATATCCTTTTGGTCTTTGGCAATCTTATCTGTCTTTTGCCAAATAACTCTTTCTGATTACAAATATAAAATATATATTTTTTTTTGTAGACAACTATTCAGGTGAACTGTAAAACCAGGTTACAGCATAGTCAATGGAATGAATTTACTCAAGAAAAGAAAACTTCAGGCAAAGTTATCAGTTTACGATGTGTATACATGTGCATATGTGTGCACTGCATCTTCAGAATAGCTTTGGTTTGTCCCCTGTCATCCCTGGTGTTTTGCTAAGAGTTGATTGCTCCATTTGTTTGGTTTGTTGTTTGTTTCTTGTTTTTTTTTTTAATTAAAAATGGTTACATCAGCTTTTGTCAGCCCAAATTAAGACTAAGAATTGTGCTGATAGCCTGCAGAAGACAGTAACACGTCCTGAAATGTAAGCCCTATGTCTGGAATTTGAGTTTCGGTTGCAGTAAACCTTCCAGATTCCTTGCCCCTTACATAACATAGTAAATCCTGTCATCTGCTTTCTGATAGCATCTACTTTTAAGGCTGGAATGAGCAGTGCAAACATTCCTGAAATCTCTCCTGTTTGACATACCGCTGGGCTCGTGAGCAATCACAACTGCATACCTGAAAAAGGATACACAGCTTTGAATGTTTACAATATATCACTGCAGCAGCTAGAAACGGACTGCACCAGCTGAGCTGGAGAGAAAATAGGTTGGGGAAAGCTTTTTTTCATTTTTAATAAGTCTTCAAGTTCTATAAACTTTGCTCCCTTTTTCTTTAAGTAAACTTGTCCCAACAACCCTATCTTACTTTGTTTTGAACTGTTTCTAAAGTTTTCCCTGCTTCGGCACTTGAGATCATCTAGAAATTCTGATTTATGCATTTAAGCTTCCTCACTTCTCTGAAAAAAGCTGATATACAACAGATGAATACGAAAGCTTATGCATAAATACTCTGGAAGCATACCGATGCAAGTTAGTGCAGCACTTCTGAGCAAGGCAGCTCATGTTAGTGGAAAGGAACTGATTTTTGTTTTCTAGAAATTCTTGCCTTTCTGTTCAAATGAAAACAACAACTGCAACAAAATGCAGAAACAAACAAAGAAAAAGCCCCAAGAAAACAGAAAACCCCTGAAATGATTCTATTACAAATAAGCTGTTTTCACCTATATCACTGTATCCCAGCTTTCAATTTTCACATATTCTTTCCAAGTTACAGCCTTGATGAAAGCAGAGGTTTCATCAAAGAAAAATTTCAGATAAAAGCTTTTAGACGGTTTTGCTTGTGACCACAATGAAGCATTAAAAAAAAAAAAAAAAAAGTATTACACAAATATAAAGCAGGTATAGCTTGTACAGGGTTGTTGCACCCATATCATGGAAGGGACATTAGCTGAGCTGACTGTTTACAATCACATCATATGACAGAGCACATGCACTGAACTGGTGTCCTGCTTTTGAACATACACATATTCTGAGTATATGTATGCTGACCTTCTCAGTCTGGGAGTAATTCTGTTTTAACTCTTACTGTTATGCAGTGAACAAGGGAAGATCATAATTAAAATAATGAAAGAATGAAAAGTCACAGAATACTTACTATTGAAGATGAGTTGATATTGAATTTACTTTTCTTTTTTTTTTTTCCCTTCAGCATGCATCCTGCTAAACAACAGCTCACCTGTGCTACTGGAGACACACCAGGACACTGCAAGTTGAGGCAGCTGATTGCTGGAGGAAAGTGGAGTGACAGATGGATGGATTCTTCAGAAACCTATGAATGAAATAATAAAACTAAATGACATTTCAGCTTATGAGATTTCTTTAGTCCCCTAGCTATCACCTTAATGGGTCAATAATTTTCCTGTTTTCTTGTAAACCATTATTACTATTTCATTTTGGACACTGTCAAAGACTAAGAAAGCAGTATGATATGGCATTTGAAAATAAACTACCTTGCTATTTGCTGTAATCTTACCGTTTTTTGAACAATACCTATCTTCAGATCAAGGCTCAAGAGACCACAGAGCTTTTCTGAAGACTTATCGAGGCAAAGATAATGATGGAGGTATTTTCTCGTCATTAATTACAACAAAACTCATTTTTCTAGCTGTGCAGTGTAGCTTTCAGGATTGTGTGGACATGCATGGAGAAGTACATGTAAGTGCCTGAACCAGAAAGGAGAGAGCATGCGGGCATCATGTCAGCTTTCAAAGTCAGCTCATACTGTCAACAAGAGCAAGTGATGGAGGTAATTCAGTGTTGGACACCCCAGGCATCCAACACTTGTAGGTGCTATGTTTGAGTAAGAACTCCAGTGTAGAACTGGATCCTGCAAGCAACTTTTCAGGCAAGCTCTTCTATATACGCTCTCCAAATAATAGACTTATGGCAGATTCCCACCGAATTTCCCAATATTTGTCAGGTCTTTGGTTGAGTGGTCATGATTCTAGGCCTGAAAATCTTAGAAACTATTAACAGTCTCAAAAAACGCTTAGCTTTCCCTGTGTAATGTGTGAGGAGCCAAATGCCTATTCTGTCTTCCTTAACCCATTTGAAAATGACTACTAGATTGTCAGCAACTGCTTTTCTCTGTTTCTTTCATTTGTACGGCAACATATATCAACTTTGCAGAAAAAAAAAAAAAAGAGAAAAGAAAAAATGAGGGGTCTTGGGCAGTCTGTTTTGTGCATGAATGAACACATTGCATTGGACTGTGCGCACTGGTAAGGCAGTAAGAAAATTCATAGGATTCCACTGTTTGATGCTTTACTTGTTCATTGAGTGTTTTGATATTTTGCTACTGTTAAGATATGTAAAGCACACAGGAATACTACTAATCTCTAGGATTGCTAAAGAGGGGCTTTTATTTCATTTTTATGGCATAAAGATAAAATTATCTATCTCCTTTTCTGACTGTGGGGTTTTTTTTTGAAGTTTGATTCTAAGAGTGGATGAAAGGCATCATAATTTATATTAGTGTAAGCTAAGGACAGAATTTGTCCCCAAAGGGTTTATGAGGCTTGTTATGAAAACAGAAAGTATCTGAAGTGTAAATCCTTACAGCAGGACAAAACAATATGAGCATGATATGTGATGACAGTTTTGTATCAATTATGAAACCATCCTAAGGTATACTTTAGCACTTGCTAGGTCATTTTTTTTCACTACTGCACTAATTAGGAAATATTTCAGCTGAGTTTTTCAATAGGCCATAAAAGAGGGTGAATAGGCAGAAAACAATCAGATGAAGCTACAACACAAGCATATAGGAAAAGAGATAAAAATTGGTAAAGTGACAAGAACAGAATTAAAGCAGAGCTGAAATCATTGTATGCTTCATTGTTATTGCTGTTATTATTTTTAAGTTTTTCAGAAGAGTTTCATACAAAAACTTTTTTCCCCCTGCTCACTTCAAGTTGTTTGCGTATTTTCCTCCTAATACTGTTAATTGATGGCAGGAAATGTTGAGGACTGACTTTAGGAAGGACAAAATTAAGCTATTTGTCACCATGCAGCTGGAAATGAAGGAAATACAGAAGACTACCCGAGATATATGGCAGAGTAAAACTTGACAAGGCTGCCTTCCAGTATGTCTCTGGTAAAGAAACAGGAATAGGAAAAGTAACTCTCCGGGAGACAGCTGAGCTAAGAGGCTCAGGAGCACAGATATCTCTCTCCCAACATGCCTTTACAGACATTTGGGATGCTCTACCATATGACCCATAAAGGAAAGAAAAGCTAGATTGGAGTTATAAATAATGAAAACCAAAAGGATACATTTGAGGTAAAGAAATACAATTTTGCCAGAGGAAGAAGGAGGATGGCCAAGGACACCTTCCAGCTACATGGAGGTAGCAGAGCTGAGAGCCCAGCTGCAGGCAGCCCAGAGCACCGGGACAGTTGCTGGTGCCCCTCTTTGGTAGCCGCAGACACCTTCTCCAAGGTGACTAGTGTTTCAATGCAACTTCAGTCTCCTTGTCAGCCCCTTGTGTCTCAACCACTGTTTTCCTTCTTCATTCCTTAATTTCTTCTCCCCCCAAAAAAGAGTGGGTAAGAAGTGAATTTTATGCCTTCTGATGTCAAAGACAAGCATGAAGCTGAGACTGTTAGAGGGACATGCAATGGTTAGAGAGTACATGGGAGACGGTACAACTTACTGTCCAACCTCAAACAGCTTTCAGGATTGATCCCCTTTGACCATGCTGCTTTAGGGGCCCAGACCAGTGCTGTGCTAGGAGAGAACGTCTTTATGTCTGAAAATCCTGGCCACTCAGCTTTTTCAGTCCACAAACCATTCCACCTTGAGTCTCTTGTGAGCTTTTTGCTTTCCTTTTAAGCTGACTTCCCTGTTAGGGGAAGGTATTCAAGCATGGTTTTCCTCCTAGAAGCTGTCAATTCCTTCCATGAAATGTCTTCCATCTTCCTGGAGCTGGTGACTCCTCACTGTGACGCGGCACATACTCAGCTCTGTTCCTAACGATGTCTGCCGAGCATACAGATAGCAGATCTTGGCAGCAGGAAGATTCAAAGGAAAGGAGTCAACTCAGTTAAAGACCCCACAGTTTTTTATTCTTTTGAAATTGCTGAGAATGACCATGACCCTAACATTTGTGACCATGAAACTGTTATAATCCTTTAAAGATTGACATGAAACAAACAGGTTCAGTGAAAATTATTTGGTGTTCGTATCACCTTTGCGTTTTGAACTTCTGGACCACAGCACCAGATTGACATATTTTTTGATCATTCAGGTTACCTGAGTCTCTGCTATTATTTTGACAGGCTCTGGAAATAGAAATGTAAGAGTTGGACTGAGAGCAGTCAAGGTAAATTTAGTTTTCAGGTTATACCCCTACAAAGGACTCCTAAACAATTAATTCCTCTGCCTTGCAGATGACATTTTCTTCACTTTAATTCATTCCCTATTCCAGTCTTTTTACTTCTGACTTCTTGTATTGATCAAGTTTTAGCTATTCCATTGGAAGTCCTCTTTTTAACCTTCCTTGTGTTAAAAGCTTTCCTTTCTTCTTGGATTACATTATAATTCTGCTTTACTGAGGTCTTTGCTGCTGAACCTTGAATCACAATTACTTTTATATGTTCTCATGTAATCCAGTCTGCCAGGATGATTGCCAAAATTTGTACTGGTTTTGACCTAATTTTTGCACACATTTTAATCACTTCCTATTCACCTTTTTAACCAGCAGTGGAGAGGTAGATAGATGCAGGTCCACACAATATAAAACTGGCTTTGGTTTGATAAACTAACAGTTATCTTAACCTTGCCTTTACATGTTGCCCTTTTATAAAATGCAGGCAAAAGAAAATGAATGACAGACATGGTCTGCCTTGCCCAATGCACTACTCAGTAAACACATTTCCAAAAAAGTAAATATCAGGTGTGGTTGTTGTTGCAACACTCTGATATATAGAAAGAGATACATCACTTATTTCTGTTTTAGTTAAAAGTATGTAGAAGATCTTCTGTCCACGTAAATTATCATAAATAAATATTTTTACAAGATCAAGAGCAAGCTCATATTTTTCCTATCTGTTGGATACTCTTCACATTCTACTCATTCATTTGATGTACTTGGTGACCTTTACTACAGTACATCCTCAGTTTTCAGGTTAGAATAGTAAAATGCTTGGTTTATATTTAACTAATCTGTACTAAGGGAGATTGTTCTAAGAAGGTTCATACACTGATCTCAATAACATTGATAAAAATCTAGTATAAATCCATTCATTCAGCATCTGTTCATCCTTTTTCTTCTTTTTTAAATAAGAAATATCCACTCCTTACAAAAGAGGTCTTAGAAAACCAAACCAAACCAAAACAAAAAAAGCTCTAACCTGTTGCCTGAGCACAACATATGCTTTTCTGAAACTACAAGGCAAATGAAAAGCTTGTGATAAAATTTTTTACTTTCCTGTCAAAAGTCATGCTTTGTGTTGATTACTGAAGTGCATGGCACCGTTTGTGAAAAGTAGCTATTATTTCTCAAAAATCCTGTGTTGCAGAGACACAAAAAGCCATGGTTCCTGAAAGATGTACACTGACAAATGTTTATATCCGTTCATGTCTGCAGTCATTGCTCATGTTTGTTTAATAAAAAAGGCAAGATCCTGAAGTCTTCATGATGGTGCTGACTTACTTCTTCTGTAACTGTCCAATTAGCATCACGATGCTACTGAGGGAGATATTAGTGCCATATGGACTGCAAGATGCGGAAGACACCTAGCTTTGTCTCCCTCTCAAGAAGAACACATAAAGCAGTCATTCAGTGATTCTAATGCCTGATGGATGTGGAAATTTAGCTGACAAGTAGCTGTTTCAAGCAAAACCTCATGAAGTGAGAGACAATAGAAACATGAGATGGAAAAGGTCCTTCTGCACCATCAAGCAAAGCCGCTGACAAATGTGTGCACTGCATTGTCTCTTCCCTCCCAAAAGCATTACGATAAATCCAGTCAGATTTCCTTGCCTCAAAGTGAAAGGTTTTGTTTGGATTTAATTACAGTGAGAGTTAGAAACTTCTAATTTTAATTTAAAAATGTATTTGTGGTTTTTTTAGTGGATATTCAGTTTGCTCACATAGTGAAGTTTTCATCATATATTTCTTGTGTATGTATGTGTTACTTTATAGTTTATAGCAGTGTGTCCTGGTTTCAGCTGGGACGGAGTTAAATTTGTTCTTAGTAGCCAGTACAGTGTGTTTTGGATTTAGTGTGAGAATAATGTTGATAACACACTGATGTTTTAGTTGTTGCTAATTACTGTTTATCCTAAGTTAAGGACTTCTTAGTTTCCCATGCTCTGCCAGCAAGCAGGTATACAAGAAACTGAGAGGGAGCACAGCCAAGACAGCTGACCTGAACCAGCCAAAGGGATATTCCATACCATAGAACATCATGCTCAGTATATAAACTGGGGGGAGTTGGCCGGGAAGGCAGATCTCTGCTCAGGTATTGGTCAGTGGGTGGTGTGCATCACTTGTCTGTTCTTGGTTTTTTTTGTTGTTGTTGTTGGTTTTTAATTATATTCATTTTCATTACTGTTGTTATTATTATTACTACTATTATATTTTTATTATTGTTGTTAGTATTACATTTTATTTTACTTTAGTTATTAAATCATTCTTATCTCAACCCGTGAGTTTTACTTTTTTTCCAATTCTGCTCCCCATCCAACTGGGAGGGGGGAGAGTGAGCGAATGGCTGTGTGGTGCCTAGATGCTGGCTGGGCTTAAACCACAAAACAGTGTTTTTATTTTATTAGTTTCAAAGTACTTTTATTAGTTTCAACTCTTTATTTTATATGGCCGAACATTAAACTGTTGTTACTATTCCAGACACGAGTTCAAGTTCATCCATTTCTTTCTGAATGCTATTCTTATAATTTCTGCACTGATGATGTCTCAGTTTTGTGTTATTTTCAATTTAGCCACTTACACTTTTTTTATTTTTTCTTTATATCCACTTAAAATATTAAATGAGGTAAGTTTTGAGTGACATTCTGGAATTTCACAAGTAATCTCCTTCGAATCTGGTATCTTTCCTGTCAGTTTTGCCCATTACCTCTCCTAATGTACAGTCACTCTACAATATTCATGTACCCCATCTGTTTTTTTCTATTTGATGTCCCATATGGCATCACAAAAAATGTTATACTAATGTCCAGGTAGGTGAAATATTGTTGTGGTTTAACCCCAGCGAGCAACTGAGCACCACACAGCCACTCGCTCACTCCCCCAGTGGGATGGGGGAGAGAATAGGAAGGGTAAAAGAGAAAACTCGTGGGCTGAGATAAAGACAGTTTAATAGGTAAAGCAAAAGACACACATGCAAGCAAAGCAAAACAAGGAATTCATTCACTGCTTCCCATGGGCAGGCAGGTGTTCAGCCATCTCCAGGAAAGCAGGGCTCCATGACGCATAACGGTGACTTGGGAAGACAAACGCCATCACTCCCAACATCCCCTCTTCCTCCTTCTTCCCCCAGCTTTACATGCTGAGCATGACACTATATGGTCTGGGATATCCCTTTGGTCAGTGGGGGTCAGCTGTCCCAGCTGTGTCCCCTCCCAACTCCTTGTGCCCCCCCAGCCTCCTCCCTGGTGGGGTGGGGTGAGAAGCAGAAAAGGCCTTGGCTCTGTGTGAGCACTGCTCAGCAGTAATGAAAACATCCCTGAATTATCAACACTGTTTTCAGCACAAATCCAAAACATAGCCCCATACTAGCTACTCTGAAGAATATTAACTCTATCCCAGTAAAAAACAGCACAAATGTGAATTTCTTTTGTTTATAAACTCAATTATCTCAATAGAGTTATGAGATTAGTTTGTGAAGGTCATTCTTGATGAACTGAGGTTTTGTTTTATTCATATTCTATTACATAATGCTGAAATTTATACTCTGTCCCCATTGTGGCATGGAGTGAGCTGAAAGTCTACCTTGTCTGCTAAAGGAAAAAAAGGGAATACTCCCTTAGTCTCCTAAAAGGTACTTTGAGTAAGAGAGAGAGTCCAGGAATAAGAATTATACTTATGAAGTTCCAATACTAAAATCAATACTAAAATTTATTGAAAAAAATCCAATCTCCATTTTTCTTAACTGGCCAAATACCTTTATTTTGTTTATTGATTTACATGTGAGAACTGTATATAAATGAAAGAAAAAGCCAGACAATGTTAACAGTGATGATAAATTCAAGAATGGGAAGTAAAATTTGCAAAAACAAAAATGGAAAAACTTAGCCATAAACTTAAAGAAATAAATTTTGAATCATCACAGAATTTTGCAAGCACAAACATACCCAATTGAAATGATGGTAGTAAATGTAATAAATAGATCTATATAATACTCGGTAATGTCATAAGCTTTGAAGTAATACACTTCAGGATGCTTGTCATTCTTTGAATTTCCTTCTATTAAAGATTGACCATGAAGAGGGACAAACCAAATGAGACAGCTTCCTCTAAGAGTCCATTCAGAAACAGTTACTGACCTCTCTAGTAAAGCTTTTATACATTTTGTAGTAGGGCTGTGTGCAACGCCTGCACCTACCAACTCTATGTGACCTCAGCCTTCTCTACTGAGGAAGTGGCCAGCACACTGCAATGCTTTCTTGAAGATTATACTTAGCAGAGCCCTTAGTACTTACAGAGACAGAAGGAGGATGTTTCCCTTTGATCAGCTGAAGGCCTCATATGGTGCCTTGTGTGGACCATATGTATCGGGATGCAGCTTGTTTTGCGTAAACAAATGGGACTTCCAGGAACCGAGGCTACAAATCATCTAGGTATTTTACCCTCTGTTCTCAGTTGTCTGCCCATATGGATTTAATTTATGCTCATGAAATAAACGTTAAAAGATTTCAGTGTATCTGGCTTAAAATTAGCCTAATGTTAGTCAGATGACATTTGGAACAATGTTTGGAAATAATAGCACCTGCAATGTACTATTTATAGTCTCCCTTGGAGCCACTATTGTGTAAAACGTAATTAAAGAGTTTCTAAAATGCGCAGTACAGTCTAGGTCAGGTAAATACATAATCAGGGAGTTATTAATGGAGCTGCAATTAATTAATATGCCTCCATTGGAGCCATTAAAGCTGATTAATGTTATGGCACACAAAGAGAATTTGTAGCTAACAAATCAATGACCCAGTAGACCGTATTGTCTCCTTTGGAGCCATTACACTGCACCATATCAAAGCCTCATTAGAGAATTTTTAATTTACTGATCATCAGCCCCAGTAGTCATTAGTTGGCCCAGGCTGATGATGCATGTGCATTGAAGAAATGGAAGATAGTAGGCCATCGGGCGTAGATCTCCTCCCACTTACACTGCTGTAAATCAAGGGTAACTCCATTGGAACAAATGAATATACATAATTTAGGGTAGATTTTTTCTGGAAATTCATTGGCTATTTCTCATTAAGGATAACTCTTTCTCTGGTTTTCATTAACTTCTGTGGAGTTACACCCAAGATAATTTTGTCCTAAATGGTTTAATATAGAATAAATGTTCACAACTGCAGCAACCAAGAGCCCTTTGAGGACAGTGCAGAACAAATATTGCAATCTTTTACAAACGCTGAGCCCAAGTCTTTGTCTAAGTTCACAAACAGACTTGCTGTGGGAGGTCACTCTCCTTGAGAGCTGTGCCATACTGGGAGTGCAGGAGGGGAATGGCTCTGGATACACGATTTGCTGGTAGTCACTCTCTTTGTTTGTAGGTTTTGTTACACGGCAATCTGTTTCAGATTGCCTAAGATTTATGGACCAGATTCTTGTTTTCTTTTTCCTTTTGAAGCAAGGATTATTATCTGACAGTCTTGCTCAGAAATGTAGATAAGGGTTCATTTCACTTACTTTTGATGTATTGTAGATGGTGTGTGTATTCTGTTTTACACATTTATTCTTAGAATAGGCAGAGCTTAGACCATTGCTAAGAAGCAGAGGATTTACTACATATTGTACAGCTTTTGTTACCCACCTCAGACTTTGTGTAGTCATGGGTTTTACAAGAAGTTTGATTGATGTAGAATAAAGGTATCACAATATTAGTTTAGATTAGAAAAACTAAATCCACCTTTTGAGATAGCTCAAAGTTAAAAGGAAACAGCACCTCCACTGCTTTCCTTTTCTTGTGTACAGTGCCAGTGATATTGGGCTAGTTATCTTAGAGATCATTCCCTTAACCATCAACAAGTGAGAGTGTTTATGTAAACGCATATGTCAATATGTGATTCACGACCCATGGAACTCAAATTATTTGAGAAACAAGTTTTCTAACAGGTTCCACCAGCTAGATTGTACTCCTGCAATTGAATTTAATTCCTTGCTTCGTTTAAGCATTTTTACTCCTACTGTCCTCAGCTGAGCAGTGGATTCTGCCTGATGAGAAAAACTCACAGTACTTCAGTTCTTGACTAGTAGTTGGCCAAAAGCTTGTGGTACAGCCAAAATTTACTCATAGTTCATTATGCTGGTGGAATAAACATATCTACCTGACATCTTTTGATGCTTCACTTATCTTAAAGGTTTAAAAGATCCATGGTCACTGGAATCAGGAGGGACTATTTTTTGCTTTGGATAAGATTCCATAAAATATTTTAGATATGTTGTTGCTAGATTTGGCAGAATCAGGAGGCACTCCCTAGTATCAGGGAAATTGGCATTTTTCTCAACTCTTGTTCTCTCTCACCAGATTCACAACACTTTCCTTAATCTCAGATGCTTGAAATTTTGAGTTTATTCATACAAAATAAAGCTTTATCAGTCATTATAGGAATAAAATCTTTACTGAAATTAAATATTTATACTGGGGCAAAATCCTTAGGTGTGGCGCCATTGAATTTTGTGGAGCAATGTCAGTTCACAGCAAAATACTTAAACTTAGGATATACAAAGAAAATACTGAAAATAGCTGTCTAGCTGTCCAGACTTTCAGAGCACAGCAGTGAAACAGAAATATTGTGTATATTTATATATGTATGAGCATAAGTATATAAGAAAACAAAATGAATACCAGAAATTATGTTTTTTCATAAGAATTAGAGTTCTTTAATAAACTACAAAACATCATCATCTTTGGAGGTGCTTCTTTCACTTTTTCAACAGCCTATATGGTTCTGTTCAGCAGAAATGGAAATCAGGAGGACTGATTGTGCATATACTCTTACCTGCAAATGATGCAAAACAGTTTTCCCATGCCTTAACTTGATATGTTGGGGGGGGGGGGGGTTCAATACATTTACTGTACTTCTAAATAATTATGGGGGTTTTATGTGTATCTTTTTATTTGTATTAAATCAGTTCAGATTCAGTTTCAATCCTGGTCACAGAGTTCTAGTGGAACTGTGCTAACGATTTTAATTTTTTGTTCTTCTATTTCCTGAATGTACATAACATTAACATTCTGATTTTAACCTCCCTGTTATGCTTTTTTTTTTTTTTGCTTTGATTCACACTGTGAAGTAGTTTCAGAGTGCATGAACTGGATTCCTTTTGGATTAAAAGGAACTAGAAGCTGTGTCAGTCCATAGGACCAGAAAAGAATCCAAAGTTTACAACCCTGAAATGTCTACAGTCTTTTTAATTGTTCTCAGCACAAACTGTTTTGCTCTACGTATCTATCCCCTTTTGGTCCGTGCTCCTTACTGACGTAAAAAGCAATTGTGTTTTTTTCTTGCTCTGTCTCTAGACTGTAAGTGGTTTTGGACAGATATTTTTCTATGCTGCTTGAAACGTGAAATGGGGGCCTGAAGTTAACGGAAGTAAATTAAAATAACTGTAAAGGGAGAACGACAGCAACAATAATGAAGAGAAGAAAAAGTAGGTTTGAATATTATTTCTCTTCTCTTAGATCAACCCTGATCATAGGGTAAAGACATCCAATTTAGGTAATTTCAAATCCAAAATGCTATTAAACATTCAGGCTTGATTAGCACACTGGCAGGATTAGTATGAAGAGCACAAAATGAATCCTTGATACTTCATCCACAGAACTGGCTATAAGAGTTTTTCAAGGGAGGAGGATGGTGTGGAGCACCAGATTCAAGAACTGGAAGTATCTGTCCGTTTTAGCACAGGCGTCTTCCCATTTAGCAATGCAACACAGCGTGATGCAGTGCCTGTCTGAAAGAGTTGAAGGCAAGCCAAGCTGCGCTTCCTCGCACAGCACGGCTGCATCAGGCAGGCGGGTATCTCCTGGCTGGAAGTCTCACCACCCTTGTTTGACCCAACTAACACAATTTCCACAACCCTCAGGTGTACACTGGATTCGGGGAACAATCATTCAAACTATACAAATGCAAATATGTAAACAAACCATTATTCTTGATATTTAAGCTCCCTCCAGTATTGACCAACTGCAGCTGTACCATCTCCATGTCACCTGACAGTTCTCTCCTGACAAATCTATAATATCAGCTATATTTTTTCCCTTTAGCACACTTTGTATAGCACAGCTAATAAATTCACTTCCTACAAGATGACTCATATTTTAAAAGTGTCAAAAATAATTTCACAGTCATAATTATGGTACTTTGGCAATGTCAGACAAGCACAACACATGATTTATCCTAAATAGGAGATGAAAGGCACTTAATTGTTGTTTTTACTAAGTCAAATTGGCCACTAGAAATTCAGGTAAACTGAAGTTAGGCTTTTATAAAGAGTGCTGAACTGAAGAATCACATCAAATTCACTTTTTTTTTTTTTTTTTTTAATTTTGACAGACATGCTAATCATCTGGGATTTCACTTCATTGTGCAAATGTAGCACAGCTGGAATGAAATTCCTGAAGAGGTTGGTTTAATTTTATTTGCTTATGATTAAAGCTTTGTTCATAAATAGGTTTGCATTTTCAGTGAGATTCTGCTGTTAGTCTAATTCTTCTGAGCTGTGTCAAAGGATGATGAAAAAGGCATCAGATGACTTGACCCCAGTCACACGCAGCAGGGGGTTTACTGGCTTCCAGCTCTTTGCTGTTTCCTACAACCACAAGATGATTCCCGAGATCTTTCTCCCACCCTATGTGCCCCCCCCACACACACACACCTTTACAATCCTCTTTGTGATTTAACACCAAGGACAAATAAAAATGAAGTGTTTTACTATTTGGGCACATACAGTGAACATACCGTAGAGGACTGACCAGCTGAAGTATGCCAGTTATTTACTAGAACTGAAGTAGAAATTCTGTAAATTCTTTGCCTTCCACCCAACCCTATGATTAACTTTATGGGAGAAATATGTGTTTATTTTCTTGCACCTGCTTCATGGTTCAGAGCAGCATAGAAGTGCTGGCAACAATAAGAAAAATTCCTGTAATTTCACTTGTGACAAGCTATGTTTGCTTTAGAGTCATTGATATGTTTGGCCCAAACCTTCCTCTGGTACAGATAAAGATAACTAGAATTACATCAGGTGAGAACTTGCAGATTGAGAAGTTGTTTTTAGCAATAAAATTACTTACATATACATATACAACATCACTTGCAAACTACTTTTTTACATTTTCTTTTAACATTCTTTTTTTCACTCCTCCAAATGTACTTTCAGCAAGGTTCACAAAAGAAATGTAGCGCATAAGATGGAAAACATAATACATTATTAATAAAACTTGAAAGCAACAGCTTAAATGGTAATCTTTAAGTAAACTGTAAATCCCTCCAATATGTCCTGTGAGTTATGTAAGCATCCTGAGACAGACGGAGGATACAAATTAGAGAGAAGTAGGGAGAGAAAAATCAGCAAAACCCGTTATGAATTGAAAATCTATTCCTTTGTTCCTTCTAGGTTTTTTCTGCAAAGTAGAAATTATGTTCTCAGCAAATACAGCAAAGAGAGCACAGAGGACTTTAAATTCTCATTTAAGTCATAGTAATGCAAATCAAGAACAATTCTGTGAAGCTCAGTAGAATAACCCTGTTGGGAGTGAAATGAAAAGCAAACTCCAAAACTCAGCTCTTGAACTCAGTTGCAACAGCACAAACCAGCTACTGGCAACTACCCTGAAGGGCACGTGCATCTAAATCCTTTAGTCCACTTATTAAAATATAGATAGAAAATTAGTTCTATAAACACAAACAAAATGGGAGGGATGCTGAAGGGCAATATCTAACATACCGCCCTTCCCATTCTTCCTCTTTCTTCCTTCAGCAGTATTGCAGAAGCTCCCAATATTCATTGTATTTATCTACGACACAAAAGCACTGAACTTGCTCAGGTAGAATGAGACACCATGTCATTATGGCACCTGTCACAGGAGAAGTTTTTGAGCTCTAAAGAAGCTTCCTGAAAAGGGGAAGGGTGTTTAAGTAGCTCTAGCGACTGACTAGCTTAAGTACTCAGATGTATTGAGTAAAATGGGTAAAGCACTTCAAAGTACAACACAGACGCAGTCTTAGCAACTTGCTGAAGACCATGCATGACCTCCAGGAGCAATGTTCTGGTTCTCCCATCTCCCAGACTGATACTCCAGACCCATGGATTGTGCTTTGATACCACGAATTCCCACGTAGTTCTGTTAGGATTAGTTCACTTCACATGTTGTGCTACAGCACAAATTTTCAGTTCTGAATTTATGAGTAAGGAAGAGAGAAAAAGTGAGGAAATTCTCTCTCCTGCCATTGAAATTCAGGTTTCCCACAAAAAAAAAAAAAAAAAAAAAAGCCAAAGCCAAACAAAATGAAACAAACCAAAAACCCAGCACAAACAGAAAAAAACCAAACCAAACCCCCCAGAAGGTTTAGCTCACAGTGGAACTGTTTTAGTTCCTCCATGACTTCTAATTTTGTCTCTTTGCCATTCTCCTCAGCGAGTAATAGAAATCCTGAATAGATAACAGGCCTTATGATCATTTACAAAACTGTGCAAAGGAACATAGGTTTACATGATAAATCACAGCATTAGTTTTTCAGAATCTAGCTTTCTTAATTTAGCATTAATTAATAAACAGTAATTAATCTGCCCTGACATGCAGAGAAGTACACAATTTCCTGCCTGCTACACCTTGGAGTTGTTTAGATAATTCTCACAGTTATATACGTTTTCTAAAGTGAGGACAGTAGTTTTGCTCCACTGCAGTTGCATACTGACTGTTATCTTGAAAGCTTTAGAGAAACTAACAACTAATCTTTTTTAATTTTCAAAACTGAAAAAAACCCCCTGAAAATTAAAAATAACAAAGCAATTTCAAAGTAGAGCAAGCACCAATCTGTTGGGGTTTTTTGTTTGAATAAATATATAGATTTTCAGGTCCTATTTCACTGCCAGTTGAGTTTATATACAATCATAGCTGTTTTATGAAGACAGTGGCATGCCATTTCTTGACTCTCTTTCGCTGGAATGTATCACTACAGCCACAGTTGGTAGGTAATATTTACCTTATCTAGGCTATATTTTGCTAATGTCAGGGCCTGAAATTTCATTTTACCCATGGAGCAAGAAAGCATACACATGACAATAATGTAAGAAAGGTGGACCTTAATTGCTTTTAATGACTATTCTGAATAACAGTACTTAGCATTCATATGCAGTCTGCCAAAAACATCCAACATTACATTTCAGCCCCTCCCCCCCAAAATACCCCAAATAAAACCCATGAAGACAATGGTTTGAACCAGGAATAAAAATGTTATTCAACAACTTTTTTTTTTCTTGCTTTTCCCTTTGAATCTTTTATTTCCATAACACAATTCCAGAACCCTGACTCAAACACCTGGGCAAACACTAGTTAACCCCTTGGCACCAGGCAAATGCTTCCCAATTAAATTTAATGTTTGCTAATACTGTTCCAATTAAGCAACAGCAGTGCTTTGTACTGTCTTAGGGCTAACAGTCCACTGGGAGCATCAGTACAGATATCCATTAAACGAAGTCTAAAGATTTTATCCGTCTTGATTAAAAGGAAAATACTGTAGTAAAATGGTTAACAGGTAATAGATTCATCTAAAAATTTACTTGCCACTTCCTATCCACTTCACTAAAATCCTTTCTTTCAACGTAAATTAAGGATGCCCTGTATTGCAGTGTACATCACCATATGCAATCATATTTTTATTCACACTTTTAGCAAAATGCATTGTCTCTGCATAGATCTACCTTGCAAGTCAGGGGCCATTAAGCATGTCAGCTGGGGGAGGGGGATATGGAGAGATAAGGGTGAGGATGAACAGCAGACAAATTCCAGTGTACCCACCCGGGAGTCCTCCAAAAACCCTCAGGCATCAACTGCGCTGCTCTTGCTGGCAGGAAGAACGCTGCTGGCTGCAGCCTGAGTGGGAAGCCAGGTCACCCTCCGTGGGGAACCACCCGGTGGGGAGTACAACACAAAAGCAGATCTGGCTGCTTGTAGCAAAACAGCTGATCCATGTTATGTCCCCTTGCAGGGCCTGCCTACCACCTGTTACAGGCTCATTAACGCAGACAACACCCCAGCCCCTACTCCCCGCTCCGTACCCTAACTAGCAGTTCTAGCATGAAATGCTTTCCCACCCTTTGAGCATTTCTGAGACTTCGAAAAAGGTTTCCTTCTTGGAATAGAAACTTCAACAATTTTTATAAATCTAGGAGGGTTTTTTTTCCTTAAAAACACCATCAGAAAAGCATGGAATTTTTATTTTAAAAATTGCAAAAAGTAACATTTAAAAAGTCAAACCATTGTTGTTGCTGTTGTTTTTCCCAAAATGAAAAAACAATTGAAATGGAACCTTTCTCATATCCAGATTAGGTTTTATGGCACAGTGTTGTTTCTTGGTCTGTAGTCAGAGAGAACAGCATCTTGAGTAAAGCAGTCATCCCAGTTTTATACAGTTGGGGTAATCTCTTTGAAATGTCTATTTCTGTTTCCACTGTCTGTAACCAGAGCATTGGTGTCTAGCTTAGATTTAAAAAAAAAAAAAAAAAAAAAATCTTCTGAATGTTGAGAAAATTAATAAAACTAAGGAAATTAATTCTGTATTTGTCTTTTTTTGATGGAAAACTTTACCTGAAGAGTGGGGGTTTTAATCTCTAATTTAGGCTAAAAGTCCCAAAGGAAAATTGTAAAGAGCAAACAAAAGAAATGCACTCACTCTAAAATTAGATGTCTAACAAAGAGAATTGTTTTATCAGAAAATGTCACACTGCAAAGTTGCCTGGTAACATTTTGGAGCTTCCCTGTTGAGCTCTGGGAAGTCACCTGGAAGGAGGCTGAAAGCATAAAAACAAGGCAGGAGACTGACTGGGGTTTTCTTAATCTATTTTTGTCAAGCAAGAAGGAGAAACATTTGCATAAGCTTTATAAAAGAGAGGGAATCTTGCTCCCTGAGCTGAGAAGGAATAAAGGGTAAACTACAAGAATTACTATGACTCTGTATTGGTTTAAGCGTTTTGTCCTTTAGGTATAAGTGAAAGGGTAGTGGCTTAAAATGTTCATAGGCTACATGTATGCACACATTGGCCATTTGCTCATCTGCATTTCTGTTTCATTTGGCTAATGGACTCTTGAGAGGAATATTTAAGCTAAAACTGAGAAAGGCAGCATTAACCCAGGATGCAAACTGGGGTGGTAGGTGAAGAACTGGACTAAATGCTTGAAGTCTCCAAAAGTTCAGACAGTCCTCAGCCATCTGAGCAGTCAGATTTTGGGGAAGGCGCAGAGCCACAACACAGTCTGTAGAAAAGAACTTGACTAATTCCATCTTAAAAAACACCATTACCACCATCAAATATGTGGGAAAATGATAGGAAAACCAAGTAGCAGTAAGGACAGAACAAGGGCCAATGTTTGTAAGGATATAATAACTATTACACTAATCTGATCCACTACAATATTGCTCCTGAATAGCTCCTATGTTATTTTCAAGTAAGTCTCTGTCTGGTGTTACAATAATTCACTCTCTCCCAATACACCATACAAAAATACAACAATCCAGTCTGACTGTGCCAGGGAAGAACTGCCTTGTAGAATCTCAGGATTAGCATCTTTGCCATCAAACATCTCTCTCATGTTTTTTTTGTCCTAGAATCAAATTCAGGTCAAAATATCATTGAAATGCAAATCTCCAGTGCCATATGATACAGGTGAGATGTATCAATTCTTTTGGAAAGAAAGGACGCCCATCAAAAGCTTTGGGAATCCTTGGCATTACAGCTGGGATCAAACTTGTGACAAATCTGGGTTGAGGTTAGGGCGAGAGCCCTCTTTTTTGACTCCTACACATGGCATGATTTGCACTGCTCCTTAATCTAGTGTCACTGCCTTTTTCTACATGGTTTGCACTGAAGCCAGTTGAGCTGGCTGCTTACACCTCCAAACACAGCTGATGTTTGACTATAAATAAAATACTGTAAACTACCATTTACAGCACAACTATGTGTTGTCTTAAGTAACCTAGACTATGGAATTTTTGGCAGCATTGCATTTCATGGGTCTGTTTATTTCATTAATGATTAAAAGCCTCGCCTTCTCATTAGCTTCCCACAAAACTATTCATTATCCTGTTTCTGAACTGCTGAATAAAGGTGGGCTTTTACAAAACTGCCCGAGGTACAAGTGTAAAAATCACAAATTTGATTAGCTTTGGATACCTATGTGTCTCTGGAGTTCTTATTTTACAGGAACTATTTGTAACTAATTGTTATAACTAATTTATGAAAATGGAGATATTGAAGAGACTTTTTTCTTGATCTTCTGACTTATTCTTTAATTTTCTCCAATAATGAGAATATATTCAGAACTGTTGACTTCTAGAAAAGCTTGTCCAGTAGGTTTTGGTATGTCTTTCTCATTGTCTATCATCCAAGCCAAATAGTTTATAATAGAACTTCATCAATACCTGCTGCTTAGGGGAATGAAATATGATATAAAACTTTTGCAGATTCTAAGTTAAATACCCACTATTTTGCATAAGGTATTAATATGCAGTTTGGCTCAAGCTGTCACATTCTGTTCTGCATATATTATGATAAAGTCTTTAAATTTCATTTAAGCACATAGTTTAGTTCTCCTCTTGAAAGTGCAACAATAGACACTTTAAGGGATGAGGAAGCAAGGTACTGTGACTCTAGTAAAGGTAGAAGCAGATTTTAATTTACCTGTACGTTGTGAGAAAAATAAAACTATAGAGATCTAAAAGAGTAGCAAGAGCATTTTTTAAAAATCAAATTAACAGTAATTCAGGGTAAAATTAGAAAAAGAAAGCTTCTTTTAAATAGTAGAGAACATTTCATTGTTATGTTTTTTTGTGAATGATCATGTGTTACATTTCTTTTGCCAGAATACACCAATTACATTTCTAGAAAAAAGTTTATTTCCTCAGATAGTTTATTATTTAACTTGAACACTGGGATATTAAAATATCTAATCAATGTTAAAATGCATAATCTCTAAATAGAGATTTCATTGCCATAAAATCTATAGGATCTTTGTCTTCCATTTCTTTCTCTCAGATAAACTAAACAACAGCGTCTTCCAGGGCAGGTTAGAATCTCCCGAAAAGATTGTCATGAGTTAAGGTCAAACTCAGTTCCTGTAATTTTGCTTTTCAAATTCTTAAGCAAGTGAACTTCTATCACAATAATCAGCTGAGAATAAAACCAAAGGAAAACCATTGAAAAGAGATCTCTGAAATAGAACAGATATGGTATAAATTATTATCCTGTTTTAATATGGAGGGAAAAGTAGACTAATGGGTGTATTCACTCATTTAGAAAGTTTATATGGTGTAGTTAAAGGAAAATTATGCTTTATATTCAAGGAACCAAGTTTGAAGAGAGCAAAATTTTCTGAATATTACTATTTTATAAAAATGTGATAGCTGAAAAGTTATTGTTTCATCTTTTGAATTATGACTCAACTGTGTTGTAAATTATATATCAAACGCACTGTCTAGAACAAATCATCTACCCTACTTTTCTCCCTTCAAGTGTTTTTTTCCTGAGCATTTTAGATTTTTCCTGAATTTGATAACTAATGATCTCCACTCAAACTACAGATCCTTTGTCAGTTCTGTGCAGATGATATTTTATCAGCTATTGTAAACTCAGAGTAAGTCACTGCACAAATCAAAAGTTTCAGAGCTCTCCCTGACTTTTTTCACTTACCGTTTGCCAGTTTAACTGTGCTAGATCAGCCTTATGATGTATTTGAAAAATTATCTGTTACTTCTACAAAGAAGGTTTAATAGTTCTTTGAATATATGAACATTTCTGCAAATCCTAATTTCCTCCTGAATTAGATTCTCACTTCATAATTCTCTCTTTGATCCTTATGCCTCAGAATTAGATGTTTCCTTGCAAAGTGCAATGGGCTATTGCTTCCTGAACATCTTTAGTACTATATGTTCTTTTCTTTTTTTTTTTTTTTTTTTTTATTTAAAAGAAACACCTATTTTATTTTATTTTTTGTTGATTTTTAAAACTTAAATGTTTTTGGATGAGTTCCCAGATAATATGCTAAGATTTTTAAAAAATGCTTAGAAAAATTTTATATATTCTAAGTTATGAACCATTGTAACTGTTGAAAATTAGTAGTTGTAAATTAAGGCTTTTAACAGTTTTGCACTTCTCGGATTCCCATCTAACGTGATTTAGAGTGTTAAACTGTGTCATAGTGGATAGCAACACATAAGAGATTCAGCCCTTCATTTCTGTTTTCATCTTCAGGTTTCCTTAAAATGTAACCCTCTGATTAGTAAAACAGCTGCTTCCTTTTCATCCGTATCCTCCTTTAAAGAGATCTTGCCCACCTTCAATTTGTAAATAGAAAGTGTTTGCTACAGAACTGCCTTGAATAGCAACAGAGTTATTGAATATTCCCATCTTAACAATATACATTTGGAGTAATATTTGCAAACCTGCTCTTAACTTAGACATCATTGTCTTCTTGTAGCGATTGTCATAATCCACCCTGTCAGCCTGCAGTACATTTCTTATTAAGCCCTGTGCATGGATATCACAGCTCAGTTTTCCCATTCAGCATCCTAAATACGTTGTATGAAATTACCATAATGAATCCGAGAAGAAAGCCAGATTACACAATGGGCTGTTTTGTTGCTTTGTTTGTTAATGACTTGTTTTCCACAGGCAAACTTTCTCCATTATGAAGAGCCCACTTAATTCTTTTGAAAACCACAACTACAAACCCAGATCCACTACCCTCCTGATTTTGGTAGGAAGCCACCACCTTTTGCAAAACTGTGCTACCCTACTGTTCCGTCTCGTGATTCAATGTTTCTCTGGATGAATGACTGTTGTGTCTACAAACAAATCCAATTGTTCATGCAAAGTGAGTCGGTCCCAAATGTGTTGGACTCCATGCATATGTTGCAATTGATCTAAACACACAGAGTTGTTTATTGAATCTGTGGCTCATGGCTAGAACAATAGAGCTTAGGCAATAGGTCAGACACAGAACACAATGATATTTTTGCTTTTGGATCTGCCAAAATTTTGTGGTCTGCAAAACATGCCAGTGTGACGTGTTCAAATCTCATTAGCCTTGATCTGGTGATTGTATGGAACTATAAAGCACTAAACACAACTCATGTAGTCCACAAAGACTATGTGGGATAGTAATTTCATTGAAGTTGATTTAAATATTAACTAAATATATCTCAATGGGATCAGGATATTTCTTTCTTCTGCTCAGTAATTTCCAATTTTCTTGCCAGGAGAGACTGACCGATGTACTTCTCACCTAGGAGAGAATGTTTCTTGGAGAACCAAGGTGGAAAAATTGAGGCCAGACCCACCAGTTTACTGATTTTGGAGGAAGGACAAAACTTTTCTTTCAATTAGCCAACTACTCTGTCTTTGATTGCCCAAGTAGTGATGCATTCTGTCATTACTGTGACTTGCAATACTGCCAATAAAGTCAACAGGAGTTAAGCATGCACAATCAATTTTTCTCTAGTGAATAAGAATAACGTATGAATGAATTTGCCTCTCCCAATATTTTATGAGACCAGTTTATGAATCCAAAGACAAATGCAGAACTGTTATACATTCTAGACTACAGCAAAGTAGCTATGAATTATAATTAGAAATTTGCCTATAAACTAATATAAAAGTTCTACTTACTAACTGTAGTGCATTCTGCTTTAAAAAAATGTTGATTTCTGTCAAATGTAATGGAAATTATGGAAGCCTAACTGGCCAAAAGGAAAAGCTACCTTTATTGTTCAATGATTTAGATAAAGTGTATTCTTCTTTTTTTGTTGTTAACAAAGCAAAGCTAATGCTTGTAATAAAGTTAATGGGTAAATCAGTTAGAATTATTAGCAATGACCAGGTCCCATTAGAAGAACTGCTTCCAGAATTACAACTGCACTGAAAACACTAATTCGTCCCTGTCTTCCTTTTTCTTCTTCCTAATCCAAAGGGCAGGAGGTAAATTGACAAACTGTTTACAGTGACTTGCTAAAATCCATTTCTCAGCTTTTAAACCCTGAAAAGTATTGAAGATCAAATGGCTAAGGACTCCTCCCAAACTAAGGGAGTGTTAAGGCTGTTCTTGCATTGCTCCAGCGAGGGCAAGAAGGAAGCAAGCGGCCACAGACTGTGTTACATGGGCCTGTATCCATTGCCTTTAATTAGTTATTAAGTATGGCTTAACCAAAGATAGAATAGCCAACATCCCACCCCACTCCCTGGTAAGTACCAGTGACTTTCCCTAGATGCGTTATGATTCAAAAAGATGGACTTGGGGTTTTGGTCCACAGATGCTTGACATCACAGGCAAACTATGAACTCAAAGCTCTACACACGAGCGAATTACAACCACGAGAATCTGGAATAAATTTGGGAAATAAATCCCAGACATTTTTATCCTGTCATAGCCCATGAGATACTGGGTGAGGGGGGTGAAAATGCTGACGAGTGCTTTAAAATCTGAAGGATTGACATAAGTCCCCTTTGATTTGCACAGCCAGAGAATGCATGGAAAATTCTTGCCCTGATGAAGTAGTTTTACCACTGGCTTTGAGGGGAGAAAATTTTTGTCCTCTGCTTCATCAAACATGTGTATTTAATCATGTAGTGATGAGATTACATCACGGAACTGTCCTTATACGGTAAATTCTTAGCCACATGCTCTTACTGAATAGGCATTTTAAAGTTCTAGGCTTCTGAAAAATTCAGCATTTTCATTTTTAATTTGCTTTATTTTAGGAGTAATGAAGCAAGTCACTGCTGCTGTCACTGTAGCCATGTATCTGATCCTGCTTCTCTTGGCCCTTTGTCCATAATTCATTTGCACATGTGACGTTCATTGTGAAAGGCAGCTAAACAATTAGGAGACAAAGGTGTGGTGGGAGGTGTGCCAGGGTTAAGCAATCAACAGTATTTTGCATTTTGTTTAAAACATTCAGTGGCGGTAGTACACTTGCATTTCATAGATTCCTGTGAGTAAAAACTCCCCTAACCTGAAAGGGTTACATTTTCAAATTTGAGTGAACTCTGTGACCCGATTTTTTTTTTTCCACACATTATTTTTGAAAATAAACCTTTCTGATAAGGTCACTTGTTGCTCAGCAGGTGATTGCTGTGTTCCCAGATGCACAATTCTAGTTTATGCTTACTGTAAACATCGAAAGAATAGCAAGAAAGCAAGGAGAGACATCCATAGCAGCTGAACATCTACTAGTTCTGAAACTTTAAATGTATTTAATGTTCCCTTGGGTGACTGGGACCTCCATGCTTATCAGTGTCTATACGCTGTGCTAGATTCTGTTAAGTCTTCAGGAAATTTGATCACTTCAGATGATGTATAAATGACAACTCAGCTCTTGAAGCAATCTTATTAAGTTATTCTTCAAAATAATAATAATGATAATAAAAAAAGCAAACATCTAGGTGCATAGCAGAAACACTGAGATACAAAGCCTATTGAATCAGTACAATTGAGTTAATTCAAATGAAGGGTAGTGATTAAACTGTGGAGGGGCTTCTGAATACCAAACACAACAGGAAGTTCTTTACTCTCAGATGGACTATTGTTGCTGGAAAATATCTTTGTCTTTCTAAGAATAACCTTAAATAACTATTCTCCCTGCTTATTACTTATGAACAATACTTGAGAAAATAGGTTTTTAAAGTGTATAGTATAGATTACCAGAGCTCTCCATTCTGAGAGTTAAGCCAATTAGCTCATCGACTGAAGAGAAAGATTCAAAATCTCCATTTAACAATTTGTTATGGCTACTCAGTCTGTGGATTTTTAAACCAACAAACAAACAAAACCAACTCTCCTTTTATTAAATATGTGCATGCATTTATTCATGGATGTAACTAGAGTAAAATAAAAATAACTAATACAAGTAGCCACTTAGACTACTGTGGTGGATATGGTTATGGACAGTTTGAAAACAGATTCAAGTAGGGAGACTGTAGAAATTCATTTAAAACGGATTTGTCTATCAAAAGTCTGAAGTGTGTTGTATGGAAGATTGAACCTTTTGGCAGGATTCAGAAGTACAAATCCCAAGGTCTTCTAGAGCTAAGTGCTCTCTAAGTGAGTCTGTTATCAGCCAAAAAAATAGCAGATGTCTAGCTAACTTCAGGAAGAGGGAAAAAATGTTGTTGATTATTGCTTTTGGCTAACTAACCAGTTATTTAATATTTAAAGAAGGATAGATATAAGCCTATATATTTCAATTGTTGGTTGTCTTTCATAATTTCCTTTTCATATCATTAATTTAGCCTCCTGAAAAAAGCATTTCTGAAGAGGAAGCTATCAAGCAAATTTCAAGTTGCTTATGATGAAGTATAAGACCCCAGACTGCTGCATTGATAAAAAGAATTACATTTTTAGTTTTTGTAAGTACGTTGACCAGATGTCCTTGAATTTAATTTATTAAAGCCAACACTCTTGAGGTTGCTAAATAATTTATAGAGGCATCATTGTAGAATTTTGCATTTGGTGACTTATTGAATCATTTTTTATTAATACATGGCTTTTAATTAAATATTTAAAGCTTCACTACAGCATACAACTGCTTTAGGAAAAAAAATCCTTGCAATCAATATGTTTGGAATATTGTATCAATAATCATAACACATTGTGTTGCTAATTCATAGTCACAGGCATTTCTGTCATTATTCCAATTAAATGTATGTCATTTCTAAATAGCATTAACACTGGAACTGATGGAAAACAGGTGGACGTTAATTTCAGTTTCTCATCTTCATAACAGAGTAATTGAAAAAACTTGTAATATTTTCTTTTTCTCTAGAAATCCCAAATAAATAAATAGGTATTGTATTCTTAAATTAGCATAAGCCAATACTGTTCAGTTTTGTCTACTGTCTTGTTTTGTACATCTTGATCACATAAACCCTATAATGGGCTCATAGAACTCCTCATCGATGTTAAGCACTCCACATTTAGGGTTTAATTGTGGAATTATCTAAATTTTCAGAAACCATGAAGGCTGGCTTGGGTGGCTGGAGAAACAGAAAGAGGATCAAAACTGGTTGGTGAACATAAAGAATTTGGAATCTGAGCATATAGCTCTTTATTCAAAAACTTTCTGGTTTAGTATGAAAGAAAAGCCTGCCCTATTTTTCACCTTTACTATGGAAAGACTTTTGTCTGTTCTCAGATAGTAAAACTGTCTATGGTAGGTGTAAATTCCTGTATTCAACTATAAGCAAAAGCTTAGAGGATAGGAGGGTGCTCTCAATAACACTAAGACTAACTGATCATAGCAAAACCAATTAAAAACAATTAATTACTTATTAATTAAGTTTATCACGTATGTATTGAATGTAAAAATTTGACAACCTGTTAGGTTTGCTCAGAGTAATTTTGATTTTTAAGCATATTGATTCAGTTTAAACAAACCGGCAATGCTAAATCTAAAAATTGTACAGCTCCAAATCTTAAGGTCACACAGATGCCTGAACTTTTATTTCTAAAATATTCTGCAAGTAAACACAATGGTTGTATGCTATACATTATTCAACCAGCATGCCTGTTGGTTTGGCTACATATTATAATGAAGCTAGTGTGGATTTTCTCAAGAACGCTTAGCAACAAAAAAAAAATCTTTTTGTACAGAGGTTTGCTTAGGACTGTAGTTTCCATGGAAACTCCTAGAAATAGCAATTTCATTCCAACCTTTACAAACCCAGTGTAAGCCTTTTTAATCTAGAATTTTTTGCTTTAATAAACACTTACATTCTAACTAGCTAGAATAACAGAAATCGTATTGATGTGGATTATTAATAGTTTATTAAAATAATCTCTTTATTTTTATGCTGAAAGGAAAAATAATTCTATCATTGTCCTTTTACTGCCAAAGAATATGAAGCAACATAATTTAAAAGAATATTGTTTAAATTAACTGTCACTATAAACAGCTTTGATTGCAAAAGTTTTGTACTGCATTTTAGCTCACTATTTGATAGGATATGAGTCACACAGAAAAATTATATACCTAACTCTTAGAGCTATTAAAATAGCTGCAGCTGGGAGGTGTAACTCCATCGTGAATGAATGAGATGATAGTAAAAAAAAAATATCTTCTCTAAGGAAGCTTCTCAATGAAAATGCTGGTAAACAAGTCTGAGAAAAAAGGAAACAGATGCTGAGTGATAAGAATGTGCCTGTTCTGACAGGGAACACCACCAGTATGCTTGTGTGACGGGTTGAATGTGTGTGTCTGGGGGGGGAACTTATTCAGCTGTTTCCTTGCTACACTCAACAGTGATTCAGTAAAACAAGAATTTGCTTTTCAGCTAGGAAGTGACACTTTGATTCTGTGTTATAAAGGAAATGTCCCTTTTGTTCTCTTATGTAAATTCCTCTTTAGGAATTCAAGATGGCTGGGGCGCAGCCAGGATTTGGACAAATAATTTTTCAAGGCTCAGACGATGTGTATTGTTACAAAAATAACTGAGTGTCTGCCAAGGATGGAACTGATACCAAACTTTGTGGAGTTTGATTAACTTTCTGGACTAGCCAGGTGTTTGGGACTATGCACAAAGAGGTCCTGCAGAAAACCTAGTTTCTGGAAGTCACAGATAAAGTCTCCCAAAGCTATGTAAACTTGAAATAACAGCATTCTTACCTGTACTTTAGAGTTATCATGAAGCTAAGTATAAAATACATACATGTAAAAATATAAAGTGCTTTCTGACAAAAGTTGCTGTAAACATGCAAAATGATTTTTTATACATAAAGGTGTCTTTACCGTCACATGAGAAATCTGAAACTGGGATCATTCTTTAGTGGCTGGAACTGGTCAAACCCAGTGAGCTAGAGTTGTGAGAAGTCTGTGCTACTGATGACTCTTAGAATAAAGCAATTGAGGAAATTCTCTCTCTATCTCAGACTACAGGTTAGAGGGAACATGCTATGTTTAACATAGTCTGAATTATGTCAAATGGCAAAATAATTTCCCATTATGTATTCTATGTAAATCATGAAGTAGTTAATGAAAGAAGCTATATGAATATTAATCAGATTGATATTACCTTTACCTAGATAGAAAATTGGGTATGTTTTTAATGGGCAATTTCAACTTTGTTATGGCTGATAGAGTTGAACTTGCATGAGATGGGGAGCACCCGTGTGGCATATCTATATTTTTTAACATACATGTATCTTAAATCTTCATATAACATATATAGTCTTACTGCAGAAGACAAGTGCCACAGTGAATTTCCATTTTCCTGGCTGGAAAACATAACGGAAACATAAGGTCCTATTTTGATAGAATGGAACAAATTAATTAAACAAAAAGTTAACATTTTTCATTTTAGTAGCTGCTAATATCTTGCTCAGTTAACTCTCTTGATGCTGATTATCCCATGCATTATCTCTCTGCTTTTGATCCCTCTTAGAAGAAATATTACCAAGAATATTATATTGATGGTAAAAGTCTGGCAAAACTGGACATTCTTATGGTCCTTCCATTCTTCATTCTGGGTTTTATTGGCATCATTCAGAGAATGCAGCAGTTTCACAAACAAATCAAGAGCAGCTGGACATGGACGCGGTGGTTTGTAAAGGGGATGTGAATGGTTCATTCTGTAATCTCAGAAATTTATATGTGTTGAGTATCTGCAAAAAGTCATTACCTGTCAACTGTGAGCACATTTGTAATGGTTTGTTTTACAAAGAAAACAAGAAATCTTTTTGGACAGTGTACTGATCATTCTGCAGATAACAGTGAATTAATTCCTGGATTTTTCTCTTTCCTTAGGTCTGGCACAATCATAGTATTTTGAATCTGCTTTATGTCTTCTCAAAAGACTTTAAGTTCTTCAGTAGGGTTCTTTAAATACAGAATAGCTACTCTTTTTATCAGGTCCCAAGAGTGCTGAATGGTCTCTGAACCAAATGGTACCAACTGATTCCCACCTTCTATGTTGAGTTTAGCCCTAAAAACAAGATTATTGTTTAGTTCATGCTTGGATTTCCTTGTCAGAGTGTTTAAAGTAGAGCACATGCAGTGAGAAAAATCAGGAGTCCAGAAGTGGAAGGAAATACTGAGACTTGTTAATGGAAGCACGACAAAGTCACATATAGCCTTTTATTGTTTTAAAATATATAGATGGATCTTTGACTCCTTTATCAATATATTGCCTGGCTCAGCTGAGCTTCTATAGAGAACACTATAACTCGCAGACAGTAAATACCAGCACTGAGTTAATAAAATTTCTTTCCTGCAGTTGTAAAACAAATATTGTAGACTTAGGATTAAGCTGCCATGTAACTCTACAGTTAAATATTCTTGAATCTTACCCTTAAATCTATAGAAATCATCTTCTGAGGCTCAGGGGTGGAGGAGATCGGCTGTTACAATTGTGATATTCTGAGAAAGACTCATCTAATATCTACCATTGTTTCTCTTTTTACCTTTTACCTCTTCTTGATCAACGTGATATGCATCTGTTAACAGCAATACATCTGCAGTAAACTGAAGGTAGTATCTCTCTTTCAAACACATATGGGTATAATTTGATTAAGACTACCCAAAATTTCAGCCTCCTTTCTTCTCTGGTGTTGCCCTGTACAGCTATAAGTTAGGGTATTTCTTTGTCATTTTTTTATTTGATCAAAGAAAGAACTTTACCTGCAGTTCCGTAATAAAGTTTGAGTCCCTGAGGTACAAATTCAATCTCTTGTGTTAACAAGGCTATGGAGAAAAGACTACAAGGAAAATAACATCTGTTGAACAGTTCTTGGACAGGGTTCATTTTGGAATGAAGTGTTAAAGTCCTCCCTCAACATTGTTAGTTTTTGTGCTCAGGGCAAAAGACCAGACAGTGACTTTACCTCAGAACTAGAGTAAGGATTAAAACAGCATTGAACTTCAAGGCCCATAGGTGATTGATTCCTTCTCTTGCACCGATATTCAGCACAACCAAGGGTGCCAATCATTCTCCAGTCATCTCCCATCAGAAGGAGTGGGAATAAGAGCTTCTTTTAATCTGTTCTCCACAAACATGCTATGAGTAGCAATATAGAAGTGCTTGCAGAGAAGTAAGAAGGTGCCTTAAAGGCCTTTGAGGACTGGTAAAGGCAATATTTCCAAGTTCTCTGCACTACTTTTGCCTTCAGCAGTGATTTAATTGCATGGGGAGGAATGGAAAATGTGGTAAGGAGACACTTTTGGGCTCGGTGTATTAGATTGGCTCACAACAGACATGCTTTCTAAATATGTTCAAGGTGTGAGGGTTTATGCTGTATATGCTTTCTTTCAGAACCATAAACTAAGCTGTATAAAAGAGGACTTGTGCAAAGCTAAAACAAAGGCTTAACCTTATTCAAAAGTGGCAATTGTTTTTTACCTTTCAACTTTTGGGCTGAGAGTAGAATTGATTAGGAGTGCATTGTACTTTGAAAATGAAGCTAGTACCAGCTGCACAGCCAAAATTTGTCACTGCTGAAAATGTCACTACATGACATGATAAAAAGTTTTAAAGCTTTGGGGTACATTTTCATGTGATTTTTAACAACATACCTCTGAGTCCTGCAAAGAGATGACAGAAACAAAAGCCTTCAGTAAAAGACAGCAGAAATTCCTTGCAGTAACATGTTATTGAATTAATATTAGACTCCATGCATTTTTTCAGCAAATAATTGATCAATTACATTTTAACTCAACTGATGTCTACATCGGATGCAGATTAATTTGGTCTGTAAAAGAGCATTTCAGATTAACAAGTCTCCTTGCTGTGGAGACTGTTTTATACAGACAAGGAACTATTGTTATGAAGACATTTCCATTCACACTGCTGGCATTCCTGCAGCATGGAATTCCTATAAATAATTACTTCAAATGTTATATAGTTTCCCACATCTGAATTATTTTCTGTTTTAACAAAAAAAAAGTGACTCCATTTGAAGGTCCACCTGAAATGTGGAACGGATCTTAAAAAAAAGAAAAGAGAAAGCAAAAGTTTTTAAATGGTATCTAACAATTCCTTTAAAACCTTTTTGCAGTCTTAATGGAATTCAGTATTTTATCTGCTTCACCTAAAATTGCCCTAGTTTGAGGTTAGCACAGTTAGACCCAGAAAGATGAGAATTTTCTATCACTGAAAGTCAGCACAAGTGGACTTCAGTTTTGCCATGATAGCCATGGCAGAGAATGTTTTAATGAGGGGGTTATAATAACCCTGTGAACTGAGGGACCTGGAAAAAACATTCTTCCTGATTTCTCTTAGTCAAAGTGACAAGAAGGAAGAAACAGCAGTGGCAGGATGACATACCTTCTGAGTCTTTGGTGTATTGTTTGCAAACTATGCTTACTTTGATAAGAAAAAATAATTAAGATAACAGATTCAGTGCTAAAAAGATTTTAAACTACTCTGTTTATATTAACTTCCAATGCAGAGCCAGTAAACCTCTCTTGCACTTGAGGTTAATTTAGATTTGTGGCTTTGGAGGAACAGTTCAGTAGTCATCTATAGAGTATCAATTTAGGTGGGAGAATTTTAGATAAAACATGCAATTATCTTAAAGTCTGATTTCACAACCTGTTCTGGGAGAAGAGATGCTGCTAACACATCACTATCCTGTGATGTCAGATTGGTGTCTATAATGAATTCTTCTCAAGATGCATTTGTCATATATTATAGTTATCTTTCACTGATGGATATGTTTAGCAAGTGAGCAGTTACTCCAATAAGATTAATGCTACAGAGGTGGAACAAGGATAGGAAAAGGGCTGATCACACAGAAATGCTGAGCATTCTGGAAAGGAGTATAAATGTAACAGGACCTTTTTAATCTTTCTGTTAAAAGATATTATATCCCTGTATTTAACTGAATGGGATTTTTTAAGTAATAAATAAAATCTTCCACAGGAACTTTACTATGATCTTGTGCTTTCTGCAGCTTGGATTACAAATTACAAATGTCTTTTTCACCAGCTATCAAATGTTCTTTTCTATGTCCATTCATGACCAGACCAGCCTGTAACATGACAGGTGGGCTTTGTTCAGGGAGATTACCCAAATTCCCTAAGTCTCTGGGAACGCTAATGGAAACTTTCCTTCCCATGAACAGCTTTATAGACACTGTCCCAGCTAAAGGCAACCAATACCACTATATCAAGTTGTGGCAAGGGAGATTTAGGTTAGATATTAGGAAAAATTTCTTTACTGAGAGGGTTGTCAGACATTGGAATAGGCTGCCCAGGGAAGTGGTTGAGTCACCATCCCTGGAGGTATTCAAAAAGCGCGTAGACAAGGTACTCCAGAACATGGTTTAGTGGGCATGGATGATGGTTGGACTCAATGATCTTGAAGGTCTTTTCCAACCTAAATGATTCTATGATTCTATGATTCTATATACACTGTTATTTATACAGTCTGTTTTCCAAGCATATAAGAAGATAACCTTAGGCCAAATATCTATGGATGTCAAGACTCCTCAGTCACTACGCTGATCAAGCAATGAACAATGTGAGCTATTTCTCTCCAATACAAAAGCTGCATATGTCATCACTGGGCATCTACCTGGTGAGGTATATGAAAGCTCTTAAGAGCTTAAAAAACACTTTTTTGAGCTGGATAAAACCAGAAAAGCTCGTCCTTTGTGATCATGTCTTCCAGTTTGGGGAGGACAAGTTTGGAAGTGTTGCATTTTTTTGGCAGAGCTTAGTTTAGCTAGATAACTGTAATGATATCTATTATATCCAGATGAAGGCAGCTGGACAGCTGCATGCATGCTCAATAACAACATAGGGACACAGCGAGTGATATCTGGTATTTTACAACAAATAATAGCTTGAATTCCTTTGGAATTTTTTTTTTCATTGTCTTTTTAATGAAACTTGTAACACTGGTATTGAGGGAGTTTTTATCTAGAGTAAATTTTTCCCACATTACTCATCCTATCCACTTCTGGATCTGTCTATATGACATTTAAAGACAAAGACTATACGCTCTCTTTAAAGGAAATTTAAAATCAATGTCATTTCTTTTTTTGTAAATATAAAAAATATATCAGATACTCTAGTATCATCACAGATTATACCCTTATATCAATCCATCCATGAGATGTCTTTTAAAGAATTAAGAGGAGGTAGCAGATAAGCTCTAGACAAGAACTCTGTATTAATACCCCACTTTTAAGCACCCCCTCATTAGGATACAGATCATGATACCCAGGTATTCACATACATATACAGACCTCCCTGAAAACCCTATTCATTACCATCTATGGTCTCTGAATTCATTATTTATGCAACTAAGAGCCATGTTCACTTCTGAAGTTCACATCCCTATCACCTTACAGTCCCTTCAAAAAATCAGAAAGTACTTCAGAAAAGTAAGGGCATAGCTGCTACCTATGTTTAGCAAGGAAAATGTAAGGGGTCGTGGTCTCCTAGAGACCTAGAAAACTTCTGGTAGAGAACAGCCTTTGAGAAGGTACTGTTAGCTATCACCAAACAACATCCATACCTATTAGAATTGTATTAATTGTGGAGCTGAAGGAAATTACTGAAATAATATCAATACTCTTTTCTTTACACAAAAGTATGGTTTAGGTCTAGAAAGTTCAATCTAGCCTTGACTTACAGACTGCACCATTGGGGGATGCCCCAGTAGGAAGCAATGGGGAAGCGAGATGATGGCCCAGTCAAGCAAGGAAGTCGTGGACTGGGTTCGCAAGGAAAAGGTGTAGGGTCATATGGACAGGAGAGACCTCAAAATCTTCATAAGAGGGCAGAAAGAGGTCCACCCCAACTGTATGACAGGGTGCCTCTGAAGTGCTTGTACATTGCTGCATGCAGCATGGGGAACAATCAAGAGGAATTGGAGGTCTGCATGCAGTTGCAGCACTATGATCCCATTGGGATCACAGAGTCTTGGTGTGATAGCTCACAAAACTGGAGAGCTACCATGGATGGATACAGGATCTTTAGGAAGTAGAGGCTGGGAAAGTGAGTTGCCCATTATATGAGAGATCAGTGCCTGCTCAGCTACGTCTGGCTTCCTCTTGGATGACTTGCTAAGGCTCTGTCCAATTCCACCCTCAATAGGATGTTCCAATAAACTTGATTTTCCCTCTGCAAATTCTGTGGGCAACTATTGCACGTTCTGGAGATCCTTGATTTTTTTCCCCTGATCACAGGGTTTCTGTGGGACATATTAGTATTGTAGGATTTGCGCTAGTGATTAACTAAGGCCTTTGTGTATTACCCTAGATATTCGAAAGTAAAGGAAAAGTGAGGAAAATGTATCAGACTATTAAATCCAGGAAGCGTGTTCTATTGTCATTGGGATACTGTGACTTCCCGAGTACTTCAGTAGCTGTGAAAAATACGATTACATACTTGTTTTGTAAGTGTCTGTGAACTTACACATCTCAGAAACTCTCTGTTGCTATGTCCTTTCCTGAGTATGTTCCGGCCATCTTTTGTAGATATACTAAGTGTAACAAGCTAAAGACAACGCATTGCTAAACAGATGTCGCATACAGGTATCATGTTCACCTCTGGTAAATCTCTGTGATTCCTTTCTTGTCTTTCTTTGTAATACACAGTTTACAGCACCTAAGAAACATAGCCTGAACTTGCCCTCTGGCTTCTCGGGATTCAATACATTCTCACACATTCACATACTAATTTAATATTCCTATTATTTCTGTTTCAGCCAGCAAGCAGCTAGAGCAATGATGGTAGTGCTCGACTTTGTCTTCACCTCTACAAGAAAATGTCTACTGATGGCTGTTAGCATGCCGCAAGAATGGGAAAAACTCAGAAAGGATGTCCCCAAAAGCTAAAAATCACTTCAATCAGGCAAATAGAGGCTTTGCCAGATGTGCTGTGGTGGAGCAGGGTTCTGTACTGCATTGTGTATGATGTTTCCAGCATTCTTCATATTGTCTAACTGAAGTCCCTCTGCCTCCTTAGGTCTTCTTCATGTCCCTGTTCAGTTGTCCCTAACTCCAGGTCTAGTCTCCCTTTTAATTCTCTTCTCAGTCCTAATAGTGTTCTTACTATTCTCAGACCAAACAAACTAACCTAACTGCTAAACTGATCTATGATTCTTTAACAAAAGCTCAGGATTGTCTCAGACTCCTCTCCAGGCAACCTATAGCTAAAAAATACAGTAGAAAAATCCACATACTTCATATTACTGCAAGTAGCTTTCCTCTTCTTCAGTGTCCTCCTTGGGCACAGTCTGAGCTTTGACCTTAGAAGTTGTAATTGTAGTTGGAACAGCTCTGTTAGCAGAGTTGGAAGATGAGTATATTGCTGCAGTGTAACTGCAGAGGTGACTGTGCAGATAAATAGTTTTGTGGATCTGCTAACATGTCAGCTCAGATGGACAAGGTGGCTTTATATGTGGGTGATGAATGACACTGTTGTAGCCAATGACTTGTGTGAGATACCTAATCTTGGCTGTGATACGAAATTGAGCTTTACGGAATGGATAAATTCTGAATCAGGATTTGGTTTGATTCTAGTCATACACATTATTTATAAAGCAATGTAAAAAAATCCTTCATTGACTCTTGTCTTTGAACAGATACTGAAAGAATTACAAGCCATACCAGCTTCCATTGTAGTCAGCTGGCATTTCTCTAATTTTAACGATTATTAGATCATTGACTTGATAGGAGAGAAAACAATTAGTATGGCAACTAAACATCAGATATAAAAAAGTATACCAACAGGGACTGAAAAGTAAAAAAAGAATTCTCCATGTATAAAACTGACATCAGAGAAGTTTTTTAAAAAATGTTACTTAGAAGAGGTAATATTTTTCCTTATTCCCTCCACTACTGCTGCTATTTTGGGCTTGATCTGGATTTTTACACTCAAGCTAAGAAAAAGTTGAAGTATTTGTTTACCCTCAGATATAGGATTAGCTTCATTAGAACTTTGCCTAAATTAACTGAAAATAACAATGAGATACTTAAAGATACATTTAAATGCTTTATTGGATCTAGGCCATAAATCTTTGCTCTTTTAAAAAAATCAAAGCTTGCAACAAGCAGTATCATCTCATACAAGAAAAACCTTTTAAGCCTAATTTCCACAAGGTCACCCTATCTCAAAAAAAAAGCTGTAAGAAAAACTGTAAAGGTGGGAAAAAAGCGTATGTTGATTAGAGGAAATATTAAATAGTTAAAGATTTTCAGCTTAGAAAATACTGATTGGGAGAAGCTAGTTTTGTTAGTTTTTTAAGGGTTGTAGAGAAGATGATTAGGAATTTTCTCTGTATTTCTAACTTTTTAAAGCTAAAATACAACCACCAAAACTAATTCACAGTGAGTTCAATGACCAAAGGAAATAGTTTTTCTCTATACACCAACTCTGAATGCATAGGCTCGGCCTGTTAAACTAGGGTAAAATCATGAACTCAAGTACTAACATGTAACTGTTTGCACTATGTAATTCATGGTCTTCTCCAGCTTTAGGTTGTCTCAGGTGACACACAGACAATTCTTGCATACTGTTCAGCAAATTGCCTTTTACATGGGCTGTGTCCAACATGTGGGATGCATGACCAGTCTAGCTGGGGTATGAAGAGAATTATGGTGTTTGCATAGACCTTCAGGGCCAGAGAAAGGACTCTGGACTATGTTATTTACATCATGTAAATACAGCCATGGGGTAAAGATGACACTGAAAATTGCTCCTTATGCTGTTTGTACCTCAGCTTTAGCCTAACTTTGGGACTTTTGCAACAACTTCTCTACAAAAATTAGAAGTTTTGGTATTACTGAAGATACTGTTCCTAAAAGGCCATATAGATGATGCTGTATGCAGTTTGTTTCTAACTACCCCATACCCTATCCCAGCAGGGATTTGTGTTTTGAAACATGTTGCCTACTCTTCTTGTCACACCACATTTGGGTGAAGGCAGTGAATACCCTCTGTAGAGCACCACTGTACTGAGTTTCTGTAATATTGCACAGACCAAACTTTACCTCAGATATTTTGAACCAAGCTAACACAAGAATAGTTGTCTTAGTGCCATGGGAGACCGCTTGGGTCCATTAGGCCAAGTGTTATGTAGTAAGGATGTGACAAAGCTACTCATGAGGCTAAGAGGATGTAAGACAAACCATGACATTTGGCTTAAATTGTCACTTTCTGACCCTTTTTTATTTAGCAATTAGAACATATCCATAGAAACCAAATATTGCAGAGACAGAAGTAAATATGCGTTCAACAAGGAATTAGATAAATATATAAGTGCAAGAAAAGCAATGGTTCAGATACAGCTTTCATTCTGGAATCCCCTAAACACATATCTGTTGGAAGAGGGAAGATATTTCAAAGGAAAGATCACTCCATGAAAATGTTCCAGGTCCAGTCTCCTGGCAAGTGCCTGAGACACTGAGAGAGATCTGTAATCTGACCTAACGATATTAGACACAAGAATTATTGAATGTTAAACACAAAAGCTATTTCTGACCTCTGTCTTTTAGAATTCCTCTTTTTTTTACTTATTGAATGTGTAGAATTCACATGAACTTTGTATTTTTTGAGTGTTACATTAGCTCATGCAAAAACTCTCTAACCAAGTCATGCTTTAATTCCTTTGAACACATCTGTTTTCTGCCAACTAAATATTATAAACAGATTCTATTGCCTTTCTTAGTGCCAAGAATGTTAGTAAAGATAATACTTTAACTTTCAAATATCCCATTCCTTCCAAGATGCATTTAGGTTAATGACCACTGAAGATGCATCCTCCTTCAGTCCTTAAATTCCATTTTTATTCTTTTTGTTTTTCTTTTTTTTTTTTCTTCTTTATGCTACAGCCTTTTGGGACACAGATTTGCTACTCTACAGCACAAGGTACATTTTTTCTGCTTTACACTTTGCACCTCACGTTCTAAGGATCACAATTTCTTTCCCTGGAAAAGCTTTTCATTTGCACTATTACTACAACCTATTACTGTGGTCTTTCATCATGTCACATGACAGTCTGGTACTGTGTGGAGAAAAGCTATTCTGTTTTGAAATACCAAGAATTCTTTTTACACTAACTTTAGAATGTTTGCAATACCTCAAATCTTAACCCAAGCAATACAGTCTTTTTAAAAAAGCAGCATAAAAGCCTTAAGATTGGAAGCAGAATTCTACATTCCATTTGCTGTAATGGTACAACACTGATTAGTGTGATTACAAGGTCAGCTCTGCACAAGCTCTACATAGGCTGTCTCTATTAATCCTGTAGCCTTGGATCCCTAATGTAAGCTTGGCTTAGAAGGCGTAGAAGTTCTTCATTCCAAATGTTTGCATGCTGACAGAAACAAGCAAGCAAACAAACAAGCAAAACCCCAAAACCCTGACCTGTCACACAAGTTTTTAAAAGGAAATGTGACCTTAGAAGCTAGATGTAGAGTGAGGTTGGGCAAGCTCTTTAACAGAACAACTTGCTCAATGGTTTTCAATCATGCTATTGGATAAATATCTTGTTAGTCACATTTCGTAATGGAATTTTTGCTGAGCTTTATATTGAATTGTCTAGATCCCTTACTAGAATCACAGAATCACAGAAAGGTTGAGGTTGGCAGGAACCTCCGGAGGTCATCTGGACCAACCCACCTGCTCAAGCAGAGGCACCTAGAGCAGGTTGCCCAGGAGAATGTCCAGACAGCTCTTGAATATTTCCAAGGATGGAGACTGCACAACCTCCTTGAGCAACCTGTGCCAGTGCTCGGTCACCCTCAGAGTAAAAAAGTGTTTCATTATGTTCAGATGTAACCTCCTGTGTTTCAATTTGTGCTCATTGCCTCTTATCCTTGAGGCAACTTGTCCAGAACTTGGTTCTGTCTTTTTTACAGACTTCCTTCAGATATTTATACACATAGGTGAGTTTCCTCCAGACTGAGCAGTCCCCTCTGTCAGCCTTTCCTCATTTGAGAGACACTCCAGTCCCTTAATGATCTTAATAACTCTTCACTGGCTGCTCTCCAGTAGCTCCATATCTCTCTGACGCTGGGGAATTCAGAACTGTATACTTCTGTATACTTTCTTTTCATGTTTGAGTTTTGCCAAGAGCTCCGTGTTCATCCACACAGGCCTCCTGATGTTTTTGCCTGGCTTCCTGCTTGTTGGGATGGACTGCTCTTGAGCTTGGAGGAGGAGATCCTTGAATATTAATCAGCTTTCTTGGACCCCTTTTCTCTCCAGGGTCAATGGTCCATCTTTATTTCATGGTCATGTTCATGTTTATCTCATCCAATGTTTATTTCAATGTTTATTTCATCCATGTTTATGTAACCCATCAGATGGTCTATGTTTATTGCATGAACAGGATCCTGTAAAGGTATCTATCTTCCATGATTTTTGAAAGTACATCGTGTTTTTTAATAATAGCCTTTAACTGCTCTTTCTGATTAACAGGTAATTAAGTACTAAAGGCATATTGCCTATATAAAACTTATATTTTATTAAAACCTGCTCTTCTTTCTGTTATTCACACTGTATACAAGTTTTAAAGAAGGACTCAGTGATTCAGACAGAACTAATTAGTAATTTAATATCACATGGAATTCAAAAGAGACACCTTAAATTTACACCACTGTACATGAGATCAGAATTTGTCTTTTGGTATTTGTCATAAAGAGCAACTCAAATGGCAGTCTTACGCCAACCTAATGTAAAGATAAAAAGCATTCATTCCAGTCCATGATATCAATACTAAAGCAGTGCATGGGGAAAGGTCATCACAATTAAGGGCATAATGTAAAAATGAAACTGTGAGCAAGTGTTTGTGCTTCTTCTTTATCTCAAGATTTATGTGATTGACTCTTAATTGGAGACCTAGGGTTTCATTTCACAGCTTGGGCAGACAGCCTATTAGATCTCAAATGAACAGGGAGAAAATAGCAATACTTTGCATGTATGAAATAGAGAATTAAAATACTTTTTGACCTTCTGTGATGATTACTTAAAGAAAAAAGAATTTTAAAACACAAAATTTCAAGTTATTATTTGAATATAAGAGCTGTAGTTTATGATGGCAAACTGGACTAAACTAAATCTTTGCTTTAACACATGTCCACATCATCATATATTGGCATTATCTGAATGGATGGATGGATGGGCAGCACTGGCATTTCAGAAAACTGATAGTCCTTTCTTGCTGCCCCCTGTTTTTTGCCTATAAAATAGCTGCAGAATATAAAATTTTATTGTGTCTTTAAGCTTCTTTGGATACCTCTGAATGTGGAAATATAAATGATTGCTTAGTTATACTTGGTAATTAATGTAAGGCTGGATGACAGGAGGTCACCTGTCTGCCAAAACTATGAGACTGGTCACCTTCAAATACAGCTGCCTATATCCTATCATGCAAAGCCTGTCAAGGTAGATTATATTGCTAGCCAAACTGGAGCATGTCACAAACCTTCAAGGCCTTCCTGGATTGCTTGCATCTCTATCCACGTTGGTGGGAAAAGAATCTTTCTTTGTAAAATAAAGATTGCCTTTGCAACTACGTTGATTGCACTGTACAATAAAAACATAGTGGATAAATTAATAATAATTAATAATAACTTATCACATTGTGACATATTGTGACATCCTACAAGGTTTTTTCTTTCCTTTTTTTTTTTTTTTTTTTCCTGAAAGGAATTTGATTTGATTTGTAGGGAGCATGACTATGAGACATAATACCTACACTCTCAGAATCATTCTCCCTAGGTTATGATAGAAGAAGAAAAATACTAGCAGCTCTAGACCACATCTGTTGTAATGTAATGAGACCCCCACAAATCAGGTGGCCTAGGGCAAATGGCTTATTTTTCTTGCTTCTTTCATATGTAAGTAACTTCTTTCAGCTCAGTAACTGAGCTTCTGGGCTTTTACTTTTTATGTTCTTTATTTGATTTCTGAGGCTTCTATTTTCTCCTAGCATATTCCAAGGCCAATAAGATAACAGCTCCCAGAAATGTAATGAGCAAACTTCTCAGCTTTGCATTTGCTGAACTGCAGTTGGGGATGCTCAACGGAATATTAAACTGGAGAGTTATTATTCCACTATATCATCTCCACGCTTCAGATGAGACACACACACGCAAAAAAAAAAGGCATATCAATGTGGCAACTGAACTGTGGGTGGATAAGCATAGATAGATAGTGTGCAGCTGAAATCTAAATCCATCAATCAAATAAAATTAAAACCATAGTCAGCACCTTGTGTCATAATCTCTGTGATGAGATAATCAAACCATTTGCTTCAGGTGGGAAGAAGGCAAATGTGCTTAAACAATCTTGTGTTATTGATCCAGTGCAATTCTGAAAACAGCCCCTGCAGTGTAATCTCTACAGCTTGATAGATTGCATTAGTAGATACACTTAGACCAGTGAGATTACCTTCCGCATCAATTAAGTAATAGAAATAAAAAATAAAATGACAGCATACTTTAAAGAAAGAAAATCACGGATTGGAAAATACAAAAATTGTATGTATATGGTTTCCATCAGTGGAGTATCTGAATACATCACCATTTTGAATGTAGCAAGCTCACACATTTGAGTAGAATAGTACTTTACAGACGTGGGAGCTGAGGCCCAAAGATCCTCATCAGGCCATGTAGCCTCCCAGGATGCCTGTATCGAAAAAACTGAACTGACTTGCTCAAATGCCAGGGTATACGGACAATTCTTCTTTCAATAACCCCTTACTAACAGGAACAAGGAAGTTATAAAACACTATGGGGATTTCTGGTCATTTTAAGATAATATTAGCAAGCAAAAATTTTAACTACTTAATTTCATGTTCAAGTCAAACATCAATAAACTGAGCTGACAAGAAATTCAGCAACTAACAACATGAATAGACACTTTCACATCTCTAGGTTAAAATATGAATTGCAAGTAACTGGGAAAAATAATGCCACACACAGTTCTGCTGCGTTACTTTGCTATATGAATAGTGTAATTTGACAGCTTGGATAATTTTTTGTAGGGCTCTGCTGCTTTATATAAGATGAAGAATTGGCTTTTCAACTTCACTGACTTTATATTTTATTTATTCACTGACTTAATTTATATCACCAAGTTCATGGCGTCACTGGACTTTCAAACTTTAAACTCTTTAATAAAAGCTACTCACTTTCATATTGTGCATTTGCAGCCATGGAGAACAGCAGTTAAAGATTTTTCTTATGCTAGTTACTTTATGTAGGCATTTATTGTGTGTGACATTATCATGAAAGGATAAATGGGTAAAATTTAATTTGGTCACTCATGACAGTAAGGGGAAGAATACCTGAAGTCAACTGTTTCTTTCAACTTCATAAGTAATTGGACTTTAGTTTTCATCTGAACAGAACCTGTCTTCTCATGCTTTCCATTTTACCCCTCCTTATTTTAGAAACAGCAGGGACTGAAGTTCAGATGACCCCTCCTTTTAAATTAGACCAGAGCTGTGCTTGCTTTGAGTTGTCCAAAACATAAGCAAAAAGCCCTATGCTAATATCAGCTTTGCTATCAAAGGTCAAAGTCATGGAAGTCAGTGATGTTTAAACTATGACAGAAAGCAGTTGGCTATTAGTAAACACTGAAACAGATGAAACTGAAAGGGGAGTGAGATATTAAATAGTTTTAAAATGGCCCAGTAACCTTCATGCAATTCTTGAAACTCTTGCCATAGTCTTCAAATTCCATATCCTTCCACCTTCCTATTTTCCCTTTCTAACGTTTGATTTTAAAGAGATACATATTTCTGACCAAGAGGAAGGGGACCTTTAAGTCCAAGAGCTTCATTAGTACATTCATTATGTGGGAAACTCATCATCACATTTATGCCGCTACATAGGCTGCCTCCCCATGGGCCTGATCTGAGGCAGAAAAGAAATTCTGTGCAGTGACTCCAGAGCAGGTACTAGACTCAAATCTTCTTAGGTTAAGCAATCAAATCCTGTGATTAAAATAAAGGGGAGAAAACTGTTGGAGGTGTGAGACAGATGTCAGAGGAGGTACTCAGTGCAAGGTGAAGCAGTGTGAGGAATGTGTCCCTCCTGTGCAGAAAGCCTCGGACCTGGGCACAGGAGGATGCTGTGCAGCTGTCTGCAGATGCAGTCCTCCCCAGATGCACGTGGCAGTTGCAGATCCTGGGGACACAGAAAACCCTGAGAGAAGCTGTGGGGAGGCAATATGCTTCCTGATGCTATTTTTTTGCTCTGCCATTTGCAATCCTGCTGATATTAGGGAGCTATTTAAACCCTTATCCTGTATTTCAAATGAACGTGCTCATGAGGAAAGTTTCCTTGCAATGGGCATTCTGGAGACCAGCATTGAAGCTTTCTATGAATTTAAATAATTTTTATGCTGCCATTTTACTCACTGTTCTTCTCTGCAGTTCCAAGCTCCTTCTATTTCTGTGTCTTCTTCAAACCCTATCCTGCATTTATCAAGCCATATTCCTTGCTCTAAAGTCTGCACATTCCTCCTCTTCCTTCTATGTTCTGCAGAATAACTGAGGATGAACCTGTATGGTAAACACAGAGAAGACTCTAAGATCACGTCCTCATGGAAAAAGCTAAGCTTTTCTCTTGGCTTTTGCTATCAGATAGATGAAAATGAAGTGAATCAAGAGATCAGTTTAGGCCTTGAAAATGCAGCAGTCTGAATGGGCAGAGTAAAAGACTGTGCATGAAACATTCATGTGTGGGAAGTTTCACAGTAACACTGATGGACCAGAGTCCTGTCCTGGATTCTCTTACAAACATACCAAAAGGTTTTGCAGATTAATGCATTTTTTTTCTTTTTTTTTTCTTTTTTTTTCTGTCTCAGACAATAATTTTCTTCAGACAGTCATCAATCATACCTTCCATGTTCAGATCTTCCATGAAATGTCCTATCAAACATATTAGGCAGGATAAATACTGAACTTTGATTCCTTTTCCATTACAAATGCAATTATTTCAGCTTGTTGTGAACTTTTTGTCAATACAATTGTTTGGAAGCCATGCTAAAAACTGGGTATACCACTGTAATTGAATCAGATCATGTTGTCAGTTTTTAAGGAGAAATTTCTGCCAGTTTTGGTGGTGATATCTGCTAAAAAATTACTCATATGACATGCCAATGGAAAGTAGTATTAATGAATTACTAAAGCTGACAGCTAAGCCCTCCTGGGAGAGGAAAAGAGGGTAAAGTTTCTTTTCAGGATTTCTGAAATTAGCTCAGAAATATCTGTCATAATAGAATGCAAGAGTGGATAGACCATTTCACTGATCTCATTTAACATTTTTTCTCTCTCTAGTATGTTTTAGCTGGCCTGTGGTACTCCATAGCTTCTTTAACTAGAATAATCTTACATAATGTGCTAACTCTGGCAAAATACTGAATTGTATAAAAATAGCCTTACCTTGAATTGCTGAATGCAAGGTTATATAAGTTGTTAAATGTGGAATAATTATTCTACCACAGAATCATCAGTGGCCACATGTGCTTCATATAAGTGAATGGCAAGATATAAATTCACTGTGTTAAGAAAAAGTCTCTAACGAGCTCTTAAAATTTTAATACCTGAACTGAAAAAGTGCACTGCACATCAGTTAAGGACAAAACTGTTAAACTTGGTATCAAGAAAGTCTTCAAAAGAAAAGGAAAGGTGAGAACATGTGAAATAATTGGCTAATTCCTGACAAGCTTCAATACATAGCTATGAAGGGGGAGAAAGAAGTCCCCCTCTCCTCAAACTTGTGCTATTACAACAGCCCATAGAGAATAGTCACTTGGCCATACAACCTCACAAGGAGTTTGCCTTCAGGAGATTCATCGTTTAATACAGAAGAAGGGAGAAAGTATGTATGAAAAATCAGAAGGAGCACAAAGGATGTGATGATTCAACAAAACTAAACTCACAGCTTTGCCTGTTTACAGTAAGACTCTGTTCTTTATTTAATCACAATCTGCACAGCAAGCTACCATATGGGCTGGGGGCGAGGGGGGCATGATTTGGCATCTACTGACTAATTTGATATATAGCACATTTTTCCTATCTATCTTCTCAATACATATGATGTTGAAAATTATTTGAAAATTAATGAGGAGAAAACTGACCCATTTTTTTCTTGCAAAGCATGCAGTTCACCGCACCTGGTTGGAGGGAAGTGGAAAATAATTGCAAAATTCTTAAGGGCACATTTTCAACCTGGTAACCAGAAAGAAATATTATTAATCAATTACATTTAGTGCTAGAATGCACTAGTGTTATAGGAAAACAAGGGGGAGAAAAGACTTGGAAAGACAGGAAATTCTTGTAAGCACATTTCTGATTCATATTGACCAGTGTCATTGCACTGAGTTAGAGCAGCTTCAGGCTGTGGAAACTGCCTGACCCATTCTGTCACTCTGCAGAAAGTCCAGTTCAGCTTCAAAATGAGTGGAAGTTTGGAATGGAATTAGAGTTAAAATGTTGTAAAGAATAGATTTAGAACAATTCCACAAAACCAAATATTTGAATTAAAAAATTTCTGAAAAATCCAAAAAGCTGATTGTACTGTTTCATTATTTTAAAATAGTTTTTCTAGTGAAATATCAGCAAAAACATTCTTGAAGTCTTAGTTCAACTCAAGACAAGTTTCCAGCAAGTCATGACAAAATGGAATTTAATCTGGTGAAATTTATTCATTGTCTGTGTATTAGCTTTGTAATGAAATGTGATGCTCAAAATACAAATAGAAAATATGAGTAAAGGGCTATTCTTTCGAACTAGGCATCTATGTGTTCTTTTTAATATTTTGTTCTTCCATACACGAGTAATTTCATAAAGCAGTATTTGATCTGTGGTATACATATATCATAGAAAGAAGAACTAGAGATGAAAAAGTATTATAATCAGCCACTCCGTTAACATACTTTAAAAATAGAACTATTTCTAGTATTTTGTGTAGCTTGGATTTTAAAAAACCCTTATGATGAATTAAAAGTATCATTTCCCACTTATACATTAGTGATCAGTAATTCAAAGCTTAAAAAAGGGAATACATTAAGGCTAGTCCACCTATGGCACTTTCTATGACATGTAGAACTTCTAGTGCCCACACATAAGCCTTCCACTTTTGCTAATATATTACATTTCTTAAGGAGGAGTATTCCACAAGATTTTATCACCAAGTTGTTGACCTGATCTTCAACCCACAGTTTCTTTCATAGGTTTTTTTATATTATTCCTTGTTAAGTGTATTAGAGCCACACTAAATAATTCCTTTCTCACCTTAAGATTTAAATATTTATGGACTATTGTTGTATGCACCTGCATCTTTTGGCTGAAATAAATAAGAAAAAATGTATGGGACTTTTGTTATTAAATATGTTTGCAAATTTCATAAATGTGGATGGACTTGCGGTCAGTGTGATGTAAAATGAGATTGGATCTACATAGTATATATTGGTGTCTGATTGTTGTACTGTTGTGAACTAAAGCTACATAGAAAATAAAATTCCTATTTAAAATATGCAACATATTTAATGTTTCAAAAGCTTTTGATTCCCTAGTTTTGTTTGAAATTTTGCTTGTGGCATCACCCAAGGAAAGAAATATCAGTGTATTGGTTCTGGCTGTAATAGAGTTAATTTTCTTCATAGTAGCTTGTATGGTGCTGTGTTTTGGATTTGTGCTGGAAACAGTGTTGATAATGCCAAGAGGTTTTTGTTACTGCTGAGCAGTGCTCACACACAGAGCCAAGGCCTTTTCTGCTTCTCACCCCACCCCACCAGGGAGGAGGCTGGGGGGGCACAAGGAGTTGGGAGGGGACACAGCTGGGACAGCTGACCCCCACTGACCCAAGGGATACCCCAGACCATATGGTGTCACGCTCAGCATGTAAAGCTGGGGGAAGAAAGAGGAAGGGGGGACGTTCAGAGTGATGGCGTTTGTCTTCCCAAGTCACCGTTATGCGTCATGGAGCCCTGCTTTCCTGGAGATGGCTGAACACCTGCCTGCCCATGGGAAGCAGTGAATGAATTCCTTGGGTTTTTTTGCTTGCACACACAGCTTTTGCTTTATGTATTAAACTGTCTTTATTTCAACCCATGAGTTTTCTCACTTTTATCCTTCTGATCTCTCCCTCATCCCACTGAGAAAGAGTAAGCGAGTGGCTCTGTGGGGCTGAGCTGCCTCCCGGGGTTAATCTTCAACAAGCAAACTGACAACCAGGCAGTTATTAGCATGGAGGATCCAGATTCACACTGCTGTTCCAAGTCAGACTCAGGAGTACAAACCTTGATTTTCTACACTACACCACTTATTTTCAGTCTAACTATCCATTTTTAGTGTGAGGGTTTTCTTAGATCAGCAAATCCATTTTAGGCCTGGAACATTTTCCAGAAAAGGTTTTGCTTGTCTGCTTGATTGGTTTATTTGTTTTATTTTTCAAATCCAATAGGGGTTTGGGGTTTTTTTTTTGTTGGTTGGTTTGCTTTTGTTTGTTCTGTTGTTGTTTTGAAGTTGTTTATCTTCCAGATAATGTATTTTTGAAAAACATTTCTGATTACTTGAAAAATTCTTTCCCAAATTTAGTTCTTCTGTCTCTGGGGAATCATGTGCAGCCTTCTACTGAAGACAACAGTATTTTCCAAGGATGCATTGTCATCTGCTAAAGAGTATATCTGAGGCACACCACTTTTGTCAGCATTGGTCACTTTAACAATATTGAAAGCACAAACAGTAGCATCTGCCAGAGACTATTGTGAGTGACAACACAAATCAAAGAAGTGACAAATATGGAGGAAATCTTAGCAGTCCAGAATGACATTTTTACATAATCATCTCACTTTGTTGAGTTAAAATCTTTGAGTCTGGATGATAGTTCTTGAAATTCACTTTATTTTTATTACTGAATGCTGCTTTTTTTTTTTTTTTTTTTGGTGCAATAGAGCTCTAGATTTCCAACTCTAGTTATTTAATTGCTCAGTCTATGATATGACAGATATAATTTTATGAAAATAGATTGCATGTAATTATTCAGGCAACGTCTACTCATTATAATCTTCTTGAAAATGCAGATAGAAAGTCCTTACAAATTTGTAATACTGTGCTGCAGAAAAGCATCCTGTTAAGCTCTTCACTACTGTCCCCATCAGGTACTGTAAGTTCAGGAACATTGCATTGTGTCACCTGCACCTGAAGTGAAGTGTATGCTTTTAGGCAACGACCAACATCTTTTACAGCTTGCACCTACAGAGCATGGAGAAGGCACTCAATTCATTAAGAACAAACAGACAGACAAACAAACAAACAAACAAAAAGACGCTGCATCTAACTGTAACTAGATTAGGTCTCCAGGTATCCTGAAAGCAGTTCTCAAAAGGTGTTTTTTCTGTTGACAATGAAAAGGAGTATCCATCAGCCCACTGCTGAAGGTACTTGCTGCTCACTGAAATCAGTTGCCCAGTGGTCAATATATGGACAAATATATCAGGACAAGACTGTTTCCTTTCACCTTCTCCCCACCCTATTTAGGTACAGGAAAAGACAGGATGGAGTTTTGCAAAACCTGCTCACTATGCCTGAAATAAACTACAGGGCTTGTGTACAGGGTGGACATGGTGAGGAACTGACCCCCATGGGATAAGCTTCAGGCTAGCCTAGCTATAATCAAAGACATCTTTTCCTCTACACTTTTGGGCAGGCTTTTTTGGGGCAGGTTGTCCAAAGCAAGTAAACTGGTAAATGTTGTAATGCTGCCAATCACTAACCAAATAAAACACAAAAAAGTGGCCTTTGGATTTTTGTTAAAGCATCAGTTCAAACAGAAAACTTGGGAAGACATGCAAGTGTAGCTGTCTGTCACAAGCCATGAGGACTCCAGTCCCATCTTCATTTTACTTCTGAGATGCTTGTGTGTCATATGATTCCACCCAAACTCATGGCAGTCACCTTTAATGGGACAAAAGATTTCAGGAAAAACAGAGACTGCAAAAACTGCTTTCAATGGCTGAGAATGAACACAAAAATAATGTCTGGCAACATGCCAGAAATGCTTGTGCTTAAGTGGAACTGGAGGAAAGCCAAAAAATGTGGTGGCTTTGCTCTGAATGCAAATATTATCACACAGCTCTCATCATAATGTAGTAAAAGATAAAGCCATACTCGAGGGAGCAAAGTTATCATCCAATTGCACAAATGCCGTGATTCTGTCCAGTTTCCCTAGCAAAAGCTAGAAAGCAGATACTACTGTTTTGATTGTGCATGGCTTTAAAAAAAAAAATCTTTCTTACTGGGATTATATCTCAGTTATTTCTTACCACATCTCTGTCCTGCGAAGTGTTCATCTGCCCCAACTTTGGCAAGTGCAGTTAGGCCAACTTGTCAGTGCTGAGCATTTTAGCCAATCACCTGTATTCAGCTCTCAGTTTTTTGCTCAACACTTTAAAATTGGATTAAATGTTCTTCTAGTTCATAGCCTGTGTGCTCAGCATGTTTCAGGATGGACTATCAGCACTAAATCTTGGTAAAACTATTACTGACAAATCCTCAGAAGAACAAATAATATTTTTTCTCTCTGCTTTTTAATGCGTAACTATATTCATGCATTTCTCATAGCAACTACTCTCTTCATCCAGGTTCAAGGTGCCATTCCTAATGGAATCAGTAGAAACTGGACCCAAACAACTGAGGGCAGAATTGCTCCAAATTGCTTTAGTCTCAGATTGAACCTGACTCACCTATCATTTATGTTACACAGTCAGGTGTCCCTATTTCCTAGCACTGCAATCAGAAAACTATTGACCAGCAACAATGCAGGTTTCACTTCATATTACTAAAATGAATAGCCCCTGCAGTAAAGTGGGGTTTTTTTCATAAATTTCAGATGATTTGCTAAAGTAAGAATTCTGAAGGAGTTTAGGCATGGAGGTGACAAGTAACCTGTGAGCATTAACTATCTTTCAGCTTTCCAGAAATATTTTTTTCAATAGTGAGTTGTACTGAATATATATCTTGGTTTATGGAATCAGTAGGTGTTTAGGAGACTGTGATGCCTTGTCTTCTTTTCTGCCAATATTCCTTTTCTTGCATGGGATGCATCGCCCCTAAGTGCATGCATGCAGTACCAGTTTGCTGTTTTTCACTCCTTTGTAGTAAACCACCTTGCGGAGATCACCCCAGTTTCCATTTATTTATTTGTTTGTTTATTTTTAAGCTCATGAGGAAGTTATTCCCAGACACATGAATTTTACATGGTCAAAGGTAGGTGAGATGAATCCCTTGAGGACTCTATTTCCCATTCATGAAACCAAAAACTTTCTCCACTTTTTCTTTCTATTGTGGCTTTAGAGTTTTGAATCAACAAGTAAGGCACAGTCCCTAAATTTGAAACTGAGGTACTCAAGGTAATAGGATACGACTTCAATATGTGTATCTCATACTGCATAACAATTAGGAAAAAAAAAATTCTGGGGGAAAATATCTAAACCAAAATGAATAAAGAAAAAGAACTCTTAAGGCTTAAGACAGTAATTTTTAAGTGCTACTGGTCTGTGCATATTGCAATGCACTACCCTTGGTGCAGAAATCTTTGCCACAAATTTTAACATGGAGATGCTGCAGGTTGTTATTTCCTTCTACATTGGAAGTTAGTTCTTTGGTGATCTAGTAGTTACCTAGGGAACAGATGTAGGAAGGAAGTATCGGTGATTGTGTAAGGACTGATTTGGATTTTTGGTTTTGTGGTGGGTTTTTTCACATTTTCAGAGCTTGAAAAAGAGTTTTATATTGCTAAGTTTGAAGAATTTACAAAATTACTTTTAGTCTTTCTTATTAGTTTAGCTATATCATAGTATATTAAGTCATAATAGGAGAATAAGATTTTTTAAAGACTCTGAATAAACTGTATAGTTATGTACAGATATTGAGCTGCTCCTTATCAACACTCTGCTGATGACGCAGATTTATTCTTGCCATGAATATTCATAATATCACAAACTTCCTTACAGCTTTGCTGATCTATTAATAAAAATCAGGGATTCCTATTATAAACACACTCAGGTGATAAGAGATGTCTTGTATTCAGCTCTCCACCTGTGTCACATTAAATTATGGTGATTTCAGCTCATCTATTTAGGCTACAATGAGTAAGATTTTCTCAAAGAGATTTACATGTTACCTTGAGCTATGTGGCTTGATACAAAAATTGTTCCCACTGTACGTGATTCAGAAAAACTAAAATTCTTATGCTATCACAGGTTGTTCTAACAATTAATAAGATGTTGGGCATGAAAATTTCAGGTGAGAAATACACAACATCTTTTAGATATTAAAGGAAAGAGTGCATATATTACACTTGTGTTTGCTTTTAAAAAGCTAAAAACATATTAATTCATCAAAGTTTTGCAATAAAAGAAATAGTAGAACTGTTGGCATTAGGAAAAGTGAAGCATGATATCCTATTATTTTATAGTAAGATTTTTAGTACTTAATAACAACTGAGTTCACAAAAAAAATTTCTTTACAAAATTTCTTTACTCTGCTTGGCTCTCTACTTTCATGAACTCAGTATCTGCAATCAGCATGGTTAATGTGTCTGTAATGCATTAAGGAACCAAGCTAAGTAGCACAGTTGCTATAATTTAAATTCAGTAAATTCCTAAAATAGCTTCCTAAAAATGCTGGTGAAACAAAGCAGAAAGGCCAAAAAAGTGTATCACCATATGTTTAAAAACCTGTACATAGCTTTTACTTACTTTATCACTTGCCAATAATATGACTGTGCAACATGTATGGTAATAAAAATATATAATCCAAGCCTCATAATCACTATTTGACATTTCAAGCATTGCAAGAAATGACTTCTGTGCAGGATTGGAAGCTCACCCAAAAATATTGAAAATGTTTTTGAAATTTGCTGCTTCCTCCCTTTTTTAACATTTATTTTGAAATTTGGGAGATTTCACACAGCTCTAGTGGCCATTGTTGATTTTACTTCCATTTTTTTCCTCAGTGTCAGCTTTTCATAGGTTGAACTAATAAGTTTTTAATAAAAATTTTCCATGTGTGGTGTCTATATGGCATTATTTCATTTTCTTAAAACATTCCTAAGATATTTATAGTGGTTTTAGACTCTTGTGTTGAAATGTTTGGACTTATTGAAAACTATAAATTTAGGGACTGCACATTTATTTTGGTCTGTAAATCTCAGGTGAGATGTAAAACAATCTTGTATTAAGAAAAAAAAATCAGTTCAGTGTTTATGTAAGTTATGACTATTTCAAAGCCTATGCATGAGCAAAACCCACATTTTTTTCTTAGAAAAGAAATTTACATAGATTTAATGATACAAAGAACATACTTAATACAATCTTTGGTATACATTTGATAAGAACTGAAAATGAAGAATGCCTATTTTATTTTTGTGTAGTACATTTTGTTTTAATTTAACATGAATCTCCAAGGCTTAGTTCTGTTATACTTTTGATTACACTGTCTGGATTTTTTTACCCCTAGATGCCCACAGTACAGGACTGTGAATCATCTTCCTCTTTAATCTCTGACGGATACATTTAGTTCACAAAAAATAACTGTTGTTTCTTCTGTAGCAAACTGTTACAGCTATTTCACCTTTCATGCCTCCCATTCTCTTAAAAGCACTAAGAAAATTAAACGCAAAGAAACTAAGAACAAAACCAGTTGTGAGTGCAAGATCAAGAGGTGGAATGTAAGGCATATCAAGGCCAGGAAATAAATTATTGTTCTTTTTAGTACAGCATTACCTTGGTCTTATGCCATATACACTTCCTCTTAGATAGAAACTTTGGTGTTTTACCATGTATTATCTAATATCAACACCATACATACACAGGACAATGAACACACCTAAGTATTTTTGGATTTTTCTGATTTTAAGTTTTTTATTTCCCTTGTGCAATCCTTTTGCATTTACAATTGCATACATATGCTTTGCACATGCACCACACCCACCGTGTGTTTCAGCTGTGTGGTTGGGGGGGGGGGGGTCGGTTAATTTTTTACACTTAAAAGGAAATCAGGTTTTTGGATCAGAGTACACTGTTCATCACGTCCATGGAAAAGAGTAGAGTTCCTCCTAAAAGCTTTTGCCTGGCTCCAGCACTCCAAAGGCAACAGGGCTGGGCAAGCCACTCTGTGTCCCAGCCACTCCCTCTCTTTGTCCTCCCCAGCACACTGTTCCACAAGGATGGACGCACAGAGTCCCAGATGCCATTTGTGTGCCTTGCTGAGATCTCTCCAGTTGCAGTTTTCCCTAGCCAGGTAACCCTGGCACAAATTTTGTTCGCTGTACTCTCAAGCCAGAGAATCTGCCCATATAAAAGGCACTGAGACAGCAGCAGCGTTGTGTCTAGTAGCATTAAGAAAAAAAAAAAATATTTTGAGGACTTAATTCCATCCATCAGATAATTTTGGAAGCATTTCCATTTTTCAGTCTGAAACTTCTTTTAACAGAAAGACAGCACGTCATTTCCACTTTTCAATTCATCCCCCTCTCCCATCCCCTTCCCCTCCTGATTCATACAGAGAAATGGATTTGGAACTGAAGGTCAAAAGGGTAAGTACTGGACATATTTGAATTTAATTTAGCTGCTGCTGTCTTTCCCTTGCAGAGGAGAGTAATGTTTTTCTATATTAAATTAAGTTGTTGGGTTTGAGGGTTTGTTTTACAACAGTTTATCTTTTAAAGGAAAAAAATCAAATAAGACTTGATTTTTTAGCACATGTAAACACATTTTTAAGACAATAATTAAAATATGCCCTTTCATGTAATTATCTGCACATGAGAATAACTTTTGTTTTCTGCTTTTTGTTACTAGTAAAATCCATTATTCAGGAAAATAACATTAATTACAATTAGAAATACCACACTTGAAGTTTTAGTTCATTACTGTGGGCTTCCACAAATGTAGTAATGAATTGAATTGCATTTACTCCAGGGTTAGTCTTTTGTACAAAACTCCAACCTGTTTTTCTGTTAACAATATATTTAACAATGTAAGAAAGACTACAGACTAGAACATTACAACCTGTGTGATAAGGAAGTAATTTGCTCAGGTGTGCGAGTGGAAAATAACCCAACATATGAATTGACTGCAGTATTTCTGTGATTCAGCTTTACAAAAGGCATTGTTACTAAAAAGAAAATGCTTTCTTCTTTTTATAGGCAGCATATAATGGCAAGAAATCAACAGTTACAGCTGCTGAAAATCAGATCACATCAAATACACCACCCCTTCAAATGTCTTCAGAAAAGACTCTTTTTATGGACATTTACAGTTCTGGGAAGAAGATAGTCCCTGATCTCATCTGGACCTTACATTAGCCCTTTAACAGCAGTACTGAAGAGTGACATTAAGTGCTGTGGAATTCGTAAACTTGATGTTACATACTCCCTGAAAGACCTTCGGGTCTTGCTTCCTTGCTTCCTTGCTAAAGTTTTCTTGCTACCTTGTAGGACATTAGGAAGCTTATCTGGTTAGCTTGGTGAGAAAAAAAATAGCTACTCCATAAGATCTCTGGATTACCACCTTTTAAATTTAAATTGTCCCTTCCAGTGCAGTGGTGGAAAGGAGGTATGTAGTGAGGTATTAGTATGTCTGTATAACTCTGTGCTTGCTACCTATCTATCTATCTAGACATGTACCTACCTACCTATCTAACCCCTTGCAGCTATACTCAGTTTTTACAGAAACTTCACAGAGGCTGTTATACCTACATTTTATGGAATATTCATCCATGTTTCAGGCTTGGGCTAGTGCACACAGTCTTGGTATGATGGAAAAATATGTGCTTTAGCAGAACTATAGGAAGATGTTGACTGAAAGTGATGGAGAAGAAACTAGCAGTTCCTAGATGAAGTAGGAATAGTTGATATATTTCCTTCAGTTCCTAAGAAAATGGATGAGAAAAGCTTTTTTAAATTTATTTATTATTTTTAGGAATGGGAAGAAAAAGCTCTCCAACTTTTTTGTTTTCCTCTTTACTTACTGACATAACAACTGCTGTAAAAATGAAAAGTTCAGCTACTGAAAGAATATATCTAATGATGGCACAACCCATCAGAAATGACACAAACATTTTCTAACACCCTTTCTGATAGATATAAGAAGTATAGAAGTTTTGTGTTTCTGTGAATATCGAAAGGCAAAAACCTTTCAGACTTGCTGATACCATCTCTTGGTAGCTTTACTTCCTTGAGCAAACTCTCTCTTTCTTCCTCTCACAGCTGGTAACTGTTCTAGAACATTTTTTTGTTATTCCCTGGCTAATTAAAACTCTCTTGAGATTTGACCTAATTTTTATTTTGTTCTTTTCTGCTTTTACTTTTCCTTAGTAAACTGTCCTGGTTTTCACTTACAGTAGGCTTCCTTTTGGTGTTTGAAGTAATTTAAAAGTTCAAGAGTTGACTGTGTTGCTCTCCTACTTTCCTCTATGTGTGTCTCTATAACATTTTTTTAATGAGTTATCAGTATGATACATGTTGCATTCTGCTATAATATTTCCACCAAGTTCTCAATTTTGTTTTAATCAAATTTAAAAGGATTTAAGAATGCTACTGTGGGCAATCCAAAATATCCATCTAGCCCTGCTTCCCGTCAGCAAACATAGTGTGATATTCACTCATAATATTATCCTTGAATATAGTGATCTTTGGTTTTGGTGATCTACATCTGTGGAGATTTTCAAGACCCATCTGTACAAAGCCCTAAGCAACCTCATCTGAATTCTGCACTGACCCAGTTTTGAGCACCTCCTGGAGTCCCTGTCACCCCAATGACTGTCTGATGCTGTGATTTTGTGAGTGATGGCAGCGCCCTGCAAGTTCTCTCTCTGGATCCTTTCATTATGTTCTGAATAAAAAAAGGAAAAAAAAAAAAAAAAGTCACTGAAGAACTCCAGAGCTTGCTGCTTAGTCAGTTTTCCTAGTCCTCCAAATTCCTCAATAATCATAGTTTCACACTCTCCTATGCTTTGAGTGGTGCTCAAAAAATATTTTGTGTAATTATTCAGCATGATTTGGTGATTTGTAAAGACCAATGCTAACTTTATTGTCCTCCTTCTTTTATCATTACAAGGAGACTTTCAGGATGTCTGTCCCTTCTTTGCTCCAGACTCAGGAAAAACATATAAGTGATTACCTCCTTTTTATTTTCCATTGTTTCATTTGCTCTGATAGAGTGTCTGCCAAATGAATTTCATTTGTTTGCTCATTAATTTGAGATATTACTTATACTTATCTTGCATTTCTTTAAACTCTTTTGACAACATTTATGAAAAAAGAATTTTTTTGCATGCACATTGTACAAAAATAAGTACTATATTAAATTACCACAGCTTCCTGTAGCAAGCAAAAAATTTGTTGAATTTTTTTTTTAAGCCACTGTTTGAAACACCAATTAAGAAAATATTAGGTATCATAAGGAATCAGGACCATATTATTCAGGGAGACTGAAAAATATCAGGCATAAATCTGTTGATAACATTATGAAATACCAGTTCAGGCATTAAAAATGGCCCAAGACAGACTCTTTCTTAGGAATCTATCATTCAAAGTTTAATTAGGTCTTGATTTTCTTAAATATATCTAACACTATGACCCTTTGGGGAAATATGTATAGAATTTAATATAGTTTCATATCCTGACAGGGAGTTCTAGCAGATATCTCAAAAAAACATATTAGAAATACCTTCTTCCTCAAATGTATCTAATTTATGTAGAACAAATACCTGTAGGCATTTAATTCTTGTAAAACTATTATAATCTTTTTCAGTAGTGTTGCTCTCATGATGAAAGAATTTTTCAACAGGAAGAATCATGTACAGGTTATTGTGATACATTTCATGAAGGTTTTCCTCTTTCTGCTGTTGAAGTATCCACAAATCTCCACCAACTTAGCTTTAGTGAAACACTACAGAAGTCCAGAACAGGACATTTTCAAACTGCATAAGATACTTTTTGTTTAAATAACCTTTTTTTTTCTCAAGAAACCACTGTGGATCCCTTATAAAGAAGTTGTCCTTTCTTGCCCCCCTCCCATAGATCCGTCAGCCCCATGTACAACCAACACCCATGCTTTACAGCAATATGCACTACAGGGCAGCCACAGGTTGCTCCACTGCTGCTGTTGTTGTTGCTATTTTTCCTCTGCTTGCTTTATTTCTTTAAGATAAAATGAGCAGAAAAGCTGAAACAGAAATCCGTATACCTTCTCAGTTAAAATTGTACTTGAATAGTGGCAACAGAAGTACTTTTCCAGCAAAGTATTGGTCCCGATGCTCCTCATGCACATTAGAAATAAAATTAAGAAGAATTTGAAGTAAATTATTTCTTATGGTTTTGGTGCTTGAGAAAAGAATATCTTTTTTCCCCCTTAAATATCTCTTTGCTATTCTTAAATTTATGCCTGATAAGTTCTGTGACTCAATGTGATTTGGGAGCATCTTCATTATTTAGAATGCAGCCACGTATACCACCAAAAAAAGAAATTTGATGACAAAAATAAAGATGACACTGACATCTGAGATCTTATCATTGTTCTAATCAACTGGTTGGGTTCGCTTCAACTTCTCTTGACTCTAACTTGTATCTTTAATTTTTTTTGTTTGTTTGTTTTTTTTGGGGGGTTGCCCCTTCATGTCACCCACTACATAATTCCTAGAGGAATGAGAATTACAGTAGCCAGGAGCACAGTTATTTTAAGACTCAGCCAGGGTGTACCGTGGTGTATCATTAATATTTTACCAAAGGGCTTCTCCTCTGGCCAGCAGCACCTTGCTCCTGCATATGCTCAGGTCATTCAGCTGGAGCAGGCATTCAATTGCAAACAGAGGCTTCTTATTGTGCTGCTAGCAAAGAAAACTTTAACTACCAGTTCCATTTAAAAAGGCAAACTAGCATTCCTAAACTATGACAAGGAGAGACTGTGATTCATCAGACACAAGGGAACATTTTTCCCCACCCTGTTGTTTGCTCTTCTACTAAGAGCAAGCAGAGGTAGCAAATGGTGCCTTAAAACTCTTCAGATTTTTTTTTTCTTCTGTTAAAAAGGACCCACATTTGAAATGGCTCCAAGTACTGTAACACCGTGGATGATTCATCTCCACAGGAATTATTAGGGAGAAAGTATCTTTCTTTGTGAAGTGGATTGCATTCATTGAGGCCATTCGGCGTTTTTCCTTCATTGTTATTTATTAGCATTTCATAGACACTCATAATAATAACTCACAATTCATAATAATGTCATAAATCTATAAAAAAAGGTTAACATTATTCTCTCATTTTTTGTTACACACTTTGCTGCCATAAATCTTTCACATTTCTTCCAAAAATAGATGGAACACCCCATTATGTTTCTCTGAAGCAGAAAAAGGCTGTGATGCTATAACTTTGTCTGCGATTTTGTCTGTGACACTGGTCCTACTGCCTCAATGAGGTGGAAGTCCTTGCTCCATTGGAAGCTCTAAATCCAGTCCGGATACTGGTTAAAGGATTTTTGCTCTCAGGGGAAAAATGATTTGGTGGCTGAATTGCTTAATAGTAGGTTCGTTGCTGCAAGCCGATTCTGCATATTTCTAGTTGTTCCTATCCACATTATTTTCCAACTGGCAATTTCCATTTTCATTTCTACATTCACAGTTCATTTGCACTTGATACCCCAGAGACTGTTTTCTTGAGCAGGCATTTTGTAAAAGTACAGAGGATGGATTAAACCCAGTTCTCCACTGTACTCTGGATTGTGTATTCTCGAAAAAGCACTTTCTAAGCACGGACCCTTTTTTCCTGCCAAATAGCTCCTGAATTCTGGTTCCTATGCTTACTCCACAACTTGTGCTCCTCTACAAATGAGAAATGTGACACATGCTTTGGATTTGGGGTTTTGGTGGGTTTTGTGGGTGGTGGGGTTTTTGTACACTACATTAATAGTATTTGTATTTCAAATATGCCATATTCCTTCGCTAGTCGCTTGAGACATAGCACAAGAATGAATTACTCTGAACTGACTTTCTGTCTCCTGACAGGTCTGCTTGAAAAGCAGCTTGCCTCAAGCTGAATTCATTGTTATTTCACTTATCTCCAAGTCAGCAAGAGACAGTTTTACAAATCTCTAACATAAGGCACGAAATGGAATTCAACAGCAACACTGATTTTCTTCTTTTTATTTGGCTCTGGCCAAATGAATGGAGGCTGATAGATTGCTAATACAGAGAGCACATTTTGGGGTGTTTTCATGAAATGTTAACTTTATTAAAATCAGTCACTCTGTGAGACAAACAGTAATCTCATAGAGAATCAATTCTCCCTGATTTTATTTATCTTTCCCTGAATATACTTCAAAATACAACCTTTGGGGTGAAACACTATGAAAGTTGATAGCATTTACTGAGGTGTGTGAGACACATCAGTCTTTCTTTTTTTGACTATACATTACTGCTAATAAATGCTGTTTAAATAAATATGCAATTAGCTTAAGACCACTAAAAGACATTCCATTTTTCCAAGGCAGAATGCTTCCCTGAACTTTCCAGGGCACAGGGATGATCTCATACTCATTTTCCTAATTATAGTGTTGTGGGTAGTAATCAACTTCCACTCGTGGATAGGCTCCCATCTATATACTTATGTGAAAAGAAGGCAAGTTTTTAAAGGATATTACTATATTAGTAATCAACATGTGACCAGGGCCTCAGTGACACCATCACCTACATAATCATATCATCAGGATGGTCCCTACTGCAGGTCATCTACTGCCCCAAACAGTGAGCAGGCCCAACCCAGGACCTGTGTTAAGCACCTTAGTAAAAGAGGACCATTCCCTTGCAGTGGTTTCAGTATGGCCACCCCCCTTGTGCCTCAAGGAAGTGGGTTTAACTTTTCAAACACGAGCTCTGCCATTTGCCCTGAGAGCTAGAGAAGGTCATTTATCTCTATTTTTAGTAGTAACAATGCAGACAAAGGCTGCTTCCCTCAAGGGGAACAGAGCTTTCAGGCCTGGCTTGCCACAGTCCACCTTCTTGTTGTGAACGAAGTCCCAAACTCCCACAATAGTCTTACTCAATGAGCAAGTTTGTTGGCTTTTCTTTGGCTCTTGCACCTTGCTATAGCAGCACTAAATACCACTTTTTTTCATGGAGAGTCCTCTTCCTTCCCACCACTCCCCTCCCCTCCAACTGAAGGTTGCCTGCCGAAGTAATAATTAGGGCAATGATATGAGATCCTAGGCCTGGCCCAATCCATGCCACAGCTTTCAAGGCTATGCCTGCATCAGTATCTACAAATGGGCTAGAAGGTATTCTGTGGCCGGGGAGGCAGGAGGTATAGTTCAGCACACCTCCATAGGGCTCAGCATCCTTTCCACCCAGCCTGGCTTGCTTTGTCCATGCTGGAAATGTTCCTGGGTCCTTGAACTGTGTTATCATTGAACAACAGGTTCAGAGATCAGAACCGTGTTAAAGCGTGCTAACAGAGTATCACGTGGCAACATTCATGGCTTTTCAGTTACACCTGCAGTCTTTAAAGACATTGTTGCCTTGATTATATGGCCGCTAAAAACTGACTTCAGGCTGCTGCAGCTCATTCCCCTACCTGAGGGCTTTGAGATTCATCACAGACAAAATCTTGCTCAGAGTATTTTAAAAGCACATGAAGTGCACTGAATTGCTGTGGATAATGTCATTCAGAAGCTGCTATTGCCCTTGACCTCTATATGGGATACACAAAGTATGGAAGAAATCTCAAATCGGAGTCAGGAGTGGGCCAAATCCATCCTTTTTTAAAAATTCTTTTTTCTTTCCACCATAAATGCTTGTCATTTTTCAGAGAAAATTTGGCAGTTAGACTGGAAAGAACTCTCCATTAAAACCAATGAGCGGTTCTTTCTACAAATCAGGGGCTAACATTAGCAGAAGTGGCTGAGGTCAAAATGTTAAGCTTAAGCCTGTTTGAAACAGTGATATTTTCCAGCATTGTAACAGAACAAGAGTCATCTGGTTACTGCCAGTTGCAGTACTAGATCCTTAATGTAATTTCACAATTACTTATGCATGGTAAGTTTTTTCTATTATTTTCTTTTTAGTTTCATCAAAAAGACCAGATCAAGTGCAACCTGCTATTGTAGGGATTTTTAATCAAATGCAATTATATAATTAATGATACAATACTAAGCCATGGCAGTCCAATTACCATTGATGAACATTTCTTCAGGGGTCTCTAGCTCTTCATAGTAGAGACTGGCAGAGAATGGATTCCTAATAGGCAGCTCAGAGCCCCTTGGGCGTGTCATAGACAAATAGAATTTCGCATGCTTGTACTGCTCTTGTCTTATTCTAACAGCTCCCTTCCTAGTCATACTAAATGAGTTAGGCTTATTCTGTTAAAACCAACTAAAATTCTGTGTGAATGCTGTAACCAGCAAATGCAAATGTTGGAGTGCAGCAGTGTTACACATCGTGTTTTCCTCTAGCACCAGCAAATTTCAGGGTAGGAAATTTCACTGTAGTTAACACTGTTAGAAATTATATCAACCACTGTTTTGGTCAAATATCCCAGGAAATAAATGAATTTCCAGTTAAGCAATCAATAGCCTATACTCACACAGCTTGAAACTGAACTACCAGAATTGAAACTTGCTTTGTAATAAGTATGTTAGAGATAATATCAGTGTCTCTTCCTCTCAGAAAAATTCTTCTAAAATAAACATGATGCACGTCTCACACACAGTAGTTTTAGAGAGTCATGGAGAAACAGAGAGAGAATGAGAGGGAAAAAAAGGAAACATATCTAAAAGTAACTGACTATATAAACTCCCTCTTCCCAAATAATAGAATAACACACAACATAGTGACAAAAGCTAAAGCATTGTAAATCAATGTGGTTTTGTGGCACACCTAGTCATAGTCCATGAATGGCATGGCTTATAGTAATGATACAAGGGTAGTTAGGGAAGGAAATTGGGGAACAACGCCAGAGAAAGTGAAAGATAAATGTTTCATAGAGCTACAGGTGTCAGGAGAGGACTTGATTCCATTTCTCCTATAAATATTCTTCTCGGGCTTAAGACAGGGCACAGCTACTCTGGTAATAAAGAAGGAAGGCAGCACAGCTTCTTCACTTAAAATGCTGAACAGCTCTCACCACATGTAGTGCTAATGAGAGGGACTACAGTCCCATTACCACTCTCCAGGAAGTCTCCATACTCCTGCTAAGGATACAAAGCCACCAAGAATGAAACCATATGATCAAGCAATAAAATCCTTGGGGTGGGGGGCTGGGGGGAGAGATTTTTTTTTTTTTTTTTTTTTTTTTCCGGTTTAAATTAACCTCTGGAATTATTCATGGAGTGTATTGCCCCTGACTACTTCCTGTCTTTTACCTCCTTACATGCTGTGTTGTAGCTAATTTGCTGTTGTATGTGCCAGTAACCATATAAGCCATTAGTTCACCTTAGTTCTTTGGAAAATAAATGGAGGAAAGTTAAGCAATTTGGGTGAGTTTGGGTTTTTTTTCTGTTTGTTTTTTTTTTGCTTCCTTATTACTTTGTCTTCTCTTGAGACAAAGAATTATGCTTTGCTGTACATAGCTAAACATGGAAAAACAGTTGTTCCATACAAGGAGGGAATATATAAATTCCTAACACACAGCTTTTGAACCCACAATTTCTTACTTAGCTGAGTTACTCCAATTTAGTCCAAAAGACATTTGTTCCTTCTGCCACTGGTACTATTGCACAGATTGTTCCAATTACAGAGCTATAGTTTCTTTATGAAGCTGGCTTTGGCTTTTACAGCCAAAATGACGTGTAAAAAAATTGCAAAATCAAATATATACTGTGCCTATTGATTGTGTATCTACAACGAGCCATAAAACTTAATCACTATCATGAAACCTCTTCATAGAATTACTACTTCAAAACTTGGAATGAACTAACTAGAAGAGTTCTTTTATGGTTCTTATACAAATATCAGGTATATATGTATTGTTCCAGGAAGGAATTACATGATTACCATTAACCCTATAGTGAAATGGATTTTTTAAAAATATAATACATCAGAAGTTTACGGAAAAAAAATTGTGCTTGGTCACAAAGGTCTGGATTTGCAACATGCACTAATATTGATTACATCACCAGATACAGAGCTGTTTAATCAACAACAAAAAGGGTTCACATGAATCCTGATATTTGTATCTATTAACAAAGATTAATATTGACGTCTACAAAAATATATGTCTTTCAATTAATGTAAGTACTCCCATAAATTTCCCTTAGCTTTTTTGAAAATTTAAGTCTGCTTAAATTATGAAAAATAAAGTGGTTTTATGTAAATACTTCTGAAAAGAACCTTGGTAATATTTTCTTGCCTTTTATGGATTGTAATTTGAACAGGTTCTGTCCAATGTACAATTTATTCTAGAAAATAATGGTGTGTTGTTATGCAAATATCACTACTTTTTTATTTCTAAGAATGTGAATAGTTTAGACTCACTATTCACTGCTACCTCTTGCAGTAAGTTTTCTAGAAGGATACGAATGTAATTATGTTTTTCTGTTTTGTTCTTGCTCAGGACAACTAAAAACTTCTTGACTCAGGAAAGGATGTGGAGGTAAGCAATAATATTCAACCTTGAATGTTGTTATCAGTCTTAAACATCTATAAATACATTGCTAAAATAAATTCCACTTTATTAATGCATTTTTAAAAGTCAAATTATGCTGGTTTAAATGCAGTTGTTTTGAAAGCAGAACAAGTCTACATTAGGTTAATCTCATGACACGGCTTATCTTGCATCTCTCAATGGCATGTGAACCGAACTATCTTTTTGAAAATTCCACCGCAGACCAGAAAGGCATGTGGCTGAGCAACCATGAATTTAATTTTTCTTCCTAGAGATTTTGCATGCAAAACAGTACAATATCAGCTCAAATTTAACATAAGAAATCTTTTTCTGTTAATCTTATCTCCCATTTCAAGATTGTGCAATACAAACAAACTGTGTCAAACACTATGCAACTGAGAAGTCCTGTTCTCAAGGTCTGAATGAAAGCAGAACGAAACACCAATCTTGTCTTAAAGGCATTTCTATTATTTTAAATTGTCATAATTTCTTTTTATTTATTTCATTGGAGAACATATGTTTGGTGGATGGAATGCTCTATAATAGCACGGGGGGAACTACTGTATTGCAGCATACATATAGTCCATGCAGGTAATATGTTTCCTCTCCCTCCCAGTGACCATTAAAGCACTCCAGAGGAAAGCACCAGATGCCTTGCAATCTGCAGATTTAAAAAAAAACCTATCCCTTGGCAGTATATCTTTAATCCCAGACAGACATGGTAGGTTTCCTTTTGCCAAATTTTGACATGAGCAATGTAGACATCTATATCTGGGTTCATCATCCAGATTTCCTTTCTAGTCAGAGGAGACAATCAGGCATATCTAGAGCACAAGTCACCACACCTATTTTAAAGTACCTAATTCTGTCTGTTAGCGATAGAAGTGAATGGGGTGGTGAGTTTATATGTAGATATTTACACTATAGACATCCAAAGGTTGGTGAAATACAGTTTAACCTTGGAGACCAGTTTAAACACCCAAATAAGCAGTTATAATTTCCAAAACTCTCCCACCCGTGATCAAAAATTAGTGAACATTGCAAGCCTTTTTGTGTAATATGTTGGTACATTAACATCGCTGCTAAAGCCCATTGAAGGTTAATTTCAGTTTAACAATATAATCCTTGAAAAGCCTTCACTTATTACCGAGGATACTAGGAAAATGGGTCAATGGGGTTGTTTATGGAGCAGAAGCTGACGCAAGCAGAAAGACACTCTTATCAGCACCTGAGTATAAAATAACGACCGACTGCAGCTCGTCCATACGTGATTCGCTGCAGGAATTCAGCAGGCGATTGATAAGGCGAGTACACCAGAAATGTAAGCAGGCTGCATATAAAAAGAATGTAAACAATTTAGCACTCCTCCCTGTACTTACCACCATGGAAATGATAACAACCCTCTCTCTGTTGACACACTTTGCAGCTCAGCCTTGCCTCTCCTGTGCATATAGACGCTGAACTGGCTACGGATCCTCTCCAAACCCGCTGCCCTTCCAGACAGGGAAAAGAAGCATAATGCCTCCCACAGCCCTCTAGCACACCAGCATAATGATAATGCTGAATCTATCGGTCCTCCAGAAGCACTCACTAGGGGCAGAGCTGGTCAGCCACACAGGCGCAAATATTTACACATTTTCTCGTTCTTGCAGACAATCTCAACAGCTTAAAGCTCTCTGTTCCCACCTAGGGTGTTAATGTAAGCAAATCAAAATGAGATTCCAAGGCAGACATGCAGAGGTAGCTCCTTTTGGGCAGGTCCCTTAGTATCCTGCTGTTTGGGTCCTCCCGCCAGCCTTGAGGAGATAGAAAGGGACAATGTACAGGGACAAATTTTCAGGGTTGGAGATAGGAACTGGAATCAATACTACTGCCTGTTGAATAAAAACAGATTTTCAGTAGAAAGGATGCTAGAGAAGATCATTTCTGTAATAGCTATATGGTATTACAAAGTTAACAATGAGTAGGAATATCTTGAGGGGTGACTTGGGTCCTCCTTCGTTTTATATTGAAAAAATCATAACTGTTAAATCTTCTATTTATGAGAGTGGACTGATGATTTTAAATGACTGCACATTCATTTGATTTAGCACTTTGGAAGAAACGAAAACTCCAGTGATAACATCAGTGTAATCTTAAGAGTCAGATCTGCATTCCACATGCCTTTGTCTCCTATTACTGAGAACTACACTGACAAATTACAGTAAACACTTAAAGCACGTGGACTCCTGAACCATTATCATATCCTAAATTAATACTTCTGCTTTCATCCTGCTTATTTTGTAAAATGACGCTGTTGTTTCAATACAGTTACTTTATATGAGATTATTGTACGTTTATATCAGACAAGCTCTGCATGTATCAGATCATTTCATATGACCCTGTTCAGAAGAACAAGATCCTCCCAAACAGCTTTCCAAGTTGTTTTATACAGATTCCCCACATTACCCTATTTATCAATAACCAGAGTTACTCAGCAAAGCATTTGACCACTTAAATCCTTTGACCAATTTTTTCACAGATGCTTGACTTTATTCATAATTCATGTTCATTCTTCCATCTGTGTACAGATGATAGTGCTTAGATATGCAAAGTCCAAAAAAGACTAAAAACGGTGCCTAGAGTAGACAATCCTTCTGTATGTGTTTGCCCACTTTGAAAAGTGTGATGAGGTTCTTAAACCTGATCCTCTCTACTTTCTTATGAGCAAAGAGAATGTAATTCACACTGAAGTGAGAGAAAAAGGAATCGTGGAATACATTGCCAGAACCATATGTTACTCACCCAGAAGTCCTAAACAGAAGTCAAAGCTGCAATAGGTGAGCTATAACTGTGGTATGCAATCTTTCACTGAGAAATGCTTAGGTGTCAGAGGACTCAAAGATGGTTAATATGATGCCAAATTTTAAGCAATTATTTCATGGTAATCTGCTAATCTGTAATTCTTACAGCCACACCACACAGATCAGGCAATCTGTAGTAAAGACTAAAATTATCATGATATGTGTGATGTGTTAGGGAAGAACAAGCATGGATTTTCTATATGTTAATTATGCCTAAACAAACCTACTACAGCTCTTTGGTGAGATCAGCAGCGATGGGGATAAGGGAGAGCTCTTTCATAAAATCTACCTGAATCTCCAAAATACATTTTGAAATTTAACTTGCTAGAGGTTTTCCTGAGTGAAAAGTAAATGGTCATTAGGAAGGTGCTTAGAAGATAAATACTTGGTCAAAAACCAGAAAGCAAAAGGTATAGTACATTGTCAATATTCCCGATAGAGTGAAATGATCAATAGCCTACTTCAGTGATCTGTGCTGTTAACTTATCCATAAATTATCTGGAAAGGGGAATAGCTGAAGTGACAAAATCTGATGGGAAGTCATTGAAGTTGAAGTTGTTCAAAGCTGCAAAAAATGCATGCTGTGTGGTGGCATTTCAGAAGAACTTAGCCAAGTCCTGGCTGTACTGGATATCTGGTAAAATAACATAGAAGATGAAGCTTAGTGTACATAAATGTAAAGTAATATATCTAAAAGCAAAGATCCTCATTTTAGGTATGCAATTATGGTTCACCGGTGCTACTCTAGAGTGAGTTTTAGTACCAAATTCTGTGGAAATTGTTGACTCAGGGCTCAGTGCAGTCAAAAAGCAAAGAAACTGTTAAGCAGTGTTTCTCTAACAGAAACAAAATCAGAGAACAAACCAGAAAACAGCATTATGATAGTATAATATAATGTTTACTTTTTATTTGCAAAATCAAGGAAAAAAGGTACTTCAACATTTTCTTGAAAGGCAATCCTCTGTGAAGTCAGCTTCTTATGTTAAGGCCATTTGAAAGGTCACTGATTTCTAAGGTGTTATGATAAGTGTTGATAGTCCTTGCTAATTAAAATAACCTCCTACACACTGGGGTTGCTTTTTAGAAACACTTGTTTCCGGTCTTTGAGAAAATGAGTTTTGCAACTAATGGCAAATTCTCAAGTTGGTCCCCAATTACACACAAATGGAAATTCAATTTTCTCTCTTAATTTGTTTTTTCTTTTTTTTCTTTTTTTTGGGGGGGGGGCGGGGGGGGCTGGTTCTCCCCCCTCCCCTACTTTTTTCTTCCTGGATGCGACACAGTAGGAGAAGCAGCAATTGGAGGTGTTGAAACCAGGCCACTACAAAATAATTGCAACTGCATTAACACCAGAAATGCTTTAAGACCAATTAATGGGGAAATTCACTAAAAGCTCCATTATCTCTTTAAAAGAGCTTTGCACACTTATGTCATGCAGCACATAAATAACAGGGATCTAAAAGGAAATCCCTTTGTAAATTGTTCTTCAGACTTTGTAAGAGTAGGTGCCAGTCATGAAGCTATTGAAACATAAGTTTATGTTCAGAATAAAAGCACCACAGAATGAATCATGATCTCATTTTGGAAATTACTGTGGGTGGAAATGGAAGACTTTGGCCAGACTGGTTATGTTACAGACACACAAGGGAACTGAGGAGATTTGAGTTAAACCAGGGGGTGTCAACCACAGTTTATTGGTGATTTAAAGATTCTGTTAAAGTTAGACACATTGGACAAAAAGCAAAAAGGAAATCGTAAGTACATATAAAGCCACATAGGTAAATGACGAAGACCAGAAGGAATGCGTATAGACTAATGATCCATTCTTACTTTAGTAGCAGTCAGTCAAGAAAATATGAAAAGCATTAAAGTGACTGGGTTACAAGTCAAGAAGCATGAAGCCAGCCTGGTAAAATTGTACCCACAGAGTGACTGACGTGGCATCATTGCATGAATGAGTGAGAAAACAGGTTTCATTGATTGTGTTGGCATTTGGTGTTAAGCTTAATTGCCTTATTGTGTATGTTTATGGTCAAGACTGATAATTTCACTAAGGTCCAAACTGACTCTCATTGCATCTGAGATAGGTAGGGGGAACTGGCGTGAAATTTGTTTTGTGTTTTGTTTGTCTGGTATTTTGTCTCAGTATAATCTCAAACAGTCTTAAGCAGTCTTTGTGAACTGCTATGTGGTGATATTTTAATTACTATTAACTATCAAGAAGAGCTAACCTAAGGAAAAAGTCTGTGATTCATCTTATTTAATACAATTTTTCACAGTGCCCATGCCAGCTAGACAAGAAACCTTACCAAGAACAGCTGCAGGATAATCAGATGCAGCAAACCCTATCAAGAATATGTTAACAAGTTGTGATGGGGAACTGCAGCATCTTTTTTTTCCCACCTTCCTAATGCAAAATTATAATTTGAATTTTCTGTAGGTGTTACACTACTCGAAAAGATCATGAATCAGATGCCAGAGAACAAGACACAAGACCTTTCTCACCACAGGTCCCCTGTATCAGGGATATATACATATCCTCTGTGCATATGCTAGATATAAATGTAAATATTTAGGAGGTGCTTTCACAGAAATATGGGTTATATGTGGTAATCAATCTGGCTTCTGTGACCAAATTGCACCCTAGTTATGTTTTTGCTTCCTGTTCTTGGGACTGCTCTTAGAGAGGAAAACAAGGCATTTTCCCTAAGGAAAGAAAATGGACAAAAATATCACTGAAACTGTATAATTTTAACAGTGTGGTTACTGTCCCCAGCTTTGCAGTGGTTCTGTTTTAGCCTTTGGGTGTCAGGCTTTCATTTCATACTACCAAATACTTCCTGAATTCCTGGTGTTTTTTTTCTTCTGCATCTGTTAACATTTCACTCCTGTCCTTTTCTTCCATTTTGCTGCCCTTATCCCTCTGTGTCATGCTCTATAAAGTGTGTTGAAGTTAAATGTACACTGGAGAAATCCCAATAGGAATATCAGGTAGCAGCATCGCTTTCATCTCATTGCTCCTTCAACAGACAACCCCAACTCTGTTTTGCTAATTTTGACAGAGAAAGTGTTTCAAATAGAATTACTGAAAGGCATCTGGTCTCATTTTGGTCAGTGCCTCCTTGGATGATACCATGGGAAGATACTCTGTTTGTCTTATAGACATTAATAAGACAACTTTCTCTTCAGAGGAAGAAACAAAAGACCAGCAAACCTTTAATGTTTGTCATAATGTTCTTTCTTCTTTATGTTAGTAGGCAACATTAACACCAGAAAGTCTTTGAAGAAGAATTCTCTTAATGCATGTCATCTTGTTCACAACATACAGAGCAGTAACAGTAAAGCTGGTGATGATAATCATATATAACCTCTGTCAAGTTGACATAGACCTACAGAACCTGAGGGAACATCAGCTATAAGTGTATCTGCAGATGGCTTTTTCTAATAGAAAGCTTTTCATCCTAAGTGCAGGCTTGAAATTTCAACAAGTTTGGTGTAGTACAGACTACAGTCAAAGAACATATAACGCAAAATGAAATCCTTACAAGTAGTTTTTGATGGAAGGAGGCATTTTATGCACATATGTATATGTAATTATTAAATAAATAATTGAAATATCTGTAATAAATTAGCTGTTGGATAGTGTTAGTTCATTATCATTGCACTCAGTGTCTCAACATTTTATTTTTTACTGCTTAAAATTATGTGAATAACAACTATTGTGGTTAAATTGCAAGATTGTTTTTAACATAATATTACATAACAAAATTGGTATAACTTTCTGATTTCTGATAGAATCTGTACTAGATCTGGCAACTTTGCACTGTATCTTGTTTCTTTAGCTAAGAGCTAATGATGTGAAAAATGTGATGTAATGGGAAGAAAAACTATTCACAGATTTGTACTAAAACACTCATAGTAAAGTTCCAGGCATAGCAAGGAGCATTTAGTTGCCTAAACACCAAATAGCAATACAGGATTAGGGGACTTGGCTTCTGTTCCTTTTGCTAGAAAGGATTCATACTCTTATGACTCCTGAGAGATGTATGAAGCTTTGTACTTGAGATAGGTGCCTTCTTCCATCGTATCTGTTATTCTATTCCATTTTACATTTCATAATAAAATATTCATCAAGGCATTAAAGTTGCTATATAGACTGATAATTAGGACAGTAATCTGAATCCTAGTTCCTGTGCCAACTGGTATTTCAGTATGAAGGCAGCCATCAGCTTGGATTCAAATGCCCGTTTTAAAGCAGGTGGTCTCCTAAACTGCTAAACCATCGAGACAGTCTATTTTGGGTCAATGAATATTTCATTATGTCCAAAGTGAAGAGATGGAAAGCAGCATTCTCTGAGAAGCTGGAAATTATCATGGTCACTGCAGAGCCAGGACAGCAATTGTGAAGCTTTCAGAGTTTTCAGGCTTCTAAATCCACACAAGCCCATCTATTGACCTGTGAATTTGAAAATCCTGGAAACCTTCAGGCAAGTTGTAAAGGAGAGAGACTCCAAGGGTCTTTGTCCTCTCACCTGTTCATTTATTCATTAATCAGGTGCTAAAGAACTCAGCAGGTACCCTGGCATGTGATTAGAGGGTTTTGAAACATTTTTGGCATGAGCAGATCCATCAAAACCCTACCTGTCTTCTAGTGCAATTTTACAGTGATCTCTGGAAAATATTTTGCTTTCATTGATTCAGCATTCTTCAACAGAAAAAGCAAAATTGTTCATATTTTCCAAACAGCTAAATGTTTACTTTGCAGGCTTAATTCATTACACACAGTGTAGCCAGACAGTTCAATGACACACGCTGAAGGAGAACTCTCTATAGAGGAACATGACAGACTGTGTCACTGGCTTCTAATACATGTGTGCTTTGGTGAAGATCATGTTTCTGATATTTGCGTAAACTAGGATGCCAGGGTCTTATTGCTTTGAGTGGGAGGATGAGATGATCCGATCAGCGTGCCAAGTTCCTGTAAGTCATCACTTTCCATTCTCCGTGAAGTGGCATTCCCCTAATCTGCCTGCCAAAAGCTGGTTTCTATTTCGCAGTCCCAAGGACGGTGTAAAATCTCACTTACTTATTACCTTCTTGTTAGGCTAACTGCTGCAAAACCTGTTTCTGATTTGCATGTGGTTTGAACTGGTGGTCAGCTACTAGGAAACTCCCTTTCTCACTCTCTTGCTCTCCTCTTATTCCACCCCCCCAGCCTTTTCCCCACCCCTCTTTGGGCACCCTTCCAAGCGTCAGCAAAAACTGGGTCCCCAGCCACGTACAATAGGCAGTGCGTGCTGTGTTTCATGTTTCTTTCAGCTGGATTGAAATACAAGATATAGAATGGGTACTGGCTAGAGCCAAACTTGCTCAGAAAGGTATGGTATTATATTAGACTGTATTTTTTCTGTGGTATTGGCACTTAGATTCATGTAACTTTCACACATAAGACTTCGGTAACTTTGGAAAAATCAACGCGTATTGCAAGTTGTGCCTGGAACAAGCAGGTGTAATCCTGGGAAGATAAATATAATCCAGTTGCTAGCACTGATTTCTTTAGCATTTTATCAAACTCCCTGTTGTAGCAACAGTCTTATGCTGTTTTTTCCATTCTGCTTAACCAGCAGATGACTCAGTCTACAGACCAAGATAATGTAGTACAATTATAGCATTCAAAATGGTTTATGTGTGACTACTCAAAGCTTGTCTTCACTCTGTTTATTGGCTACCAGCACACTAAGCTAAATGCAAGTTAACAAATTCCTAAAAATACTCCAGGGATGAGTCATCCCTTTCAAAAGGGTTCTGGAGAGTGTTTACCACTGTGATGGTAAGTCACGGGGTAGTAGGGAAGCCAATTTCTGTTACAGAAAGAGACAAGCTTGAGTCAGCCAAATGCTATGTTACAGATTCCGAATGCTTTGCCTGGAAGATGGCTATTATGAGTTAATGTCCTCAAACTTGGGCAGCTAAAGGAGACTGTTAAAGCAAAATTTTCCCAAAGGGTCCACTTATCTTGCAAGCCTGATTTCTGTTGCTTTCCTTAGGAATCCAGGAATTAAGATTTTCTAATTTTTAGAAGAGTTACTCCCAAATCTTAAGTGACTCATCATTTTCAGAAAAAACTGAGGAGTCTGTTTGCTTGGAATTTAGATGCTTGACTTTCAACACTGATATTTGAAAATATGTGTTCAAATTCATGGCATAGATGTGCGCTTGAACATTCTCTGCTACCTACAGAGCAGACTGAAGTATGTTTTGAAGGGGAGATATTCAAGTGCTGCATCTGTTCCTCCAAAAAACTTTGTGTTTGATAGATCCAGAATTACAGAAGAAGTGTTAGAAACATAATGGTTAATTAAAAGTAATAATAACAACAATAATAACAATAAAATCTAGATGAAATTAACATTGACATTTCAAATTCTCCCCTGTAATAAACACCTAATAAACCATAATATACTCATCTCTCCAGAAGTACTTTAGTCCCAGTATTACTGCTTTCTACTCTGATTTAATCTGATTGAACATTATTTACTGTAAATTAAAGACTGAAGAAATGACCAAAAGCTTCATTTATCAGATCTTTCCGTTTGCTAAATAATTGTTCCACATTTACAGTTTGATCCCTGGCAAATGGCATAGGCAGGCATACTCCAGTGTGGTTTAAGGAGTTATCTCCAATCCTACTCAGCAGTGCTCTTCTGATGGAAATTGCCATCCCCACACTTCTGAGACACCATAAGTGGCCATACAGCTACATCATGGGCTCACTTCTGTCACATTTCAGGCACCCTGCTCACCCACCTAATTAACACAGATGGCTTGTGCTCATTAGATGTATTTAGTAGCACCTTTAGATAACTCAGACTTTAGGCTGGAAGAATAAAATCCTGAAGGTATCACTCGATAAACAGATTATCGATTACGGTTAACTTAAAATCATGGCGGGTCTTTCGTATTTGAATCTTGACCGGTTGCAAAATATGGCTGTACTCTTCAGATAAATGTGGAAAGACCAGGATAAAAATACTTTTTAGAAATCCTGAATCAAACAGCTGAATATATAGGAGGCTTCTCACAGACCAGTCCTGACACACCCCTCTGTTCATGCTTTGCCTGCTTTCTGATAAGCAGCAAAGGGAAAGAAAGGCAGACATTTGTCTTTGCAAATTTGAATAAGGTTTGTGACCAACTAGGTAAATTAAACAGAATTTTTAAAATAGTATTTTAAAAATAGGTGCGGTGTGAATGAAATTATACTCTGCCGTCTTCTTCACTGCCTTAATTCATTGCAAGCAAACATGTTTAAAATTCCTCACAGGTGACCAGTGAGATGTGTCACATGAAAGGACATGGACTGACATCTTCACCTTCACAGACCAGATAACCTGGATCCTCTGTATGGGAACTACTGACTACTCAGAGAAGGCTACTTAATTTTATTTCACTGTGAAAAAGTTCAGTAAATCCTTATTTCTGAATTAAAATCTTTTTTTTTCATGATTGTGCTTGCAATTTAATCATACTTTATTCCTTGACTCCTCCCTCTCACAGTTATGCTTTAATAAGTGGGCTGGTGCTTGCATTAAGACTGTGTTATAAATCTTTAAGAAAGTAGCCTATGAAAATTCTCACTTGTGCTCACACATCTCTCGTCAGAAGGAAAAGTGTTACCTAAGATGTGCCGCTGCCATGTCTGTAGTGGAGGATCTGGGGAATTGCCTGCTGGAAAGCATTTCTGTGAACAGTAAATGAAGATATCTTTAGATAATCTCCTGTGATTGAGACTTTGAAACATGCACCAGAAATGTTTGTGTTAGTAAAACCTCCCACTTGATCCCTCTCGAGATTTGGAGGAAAAGCTGCTGCTTTGAAGCGGTGTGTTACATCACCATGGATGCCCAGCGGAAGTCCATTGCAAACCCTTCGCTTTTAGGTTGATGTGAACTGAAAGCTCGTAGCTCCTCCACTTTGTCAGATGATGAATTTGCTGTCCTTCCAGGACGGTGCTTTGAAAGAAGTGCTGTAATGCAGCTTCACAAAGTGAGATGCAAAATAAATGAGCCTGCAGGCAGGATGCTACTTAACAGCCTTCTGGGAGCTGTTCATCAAGGCACAACTCTGCCTCACATCCATCCTCACCACCATCGCTGGTTGTAGGGATGGCTTAGATAGCCCAAATACATGAGGGGCCAGGAGATAAGTGTTTGAAAACTTTATACTTCAGAGTTTTACCTCTCACTTTTTTTTACAACCAAAGGCAGCCAGCAGGCTGAGAAGACCTCTCACAGGCTTGAGAACTAAAGAAACCTGTAATCTCCCATCTCATTGGAAATTTGGCATGCCCCAAACTTACTGGACTAAGTGTTTATGTGGTAAAAACATAAGAAAAGAAATAGGTATTAATGAAACATTGGTAATGAGAAATTGATATTAATGTGCACTTGGGCAAGGAGACCACTCAAAAGCTGGTTTGACCTAGGAAAAAAATTCCTGATGGCTTCCACTTTCCCCCCAGTCCTAACTGAAATTCTGCTAAAGAAAGAGAAACAGGTACTGATGCCAATAAAAATACAGAGCAAAAGTACTACATAAGCCTAAATGTACGTGAGCGTCTGCACAAGCCCACCTTTAGATTGTAAGTATTATATATTCCTACCTCACAACTGGGAGGAATTTACACACTTCTATTTATGTCCACTTGATCCTGTAAGATGGTATGTAAGAACAGATCAATCGCAGAATGGGTTTACAACTCTTCTAACTAGGGTTAAAATTTATTGTGATAGCAAATTCACAGTTTTACACTAATTTTACTTTCTGTTTTTTCATCTTTCTCACAAATGTGTGATAGCATTAAAACAGTGTCCAAACAATAGCAAAAAATATGTTCTGGAATAAAATTATACGCATAGAAAGACTTAGTCCCTCAGAAAAGTGCTTGAAGAAGTCCAAGTACAAATAATTGTCTTAAGCGTGTACGGTTTTCTCAATTGCATATGCATTTTCTATAATTAGAGCTGCATGAATAACAGTTTTTTCTGTTTGCTGGCAGGTCTAAAAACAGACCCAATCAATGAATGTACAGGTATCAAAGGACATTTAGTATTGATTAAAACCAAAACATTTGGTTTTAAAAAACTTTTGAAATTAAATATTTTCCTTTTTTTATTTGAATTTTTAACAAGAACAATTGGCAAAGAGATGAATTAACAAAGTACTTCAGTACAGCTGTACTGCTGTATTTTTCACATACAAAGTTCTGCCTGGAAAGGCTTGTACAAATCACAAATTAGGAAGTTACAGCCCATTTAGCAACTGCAGACAAAATGTCAGAATTCAGTTGTGTACCAATGTCATCAAGACCTTGTATATGACACATCATTTCCTGTTTTGTGCCTTTTTTTCCCTACTAATTTCTAATATTTTTTCTTCTCTTTTTTTTTTTTATTTCCATTCTTCTGTTCAGCTTCTGCCCATACCTAGCTTATTTTACTTTGGATGCACATGTGCTAACAGTGAAATCAGATCATTCATGCATTCAAAATCAAAGGGAAAAAACAGTCTTCTGTGCCTCAGCATTTCTAGGTTTGGTATGATTGGCACTATTATGGTTTGGATTGGTTTATATTTTTTATACTCTTCAAGAATTAGTCATCTTGTTGACCTCTTAGGACTGGGAATAACTAAACAAACAAATGGAAGAAAGAACCTTGCTTGGACTGTTAGACTAAGCAAACATGACGCGGAAATCACTAGGGTAGGCTCATACATATGCACTGTCAAGGTGCCATCCTGACAAAGTGTCTTTTTTCACTACACTCGCACATTTTATACTGTCAGCAAGTCTTAGAAGTGAAATACATGTATTTCATTGTTAGAATTAAAAGGAAAGCTTTAAAATCCTTCTCCACAGCCTTTTTTCAAGAAGGTATTAAGTAAAAATGCTGTTAATGCAAAAGAGAGAAAACGCGCAGGGAAAGGTCAGTGTGATAGGTTTAAAAGTGCTGCTGATGACTCATTAAAGCTAACTGCAATGATGATTTTAAGCAGCGTCTTTGCTTCCACTGATATCCTGCAGTCTCTCCAACAAGGATCAAAAGCACCGCGGTCTTGACAGAAGATAAACAAATGCATAAAGTTCACAAGTGCTTGAATTCATCCTTCTTCACTGAAACATGCAATTACATCCCCTTAATTAAAATTGCCTTGTTGTATTGCTGTGTGTGCAATAAGAGTGTGAATTAGGGGTGTGCTAGAGGCTTGGGTTCAGATGGTGATGATGACAGCAAGGGAGCTGGAGTTCAGGCTCCCTGGGACTGTGGTTCCTGGTGGCCATGGAGGTCTGACCACTGGCAGTGGCTTTAATGGAAACATTTGACACACATCTGCCTATGTTGCTCAGAAGTAATTAAAAATTCGGTCTCTTGGAAGTACTTTATATGGGGAAGTATCTTGACTTTGATTATACTAGAAATGTAATATGCATATCCCTTTCTACAGAAAAGAAGAAAAAATCAGGTTGCTGTATCAGCTACCTGTGTATCAGATGGGTATTGATACACCGATATACTGATGGTGACTGGGGATACAATACTTGTGGTATAAATATGCCACAGTTTCAGATGGCTCTGCCATCATCCCTCTGCACATTAGGAAGCATATAAGGAGAAACTAAACTCTAAGCTGACCAAAGAAACACAAATTTTAACACAATGAATTTGCATGTTCCATATGTTGGAGGAGGAAGGGAAAACCAGTCCACAACTGTTTTCTGCCCAGCTGAGGCCAGTAGCTCCATTTCCTTCATGTGCTGCAGGAACTTTTTATCAGATATCCCAAAACTCCACTGTGAGCTAGTAACAAGTCTGTGTACATAAAGGAAGAAAAAAGTAGGGGAGGAGGGAACAGGGAAATGGAGACAAAGTGTGAACATCTCAGAAGACAAAGTGTGAACATCTCAGAAAATGGAGAAATATTGCAGAAATTTCCCTGTCTCTCAAACCAAACAAAATAGTTCAAAGAAACCAAACTTCCATCTGATAAGATGTGATTTTTAATTGTTTGATAGGGAAGGTATTCCTGGAGGAATTTCTAACTTCAAGAGTAATTACCAGCAATGTTTTGACTGCTAATGCCTTTGGGCAGCAATTTGCTTCTGTTTAGTTTTTAGGTACTGTCATGTCAGTCAGATCTGTGCCTGTATTCACAGGCAATTGTATCACCTAAACCAAGGAAAATACTTGCTAAAAGGCACGTCTTCCCATCCATGTTTAAGGCAGAGTCATTTCATCCAGCTGCTCTTTTAAGGGCAGAAGACTGAAAGTGTTAATTGGCGAGATGAGAGATTCATTAAGTATGAAGATGATAGGGAACAAATTTTTCCTCTTCGCACAGTTTTATTTACAGACACTGATAGTTCTGTAATTGTTATTTATCATATTTCTTTGCACAACATTAATGAATCAGCATAAAACATTTATTTATGAAGTTCAGCACAATCTCCCACCCTCCCTCCTTCCTTCTATGCATCCATTTTGCAGCTCATCAAAACTAACTGCAATTTCCACAAGTTTGTTCACAGATATCTAGCCAAGAAAAGTTTAGGCAGATATAAAATCTGTATGTTGGGATTTTGCAGGAGGTGGTGGGAAAATTGTGTTTTGTTTGTTTGTTTTTTCTTTTGCCAGCTTTGTGTAGTCAGTCTGGCTTCATGTATATGTTTATAACTGAAACTTGTTTTTACTAGACCTTAAGGGCATATATTATGTTTTGATTTTTTTACTGATTATATCTGTTAGAATTAGTATTGAAAATATGAATTTAAAAAGGATTTTCTATAGATCTTCTATACACTGATTTAAAATATTTGAAAATGTTCCTAAAATTAACAGTCTTTCTATTTTAGGTCCATCTGTTGCTGCTGTTTCTAACACCTTGTGATCCAACTTACTAGAAAATAGGGAAATTAATTTTCCCCTTTCAGTGGCAGGCTGTTGCACTATGGGGAGATAAAGGACCAAACCTGGTCACTGGTACGTTTTACTCAGTAGTTTCAACTGCAGGATACAGAAGTGCATCTCATTCTTGGAAAAAGACTCCCATCCTGCCCACATACTACCTCCACGTCAAGCCAGATTTTTCTCCTGTGGGAAGGAAGAGCCACAGAGGCAGGAGCATCTCCTCAGCACATAGCACACTTTACGGTATCGTTCTTGTTAGGAGAATTGCAAAACACTAGTACAGGGAAAGAGGAATTTAGGCAAAAAACTCTAAAAGCTGCTTCAAAAAGCTACTTTATGTTACCAACTGTAATCACTGGGATTATTATAACTTAGCACTGTATTAGCACCGAAAGACCCCAGTTCCATGTTCCAGAAATTGTTCAGGTATACAGTGAGTGAACCTATCCCAGCCCTGAAGTGTTCAGCTACCAGTAGAGAAGTAAAATGTTTTCCAGTGTGTTGCAACAGATAGCATGCTAGATTTTCCTTCTATGACTGGACAACCTTGCAATGTCTGGCAAGTGACTTCATCACCTTGTGCCTGTTTCCTATTCATAGATTTGGGCTACGATTATGTCAGTCCATGTTGCAGTGTTTTCAGATCCGCAGGTGCAAGGAGCTATTAAATAAAAAAAAATTAAAAAAGGAAATTAGGAAACAGTGCTGGCAAATAAGGCAGCATTAAAGAAAACATCTGTAAAGAATCTGGAAATATAAAAGGTCTATCTGTTCCTTTGCCATTCTTTCAATTTTTTTTTTTTTTTTTTTATGAGAACTGCAAAATAAAATCTTATGTAATCTACCAAATGAATCATCATTGAGAAAGAGAGTTCTGGAACAGTGCAGGAAAAACAAAGTCAGTGAAGGTGAAATTGGGAAGCTAGATAAATAGTAAAATTTTCAAATCCTAGCCACCTTAATCCCCAGAAAGAATATGACTCTTTTTTTAAAAGCCTTTATCTGTACATTTTCTAGCTTTTATTCATTCTATACTACAGATCTGATTCCTGAAAGTCACCCAAATAAAACTTTTATTTATACTGGACTTGAACTCCTTCCTTATTCTGCCAGAAATGTTCAGGGTGAAAAAAATCTGAGAAAGTAAGATAATGTTAGCTTGTTCCAACTTCAGTGAGTGAAATAAACCCATAGTTTTTATGTAATGAAATCAGAATATTATAAAACTGTTGGTTGTTTTTGCAGATCCCTACTCTCTTTATCCTTTAAAGAACAGTGAAAATACCTTCTTTACTGGTAGAGAAGGCAGGAAATCTGCAATTTTCTATGTATTCTTAATTTCACAGACAGATCTGGAAGGAAACTTGAAAATTAATGGAAAAACAGAACAGTCACAGCCTGGGTGTTGTGTCTCACATGGGAGCACACAGAGTAAGTAATCAAGGAGTATTAAGGGGATATTAATCTATGCTTAGTTTGGGATGACTGATAGCATTGCAACCATTGGATTTTTTCAGCAAATAGGACAAGATGTGACACGTGCAAACTTCACTCCTGTATCTGTGTAACAGCTTGGCCAGGGTCTGAGGTCTCACTACGTGCTGCAGGGAAGGCAGAGCAGAGGTCCTGGCCTGGGACTTGCATCACACCAGACAACTGAACATCCCAGCTTGGACTGAAGACTGTGCTTCAGCATTAGCACAACTTTGCACAAACTATAACTCTCCAGCGGGTTTTGCAGGCTTGTTCAGACTGCTACACTGTGAGTGACGCTGTCGTGTTCATTGTGTGTGACACAGTCACGCTCCTCAACAGCAGCCTGGAGACACCACCCAGTGGAAGTGCAGAATGCAGTTTGCCCGTCTCTGGTGGCTGCTCAACGTTGTGGTGGTTGTTCGCTCATCAGCTGTGCCTGGATCGCTGCAGCATACAGCGAGGGAGACTTTACATTCAGCAGATCACTCTTTCAGTTGCAGTGCTGCAGCCCAGATCCTATCACAAGGCCTGAGACAAGAATGAAGAGACTCCAGGAAAAGATCTTTTGCTACCATAAAATCCATTTTGTGTTAACACAATTATTTTCAGTGCCAGAGCAGACTTAACCAGTAGCAATTAGGGAATATCTGTAGTGTGCTCCACTATACAGGATAAAAACAGCCCCCGTGCTTCTCATCCTCCCTCTGTTCCTTCTATTTATGAAGGCTGAAACAACAGGTTCAGCAATTGTGTGGAGAGATTAAAAATGGGGTGACAGTAATCCTGTTAAAGTGCAGCCACCATGCTATACTTTTGTAAGCAGAAAGGCAAATAGCGCTGTCATGTTGCAGATTCCCACTGATAGGTGGGGTGAGGTGGAAACACTTCTGCAGGGTTATGTGGAAGTAGGTACTCCAGTTTAAAGCAACACCATGGGCATAGAGACCTTCCATGCTTGTCTAAATAGGCCTCAGTGCAGATCAATTTGCAGCATCATAATCTTAGTGAATAAATCTGGATTAAAAATACTTGATATACCTGAATATAAATATTACTTAAATATAGCAAGCTTAGTGCAATAAAGCAATTTTTCTCAAAAAAAATGGATCTCATTCCACATTGAATGGATCCAGTCTTACCACACTCTGTGAGCAGCATGATTCCCCTTGCACAGATGGAGAAATCGACAGTGAAGCAAAATGAATGATTTGTTTCAGATCATGCAGAATTTTATGACAAAGCTGTGATTATTTCATTTTACAATTCTATAGCAAAACCATATAACAGCCAAATGCTGCCCTTTGAGTTGCTCTGACTGTCATTCTTTGAGTCATTTGCATTTTCAGTCTGATTAAATATACGTTAAACTGTACTGCCCACCTACAAATCAAATCCATAGTGTTGAAATGGACTATATTAATTTTTAATACAACTCCATAGACTACTCTGACTTTACACTATGGATAAATTGATGCACCACTTGGCCTCCAGTGAGTTTGACTTTTTATGGGAAAAGTAATATACTGTATTTGTTCCCTGTCCCCAAGAATAACAGTTTCCATCGTTTCTGTCTTTAAACAGCCGGAAGGTACAGCTGTACTTTTCTGTCCTATCTTATATAACCTCACCTTTTAAAAACTGTGACAGTAGATCTCTGACTAGTTTAAACATTTCTCAATTACAATGTGAAGCTGAGCAGCTCATTCATAGCTATTCATATCTTTCCGTATTTCTTCATCATTCATCATTTAAAAGGCTGTTTCTGAGTTAATCCTCTATGTTCTTTTGTTTCCAGTTGTGAATATTCATTTGGCTTAGGAAACAGACAAATGTGTATTATCCTTTAAACGGTTCCTCAAGGTTAAATTGGTTGGGAAAATAAAGGATTCCAAAAACCAACCAAACAAAAAAAGTGCTATCCCAAACTCTGGCCTGCACAAACTTGTCTCTTGGCGGTACTGTAAATACAAAGCACTATCCATGGGAGATTATGAAGATTTTTATAATGTGGTAGTCCCTCTTCCTCCGCTATGCTTTTTCATAAGGAACAAAAAGCCATTTTTCTTCTAAAATGAGAAAAACTACAGCTAACAATGCTGACTCTGGACTGATCACAATAGGAGTTCCTAGTTAATATCCCACCAAGGTGAGAAAAAGCAGTTTGCACTTTCCAGAACTACTTTGTCTTCAGAAAAAGGTTGCCCTCAAAATAGAATGACCTCAACTGCAGCAATTCACACCCAGCTCAGCTTCTGAAGGCCATGTTAGCAAATAGGAGAGTCTAAAATGAGTGTTTTTCTTTTCTTGTTGTTTTGAATAACTTCTGAAAGACTTCAGGAAGTCTCAAGTTTGATGTATCACAGCCAAATGACAGAGATCCTTTCTCTGAAGGTTTTTTTTTCATATGTATGCATCTTTACTGTATAGAAAAGAGATTTAAAACCCAGAGGTTGTGGAGTTCTCCTTCTACCGTGGGAGGCAGTTTCCTTTTATGAACAAGTCACTTGAGACTAGATTCTTGCTAAAGCTTCAGGTGGAACCAAGAAGGAAAAGTCCTGCCTTTATATCTCCTCAGGGCTTCTGCTTTAATATTCCTTTAGGTTACAGCAGCAAAGCTTTAATGTGCCACTATATCAATTCTTGTTGATGTGGCATGTAGATAAGGTTTAGACAAGGCCATCAACAGTTACATGCTAAATATATTAGACACAGACATGGAAGGCAAGAAATTGCTTAGCTCTGGGTACAATGTCCATTCTCTGGGACCATACTTGATGAAGATTTATAAAACATACTGTAAGGGAGAGTTTTGCTTCAGGGCCAGTCTTTTGCTTACTGTGTCTTTTTATTAAGTGGGGAGAGATGGAACATTACTTTTCATACAGAAGTTAGAGTGAAAAAGATCAAGAAGTCTTTCATCTAATGCTTTTTACTATTGGGTTTTTTAATTCATCATCTATTTTTTGTGGCACTCGATTTTCCCAAACACATGAAGGAAAAGAACACACAGGCAGTATCAAAGTCACTGGCTTTTTCTTATCTTTCTGAATTTCATTCTGCTTTCTCTAGCTTTAATCCCTAGGGGGGGACGGGGGGAGAGAAGCTGTGCAGAGAACATTAGCAGGAATAGAGGATGGAGGCAAATCTTACCTTTGCCTATCCCTATGAAGATTGTTGACAAAGTCTATTTCCAAGAATCCTATGTAGTCCATTTGCTTGAAAGGATACATTATTCATATCCTACTAGTCTTGTGGTATGTGCTGTTGGACATCGAAGAGGGCTTTTTTTAGGGCTCAGTGAGGAAGTTTTATTACTTTTAAGACATTTTGCTATTTGACTTTCCCTCCTCCATCCCCTTTCTTGCCTCTTCCACTTGGAAGTGTTACTTTTTCTGTCCAGTTGATGTAGCTTTATGAAATAAATGACTGCAGACATATCTGAAAGTGTACCAAAGTGAGACTGGAGAAGATGGGGGAGATTTATTTCAACAAGGCTGCACCAGATCCAAATTGAAATGTCAGTGGAGAGACACCCATAGACACCAGTTCATTAATCCAAGTTGGGTAAAAGGTGCTAGGCTTAGGCACACCAAGGACAAATTGGAATCACTAGAAAATAACAGCTAAATTTTTTTCAAGGACATGAATCCTTAATTCATTTAGGCTCTCAGTATTCCTGACATGAAGGTAAATAATTAGACATATAGAGAGAAGTGCTGAGAGGTTTTTAATCTAGTCCTCTGTTCCAGGTTTTGGCCATTTGCATCTCACTGTTTGTCTAAGCTTCTCTGAAACCACATTAGGGATACGGAGTTCTGTAGCTTGCAGTAATCTTAGGAACAGTGACCTAATAAACCCTAGTTTTAGTTAGGTTTGCTAACCACTAGGCTATGGAATCACATTTCCTTTTGCTATGTATTACCAACACTGTGGATAAAAGAAGGGCTTTTATTTATTTTTTTTTATATCTATATATAGAGAGAGAGTTACATACATGTTTATGTTTATATAGATTGATATAATGATTGTTTCCTTTTTTTTATTTTATGATCCTTTTCTAATTGTGCATTTTTTATGTACTTGTGATGAAGTTACAGTGGAAGATAAAATTAAAACCTGCAACTGAGTATTGAAGTCAATAAAAGCTAAATAAATACACTGATACTCAGTTCTTCCATCACTCTTGCACAGTACTCTGTGCCCTGTTTATTTTTGCTGATCCCTTCAAAGCCTGATCCTCTCCCTGTTGTTGCCAGCAACAGTGTAGCAATGCCACCTCTGTGGGCTATTTAAGATAGAATAAGATCTGAGAAGGTAGTTGTGTATGATTTCCATCATGCACAACACCAACCCTGTGGAAACCCTTTCACACCATTAGAAGAGGGCCATTCCAGACAGGAGAAATGGGACAAATATGAAGGTGATCCATCATTCAGCAGATCCTGTTCTTTAACACTGTAGGCAAAAAGTCCAGCAAATACTTCTAGTGCTTCAACTACACCATTATTTCTATAGGGTCTTTATGACTTTCCTGTCTTTCTGGGGGACAATATCACACCAGTCTCAACCAGGACAGAATGCATGGTGCCATGCCTATCTTATATCCAGAATGGGCTCAGAGGCAAAAAGAATCAGTCCCTTGAGCTGGAGGCTGTCACACTTCTGAGCTGGTCACTTCAGCATTAATTCGGGTAAATTACGCAACTCACAGCTGCTTCTGGGATTAAGTGAAAAACATGCAAATTAACCTATAGATCTGTGTAGTCACTTCATCTATACAAAATAAATTGCTAGAAAAAATCACCGTGCCTCAGGGAATCAGAGACCATATCTACTCATAAAGCTCAGGGAAATACAAACTTTACAGGTTTTACCAAGTCGAATTCTTTTCTTTCCTTTCTTGAAAGTGACTTATAAAATCTCCCCCCACATTTGAAAACTCAAGCAATCTTGCTCTATTCACAAAACTTAATTGGCTTGATCTAGGCATTCTTGTGTAGTTAACAGTGCAAGAGAAATCCTTCCTTTCATATAATAATTTGGAAGATTGAAGGAAAATTTAATGTCAACAAATTGAAGTTCCTCTCAAGTTGCTGTAGCTTTTATGAATCTGAATGAAGCACTTCTCAGGTCTTTGAGACTTGTAGCTGAAACTGTAATATATGTCCTGCTTCCAATGTGACCTTTAAGGTTTTATTTTTTTGATAGGCTGCTGTTCACAGCAGGGAAAAATGGCAGGAGGAGATTTCTTTATGGCAGAATAAAAATGTGTTTACCTAAAGAAAAAGCAATACAGAGTGTAGACTTTTATTTCTTTTAAAATGACGGGGAATCAGAAAAGGCTCCTCAAAATGCCTTTGAGGAACTTGGATCACAACCTGTAGCAGAACTCATCAATGCTTGGGGTTAATTCACTCATTTTGTTCTTTGAGAGACATTTATTAATATATATTTACCCTTCAGGAAAAATATTAGACTCAGGTTTGTTGAAACTATAACTTGTTTCTTTAGTGGTAGCAATGGCCTAGCAGTTCAATTTTATTTAAACAGAAACTAATGTGCTATGGGTCTTTGCCTCCTTGAACTGGCTGGGCAAGTACATTTGGCGAGAGGATTACAGGCCACTATGCAGCTGTCCTGTGTTATACATTTAACACAGACACATAAGTTGTGTTTTTTGAGGTCCTAATTAATCTTGACTTTGGTCATCCCTGAGAGGAATTACAGCAGCCAAAAGCTTGCCATAGAAGCAGAAAGAGGTAATATGCTTTAGCACTGGACTATTCATTTCATCTTTATTTTGGTCAAGGAGGACTAGTGGAACCACGCATTAGGTCTTTCTGTAACCACATCCTACCATCTAAGTGGGAATTATAGTGTTTTTCCCATGTGTCTTGATGTTCAGCAAAGCACCTCAGGGACTGTGAAAAGAGATACACGATCTTTTCGAAGAATTTTTGATGCCTGTGACACTGGCAAGGTTTAGGCAAATGTAGCTGGGGTTCAGATTTCACAGGGAGTTTGCCATTCAGACTTCCTGGTCTGGTCAATAATGTGCTAAGGAAGACTCAGGAAATGTAAGCCTCATTCCCAGACCTGTCTTTGGTTTTCTGGGTGACTTTGGTCACTTTTCCCCCGGCTTTGTCATTTTTTTGCCATTGAAACATTAATAATGATGCACTGTCCGCTATGTTGTGAAGTCTATATATTATAATAGGTTCAATAATAATGAATAGATTTCAAATACCGCATTTTCACCCCAGTGTATAAGTTCTTACGTTACCTATATATTTCACCACACACCTGATACGGTGAGTTGCTAACCATCTCCATCAGTGTGTGGCACATTTTCTGTTTAGACTGAAATGGGCAACATTTGAGAGAGTGCTGCAGTATGGCACCCATCAAGAAGAGGTTCACAAGCAGCAATGTCAGCAAGTTTTCATTTGTACAAACTTGCAACCCCCATGGGTGTTCAGAGTCACAGCCTGTTGAATTCTGAATAAGGAGAATTAGTGAGATCACAGAGAGAAAAATAATGTGCAGCTTGTAATTCAGCCCAAAGTTCATATGAAAACAGACAAGAGATTTATTATGGCTTTTCAGAAATGCATATGACAGCCAGTTGGTGGTATTTTTGGTAAGGTAGAATTATGCCTATTATCTATGGAAATCCACAAAACACAACTTTCACTAAATGAGTTTCAAATACCTCACACTCAGCAGGAAAAGAGTAACTGCCAAAGTAGTTATTTAAAGTTACTGAAAACACAGTGTGTGTGGATAAAAACTCCAAGATGATGTAAATTTTTAATATTCCCTGTTCTACCCTTCTGCGTCTGCTTTAATTTACTGTCTTAATTCAACTATGTTAAATCACTGAGCTATGTCATAGGAGTCTTAAAATACAGCTTCTAAGTTTGCAGAATACTGTATCCTGTTTACAGCTTTCCTAACAAATGTCCAGGAAAATCTCAAATTACAATGACTTTGTGGCAGTTCAACTGTCTCTATTTCCACTGTCCTACAAAGTTTCCAAGCAAATAACTGTCCTATGCCTAAATTTTGAACAACTTATTTTTTCTTTATTTGACAGGAAATGCATTAAGTTTCTATTAGTTCCATCTATGGTGTAGAGCAATTTGTTAATGAACCAGTGACACCAAAAAAACCCCAGTCTCCAAAATGAAAAGAATGTATTTCAATTCATCTTAATATAAATGGAAGTAGTACAATGAATGACAAAACTTCAGTAGTGCTAAGAGACGTTTGGGATTTGATCCTCCACAGAACATTTCAGTGAAGTGTTTGGCCCTGTTGGTGCTCACTGAATTCAGAAATGAGCCTTTATATCCTCTGTATTGAAGGGTAACTATGAAATCAATATCCAATATAGTTAACATCCAGGTAAAGCAATTTCGGTTTCATCATTTTGACAGAGGTTTCATACAGAAATAGTATTGCTATTTAAAGGTAATACATAGAGAAGGATAAATGGATTGAAAACACTATCCCTAGAGAAATTTAAACCCAGATTGTAAGCATTAAGAATATTCCATAGTGGGGAGATGTACTGGATGTACAGGATGCAAATGTACTTTACCTTCACAGTGGGCAGTGCTACTTGCCTTGATGTTCACATTTTACAAAGTTCTCAAGTGAAAATGTTTTTTTGTATACACAGACTTTGGAATATATATTCAAACTTTGATTAAAATCTTCTAGTCACCCATGAGAGCTGTTTCCAAAAATGCTGGTTTCTTCATGAATAGAGATGGTGGGAGAATATACATGGGAACTTGAGATATCACAGCAGGTTCAAATCTGAAATTATCTCACCCACATTTTGTTATTCAAAAATCATTCACAGCCAAGGAACCTGACAGGGGTTTGTTATATTCGATGTGTAAATTTTAACTGCTCTGCATTGCATATGTCTCCACATGTCATAACAACCAGTATTAAATGTTTTATCCCAGAACATCTTAAAGGTATAGCTGCATGCATCTTCCTTTGTCATAATAATAGAGTAATAATAATAGCAATTAACAATAAACAACATAGAAAACTTTTAGTACACATAAACACATATACATTTCTCACTAATTTATCTGCAATGTACGCAAACTGTTAAGCTTCCCAGTGTTATTTTATAGGCCTGCCTTCTCTCAAGACTACTGTTATCAGAGAATGACAAATCCATTAGTTCTGGTTGTATCATGCTCTGATGCTCAGCCATCTCAATCTGCTATAGTTGCTGTCTGAGACCTTCTTGGGGGGGGCGGGGAACCCAAAGCACAACAAAATAACTCAAACCCAGGCATTTTGTTTCTCTCTCTTTTCTTGGAGATGTGGAAAAGGCTGTCACTCGTCTGTTCATTTTGTATGTCTAAAGTGATACTCTCACGTGACTGGAGGCATCTTAGGATACCACTGTTTAAAATATTACTGCTCTCCACTGAAGACACGCATGTTATTATTTCCCCTGGATGGCTAACTCCTAGGACCGCTCATTAAATGGATCATTTTACATTGCTTTGTTTGTCTTTTCATAAATCTGAAAGTCCCCAGAGGGAGTAACATCAATTTCTAAGACTTTTGGCATTATTTTTCCAGGTTGAGACTGAATAAAATACTAACAAGTCTCAATTCTGGATTCATTGCTGCTGTTCCCCAATTTAACATCATTGAATATGTCTCTGAGTTTGATTTTGAATCTTTTGACAAGGCATTTGTTTAACACTATATTCTACTAAGTCATTAGAATGGCCATAGTGGTAACTTGAGGTGATATAGCAGAGCCTCTGCTTCCCTGAAAACTGTTTAAACTCACAGCTAAACTGTTGTTTCCCATCAGACACTATAATTTCAGTTGTGCCATGTTTAATGAAAAAGTCTTCTGTATTCAGGGTGTTTCTGTCAAATTTTGCAGTAAAATTCAGAAAATAATTGTGGGTAAATTCAGAGTAGTTTTCCTGTTTACACTTTTGTGCTGATTTTTAATCCACTAAAGTCAAATCTAGGCTTACATTGCTCCTGGTAGCCACTTTTCCAGTGTAGCAACTTGAGCCTGAGTTATTTTGTCTGTTGTGCTGTTTCCTTGATCCTACTATAAAAATTCACCTCTTTTTTTAAAATGATCAATCACTTTTATTTATATATTTTCTGTAAGATCTAAAGATGATCGCCATAAGGCCTTCAATGTAAATCCCATCTAATTATGAAGGCTATGCGTTAATCTGATGATACTGCTATTCTCGCAGTTCCCTAAAATCTTTATTCCCCACCTCCTATCTTCATCTTTAGTTCTAGTAATGGAGGTTATGTTTGGAGGCCAGGCATTTTAGAAAGATTCTACTGATGTATACTTCCTCACCACCATTTTACTAAGTGCTTTACCAGGTGTTCTACCAACTTTTCCCAGGTTTATTTTCGATTTGCAGATCATACAATTGTATCTGAAAAAGGCTACTTACTCTCTGAGGAAAGTATGGAATGTGGAAGGCTCTTCAGGCAATTATAATATGGTTTGTTTTAGCTAACAATGGGGTTTCAGAAATATGGGTGCATATTTTTTATAAAAAGGGCCTTTGCTACTCTCAGAACAATGATAAATCATATCCATAATCTTTAGGACCAGAAGACTGATGGTGACATAGTGTTGGTGATTAATTGCTTAACTGTTTGTGATGGTGTTTTCTCCTTCTTATCCCCTGGCTACTAAAGGAAAAGCACATGAATTGTCCTTGGAGCAGAGACCAAAATTCCTACTGAAATCTCAAGTCTAACCACCAAGCTCCAACATCATGCCCCACCACGATTGCCCTCTCCTTGCTGCACAACCCAGGTTCAACAGGAAGATAGAGGCTTAGGAGATCTTTCATTTTGCCTAGCCTGGTAGCTGGGGATTTCTCCTGAGATGTGGGAGATACAGGCTCAGCTATTACACGATTGTCCTAGGTGCTTTAACCCGCAGGCCAAAATCTATTTAAATAGGTAGCACAGCCTTCTTCTCAAGTCCTCCGACTCAAACTCAGTAATGTCTTTACATTTTAGGCATGTATGAAGCACATCTACCAAATCAATGATTGCAGGAATATGTTTCACTCTTACCCCAAGTCATTAGGACTTCTGTGTAAAAGTAATAGCAGAAATGGAGGTACCTAAGGATGTGTGAGCACTGATGGCCTCTCAAACCCTAAAGTGGATCAGGAAGGATGATTTTGGATGTGTCTTTCTTCAAAATGAAGACATATAAGTTCCACCAGAGTTGCACTTTTGCTCATTAAGTGCAATTTTGGATCTCTCCCTGAGTATCGGCTTTCTTTAACCAGAGGAGGCTTTGAACAAAAGTTCTTTTGTTTGTTTTTTTTTTTTTTTTTTAAGTCAGTACTTTCATTTTCTGTTAATAGACACTAAAAAAAAACTCACTTGTGAAACATTCTGATACACTTTTGTGTGTGTTTAATTTCATTTTTGCTCTTTTTACCCCAGGCTCTGGCTGGGAATGGAACCACAGCAAACACAGTGAAGGTCTGTATAATGCTTTAATGTTTGGGACATAAGGGGCCTTTGCTACATCTGTATTGTCAGCACTATTCAAGTTATAAATGGAATCAGGCTTTTTAAAACCATGTGGTACCAAATGTATGTCTTTAGGAAAAACATACATGTTCCCTCCCTACCAAAACTATTAGTTATCAGCACAATATACAGTCTATAGTAATCATTTACACTCTTATGAATTAAAATGTCATGTATATGGCACAGAAAATCATTACTGTGGGATTCCCTAATATGTTATAACCTTACATAAGACACCACATAACAGAAAAGAAGGAGAGAACTGCTGGCTCTTGTAAATTCAATAACAAAACTTTTTTTTTTTTTTATTTTTTTATTTCTATGAATCAGAAGCCTTGAAAGTTTCCAGTTCTTTTTAGCTGTTCCAATGGTTTAATTTATTTGTACTATTTGTAAGAATCACAAGAAAAAAAAAAATAAAATCTGTTTTCTGAGATTCCTGAGGCTAAAAGCTATTAAGACCCCAACCTAATTAGGAGATAGGTGCTGTTAATACATGATTTCTTCAAGATCTTGAGCTTTATACAGTAATCTAACAATTCCAAGCTTCTTAGAAGACAAACACCAAACTTCTTGTTTATTTGCATATTAGTTTACTTCAAGAGGAATAATGTTTCAGAATTTAGCTGTCTGCAAAACACAGCTGGAGTTAGCATTAAAGTTTGGAAAAGCTCAACACCACAGTTCACAAAAAGAATGTCTTAGGGTCATCTCTTCGGGTGTGTTTGTGCATGTGTGAGTGTGCATGTGTTTGTGTTTGCTTTCAGTTTGCTTGGATACCGTAAGTGTAAAATTAGTTTTGATTTTTCACAAGTGCTATTCACATCACAGTAAAGACCTGCAAAGTACGTTCCATTAGTCACATGACAAGTTCTTTGAAAGTAGGTGGTTTTTTTTTTTTTTTCTATCTGTGTGTAATGTTAGATTCTTGAGAAAAATTGCTACTTTGCTTCCCCCCCCCCCCCTTTTTTTTTTTTTTTTCCCTTTCTGTGGAAACAAAACAAAGCTCTTGGCAAGGCAGCCTGCACTTACAGTCCTCTTCCTTCTCCTTTGTGAAGCGTGATGTCACCACTTGGCACCGGGAAAGCCATTGTTTCGGTGAGACTCCCATAAATGGCCTTTCTGTGCTCCTGATTTACATGTTAAGAAATCGGATGGGAATTGCTTGCCGTGGTGACTCCCACTTTCCTTTCAGTTAAACATCATTTGGTAGTAAATATCCACAGGATACATTGTTATTCATGGTACATCCTGTCTACCACCTAAGCACTCTTTTCTCTTGTTTTCTGGAACTCTCAATTTGAACGGAATTTGCAAAATAAAGCTCTTCTTCCCTTCTCTCCCTTCTCCTCCCTCTCCTTCCAAACATTACAAATGTTGGCTCTGATATTTGAACATTTCAATCCTAGAACAAAGACAACTTGTTTCTTTATTTCAGAAGTAAACTCATAATGGTGGCACACTTCCAGAGTGGTGTACTATTCCTTACAGAATCGTATTTACTATGCCTTAGACAAGTCATGGCAAAGCTATTCTATTTTGAAACTGCTCAGGATTGATTCATTTTATAATCAAGTGTTCCTTTCTGGATTGCAAAAAAGAGTGGGGTTAAATTAGAATATAAAGGAGTTTTTTGTGATTAAAGAGCTAGATAAAACTCACAGAATTTACAGTTCTCCCACAGTCTTCTCTTAGGCTTTGGCAAATAACTTTTTCTGAGTTTTTCACCTGTAAAATGGGGAAAATACTTCTCTATGGTTTTGAGGAGTTTGGTTTTTTGTGGGGTTTTTGTGTTTGGTTTTTTTTTCAACTGTTTTGAAGCTCTTAGGAACAGAGCGCTCCATGTGTGTACAAGAACTACTACAGTGGATTTGTGATCTCAGATGAGCCCTCCATGAGCCATTGCGATAAAATAACTAATAATAATTAAATCCCAAAGAACCTCAAACTTGGTGGAAGTTCAGATCCAATCTGCATCATTTTCCTCTCTGACATGATAAGCCCATTGTGAACAATGGCAAAAAGTCCCCTGACTTTCAAAAACTCAGACCCCTCACTAATGAGTCACATCATTTGGAGTACTACTTAGATCTGTATTCAGGGTTCAGGTAGTTCTCAGCTGCAGGAAAAAGGTTGATGATGTGATTACTTCTATTTTTTTTAAAGCTTTAAAAAATATACCTGTGACGAACATTTGCCATCTGCATTTGTTAGAATGTGATAGGCAGGATCCCTGGTTGATGTAAGTCAATGTTGCTCTGATTTCCACCGTATTAGGTTTGGCTGTCTGCCTTTTAAATAAAAAGGGAGCTCAGATATTGTTGTAAGTACTGCTGTGAGCTATTTTTACTTAGTCAACCAAGAAAAAATATCACCACCCTAAATAAAGAGAGTTTTAACAAGTCCTGAGTAGGTACTCTGGGGCTGTGAAAAATCTGTTTCTTCTCAGTGAGCATCTGGAACCCCCAGTGGAGCTCTGGCCCATTCCCATACGCTTTTCTTCCAGCAATAACACTGGAGAGTGGCAGTTTCCCATCAACTCTGCGGAGCAGAACTGTAACCTCAGGAAGGAGTGAATAAACATCATTGCCAAGCAGCAGCTCCTGAGGAGAAGGGTGAAATTTCACGTGTTTAGTTCATGTGGAGAAAGGAATGTTGACCAAGTTCATCTGAGTGATTGGAAGAATATCCTGGGCTTCATTAAAATTACTTTCTCCTTCAGAGGGCTTGACAGCCACTTTCTGTTTCATGACAGCAACATTTTCCAACAACAAAATTGCTAAATAATGCTGAAGCAACCTTTATGGAAAGAATTATTAAGCAATGGATTTATAATTAGCTAGACAAAAGAGAACACTTTTTTAGACACACTTTACATTGCGAGTCTGGATAAGACTGTAATTTCTGTTTTATCAGACAGCATGTGTGCCTAAATGCAATGCCAATTTAATATTGAAAAGCCTATTTATTGTTTTAAGAGTAAGAAGTTGATATCCTTTACAATTGTTAAATCCAGCTAACGCAAGTACATGTTATTATTTAATTAAGAACTTCACAAAGCAAGAGATATTAGTGTGTGCAATAGTATGTCTTCTAGCAGATAATGCATGTTTCTAAGCGGGACCTCTGAAACAATACAACTGAACTCATCTGGAACATGGAGTAAAAAAATATTAAGACAAAGAAGAGAAAAAGATAGAGAGACAGCAACCAGTGAAAGAAAGGGAGAGAGAGAACAGATATGGTAGAAAAAGTTATATATAGTATGGAAAATAAGTTACAAGGATTTGAAAACATCTGGAATACATTTCTGGAATGTCTCTGAAAAACAAAGCAAACCACAGGAGGAAAGTCAGACTAAGCATTACTCAATTCTTTTCTTCCTTTCCTTTTTATGGGGGGGGGATGCAAAAAATGTTTGATGTTAATGGAAAAATTCCTTCCAGTATATGTGTTCTGCCTTCATAGGCCTCAACTGAGTAAGCACAAACCTAATTTTAAACATTTCGACAGCGTCTTAAAAATCAAGGGGATTATACTTGTGTTAGAATTAGGTGAATAAAAGGGCCTGAGTGAAAACCTCTTTCCAGTGATTTTGGTGAGCTTTGGAACAGGCTGGCTCCAAGTGCCTTGCCTTCAATGTCCTACACCTTGAAATTCACAGAATTAAAAATGGCATTGTCTAACTTAAGAGTAGCTACAGAAAAACCAGTATTGGCCCAAAGTCCAGTGAAGCACACTTTTGTCCTGGTTCAACCTCAGTATGCCAAATGTATTAAGGATGGAGAGGCTAGTAAAAAAAAAAAAAAAGTTTGCAAATCTGTAAAGTACCACTTAAAACAACAAACAACTTTTACTATGAATGGAAGAAGCATCCAAAAGTAAAGATTTGCAGATCTGTGGATGTGATATATGTGACGTGTATGGCACTTCATTTTACAGGTATACTTTGTGCCGGTCAGAAATTAACTGCTTTTGCTCAGACATGTATGCTCTTGCTCAGACATGTATCCATCCTTAAGAAATTATAGCAATTCTGGTGTTAGCCAGAAGTTGAGGTTTTTATCTGAAACAGTGACTTGAATCTCCTCTATCCCATTCTTGTTAAAAAAGCAGTGTTACTCAGATGGAGGCCATGAGTCCATCAGCAAAGCTGATGTCATGAGAAAGGGATCAGGCCTAGTGTTTCTGAGGTCTTCCAAGCTGGAGAGTTTGCAAAATACTGTGAATTCTGGACCTGAAACTAGCTGACATATTCCAAAGACAGTCAGTTTGCTCTGAAAAGCAAACAAAAATAGTGCAAAAGTAACACTCTAGGGAATTTTGGATCTTCTTGCTTCCCACGCTCCATTATTCCCAACCCACTGTCCCCTCATGGAAATGCTTAGGACTCAGGATCCCTTAGAAACAATGATGCTCTGGTTACCAGCACGAAGGAAGGGTCATCTTTGTGGCCATGCTTGCTAAGACCATATTCAAGTTTAAGTCAACCTGAAAACAGAGATCTGAAGCATGAAGATTGTAACTGGCCTTAGTGGTGATCCTATCCCATCATCTGTGGTCTAACCCTGGCCACTGACACCTTTTGTAAAGAGAGGAGGCATTTTTCAATGCATCTGACTTTTGTCGTCTTCTTCACTAAAGGCCTTACAATTACTATAAAAAAAAAAAAAAGTTCTGCTTCTTAACAATTACGTGATTCATCAAGTTTTTGTTTTTGAAAATAGAAGCTCAAAATTCTTGTCTCTAATACTCTAAAACAGGACTCTATATCAGGTGGAGTTAACCACTGCCAGTCAAACTTGTTACAACATAAGGTTTTCAGGCCTTAAGAGAAAACCCAGAACTTACGCTTGTGTGGATTCCATATACATAGAAAATTTCTATGGTAGTGATGAGGTCCCTTCTGTACAAAATCTGAGTAGTTAGAGTGTTCTCCCAGAAAAAAGAAAGATTATGATTTAATTCCCTATTCATTCTCCAAACTGATTGCCTGAAAGATGAAACAAGTCTATTCTGAAGGGCTGAAAATGACAAGCTGATTTATTGTGGTCTCAGCCAATATGCAAAAGACAAGTCAGATTTCTTTGGCCAGAAAGAGGCAAAAGGCTTTGGTATCTTGCGGTTAGAGTTCTCATAGGAAAATCTTAGTAATCCGAATGTTGTTGTCTGTACATTAAGCTGAAACTGCATAAAATTTAAAAGGAGATGTTTTGTGGTCAGCTGCAAGACAAATGAAGATCTTTCTTATAGGTTCTTTATTAGCACCTTCTTTTTTGAATTTGCCAGAAGATAAGCTGTTAATGTAATGGACATTTTCTATTAGATCTTATCTTGACAATATGTCATTAAATATGTTGAGAAGTAGAAACAACTCTGAAATATTTTAATCAACTCTTTTCCTGCCAGAATAATCTATATGAATTCTATACAGTATCTGAGCCCAGACATAACAATTAAACAACTGCAGTGTAGTTTTATTCAATTTGACAATTCCAGTTATGGACCCTTTCACCTAGGATTTTTGGTGATGTTTATTTAAAGATGACAAGTAGGCAAAGCAGTGTACTCAGGGCAGTCCTACTGGAAAAGCAAATGTAATTTGCATTATTGATAGATAAAGAAAAATACAAAAGGTTTAATGGATTTTAATGAGCAGGTCTTGTGATTACAACATATTCCCGATAGCTTGTGTCTATTATCTCAGTATTATAGCAATCCTAGGAGTCTGTTAGTGGAAATGCATGAGCTTTTCCCTTCTTCTGCCACAGCCTCTGTAACTTTTTAATCCAGTGCCTTTCTATTGCTTTTGGAAGAAATAGCAGCTTCTCAACTTTCCTTCCACTCGCTGACTCCCACTGTGCATCCTGCTTCAAACTACAAAATATAATCACAATGGGCATGAAATTCTCTTTTTCATATCCATTTGCCAGGTGCAGTAATTGCATGATGAGCATGAAATACCAGGGGAATCCTCCTATAAAGTGGGTATTGAACAGACAGAAAGCATAGATGGCAAAATTATGATTTTTTGATCCTAACACTCCTGCCTTTTCTGCACATTAACCAAATTATTTATTTTTCTGTATCTGCTACAGAATGGGTGGTTATGTGTCACAGTGAAATGCTGTACTGAAAAATGTAATCTTCGTGTCAGTTCACAATCAGTTAGGACAATCTTTAATTCTGCTGATGTTTTTGTTATTGGTAAGTCGTGTAGAAGAATCATTTAAGCTTATGGCTAATTGATCAACAGGTGACTTCCATGATAGCCTTGGTTACTCATGATTTCTGCCACTGGCACTTGTGAAAGCTATGCATTACTATTACTGCTACCCTCACTTCTATTTTTCAAAAAAATAACATGTTTAAAATAGAAAATAATAATTACATTAACGGATGCTCTTTTATGATGAAAATTCCGTTTATAAAATTAATGAAAATGGACATGTATATCTGTTACATTCTCAGTTACCAAAAGACGTAAGAACACATCTCTGTGTGCTAACAAAATTTCTGTGGAAAATGGTTTCTTTTTTTTCTTCTTCTTTTTTTTTTTTTTTAATTAGAATAGCCAGTACTGGAAAACTAGGTGATTTTTGATTAAGAAATGAATTATTTCAGAAGTGTCACAATAGTGTTTTATGGAACTGTAATTGTGTCAGATCTCCATTCTCTTCTCTGAATTGTTCACTATGGCAAAATCTATTAACAATACTGTCTCAGTAAGGGGAAAATCCTGTGATACATTGTGGGAGATGTCATCTGATTGAAAATTATGTGACAGGAGAACATAGTCATGGAGTTACTAGCGCACAACTGTTCTAAAACCTTAGATTAAAAATTCTTAATTTTCAGCTGAAATTTATCACCCTTTATTTTTTCCTTTTTAATTAAATACATTTTTTTGGGAATATTTTTCTGACTAGGGATAGGTGAAAAAAACAGCTACCTTGAAGTCAAATGAATATTCCTGAAAACTTTTTCTTCAGTATTTGGCCAGCTATAACCTACCACTATTATTCATTCAGAAACTCAGTGAATTGAAGAGGCAGACACGCTGTGAGTGTCATGTTAATTGGTAATAATGCTGTAAAGCTAGCGGCAGTACATATTAGACTGGCAAGAAATTACATAGTAGAAAAATGTCAATGAGACAAACTGAGGTCTACAGGAGGGACTTTTATTTATTTACAGCATGAATTTCACTCAGTCATACAGGTTCTATAATTAAACACAAGGCCCCAATTCAATTTGAGTTTAATGGGAGCAACATCGCATACTGGGGACAGAGCAGACCCAACATCCTCCTAGATAACTGAATGTTTTGGCAAACATTACACTAAAAATTAGCCAAGAAAGAGGTGCTTATCTGTTGAAACTTTTGGGTTTACTGTCAGTTAAACAACTTCTACCTCAAGAACTGATCTGTGAATCTGGCATCTTATTACTGGTAATAAAACAGTTCATCCTGCATTGGTTACATTGACCCTTGAAAAGGGAACTCACATTAAAAATCTTCAATATCTATATTGTTTCTCAACAGGCAATATAGATGTGTTGGTTGTCAGTCACTGATTCACTCCCACAGAATGAAAGAAACTTAGTAAAGAGGCAGAAATACTGTTGCCTGTTTAATTCCTTACAACTCCAGCTCTTTAATTTGTTATTTATGAAGTGGTGGAATTTAGTAGGACAATCTGAGCTAAAATGTGCAATTCATTATTATCTGGATTCTTTATAACTTTGTTCATTTTAAGGAAATTGCAGGAAGCACAAAATAATTCCCCTAGAAATGAAGTAGCTGATACTTTACATTTATTACAGCTGTGAAACCTTCAAGGTAGATGAGTAATAATTTTTCATTCTCAACAATAGTTTTAAAGAGAATGCTTGGAGACTTGCAAAGGATGATTAACAGGCTGTGCATTCCCATGTAATAGCATCATGCTACTAATTCACTCCCAAATAAGTTCGCCATTCACTACCAACTAGGAAAGAGATGGAAAGACTTAACATTTTGCTCAAATTGTCTGCTTCCATAACCATTCATTTTCAAGTCAAGGCCAAGAGCTTTTCTAAAAAAATATGTAAGTCTACAGGCTATATTTACCATAAACGTATATTGTGTCTGCACTCGCGCTTTTTTATTAAAAATACAAAAGATTTCAAAGCTAGAAGGACATCAACTAGTAATACACTCACAACAACACCTGGGGAATTTTTGGACCCACACTTAAAGCTCTATTATTCCAATGTTTCAAAAATGTCACTGATTGTGAAAAATAAATAGCTTTGATTTCTTTCTTCTTTTTTCTTTTTTTTTTTTGTTTTACTACTCAGTGTTTTGTTTTATGTATAACAGTAGTATGAATAAAGCTAATAGGATCTGTTTTTCCTAAATTTTAACCCTCTGCAAGAAACGTAGAAAACATATACAGTAAAACTCAACAGTGGGCTTGTCAACCAGATCATTTTTACAAAATTACTTGTGTGGTGTGAATCCAAAAAGCTCATAAATCATTATTGCCATCAAATTTGAGTTACATTTACTTTCAGCGGTTCTCAGAATTTTTTTTTTTTTTTTTAACAGCAACAAAAAGGTGTCTGGAGATATTTAGTAACTGAGTGTTAAGCTCCCACACTACAATTTAGAATGGAAGAAAAAGAAGGGGGGGTGAGTTCTGCAAAAATCAGTTGTATTTTAGGGGCTATGGAATTAATTTAAAACTGTTTAAGCACATAATGGGCAGCAGATTCCCTCTAGGCAGACTGAAGCTGTAATTCATGCAAAGATTTCGGCTAACATCTTAAAGAAGAGGTTACAATTTGAAAGGTTTATATGCAGCCCAACTCAGAGCTGATATAGTGGCTTTATACTCATAAAGTATGTCACAAAAGTAGTTAAAGAGAACAATTCTTAGTTAACATATCTGACTTTGAATTTAAAGATTGTTTAGGCTAGAGGAGCATGTTGTTTAGTAGTATGTGTTGGGCTAATTGTCTCCTTCCTCAGAAGAACATTTTTGTGGAATGTCAAAGAACAAGCAGAGAAATAAATCTTGAAGGTTGTTTCAAATGCAATTTAGAATGAATAATGGAAGGATTTGAGATGTTACAGTGGCTTTCAGGAAACCTGCCACGTCTTACCTCAGGCCCACAGACTAAGTGACCAAACAAGTTCAAGTTGTTACAGCTGGAAACAAATGTCAATACCTCTGAGGTTTTTGATTGCAGCCTGCAAATATTTATGTTGACTTTGTGAAAATAACAGGACTTTCCAAAGAATTTTTGCAGCAAGATGCTTGACTTGGGATATTAAATTTCCTTAGAAACTCCTAGATATTGATTAGTCATATAACCCTCAGCAGGACTGGCTGTTTCTCAAAACTTTCCATTAGACGCTGATCACTGTGATCTATGAGTTAAATGAAAAATGGAGTCTGCAGGTTTTCTGTTCATACCCAAAGCCTTTATCAACATCGTCTGGAAGTAAGTTGTAGTCCACCGTCACATTCTGTATGTGTATTTTAGGACACACAATTGTTATAAATAAGTGTAAGCGTTCTACACAGGAGGGAATGGTCTGTTTAAGAGTATTTACTACAGCTGGTAGCTACAGAAAATGCTCTTGTAACAAATGCAAGAAATTCCTGATTTTAATGCTGAATATTCAGAATTCTTAATACCATCCTAAACAGTTTGTTGCAAAAGTGGTGCATGAGCTTTTTGCTTAAATATTAGTGGATTGCACATAATCCAATGGGGCTTTTCTGAATTGGAGAAGCATGTAACTTTCTGTAAGGGTGTACAGATCTTTGTTCACCTGTAAAGGATAAACCCCAGAAGCAATGGATATCTTTATTGAGACTTACTTACACAGTCTTTGAAAAGGAGCTGAAATCCTCTGCTGCAGGCACTTTTTTAACTATTTAAAAAATACAGTGAATAAACACACGCACTCTCTCAAACACTTTCTCTTTTCCACAGTAATTCAGAGGAAAAATAAATAAATCACAGCTATTCTTAGAAAAAGATTCTGAGAAAAAAAAAATAATAAACTTCTCAGTGAAAGTAATGACTTTAATTATGACAGATTCCTCTGTAATGACAGGATTTTTTTTTATTTGATGAAATTATGTCTAGTTCTTTCATTACTATAGTAACCATTAAAGCATTCTTCGCAAGAGTTTACAAGATATTTTTATATAGAGAGATATGTGTGCATGTGTGTACACCTTTTATGCAAAATTGTGAAAAATTATTTGGAACTTCCAGTTGAAAACTAAATATTAAGGGGAGATTTTTCTCCTGGCTTTTATCACTTGAGCGTCTTGCAGTTTTATTAGGATCTGCTGAATGTCTCTAGATTTATTTTCTCTTTTTATATTTTCACTTATTTTCCCAACACTCAGGATACTTACCTGTTCCTTCTCCCACTTACACTGTCTTTATCAGCCTATTTTATTTATGTCTATTCTTTATAATGAAATTTATGTGTTATATAAAATTTGAAACAGCATTCAACATAACCATTGGTATTTGCAATTCAAAACTATGGTCTTGCAGTAACCTCAGGTGGCTAAAATCACCATCACAAATGAAACAGGGCAGATGTCAGTAGGATTCAGTGCATTTACAGCATTATGGATTACGGGGGTTTAATGAGATGTTTGGAGAGGACATGTACTGGAATTAAGAAACCAAGGAAAACAGTCTGATTTATTGAAGTGCTCTTTTATTTAGGTCTCTACCAAAATTATGAATTAATTTAGAAGGCAGCCTTCAAGAGAAAAGTTGATTTTGTTGTTTATCTCTGTCATTCTGTCTTCATTGCTCTGTAAAAATCACAGGATTTGATATTTATTACTGATTTAATTCTAAGTATGATTCAATAGTGTGGACGCCATGTACTGCAAAGCTCTTAAATTTATAGAATTTCTGCATGTGCCAGTGTGTCAGCTTTACTGAGACTTACAGCACCTTTAGCTGTTTCTGCTTTGTGGTAAGTGTGTCTTTATTGCAAAATGTTGCTATAAAATACACTAAATGAACAACTACATCTTTTTAATCAGCTGTTTACATACTCGAGCAGAGCATGCAGAATTTGTGTCCATTTATATATATAATTTCTTTTCTTGCTTTTGTATCCTTTCTACAAAACATGCTTCTTATGTCAAGTTTCCCAAGGCAGCTTCGGTTCATAATCTGAGCCCTGTCAACTGAGTTAGCAACGTTTTCAATACAATAACAGTATTTGTTTGCTTTGGAACTTCCTTGTTAGTGTTTCAAAGGGCTTTATAAAACCTTAAATAGTACAGTCAGCTGGGTTAAAATTTCCTTTGTTTGTTTGGGTACTTCTCTCCCCTTCCTCCCCTCTCCCCAGAGATACAGGCTGACTAATGAGCAAATGGGGAAGAGGGGACTATGGTCAAGCATCTCCCCCAGCCCTCATTAGCCACAGGGCATGTGTGTTCCCATGTCACATGTCATAAACCCAGGAAATGCCTTATAACCCCCTACCCTCCATTAGGATCAATTCTGTATCAATTCTGTATCTATTCCTGTCTCAGTGCAGCTTATGAACAGATAATTGCAGCAAATGTATTTCACTTCTAATAATCATTTATTAACTGAAGCTGGTATAGCAAAACAGATAAGTTTGGTTGGCCCTGATTTCAGCTGATTATAACTTTATGAAATGAAAAGTGAGATTGGCCAAGTCAGTTTTCTGCTAAAGGGTACATTTTATTGGTGGCATTAAAAAGAAAAATATTCACCTGTTGCACAGAATGGTATTAGGGGAAAAGACATTTCTGTGCCTGTGTAAATAATAGCTTTTAAAAAAGAAAAGTTGCTGTAAGGCTCCCATAATGTGAGAATTGAAAATAGGCTGGTAGACTACTTTTCTTGCAGGGGCAGGATTTTCGCCATCTAGATGGAAAGAGGACAGCTGGAAAGAACTGGCCCGGTGACCCTCAGAGGTCTCAGGAAGCGTACGATCCAAGTGCATGATCCACAAATGTTTTCATCGCCAAATGCCATAGAGATCTGGAGCGTGCTATACAGGATAACAGTGTTGGAACTCCTCCCCACTTTCAGAGGGCAGCGAAATGGGGTGACACTTGAGGAGAAGGCTTACAGGTTTCTCAGGAGTTTTGCCAAAAAGTTAGAGACAGAAGCTGCTTTGGGTAAGAGCTGGGCAAAGCCACCTGGACATGAGAAAACATGGAGATGGAGAGAGGAAATTAAACAGGGAAAAGGAGGGAGCAACTGGGAGTTGATGGGTGTGTAAGTACTATGTGTCTAAGTTCAAACAACTAAGTTTGAACAACTCTGCCTTTATAGTGCATGGAGAGAATCAAGGACTTTGACACCCCTGAACAGACTGCTGGGATGGGTCAGAGAGACTTCTCCCCACCAACTATGAGAGAAACCTAAAGCGTAACAGACTACTTCAGATTTAGATACTTAAAACTGGGTGAAATGAATCTGATCTACACACACATTGAGAAATTAGATGATCTCACTGCTAGATTGTACCTTACATATGGAGTTAGTTTTCCCCATACAGGCCTATTAGGGTAATCTTTATTGATTCTGCTACATTGCTTTTTTTTCCTAAGGACCTCCTTCCTCCAGTATGATAGTAAACAGCACCTGAGAAATGAATTAGGATGATGCAGTGAATGAGTGTGCTGCAAAGTGGCTTCTTGCCTTATTATATATAGAAGTCCAAAGTTGTATAGTAAATGTAGCAAAAGAAGTGTTGAGAGAGAAACGATAGTTTAATCATTAAGACAACCGAATGCTGTGAGAATCCAGATCTTTGCATCAGTGGCATTTTTGATGGAGCCAAGCAATTCACTTTTAAGCCAAATTTTTCACCAGTAGCCACTACTGCGCATTACTCATTTTCTGATTGCCCAACCTGGGTCACATGGGGCCAGATTTTCCAAAACTGAGCACTCACAGCTGCAAATGAAGTCAGTTATGTTTGAAAAGTATTCTAATTAGGGTTGTTATTCTGGAGTTTGTGTGTTTCAAGTAGGGAATCTAAAATAAGTGTATAAACTTGACAACATGGATGTTTATCTGTGCCTTGGCTCTCTGTTTGTAATATATGAATAATAGCCCCATCAAACTCTCAGCGGTAGTATGAAGTGAAAACCACCTCTTGTGTAAAGTATGTCAACACCTCGCACAAAAGACCACAGAAATAGCTATAATGAACTTATATTTCCTTCAGTTTAGCTAGTATGCTCTAAATAAGTTCTAGAGACACATTGGGCCAGAAGAATACAAAGAAATATTGAATGACATTCATTCACTGTGTTAGGCTTGGAAAAGAAAAAAGACTTAGCTGGAGTGTCTAACTGATGCACATACACAGACAGGCCAGATGAAGATTGCACTGACAGCTTCCCTTCTGAGGTGCTTAGAAGTGTAATATTCTTCTTATTTTCTTTCAACATTAATATTTGATTTGTGTTACTGGTGTGTACAAACCTTTCTGGGGTTTTGGAGGTGGGGGGCTAGGGGTGGTTTTATTTATTATTATTTTTTGCCTGGAATATCAGTTCAGTTAAGGATACTGGTCATAAGATTTGGATAACTCAGGTCCCAAATCCCTTCTCCATTCAGATCAATGGAAAGATTTCCAAAACACTGAAGGGATTTTGCCTTCTCTGCAACATGGCATCAGCCAGAGATATCCAAGCCAATGAGATAATTCTGGAACTGGAAGTGGAACAGCCATGTCAGCACCCAGCCCAGGTTTCCTACCGCCCATAGGAAACATGCAGTAATCCTTGGGCTCTGCTCAGCACTGGGGAGGCCTCCTCTGGAAACCGAGTGCTGGTTTAGACATGTCCCTTCAGGTGAGGTGCAGAGAAAAGCCAAAGCAGAACAACGAGGTGCAGAAAACACAACTGGGGAGAGGAAATACTGGGAAGAACTGGGATTGTGTAGTCTAAATGAGGGAAGGTTGAGGGAGGCAGGGTTTAGGGTTTGAGTATAGAATGCATAAAATTCTACTACAGAAGAAGGGAAGAATTTATTCTCACTGTGTAAGGCAAAACCAGTAAGAAATACATGAAACTGAATTTCAGTGGGAACCATTTTAGATACCAGGAATAGCTTCTAATGTAAGCAAAGCACTAACAGTGATTCTCTGAGCTAAAGTGCCCGTGGCACTTTGGGAACTTCTGTTACAGTAAGTCCTTAAGAAAAAGTAATAAAAGTATCTCAGGATGACCAGAGGGATGGATGAGGTGAGCTATCTGGGACCTGCCAATTTTATCATTCCACGGTTCTGTGTTTCAGCTATAAATCTTCTCAGTAAGGCAAATTAACTTATGTTAAGAGCTGCACTATCATGATTATAATGTTTCAAGAATCCTGAGTACTCACTCTGTAATGGTGAGTGCAGAGATATGAGCTATTGCATCCTGTAGTTACCTTTAGCCATTTAGGAGCTGTCACCTAGAATTAAATCTTTGCTAGTTAGTCCAAGAAACACTTCTGAAAATATCCCTTTCTAGTTGCTGTCAACACAAAACTGCTATTAATGCGTAGTTTGTAAGAAGAAATAATATATATTTACCTGTAAATATTTATATGCACATATTTATATGTATATTTATGCAAACATAATAGATCCTTTGAATAGGAGTCAGGTGCTGAGTGCTAGAATGGCATTTGTTTATACTGTTCCAGTCAAATATTATTTATAGACAATACAATAATTAATGAGGAAAAAAAAACCTCTTCAAAAATGCTCTCACATTACAAGACATGCATAATGTTATATACCAAAAACTCCCTTGACACAAGCAGTGGGTATTCAGTTTACATTTAATAATGAAGAAACAAAGAAAAAAACCCAAAACTCTTAGGAAAATGCTATGCTCTTTAATATGAGCGTAGCATGTGTTAAGGCAGTCCTGACTTCTTTACGTTCCTGCTTCCCACAAAGTGAAGGAAAACCAGTGATTGAGTTAAGTCATTAGTTTAGCATGAAATGATCATGTCAGAGTACTCCCCTGAAATCAGTAGCATTTACTTGGTTATACAAGACAGCAATATTCAAGTATATTGAAGTTAGAAAGCAAACGGCTGAAGGGGAATAAACTACACACATTAAATGGTTGGAAAAATATTTCATAAACATAAAGCTATGCTTCCAAAATAAGTTTTATTATTTGAATTGTATCCTCAATCTATGCTTACATTCATAAAGCAGTCTGCCAAGCCCCTCAGAAAGAGTGTTATTATGTGAAAGGTATCTTTTAATTACCTTTAAAAACTACTGGGGAGTTTCTGGTATTCATTGTTTTGTGTTTTTAGGGAATCTCATTTGGGTTAAAGGTTAAATTTTAACTCTGTTGGTTTTTAAGTTGCTCATTTTAGCTTCTTCAGCCTTTCCCAAGTCAGTACCTCCAAACAGGCCTGATCAATTGGGCACTATCCTTTCAAGAGAGATTTGCATTCTGAATACCAGACAACCTGATATACTCATTCTTTGCCTAGCTTTTAGTTCAAAATTGAACCTTGATCGTTTAAAAATCATGTATGTTCGATCATATATCACTTAAAGGTATGTACCGTTCTTTTGGAAACACTTCAGATTTCCGACACCTTTTCACCCTATCAACATTTCATTGAGTAAGCACTGAAAATCTTCTTTCTCTAGACACTATATTTCTGTCACTCCCCATTTTATTTATTAAGTGCCTCTACCTAATTTAACTGAAAATGAGATAATCCAAAATACAACACTACTGTATTCCACATTACATAAGCCCTTCACGAGCAATTGCAGTGGACAGACAACTAAATAAGTAAATAAACCTCAGTCAGGAGGTGAAAGAAAACATTTATTGCTTGTCCTTGGTGAACTGGTTCTGAAAACGTGAAAGGAAAAGTTTTGATAGGCTTTTGGAAGTAATCAACTCCAAAGCTGATGTTTGAAGCAATTGACTGATTCCCTATAAAATGAGATGCCAGAATTTTTTTCCTGGGTAAATAATGCACTAGCAAGTAAGGATAAGCCTAATGTTTTTATTTATTTATTTAAACAAGATATGTCAGCAGAAGACAGAACAAAAAAAACTCTGAAAAGTGTGCAAGTAATTTAAATTATGAGATTAAAATATGGTATCTAACTTCAAACCCCTCCGCCCCCAAATAGTCTGCTTTATTTGTAGCTAATCATAAACTAATGAGGGATGTTCTGAGACACTGAAGTCCAACTCTGACATTTACTATTACGCAAAGTTTACATATGAAGTAGCACTACATCTTGGCTGTTGTGATGCATTTATGAATGTCAGCACCAGAGCTAAAATCAGTCTTCTCTAAAAAAAAAATAATTTATAGCTGATGCTATTAGTGCCAAGGGAGAACACAGAGTTGAACAACCAAAGAGATTTGTTTACGTTAATGCCAGCATCTGGGATTTCTTAGACCCCTTTTACTGTCAGCACAGCATTTGGAAGACACTGCGTCTTGCCCAGTAAGACCCACCTGGCTGTGGGTGACCACTAGCTCCTGGCTGGTCTGGGGAAAGCTGTGCTTCTTGTCCCGTCTGATGGCTGGAGAACAGCCTGGCTATGTATGCAGCCATGCACTGGCTGGGAAGGTAGCAGTCAGGGCTGGCAAGGGGTTGCTTACTTCTTAAAAAGAATAATAATGGGTGTTTGGCACACAGTTAATAATTAGAGCTTCCCAGTGCTCCTAAAATGGTAAGAAAGTTGAAAGATGTTAGTGTCGGCTTTGAAAAAAACAATTAGCTCAGTGCTTTCCTTCAGCCATTTCTTTTTGAAGTACTTTGCAGAAAATGCTAAGCAATTTCCTTTCCCTTTTAACATCAATAACCCTCCTTGGTGGAGGACTTTGTTTAAATAATTTTCTGTTGTCTGCAAACAAATCAAAGGAAAATAAAGTTAATTAACCAAATGGAAATGTGGCTGAGAAAAAAGGGGGGGATTATTCAGTGTTGGTTCTTTGGCTCTAAAAAGTCAATTGCATATAGATACTTGAGCAAGGCCTCTCTAACCTAAAAAGCTGCCATTGTGACTTACTGCCAAGACCGCTGGTTATACGGGTAAGCCTCAGGCCAAGCTTGAATGACACAGCAGGCTCAAAATAAACTGTAACCTTCTCCTGTGTAACATGCTCGTTTCAGTTTGGGTTACGTGAAAAGCAGTGCTTGCGGGATTGTTTCAGCTTTTACTGTAAAGCATGAGGTGTGGGGGAGGACGACCAAATCTCACCCTCCCTTAAAATTGTGCCTGTGACTCAAACTCCAGGTTATCTGGATCTGGCTAGATGAGCACCTCTCGGGAAGTATGAAAGTAACACTGACTGCAAAAATAGCTTTATTAAACAATGTGGTATTTCCAGTCCTTTCTGGGAAGGAGCAGACTTGTACAAACCAATTTAATTTTCTTTCCACAAGGAGATCACATGTGCTTTGCCCTGCCATAACTATTTAAAGGAAATTATATACACACTGGATTCTATTTATTTACACATTGTACAGAAGCAATGTTTCAGAGGTGACACATCAGTGCTGAAAAGACTTGTGTTCAAGATGCCCAGGTGGTGGGATGGTTGGATACTTCTGGCTTTCAAAGGAAGAGAAGTTCCCACTTAGAACAGAGAAGCTGAAACAGCTTCACACATTATTGCATACCTGTAGCCTGACTCTCTCCAAGGATGGTAAAGTTTTCCTTTCCATAATTGTTGATAAGGGAACAATGAATTTCTGAGAGGTTTTTTTCAAACACTAGCAGAGAAGTACCTAAAAGAAGGATCAGAAATGAAGGTCATCCTGGTGTTGCTGGAGACAACACAACCATGCAACAGGTTTTGTTGCTCTCCCTCCTCCCCGGACATTCCTGTGATGGCTGTAACTCTCTCCACCGAACAGGGCCAGAGCTCAGAGCTTGCCATAGTCTGCAGGAGGGGACTGAAAATGAACAAATTGAACAGGGGCAAAGTCCCTAAAACCCATCCTAAAGATGATTGGCTAACAGACTTCTCCAAAACCCATCCTAAAGATGTTTGGCTAACAGACTTCTCCAACGGGTGTTTTCTACACTAAAATTACATTCAGAAGTTCCTAGCTGATGCTATTAATTACTGGCTTCAGCAGAACTGAGCCAGTGAGGGACGTGAGGTCAGTGCATGAGTATTGATGACTGGAGCTCTCCCAGTGCCATACTGGTGCAGAGATGCCAAGCACTGGGGAGATGCATGCAACTCTGATATGTGCCAGGTCTCCAAGCCATCCTCAGGGTCTTCTCCCACTGTCAGCTGAGGTCCAGGTGACCTGATGGCAGTATCAGGAGCCTCTCCACAACCCAGTTGCTTCCTATGCAGTGCTGCTATTCCTGTGGCAAGAAGTTGCCATGAGTAGTAAGAAGGAAAAGGCACACTTGCTGGGAGACAGTTATAGGACACTCATAACTTCAGCAGTGTGAGGTTTCCCTTAGTATCCACATGCCTCCAGCACACAGCTCAGCTGCTTGGCAATAAATTACTCATTACTGGTAGTGTCTGGCAGAGTGGGGATGTCTTAGGTGTGTGGAAACACAGGTAGGTAAAATTCACACCAATGATGCTTGTGAACTGCACTGTAAGGTCATTACTATATAGAAAGTATCCTAATACCCAGAGGGTTGCCATAATCTTGTTTGTTGGTTAAAAAAAGAAAAAAACAGAAATGCAACATCATTTGGTTTTGATAATGTAGTATGTTTGGGTTGTTTGCTGGAATAGTTACTAATGATATGTAATCCTCAGTTGTAACTGCAACATAACCATGGTAATATGATAATAAGCAATGGTGTGATTTTGAAGCAAATTACTTCTGCAGCCAGTAAGAATTTTATTCTAACGTATTAAACTATGTGTTTAAGAAATACTTTGTCAATAATTATGTAAGTAAGCAAAAGTAAGTTTTGTATTTTTTGTTAAGTGACACGGTGCTGTATGCATTTGTCAGGGGAAAGTAATAAATGTCTTTGATTTCAGCAGAAAAGAATGTTAACTCTGCATCTTAATTTCTGTTCAAGCAAGTCTGTGGCTTTTTGTGATGTTAGTGTGGCTAATCAGAAATGAACCTAGAAAGGGTAACAAGTGTTAATTGGACCCTCTAATTGTAGTCTGACAGTATGGGAGTGTGGTATTTATGTGTACAGAGACTTCTGTTTCCTTTTTCTTTCCCCCCCCTTTTTTTTTTTTCCATTTCTTTTGCTTTCCTGTTTTTACTCATCTGTGTATAGCTGGGAAATAAGCAGGTCTTTATTCACTGAGGGCTGTATGATCCTTACCCAGGCATACTATCTGTGGATGGTAAATGAAGAAATCTACCACAGGTCCAGCTTCAGACGCCATCTCAGTCAATGCATCCTCTCCAGTACGGTGCCGCATCATGTAGCAAGTGTAAAACTGGCACTGTGCAGCTCTTCTGTAAAAGATCAACACGAGTGGGTGTGGGCTGTGCGGCAAAGCCAAATTACAACTGGAACTACCTCGGAAATGAAACCGGGAACAGAAAGTCTAACATACAGCTTTACAAAACTCTTCCTTCTCTCTTTTCTTCTGCAAAGGGAAAGTGCCATGGGGGAAATAAAGGAACCAGCATTAGAGTAAAAAAGGCAAATAATGTAGAAAAGCATGTTGTGCTGCCTTGGCTCCCTTTTCACTGTTTATAAATTGGCAGACTTCCTCAACAGGGTTAACTTCAGCAGGAAAAATGCCTTAAAAGAAAAACTAGTGGTTTTGATTTATGAAGGATTGATCTATAACTGTTGGTTGAAGGGGCATCTGCCAGTTGTCTCTATAATATTTATGTTCGTAATGTAATGTGACTGATTCTGCACAAGGGAAAGCTTGTGTGCCCACTGAATGCAGATGTAATCCAGACCAACCCAACTCTCTCAACAGAGATTGGCGTGATTTATAAAATTCAGCTTGTTTTAAACTGGAATCTCTCAAGAGCAGGTTTGTAATATTTGAATGTACTAAGACGTTTTGTAAAAAATTGATTGATTCTCAAACTTCAGACCCAAATTGTCATTGGGTTGGGGACAGAGAAGTGGGGACAGTTGTTTTTCAGAATTCTTTTTTTCAGGCCAAATGAAAATAACATAAATTTCAGAATTGGAGGTGAACTTTCCTGAAATCTCAAATCGGGTAAAGAAAGTTTAGCACTTACATCCTAATCTCTTAAACCTCACAAAGCTTTTCACTTCTGAAAGCCTGTTGGATTCGTGCACAGTGAAAAAACACTGTATATTAGGACAGGAAATAGATGCCATGTTATACCCATCCTGTATAAAGGGGAAGAGAATGATTTAGTTGTTTCAAATCTAATCTCTGACAGAGCTTTACCAAGTCACTGATGTTAAGACCATTGCTTCTACAAGAATGTTGTCCTATGATTTTGGAAAGATGTGCTCAGCATCTATGATTAAAAATAAACTGAAAATAATGCCATCCTCATCACAGCATTCCCTAAACATGTAGTCAAGGCTGATTCAGATGAGAAAATCCACCTAATGAATCATCAGACTTGTTTCCTGCACTGCCTAGGCAGGCCATGCTGTTTTTAATTCCAGTTTTTGCCACAAAATATTTCTTCTACTTATGAGACAGACTGGGATAATAACTCAGTGTTGGAATTCGTTTTATTAAATCTGAGCTGGTCACCATGGATTTCTTTAAAGCCAACAGAGGTCTAGGAAATATAGTCAATAAGAATTAAAGCTAAATCAATCTCAGCATAAGGTAGATAGCTACAGTAGGTCAGATTAACTGCTCCCTAAAAGAGAAATGCATATTCCTTTCTATTGCTTACAGGTCACCAGAGGAGCAGCTGAGCTGTGGATACCTGCATCCTACACCTCTGCAGTTATCTGGGGTGAATACCCTTCACAGTGTCAGAAATGCAGTATATCTGTAACATCTCCCTTTTCTCTCAGGTTTTAGAAACATTCTGTTAGAATTGAATACCTTTGAAATCAAAAGTTGTCTCTGGAATTTTACATCCAGGGGCTGGACCTTTTTGTAGAATTCTTCCAGAGCTGAATTTCTGTGTTAATTTCAGCAAACATTTCAGCAAAATCACTTATTTTTTCCATGCTTTATTAAATTTTGTAAGATATCTCTGTAAGACTTTAGTCAAATATGCTAATTTATATATTCTCCTTTGCGTAATCTCCAGCTGATAAGACCAGAATACCATTTTTTGAGCATAACTTGTTCTTTTCCTAATTTTAGTTGGGCATGTATGCTTATTTATGCATACATATGTATATAGGAAATAATTATAGAGAAATAGGGAATAATAAAACAAACATCAACTGTGGGCTATCTAGTGACATAAACTGAGTTTTATATTTATATATGTAGTTATACAAATGCTATTAGTTCTGCTATTATTTAAAAGAACAATGCCACAGGATACAAGAAAGGTAATTATATTGGGTAAGGTGACAGAGAATAAGATGTAAGGGAAAACACCAAATTTTAGGTGAGTCTATTGAAAAATGTTACTAAAAATAAAGGCGGCAACCTTTGGAGTTACAGTCTCTTCATCAGTCTATGGGAAAGCAGAACAAAGGGATCAGAAAATGTATACTTAAAGGATAATGATTCAGAACTCATAAGGGAATATGTTATTGTAGTATGAGTAAAAGGTCTATGGGAAATATTTTCCTTGGGAGACCAGGAAATGCCTGAAAAAACTAAGCCACAGGGTGCATTAAAGAGAAATGTTTCCCTGGGTCACCATTCCTTTCACAGAAGGAAAGAGGAATCTATTAAGTCAGGAACGGACAGTAAGATCAAGGGAAATTAATGAGCTGGAAGAGAGCCTTTTAGAGCTGTAGTAATGCTCAGACCTGTGGGCTGCCCTGAAATAGGATTCTGTTTTCCTGAAAACCAGTGATAACTTCATGCAGCTGCTCATTAGATAGTGCAGATAGCAAAGGAGAAATTGGAACCCTGGATGTGTTAGATTAGCATTTTCCCTCTATTTCCTCCATTTATTTTCCAGATGGCATACTGTTTCCCTATTATGTTTTATTTATACAAGGCTAAGCCCATTCCCCTTCCAACTCCATTAACCTTAGTGGAACAACAGCAGAAATGACTATGGCCCATTGACTACAGAATCTTATTTGATATTGACTGTTTTCTTTAGGACAATTTGAGTGACACAAATTATTGCAGCAGATGTGTATTGTAATTTGTCATGAAACATTTTATCCACTTGAATCCAGATAGCTTTTCTGCCAGAGTCTCCATTTGTAATGCCGCTTATTGGGATCTTTGAATCTTTATTGTATCAAATAACAGGTATTTGTAGGGGCAGCTAAAAGCTGTGGAGGATTAATGCTCAATCCTTCCACACTTAAATATCTTGCTGTTTTCATCTTGTCCTAGGTCACCATTGGGAATGAATTTGGTCACCTTATCCTGGTACATATTTACAAAACTCACGGAAGTGCCATGGAATTTGATGCAGTTATCAGTCTCACTTCAAAAGGGTACCAGAATTGAAATGATAGATATCTCGTGGACCAGGATTGAGGTACTTTGAAGGGTTATATCAGATGCTTAACACTGGGCTCCACTACATTTATTTTTCTTTTATTCTTTTTTTCTCAAGCTCTGAATTTCTTCATCATAAATATTAAGTATATATTACACCTGTAGAGAACTTGGCAAAGGGAAAGGGATGTGAAAGGGATAATGCTCAACATTTGGCTGTTTTGAACAGGACCCACAACACTAATAATTGCTTTAAAAAGTTACAAGTATTGTAATAGCTTTTATTTGAAGAGCAGGAAAATAGCTATTCCCTGGTTTGATGCTTTGTGAATTGAAGGAAAAGGCCTTCTTCTCAGGTAGCAAATCAGGGCAATTCATGCATTTGCACGCTTATGATGTGGGAGTATACAGAGCAGGAATCAGACTATCTGTCTTGGGTAAATATGGCTTTGAGCATGGCCAGAGCTGGCTTGTCTTCACAGACAAGTAAACCGTATTTCAGGAAAAGAAAACAGTACCCAGTTTGAAAGCAGAGAGAAGTCGTGAGAGAGAGGCAGTGCAGCGGGGCAGCTGCTGTGCCCTCCCCTGGCACAGACCCTGTGCTCCCCCCCAGGAGGTGCTGGTGGTCTGGGGCAGGGTTGGGGAAGACAAGCCCTTACCTACAGCTGAGAAACCCGGAAAGTCTGGAAAAAACACGTTCTCAGGGAAACCTGCTGCTCAGAAGAGCTCAGTATCTTAAACCCAGCACTGCCCATCCTGCTGCTGAGTTAGCTGGGGAGCCTGCTCCAGCACGCTGCTGCTTGGGGCGGGCAGATGCTCCATGGCTGTTGAGAGAAGTCCTGGATCCCCGCGTGCTGCAGAGGTGTGGAATAATTACTATACACTATAAGGGATGAACTGTTTTTGATAGATGGCCAAGATGGAAATCAGAACAAAATGTTATTTTGGTTTGATCCAAAATATAACAGTTTAATTCTTCTGACTACTCTCTCACTGAAACAAGAAAAACCTAGGAGGGGAAAAAAAAATCTGAACTGATTTTTCTTTGATGAAAAACAAAATATGTTTGATTTTAGTGAAGGGGTTTTTCCCTATTCCTCCCCTTTTTCTTTCTTTTTGATTAACTTTATCTAAAGTTTCTCTTAAAGCATAAACCAGAGAGAAAATACCTTGTATCAAATTAAATGGTCTGATTTCCTCCAGTGTTGTTTTTTTTTTTTTTTCTGTTCCAATCTGCTAATTAAACTGCACCTAAAATCACAGATACTTTCTATTACACGAACATGCAACTTTAGTGGCTTAGCAGCTTGAAGCATTATATTTTATCCTACACTTGAGAATCAAATATATCTCTCCTGAAGCAACCCCTAGCGTACTTGAAACACATGCCTTTTGCAGGGATAATACCTTTTGATAGCATTGCTCAGATACCACTAGTCTTCCTCTCCTTTCCCATAACAGTTATCAGTCTCAGAGGACACATAAATATGCATTAAGAAATTTATGGCTCTTTCATGATGTATTAAGGCAGCTATCCTCTTTTACTAAAAATCTTTCTTATACAAAGGGTCCAAAAGAGTTTTCACACTTAAGCTTTCTAAGTAGGGTTTAAGTGATTAGGGGTTCTTTGTTAGTCTGCTGCCTGGAAATGGTCCATCGGCAGTTAATCACTGTTACATTGCACAGCCCATTTACAATATGCATAGAAATAGAAAATGTTTATACCATTAACAGCTGTATTTGGCCCTATATTGTAGTTATTACCAAACTGAAAAAAAAAATTAAATAAAAAAATAGAGCAGCACGTCACTCATGAAGCAATTAGGAAGAAAGGGTTTCATGGCTCCGAGACACCTAACACAAGCAAGGAAGACTACTTAATTGTAATAAGTTAATGTAATAAAGAATATATGATGTTGGGTGACAAGCAACAAAAATCTGCTTTTGGAGATGGAAGAGTGACTTTTTTTCCAGATGTCAACATTAAAGAAGCCTGGAAATTTGAGAATCAGAAGGCATCCTACCTATGTAAACCATGGACAGAACACTTCTAAGTTGGTTTTGGTGTGCCTGTTTTTCTCTTGAGCAAGCAAAAACTAATAAAAGTAAGAATAGGAGTTAACATAACACTTGTGGGTCATACCACTTTAAAGTCACTTGCTCTTCTCTCTCTCCTAGTATGAATTTCCTGAGACAAGTTTCAGAGGCTGGAAAACAAAGGTGGACAAAACCAAACAATAAACACATACAGACTTTTCACAGTGATGGAAAATTTAGTGAATATCACTCCTCCATGGAGGAATGATATGTTCTACCATGTTCTATGCTTACAAAAGTATTCCCTGTCTTTCTAAAACATAGACATTAGCTAGTGGGAGAGTATGCCTGGATCACAGGGTGATGCAGGGTATGAAAAGGGACCTTTGCTCAGGTGCTGCCCTCTTGCTCTGCCCTCCCCCCCGGGTACCTGGCCGCCATGGGATGTCAACCCTGTCACCCACACCTCCGCCCTCTCGGAGGCCTGCTGCCTGGAGTGATGGGAGCATTCCCAAGTGAAGTGCTGCTGGCTCTGCTATATAAATAGCATACTTGCCTCGCAGATGAAGTGATTATAAGGTCTCTTCTCACTGTGAGAATCTATGAATCCAGTAATCTATACAGCACTGAGGCAATATTTCTTCAGGAGAAAGCTCTAGCATGTTAGCCTGCTCCCCTTGTTCCTGCGGGGCAGAGGCAGGACATTCTTTCTTTGCCATCTTTCACAGGATTTGAAGCTTTTGTGCCTGGTAGAAAGCCAAAGCTGAAATCCCGGGTTAATCCTGTTATCTGGTACACAGCCTAATGCACGCTTTGCAGAATTCACCTCCCTGCTTTCCCCATATGGGAACAATTTCAAAGGTTTTAAATTGAAAGGATAATATCAACTCTTGCGTCCCTCCTTCCTCTTCCAAATCACACTTGCTTTTTGAGTCCCCTATCTGTGCTGGGTAACAAGATTGACTTTCTAAACTCTGCTAAAATAAAATTTTGAATAAGATATATAGGTGTCCATACAGACTATCACAATAGCAGATAAGAAAAGAAATAATAATAAAATAAAAATGAACTAGCACTAATTTTAATCCATAAATCCTGAAGTAATTTTGCTTCAGCATTTCAATAAAAAATCCAAGACAGACTAAACACTTCACCGGTTTCCAGTGATGCTTTTTATACGAACCAGAATTCACTGTTCCTCTTGCTACATGTACCTCCCATGGAATTTCAGTGGATTATAAGTGTTTCGAAGAAAACGTGCGGGAGGAGCAGCAGGTTTGTAACCAAAGAATTAACTAGCCAGCTGTTAAAGCTCTGTTGTTACTGGAACTCAGTTGTATAATTTGTTGGAGAGCAGATATCTAACTATTTTTAAGTACCGAAGTGCCACAGATAGGAACCTAGGTCTTTATATAGTCAATGGAGAAATAAAGACTCCTAAATTAGATGTTCTGGCTTAAAACTGAAGGACTCTACCTCTCTAGAGTCAGACAATATTAATATTTCCCTGGTCCCCTTCTGAATGGCATAAGTTTACCTTGGATCAAATACAAAGAGGGTCGCCTTCGTGACCACTGAAAACATGTACAGGAATAGAACCTGCTTTCTTCTTTCTTTCTTCAAAGTGAGCAATACACCACTGACCAGCACAGTCAACCCAGAGCCACTCTCTGTTAAAGATTCAGAATTATCCCCACTTTTTCTGTCCTTGAGTATTGTGGGCAAGTAATCGTAATTGCAAAGTGCCTAGATTCTTAGAGGGCGAAGTAAACCATTGAGACGTACAAAGCTAAAATACATTTCTTGCTGTTGTGCCTTCTACTGAAGTACCTGAAAATCTAACTGAAGGCTGCTATGCCAAGAAACACATGCCAGCATGGTGGAGGACAGCTGGAAGAAGAAATGCATATTGTGAATTGTAATAACAACGGACAGGTGTATGAGAGATTTCTGAACTCAGGAACATGTCCCTGAAACCTGGCACCTGATGCTGTTTGCTCCTGGGCTGGCATCCAGCTGAGAGTGAGAGGGAGCGAAACTGCTGCCATTAGTTACGCAGTATGCACACTTTCAGATTCACTAGAAACCCAAGTATACTAGTGCAACATTTATAAATCACACTAGAGCAGTGCCAGACAAGAGAATATGATCACACTATGTTTGGTGGAATAAAAGGGATCTTTAGAAAATAGAAGGGAAAGTCAGATTCATACTGAGGACAGTAAAAAAAGAACTAAAGATCACTAAATCTGCTAAAAAATAAGGGTTTACTACCTGTGACATTCTTAATAGTAGGTAGCTAATTATTTACTTAAATATATATTATTTGACATTCTGGGTAGAAGTTGGGCATCTTTTCTATGCTAGTCACAAAGGCACCCTCAATGTTTAGCACAGAGGGACAGGTACCCCCAGAGCTCATATCTGCCTCTCTTAGTCTTCCTGAATAAAGAGGGAGCCCATATGATGAGTTCAGACATACAAGGTTGAAGCCCTATAAATGGAACCCCCAAACTGAAATAATATCTTCAGCATAGAAATGTACCATTAAATGAAAATCATAAATGAACAAAATAATGGTTTAGAAAGTAATTTGTGTGTGTGTGTGTACTACTTTTTAGAGACCGAGTATCCCCAGGCTGGATTGCATTCTCCTTTTATTAAGCAGTGTTTGTTGAAATTATTAACTTCAAATCTGGCTCAGTAGACTATAGGAATGAATTTATTTCACCTTGTGTTTTTAGACATGTACAGTTTAGAAGTCTACATCAGGGTCAGTTCGTTCCACGTTCCCTTTACGTTTAATAGACTCACTGTTAGGATACAGACCATCTGATCAATGGTAGAAGTGTTTGTTACAACGAGTTTTCTCAAACTCATGGGGTCAGCTGAATCCCAATCAAGGTATCTATCTGTCTGAGATTTCAGTCATAGTGTTTTCAAACAAATGCGCCTACATTTAAAAATAGATTTTCTGGTTAAATAATCTGAACAAAAAGTTTCCTGAGGCATTTACAAGTGACTCCAGAATTAATCCTAACCTTTGAGTGCTCAAAACTGCACTCTGCCTGTAATTACTGTGATCTAACAAAAACCGTATCATATTGCACAGGGTCATTTTCCATCTGATAGCATCAAGAATTTTCTGATGAATAATATGATCCACAAAGCATTTTTTGCACCAAGTTAAAAATCCTTTTCATCTCTGTCCCAGTGGTAATAATAAATCAATAAATACAAAACCAACCTGAAGAATATATTGTCATATATGCTATTCATTGAAATCTAAACAAAAATTGTGTGGCTTGTTCAATTTCTTGTTCAATGCTTGTGCTTCTCTGGGTAAATCTAAGAAATGTTAATATTTGAAGAGTAATATGGAAATTAGTAGAAATGACGCCTTGGGTACAGGCAAAGGTTGGCTGCAGAATTCAAAATGCAGAGAGACATTTAATGTCCTAATCAGGAAGATACTTAAACACATTTTCTATTTTGAATGCCCAAAGGAATTAAAGATGTACCTAATGTTAAGCACATGCCTAAACACCCTTCCTGACTGTCAGTGTTTTCTTGAGCTGAACATGGGCCTGAGTCTGGCAGGAAGATAGTGTCAAATGTAAAAATTAAAAAAACCTTGCACATATTTTATTCTGTTCTCCTTCAAGCACATACTGTTTCCTGGGCTTCTGTCACACTTTTTAAAAAGAGACGCTGGTAGAAAAGAAGCCATCCTAAACCACAATGTGAAAATCCATGCTGATGATATAAATGTTGAAGGATCTGTCCAAATAAATCAGCAAGATAGGGGATCACACAGCTCTAATCTGTATGAAGTAATTTTATAGACCATCTTAGAGGGCAGTAAAAACAAGCCAGAGAATGGGATTGTTCTGGTGGGAAACAGTAAAAAAACTAAAATGTCTAAGACGTAGCAAAGCCTTTGTCATTAGTAAACACTAGGATGGGATCCAACTGGCTCACTTCTTTGTTAATCTCTGCTTCATTCTCTGTGACATTAATTATCTGCATTTGACTGGCAGTCATCTATTCCCAGTTTGGACCGTTTCCCCGTTAGCGTACCAGGCACATGGTTTGTACAGTAGTTATTAGGCAAAACTGCGAGTATGTTGGACTGGACTGAAACAGAGTCCTGGCCGTGTGAGTCAAATATCACAGGAATTTGTGTATGTTTACGCAGACATCTCAAGCTCTAGGAAACACTTGGTAGGAAAAAAAGTACGAAAAAAACCCCAGCCCTTCATTTTATAAGTCCTTGTTTTTTCACCTGTGAGCAGTCCATTACCAAGGCATTAGCAAAAGGCTTTTTTTCCTCTCTTGCCACCAGAGTACAATGTGTCACAAGACTTATTCATTACAAAAGTGCCAGCCCCACAACTATAAAACACAATGACTGATCTCCAACTGACTGCTGGCTCGTAAGTATATGAATATCTATACATATATACACATGTATACCCATATACACATATATACATACAATGATTGCAATTTTCATCATTTTGCCTCCAAGAAAAAAAAAAAAACACAAACAAACCACAAAGTAATCATGAATAGAAAAATATTAGAAGGAGTGAAAATTAAATCTTGGCATTACAATTAAGCCATGATGTTCATATTTGAGAGAGAAAAATGAAGTAATAGTAGCTTTGAAATCCATAGTGAGGCCATGCACACATGAACAGAGAGATGAAGCTCAAGGCACAAACCTGGAGCAAATCACACCGTGACAGCAGCATACAAAAGAGCAGGTTGTGCATTTGAAAGCGTGAAAAAGAAACATGCTGTGTCTGGAAAGGTAAGTATTTGAAAGTAGAACAAACATAGCCCTGATTCATTCTGAGTAAGTTTGTAGGTAAAAGGGCTAAATTGTTTCTAGGAATTGTCTCATGTGTTCACAGTTTGACATCCACAGTTTAACACTGTGGTATACAGCTCTTTGTATGCTGATGTTTTGCTCATCCAAATACCTGGTTCCTCTTCTGTGCTCATTGCAGTTTTGCCTTTCATGGGACACAATAGAAAGAGAGTGTTTTAATCTTACTGGTAATAAATGGGCAGTTGTTTGCTCCGGAGATTATGTGTAGATCCAGCAATTGAAATTAGACTGATTTCTCCTTCACTATCCACGGTCTATAAGTAGAGTACAGTTGCTTTGGAAAGATATTATACCACTGTCGGACTAAATAGAATATTAAATATCACACTAAATGGCATTAAATCAGCACTAAATAGACATTTCCCACTATGAATATAACCAAATGAGTTTTATCGTATCTGGCTAGAGCATATAAACTACGTCAACTGTCTAATGAGGATAAAATTAAAAATGATTTAGACACTTGGCTGCTTCCTAGTGCTTTCTTGTGGTTTGACCAGTATACTCCAGCAGTGTTTCTTCTCGGCAATTTCTGTGCTGTTCCATCCAGCGCCTAAAAGAAACACGTGTTTGGTGCGTAGGGCAGATGTTGAGTGGAGAGGAGTGGAACGCTGCAGCAGCCATTGTGCAGGGAGCCAATGCCTTCCAAAAACATTGCTGTTTCTGGAAGTGGCTTTGTCTGTAGTGAGGCAAATTATTTAAAGCCTAATTGTTTGTCTATAGATATAAATAAAGCTGGCAATTTCCCTGCATTCAATCAGACCTGTGGCCCTCTACTTTAGCCCTCCATTTCATAAAGGGGTGAGTAGTAGTCTATGTAGAAGGGTGTAGGGAATTGAGTATTTAGTAGCTAGCCCACTCACAGATAAATTGCTTTCTAACAAAGTGTTTGAAGGTTGAACTAGAATAGATTAATTCAGCTATGTGACTGCATGGTAGGAGGGAAGAATCGTGGGTACGCTTAAGAAGCTCAACTTTATATAGAGACCTGTGCATGAATCAGTCATGCTGACATACCAGTTAACAGAAAATTTGTGGTTTGGCGCCCATCTCTACACCCAAATAGCCAAAATCAACTTTGTTTGTCAGACCTGGACAGAGCATAGCCAAACATAAATAGTGGAAATAAATAGATAAAGAGTTAGGAAGTAATTCCAGCCAGATTTTAAAGGTGCAAAATAATCAACTTCATGGTTTACATAGAATTGCATATTTCAGGTCTGGTTGTTCTCAGCTAATGTTAACTTCATTTCTCTCCACTGTGAAATAAAGTGGATCCAGCTGAGACATCTGCTGCTGCCAAATCACAGGTGTTACTCACCTGCCAAAAAGAAGGCAGATGTTTTTGGCACCATAACTCTCCCAGTGCCTTTACCTAGTGAGGTTGTCTTCAAGCTAACTTAGGATCTTCTAGAACTGATAAATATTCGGGACTGTGAAAGTCATGTCCCTTTTCCAGATGACTCTCCCTGTCATGTTTTGACATGGTGATACTTTGGTCATGGACCACCAGAAGAACTGTGTTTGCTGACAGCTTCAAACTACACCACAAGCAAAGGAAGAACGGGTATATTTTCCAGGGTTCAATGAAACTTCTAAAATGCAAAACTGTTCCAAGGTAAAAATCGGTATCTCCAAGCTACATCCATATGAGTTTTCAAGGAAAATGCCATATACATCAAATGATACCTGCGGTGGCAGAATTCATTCCAGAAGTGCTGAGAAGTAGATAAACCCACAAAATATCAGCATAAAAATGTATTGATGAGTGTTTGAAAGAAATGGAGACATTTTCCTCTGCTATAGCAATGAAATGTAATATAATCTGTAAACATGTTCTATTTTTTCATACCTGTTTCAAAGGGTCTTTCATACAGATACCGAGCTCTCATGCTGACTCACCATCCTATCAAACAGATGGATCCTTTCACTTCCAGGAGTGTGAGAGAATAAGATTGTCTCTGAGAGCCAGATGGATGTAAAGGCAGAGACAACAGCAAAGGAGAAAGTTGGTGTTGCACTTTACAGTTTCTTTTTTGTTTCCAAGACAGCATAAATGGCAAGTCCAAGAAAAGGGGCAACTCTAGCAGAGATTCAGCAAGGGCAGCAGGCGAGAAAAACTGTTCTCGGTTACATGGCTGCTCTCATGTTCACATGCCTCAGACAGGCGGCACTTCACTTACCTACAGTTTGTTCAGCTGGTGAAATTCCTCACTTGTCCTCAAGTGAGGATTTGCCTGGAGCCTTTTCTGGATGCACTTACACTATTGCTGAGTAAGCTCACGGCAGTAAGATTATCATTAGCAGAATTTCTCCCATACTAACAGTTCATCCTCTTATTTTCCCATATGGTAACCTGACATCTGCATAATTTTTCTGCTCCCACTACAAAATTTTGTTTGCCAGCATATGCATGTTGGACTATGCGAAGAGATTCCTGCATGCTACACTAATACCTCTGAAATAAAAGAGTTCTGTTAGGCATTTCATGTTGCTGTTAAGAAGACTGATGAATTACAGACATAACTCTGTTTGGAAATACTTCTTCACAGGGACAGAAAAGTATTAAGAGAAATAATACAAGGAGTAGAAGCTGATTTCAGAATTCCGAAAGATAAACACCAAAACTTTTCATTACTTAGTAATATGACCTTATTTAAACGTTGTTTCTCACTGCATGGTTTTGTTTGGATTTTTTTCGTATATCAATCTCAAGAAAACTTCTTTTTTGCATGATGACTGTTCAGCATTTGCTTTTTATGTAATCTGGCCTCTACAAACTTTGCAATGAATGGAGCCAAGTTCAATAACTTTCTCAGAAATAAAACTTGATGGAATATATCATTAGAATTTTTCACTGTAAGGGAAGCCTGGTATGCTCCAGAGTGTAGCATTTGGCACATGTAAATAATAAATCATAAGAGGGATTACCAGCCACTAATTTTATGAAAGTCCACTGGCACTAAGGCTAAGAGCAGTACAGCTATCACCAGACTTCAAGGATAACAGCAGACTGAAATGAAGCACTCATTCTTTTTTTAGTAGAAACAACTTTTGTGATAAAGATGTCTTTTAAGTTGAAAGATTATTAAGGAAAAATGAGGGAAATGTTTTCATGTTCAGAGCTGAAAAATGTTGCTTAAAAAGCAATGTTTTTGAAGAAGTTCAGGTATTGGCCAGGCACAAGTATTCTGGACAGCCATTTACAAAGGGGTTACAGCAAAATAGAACTAAAATTTGTCTCAGACTGATAGACAAATTTTAGTACTATAAAGACATTGATAAGAGAATATGCTTTCCCAGAACACTTCTGACAGCAGGAGGACTTTATTCTTGGTTTTTGCTTTGGGGCGTTTGTTTCATTTTTGTTGCTTTCAACAGAATTGTTCATGCGAGTCTGGGTTATTCACATGCCTTGGAGTTATTGGTCTCACCTAGACTTCACAATCAGCGACACAGATTCTGATATAGTTGACTGCTCGGATAACTGTGAATCTAAAAATTCATAAGCACATCAAAATATATTACACAAAACAGAGGATCTTCTAAAAATGGAAACTGAGGAGCAGTTAATATCATCATTAATATCTTCCTGGGAGAGAGGTACTCTCATGTTTCAGAAAATCCTACTAGGTACCATTCTGCCCATCTGAGTACCTAAATATGCCTGAACCATAGCTTAAAATCAAGCAGATATGTAAATGCTGACAGGAATAGGTATGGCTTTTAGTTCACTCCTGTTCGAAAGGAGTGAAAAATGCTAATTATCTTCTGAGGAATGGAGATGTGAATAAAGGTTCATGGGTTCAACCATTTAAATGCATAATATGCAGCTGATTAAAAAAAGGTATTTAATAATTCAAAGAATTTGTTCTGTATTTCTGTATATAATGCTTTTTGAGGCTGTGTTACATCTTTAATTTTATTGAATTTTCTTATATTTTGCTAACAGTGGGTAAATGGATGACATTAGTGTTAGCTTGTCTGGGAGAAGTTTGCAGAACAGTATCCAGCAGTGGAGAGGACGTTCTAGTTTTTCTAACTCACAAAGGAAGGGAAATGAGCACATTAGGGCCAATTTCAGCTGTTCTGGATGAATAAGTTTCTTTGCTGATTTCAAGGTTCCTTTTTTTAATGCCAGTTACCATAGAAAACCCCATATAATAATGACTATAAGATGACACTGTATTTAGGAACTCTCCCTTCTTGACTATTAAAAAATGACAATTGCTTACACATAAAAACCAACCAAACAAATAACAACAACAACAAAACAAAAAAAACCCAAAAAACCCAAGGCTGAAACATCTTTCAACATACCTTGTTAGAAAAGTGTGGGGTTTGGTTTTTTTTAATTCTGGATCTGAAATTATGGTCCCAGCCTGCTTAAATACTTGCAGCTTATTGCATGTGAAGGAGGTTCAAAATCATATTGAAAATCAGGGAAAGCCTAAGTTTTAACTTCACAGGAAGATTTTATCTTCTTCTTTTTTTTTTTCTCTTTTAATTGTTTTTCTCATGCTTGAGTGAAATTAAAATAAACTCTGACAATTCACATCATTTCCAAAAGTGAAGATCTTCTTTCCAGTTAGTCTATATTTTTAGTTTTGCTCACCACAGTGTCTGATTTTCTAGTTAAGGTTACATCTGTCAGTCTGGAAGTTGTCCTAAAACTCAAAATGAGTTTGATAATCTGCGTTGCAAACAATGTAGCTTGACATCCCAGAAGCTTTGTTGCATTGCCAGATATGAAGAGGTCTCTCAGCTTTCCCTTTTCTGCTGTGTGTGAGAAATTGATGCAGATGTAACTCTTGAGGAACAGGATGTCCACCAGTTGTATTCCTATCTTTCCTGTCCCTGAAAGAAGGTCTTTCTGAACGGAGATTCCTCCTTTTGTGGCTCACAGTAAGAGAAAAAGGAAGAAATATCATCCTATGTTTCTGTGACTTTAAACTCCTAGAAAGGGATCAATTCCTACAGCCACACCATTCTAAATACAAAAGAAAATTATAAATGATTTTGATATGTGTTACAAAATATGATATGAAGAGGTCATGTAGCTCAACCTAGTTAATGTGATCTCAAAGTAGATCTAAAATAACAGCATAGAAATATTGTATAGGATTTGACCAGCTGTTATTGACCGATTCCTATTTAGTTTTATCTCTATCTCTTTACATAAGCAATGTTCTGTCAATCAGTACCTGTTGAAACCATTGAAAATATACCCAATGCCATCAATATCTTATTACCAATTCCTTTAAAATGTAATTAAATATTTTCTGAATTAATAATAATACTCTATTAATCATTACACAGGTCAATCATGTTCCTGCAAACTAAAGTACGAATGTCAAAACACTGCAAGCATGGCAGGCAGAAGAACTAGCCATGATCAATAAACAGCGTCTCACCCAGGATTCTCTAAATATTCCTAATTAATTCTGTTCACAAAATGCTGAACAACAGAAAGAGAGAGAGACCAAAAAAAATGGTTATTTACATCTCAATCACAAACCCCTCCATTATTTCTTTTTCATTGTCAATAATGTTGCTTTTACATTGCTTTTAGCCATTATTGGCATTTGAGCATTTGTCTGAGTCTGGTCTGCTTTTCCTTTGTTTTAAAAAGATTAATACTGCCAAACTTCCCTTATGAAGCAAATAGATAACAACGATCACTCATGATAGAAATGGCTAACATGACCATTCACTTTTGAGGTATTATAGAAGATTTCTGCTTATAAAAAGGGAATTCTTAATGGTGAACAAAAACATAAAAACCAGACATAAAACCTGCCATAAATCCAAAAATGTTCCACCTAAATCTACATCCTTAATCAGTTCAGAAGCTTATTCCCTTCCCTCCCAATACTGCCCCCCCCCCCCCCTTTCTTTCTCCCCCCAGGATTTAAAGCAGATAACCATGAAATCTTACTGAAATAACAATTCTTCCTTATTTTTTATGCTTGGAAGCAACCAAAATCTTGTGAGAATTTTTCTTTTTATTAACTTTTTTATTTCTTTTTTGAGGAAGTAATAAAATAGAGGGGCAGTATTGCATTTCAGATGAATACTAGAACATTTTTGCTACATGTCTGAAAAGCATCTTGAGAAAACCTATTTGAAATTTACCCTCGGGGTGAGGGGGTGTCACACAAATGTTGCTTTGAACCATAAAGGATATAGTATACTGTATAAAATGGATGATTCATATTTTCTTCTTTTTTCTTCCACCTCGAAAATCACTGCATCTCACTTCTTATCTGCTCACATTTAAGTCTAGTATCTTGCCAGGCAGCTGTCACTTCTTACAGCTAGTTTGAGAGAGCTGTGTCAGTATGGGAATGGGCACAAGCACGCTGTGATTTATAGCAGCGGCAGCGTGCTGGTGGAATCCATTTGACTTAACTCGCATCATCTAAAAGGTAAGGCCCTCCTCCAGCCTTTTCCTCCAGGAGCCCATATTGTCTTTGGAGAGAAGCAGACATCTCTAGAAAGTGTTTTATCTAGTACTAAAGTGGGTGTTATACAACTGGGGGGAAAAAAATACTCCTTTTTCTTCAGCTACACTGAGAACACAGGCAGATGTCCAAAACAGTCACGTTACTTTTACGTGGCTGAAGTCCAATGGAATGGATACAGATTTTTTTCTTATTCAAATGGCTAGGAGTATGTACTAACCATTCTGAGTCAGAAGTGAGACTTTACCAGGAATTTTTAGGTGAATATGTCAATTCAGAGCCTCCTTGAATCATATTAAAAATAAGCCCCCACCATGTGTGGCCAGGCAGGGGAGAGAAATGTTGCTTTTGACTTCCCTGCATAGAAACATGGTGACAGCGAGCTGTAAGCAGACCAGAGCTCCTTCTCTTTCAGAGAGAGGGGGGATTTTGTTGTCTTTTCCATAAATTGAAGCAGCAATGTAGCCCATGAGGCCCTTCCATCTTCTTGATTGATGAGTTAAAAAAGTGTTTCAGCTGTATTGATCTCCTTTATCTGCTAAATATGAGGATGTAGATCAGGGGAACGTTGTGGGGGTACAACAAAGAGTGAGGAATGACTAGGCACTCCTCTGTGTGCTGGGTAGCAGAAGGATGGAGCCAGAAGTGCTTATATGTTTACTGTATACTTGTCCTTGTTGCAAAGTATGGAACAAAAGGGGAGCCAAAGTTTCTCATCCAGTGTGCTGGGACCTGAGGCAGTTATCGAGCAGGCTCCTGTGTCTGGCTTATTCGGAAGGTTCAGGACAGCCTTTACTGAGCGGGTGCAATTGCACATGAAGGACCTGAGCCAAGTCATGGAGCTGATTATGAGTCTGTTGACTTCAGAAGGTTTTGGAGCTGTTTCTTAGAGTTTATGTCATTCCTATTTATCCCTGCCGTGTTCAGAAGGGCAAAGAGGGAGTTGTGAGTTCTGCACAATGCACTCCTTGTACAGCGCAGACAGGTAGGTCCGAGTTAATTATTTCTGTCTTGCTCTGACACATCAAACCAGTCTGTTACAAGTTCTTACTTCCCCTTCCCCCACCCTTTCAAAAAATCTACCACCGCTCTTTATTTAAAAGGCTCAAGGATGGTATTTCAGGAGTGATTACTATCCGGTGGTCATCTGTGACAGCCTGTAGCCTGCTATTATTTGCAATTTAAGTCCATCACTGATATTTTATGACTGCATCTGTCAGCTGAACAATATTTAATTGCTTGACTCACAAACTCTGTCTCGTCAACAAATACACGTTCTCAGGCCCCTTTATGCTTCTAGTGGCATTTGCAGCTTGCTTGCTTTTTTATTTGTTCTGCTTCTGGAAATCAGGGTTTACTGTAAGATGTCCAATGTTCATGAGCAATAAAGTCATAAAAGTATTTAAAAATGTGATAAACAGAAGAAATTCTTGACTGGAACATAGGTTATTTAAGAAAAGGCAATGGGCTTCATTTCCACTTAAAGAGACATCTTGTTCTTTTGTATTAAAAAAAAAAAAAAATTTGTTAGCCTGTGCAGGGCTTCCCCCTGCCCCCATCATCTAAGGGTGATGGCAGACCTAAATTTAAAAATATATGCCATTACACCTTTCTTTGAGTATCAGCCTACAGTTAAAAAAGTTCTAGAATGTGCCAAAGTTTAAGGGGTTGTATCTATGTTAATATTTCCTAAGCTATGACAGTACTTGGCAGTTATAGTCATTGGCTTGTTTTCAGACTTAAAAGTAGAATTTGCATTATTGCAGTGAGTTTTAAGCATAGTTTAAACAGTAAACAGAAACACCATCTTTTACAACCTGTTTGTGGCAAACGAGGACAGAGACTTTCAAGATGTTTCCTAGTTCAGTGGCTACCAACTGATGGACCACATGTCATGAGAAATGGTCCACAAAAAAATTTAAAAATACCCTCCTCATAGACTCAAGTAATCAAATGAAAGAAAATCAGAAAAGTAAAAATAATAAATGAAGACTCAAATCTCAGCTTTTTCTGTTGTAAACAAAGATGAATATGGAAGAAACATACAAGATGCTCTATGGCTTTATGTGAACAAATGTTACATAGCTCTTAAATGCTTTTCAGAACATCTATGTGATAATTAGATCGACTGAATAAAGGCATCAAGCTATAGCCTTGTACTGCTTACTTATCTTAAAGATCCCTGGTGATGGCATTTCCACAAATTCTCTGAGCAGTCTGTGCCAGTGATTCAACATTTCCTAACAGACATAAGTTATACCTCTCACTGCAACCTGACTCTATCACTTTTTGTTCTGTGTCTCACAGATATGGAGAACAGGTTATTCCCCTCCCCTTTTGCAACAGCCAAAACTGAGCACAAGGTTCAAACTACTCATGTGGCTAAAAATGTCCATTTACCAGAAAGTAATTACGAATCCTAATCTTGCATCTCATAAGCCAAGTACTAGCATTTGTCTTTTAGTGGGACTACAGAGGTGATAGAAGATGAAAGGTTTGAAACCTGATTAAACAGAAACTATACATTCAGAAATAAACAATCTGCTGCTTTTATAGAAGGATTCACATTTGTCTGCAGAGAAGTAGAAAGGTCTCAAATACACATATTTAAAACTTTTTTAGCAACACCACTGTGTTGCCTCTGGCAATATTCTTATGACTGTGTATATATTAAAATATATTTTTATTTCCAATTACTTCCTCTTCCCTCTAATTGTGTCCTGCAGATTTTTATGCCAGGTAATTGCTTCTCTAGACTCTTAAAAAATTGTCAGTTTTTGTCTAAAAATATGTTTAATTGTAACTGTTCGGAAACCTTGCTTGTTACTGAAAAATTAATCAGTAGAATCAGGGAACTAATTTTAATGATGATTGCTATTTTAATGGGGGAATATTTTTAGCTAAATCTAAAATGCAAAAAGGCTTTATGGTTTGGTGGAACTTTAAGTGAGTACAAAACTGTAATACATCTACCAAGCACAGATAACGCATTATCTTAATTCAAATTATGAAGGTATTTATAGAACAGACCAGCAAGTGGCAGTACATGTTGTGCATTAATCATGAATGATAAGACTAAAATCTTTAAAATGAAACTAAATAGACAGTCAAACAAGCTTTCATGTACAGTCTTATTCATTTTAACTGTCCTCCCAAGAATTGTAAATGCTTCATTCCACATGACCTTATTTATTTTCCTGGAAATAATAAGTATCTCTCAATTTTAGGAGAGATAGGAAACAGCTCTCCTGTAACTGGTGGGATACATTTGTGTCTCAGTTAATCAAAATGTATGTACTGTAAGCCTAATGTTGGCTCAGAGTAGAAAATGGAATTTTCCAGAGACCGTAGTGTTATGAATTGCCATGACTCATAACATATTCCAATAAATAATCACTGCCTATGGGTAGTGTATTGTAATGGATGCAGAATGCCTACTCCAATGGTCTTTGACCCTGGTATCTTTTATGTGAACTCCATTTTATGCAGTTTATTTTCATAGTTGAAATGTTAGATGAAACCATAATATTTACTATTACAGATTTGTTCAAAGTCAGTGTAATATATTGCTAGGCAACATCCAGCAAGGAAAAGAAAAAAAAAAAAAAAAGTGTTGCCTTCATTCAGTGAGCTACCTAAAAGAACAAATATTAAATGTGTGTGTTTTGATAATATACTAGTTTGAAAGCCCTAGTTATATTGGTAAAGTGTTATAAATGGAAGTATGCTTTTCTTCTCCCGAAATACTGAGATGAATGTACTGTGTGGCTGTAATGACTGATACCCTCCAATGTGAAAATAATCTCCATACCCTAAAGACAGACGTAGAGAGCAATAACAGAGGGAACCACTGGTATTTTGCAAGAGTAGGTCATCTCTGACCCAGAGATGCTACTAGTATGGGTGAAGGAGGAATACTTGTCCTGGAGCCCTTTTAACCCCTCTCCTGCCAGTTTATGATATTAGCCAGAGTGTGAAATACTGCTGCTTGTGAATCTGAGTGTTGGCACGTTTATACATTAAGCGTTGAATGAGATGGGCAATCTTTATTATGTAGCTTTCACAGAGAGGCACAGAAATTGCTTTCCTTTTGCATGCCTGTTCCTGGGGTTGCTAAGCATGATGACTCCACTTGTTTCCTGTGTAAAATAAGGCTGTTCAAGCAGCAGGCTGTGGCATTTGTTAGTGAAATGTAGTTAGAGTTGCCTGAAAAAATGTGAACTACATTGTTTGAATTTCAGGAAAAGTTTCTGCATTTTTAGGTTACATTTGCAAATGGGCCAGAAGTAGTGGGTGGTGTCATTCTCTGATGCAGCAGTCCAGAATGGAAAGAATACATTCAGGGGCAGGACACCTAAGATTCAGTCCCTTTTCTGACTGACGGGTTTTATTTCTCTCCTTTCCCCCAGAACTGTGTCATCTTTGCTGTGCTTCAGCCTATTTTTAGGTGTGTTCTCAGGCTCTTCTTCTAAGGATGTTCACCTTCTCTTAGAACAACTTTTGAGAGAGCAGAAGGAAGAACCACGGCTTTTCGTATCACAAATGGGAATCATTAGGCTGAGAAGGCCATTCTTATTTGCTTTTTGAAAAAATATATATCCCATGCAAAACGAAATATACCCAGCAGGAGGAATCAAGAGACATTCACCTGCATATACATAAGTATATGGAGTATATGCATTTTCTCTGTGCATTTAGAGATTTAAATCTCTGTCTCACAAGCTCTTAGTTGAAGAGCCCAAAAACTAGATGATAGGAGTGGGATTTGGGAGAAATTTTTCTTGCTGTCTTTACTGGAGATATGCCATTTGATGGCAAAAAATACTTAAACAGTACCTGAAGACATGCCTATGAATTACAAAGCATAAAATACAGGCAACAGGACAATGATGTTCTATACTCAGTCTTGCCCAGCCTGGCTGAGAAGCTAAAGCCATGTTTTGTAACCGTAAAGCCCCATTGCATGCACACAAGACAGGTAAGTCTGTCTGACTAATCCGGTGCTTAGGAGGTTCTTCTCCACAAAGACTATAATGGAAACCTTTTCCACAGGGTTGTTTCTTAGCAGTTCTTTTCCCAGCTTCTACTGTTCCATGGGATTACTCTGCCCTACATGCAGAACTTTGCACTTTTTCTTTTTGAATATCCTGCAGTTTCTGTTGGCCTGGTTCCCAAGTTTATCAAGGTCTTCTGGACTGAGTCTCTGTTGTGATTTGATGAGATTTGTTGGTTCCAGGGCTGTGTCTGATCAACACCAGAAACTACTTCTGAATTCTGGGTTTATAACTTGTGCTGAGAGTTTCTGAAACACTGGTACCTTTGTATTCTCAACTTTGTTATGCAAGTTGAAGCTGCATAGCCTGAAAAACTGAGAGAAGGCTGTCTTGAACCATATTTTATAATATCTCCCTCAGAAGAGGACATACAATTTCCTTCCTACATAATCTAAGAAAAAAGCTCGTGTTTCCCATTTGACTCATATTTCCAGTTTGCTACATGAGCTCTCTAATCAAAGGGCTGTTATACAAAAGGTTGGCAGTATCATGCAGTCAGGTGCATTCAGAATATTTCTAATAACATAGACTCTTCAAAGACTTTATTTAAGATCCCATAGAAATAAAGCACAAGGAAGAGATCTAGATGACCAGGCCAAGCGTTAAGTAGAATTTTATTTATTTACAGGAATATTTACCTCATATTTGGTTCCTACTCCATTTCAGATGCTAAGGAAGTTAGGAATGGTTTAGCCTTTACTTGCCTACGTCTTCTGACTGTGGGTCTCTGAATGCCCCCTCAGCTGCATTTCTGTTGCTTAAGTCCTATGCTACATCTTTGCCTAGGAGCCTCCTCAAATTGAAGTTTAGCGTTATATCAGCCAGCTCCTGAAGAAATTGCCCTTCTTTTTCTGGGGCGATGTAGACATCCACCTATTCCTACTGAGAGCTTTGGCTAAAAGACACCATCTAGTCTGCAATGACTATATTTAATGGGCTAGAAAATGTCAACATAAATAAGAATCAGACAAAACTAATGCAACTCTGCCTAGGGGCTTATCTTAGCCCTAGCTACAAAACACTGGATAATCAGTTACCATGGCTGTAACGTCATAGTGAGGATTCCAGACTTTCAGAACAGAAGATTTACAGCACCACATAAATTCTTCTGCACTTGCTATTGCTTTTGTTTTCTATTACAAAGGTAAGGGAATCCCCTGAGTGTGTGGTAACTGGCAATGTTTATTTTGGGATACATTGCAGACGGCATATCCAGGTGGTGTTTTCTGATTCAAAGCTGAGGTCAATAAAAAGTGATGGAAAATATTAGCAAAGTCTTGGCCAGATTCTCTCTCTGCCTTTAGGAATCTGAATAAGACTTTCCTACTGGTACAATATCTTCTTTGTTCTTCCTTGCCCAGTCTCTACCCAGCCTCTTACTAGATGGCAAAGGAAGATTAGGAGGAGAACATACCCTCCAGTTATTTTCCTCTAAAGCAATGATGTAATAGGGAGGAAAAAACAAATAATGTGGGGGGAAGTGAAGCAGAAGTGCAACAACTAAATGATACAAGTTTAATTTCTCTATTAAGATTCTTTCCACAAGAAAAAGGGAGGTGGGTTAAAATGTTTCAAACCAACCACATCACAGTAGGGAAAACATACGAAAAATTCAGGAGAAACAATAAACAATACACATAACACATCCAGAATATAAACTTTCCTGCAGTAATGACAAAAGTATGTGATTACATTTAACCTCCCCTTTTTTCAGTTTAAAACAAAATGTGCCTTTCTGTTCAAGGTTGAGTTTTCCCGGTACTGTAAGCTGGTGGACAAGCAGTAGAAATGTTAAGCTGAGGGTGCTTTCATGAATGAGAGACCCAGCAACAATCCACTACTATAACAGGAAAAATAGGAAGCCAAAAATACAATCGCAAATACTAACAGACCTCCACAAAGAGCTACTGGACCCTGTGCTGTTCTCACTCTTGCCGTATGCAACAATTGTTATCTGAGCTCTCAATAGGTCATAATCTGAAACTTTTTCATCGAGTATATTCAGCGAAAAAACTATGAATGCAAAGTAAAATCACAGTCAGTTGAACTGCATGATTCGTGAATCAAAAAAGAGACAAAAAATGTCATGTTTTAGGTCAATATGTAACAACTGTAGAAGAGTCTGCTGTTTTCAACTGAAAGAAAAATAGAGGCCTAGGAAAAGCAAATTGCTGAAGGGCAGGAAAAAAGTTATTCTGAGCCTCTAAATATAGAAATCTCTCCTGTGCTTTTTCATAAAAGATATGACCAGCTGCAAGGGCCATCCAGATCAGCACATTTTTTCATGATGTCTTGTTGACCTTTTCCCTTATATTGAACACAAGTCCCAGAGCAGAAGGGATCTGTATCCTTGCACATCTCTAATAAAACTGGGGGAAAAAAGCCAGAAATAAATAACAATTAAACCCACGTAGTAGTTCAAAACAATTAATTATTGATACACCTAAGCGCCTAACAAAAAATATTTGACTTTAATGGCTACTGCAGGACAATCTCTCACTCTTTGTGAGAATAAGGATGTATTGAAGCAACATATTATTAGTTGCAGTTCACTTGTATATATACTTTGGTTTGTCTTTGCTTATGTTGTGGAAGTATGTATGTTCTTAGCTGAGAATGGACATGACAGCAAGAATGAGTAGGAGGAAGTGGAAGAATAAATTTGTGAGGAGATGTTCACAAGTAAGGGCTTCAGCAAAAGGACTTTTGTCATGATCCAAACCTTTCAAACATTTTGTTCCATATTGTCACTTTTTATTCCTGTTGGTTGGTTGTACTATATCATGTTGATTCATATTCAAGTTTATGAATAATACCATTGGGAAAAGTGGATCAGAATCAGAGTTCAAAGCCTTCATTTGGAACAAGATCCCATTCAAGAACTAACTTAAAGCAGGTACTTAAACTCATGTGTGTTGAAAAACTGATTTTTTTACAATCTTGGATTTAAACAAGCATCAAATATTTATTGTTTTATTAAGTTCAGAGCCATCAAAACATTTCTTTCTCAGTGTTCTGCACAAATAAACTGGATACCTGTAAGTCAACTGGATAGGATTTTTAAAGTAATTTAGTTCTGGTTATGATTAATTTTGGAAAACAGTTCTGCTGACAGGATTTTAAAGAAAAGAAACGGCAATTAAAAAAGACAATGTATGTAATGTTCAGGGTTCCTTCATCTTTGTACCTTATAATAATGAGGTTGAGCTACCAACTACTAGTAAAGAAGTCTAGTGACCTATCTCTATGAATACTGAATAACACTGAAAAAAATGCCCCTTCGTTTAATGCCCTGTGTAATGTGTTTCAAGGTCTTCTAAATGATTGTTATAATTATCTCAGGCATATTATAGGCCTCGTAGCAAAGACTCCCATATCCATTAAAAGTATGCACATACACCATTGAAAACCACCTACATTCAGGTCAATAGAAGACATACTCCATTGATGTATATTTCTACAGCATTTTCAAGAAGACGCTCCAAAGTAACCAAGAACTTTCCCAGCCTGCATTTGCATAGGTGATTGATTCTAGATTTATGGATTTTAGAGTCCTACTTCTGACAAGCACATTCCATCTGTGACCACAGCTGTTGTCTTTACTCTCGGGGGAGAGAAGAAGAATTGCAGCAACATGAGTAGCACCTAAACCCCAGGAAATCACAGGCTTTCCTGTCCATAGACCTGTGTAATGGGGTAAGCTCCACTCTCTAAGACTTCAGCAAGCTCCCAGAATACTGGGTTTGGTGCTGAGTTACTGGGTACTTGTTTCTGTTTGCTTTCTCCTAGCATATGGCAAGCTAATTTATAAAGTTTATTTATATATATATATATATATATATGTGTGTATATTTAAGCATTTTGGGAAATATACTTTTTAATCTAGAAGGTAAAATCAATCCTATAGCAATATATTAGGGCACATCAATTTTTAATGTCCCTATTTCCTTCTCTCTCATGGCTGTACATTCCAAAGAAAATGGCATCTGTATACCCTAATCAAAAAAAATGGAGTATATGCATATAACACAAGTACGTTTCATAATAAAAACATGATTCACCATAAAAATGATCAAGAAATTAAGGAGGCAGCAGAGATGAGCTATAAAACATCACATTTGCGGGAGAAGGACTAAGAGTCACTGAAATAAGGCAAAAGAAGTCAAAGCATAAGAAAAGCAAAAAGAGGAGAAAATATAATTACACATGTTTAATATAAATAATAGGAAATATTTCAAGTATTCAAAGAACAAGGACTCAATGAATGAGAACTAGTGCTTCTAAGAGATGGCAAAGATAATTTATTAAAGAGAACATTCAGTTGAGACCAAGATTAATCATTTTCCTCATTATTCACAAGGAGGATGGAGAGATGATACCAGAAACTAACATATTATTGCCAAAGGGAGGAAGAAGATATGCTAGTGTTAGGAAACACGCATGTTATAGGAATTATTTTTCTCCAGGTCAGTGGTGGCTTTTTCAGAAAACTATAAGAAGGGTAAAAGACACAAATACATGGACGGAAAGACACACAACTGCATTAATCCCCAACTGAACTTGGAAAACTTTATGCCATGTTTAAAATGTCAACTTATGAAGTATATCAGATTGTAATGCTTCTTAACTATAAACAGATCTTTGCCCCTGTATTCAAAATGGAAGGGGAATTCCATTTAGGCATGTATATTTTGTCTCCACAAATTTGCCTGTCCTTTTAAGCATTAATTTCTGTGAATATTATAAACGTATCTTGTCAGAGGGTAGTAGCAATAAAACAGAAAAAAACCCTTCCTTTTTGTCAAATGCTAAAGGAGTTTTCTTAAATTAAACCCCATTATGTGATTATTTAGATGCTCGTATTTTGTAGGGAATAAAGATACAGGGACTGAAGCAGACATACATTTAAATTCTTTTTTTTTTTTTTTTTTTTTTTTTTAAATTTGGCCCTAGAAGTGCTATGGTACCTCAACGTTGCAGATTATCTTGATATATTAAGACTTCTAGACATATACTGCCTACTTGTTGGATTTCTTGTGCGTAATATGAGCATCTTGAACTTCTGCAGACACTCCAGTAACTTTCTTTGTTTATTTGGAATGTTACTTAAAGTGACCAGCATGTTTTTAGGAAACCCACATTCTTGTTAGGCAGGAATAGAAGAACTAGAAACCAAAGAATAATCAGGTACTTGAAAGCTTATCTCAGATCTTATTCTCAGGAGTACATACACAATCGTTCAGACTGAACATGCATATCAAGCAGATGCTCATGGAAATGCTAATATAGGTATTTCAATACTTGGAAAATGTAGTAAAAAATCATAATGATGCACTGACAATTATTTGTGGAAATTCCAACAAACAGATGAATACAGATCAGTGTGACCTGGGTTCTTGCCTCTCTTTGGAAAAATATTGCACAAAAACTTTAATTCTGTGATGAAGGTATAAAAAATATACTGAAATCATTACAGAAAAATAATCAGGTAAATTATGATTATACAAAATAGAAATTGAAGCCTGTTTTAGATTGGTATGATATAGTAGCAATCCAAACTCTTATTCACCATCTACTGTGTCAGCTGCAAACTTCCATTAGCGTCAGTGGTGCAAGATAAAACTCCTGAAGCTTAAACACTTCAGCCAATGTGTTGCTAGTGATCTATTGGTGCAGATAACAAATGAGCTTAGATGAGGTGACCAATGAAAAGCCCTGTTATCACCTCTCATCTTTTTTACTCTATAAACCAATGTCATGTGAACAAAGATTCATCCATAAACTGAAAAAATTTATGAAAAGAGGAACAGGGAAATCAATAAAAATGTAAGAAGGCAATAAAAATCAAAATTGCTTAGAAAAGGAAAGGCTGGGAAGATATAGTAAATACCTTAAGCACATCAATAAAATGAAACATATACTTCAAAATAAGAATGAGAATAAAATAAAATATAAGATTAAAGACGTATTTCAAAATACAGATTTGAAAACTAAAAGCATTTCTGTATTTTCTGTCAGGCCCCTAAAAATGGGATTGACTAAATTTAGTGCAGCTTTAGTCCCCCCCAAATATATTTTGGTTTTTGTTTGAGGAGTGGGTTTGTTATTTTGGTCTTGGGATGTTTGCTTTTTTGTTGTCTCATTTGTTTGTTTTTATTTGCTTTTGGCATTTGGATTTCTTTGCAAGCATTGGGTCTGTAAAAACTGACATTAGAAAATAAAAGCTGTTTCATTTACAATTTCATACTGCCAGAATCTGGAGCTGTAGAAAAATGACAATACTACAAACAAAGCGCTAGACCCTGTGGAAGTCACAAAAGTTTTGACTTTACTGCAAGTATTGCTAAGTTTGTGGTAAAAGCGCAAGACCTGGTAATATCAAAGTGCCTGTATAGTCTTTTAAGTTTTTTGGTTAGGAAATTTAAAATTGCAGATCCTAAAAATAAGGTTGCAGATGCTTAGTGCTGAAACTGTTGTTGTTGGGCATTTTAGCCTTTCTTAACATTAGCTGGGCTAGGAACAGAAGTCATTTGCATAGACCTGACCTTATTATTTTTAAAGTGTTAGTGCAGAACTGGATGAGGTTCAAGATTAAAATTGAGAGCTTTTCTATTGAAATATATGCAAAAATTATTATAAAATGAGTACAGAGAAGCTACCTGTGATGTACATGAAAAAGAGAGACCATAACTAAAAAACTTAAGGAAGACATAGTAAAGGATTTAAATAAAATTTATTTGTATATAGAACTTTAAAACAAACTTTCTTCCCAAAGAAAATATTTAGTAGGGCTTATTTACCAAGAAGCTTATGAAAAAATAAGTTAGGGAATTGATTAAAACAGAAGATGATGTCAGGGGCAAATCTTCTTCTCTGCTGTACTTGGTGTTTGATATTGGGAATAGTGACAGGAAGGCTTTTCCCCCACATGGCAGACAGGCTGTGCTTTAGCACGGGGGGACCATTAGCTTTGGTCAGGTTAAGGAACCGGGATGGGGTTTGGAAGAACTTGGAGTATTTCTGCAGCAGACTACTGGGGAGTTGAGCAGAAAAGGCAAACCTCTCTACAGCAGCATGAAATGCTAAGTGGCTGCACCTGGTCTTGTATTGAAGAGTTAAATGGTTTCTGTTTCCAATCTGATTTGTTTAAAGCAAGAGGTATAGGCGTCTAGCACAAGCACAGGGTAGAGACAACCTGTCTTCAGATTTGACATAGGTCTTCTGAAAGAGCTTGCACAACTTCTCTGTTATCCATCTATTGACACTATTTCTTCTTATGAAATACTGAGCCCAAGGAGCACTGCATGCCATTTGGCACTCAGGACACCAGTATAAAATGAAAAGGAAAAAAAAAAAAAAACCAACAGCAATGCCATAATAGTCTATTCACAGTGTATTAGTAAAGCCAGACATCTGACTGGGTGAAGTTTATTAGTATGTCATTAACATCTATCATTAACTTGTGGCACAGTTTTCCTTGAAAGATATTATATACCATATCATCATCAGGAAGATTTATCACCAGTAGGATTTATGTATTTCACAGAAGGAAAATCTGTTTTCTTATCCTGTATTAGCTGAGATGTTCAATGAAATCAGGGGAGATATAATCACTTTTCAGAGAGAATCAGAACAAAATCAATTTCAGGAAAAGAAAATGTATACATCTTGAAGACCAGCATATCAAACAAAATTCTTGAATTATTAGAAAATACACATTATAGATATTTGGTGGAGAGAGACAAATTATATAGTCTAGATGTATTGACAGGAAGACAGACTAAATGACAAATTATGATGGTCTCAATCTGGAATGTCTATGAACCTCTGCATTGTGACACCTACTGTATGAGATTTCAAATACACACACACACACACACACACACACACACATATGTATGTATTTTTCAAGGGGACAGAAGTGGAAGCCTAAGACATAAGTACAGAAAAGTTAGGCAAAAATTATTAAGTAAAGCCTCAGGTACCGCACATAAAAGAGTTGTGTATTGCAGTAACATTTTCAAATTAAGCACATACAAAGCAATAACCAACCAAAGTCACCAAAAAGCCTTTCATTTTACCCATCTAAACAGAACTTCAAAAAGGTTAAATGTGGATAGAGTATGTCTAGTGTGTCCTTGAAATTAAACAAGAAAATCCTGTTCTTGAAACTACATCTGGCAAAATTCTCAGTAATGCAGCATAGGAAGCAGTCTTCCACAGGTGCAGACACACACGCAAAAATAGGTCGTTTATACCTTTATGTGATGCACAAAAAACAACAAAACGCATACTATTAAAAAAAATGCACTTAAGGCAATATTCACAAAGGTAAGGTGTCTCAGTGTCTTTCTAAAAAAAATGGTGACAAGTTATTTGCTGATAGCAGGGACTGAGATAGCAGTCTGTCATCTAGGAAAGGAACATTTGGAAGTGCCCTCATCCCTCTGGAATTGTTATTTTTTTCCCTGAGTATATTGTTGGTGGAGGTGGGGACAAGGGAAACTCTCATGCCTGTTCACATTAGTTGAAAGCCAAAACTCCAAAGGATTTTGACTGTGAAAATTAGGAAATGCCATGCACCACACACAAGTGATTTCGTGTTGGAGGCTGCTCTTGGTTTTCTCTTTTACTGTGAACTGTGTGGCCATAGGCAATGAGTCCATGTGCAGCAAAAGAAAGGACACATCTTCTCACTAATATACTTCATATATATATATATGATGACTTCAGCAGCAAGCCAAGGTGGAATTTATCTGACTAAATGCACACCTCTACAATATAGTCACCGTAAGCTCTCTTTGCTGCTATTGAACATCAGGTCAGGATAGTAAGTTGCATCTAAGGCACAATTTACCTATCTTAAAGTAAAAGCTTAAAATGCATTAGATTAATCATGCCTTACAATGAAACTTACTATAAAATCAGCTTGCAGTGTCATCATCTGCATGTAAATGTGTAAAGCTAGGTTAGAAGAATCCTTCTTAGCAGCAAGTATTGAGGCATCTCTTGATTCCTTAGTTTTGCACGTTCAGTAGAAGATTTTTTATGCAATGAACGTCCTGGGCTTTTTTGTCCTCTCTTGGATTTGCTTTTAAACAAAAGCTGGACATGGGTCACTTCTATTTATCAAGAGCACATGTAAAGTTCCACCAGTTATTTTCTTTCCTGGAGTGGTGAGATATATGGAAAGGGTTATTACTACTTCTTATTGGAACATATTTTTTTAGCTGTGATTTGGCTTCCCTCTTCTGTCACCTTAACGAGAGAGGCTGTGAAAAGTGTTGCTGTTCTACATCCCAGTGAGTTAGATATGACAAGATCCCTCCGAGCACTCTCCAATCACTGCAAGCGGGGATTCTGCCAGCCCTCAGAGCTCGTACAAATGATGTACTACTATCTGCTCTGGGTATCAAAACCAGCCATCAGTCATGCAGCAGCCAAAATCTGAACTGGATACTACAGAAGAGGGAAAGGAGAAATATAGCCATCCATAACACTTCTCAGTAGTAATCTTGATGGTACTGTATTTTAAAGTTGAAATGTCTTTGTCTTCACCTTCAGAGGGGGTACAAGTCTAAGTCTCAAAAGCTCTGTGTTGCAGACCCATAGATGTATCTTCTTAATTTAAGTCACTGGTAATTTTGCACAAAATATGCACAATGTTACTGCTGGCTCTGCCCTCATTTAAAACAATATTCCACAGCAAAGAAGCTTTTTAAGTTAGAAAGGATGTTTTAAAGAATTTGGCAGTGAAGTGAGGACTTGATAGTCTTGTGAAACCTATAAAATTAGGATACATATTTCTTTAAAATTAGGATAATATTTCCTTGCTTCATAGAAGAACTCTAACAATAATCAATTGATAGTGCAAGGTGATGAGGAACTTCATTGGAACCCAATGAATGGTGGAATTATCCCTTAACTTTAGAGTATTGTTCATAAAATCAAGATCATACTTGTTAAGTTGCCTCTCATTGCTGCTTTTATGAGAGTTTAATTTTGGCAAGCATTCCTTACCTGAGGGATAGCTTTTTAAAACATGATTGTCCCTCTCTGATTATTAAGACCACAGTTTACTTTCAGCCAAGATTATTATTGAAAAAGGTTTATTTAATTTCCTGCCTCTAAGCTGTCCACATGGATTTAAAAAAAAAAAAAAAAAAAGAATCCCATTGCACTTAATTTGACACAAATCAGTATGATTGGCAGGCTTTTCTACAAAAGTGTCTAATATGAAACACACATGCTGCCTGAATTGTCTCTAATGGTCTGTGGTTTAAGTTGGTCCCAGTCAGGGCAGGCATGTCATTTCCCAGGGAACATAGGTTATAGTTTTGGCACTAGACCTGGTTGCCCCCATTTCCTCTTGCAGGTCTTCAAAAGTAGCACCATTTCTAAAAGGGCATAGTCATATAGGGCAGCCCTGAATGATCAATCCTTTTGTAAGGTCAGAGTAACCACTTCCTAATGGAGCATCTAGGAGAAAAGAAGTACTGGAGGGTGGAATATACAAAAGTATATTGAGTGATGCTTAGTAGATGCATAGGGGAATGGATACAGAGAGACATTTAAAGATGGAGTTGCAGAGCTTGAATTATTCAGTATAGAAAAATAGCTGACACTACTCAAGTTATAAAAGAAAGGTGAAGATGTAGGAGAATAAGTACCTTACTGGAATACTGGAGAGCCTAAGGAGTGAGGCAGCAGTGGGGGGAGAAAGAAGAAACATAGGTGAAGGGGATAAAGGAAGGGAAAAATGCAGTTGCTAAGGTTAGAAAGCATCAGACATTTCTTGAAAAATTTAGCAGTTAGGCAAGAATAAAATGGGGATTTAGCTAAATAAGTACACCCAAAAAAGTGTCTAATGATACCACTGATTTAATATGAATAATTCTGATTAGTTGTGTAGTTTCAAGCTACTGCCTCAAGATTTGCCTTCTTTGGAAAAATCCATTAAAATATAATCATGTAATTTAACCATATCCTGGAGCCTAACCCACTATGCCTTGTTACTCATCTTGAGAATGGGTTAAAGCCCTTCACTCCCCGTGTGCTACTGGAAACACACACAGGGCAATTTTAGTTTGGAAGCCTACAAAGGAAAAGTGGGGGCCAGGAGTGACAAGGGACTTTGCACAAAGCTCCAGGCCTGCAGTAGTCTGTGGACATATTTAAAGAACTAATGACATTTGATGCACTCCAGTGCTTTTCAAAGACAAATCAAATTGCTCTTTAGAAGAATCTTTATGAACCGAGGAGGATTTATTTGTAGAGGGAGTAGGATCACAATCAAATGTAGGGAAATCCTCTCATTTCTCCCTCTCCTCACGCTTTGTTATGAGAATACTGACAAGTTGAAAATGGAAGTAGTGCTGTTCTGCACTGAACCTCTCTTTGTCTTCTCCAGGCAGAGAGAATATGTTAAGATGCTTTGGGAGAATCAGGTTTGCTTTTTACTTGTGTCTGGCATATTGCTTTTCATGCAGAAGTAATGACCTCATCTTCCCTCTTGCAGTACCAGTGTAGCACCAAGGCTATCAATTCCCCAACCTCCTTATGCACAACTATATAGTTGCATTTTCCCTTCATGGGGCCATTGCATTTCCTGTGTTATGTTACAATATACCAGACAGCTCAATTAGCAAGCTACCAGGAAGAATACTGTGGAGTAAAATTTGGTTCAAAATAACCCTGTCCCTACATCCTTCAACTGTGTTCCAGGTGTTTTTCTTACTGATTTAGCTATAGAATAAAATATTCATGCAGGAAATGGCCTGTGTTGATCTATACAGTCATATAAATGTCCTGTTGGCAGAAGCAGCAGCTACAGCTGTTATGATAAAATGCTTGCTGTGGTAACATTTCTCAAAGAAATAAGATGATTTAAATGTATTCTTCTCTGTCATTCATGAATGCCACTAACTGCCTGAGAAGAGATTAGATTACAACATATTCTGTGGCATTTCTTGATCAAATCACTGGCTTCAAGTAAGGTTTTGTTCCAAGGACTCAAAAATTCCATGTTACTTCATAGCCATGTAACTAAAATTATTTGTAAAACAGCAGTTATGAATAGAACAGGGCTTTTCTTCTTGACAGTTTTAAAAAATACCAAAATTGGTTGCTTTTCTAAGCTCTCTTCCCCTTTCCCTTTCCCTTTCCCTTTCCCTTTCCCTTTCCCTTTCCCTTTCCCTTTCCTTTTCCCTTTCCCCTTCCCCTTCCCCTCTTCCTCCGTCCCTTTCAAAGACAAAATCCCAGCTTCGCAGAAAAAAACCCCAACCCAACGCACATCAGTAAAAGGAACAAAGGAAGCCTGCGCTGTGATGCCCTGACCGCTTACTAGAAGGCTGGAGAGCGGCCTTGAGGCTACAACTGTTTGGCTGTTGGAAAGCCGGACAGGAGTAAACCCGGGAGGCCACATCTGTGAGTGTGTGAATGGAGCAGAGCCGCCCTCCCACGCAACAGGAATGTCATCAGAAGTATGCGCTCTGTATGGGAGGAGAAAAAATAATCTGTTTGGTAGATCACTACAGAAACCCACATGCGGTATCGCTGCCAAAGTACAGAAGACGGTACGGTTTGTGACTATGACTCAAAATGACTAAAGCAGAGGTCTTTAAATGATGTTGATAAAGCAGGAAAATATAAAAAAAGGAGAAACATGCTTTTAAAAAATGATCTAAAGAAATATAATGCTCTCTTTTTGCAACACCGGGAAATATAACTATAGGTTATTTCATGCCTGCAGTACATTTTGGTCACAGAAACTGGAAAGAAATGTGCTTCACAGAGCATGCTACTATAAATTATGTTTTTCTTACAATTTCTAAACTGTAAGCAATCTACCTATTTACACATTCTGTTTCAAGGGATCTTTTCTTCTCTGTGATACCTTGAAATTTTAAGAGTGTGGAAAGGGGCATTGCGTAGGTGTATGTGTAAACACAAATGAATTTTCTTTGGAGCTCTGCTTTGCCCTTTGCTTTTACTTGCATCTTCCAAAGTGTTGAGATTATAGGGATAAAAACTGCATGTCTGCAGCCTCCCAGTTGTGCTACATACAAGCTACAGCCATAGCTTAATCTCAGACAGTTACTGGATTAAGATTTGCATGCATAATTGCAGAACAATTATTCTCTGAAACAGCTGAAATATTCTGGGATTTATAGATTGCATATAGATTGCCAGAAACCATGATTTCTGTAATACCATCTCAGACTCAAAACAAAACAAAACCAAAAAAACAGAGTAAATACAGCAATTTTCCTTATATAAGAGGTTATTGGATTCTCTGTAAACTCTTTTTATTAAGGCAGTTCTGCTCTGTGGCATGCGATCTAAGAAAATGTTATTTCATTATGGAAGAGATAGGAATATATCTTTGTTTTTCAGGCTATAGTTTCACTTTCTCTTTTTTTTTTTTTTTCCTCCCCTCAGTGTTATCACATATTATTTACTGCAACACCAACAAAAAAAGTGTTGAAATCCACAAAGGTTTGGCCATTTAAAAGTTGGCAATGGGAGGCAGCATGTAAATATAGCTTTTATAGAGTTCTTTAACACAGCAAACAGATAGCAAGTTATTGGATAAAACTTCCACCAGTAAAAAGCGTATTGGCCAGTGGTGGGTCTGTTTGTCTGTTCTTGTTAACAGAAGTGCAAACATCCTGAAAAATATTGTTCTGTACCTTGTGACTGTGTGTATTGTACATTTTATTATTCAGTTCTTTTGGCTGGTAGCTTGAAACAGATGGGACTCCTAGAAAATAAATATTGAACCCAGCAGGCCAGTAGCTAATGTTTGAAATCATATTTAGTGAAAGTATAATGGCATTTATGCCATCGATAGTTATACAAACCTTATGCCTATAACATTTCTACCTAACCTTCCATTTTCATTTGTTCATAATTTTATGAAAATGTGCCCTTTGCAGCTAAGAGTTTTCTTACTTTCTTGACCTCAAATATATTCTTTATGGAAGAGTAGAAGAGAAAGAAAAATCTTTTCTGCTGTTTTTAAGAAATGTGAAGTTGGAAAAATATGCTCTCCTTTATACATTTTTTTGTTTTTGCATCCATCAGAAATTACTCCCTTTTGAAATTAAAAAAAAAAAAAAAACAAAAAAAGTGCACTCGGTGAAATGACACTTCTCCTAGCCAGAAAAAAAAACAACCTAAAGACATAATTAAATAATAAAGTTTTAAATCACTGAAATTCTCATGCTGAGCACCTCAGCGGGTACAAGTAAAAGGACAACTGTATTAGTAAGGCCAGCTGATGTAAAGCAGTATGACTACAGTGAACCCACAACAAATATGTCAATTTACATATTGAGCTGAGCTGAGTCCACGGGCCTGTTGAGCTTCCTCTCATTTGAGAATATTATAGTACATCTCCTCCTTTGCAGCAAAAAAAGCTGACAATGCTTCTATATTAGGATTTTGCATTTGTGAGGGTGGGATTTTGAATAGCTTGTTGAAATGCTTGTACAAATTTATTTTTTTCTTTGAGAGGGTTTTTTTCAGGTAGCATAGGCCTCTTCCTCAAGGAAGTGAGTTCCTGCCCCATACTATCACACTGCTGCATCATTCAGATTTCCATTTTTCCTGGGTGTAAGACTTAACCATGGAAAGCAGCTCTCTTACAGGTCACGCATGAGGCTAGGAACAATGCTAGTAGTCAAGGAGTACAGGAGTGTAAAAGGAATTGTGGTAGGTTTCTTCCAGCAAAAAGTGACTACCAAGTTCTCCAGTAGTCATAATATCTTTCCCAACTCATGTGTCAAAAGAAGAGGGAGATTGGCTGTGGCACTTTAACACCCCTAATATCCCCCACAGTGTAAAGGTTATCCATGCGGTGAGATGGTCAAACTTTCTGCCTTCCAAATTCAAGCTGGGTCTAAGTGCCTGAACATAAGCCAATAGTCATTCCCTAATGGAATACTAATCCCTAATGGACACTCCCTAAAGGAGTACGCCTTGTACTTTGCTCAGATGTTACTACAGTACCGGACTCGCTAGAAGATTAAAACCTTCACCCTCTTTTGAATACTGAAACAAAACTTTTGTTTAGTAAAAGCGACTTCAAAATTTCTTATCTTACGAGTTCGACCATGCAGCATTTTGTGACGCAAATGTTGCAGACATAGGAACCCTGTATAAAAGTCAAACTTTGATTACTTGATTGCAACAACGGGCCAAAAAGTGTGGGAGGTAGCAAGGAATCAGTCTTCTCCCTTGAACAAACAGGGTGTGCTGGCTGTAATTACAATTAATGCACTCTACTGATTGCAGAATAAGTTCCTGGATAGTATTGGTAGCCAGTCCAGGGCTACCAACTAATGCCTCATCACACCTATCAGAAGTATTTTAAATATAAAAGCACCTCCGTCTTTTAAATGTATGGCACAGCAGCTGGGAAATTGCCTTTCCTGGGCATAACTCTTTCTTCTTGTGTTTTCTTTGCAATAAATAATGAGCTTAGAAAGAATGCCTTATGTTTTCCTGTCTCATTCATGTTTTGAATTATTGAATCCGTACACCATCACAGCACTTGCATATGCAGTTTACTGTGCAGTCATGTAAAAGCTCATTTGTTTACCAGTTAGTGGAAACCTGAAAACTTCAGTCTACAAAAGTATAATGCAATTGACACAAAGAGAATGAGAGAATCACACAATAAAATCAAGGCTGCACAACTGATCAGACAATCTTCAAAGGCAGTGAGAAAACAAACTACTGGTTGTGGCTCTCTTTAAAGATTCTGCCACTGAATGGTGGAAACGGACAAGTATGGCAGAGGCCTAGGTGTGTAAAAAGCTCTAGCAGTCTACATGAGAAGCAAATTCAGATCACAGTCATCTATTTTCTGTCTTTTCAGGTGAGGAAACATGTGACATGGCAATTATGTTATCAGTGTTTTTACTAGAGGAAAAAAAGAAGAGGAAAAAGAGAAAAAGCCATTATCAAAATCTAAACCCACACTAGCTAAAACCCCTATAGAAGTCTCAAAAATTCCTGCTTCTTACTGAAATCTATAAGCTGGCATTCATGTCAGTAATAATGGAATTGTGCTGTCTTTACTTCACTTACAGCATAGTGCTTCAGTTCTCCAGGGATATACTTCACTGTCAATTCACATTAGGACATTAGAGCAAAAAAAGCTTTGCTAACTTTGGATGGAAAATAATTTTCTACTATTGTTTCTATGGCTAATGTACAATAAAGAGTTTTGCTTTGAAACACAGCACTTTTTTTTTCATCAGTGATTGATATTCTGTGCTATATAACCAGCCAGATACACAAAGGGTTCACTTCTCTTGCCTCTTTTAGTGATAGTGTCACATCCATGAACAGTTTGTAACATGTCAGTCCTTCTGCCTCTCTTCGCATCAGCATCTCGGTTCCTGTTGTCTCAAGAGAGAACACAATACCACCAATTATTTGAACTTTAGAGACGAATAACTCTAAATTGTAGATCTTGCTTGTCAGAGTTAAGGTTTCTTGTGAAATCGGTATTGCGTATTTGTATACATCATTGTTGCTGTTGAAAATTACTGAGTGAACTAAATGCAATTAAATATTTTATGGTAATCTCTGTATGTTTTTGGAGGTTTTATGTAGCATTCTCATAATGCATTTTAGATTGTCATAGATCTGTTATTTATTTTAGCAGTCATTTAGACCTCATAAATATAATAACCATAACAGGACGTGAATCACGACTGTAAGGCTCATAAATTAAGATAACTTATCTTTTGACCCCTTTACAGGATATCTGCTTCTTTAAATCACTACGCCAAGTTTAATTTACTGTATATTTTTCTCTATTTTCACAAAGAACTATTTTCATGGGGATGAGGAATATGTGAATGAATAAATTAACATAAAGAATTTGCTTCTAGGGAAATTAACAATTTTTTTCTTGCTGGGAATAATAGAACCTATATCCTTCCTAGGCAATCACATATATTAGGAGTACATCCTAAACCTACTGTATATAGTTCTACTCCAAGTTTTAAATGGAAATGAGCAATTGATTTTTATGTTTGCAATTTTTTGGTCCCATGAATTGCTTTAGAGAGAATTTATTGTGCAGTATGTGAAATGAAGCTTGCTTTACCAGTATGCTAAAAGTAAACCTGGATAAATTATTCATTGTCAAAATATTTAGTTGCAAATGTAGCCCTTTTCCTATTAATTAATCATAGACACACTATTCCTAATTTGTAAAATATATGAACTAGGCCTAATTCCCCATTTTTTTATACTAGCTGTAGGCTGATGTACTAAAACAGAGAAATGTATTTATAGTAGCATAGGGTTACAGAATTATTTAAAGGAAAAGAATGATTTTTGTTCATCAAAACTTTATAAATAATGCTTATTGAACTTATCAGTTGTTTGCAAACCATTTAATAACAATGCTTGCAAGTTAGTGCTTTTGGTGAGTGCAGCTGTTTGCTTTGTCTCCATAGATTCTGTTTCACCCTATGGATTGTTGTTTTCTAAATGAGACTTTTTAAAGCTAGAAAGAAGTCATTAGATCCAATAAAGACTCTTGGGAGTAAGTTTTCACATGGATAGACTTTATTTGTGTTTGACTCTAGGATTCAGGGCTTTTTCTCAACTACAGAGGCAGTTTTGTGTGAATAATGGCCGTTACAACCTCACAGAGCAATCAGAACCTAAACTCTTGCCTTTTCTTTCCAGAAACATGTGAGCCAGTTTTTACACTGTATACAGTTAAAAGGAAAAAGAGAGAGACAAAGAGACTGAAAATAGAAAAAAAGATTGAGTAGTCTGTTATTTACTCTCTGTTGGCATGTTTCATATACAATCTCAGCAGTTGTATCTCAGATGCTTAGCTGTCAACACCTTAATGAAATATTCAGTAGATCAAATTCTGTCTGTACCTTAGCACACATGTAAGCAAAGATTGAATCTACATCAGTTATACTTGCAAAAATATGGATGTTTTCCTCTCTTGCACTTAATTAATATTATTATTATTATTATCACACTAACATGAAAGCTATTTGAATTAAAGAACTTAATGTAGTAGGAGGTCTTGGACATAAAATAGAACTAATTCTTTCTAATCTGTAGACTTTTCTACAAGTACTATTTAGTAACCAGTAAGTATTTAGACTGTTCCTTGTGTTGGAGTTTGACATAAGCCTCATCCTGCGTCTGTTGATGGTATGATGAAGTTCCCAGTAGCATATGCATGAAGCACTACACAATCAATTCTTGTTTTCCCCTTTTGAGGGACTGGGAATGTGTCTGCAGCAGCTTGTCATGAAGTCCAGCATTCATCACTTGCCCTGTAGGGAATGAAGAAGAGACTGCCAGACCTATAGCTCCTACCTCCTTCCTCTGAAAGTAAGGCATTAGTAACTTTGCAATTGGTCTTTCTTCTACACTCCAACTTGACCTTGTGCATTATCAAGATGCATATTCATGTGTGGGGAGGAATATTGGCAACATCTCTGCCTATATTTCTCAAGAGTAAAGAACTTATTTTGGTAGAGGGACAAAAAATGGGCTATTAATTGTATTGCTAAAGCAAAAATGCCTGAAGGTAATTTAACACCTAACAGTTGTTCTATACAAGAGCAAGAATGTGAACTTTTATTGTTTGCTTTAGAGTATCAACAGTTCAAATGGCTAAGAAAATGTACTATGTTACACCTTCCGAATATAGAGGGTGTAAGTACACATTAGACACATACTTTGAATTACTGATAGCTTGGGCTTTAAAGAGCTCAAGAACAAAGAAACACACTGAGAGATTGTCTGAATCATGTTCAAAATAAAACACTCCCTGTACTTGACCCTAGAGATTTATAGTTGCATTCTTTAGTTTATCCCAATATTTGGCAACGTTCCTAATTTATGAGTAATACCCCTGCAAAAACATTGAGCGTCTTGATTTTATGCCGTAAGGTTAGTCAATAATTTATGAAGGGGATTATTTCTTGCAAAAGCAAAATTATTTTTTCCCAGGACCCAATTTTAAAACCAGAAATATATGAGATTAGAGATTAACTAAACCAATATAAAAACGTATAGCTTTTTATGCTCTTAGTATTGCCTTTATAATTAAAATATCCCATAGCAACATAAGCCAATGTTTTGAAAGTACAAAGACGCTTACATAGAAGTTTGTGTTTCAAGAGCACTGAGCACTTACAATATAGCAACATTATGAGAAATGACTTCTCAGTACTGTTGTAATGAAGACTGCTAAATTCAGAGAATGTATTTGAACAACCTGTTCCTCAGCATCCAGAAGCAAAATTGAATTAAAGGACTCCCTCCAGTGAAAGAAGCAGCTTGCAGGTCTCACAGAGGGCTTTCAAACCTGCCATTTGTGTAACAACTTTAAATTCCCCAAATTTTTCTCCTCATAGAAGGGAACTCTGAAGGGAAGATGAAGGTCAATAGCAGGACAAGGCACCTTTCTTCATTTAGAGCCATCAGTTATGAACTTTTGCTTCCATTGGGAACTTAAGCAAGTTGAGCTTTCCTACAGAAAAACAAAAAACGCCAGACACCTGCCTACCCCATTTTCTCCTCTTCAGTGTGTTCTAATTATTGATGAGAGGAATAGAAATCACTAAAGAGGTGTTTGAAAATTGTCCTGCACTTCAAATCCCCATTTTGTCTGCCTTGGAATAGGAATTTGAATCAGATGTCCTAGACTAGCAATTTAATCTGCAGAGTATGAACTATTTGAGACTCCTGAAATATCTCCTGTTGGATTTTTTCAACACCATATACCTGATTAAATATTCATTGGTACAAGAATTTGAACATTTCATCTTGCTAATAACTTATCCTTACATTATATAGTTACATACTTTCTGCCTCTTCTGGCTACCACTCTTCCCCTCTCCCCTCATTTTGCCAGCCAGTGATTATTTACTATTTCATACCAATGTAAATTCAAGTGGGATTCGAAGAAAGAAGTACATGCTATAAGCCACTTAAAAAAAGCACTTACAGATCTGTGGATCTAACCCCAGATACCTACATTCCAATGTAGTTACCATGCTTGAGAGGAGTTTTAGACAAAGGATTGGACTATAATTACTTTCTGAATGTGTTTTCTAAAGCAAGTAAAAATAGATTTTTCTTAGTGGCATGTTTCATATTTAGTTGCAATGTTGTTCATAATAAACCACAACAAAAATATTATAATTATGTGCAAAGTCTGAAGGTAGCAGAATTAAGAATATCAGAAACAGATACTGTTGACATGGACAGTAGATTGGCATGCATTTGAGAGGTGTCTCACCTCCCGTTTAGTACTGGCTTTTGACAAGTCAGGTGGTACTTTGAAAGAGGGAAGCTATTACGATCTAGCAGATTATTTGAAATAGCATTTGAAGTTTGAATTAAAGTCCTTCTGAAGTCAATTAAATATTATCATTGCCTCAGAACATTATGGATTAAGGTCCCAAAAGCTGCCACTTTTCATTATTAACAGTTCAATATTTCTTTTCAGATAAAAATTGTAATGTTTCTATTTTTATTTACTGTAAAAATAGAGCCATCATTGACTTTATTTTTAGGGAACTTTCCCTTTCCCTAGACCTTCTCTGCTGCCACCATTAAGCAACACTCCAGGTTGTGCAAACAGCTGATCTCAAAACCGAGAAAGCCCAGATCTTCATTGAAAGTAACAGTAACCTTATTCCATAAACCCAAACCCCTGAAACCTGTGTCTAGTGCAAAAACTTAAAAGGCTGATCTTGTCCCTGAAAAGAGCAAGCACCAGCAGAATCCAAAACTCCCTGAAGTCCAGCTAAGTCTCCAAGGGCTTCAATACTCCCTATTGTATGGAAACCACCTCTGACAATGCCAAGGGCTGTTATTTTGTCCTCTGCCTCCAGGAAGCTGCCAGAGTGACAGTCAGGATTCTCTGAAAGTTTGCCCAAAAGAAGACATTCCATTTTCTTTTTTCAATAAACTGGCCTTTTTAAAAAAAATGAAATGTCATTCTCTTGGAAAAATTCTGTCTCTCTCTTGTGAAAAGATTGCTGTGTAACTTTATTAATTTTCCCCATCTAATTAACTTAGACTGAAAACATGCACATGTGCCGTTGCCATGTATTGATCTTCAGTGAGGTTCATTAGAAGTTCTAGCTAAGTGCGAGATCTAGTTAAATGTTTGTGAAGAAACAAAACAAAACTAAAACAAAGCAAGAAATACTAGTTTCCCAAATAAAACCAAACCAGGTAAGCTTCACAGGTTGCAATACAGCTTTTCTGAAGATTTAATTGCTTAACTCACTCTCATCTTCTTCAGCATGGACATTCTCCATGACTGGACTATACTTTCAGTACTCTCCAGAGCAAGGGAACCACTGGACCAGGAGATGTCGTAATTAACTCACATGAGCTCAGTCCCCAGTGAAGACTGGGAGCATGAGAGACATGAGCTGCAACTTCCTTGGCACACACAGGTACACTAAGGTACTGCAGCAAAAATTTGGAATGGAAAACTTGATTTTTTGACTGGAAAAGGGGTATGTTTTATCTAAATTTTCTATATTTAATGATTGTCTAATATCTTAAATATACTTATTTATTTCCATCAAAACATTCTACATTTACAACAATAATAATTCCAGTCCACTTCACAGATCTGGAAGTGAATAGGAGCTGTCTAACTCTTGTTTGTGGAAGTTTTATATTTGGTGTACAATGGATATTATTTAGACAATTCCACAAAGTTAATGTTTCTAGTTTACATTGACTAGTAAATGTTCCTTTCCTGTCTTTCCGTGAAATTGAATGTTACTGTGATGAGTTTAGTCCAGAAAAGTATGTATATAGTTAAGAAATAGTATCAAAATCAGCTAAGAAATCTAAATCAAATTAAATCTCTTTTCTGAACACTGTTTCTTGTAAAAAGTGGCACAAACCAATACCAGCAATCTATTTGATTCCCATTTTGTTATTGTTTGATTTGTAAATACATGTTCACAGTGGGTCTAGATTTCCCTGATTTGAATAAGAAGAAAATATAATTTGTTCCATTGTTATTTACATAACAGGATAAAGTATTTGGAAAACTACAAGAATTTCCTAATTAAATTGTAGCAATTTCTATCTCATGAACTTGCATGGGATCAAACCAGGATTTGAACATCCTAAGAATTATTGCAAACATTTCCTCAACTGAGTCTGCAGTTAATTTTGAGCATGTTTGCCTAGATTAAACAAGTTAGGAGTTTCCTAATATAAGACATGTAAATCTAGAGAAATCTACAAAAAGAAGATGTTTTCTATTAATTTCATATGGAAATGGTTTCTTATGAAAACTTTTTAGCCTAGAAATTACTATGTAGAGGACACAATTGCTTAACAGAAACATTTAAATGCACCAGAATGTTTTCCCTTCATCATTACCAAGAAGCTGTTGCCAAAAAGTTAAATAGCAGCCAATGGTGTTGAAATGTCCTTTGCTTAAGTGAGCTGTTGTCTTTCTTATTCGTGCTAGATTGTTATTACATGAACCAGAATTATCATCCTAACCCTGATGCAGATAAATTTTTAAAGTCCTGTCACTTTTTTTTTCTTCCAGCCCTTTGCCTCTTTTCCTGAAACTGCACAGAGCTGTTACTTATGTCATGCAGAAAGGTGGCAAAGGTGAAGAGCTTATTCCAGGGCCTTACACTTGAATCTGACAAGGAAGCGTTGCTGCTGACCAAGAATAGAGGATGGAGACTCAGATAGTGATGGCTGGAAAAAAGCTGTGCTGAAGGAGGCCAAGGAAGAAGGAAGGGCAGATGAATTGAGTCATTTGACTGACGCTCAGTTCATTTACTCTTATAGCTGGGCTGTTCACTCTGAGCCTTTTTTAACCAGTAGAGATCTGAGCATTCTGAGGGCAATAGTCATTAAAGTCCATACAAATTTTTCTTGAAAACCTTGTTCAGATCCTAAATGCCCTGAATTCCTCCTGGCACTCCTACGTATGACTCCTTTTTTCATGTTCAGCCTAGTTAAGATAATTAAATAAGATGTGGAAGGTGTGGTGTCTAAGTATGCCTGGACTCAAACACTGAAAAAGCTAATGTTTAAAAACATTTTCCCCTTTTTACTTTTAGTACTACAATCATTTGGAATACCAAATGACAGACCATAGAAACACTTAAGAGAATGATGGTGAGTACTCTGAGCATAAATCCATAGCACATGGATATACCTTCTTGGACCTCTGTTTCCTACTCAAGTTGTTCTGCAGCTAAAAATCATTACTACATTGAGAATGACTGAGTGAACGACCATTTGTACAGGATATGGAAAAGAAACATTCAACATTGTTCAGATAAATATTTACTTAGCTGTTCAACATTCCTTGCAGGCAGAGAAAATATGATGCCCAATGATACCCTTTACAATTGTCAAAAGTGCATTTAGAGTGTTCTAAAAGCAAGCAGAGATCTGTTTTTTAAAGTCACTGATCATATTTGGATTGAATGACGGTACCCACAACTCCTGCTTTCAGGCACACAGTTCTGACCTGATAGAATTTCTGCCAAGGAGATTGTTTTGTGTGATGTTGGAAAGCAAAAATGCATAAGTAGCAGATGTGGATTTTTACATTTGCAGTGACTTTCTGTCTGAGTACTGATAGTTCTGATAGATATTTTGACATGGCATGCTGACAGAAAACAGGAAAACAGACATGCTAGGGATGAGCTGGAAGACCACTGAAGTAATTTAAAAAAATAAAGACTGTCAAAAGCAATAACATGAATACACTGATCTCTATTACAGGTGTCACAAGACAGTTGAAAGAGATTGTGTGACAGATATCCAGAATAAACTACTTATGGCACTGTATCAGGAGAAACAACCACAATGGCAGCCTTCCAAATGTCTGAAAGGTTTGCAAGGCTGACCAGCTGCATTAGCAGGGGTACGAGTATGAGCTGATCTATATGTGAGTTTTCTACTTCTTGTGCTGCATCCACTCAGATAATCTTGCTTTAGTCCTCTTGGAGCTGCATGAAAATTAAAACAGTTTTGAATAATTGAAAACAAACAAAACAAAACACACATTATAGTTGAGCATGAGAATTCAGAAGAAAGCCCTCCCAAAATCACCACTATTACTTGAGCAAAATTGTTACAAACCAATAATATTTCATAAGTTATTTATTTGATTTATTTAGTTTTCTCTTTTCTTTATTTCTCTTCCTTTCAGGAAAAGGCTACAATGGGAAAATAGTAAGTTTTTGGGTTTTTTGGTTTTTTTTTAAATGAAAACAGAAGCTCACAAATAAACTAATTCTAGAAACAAGCTTGGGAAAAAAAAATGCAACACAGTAACTGAAACTTGAAACTGATGAACACATGGAAGACTGCAAAATATGCCATGTTGAAGAAGTTCTTGACAGTGCAAAGTAGACTTATGTACCTGAGCCCCATTAATTTTCAGTGAGAACTGGATAACTAACTGTTCTTGCTGGCTTTGAAAATGTTCCTATAACCAATCCTTAAAAGAATTTGCACTCTGCTGCAAATTTTACTATAAAAAGCAATGTACTATGTACTAATTTGCATTTTCTTTGCAATTATTTCAGCTATTAGAAGAGCTTTTCCAGTTCTGTTGAACCTTGCAATAAATTCATTAAATGGACTTGTTCTTGAGGAATCATAGTTTACTACTTGGATTTTACTGCAGGGTCAAATACAAAGTCCACACATAGCTGATGATGAAAACAGATGCTTAGTGTAAGTGTACACCTGACAAAGACAAAAATGGCAATCAAAGGGAAGGAGAGAAGATTCCAAAGTTCCATGGAAATTTGGACATCAACATCCTAGAAAACTCCAGCAACGAGTACTCTTAACAGTTTTAATCTGAGAATAAAATGTTAACTAAGTGGAAAAAATCTTATTGTCTTCAGAGAGCCAGGATTCACCTTGTTTATTTCCTAATCAGTAATTAAAGAACATATGGAATTAATTAATTTAACAGAAACTAGTCTTGATATTATATCTATCTTATCTGGTCCTTCATTCAGAAAGAAAATCAAACACTTTTGACCCAAATAATTGAAATATCATTTAGGCATGCTTATGGCCAGGACGATGTCCATGGCATGGTAGATCACAGAATTAAATAATCCCAAAATACTCTTAATGTATTATCAGAATAATCAATTGTTTTGGTTTTCCATGAGACTGCCTCTGTGCAATGTAGTTCACAGATGACAGAGGCAAAGCGTCAGTACTCCACGTTAATAAACCTAATGGAGAAGATGCCTGTTCTTAGCTAGCAGGTAGAATACGTATACACACGAGTTAAAATTCTCAGAATGGTAGAAAATGGGTTTGGGTCATCAGTACATAAAAAAATACTATTACTTTCTCTCTATTGCATTGCTTTGACTGATTGACTACTTTTTATCAGCTGAGGATTGGGCCCAGCAACAGTAACATGCATACATTAAAAACAGTAAATCAAAGAAAGCAAGGGAACAGATTTTTATAACAGATTATGATATCCTATTTGAATATTTCATAAATCCTGCTAAGAAACCTCCCATGTAATTCTAGTCTATGATCAATAAAAAGAATATGACATAAAAAGCATTACAAGAGATGATGAAAATGCAATTTCTGTCTTAGTAGATGGATGAGAAAACTTATTATTTTGTCCTTAATTTTTAAAAAGTCACAATGGCATGCTAATAAATTGGTGTGATCTTCGAAGGATACTCAGAAAACTTGTCTACTGCAGTTCATAAATCTCCCAAGTGTTTTGGAATTACGAATGCCTTTGGGACACAGAAACACAAACGGCTAGTTCAATGTCAGCTCTGCAAAAACTGTGAATGTTTAAACAAATAATGAGATAAAAAGTAATGCATAATTAAAGGGTTTCTTGAGAAGAAGTCTGGGTTATATTTATTTTAAGGGTGGCAGTGAAATACATTTTCACCTGTGTATGCTCCAAAGGTGTCATTTTCACAAGTCTTACTGCACAAATAGGGCCTAAGCACATAATACATTATTAAAAAGGTTATGCATTTCAAAGAGAATAAAACTACATTAAAATAAATCTAATATTTAATTTTAATAATATATCAGAATTGCTAGTATATTGGTCCAGAAGAAGAGATTTAAACAAATGATCAAGCAACACAGGTTAATATTTTGTGTTTTGTTTTGTTTTGTTTTGAAATTTTATTTATGAACAGTCTAACAAAAGATCATTTTGCATCAGTGTAATTGGCCCTATTTAAAGGCTGACAGAGGTAAGATCTGTTCTCTGCTTGACAGTTTCTCTGGTGAAGACACCAATCTGAAATTGGTCCATATTAGTACTGCAGCAGCAATTTTTAGCTTCTGCAGGCAATCCAAACATATTCTAACTAGTTCAATAACATAAGGGATGTGGAACGTTTGCCATAACAGCGTCGGGCTCAGAATATGCTCCCTCTCTAATGTAATACATCAGGCAACAGAAACGGGCTTCCAGACACAGTCAAGGGCCTTTCTGATTTGGGTAAATCACTACAACACTTTGCAGATTCCTTCAAAGTGTGACATATGAACCACATGACTATAAGTAGTTCTAAGTACTTCACTGTGAATCTTAAATTAGGAAACTAGTTCCTTTAGTTACTTTATTTCTAATTAGAAAACTGCTTTTCTTGTTCAGCCTGCAGACACAGAGAGGTGACATATGTATGCCAGCAAGTAGTGCACTACACCAAGAGCAGATCTAGAGAAAAAAACACTTCGTACTGAGACCTAAAAATCCAGACTACCTGCATTTTGGGGCTGCAGTTCAACTTACCTCTGGTCTGGTTCTGCAAGTTATGAGCCCATTAGGATCTGGGAATCATTCGGAGTCCCTCTGGAGAGCATTTCCTGGTTTAGTTTGTGCCTGAAAGGAGTCAGGTCCCTGAGCTGTAGGAATTTCTCCATTATACAAACACAAAGGTGGTAAGACTAGTCAACTGGGAAATTCATTACAGCAGTATATGCCTGACCTGAACTGACATTCCTGTGTGAACACCAGCATAACCAACCCCAACAAATGGCTCATTTTACCTGGGACTGAACATGGTGTTTCTGTCCTAACTCAGGGACATCAAGGTCCTTAAATTTAAGTGTGGTGATTCTGGCCTAATATATTGACCTCCTTCATTCTGGACAAACTTCAGGAATGTATTTATCCTGCTCTTCCATGAGCCCCACCATGCTCATCATGAGCTGTTGTGATGGATCCTATTTTTTTGTGACAAAAGGCACGTCTAAATTTGGACTCCCTGAGACTTAATGAAAAACATACACATCCTTTGCTCTATCTTGCCCTCGATATAATTCATTTCAGTGGTAAGCAGAGTTGGCAATGCCAATGTACAAATAATTGTAGATACTATTTTTTGTTTTTACCGTGTGAGAATCTGTGGAGTGTAATCACATAGTTAGGAAGCTTCATTCACAAAGTCAAATGTCTTGTCTTACACCTGTCTGCATCGTATCAATGTAATTATCAGCAAAAAAAAAGAAGTGAAAGACTGGAGTAGGAACCTGAATGAAGATCAGTGGCTTTATTTCTCTTCCCTTTTTCTCTCCTCTGCATGTGTTCATCCACACAGATGACTCACCGGTTATTAATACTACATTTGCTGAAGTTGACTAGAAAGCTAATGGAAGAGTACAGGTGTCTTTGTGGAAAGAAACCTTAAGAAGATGTGGTTCCATGCATCTCATGAATAAACATAAATGACAAAGTTATTGAAGCATCTAAATTGACCATCATGTACTGGACCCGTAAGGGTCTGATCATCTGGCTCTTCTGCACTCCAATGTTTCACCAAATGGCATTACCTCCCAGTGTAATTAAAAAGCTGTGAAAGGAACATACTCAGTTTTTAACATTAAATCTTGTGTTTTAATTAAATGTTGTTTCAAGAGGCCTCAGCTGACACTGGCTAAGGCTATAAATGTTCCATAGTTTAATTACATGAAAATGTAAGATTTCTCTTTCTCGGTAAGGCATCTACCTATGCAAGCTAGTCATTATCTCTTTAGATACCAGTAGTTAAAAATTAAGATTCAGTGTTACTGTCTTTAATGCTGTTTTCAAAGCATTCCCATAATGCCTCAGAAGTGATTTTGCTTTCTAAATATCTTTTTTTTCAGGTGTCCAATTGCTAACCTAAACAGTTCTTTTTGTATTATTTACTTGAAAATCAACAGCCCCATCGAGCCAATGCATATGTGAACTCTGGTTCTAACACTACTGCCAGTGTTAGATGGTGATCTGTCGTCAAAATGTAGGAAGAAACTGATGGTGTCCTTAGGCAATTGTAAAAGGAACCATCTTTTGCATTACTATACTTTTTTGTTTATGTCAAGGCTTTACATTTGGGGCCACTTTCAACAGATAATGACACATTGCACAACAGAATGACACAATGGACAAGGAAGGGATGTTTCCTCTAATAACCACAAATTATTTATTGCAGATTCAAGAAGGATCCAAGTATTTCTGGAAACCCTGTTGCTGGAACCAGGAGCTGCTTTCCAAGCAGGAGCGATTGACGTGAACCATGTATTGATTCAGCCACTCATATTATAGCCAACCTCTTCAACAAGCCTTTTATAAGTGTTTAAATAGCAAGTGCCCTTACTCTATTTAAAATGAAGCTTGAAAACTAAAAAAGACAGCAGCAAAGTATTAGAACACCCTCAGCATTATTCCAGCTTCTAACTAGGCCAAGTTATAAATTTATTAGCAGTAACACTAGTATCCATGCTTTTCTGTTTAAGTTTCTAATTTGCTTAAGATGGAGGGTGATATTCTCATCTCCTTTATAAATGTGGATAAAACAAAATTGTTTGTTTCTTGTTCTAAGAGTGTATGTGAACAACATCAGTGATGACTGATGATGGTGTCAAGGAAGTCAGAGATCATTAAAACTATGTAGATATAAAACTTTAATTTTAGTGTCCCAAACCCTTCAGAAGTTTGGGTATTCAAACTATTTAGACATCAAAGCCAGCTGTATTCTCCTAAATAAATTCTTGGATCTGGACCACATTGTTTTCTTGGTTTTGTGGCCCTGATCCCATGGGCATGAAAGCACATAATACTTTTGACTTTCGCATAATTTGTTTTGTATCACAAATAACCAAGAAATCCCATATATAGTAACTCCCTCCTTCTCACTCATACACACAAATAAACAAGGAAAAAAAACTGTTTAGCTAACCTAATGTCCCTAACATAATTATTTTTGCACTTAACTGCAGAGCAACACATTCAAATTCTGAGGTTCCACAAAAAAATTTTCCTCTGGCTTTATAAATAAGCGATTGTGTTTCTGCTTTCTGAAGGGTTCATAAGAAGGTGAAAACATGCACTTTTTTCAGGTATGGTTTTCCTTGCACACCCCATGAATACAAAACAGATCTTAAAAAACAAAGTTTGCTTGTTTGTTTGTTTTCATTTAAATAAAGTCTGGAATGTATGTAGTTTAGTAAAAGGAATACGCTGAAGGTGAAAGGCAAGTCTGCTTACTGGAGTTGAATTTGCAGCCAAATTTATTGAGAACATGTGAAAAATTGGAACTTGGGGTACATAACACACATCCTCAGGGAAATGTGGGTCATTTAACTATATTGTCAAAGGATGCTGCAGCAAATCTGAGCTTATTAAAGCATATAGATTCACACTCTAAGAAGTCTGGCATTCAAGTGGGCTAAATGACTCTGCCAGTAAAAACAGCTGATACTCCATGAATATAAATCTAATAAGAGGATCAATTTTTAAGTTTTTTCATCCAACCTGTAAGTAATATATCTGACAACTCAGGCAGATGTCAGTGAAGTGTTACTATGAGACATTTTAACTGGTGTTGTCGGGGTAAGAACAGATAAAGTGAGATTCGGAGTGCTTAGCTGGGAACGTCCAACTCAGATATTATATTAGATTAATGGCTCCTGTTAGAATATGCAAGTTTGGGCTGGAATACATTCCACATAATTTAAGTTATTTAAAAGTTAGTGATTTAGTTGAAGATGCAGTGTTCCTCTTCAGCCAGGAATAACCAGCCCAGAGGAGATTCATCCACCAGCCCCAGCTGTCCCTACCCGAGGAAGGATGAGCCACCCACCCTTTGGCAGCATCTCCGGCTCAGTTGGCTATAGAGGGAGCCAGACAACCAGATTAGGTGAGACCTCTCCACAACACAGAGCTACAGTTAGGTAAAGGACACTCCACACATGGTGCCCAGAGAGAGTCAGGCACTTCTGGAAAGTGTCACACACGACCCAAGCACCACTCCAAATGCTGGCTTGGAGAAGGGACAATTGGTGTAGGAGTCAGCCTGAACTCCTCTTCCCCCTGATGGTCTGGCAAGTTAGGGGTCAGACACTCCTGTTCTTCCCAGTACCTAAGCCTTCACCAGAGCCATGTTTCTGGCAATGAGAAGTGTTGTGCTGCCTAAAGCTGACTGGAGGAGGTGCTCCGACTACTTTCCTTGGGGAAATAGTCCATTCTTTGAGAAGGCAGCTGGGATGATCCTTCATCCACCTGAGCCTGTTTAAATCCTCATCTTCCTAGCTATCAGAGTGCAGAACAGTCTAAGAGAAGGAACCCTCCAACTGTCCTGGTAGGACTGGAGAGTGCACAAGTGCAAGAGATTTTTCCGGAGAGAAAGAGTGAACCAAAAGTGAACTAGACTAGCTGTTAGGCAGACACTTTGGGTTTGGTTTTTTTTTTGTTTCCCCCCCTTTCCTCCCTGTTTTTATCTGCTGATTGCCTGATGTAAAACTCAGTGTAAATGCAACATACAGTAAAGTAATCTTGATGATATGGTCCGGAACTCAAGTCTTTTGGATGACAGACTGAAGTGCTAGGCATAGGTTCCTGAAGTGGCAATGAGGGAGCTATTCCTTTTGTGGTTTAGGCCCTGGTGTACTTTATCGTGGTTATTTCCATTTGGTTAATTCCTTTTACTCTTCCACTTAAATAAAAATAGAACATTTCCTAGTTTTTCTCCAAAAGGTAACAGTGGTGTGCAAATCTCATCTTTTGCTCACTTACATTCACTCAGTGGCTTACACCTGGAATTGTTTATCCCACTGTTCATACCTTCTGTGAATTTGCATTTGCATTTTTTTTTTCACAGTGCTATATTACAATTCCATTCCATGGAAAAGGTCTGACCATAATCTTTACCATTATTATTTCCAATTTTTAGACTACATTAATAAATTTTAAGGTTAAAAGAGACCTGATGATCTGATTTTCTACTTAAAATAGGCCAAAGAATTGCAAATGTCTGGGAAACGTCTATCACCACAAAGCTTAAGTTTTTAGACAGATAGGTAGATTTATATCTTCCTTTTAAAAACTTGAAAATATGTCAAACACAGACTTTAGAAATGTATTTTTGAATGGAGACTTAGCCCTTCACTTCTGTGTTAAGATCGAGTGTCAAGGTCCAGATGATAATTTCACGCCAAGTGAGGAGATTTCTTTTTTCTTGCAAACCAAGATAGTTTAGAAACACTGACCTCAACCTTCCTCAGACTTTGAAACCAGACACATTTTTAAAGGCATTTTCTCTACTTGAGTGAAATAAAGCAGAGCTCAAGTTACTCTCATCATTGGTATCACAGTGTCTTTGATCATGTAATATAAGAAGGACAAAGGATTAGATAATACCTTGGACATAGTAATATTTTATGTCTGAAGTCATACATAGAGAAACAGCTTAAGAAAAATGACAGTATCCTTAACCACCTGAGCTCCTTTAAAGGACATAGACATCAAAGTTTTGAAGCAATACTAAGACCTTATACCAAAGGAATTTTTTAGTTAAGTATACTAAATGTTATAAATGACTGGTCTTTACCAGATTGCATATTGTATTCCTAATGCTCTATTTATGAGGAAATTCAGCATGATGAACAAACACATCAGTACCATAACAGTACGTGTCTAAAACTGATTTCAAATACACTGGTTTTATACTAATGTATCTTTAGATTTAGAGTTACTCTAGTAATACCAAATGTAACTGCAGTCAAAATGAGATCAATGTACATCTATATTTATGTCTCTCTCATCTCTCTATATCAAACCGTCTGCTCGTGCATGCAAAGCAGGTGGATATAAATAGATGAGCTTTCAAAAACAACTGTTTCATTAGCAAGGGATGGATTGAGCAGACTGAACAGTAGGAATGAAATATTTATTAAGTATATATAGGAGCCACTCATGGTGAGAAGTCTGAGTTTGCCTGGAAGCAGCCTTGCTGAAATGAATCCTTGATGCTCTGGAGTTTTACTGTATCCTTTATTCTGTTATTTGTCCATCCTTCTATAGGGTACACATCACCACAATCAAAATCTCATCCATGACTTTTATTTAATCTAATTTCATATTTTGTTGGTGGCATTTCAGCATTATTACAATTCAGGCAATTCCTGAAGGAAATTATATTCATAGTGTACGAGCACCCTCCATCCTGATGTGGAGGAAGGCAAAAAAATATTTCAAATGATTAACTTTTCTACATCATCAGCTTTTCAGTGATCACAAATATTGAAGGAAGCATATAAGAAAGTAGGTCAAATGACTTCAGATAACTGCAGGAGAAAGCCTCTAAGGGACAAAAATGAGAAAAGCAAACCACAAAATAATATAGAACTAGAAAAGGCTATAAAGTATAATGAGAAAGAATGAGTATAGTGTAGTGAAAAGATGACAAAAGAAAGAGACCTCATTTACTACTCAGTAAAGAAAGCTATCGATGGATGATAATGTGAAGCATGCAGTGTTTAGTTTGTCATTTTTACATCATGCTTCAGTAAAATTTGAAATGGTTTCAGCTGATTTTAACAATAAAAAATAAGGGGTAAAAAAATCAAGCTAGAACAGATGCGTGTCTTCAGATCAACTGAGTCTGGTGAAATTCATTCTGGATTGATTAGAGAAGTAACCTCAGCAACCTCTAAAATATTAGTAAAGAATCAAGAACTCATGGAGGATGGATGATGTTTCCATGAATAAACGTAAGCTTTTTTTGGTCCCTAACTGTAAGCATTTAATGCAAACATCGAAATTAGCTAATTGTCTACACTTTTTTTAGTGTTTAATCCAAATATACAAAAGTTGTCTATCTCTCTGCAGTGATTCCAAGGGTGCCTAATTTGTCAAGATTCCTAACTGGGGTACCATAGATAAATGACTGAAGTATTTTGATGGGAGTCTGGATTGTAATATGTATCTTTAGAAGAGGAAGATGAGAAGGAGCTGTGAAACTACAGAGCATTCAGTTTGTTTTCAGTTACAGAAAAATACTAGGTAAAATACTAAAATTATTTGTAAGCAATTATCCTAGAAAATAGCATGAAATGTGAAATAGCCAACACTGATTCTCAAGAATAAACAGTTCAAAATCCTTTCATGTGTCAACTGACAAATCATGTGGACAAAGGAGAAATTGTAGTTTTCATGTATCTCAGCTAGAAGAAGGTTCTTAAAATGTCCTATATGGTCATCTCAAAATCAGGCTAAAAATTTGCTGACTTGGTTTATGGTCAGATACAGGCAAAACCAGCTAGAGGATTGTACTTAGAGAATACCTAATATTGGCTCATTTTTGTAGACTTCTTCTGGAGTCACCACTGCATTGGGTACTGCTCTGTTTTCACTAATTACTAGAACAACAGAAAAAAATTTCTGCTCATTTAAATTACAGATTACACTCATTTAAAAGTGTTTGGTGTCACGTTAATGTACTGAATTAGAATTATAGTAACAGATTGGAGAATTGTTCTGAAAAGAAGAAATAGGATGCAGTTCAGTAAGGAAGAATGCAAAGATCTAAAGTTCGGTGAGAAGTCATCAGCACAGATTTAGAATGAAGAAGTGGTTTAGATCACATTTTTGCATGAAATAATCTAGGAATATAAAAGACCACAAACAGAATAAAAGCAACATTTATGCTTGTGCAATAACAGGCAAATATCAATAGGCATGTGTAAACAGAAGTAGGACCTATCAGTAATTGTGTCCCTTTACAAAGCATTGGAGAAACTCCAGCTGAAGAATTGTGTCCAGTACTGGGTAGTGCATTCAAAGCTAAGAATCAAGGAAAGTTCAGATGACTGCTGCAGAATGATCAAACTTCTACAAAAATTGACCTGAAGGAAAGAGGAAAGGAACTGCAGTTGCCATTTTTGAAGAAAGAATCCCAACACATGCAAAGTTAAAGGGTAAGCAGAAGTTGAAGTGAGAGAGATAAAGTGAACATCAAGGAAAAGAGAATCTGACTCTAAGGCAAGTTAACTACTGGAACTTATTATCTGGTTTATCACATAGAGGACAGTTTTAAGAAAATGTTAGGCAAACATCTCTTAGGAATGTTGGCCTTGTCTGAGAGTAGGGTATTAATTAGATGACCTTTGAGATCTCTTCCAGGACAGTTTTTCTTTAAAGCATCACCAAGCATTTTCCATGAAGCAGCTCACTGACCACTAGACAAATTGAACAACAAAACTGAGAAAAAGCTGGGAGAAGAATTAAAGTCCAGGGGACTCTGCTTTTTGGGCACTTTTTGCTCAACAGATGAACAGGGGAAAAAGTCTTTTGTCTACAAATCGGAACCCTGACAATATATAAATAGCTCTCATTTCATTGGAGAATATGTAAAATTTTAAAATCCCGGATAGACTTGTCTGAATATAGGGAATTTGAAACTAACTTTAATATGAAAGAAAAGCTGGAAAATATGATCTAAGCATAATGTTTCAAGCTGAGAAACCAAGAGGTAAATTAAAGGAACACAAATGTAATAATGCTGGAAACTATTGACGATTTTTAAGTCAACTTGCTAACTTTCGTGACTGTGCTCATAACAACTTTTAAATACTTTGAGTTGTAATATATACGTACAGCATACTAAGAAATAGGCCATGGTCAAAAAAATTGTCATGAAACCAAAGCAGAACTAACGTCCAGCAAATAATGAAAAAAAAAAAAAAAAAAAAAAAGGAAAAAAAAATCATGAAAAATTTGCAGAGAGAAAAAGGCATGGCTAAACTATTTCAGAGGATTAATTTGCCCGGTGCTAATCACAATGATTTTGTGTATTGAAAAATGTTACTCATGCTGGGTGAAATCCATTTCTTGAGACAATAGCAAACAACTAAAATGACATAAAAATATGTAAATAGGCAAGAGTCTTTTTGTTAAGAACACATATATCCCCATGAACACATGAATGTAAAATGAACAGCAAGATAAGGAGGACCAAATAACTTTTTTATCTTCTTTCTGACTTCAGACTCAGGTGTTCACTGGAAGATGAAGACTTTTCTCAGTCTTCGCTCCAGCAGAGCATTGGCCCAAATGGAGAGGATTCATCCTGCCCTTCCTCTCAATCCACATTGTCTGAGCAGTACAGCCAGCACGCATGTGTAACAGCAACTGTATGCAAGTTGTGAGAATTTAGGGAGGATTCTGTAAGGTCCTAGTTCTGGCTGTGTCTGTAAGGAATGGTCTGTCTTTCCACAATGTCTTTTTTTCCCTTAAATGATTCCAGATAAATGGTACTTGCCACCATGCTGACTCCTGTTTATGTTGCTAGTGTATGCGTTAATATGGGTTACACATGCATGGGGAATACAGTGCAAAATTTCAGTTAAATGTTGTTATTGCCTTGGCTGTTGATAAAATAATGATTTGATGAAGACATTGCATAATTACCCATCCAACATCTCTATTTTGCATACCAATAAAACTTGTTTAGAATGAAAAGTTTTGAAGACAATGATAAATATCCATCAACAAGTTGAAAAAAACCTACTTGAAAAGAAACTGGCCTGTGTCTTAACATTACAGACGGTGGCCCTTAAGGCAGACAGGCTAATCTTTTTTTTTTTTTTTTTTTTCTCTTATTTCAGATTAATTTAACAGTTTAGTGCACTGCGTTAAATATCTTTCAATTTAACAGCTGCATTTTGCATGTGTGGGGATAAACATTTTCCTCCGTTCCAATGGTAACCTACAGATAAACAGGGCGGACCAGGAAGGAGGAAAAAATAAAAAATAAACTTCTGAGAAATTAGGTTTTTGACACTAGAATGAGTGCTCCATTTCTCTTATGTAGAACCGATCCTCATTAACGTTTTAGAAAAATCATGCTATTTCTAAACTAAATATAATGTGGAAAACTGTCCCTACACTTCAGTGATTAACAGCTTGTAAACAAGGCCCCAGATAGTCTATCTTCTTTTGTGTTGCACTTTCATTTCTCCAGTATTTATGCAACTGTAGAAGTGACACTGCCCACAGTTACACTGTAGATGTCAGGGGCATAGACTATGACAACTATACTTGAAAATAATCAGTCCTGGCTAAAGTGGGAGCAAAGATTTAGTTTTAACTGTCTGCAGAGAGTCAACCAGTTAAACACTTTAAAATTATGTGCTGTTATCTCTTCTACTGCTGTATTCATGTTTATACTGAAGTTCTTAGTACTGAAGTCTTAGTAATGGCCTGAGCCAAGTCCTGGTCCCTTGGGAATAGGTTGGAATTTTGTTTTTTACTCTGTGGAAACACAAATTTGACTAACAGGACTGAAACTGCTTTTTTATATACCAGATTCCGAGGAAGTTATTGGTGGGTAACTGATGACTTAGACTAATTCTCACCAAACTCAGTGGAATAACATGTTGATTTCTATCAAAGCTGCAGCAAAGTGTGAAAGCAAAAGTCAAAGAGCATTAGTCACAATACAAGGACACTTTCCATCTATTTTTGATATGCATCAATTCTCCACTACAATTTTGCACCCTTGTACAGTTCCAGGTTAATACTGAAAAAATGCACTGGTGAACTAGTTCCCACACACCTAGTTCAGACAAATGTCTTTTGAAATTATACTTCTTACAGTCCTTGAGAACTAAACTGATTTGAGGATATTGTCATATTTCTGAAAGAATGATTAAAAAAAAGAAAAAAAAAGTATATGTTAGGACATCTCTAAAAGACCAAAAGAAGATTTCCAGGACAAGACGAACCTGTGCCCAGACAACAGTGGGGCCAGCAATGAGAGGGAGAGTGTCTCAACAAAGGCATCAGCACCAGCTAAGTACTTGCAGTAGATCAGTCTTTTGGAGACCAGAAAAAAATGAGGCAGTCAAACAAATAATATTCTACAAGGGTTAAAATTAGATCTCTAACTGACTAAAGGCTGAATGGTGTTTCAAAGTTGATGAGAAATTAATAATTTCCAGTAAGTTAACCCAGGGATATTTCTTTAGCACAGAAACCCTTAACTGAATGCCAAATTGCCTATAGCTTGACTTTGTTAACCATTGATGCTAATTATTTACTATGGATTTGTTACAGATATGGCCAGCATGACAGGCACATGTTTTATTTTACAAAGTAATATAGAGGGTAATGTCCAAGTACATTGGAAGCCTGCTAATGAAAAGAAATTTATTTGAAAATCAACTTCCCTATTGACAAAACTAATCTTAGAAGTTTACATTCATTCTTGAGTTCATTTGAAGAAGCGCAGCTCTCCAAATGACATCAAATCGAATTTCACAGGTGTTAAAAAAAATGAGATTTCACTGTTATGAGCTGCTGCACCACATGTAATGTTCCTTATGAAAGTAACTGCAGTTTAACTATGATTCCAGAGACCAGATATCTAAGTTTGGGGGTTTTTTTTCCTAAAAAAATATCAATAGCAGTTCTATTATTTTATACTCTTGGTAAACATTCTTATTCTCTATAGACATTGGAATGGGTTCAGTGCAGTCACTTTGGATCTCAGACACTAAACAACCCTGGGATTCACTAGCACTTGGATGGGAAGCTATTAGAAATCTGTGGTGACATAGACATCACAAGTAGTTCCTTTGGAAAAAAAAAAAAAAAGGTCTTATAGTAAGTTCTGGTATACATTATTATAGTATGCTTGTAGGGCATAATTCTTTTTTATACTTAATTCCACTCCTTTGATAGCTTCTGCCAAATCCTGATCTCCCTGGAATAATTAGGAATTTTTCCCACTAAAATTATTGGACAGACTCCCATTGACTTTGATGGGTTTTCAAACAAGGTCCCAGAAAATTCTATTTTAAATTAGTTATCCCAATATATTCATACTCCTATGGCTTAGAAACTGGGAAGTCCTACAAGATCACTTATTGCTAAATACTAGAAATACAGCAGAAATCAGTTTCTTATGCTGTTTCAGTCCTTTACTTCCATTCTCGTCCAAAAAAACCCCAAACAGAACTAACCAAATTAGCAAAATAAAAGAACTAACATTCCAAAACTCAGTTTTATGAACATCAGCCTTTGAGCAAACTCATTTCTTAATATATCTGAAAGACCTGGTTTGGACTCGTCTGCTAACTGACGTACCGCACACTCGCTGCAATTCATGGAACTGGAATTTTCCTTCTGACTATAGTACAATTACATGCAATCTCTTACTTAGACTCAGATGTATGTTCTATTAAGGATTTTTTAATATTTAGCAGTAAAGAAGTACATGTTTACTCTTACTTATATTTCCTACTGGGCAAAGGGCCACATCTGGAGCATGTTTGTGATAGTTCACTTAAAAGAACTGGAGAAAGGAAAGTACACTTGTTATTTTTTTTTCCACCTCACTGACTTGACCAGTATATTTGCAAGGCTATTTTCATAAAGGATGAGCCAGCTGACTTTGATGTGTTTTTCCTGTTGCTGCTTAAAGGTTTTGTTTATTCCCTTTCACTTGGTCTTTATTTAAGGGTTCTAGACACAGTGCTGAATTAAGGGTTGGGTTGATTTGCATCACTGTCATTAAATGTTGGGAGGTATCACTTCTCAGAGATTGTCCCCTGACGCTTCAACCCTTCAATATACATAAGTTTCCTCTGGGAGTTCACATATCCTGGAGTGTTTTGTCCAGAGATTGGCGCTACAGGAGGAGCTAATCTGAGGACACAAAAATACTCTGCCAGATATTTCTTCTCTCCAAACCAGTATTGAGAACAAGAACTAGAAATGTATGTCAGCCTCTCGGAAGGCTTTAGGAACTTCTTTGAGGAGTAAAACAAGGCCTCATGTCATTCACTCTTTACTAGGAAAATATATATTAATCACTGAATTGTGACTGAAAAGCACACTTTCTACCTCTGGAGTTTGCTTGTCTACATAACAACCACTCAAAATCCCCAAGTACTCTTCGAATATTTACTGCAAAATAAAACAATAACCTTAATGTTGGTATTAATAAATTATCAGAGGCTACAGAACCAATGATTTTATATGCTGACCTGTTTTGTGAGATTTGTTCTCAACATCTGTTATTAATAGGGCACAGAGATATCAAGAGCCACCCTGGGGGTTCATGCAATTCATACTGACCAGAAGAATCGTCCTTATTTCATGAAAGGTGCTGTTTGCACTGGGATCTGAAATGACTACAGCAGTTCAAGCTTATAAATCTCTTTCTGCTTTTCAGAGCAACATCAAAAATTTTAAGCAATCAAGGATCACACCAAGAATCACAAACTGGGACCTACCCAGAGCTAGAAGTTTTGTGGAGAAGGATGGATGGCAAATGGGGTGGACCTAGGCTGAAAAGCTCAGTCAGTGATGTGTTCTTGGGAAGCTGGACTTCTGCCTCTTCTGATGTGGAAGGAGTGGGCACGTACTTACTGTTTCTAGGAGTGACACTTGCTGTATCCTACTACCAACAACACTTGCTGATGGCCCACATGTCCTAGTTTAGCTTTTCTGGAGATCAAACACAGACAGTGATGACAGAGCAGACAGTCAATCTCTCCTGCTCCAGCAGTGCTGGCCCTGCTGCTTCCTTTTTTGTCTTTACTCCACTGAAAATCCTTCTAATAAACAGAAACCTGATGTAGCAGGTTACCTTTTCTTTCACTATGAACGTCAATATCATATATTATTATCAGTCACAATATTGACGTCTTTTTGCAAGCATCTTTAAAAGAATAACAAAAGCAGTTTACAGATCCTTTCTCTCCTGAAAATTTATTGTCAACAAAAACACAAACTGAAATATATTATTTATACTGGTAAATAACAAATAGAAGGAGTCTGCATAACAAATAATAATCATTCTTCATTGTTTTTTGACCTATACTAAAACGTAAGTTCCAGTTTTCATGAGTCATCCTAATTAGAGCAGTAATTGAAATTAGATTTGTTTTTCCATCATAAATAGGTCATCCATTAGAATAAATCATTTTATTGTCTTGCAGAGCTGTACAGGAGCCATGCAGCACACAGGGTTCTTGAAGCACTGTGTTCTGGACAATCAATAAGACAAATTTATGAACATGATTTGTTCAGTGAAGTAATTTAATTGTATGTAATCTGATCAGAAAGGATTTAGAAAAACGAAGTTGGGAATTGGGAAATGAGTAAAGCAGATGCATAGTAACACAAAAGCAAACCAGTAACATGAAGCTACCAAAATGTTGATTCAAGCTTTCATAGACTGGCCTATCTTCCTGGCTCAGGAAGCTTTTTGTATTGAACTCTGGCAGAAGTTACCCAGTGCAGCCAGGCTGATACTGACAAAGCAATTTGCACCATTGTGAGAATACTGGCACTAGTCCATCCATTGGGTTCCTGCTTTTTATATTTACAGATTTGGAGTGGGCAGAAAGTTGTTTATAGTTCAAGGGGCTGATCCTTACTGGCAGTGTAAAAAGCCTTCTGGAGCCAAGTAAATTATCACATATCCCTTTTTTTTTTAAAAACATGATTAAATTAAAAAACTTGTGCATACATTTTACATTCTAAGGTGTCGTTTGCTGCTTTCTAGAAATATCTTTATTGTTCATTAAAGAACAATAATAAAATATGCACCCAGAGTTCTGTAGATAGGCTCACAGGACACAATTAACCAGAAGAACAAGAAGAGACTTACAGCTCAGGTCTCCTGTTTCCCAAGAAAGTGCCCTTCAAAATACTTGAAGAAGCACCTTTCTAATTTATGTCTGCAGTTTTTGCAGTGAAAAAGTCTGCAAGTGAAAACTGTCCCTTTGCAAAGACTAATTTTACAAGCCTAAATAAATGGATTTTACACAAACATGAGAGGAATAATCCCGCCTACCTGTCAGTAAGGCAAGACATGCGGTATAAACAGGACTTGATGTATCCTGAGTGGGAAGCCAGCCTGCCTGGTGTGAACATCACACATCGGTTAAATAAGTCTCACTCTGCCAACGTACCTAAAATACCCTGCAGAGAGGGGCAGTATATTACCCAGGGCACATTACTGCACTTATTCCACAATCCAAACCTGGAAGCTCACATCTAGCCAGCTTGATCACTGGTAGAATAAGGCCACATTTGTTCCTTATGCTATGTGACTGAAATGGCATAAGTGATGGAAATTGAAATTTATCTCCTCTGAGCATGGCCTGAAAGCTGGGCTCAGTGTTGATGATAATCCTTACCTCCCTACAGGTCACAAAATCAGTGACTCACAGAACGGTTGAGGTTGGAAGGGATGTCTGGAGGTCATCTTGTGCAACCCCCCTGCTCAACCAGGGGCTCCTAGAGCTGGTTGTCCAGGACCACGCTCAGACAGCTTTTGAATATGTCAAAGGATGGAGACTCCACAACCTCCCTTGGCAACCTGTGCCAGTGCTCGATCACCCTTACAGTGAAAAAGTGTTTCCTGAGGTTTAGGAGGAACCTCCTGTGTTTCAGTTTGTGCCCATTGCCTTTGGTCCTGTCACTGGGCACCACTGAAGAGAGCCTGGCTCCATCCTCTTTGCACCCTCCCTTCAGCTATTTATATACATTAATAAGATCCCCCTGAGCCTTCTCTCCTCCAGGCTAAACAGTCCCAGCTCACTCAGACTCTCCTCATATAAGAGACACTCCAGTCCCTTAACCACCTTCATGGCCCTTTGTTGGACTCTCTCTAGTATGTCCATGTCTGTCTTGTACTGAGGAGCCCAGCACTGGACACAGTACTCCAGAGGAGACCTCACCTGTTCTGTGTAGTGGGGAAGGATCACCTCCTTCAACCTGCTGGCAATACTTTGTCTAATGCAGCCCAGGAAACCTTTAGCCGCCTTTGCCACAAGAGCGCATTGCTGGCTCATGTCCAGCTTGGTGTCCACTGGAAGCCGTGGGTCCTTTTCTGCCAGGCTGCTTTCAAACTGGGTGGCACCCACCATACATCGGTGCATGGGGTTATTCATCCCCAGGTGCAGGACTTTGGAGGACTGGCCTGAGTCTGTCTACTAGCATCCCATCTGGGACTGTAAGAAAATTGAAGCTGCTGACTTCTTGCAGCCAAACGGGATACGGATGCCTAAGCCACAGCGTGCCAAACAAGGGCTGAGTTTACTGCAGCCTGAGCATCTCAGTGAGGTGATGTCTTACACTTCTGCAGAACTTCACACATGATTAACTTCCTACCCTTACTTGCCCTTGGGAGGAATGGAGCCCAAATCTATAAATGGAGCCCAGTTGTACTTTTTCTTTTAAATAAAAGGAAAATAATAGAAGGCAAATGGAAGTCTGATATGTATGGTGGCTCTCCAGAGTGTACTAATGTATTGTTTGCAGCTGGTTGTTGTCAAACTTTTCCAAGGTTTCTTAGTTAAACATGTGAAGAGTCTCCAGCTCTGAAGCTTAGGTCTTACTTCCCAGATCTTCCTTTCCACCATGGGAAAGATTTTCAAAGTCTCTTTGCAACTAACTGCACACAGTTTGTGTCAGGGCCTTGAGTGTATTAATAGTCCTTGATGGCCCTGACCTGCTGCATCTGGGGCCTCCCCATGCCCTGCCCATGGTTCTGCTCCATTTATGCTCAGGCTGGGCACATTGTCTTGCTTCGAGCAATGCTGTAGGCGTGTCTGCTCTTTGTCCCGCTGCCTGGGTGGACTTGGACCCATGCTGTAGCTAGTCTCTAGCCTTGACTCTGGCTCCATCTTCTTTTGCTCCTGACTGAACCCCCCGGGATGTGCCCCAGACATGATTCATCTCTTGTCTTGTTGGGAGCTGTTGATGGACCTGTAACCAGCCCCTGTGGTATCGTGTCCTACTGGGGAGGGCACTGACTGCCCTGGGCCCCAGTCACTGAAGAAGTAGCCAGCCCCCACTGTGCCCCAACAATGTGAATTTCCTTATTTAGAAGGAGAAACTGGTCATGTGGGTAATAGGTAAGTTACATGGGAGCAATATACATAAATGAAAGACATAATCCATAGAAAGAGTACCTTGCCAGTTTAAGATTTTTTAATTTAAACAAGATTATGGACTAAACAAGTTGATATCTCTTGAAAGTTTTCTATTATTTCCTGTGGTTCTAAAGTTAAGTATCTTTCATGGGTATATGGAAAACAGACTAGAATGCACAGAAATGCTTAACAGGTCTAGGGAGAAAAGGTTATTCCCTTCCCTTAGGAATTCTCAATCTTTCAATTTTTTTTATACAAGTGAAGAAGATGCATAAAATTTGAAAAAAAAATCAAAAATATTCAGAACAATTCATATCAAACTCATGTTAAAATATTTCTATTTTGTATCATTTTTGTAACAAATTCTGAAATAGTTTCTTTGAATAATTTTGAAAATGTTTCCTGACAAGCTGGGATTTACTAGAAGTGCCTCAAATTTCATTGAATCATTTTTAATGGAAAAACACTGAATAAAAAATATTTAAAGCCAATAAAATTTTCTAGAAAGTTGTCACAGCAGGCTATTTTAATCACTGAGAAAAGTACAGACATGTATCATAACAGATACTATTGAATTTAACCCTTATGAGGAAAACTTTTGAAGCATTTTTAGATATCTACATAGTCAATAATTTAAGTGGACATAATTTAATAAATTTGTAATTGAGCTAACATTAAAGATGTACAAACAAACTCACATCTTAGGATATGAATGAAAGCAAACAAAATACCAGGCAATTTCTGAAAAATGGACAAGAGGGCTATTTTTAAATCTGATATGGCTATCTAAATTCACTACAAATTATAAAAATCTTATGAAGTTCACTTCTTTTTCTTATTACCCTCCAGTATTGCCTGATCGTCTAGTAGTGGCATTTTATAAAGATAAGATACACAAAGATGTTAAATAAAATAAGAACATAAGAGAAAGGATTTAAACTTTTCTGTAGAAAAGTTTATAATAGGGAATTCATAATGACAATCTCTTTGTCTACAAAATTATTTGAATATAGGAAAGTCTAGCTCACCTGTTGATTTATGCACCTATTAAAGAAGGGTGATGATAAATATTATGTAGTGAATGCATGCATGGATTTGATCTCTCATGTTTTAAATGCTTGTTAGCAACATTCTCTTGCTGACTGCATGAGAAATGGTCCAATTCTTCCCACTATCTCCTTCCAAGATGTGATCTTTGAAGAATTTGTGGATTGCTCAGTAATGGAAAAAGACAACTTTGCTGATGTTCAGCTTGATAAGACAGTTCTTTCTGAAGAATCACTTTACTAAATCCTAAGATATGGATCAAAACAAGAGACCAAAGAAATTTAAATTTAGGTGGTATTATTTTCCAACAACACTTTTTTTAACCTTTCAGATGGATTTAAATGACTTTTAGTTCTTTAAGTAAGGCAACAAAATACATGCATGCAATAGAAGAAATGGGAGCTTAGCAAAAAAAAAAAAAAAAAAGTGTAATAAGAGAACTTAGGACAAATGGACAAACTTTTGCTTAATTTAATAAGCCAGAAGTCCTTAAATAGGAATTGAGGTAGCTGCTTAAGAAGGAGTTGCTGTTCACACAAGATGTTCAAGCCTCTGAATTCTCCAAATGGTTAAAGAAAGTTAACTTTGTCTTAGTTCTCAGTTATCATTCTCCCTATATTTTAGATTTTTGGAAAGGCTTAATTTTCAGAATAGATACCTATTTCCAGATTCTGCATTGATCTGAATTAAAAAAAAACCAAAAAAACAAAAACCAACAACAAAAAAGCCAAATGAGAAAATTACAGGCTATAATAAATGGAGCATAACCTGTGACCAATATGATGCATTTACAAAATGTTTATTTTAAAGGAATTATTAACAACTAAGAAATTAGTCTGCTTGAAAAAATGTCAGTTATTAACTAATTATCTTTTGATTTATTTTGAACTTTCATATGAAATTCAGAATTGTGTCTAGGAACTTAGTTTTTAACATATAATTTGTTAATGTTTCAATTAATCATTCAGTACAACAAAACCATTTATACAATTACAGCAAAAAAATCCCCCCTCTTTTTTCCTAGGGCAAGGCAATAGAATACATTTTAAAAAATAAAATAAAATAAATATTTAGCCTTTCCTGATTCACATTTTATCCTGGTTTTAAAAACGCAGCAGGCATCTTTAAAAATGTGCACAATTCTCCCCATTCAGTAATGAAATTTAAGCTGATGATAAAAATGCAGAATAAAAAATGTGTGACTTTTTTAATACTAAATATAAGTGGAAAAAACATACTTACAAAACCTCTTGCAAGTGTTTACTAGGACCTAAAAGCTGTACAAAGTATCAACAACATATGATTTCATGAAATAAACCATTTAAACTGAGGAGTATACTCTTATTCTCTAACGTGCATGTATAATATTAAGACTAATCAGATTTCTGCTTGGTGAAATAATTCTGCAGTGTTAAGTGATATGCTATATACTAGAGATTTAAATTAGCACTATTAAAATTACTGAAAGAAAAGATATTGCCTAATTTGAGGCTTCATGACAAATTCAGACATTAGCTGGGCTTGCCAATGTTTTGTATAATTTTCACTGGGCACAAGAGGAGAATCAAATTCATTTCATCTATTTTGAACAGTTCCCACCAAAACAAGGTTGAAAGAGTAAGCCAACTGTGCTGCCTGCCCTTGCCTTGACACAAGCCAATCCTCATCTATTTGCTAGAGAAATAAATGGTAATTTAATCAGAGAACAAGTTCATATAATATGCACTTTTTATGTACGCAGAATAATGGGCCTGATGATACAGTGAAATAATACATTTGTTAGCTAGTTATGAATGCAGTCCAGCAAAGAGCCTTCTGGATCAACAAATCTAGTTCCCTGCTGAAAAAGGTAACCAGGTCTTCAATACTCATAATGTTTACTTTAAATCCAATTCATCAAGACTGTCTTGGGCCACCTCTGTACTGACTTCGGGAGGTAATAATTGTAAATGCTTTTTAGTCTCGTCATATTATTATTATTATCATAAATTATTCAACATTAGCTGTTTGATGTATTGAGAAACATATACTGTGTATGATCCGAAGTAAAGAAAAAAACAAAGTGAGAATCAAACTGCGGGCAACCTTGTTGCTAATGTTTGTCCTTTTAAGATAGTCTCTGTAATGAATTCTTCAGTTAATGGTCAATACATGGATGGATTCCAAGTATCATAACAGCTTTGAAAGACAGGTTGTTTTTATTTTGTTGTTGGCATGTAGATTTACATGTGCAACTTCTAAAATTATTGCACTAATGCTGTAGGACAGAGCTTGGCATTCTTTCAGAATGGCAAAACATAAAGGTTTCAGGGTCAAACTCATAGAATGTAGTTAAACATTTTTATTATTTCATTTTGAAAGAAATGTGCCAAGTACTTGTGTCATATAGGACTTGAGTATACTAAATATTAATTTCCACACTGCATAAAATATTCATAGATCTAATATGTGAAAACCATGGCTTCATGTCAGTCTTGAAAAGGGAAGTCTCTTCTCCTTGTTTTTGACATCTCTAGTCAAGACTTACCTACATCTGGTTTTGAATCATCTCCAAACTTGCTAATTATTGTACCATAAACATTCATTTTTATTTTATCTTGCCAAAGTGGTGAGAGATATTCATCAGTCTCATAAAATATTAATGACTGGTCTTCATTTTGCAGTAACAGATTTATGGAGAAGTTTTAAGGTTCTGCAAAAGAAGAAAATATTTCTGGGGGGGAGAGAAGGAATAGGAAATGGAAGATACAGCTCTAATCCCAGCTAGAAGAGATGGGAGGACTATGAGTATTCCAGACTGGATTTGTACTTATAAAAATCCCATATTGTATAATAATCAGCACAACCCTTCAGTCTTGCTTCTGTTTAGTCCCTGAGGAAATAACAGAGATTGACAGTTCCAGGTTAAATTTAAGGTCATTGCTACTGCGTTTTCTTCTGACTTTTATGGGTTTGTCATTAAAAATAGTGGTTTTGAGCAGCAGATAGGTAAATTCAAAGAACTTATTTTAAATAAAAATGGTCGCAAATAAAGGTGGTACTTAAGCTGGCAAAGTAGCAATGTCTCTGGCAAAAATACTTGTAATGGGCTACTGAATTATCATTTAGACAATTTGTTAAAATCAAAGAAAATAATTAGTGACTAAAACCATTACCATAGGTATATGTATAACGTACCACAGTCTTAAATGGATTTCTTAGCCTTTCTGAGTGATTACTGGGTAAGAGATAGCATTAAAAATGCAGCACTCTTCAGGAAAGAACAGATAGAAAATGACTATCATCTTAGTCCTGAATGTTGGGGTTTCTTTGAGGTTGAAACCTAAGAAGACATTTCATGTCTATGGGCAAATATTTCCTCCTCAGGGGGGAAACTGACAGGTTTCCTGACAGTATTTACAATTCCTTTAGTAAATCACTTGTTTTGCAGTTTTTCCTCCACCTTTACAGAGCTTATTTAGTTCTTGGACAGATATAACAGTTATAGTTACCTCCAATGTTGGACAAGCATTTAAAGTTAAATATTTCAAATTGTATTTTTTTCCTCAGGCAGTTACCATAATCCTTTAATACATTAAAACTGATTCTTATTGTTTCCAGGACCTGTCTGATGAAATCAGCAATGAGAAACAAGATTTTGTTACAGAAAGTAGCCAGTTGTTTCAAAGGAGCTACTGTTAAATCATATTCTTTATTTCATGGGTAAGGTTCATGTCACTAATGCATCTAAATTAGGTGCTCCTGCTTTAAACCAGTTGACTGATCCCTTTACAGATAATGGGGGAACTTCCAGTGAGTGATGTAAGGACCTCACGCTGGTGACTCATTATCATCCTATGCCACATCCAAGAGAAAAACTTCCCACCCAAGTTGTGTGAATCATCTTGGAAGTGCCTATCTCCATGGACTACATAACAAAATTATAGATCTATCCCACATGGGGTATCAAAATTTTAGGTGCCTGAAATTAGGTTAGATGACAGCTGGTGTCAGATGAGTGTCAGTACCCCAAACCACATAATTATCTTTCCTGTAGAAGTGGTTATTTAATTGCAAGACACTATCATTCTGTCCAGTTTAAGAGAAAAATCAGAAGTGTTACATGAGATAGGCTACTCACATCAGGTTATTTTTCTAGTTTCGTGATACTAACAGAGGACTTTATGTAACCTAAGTATCTGCATAATCTTGGTTATGCCACATTCTTTCATAAAGCATATCACTTCTTCGGATGAAGGGTATGTGAGTTTCTTTTGTTCTGAAAGTCAGAACTTGAGGTCAGTCTGCAACAAGGGTGGTAACACATACCTCTCGAAATGCAAGTATTACTTCACAAAAAAGTTTAAATGAAAATTTCATCAGAGCCACAGAACTCCTAATGAGTAATCTAAATCCCCCGCTGTGAGAGGGAGAGTGATGCATCTTTTGTGTCATTCCTGAGTCTCATGGGGAACCACTGACATTTCTTACCTATGGAGTTCCCCCTTACTTTTGCTCTCTGAAATTAGTGTACATGTCTTATGTTTTGGCCATATGAAAACTTTGTAATATGGGCTTGTAAACTGGACTAAATGTTATAGCTTATATAAATTTGTGATGCCAAGTAATAGTTAATTGACTGGTTTCAGAGTGTAGCAGCTGCTAAAAACTGGAAAAAATCAAATTTTTCTTACAGCTTTTGATCATGGAATCATTTTTTCTATGCTGTATTTTTAACAGGTACTAACTGTTACAGTAGCTGTAGTAAAAGTATAGAGTGGAATATTGACCCTCCAAAAATGTGTTCTTGACTTTGCAGACAGGAGTTATGAAACAGCCATATGTGGTATCTGATGAATTTTCTTGCCTGTGAGTAAGAGGATATGACACACTGATTTTACCTTAAAAATAGATACTTATTCTTTTAATAAAGATTTGGTTAATACTGATTCCATAGTTAGATCTTCCTGTTCAGCTGCAATTTAGTATTTATTACAGACAGCCAAAAGTTGTTTGATTTTTTTTCAATACACTGCAGGAAGAAACATGCTTGGGGAAGAGTAGAGTGCTTCCATTTTTGGCATGTTTCTACAACTGTGTTTTATTGACCACATTCCATATGGCCACCCCAGCTACGCTGCTGCAGCAGTTTGTCACTTGAAGTAAGCCCTGATGCCTTAGAAAAATATATTGAGAGAGGAACAAGGAAAATGTTACACTGGCATATCAGTTAATTGAATTCTAAAATGCAGCAATACAACCTCAGTTCATCTTATCTTTTATTTACTATTCTCTGGGCTTGTATTTGGGGAATAGATAAGTGTAGGCTTAAAACAGATATGTCTGTAGTTTGGGGCACAGTGATTCTGTTGACCTCTCATTCCTGAGCTCTTCTAAAAATAAGCACCATTTCAAAAGCACAGTGCAGATTAGCATTGCTCCATCACATACTTTTTGGCTTTACCATGCAGCCAGCAAGCAGCATGAAGTCACACCTTCCCCAGTTTCCAGTGGCAGAAGGTTGCTCCTGTCAACGATGCCAGAGCAAACAAGCATGATGGGACTGAACTGTGATGTCCACACATAAGAGGAAAGCAGCATTTCTGCATCAGCTCTTAGAAAAATACCAGAAGTTCTACTTATATGAGCTTTGCTAATAAACATTTGCAGATTTCAAGTGGTGGTGTCTGCAGTTTGTATCAACCAGTATCACTGGCTCTCTAGACATACATTACTCTAACTTTCAAAACAGACAGTTTCACGGTCCAGTTTTTAAACTGTTTAAAAAGATTAACAGAACTGGCATCTAGTCAAGAATTAGGCAAACCATAATCTTGTCAGGTCTTCAGGGAATCATGATTTTCACACGAGGGGAGTAGAATACCCGCTTTCAACAACAACAACAACAACAACAAAGTTGTGTTTGTATACAGGGTTTCTGCAACAGCTTCTCACTGCTGCAGGTAAATTGTGCTGTCTACAGTCAAGAGTGTAAAACAGACCTAAGCTACAATTCACTGTAAAAGACGAAAAAAATCACATCCTGATATAGCATATTGGGATTCCTATTTTTGTCTTTTGTGTATTCTTTTTTAAAGGTTTAGCCTCTTTGAATCTGATGAAGGAATTGGAACTATGGAAAGGTATCTCATGTTTTGTGCCTGTCTGCCCAGGACTCTGAAGTGGGATATTCTCAAAGGAGCTTCTAAGGTATATGTAATTTTGATGTGGAGAAATTAGCAGGGTGTGTACAGATTATTCTTCTTTGATGTTCCTATCTACCACAATAGTATCATCCTGAAGAATATGAATACATTTAAGCACAGAGAAATGCTTTCCTCTGGAGAGATATGAGATGGCCTTAATTGAATAGTGCTGAACAAACAGAGTGACATTTTACCCTTTGCTATACTTTACATCTCTGTTTTTTTCAAGCTTTCATAACATTTTTCACTCTCTTCCTACAACACTATCAAAAAGACTGAATCAACTTTATCATGTCTGTATCCCTTCCTCTTCTTCATCTTTTTGAAGTGAAGAAGCGGTGTGACCCATTTTCCCAATCTTCAGATCTGTCTCTGGCTCTTGAAGTGAATAAAAATTGAGTGAACTTGTGAAAATGCTGCTAATGCTTTGCCAGTTTCATCCCCCACTTCCTTCAGCACTCCTGGTATGTGTAATCTGGCCAAGGAGCCTTGTCAATTTTAAAAGGCTATAACCTTTTAACAACCATTTTCTGCTGTATTTTCCATGCTTCCTAATTTTTCACCTGCTTTCGTGGATGCCCAATTTGGATACAATTTTCTCTCTTTCATATATAAAGGCAGATGTAGGGTAACATTCATCTGGCTCTTTCTCTTCTAAGTCCCTACTGTCTTTCATGTGCTTTCAGAATTTCTCAAAAGCATGTATGAGGTTGATAAAAGAGATTTAACTCTATCTGCTCCAACCAAAAATTCATGTGACCTAAGCTACTCATTAGTTTGTTACTAACATCAACCACTCCTTTATATCGATGTACCTACCATAAGATTAAAAATAGAGGTGGTACTGATGAAACTTTGAGTTTTGTAAATCATTTAGAAATTGGAGTTTAATTTTTAATCTTTAAAAAGCACCACTTTTTAAAGAATGATGAAATTTTGGCAGCATACTTTTTTTCCCTAGTTTACAGGCAGTCTGTGCTATCCAATGGAGAAAAAATTATAAGAAAAAAATAAGGAAGAACAAAAAAATAATGAGGAACACATTTTAAAAAGTGAGACACACTTTTAAAAAGTGAGAGCGCTCTTCATCTGATATCATCTGATGCCTCAGTGATGTTTTTAAATAGATTTTCTTGTAAGATTTGGAAACTCTCAAGTTACATACAAACCATCTGTTTAATAGATATTCAGATCACAAAAATGATACAAGAACAAAAGCCACAGAGAGAAGCATTTAGACTGAATGAACCGATAATGAAAATATTTTACCTTCCACCATCACCATGAAGCTGGGAATGTTCAAATAGTGAGTAACCCATATTGAAACAGTCCAAAGGGTGGTAAACAGGAAGCTTCTTAAAATGTAGTGCAAGCCTGGTCTTGCTCCTACTTTCCTAGGTGACCATCAGGTAATTCCAGATTTTTCAGCTTTTGCTGTGACCAGAAATTCCTTTCAAGATCTGAAAACCTTAAAACAGACAAACAAAACCCAAATTCTATTATGTTCCTGAAAAAAATGTTTTATTTTAATGTATCAGTATTTTCCAAGTGAAAACAGTTGTTCTAATATATTCCTGGTAGTATATTCTGAGGTCAGGATCTGGCCTGCCCTGGCTTCCACTCCCCATCTTTATCTTCTATGCAGTATGTTGGCAAAAGAAAGGCAATAGCAAAATCCCCACTGACTTCCAGGGTCAGAAGCGGCGTGATTAGCATGTAACAAATAATTCTGTGTCATGGAAGTCAAGGGGTATTTTACTACAGATAATGAAGGGAGCAGGAACAAACACAAAGAAAGAGCGAGAAGAAATCTTCCACTATTTGCCTGACAAAATAAACAATCTTCTGTACTTTACTTTCTCGGTCACCTGTATTATATACAGAACTCCTATCTACTGCTATTAAAGAGAGTTGTCAGGGTAGACTGACTCACTCAGTCACCAGTAGCATGATCTCAAATGATTTGGAAAGACTATTACCAAATAAATGGGCATTAAAAAGAAAAAGGATTAGTCTGTATAAGCTGGTTAGTACAAGTATATCAGAGGAAGATAGAGGGTCACCTGGACAAATAAGGAATGAAGCTTTACAGTGTCCTGGAAGGGATTTAAATCCATCTACTTGCAAAAGCACTAGACTAGCTTTGCTTTGCAAGAAGAGAACATGTAGTGTGCTTTTGCGGTCTCCTATAAAGATGCTCAGGAATGGTCCAAGGACAATAATTTTGTTCATAGATTTGTCCCATCAATGGTTTCTGGAGTTTCAAAATGTAATATACGAGAAAATAAAGTGTATCTTCTAATATCACCCCATAAAAAATTACCTCTATTAGGTAATAGCTAACATTTCACAGTTTAATCTGATAAGGTAGAGTGAAGGGAAAGGACATGACTTTCCTGTCACTCCCACACTTATACCACATACCCATCATGGAAACATAACATGAAAATTCAAGCAGGGCTTGTAGCAAATCTTGATATTGCTTATATATTTCCTACTCCCACACTGAAAGTCAGCTCACTATCATTTACTCCCTTTTCTTTCTTATTATGTGGCAAGTAAGTCCTTTTTGCATAACTTAACATTACTGAGCTCTGTTGGCTGGCCTTTTCTCCTGCTGAAGTGAAGAAACAAGGAGCAAAACAGCAGTTCCTGTACTCACAAGTGGCTGTCCAGCTGCTATTCTTCTATCTCACAGCACGCCAAAGCCTCAGAGAGAAAATATGTCCCCTCTCCCAGCGTATTTTTGCTAAAAGATATTAATAGCTTGTCTCCTCTTGCCAACCCATTTTTTTCATTTTTGCCAGTTTCATCTGTTACGGAGCTTTTGAACACAATCACTCAAAGGTCTGCGTAGAGTGCAAGTGGTTCCCTACAGCACAATTCTAAATATTTGTTCCACATTTCTGTGCTTCGTTGTTTTATTTTGCTTTTGATCAATGTAATGTATTGATTCATAGTACTGAGACTCTCTCCACTTCTGAGGAGGCTCTTATGGGTATGTCAATGCATAGACAGCTGTGCTAGCTGGAGCTGAAACCATTCCAAACTAGCTTCAATACCTGAAACACCGTATCTGCATTAGCATCATATTCTGTCTGGACTGATTGGTCTCACTAAGAGAATGACTCTGTAATGCAGCTTCCAGAGTTGCTGAGAAATTTTTGCAAGCATTAAACTATCCTGTAATAATGTCACCTTAATGTTCCTCCATTTGGGGTTTCAAATAGGCTGTAAAGAAATAAACTCTCATTAGAGAAGTGGTTGGTGCTCACAGTACTTGTATTCAGTACCCCTGTCTTCACATATCCTTCTTTTTTTTTTTTTTTTCCCTAAGTAATTTCTGGCCTCTGTGAGCCCTTTTAAGTTAAGATGTTTGACCCTTGCAGCCTGCTGGGTTCATGTCCACTCACGGAGTACTTATCTTGCAGCAGCTGCCTAGGTCTGCACTGCAATCTGTGCAGGACAGGAGACGTGATTAATGGGCACTTGGTGACTAACAGACACTGGGGAAAAAGAGAATGAAACAAGCTCATAACAAACAGGAAGGGCCAAGGGCACACCTGTCCTGTTAGCAGCAGTCAAATAACAACTCTTTGATTTGGCTATGTATCACGGTTTCCTTGAATTTGTAACTATTGAGTGACATAATACTGGAGCCAATTGCTCTCCTTTAGAATTAGAAAGATAAATCAGTTTTTCTTCTAAAATGAATCTACCAAGCACCTTTTAAAGTACATACTGTCAATCAGATCTGAAAAGAACCTTGTAAAGGCCTGTTGCTAATTACATGGTGGTCAATATTTTACCATTTATTATTTAAAAAAAACAACCTTTTCCATTAACAGGACATTTCAAGGTACTAGTAAACCACTTGTTTGGCCCATAGAATTATCTTTGCAAAGATAAAACAAAACTATGTTTTATTGTCTGGTGGCTTGAACACTGGTTCATCAGTGCTGCACTACTTCCAATAAAAAGAACATTGAAAGAGATTAGCTCTGAAATTAAAACATATGAAGCCAGGAAAATGCTGCAGAGGAAACAATGTACAGTAGGTCATACTGCTGGTTTGTGAGCATCCCAGAAAGGAATTGCATTCAGAACAAATCACTCCTCTTGAAGAGATGCACATTTACCTCCCGCAGCCAGAGCCTTTTCTTATTTGTAAGAAATATGGACACATCAGTCTGTCTGGTGAAAGTGAAATAGTCAACTGTTCAAATCATTATTTTGTTAAATGTACATTAAAGAGTGTGCTTTACTAGACGGATATGATGATTGGATGGGCTCTGAAATTTATTGTCCTTGAGCACACATTCATATAATTCAGTAGGATGTATAGCTAATAGGCTTATAAAAAAGCCACATTAAAATAGTATTACTTAGATGACATGATTGCATTTCAACAAGATCCAGCTCATTTGGTGCACAGATAATTTACTTTAAACTCTGGATATACTGTATTAACCATTGCCCAGGCAACTTTATTTTTGTCCTGTGCATGCTTGTCCTGCCTCATGAGTGAAGCACAGGTCCTGTTAAAACAAGCTAGCCCTACAATGACATTTGATGAAGCATATTTCTTAACAACTGTTACCATCAAGTGGACTGACCCTGAGTACAGTCATTCCTACCTAACATCCATAAAAGCTGGCAACAATGACAATCTCTGCTCCACGAGGAGGCCGGAGACTTATTCTGCTGCGGTCAAAAGGGGGTTAGCTCAATCTTGCCATCCAGGAAGGCCTCAACAGAAAGCACATTACTTAGAAGGCAGAAGTTTCCTTTAAGCAGATTGCTTGCGCTGGTTAAGGACTTTGATTTGTGTGAGCTGTCAGCTTTTTCTTCATGCAAAACAAATATCTTATAAAATAAACTTTTGTCCACTAGGTTAGAGAGTGATCGGGAGAGGGAGAAAACAATAGTGTTTTCTAAATTCAAGCTGAGATAGATCAACAACCTGGAAAACTAGATGCTTACTGAAAACATAACAGATGATTTGGCACAAAACATTATAGGCTGTTGCCGTGTGAAAGGTTCAAGTTTGGATTACCTGTCCAATCTTTTGTAGAAATGCAGTTTTAATAAGTGGCTGGGAGGGCAGAGAGAAGACTTTTACACATCTGGTCTGCTTGTGCATTAGGATCAGCTCTCAAAGAAGGTGTTTGATGTGCCAGCTGGAAGTAAAATACAGTGGTTGCCAGCAGGAGTTCATCAGGAAGTTAAAAACTGGGAGAGGTGAGGAGACTTAAACAAAAAAAAAAAAGCAGAAAAATTCCAAATGAGGGAACTTGATAGCTTTATATCTGAGCTTCAGTATGTACACATCTGCAGTATCTTCTGTCTGCAATGAGAACTAAAATATTTCATACAACAATGCACCAAAGCACAGCTATTGCTCAGAACATTTCTAATGCAGGACACAAACCGCCATTCATGAAGTTATAGCAGAATTTCTTATGTGGACAGAATGAAGCTATTCATACTGGAATTCAGGCAAACAAGTTAGAATTATAATCCCTACTCCTCTGTAATAGACACCTGTAGTATAGTATCATAGCTAGCCAGAGTTTTAGTATTAATTTTCATGTGAAGAATAGCTGCTACAACAAAGTGTACCCAAATATCTGAGAAAGGGACCACTGTTCAATTCAGGCTAACAGGGACAAGGACCACTAGCCGGGTCCAAACACTGTTTTCTGTATCACCTATGTTTTCCTGGGAGAACTTCCAAGAACTGGTCAAGTCCAACCTTTCTAAAACAGTTAGAACTGGTGAAACACAGCATAAGGTAGTTAATTTACCAAGGAGTAATTAAGGTCATACTCTGTATACATCTGTGTGAATGATACATGCCTTAGAAAGTCATGTCATAGTCCTGTGAAAAATATAAGGAACTAACCTATGTGATATTTGGAAGGTTTTCTCTCTTGCACTTGGAAGATATTTCAAAAATAGTGCCTGGGAACTTTAGCATGAGTGATTTGTCTTGGAACCAATTAACTCAGCAGACACATACTGAATTATCAGCTGAGGATGTGGGCTGAAACTGTGGCTCTACTGCAGTCACTAGCAAATAGTCTACTTATTTTAATGAGGCAAGAATTTCATCACTGGATCTCACAATAAATCTAATAATAGGTACTACAATTTTCCCATGTGAAAATACAAATTACTACATTGGTTACCATCCCACGCTTGTATCGAAATTCTTACAATCTCATCCAAAGAACACATGACTAATCATGTTATTATATTGCTTAAATGGAATATTTGAGGTATGAAAGTAAAAGAAGTGAGAGAATAAACTCTTCATTTTAAGGACTATATCTTCCTTTGGTGTATTCTATTATTGGATCATATTTCATTATTACTACTATTGCTATTATTATAGCTAACCATGTGATGATTATGTTATTGAATGCTCTTATTAGAATATCTTAATTTCAGTGATACTTTGACTGCCCCTGAATACGTTTTTTCATTTCATCTTATTCTTAAAAAAACCTATTAAATATTAGAAGGAATCATAAAAGTTCTTTTCGAGAAAAAAAGGTGCCATGTTTTTTCGGCAGGTGACATTGGCTTTCACATAGTTTAGAAGTTAAATTAACACATGCAATCTGAATTCTATTGTTAAGCAATGACCGGAATATATCTTATGTCTTAACATAATCGTACAGGTTTACAGAATTGTCTGATAGAAATACTAAAGACAACTCCTGACTTAAATTCATATAATCAGTCTCCATTGCACTGAAAAGGGAATGAGCATGAAACATATTTGACTATAATCTTTCCCCACAGTGCTCTTTCATACACCAACTAAAATCCAGGACAAAATTTCTGTTGACTTCGGCAGTAGATGAGAGTGACCCTGTGGACTTCAGATGAAGTCTTGCGGTTCCAAAGCATGCAGGGTAGTTCTTGGTATTTGAATGCACATTTCTGCAGCTAAAATAAGCTTCTGAAAGCTAGGATGTATCAATTTATGTTAGTGTAGCAGCTCATGAAAAAGTTCTTTCATCAAAAAATAAAGAGAAAGATTAAATCTTTGAATAAAGCGTAATGACTATGTATTCATGAAATGAAACAGATAATGAAAACAGACCTCAATGTAGCCAAAACAGAGTATAGTTTATTTCAGATTTTTTTTTTATATTACAGAAGTTATACATCCTTTGGAACACACAGTAAGCTAAAGTTTTAATCAAGACTTAACTGGATTTTTACATTTTGGTATTGTACCACAGAACATTAAACAGCATTTTAAAAAATCATCTCTATAGAACTAAACAATACTCTTGGAGACACTTCACTGAGATCCCTCTTTAAAAGAAAATACACAAAATTAATGACAATTGTGAAGAACAAAAATATTACCCTTATCACCTAATAAAAATATTTTATTGAGGTAGAGAAAGAAAAAAAATAGAGCAAATTAAAGGTTAAATGAACGCCTAGTAGAAAACTGATGATTGTTCACATTTGCAATGCAGACATTTTGGAGTTTTTGCCATTAACACAGATGGTATGACAAGTGAAAACACATGCCAAACAGTGCCAACTAATAGGTCCTACATACCCGGTATAATAAGAGTAATTTAAAAAGTACTATGAGAAGAAAAGCAGAAAGCACAGTAATCTTACAACTGTGGTAGTCAAAACCCAATGAAATACCACACCTAGAAATGTCAGAATAAGAATATGATAGCAATATTTAAATATTTTTCAAAACAAGATTAAGTAACAAAAATCATGGAGAAAATGATGGAGAATCTAAGAAAAAATATGCACGATGAAATAGTATTTCAGATAACTTCTGCTGATTTACATGATGAAAACTGCTGTTGACATGCTGTTACATTTCTCTTTCCTGTTTTTTTCTGACTCTCAGAAAGGTCACATTTCAAACCAATAGTCCCTCAGAGCCATGAGATGCTAATACCACTGAAAAAAAATTTATTATTTCTCAGCTCTTTTTATGTGAAAAAATGTTATAATGATGAATGCACATATGCATTCTTACTGCGAGGTCTGGCAGCAGATTGTAAGAGATAAGCCAAGTGAACCAACAGACTACTCAAACATGGGTTACCTTTGAATAGAATAAAATATATTATCTGTTGATCTGTAGATAACTTGTTTCACTGAGATTCTTAAGCTCACAAGACTTCTTTCAGCTAAGTAAGTTTCAATTAGAAGAAGTTTGAGATAAATCAAAGAATAGATGAGGTCTATGGGAAAAGAAACATACACTTTAGTGGTGTTGTCAGAAGCAAAAAAAATCTAAAGCATTGTGGAAAATAATAGTGAGGGTTTCAGGATCACTGTCTGTATAAATCACGTACTACAGGCCTCACTCAGTTCAGTGGTTCACAGTCATAATATTAGTAGGTAAGTCTGCATTTCTCCTCAAAGAACAAACTGAAGTCATGGAGAATATATTGTGCTGATGATAACCACTCCTACAATAATTTTTCATAACATAGTTATTTCATTTATTGGTAAAATTATTCAAATGTTTCAATAAAAGTATACTTAATGAAAAATATTATTTTGATTATTTGCGAAGTATTTTTAAATTCTGTTGACTTTACTGGTAAATCATTTAGAGCCAGCAACACTTGGAGAAAATATCCAGACAGGTGTTCATCATCCTGTTTATTTCAAGCAGGCAAACATTCTGGCACTGGAGACTCAGATTCACCTATATCTCTGGCTAAAATAATGTAGACTCACACTGCCTTCACCACAACAGGAAAACTGTTGTCCTTCCTGTGGGAGCTGTTCAACTCTGTATAAAATATTTAAATTTTAATTAAGCTGGAGAGTAAATAACTCACCAGAATGCTTAGGACACTCACCGGAGAAGGGGAACATGGCTGTAGATGGCCTCTTACTGCTGCAACCAGGAGATTTGAGCTCTGTGATCTTTCTTCTCAAGTGAATATTTGAATTATCAGATCACCAGTCACTTTTTGATGGGGGTCCCTCTCTTCTTTCTATTGGAGCTTTCACACTTACAATATTCTTTCCAGTGGAGAAAACAAGGTGTTTACTGCATTGCTGGCTTATGCATAGGCTTTTGCGTTAGAAAGAGAAACCTGGGGGAGTGTCGACTGAATTGCTCACACAAACCAAACAGCATCAGATGGAAAAACTCAGACCAATGCTTTATACTGTCCTTGATTATCCTCTCTCTTAATAATGTGGACATTTCTTCTAAGAGTTGAATGTTATGTATGCTTACGCCTTTGTCAGGAGGGAGAACTGATCATTAAACCTCCCCTAACCAAGTTCCTTACCTAGAAAGCTTTTTCATAGAAGAATTGCTATCTCCCTTTGTTGATATTTCTGTGAATTAACCCTTTTGTTTTCTTTGTGCCTTTCTTCACATCTTCTGAAATTAAATGCTTCAACTGGTGTTTAAAGACTGTTTTTCTTAATTCTTACAGCATTGGTCTTCTAATAAAGCCTTGACATAGGCTTTTATCCTCAACCCATTACATACAGAGAGAGACATATAAGAAGCCATGAAAAAAATACGATGCTTTTATATATAGTTACAGATTTATGAGTATGATGTAGGCAAGCATGCACACAGGCAAATGAATTCACTTATGTATCCACTACAATTGATTTGTACCACAGAAATAACAGTGTCATTACCATCAATTTTAATAGACATTCTACAATGATGAAAGAGAGATATATGTCTCAGCAAGACTAATGCATACAATAGAGAAGGCAACAAGTAAATATTGTTGTCCTTTCTTCTAAGTGGAAATTGTTCAGCAATTTTTATTAAAATTCAATTTCACGTTTTCATAATAATTTCTACTATTTTAGCTAGTGCAGAAACGGGTCTTCTCCTGCTTTTTTGTGTAAAAGCATGTTGAGAAAGCCTTGTGGTCTCTCACAGTTTCCTCTGCCTCCTTTTTGTCTCCCGTTGGTTACAGCTTAAAGCTGTGGAAGGGAAAACAGATAGCATCTGCTCAAGGGTGTGAGATTACGTGAAACCATAATCTTCTAAAAGAGAAAAATGCGGAAAATGTACTCTACTTGCCAAACTTCCACAGTTTCCATCCAACTAGTTTTTTGTGGTTTGTTTTTTTTTTTTTTTAAAGTCACATGCTGTGTCACAACACAAAAAAATACATTCAGTGCATGACTAAGTCTACATGTAAGTGTTACAATAATAATAAAAAAAAATTGTAAGGGGTTATGCTACAAACAGATGCCCTTTTTATTTTGGAAGCATCTAGATGCTGAGAGCTGAAGCAATTCCAGATTTCATTTCTGCTGGAAGTCCCTTCTGAAAGCCAGAAAGAAAAGCTACCAAAAAATCCAATCCAGATTTCAAAAAGAACCAGAAATTCCAACTGTTCTGGCTTTATGCCAGGTTCGTATGTGAATGACTCCCCATGAAATTTCATTATGTGGTGGGTGTTCCAAGAGGAATTTGTCAGCTGTAAATCACCTCCATTCCACAGAAGCAACTATTTTGACACTAAATGATGGGGCATCATGCAGTAGGCAAAAAGAAATGAATTATTTATTTCATGCAAATGATTTCACTTGCCTGCAAACTAAAATGTCACTTGTTTCTCAGTCCTGTAAACTATTATTATATAGACATACAACTACAGCATAATGTTATTTCTTAATCATAAGGAGCACAGTGTTGGGTTTCCTCCCATGGCATAAGCCAGTAAACTCTGTGGAAGAACCCAAACAGAATAGCTTTTATACATAAGATTGGTAACACTGATCATCTAACCTTTTCTGTCTTGATAATTATTAGGAGGAAATATCCAGGCTTATGGTCAGGTTCATTTGTATAAAAAAATGAACCATCTCCCGTTGACGCTAGTCTTCACTCTTCATCTGTATGTAATCAAGGATGTGAGACAGGATCCTTCAGAAATCAACCATCCCATCCAGAAAAAAACATCTAAAGAAAGTGGGATCACACTCTAGAAATATTGTATTTTGGTTCTGGCTGAGAAAGAGTTCTCTCCAGCAACTCCAAAAAGAGTCTTAACCTAAATATCTAATTTTCAGATAGATGTAATTCAATGAGATGATTCCTGTTGAAATTACTAATTAAAAAATTCTATATACAAGAATCAAAAGCAGAATACTGCTTTATTTTTGATCTTCATAGCTTTGGGAAGAGGATATGCGTGAGATCTTCAATGAATATAGCTTAGATACCTACCTCACATATAGACACTTCTATCTGGACATTTTATCCTGGACTAAATAGGTGAACTAAATTCTACCTATGATGTTAAGACAGTAATTTCTCCCTTTTATATGTGTAAGTTTTTAAGGAACACTCTTTAACACACTTAATCTGTCTCCAATCTTCTTTTAGAGAACTGAGTTTGGGATACTTACTAAAGGATTAGGATGCAGCAAATTTGGTCCCCTTCAAGATATATTCTGTAATGGACTGAAAAGTGCCTTGTCACTGTGACAATGCATCAGCGTGTGCTTGGTCTCTCCTGCTCTGAAAGACTGCAGCATCTGAGCTGAAGCAGGGTCCCAGGGCTGGCTGTGGGCAGGTCTTACTCCTGGGTTGCCAGCCTGCCAAGCAGGGATGATTTTGGGGACTGTCAGGAAGGTTCAGCAGGGGGGCATCCGTCTCACCCACCTTTTCCTTCTCTTACATCCTGCTGGGAAACATGGCAGAGCATGCAGAGAAATATTGTCCTACTACATACAAAACAAACGGTACGGAACAGTGTAGCTCAGAGGGAAATGGATCCAGATGTACAAAAACTCTTCTGCCCGCACACTCCCATAGGAAGCAAAAGTCATAATCCTAGTGGTTTCCAGAGCAGAGGATATATGACCACTCAGTCCCAATGAAATTGTACATGGTATAAGTTTACATGAGAGCACCAGTAAGTCTCTGTCAAGTGATGAATAGTCCCCCCAGCATCTCCCAGTCCTTCCGAGCGCTGCGCTGTGCTGCTTCCATAGCAACCAGCAGCGCTCAGGATGGGGCCATGGCGCTGCAGAGGTGCTTGATTCTCAGCAAGCTGGAGGTACAATGCTACAAGCTGACTTTCTCTTTTCCAGCCATATAACTGTGGTAAACTGGAAGAACATAAATCCTGCCATAACAACCATGGGGCTATTTAGTTGCTTGTAAATCGTTAAAGGGATGGGAGGGAGGAGGGGAAACCAAAACATCTATTGAGGAGTATTTGCTGTTGCTGTGAGCATGAGAGGGAGTTCTGGATTTGTATTTTGGAAAACCATGACCTTTCCCAGAGGGTTACTTAAATAGTTGAAGTTACAGTGATCTCAAATATGCACTGATGTATATTCTTATCAGAAATTACTGTAGAAATTATGCTTATGCTGCACTCAGTAAAGCACATGTTTACAGTTCATTTCATTTTCCTATTGAAAATGTATAAGCATATCAGTTTCACCTTGAAAAACACTCACAATGGGGAAAAAATAGCATAGTTTATTTAGAAAATATTTTTTGTAAGAATATTTCTGCCTATCTTTCAACCTTATGGGAGGATATGACCTTAAAAAAGACAAGCTGTCAGAAAAAGAATGGGAAGTAGAGATTTCATAAATCTTTTCTTCTCTTTTTATTCTTGAAGACTCTTTTGCTTCCCCCCCTTTTCCCACATTTTACACAGAATTTGGTATTTAAAAAATCTGGTTGCTTTTATGCCCTAAATATACTTAAAAGTACTAGCTATCCTTAATAAGCCTTGAAGCATTATCTGTGCAACATGTACTTACATTCTTATTTATTTGAGTAAAAATACAGTTTCAAGAGACAGCAGCTTTTGCACGAGACCAACTTATTACATTCCTTATCTAGTCCTCTTACTGTTCCTGGAAGTTTAGCTCAGAGGTTTTAGTGATCCTATCTACACCAATGTCCCCTCCCAAAACTGTTGTCACATCACAGCTGACGGGGCAGCAAACTCTTAGTTGGTAGCAGAAGAGTACTGGCCAAAGCTGGGTCAGAGAAGGAAGCAAGAACATCTTAATTTTTCATATCATGATATTACAGTCACAGAAACTAGTAAATGCAGAATGTCCTTGGAAAATGTAAAATTAGATATTTAGGCCTTAATTCCAGAAGGTATTTTAAGGTTCAAAGAAGTTATAGTTTATCCTTATTTCTCAGCTAAGCACAACACCCCACTAAATGTGCCCATAAACACTGAAAGAATTAAATACAAAATGTTTGGGGCTTTTTTAATCTGTGTAAAACAGATTTGCTGTTGACTGACCTACCATAACAGGCTTATTCAGCAGAATAATCCAGATCTCATTTCAGCTAAGCATTTCAACCTTAACTGAACTTTGAGGATGTGCATTAGTCACGCGGAAGACAGGTGTACGCATTCAATGGCTAAGATGAACTGAGCCAGTTGGCAGATATTGGGTTTTACCAAAACAGATTCTTGCTTTACTGCTGCTGGATCAGAATGTGATTTTCTGTTAAATAACACATAAAAATTAAAATTTATTTAAAATGATACCAACACGCACTCTTCACTTTTGTATTGTCATTAAGGTAGCACCCTCTTGCACCCTTTGAGACCCACCTTTCCCATCCTTTCAAACTGAGATTCTCAAAAAACACTTTGGAGCATGCAAAAAAAAACTGTATGAGTTGCTACACACAGCTGTCAGTGAGAAGAAAAAACTGAAAGGTGAGAAACTGTAGAAGTAAGAAAGAACCAATTTCAACAGACATTTTTATCTGGCAGAAACTTTACCAGAATAAAGAAAGCAAGGAGCAAATAGTTGTAAAGAGCAATACATTAACAAGAATGGATATATTTGGAAGTACCTGGGGATTTGAATACCTTTGTCTCTGCTTCTTTGCTCCCTTGAGGTCTGTGTGAAAAAGCCACAGACTGGTACAGCAGTACTGGCTCAGATACTTTGGGGAAAGAGTAAGAAATCTACGTCACATCCCAAAAAATCGATATAGTTCTGGTTTTATAGTAATTGTTTAGCTCTTTCATATCAAAAAGTCAGGAAAGCTGTAAACCAGTGCAGTGCTTAGGAAACAGGGGAAAAAAACTGGGAAAAGAAAGGGAAAGAAAGAGATTCATAGCTTTGCATTCACACTTATAAGAGCTACAAAGTGTATTTCTACAGCCAGGCACATACTCAGGAAACAACATTTACATTGTGTTTGTGAATAAAATATAGAATATATTCTGAATATAGCTAATCCCTTTTAATCCAATAACAGCAAAAGACCCATGATCATCTTTACTGTTCAATTAATATGACACTTACCACATAGTTTTTGTTTGTGATAATTGTCACTCTCTCAGACAGTGCCTAGGCACAGTTCGGTGTCCAACAGATAGCTTCTAGGCACTTTCTTATTTTCAGAGAAGAGCATTTGACTAGATGGTAATAAGGCATGCACTTGTTCTTCAGAACTAGGGAATGGTCTTGGTTATACTAGTTCACAGCATGTCTCTCTCTTTCTCTGGCTTTGAGCAGAAGAAGCACTATCCTGAACCTGAGAAAAATTTCCACGTAATAGTTTTGTCACATTTGTTATGTTCCTTTGGAAAACCAGTACTGGTAAGTCTTCCCTTTGCAGCTGGAAATTTTTTATTGCAGAAAATTCCTGATTTTTATCCTGAAGTTCTTCTCCTTCAAGTACAATGTTCTGTTTTGATTTACTCTCTGACAAATACATATTGACCACTTCATCCTGCACTGATGTTTCGCATGTTTTTTTCTGTCAAAACTGTCTAAAAAACCTCTAGAAATAAAGAGATTTACTGAAACTATAGGTTAATCAAAGTTTTTATTTAGGTTTTCTAAAATATTTATTTATTTGCCTAACACAATTTTAAAATAGATTAATGAGACACTGAATACGCTGTAGAGTCAGTATTCTTATTATTCTAGGCTTATTCCAGTAACTGCTCTGAAATGAGCTTAATTCTACAAGCTACTAAGCAACCTTGAAAAAAATAAGAAGATCCTCAGTTTCCTTTTGAGTCAGAGAAAATTTGTCAAAAGAGTTTAGTGCACTGCAGAATTAAATACCACCATGAACATGGTAATTATCCTGTAGTCTAACAAGTTTTCCCTGTACTTTAACAGTAGGCTGCATTAGAGATCCACAGAATATTTACTTTTCTTACAAAAGGAATTTGGAAACCTTGCTGAATTCCAAAGGGTTTCCCCTCCTGAGCTGAGCGGCTCTGCAGGAGACATAAGTATGTACTGACCTAACTGCTAACTGTAATAATAGCACCAGTAAAACGTCACTGAGCATGTAGCACATTATGGGCAAATCTAAATTGCCATGTAAGGCAATTTAAATGTACAGAAAGTTACTTCCAATAACACAGAGAAACGTAAGCTCTGCAAGGTATTGAAAATTCAACTTTATCAGCTGCAAATTTGCAAGCAATTCATAAACTTCAATGTTTTTTGGAAAGCTCTTTCACAAGTGCATAAAAAATGTTCTCAATGTCAGTAATAAATGACAGGCAAGGAATTTTGGCAGCAAATGTTTCAGCCGTCCTCATGAAATGGATGAATATTTCCCTCCTTACATTAATTCATGTTACAACACATACACGGGAGAATGATAATAGGGTTCTTCCCTCATGCTTGTCATGTATAAAATATTGTACCACTTCATAACATTAAAAGGGTGAGTAAGGCCAGACATTGCTTAAAAAGAAAAGGGAAACCTAAAGTTTGAAAGGTAACATCTTCAGTGTGAAATGTAGTATTCATGAACACTGTCAAATATCAACCTCATCTCAAGTGCTGGCTCCTGCTAATTCTTACTGACAGCTGTTCTTATGCTTACCTTGAGACATTTGTTTTTAAATGTCAGATTGGTTGGATCTTACTTCTTCCCTAAACATTCACCAACAAGATGAGGAACATGTTTGCTAAAAAAAAAATTGAAAAGAAAAAAGAAATCGTGTGCAAATGTGAAACGTGTGAAATGTTCTGTAAGGAAATTTCCTTTCAGAGAAAAATTATCCAAAGTAAATTATTTCTTTCTGTACCTCCTGAGATTGCAAAATAGAGAGTGTTTCATGTATACGGTATCTACTACATGTGGAAGGATAGTAGTCTGCTAATAAACCTGTTTTTACAGCACTTGCACTGGTATACTAAAGTACAAGGGTGCTTGAGAGGAGTTGTGGACATGAAAAGACTGATCACAATCCTTCCATTCTCTGTGGGTCTCTGAAATATCTGCTACCTCCCTCATCCCTGCATGTTCAGTGGCTACTTCAAAGACCAGAAGCTGATTCAAAGTCTGTGAGAATTGACAAACATCGTCCTCTTAAATTGGATGATCTTTGAATTTTGCACATCTGTAACGGAGTGTTGGGTCTCGTTTTGTGAAAAGGTCAGATTTCTTATGCTCTGAAGATTTATTCATAAAGGGGTTTGAAGAATTTGTCTTGGACTCTATATTGCCCCTTACAGTGAGAGAAATGAATGCCCTTGCACATTAGGAAATTGATGATCCATTTGAACGGCTTTTTGACTCTCAACAGATTTGGTCCCTTCTCTTCCTTCGCCCCCTCGAACATGAGGGAAGTAGTGGAACTCAATCACTTCATATCGAGACTGGTTGCCTTCCCATGCAGTGTGGGAAGAGGCCTTCAAGGTTTATGTCCCTTTATGGGGCATGTGTGGGATATTCATAGGCCGGTGTTATAAAAGAGTTCAAACTAGATGATTTGAAATATCAGAATGTATTAGAAGACTATTTCTGTCTTTGCCTGCCTTGTCTATTTAAACTCATATTTTTGGCAGAGATTAATTTTTTGTATGCATCTTCACAGCACTTTATGGAATGAAATATTGTATTAGGGATAACAGGGTCACAATGGAGACAACTAAAAGCACCATTGGAATATTCTTTGGCTTTCTAGTCTGACAGATCTTGGGGCTAATGTTACCTTGTGTCAGGGCTCCAAGGCAATTACACTTCAGTAGGGACTAGACAGTGCATTTTTTCTGAACAGGTGAGAATAAAATAATCAGAATGTACAACAAGCCACTGTTTGAAAGCATAGCACTAGATGATGGTTGACTTGGGTAAACTCAGAAAACTTCCTCCTGTTGAACTCGAGAGCTGGTAGCTGGCACTTTTTTATTTTTCCCTCTCTCCTATGTCTGCCTAAATGACTATCTTCCCACTGCCTAGAATGAAGTACAAAAGTCTGTATTTCTGGCTGGCAGTATATTGGCCATTGGCTTCAGAAAAAGATAATGCCAAGCCTGGTGAGTATGTTCTCTGGGCTGTCATTCTGGAGGCTGTCAACCTACGGGCACACCCATAAACAATCAGGGACCAGTGTCAGTGCACATTCCAAAATTAGATGAACACTGCCTGGACAAGAATCATAAAAATAAAAGAATGGTATGAGACAATTAGCATACAGTAGTCAGCAATCGAAGCACTGCAGGTACTTATGAACAAGCAATCCTCAAATTCTTCTATGTTAAACATCTAGCTGTTTCCCTGCATCTTATGATCCCTGTGGGATGTTTCTTGAAGGTCAGTATTCTCCTTGACAGATGCCAATCCATTTTGGATGTGTGTGCAAAAATCCATCCTGTTGCTTTCTCAAGAGATTTTGTAACTGTCCTCTGCTGGATGTGTAGGCATAGACATAGCGTTATATGCTGCTACATGAAGGACCTACAGCTGTTGCTGGCTCTCATACAGATTTGGCTATATTCAGTTTCTCAGACACATCTGAGCTGTGCTTTCTCATTGTACTGTCACTGATCAAAATGCAAAGTTCTCTTCCACAGGAATATGCACAAGTGAATTTCTCCTTAATTTGAGTTAAAACCAGGGTTCTCTAATGCAGCTGGTGTAAGCATCCTTCAGTTCACAACCTGTGCAGTTTACCAAACTCTTAAGTAGATTCCCTGCTCTTTTATGAACATGATACTGGTGGGTCACTGTGCCACTGACATCTGGAGATATCCTACATACGACTTAGATTGAAAGACTTTCCCTTCCATCAACACTGAATATCAATTTCAGATACCAAACACTTAGCCGAACCCTTTTCCCATAAAGATCTAGCTTCTATTTTAAAAGGTTTTCTTAACTTCTTTAAGTCGATAAAGTCAATAATGCATCTATTTTAAAAGGCTGCACTATATCAGAACAGGTGCAGTACCCTTACTAATACATACTGAGGGAGTTTATAGCTTATGAGTTTATCCTGTGTGCTGTCTAATTACAGCACAACTGGCAAGGCAATAAATGAAAGCTACAAAATGAAGTGTTAGACATGAGCTTTAGAGTTGGAGACTAGGTAAGACGACAATTGCAGGTAGGCATCCACCTATACATTTAGAAAGGAAAGAATAATAGAAGAAATGAAGATTAAAGAAGGCTAATCTAGGTGGGAAAGGAGTTGTAATTAATGTCATAATCCAATTTTTTTCCTTGCTAACAGATGTAGAACTAAATATGCCCATTAGCATATTCTCTGTGTACACAGAGTCTGTGTTATGTGCTCTTAAACATTGTAAATGGTATTGTAACATAGCCAGGAGTAGATTAAATCCTGTTTCAGCTGTGTGCCTAAACCTGATCCCCAGTTCATTGGGATTGTTTGGTCCTAAATCTCCCAGCAATGTTTCTAGAAACCCAAGCTACCTAAACCCCTAGCTGCCATTTCTGCTACTAACAACAGAGGTATTAGCTGTGATCTACAGTGCTGCAAACATCAGAATTCCTAGTTTGGCTAGATAACCTCTAAAAAATTTCACTTGAAACTGATGGGTCAGCCCTAATAAATCTAGAGTTTAATGCAGCTATTGATGCCAGTGAGTTGCTTCATACCTAGGAATGATTTTAGCTATTGTTATCTGACATGCAGCCTCTCCAAAAACTCTAGGAGTAGAAAGATGCCTTCATCAAGAGTGATGAGGATGTGATGATTTCTTTTTATATACACATCTCTGGTGTCTGGAACACTTAAGCAGTGGAGGCCAGGTACAAAATCCTTATATGGGAAAAATATGAGATCTTCAGTCATATTCATGATGTTGGTAGCTATTCTTTGTTCCTTTAGTGGAAGTCTTAACATTTTATGTAAACACAGGATATTTAAGAGGAAAAAATGAAGCTAGACTACTTTCTAAGCTAGCGCAGAAGGTTGGGAGCTCAGAGGTTAAATCTCTGCTACTTTGCATGACAGAAGAGATTTGAATATATGTCATATAGGTCTTAAATGACTGTACTAATTGGTAGATTACTGAGGCCAGAGGGCAAGATGAAGGCATGATGGGACCAAAAAAAAGTCATTTCAAGCTCTCTCCTAGCAGGACATACAATCACTTCATAGTTCAGTTCCAGGAATGAGATTAGGCCAGTATATAGTGTTTGTGGTTAACCAGCTAATCGCTTATATTATGCTGAACTATTCTTTGTCATCCAGTTAGCTTTTTCTTTTTTTACTATATCAAATTATTGGTGACATCTTCTATAAAGAATTTGCTCTTTGTACCTATTTATTCTGAACTTTTGCAAAGTGTCATTTCCTTTTTAAATTTCTCAAGAATTTGCTATAAAATGGTGTAGGACCTTCTTATAACACCATACTTAAATTCTGGAAAGTTTAAGTATATAAATATATGTATTTCACAACTTTAAGGTCTTGTTTCCCACAATCCTCCCATTTCAGAGCAACTTTCATTAATAGGATGACTCGTGTTTCTGCAACAGGCCTCAACATTCCTGTTCCCATAAATTAACAAATCACATGGAGAAGAAAACTACTAAATAAGCTGTTTCTCAAGAGGCTGGGTGAGGCTTACCATTGGAAAGCAACGCTGCAAACCAAGGACAGTATGTATGAATGCACTTCATTGAGTACATTTTTCACTCCATGGAGACCCATCAGCCCTCCAGGCAGATTCCTCCCATGATTTCTCAGCACATCCATAAATCTTGAAATCCCTCCCACTGAAAAAAAAACAAGAAATGAGACTTACTCCAAGGCAAGCACAGCAAATCAGCTGATACGGCCAGGCAGATCTGCTTTTATTAAAGACAGCTGATACGGCCAGGCGGATCTGCTTTTATTAAAGACAGATGAATGTGTGGGTTGATCCTTGAGAAAACATCACAAGCTTCTTGCCGACAGTGATGAAGTCTTTTAACACTAGCGTTTTAGTATTTGCAACGTCCAGCCTTTTCATGTTCAAAAAGAAAACACAAGGTTTCTGAAATCAGTGCAGTGGAGAGAAAAAAGGTCCTTAAAAGGACAGATCCTCAGTACCTACCACAGGCTGAGCAAACAAGCTTTCTAGAGGAAGTCTTCATTTCCAGAGCTTAAGGAGATCCCTGTAGCAAACAGTGCTGACAAAGTGTATCTACATCATCCATTCATTAATCTGTATTACTTCTTTTAGTGCTTCTGCTGTTCAAGCCAACTCTGTGATTGCAGCGCATTTGCTCTGGAAGGATTTCTGCTGTATCATGCACTAGGGAGAAATAACTGTTGAGTACAATTTAACTCTCTAAGCTGAGGGGAAAAAAATGAATAGTAATTATTCCCGCTTGCTTGCCTTTCAGGAAATGTGCATTTTAAAGGCTCATGTAACTATAAAAGCAGTTGCATGCTGAGCAGTTTTGAAAGACTTTTAAACAGTTTGAAATTCATGATATTTACTGCCTCACAAGGACCACTGACAAATAGGATGGGTTTGGATCCACTGTTTACTTTTCATAAATCAGACGTGATTGAAACAGAGAACAGAAGCCTGAATCTCATGAATCATCTGCTTACATATGGCTTCTCTGTATCAGGATCGTAAACATTTGCATTATTGGAAGCTTTCATGCATAAGAGGATTCTCTCATACACATAGCACTATCTACTAGTCAACAAGTCTGAGAGACACTCAGATGCAGAAAGCTCTTTCATCCTAATTGGAGTACTAATTATTTGTGGCTGTGAGTTTCATTCCGAGACTGGAGAAGCATGTAAAATATCCTCCACTTCCAGGAGTGTGTTACTATAAATTGAGTATAGAATAATAGAATAATTCTTGCTAGAAGGGACCTTTGGAGGTCATTTAGTGCAACCCTCTGCTAAAAGCAGGTGTAGCCTCAAAGTCAAATCAAGTTGCCTAGTGCTTTTTCCAGTCAACTTTTGAAGCTGCAGATCCCACAAGTCTCTCTGGGTAGCCTGTTCTGGTGCTTAACCACTCTTGTTACATTTTTTTCCTTATATCTAGTCAGAATTTCTGTTGCTACAAATTATGAAAGTTGCCTCCTATCCTTTCACTGTGCATCTGAGAGAAGAGTCTGGCAGTCTTCTCTATAACCCAGTTATTAAAGAAAGAAGTTAGATTCCCTTTACGTTTTTCTTCTCCAAGCTAAACAAACCTGGGTCCTTCAGCCTTTCCTTGTATGTCCTGTGTTTCAGGTATCTGCCCACCTCTTTGGACCTCTGCCAGATTTTCTCCAATTTGTCATTGTAGCTCTAATACTTGGGGAAGGTGCCAAAACTGGGCACAATGCTCCAAATGAAGCCTCATGAAAGCTGAGTAGAGGGTGATAATCTATTCTCTTGGCCTGCTGGTTATTTATGGCTTATTAGTGTGTCCCAGTAGATACTTAGTCTTCGTTTCTGCAATGCAATACCATTGTCTTGTGTTCAGTCACAATCCCTCAGGACTCCCTGCAGAGCTGCTCCCTAGTCAGTCAGCCCCCATGGGCTTTGCATTTGTTTTCATTCAACTTCTTAAGATTTCTGCAGCTGGCTGCTCCAGCTTGTCAGGGTCCCCCTGAGTAGCAGTTCTGTGAATCTGAAGAAGGAGCATCCTATTCCATCATCTAGCCTATTGATGAAGATATGAAACACTATACTGCCTCAGTATCGACTCCTGAGGAATGCCTCTCATACCGGTCTACCAGTCATACTTTGAACCAGTGACCAACACTTTGAACACTGCAGTACAGCCAGTCTTTCACTCACCTTACAGTCCAAAACCTAGTCCATATCTCCCAGTTTGGCTACAAAGGTGCCATGGGACATCCTGTCAAAAGCCTTGCTAAAGTTAAAGACACTCCCTCTCAGTCACCGAGCCAGTCATTTCGTCATAGAAATCAATCAGGTTGGTCAGGCATGATTTGTCCTCGTAAATTTGTACTGGTTTCTCCCTGTCACATTCTTGTCCTTCATGTGTCTGGAAATGGCTTTCAGAAGGACTCTTTCCATAGCCTTCCCAGGAGGGATGTGAGGCTGACTGGCCTGCTGTTCCCTGGATGCTTCACCTTGCCTCTTTTGAAAATAGTTGTAACATTTGCTCTTTTCTAGTCATTAGGTAATTCCCATGGCCATAGAAGACAGATCCCTGCCAGCAACACCAGCCATACAGCCAGGTGTTAATCCACAGCTCCTCTCTGACTGCTTCCCCTTGACCAGCAGGTTTGAGGGGAACACCAGTTTCTCTTTGCCCTTCATTCTAACCCCAAGGACCATGTAGTGACCCTTGATCTACTCAAGGTCTCCATTGGCAGTATCACTGATACCCACATGGTCAAGCAGCAATCAGTTGTAGCCTGAGTCCTGGATGAACCTTGGCAAAGTCTCCACAGTTTTCCAGATTCGGGCCCCAGATGAGCAGCAAGTGTCCCAAGACAGCAAATCTGGTTGGCAGATGGCTTTCACTGTCCGTTACAGAAAAACCATCATTACCCTTCTTCTCTGAGTCACTGTCTCCATCACCATGGTCAGGCATGATCAGTCTAGGTGTCTCCCCAGCAGTGCCCATTCCTCCTCTCCTGCTTCCAGACCCCATTTTTCCAACCAAACACCTCTAAAGAGAAACACTTTTTTTTGTGCCAGAAGTCACCATCTTCCAGCTCAGACTGTGGCTGGAGTCCCTGTCCTCCCTCCACTTGAGCATAGCTACTGGCTGTCCTTCCTTCTGGACAACATGGGGCTGGGATTCTTGCTCCTACAGAGTCTCTGCAAGTAAACTATCGACCTCCCAGTCATCCTCTCTGCTGTGACAGGATCTGCTCTCCTCCTCCCTCAGCCCACTGACTAGATGGTCCACTGATATCTCCAGATCACAGCTACTGTTGGTGAGCCTACTGTTGCCCCAGCCCTGGCCTCGACACCATCCCTCCCTGCAGCCCAAGGCCCACACAGCTCTGTCCTCCTCCAGTACTTCCACCTAGGTTAATTGTAATGTCTAATCCACTTTAAAAAGGACTTAAAATTTTTTTATAACTTGCTCTAAAAAATTTATTTCAACATTTTTGAGTTCTTGTATTAAAAAGGAGGTATATATATACACACACACGTATGTATACACACACACGCACACGCACACACACACAAACTGGGGTTTCTGATTAAAGACAAACAATGAAGTCAGTTGTTAAATTACCACTTCTATAGTGCTGAAGTAAATTGTCTTGTTCTCCTCTCAGTCTTTGAACCTTGGTTACAGAGTGTAAAAAGTCACACAGTATAATAATCACCTATTGAAGTTACAAAAGTTTATGTGAGAAATAACTTCATGTTCTTTCATGAAGTGTCTCATGCATTGCTACCCTGAAGCTATTTCCATGTAAGTTTTGAATTTCCCACCTTGCTGTTCTGACAGCTTTTGAAGCACTCTTCTTTGTAATGTGCAGCATCCAATCTAGAAAAGAGCTCTGTACTCTAGTAAATGTTTAATGTCTGTTTAAATGCCCTGATCACCTTCAGCTTCTCAGTTTCCTATGTCAAAATTAACACAAAAAATGGTTTTGCTTAAGTTCCTTCCCCTTCCACAATTTGCATTCTTCACCAATGCACATTAAAGAGTTCATAAAAATGCATCATGGACCCATTTAAAGTATGTGATTAACTGTTAATATGAGACATTAACTTGCAGTGCTTTGATAGAGATGATCATGTACAATTATATTTGATGATGGTAATTCATAATTATCATTTTTGTTACATTTTTAAAATACAGTATGGCAACTGCCAGATATTCAAGACTTCTGTATAAGAAATAAATGCTGATGTAAGGCTTACTGTCCTGTCATGACCACCATGACTGATTGGTCATGTAACTCTTCTCAGTTTTGCCCATCACAACAGCACCTCTTGGACTGCTGAAGGATCTTGTAGCTAAGCTATATTTATAAATGTAACAGTTACTCTTTTTAAAATATTCTGGACAACTTTTTCTCAAGAAGCATTCATATAGAAATTATTTTCAATAAAAAGAGTCTTGATATTCAGTGGACAGAAATATCTTCAGGCTGTGGAGACTTTTTGCTCCTATTTTTTATGTTGAAATTAAAAAAATAATTAACATCATCAAGTCAGTCATTTTGCTGGTTTTACTGAAAAAAAAAAAAGTTTGCCTAAAGAACTCTTCTATGCAAGAAAGAGTATCTAAGACTGAGCTCATGTTTGCTTGTACCTACAAAAGCTACATCCAATGTATGGGGAAAGCTAAGAAACTTCGGGACCACATTATGCAAGATTCTCTGAAACTTAATGTATCACTCATTACATTTCTCCATTCTGGAAGAGACATATAGACCAGAAAAAGAGATACAAGTAAACAGGGCTTTAATAACATTTAAACTCCCTCCTTCAGTCTTATCAGTGAATTTTATCTGCATATTATCTCAGACAGCAATTTACATCAAAAAAATTCCCTTTTTTAGGTGCAAGAAAGACTAAGGCTTCAAGACTGAAGAGTAGTACCTCAGGTTTCTTTGAGTTTTCCTTTCACTGTATCTTACTGCTCATCACAAATATTTTGCTGCAATACTAATCTTTCAAAATTCAAACTCCACTGATAGTGGAAACAGATTATATTGATGATCTTTAGGATATTACACAATTTTTAATTGTTTTAATGTTTAGTAAGTAGTTTGGAAATTTTGAAAAGAAAAAAATCTCTTCCCTTTTTTGAAAAGTCCAGTTTCTGGGAAAAAAAAAAAAATTAACGGATCTATTGTAATTAATTTCTTTGCTCATAATATAGGACAAAAGTTAAAAATTTGTCAGAAAAGATTTTAAAAATTCTATTTTTATGACTTTTCATTGTAGAATTTATAGTTATGTTAGTGTAAATTGGTCAAAAAATGGGGAATAAAACTATTAATCTCAGTTCAGAATCCTTTGCTTCATATAGTTGTACTTTCAGGGGAGAAATACATGTATTTACCTAGTGTATGCTGTTGGACCTGAATAGTGAACCACGATGGCTTTTAAATGAGGGACAAATCTGGTAGATGTTTTTTGTTTTTTTAAAAGTCTTTTGTAGTCAGGAAAAGAATTCTTTTTCCAGAGCTAGCTTTGAATAAACTTTTTAATAAATGCAGGAAAGTAAAAAACGAATGTACACATATAAACACACATGCTTGGTGATGTATATTTAAATATTGAAGTTGTTAAGTAAAGCACAGAAATGAAAAGAAATAACAAGTTATTGTTAGTATGCAATCGTTATAATCTCCCTTCTGCATTATGGTACAGTATTTTTTTATATCTTCACTTTAGAAATGATCCCTGAACTCCTGTCTCATTCATTGCATATGGTGGCAGCAAATGCAGACTAGTATATTATCTCTGCAAGCCATTTGTGTTGGCAGTGTTCTCTCCTTGTATAATTAATTAAATACTTAAAGTGGAGAGAAAGAAAAAGAAGCATAAATTCTTAATAGTAATCAGCATGCTCACGAGTGAAGAGGAAGACCCTGGTTCAAATTTCTGCTTTGAATAAAATGGTCATGAAGTCACCATCTGACAACCAGTCTTGCAGTCATCCCGTACTCTGCTCTCTTGCTACCCTGCCAAGGGTATAGCAAGTTACAGCATCCCTATTATTGTAGATCTAAAAATTATACTTTTAAACAGATCTTTAGGTGGCAGTTGTTGTGTAGAAGGCCTCTGAAAGACCAATGCTAAAGACCATGGAGAAGAGAAAAAGTGATCCAAACAAATGAAGTTTATTTGTGAACCGCCTTACTGGAGGAAGACATCAAAAAGAGTTTTTGCCTCATGCTTTGCGTTACTCTGCTTGCACTGAGCACTGATAGACAGACTTATCCAGGAAGTAGAGAATGCAAAAGGAGTGTTTGAACAGCATCTCATGCATCCTTGTTGACAGAGCTGCTGCACATAATTCCCTGTATTGGCTTGCAAGAAGATGTGGCCTAATTAGAAGCAATAGGCTGACCATGTTAGTCATGGGACCAATTGATTTATCTTGCCCCTGTATCCTTCCTTATTGTAGTGCAAATCAAGAGGCAGACACAATTAAACTCTTCACTTTAAACTTAGAATTAATTTTTCAATTATTTCTAACAAACTGTTGGTCAATTTACATGTATGTCATGTACTTTACACACAGGCTATAACTGCTGTTAGCTGTGAGAGTAATAACACTGAGGCAGCTCCTATGGGGGAAAAATGTTAGCATTCAGCTTTCTAATTATTAACACGATTAATCTTCTCTCTTGCTGTTTTTAGAATTCCAATCAAACTATTTAAAAATTTAGAACCTGCTCCATGGGAAAAAGAAATCTTAATTGGGCAGGATGTGCAGATTTTCTACACATAATTGAGGGTTCAGGTTAACTACTCCTTGTCAATGCTATTGTGAACTAGGAGAGTTGCTCCTTCTACTTCCCCTGTAATAGAGCAGGAGCAAGAGACCTGGGTTCAAGTCCCCAAAGAGCATTCTCGAATGTGAGGCAATTATAATAATTATCCACAGGATCTGTGTGCACAGCAGCAGTATAAAAATGTTGCAAGTTGGATGCGTGACTGAAAACAGAACCATTCAAGACTTAAATGTCACAACAGTAGACAGTGTTATGATAAAGGTCTCAAAATCACTTGAGCATATCAGTCATTTACTTCTAATCTGCTTAAATATAACAGGTATCTTTTTTTTTTGTTGCTCTTTTTTTTCTTTTCTATGAGGACAGTTTCCAATGAAGGTAAATGGGAGTAAACATTAAAAAAAAAAAAAAAAAGCAAGGCAAATAAGTAAAGAAAAAATTTAAAAAAGAAAGTTTACACATGCAACAGTCCCTGGATTAGTCCATGGGTCGTTCTCTTTTTCTGTCCTTCATTTTCCTCACACAAATCCCTGCCAAGCTCTTTTGCTTTGATGCCCACAGAAAATCATACAACCACTGATGAGAAGACTGAGTTACAAACAGGGAGCTAATTTTATCCATTAAACTGAAGTATGGTGATGGAGAATTTCTTAGAACCACGCACAATACAACTGCAGCAATGCTAATGACAAATATCCTCACACTGAGAAATTCACCCTCTGCAGCCTATGACAAGAGGGGAAACCCTGCCTCCCACACAGTCTGCCAGGGAATTTTTGCCATTGCCTGCAAGGGCAGGATTTCAGCCAATAATTATGAGATAATTTCAACATCACCAGCAGCAGAGCTTCATCCTTTAGTCGGATCACACAGAGACAGCCTTGCACTTGTCTTTATGCATGAGGCCATTTTGTGAAAGAGCTAGGACTCACAGGGGAGAAGGGGGAAGAGAGTAGTGGTATGTTTCTTCTTATAGCAGAATTTCCACAGAGATTAGGTTAAAAGATCTGCTGCACAGGGAAAAATAAATATTGCTTTAAAAAATTGAGTTTTAATATGACGGCTGCAACCTGAGGAGTGTAAAAGGCATCATAGCTCTACCAGCTGCCTTTCTCTGAAGACCATCTATGCAAGGAGATACTAAATTCAGTTGTAAACCAAACACATACAACATCTTGCTGAAAATCTGGTTGGGTGGAATGAGTAAGTTTTATACCACGGTTGCCAAACTTTTCCATTCACGACTCCACTTCTATTTGCACTTCCAGGCTTGCTTCCAGATTTCCTAGTTTGGGAAATGCTGCTTTGAGACCTCGAATTAAAAGCATATGTTGAGATTTAGCCTGACCTTTAGAAATCACAAAGTAGTTGCAGGAGATGATGAGGGGGCGATAGATGGAGGGGCAGGAAGAGTCAATAAAAAACTCTTTTCCCCACCCACAAACAAAATTTTCATTCTAATAACTTTTTTTACTGTCTTTTCTCTTTGAAATGAAGCTTTCAGCATGCTGCCATGTGTATGTGTTTGTATGTGTCGATTTATCAATTTTCCCACTGCCGATTAATAACTTTGTACCTATTGGTCAATTTATAACAAGAGCAGAGCTCTCATTTCTCCAGATTTCATAAAGACAAAGGTCAAGCAAAGGAAAAAGGATTTTTTAGTGGTCCTCCCCCTGCAGAGTGAGTTTTTACCCATCACTGGTCACTAGAGAATCCACCCTTCTGAGATCTCCTTTGGAGATCCCACCTCCAGTGCAGCACTGCTCACACACACCTTATTCTTCCTCTAGCACCAAGGAATCCAGCCATAAGACATAAAGACAGAGGAAACCAGGCTTTCTCAATCCCTCCACTCAGGAAATACGCATTATTAATTAATATTCGGCTGGTACCTAGAGGCTCAAAGTGACACAAATATGGCAGTGCTGGATTGGATGCCAGTAGAAGGAAGCCAGAGGGTTCAGTGAAGTCAGGTAAATTAAAAGACCAGATCTCGCTGGTCCCACAGTGTCTGCCGGTTCCTGGAAGCATGCGTTGGGGAGGTTAATGCATGATAATCCTTTTTGAACCCACTATAAAGAAAACTGCCAGCTGAACTGCCTCAAGCCACCAGGAGACAAACTGAACTGGTTCTGATGGTGACTGCAAACTGGAGGAAACTATAAAGGGCCTCTGTTTGTGTCTCCATAAAACACTTAAAAATGTTTCAGAGCATGATTTGTGAATCCCTCCTCCAGTCTCCTGGTTTCTGAGGCAAATGCCTGTAAAACCAGATGCTCAGTCTAACATATTTAGTCTTGTCCTTGAAAATTTAATTTAACTCACCAGCATAAGGTGACTCTTTACTTTGCCAGTGAACAGTATCGTACTCTGTATCAGTTTCCATCTTTGAACTGTTTTTCTATAAAGGCAATATTCATATTAAAAAATAAAATTATAGGTTTAAAATTATGCTACATTTTGCACTAAGATCGAAGCTACAGACATTGTAATTTAGCATCACCTGATCTCTAGAAAACCAATGGGAAATAAATGAACATTCATTTCTACAGCTGTTTTGCTCAATAACCATAATAATATAGTTGTTAGACATAAACAGCACACATCAGCTCTGGCAGAGCAAAAAAAGGATGCCAAGCTAAGTACCTGATAAGCTTTCACATTCAAGTGTTTGCATGTAATATCAGTATTTCTCCAGTGCAAATGGCAGTAGATGACAGCTGTCACTTAAGTGCATACGGTGTTCTGAATGAGCAGGGGCTCCCAAGAGGTGACTTTAAGAACAATTTTTATTTCACCAGTGACTAAATTTTGTCAATTTTCTGGACTAGAGGAAGGGAATCCCACTGATGCCCGCAAGTGAGGGGGGAAAAATTATAGACATGATTAAAGAAAGAAGTAAACCAAAAGATTAAGCCTGAGGTTTTCAGTGGAGCCTAAGGGAGCTGGTTTAGTTCAAAGGCCTCTAATTCCTTTAGGCTGTTTTGAAATTCCTAGTCTGAGCACCACATTGCGACACTGATGACTGCAGTTACTCAACCAAGAAGTGACACTAAAGGAAGCTTGAGTAAGAGAAGCACTCCATGAGACTGCATTCTAAATAGAAGTACAGCTGTAACTGCCTCATGAGATCTGACTCCGTTCCCTGCTTTCTACAGGGACCTTTGCACCATCATTCCACTGTGCGGGATGCACACACACACACCCCCCACACACCCCCCACCCCCCCACCCCCCCCCCCCCCACACACGCACACATGCACCCCCCCCCCCCCCCCCCCCCCCCATTCAGCTCTTCCTCTTCAGCTCAGATCCTGATTGGAACATTTCTGATTTTTCTTTGTAACTAAGATTTGCTCCAGATTGTGGCTGGCTGCTAAGAAAAGTTAAAAATTACTGCAATACCTCTCAGAAGGATACATTTGAAATGTTGTCTCTAAATTTTTTGATCAATCTCGTCCTGACTATACCTTCACACAAACCTCATGGCATACTGTGAAAGCAGGCGTCCGTGGGACCAGTGAAGAACAACCTTTCTGAAAGAAGTGAAAAGGTGTTTCTGATGGATGTAGATACACTATGACATATTGTACTTTGTATGTCCATGCTGAGCAGAGCTGCAGTCCATCTGATATGTGCCAGCTACCTTGGATTTACTTCACACACACATAAACCATTTTGTGTAAAACATTTGCAGAAGGTCAGCTGTATCCAGAACATGTTGGATATAAAGCAATGTGTTATATAATTAATCTGTGTGTGAAAAAGTAAGCCTAATGTACAAATCAGCAGCAGCTTTCCTGCAAATTCATAGGGCATGCAGGGTAGGTTCGATGTGCAACTATCATTCTCGCTTACTGTAGATCTGAGCTGCATGTGTGTGGGGAAAAAAAGCCAGGATTTCTCTGGCAGCCTAAGTGGAAATATACAGAACTTATGACCATCTGGAAAAGTCAGGGAAATGGATAAAACCCTCAAAAATTTCCTGCTAGAAAAAGTGGACATGTATTATGAAACATGTACAGTAGAGCTGAGACTGGGGATCAAGGAAAGAATGCATCTCATGGGATCCTCCTCACGGGTACTCCAGGATCCAAAATGCCAGGAAAATAGCTGAGACATATTACTGAGTCTTGCCTTTTTACACACAAGTATGCATTTCATAAACATCCACCTTCATTACAGACGTTAGATTCCTTACTTAGAACATCTTTAGGAACATTTCATAACATCTTTAAATTGGTGGGATTTTCCTCCCTTCTAATTTTCCACTGTCTGATTGAGAGGATGAGCCAGTTAGAGCCTTTCAACTTGCTTCATTTCTCTGCTGTCGTTTTTTTAAGTTTCCCACCATAATCTCCTGCTTTATAGGCACAAGACATAAAAACTACAGCTGTCAGATGGCCTTCTGCAAGAAATACCAGAGAAACCTGGGACTACTCCTCATGAAAAATTACAAGAGGCAAGGTATGCCAACTCTGTCATGACCAAATTCTTCACAGAATTTCAGATATGGCTTTGCTAACTTAGCATGATCCCCAGCATCACAAGTAACTGTTCTTCCTGACAGGTTGGTTACTTGAACATTTTTATAACTACATTGTGGAGAACCAGAGTACTTTCAGGTTGCCCCCGTTCCCATTTTATATACCTTTATTTTTTTTTTACCTTTTCCCATGATATCTATCATTTTAAATTTCACAAGAAAGAGACTAACACTTAGGTTATCATTCTGTAGGCTATTCATTCTTAGAGAAAAAATACTTTAAATTCAGATATCCTGTATTTTCTATTTCCTTCAATATTTGGCTTTTTTTCTTTCTTTCCCCAAACTGTTTAAAAATAAGATGATTTTTTTTAAATTTTTGCTTTAAATCACAATATTTGCTTAAATATTCAAACTTTTGGTGCTTAATTTTATCTTTTTTATGTAAATAGAAAAAATAGGAATGTTTGTTTGGTTTTTTTTCCTTCAATAGTTTACATTTTTTTCCTACAAAAATAAAAGTCTTTACAGTTCAGACAATAAAAAGAATGTATCTTATTCCATTTATTCTGTAAATTCTTAAAGTAGGTCAGTGAGTACAGTAGAATTGGCAATGTAATTGTATTATACCATGTGTGGCTGAAGCAGAACATTTTCCAGTAATCATGTTCACAATCACTAATAGATAAATAGCATCAGATATGTATAAAACTTGAACAGGTACTGGCAAATCATTTAGGAGTGTTTGTATTTGGGACAGATTGAAAGTTAAGGCTCTTGCCTCATCATCTGGAAGGAAAATTTCCACACACTTACACACACCAGAAGGATCAAAACAAAGAATTTGAATGAGATTTTCACATCAGTCAGTTTTCATAGTAATTCAGTTCAGATCTGTGACATGGAGGGTGGGGGTGATTTTTCCTTTTTTATTCTGTTTGGAAGAAGGAAGAATCTTGCACATCGGAAGGTATTCACATAACAGTACATACATAACCCATACAATGCTGCCATACACAGCATGAAAATTGGGATGGGTGAGTGCTATGTTTTAACACCACCACCACCACCACCCCCACCCCGCCATAAACAATAAAAAAAAAAAAAAAAAGTCAAGAAATGAGCTGGGTCCAACTGGTAGGCTTTATATTTTTGTCAGGATCTGAGTTCTTCCCTAGGCTGAAAACCACAGAGTGAAGCAGAAGAGAGAAATAACCCAGCCCTGCACCATGGGCAAGCGCAGGGCAGAAGCCTCCCTGCAAAAAGTAGTGACAGCTCTCAAACGAGCAGCAATCTTTTCTGTTTAGTGCACTACTGACACAACTGATATTGCCACATAACCTACACTGAATTTCCACATTAGACACGGTTCCCATTTTGATGATATCTGACCACGGTGACCCAGGAGAGCATGACCAGCCTCATCTTCTCACAGTTGACCTGTACTCTGCATTATTCACTGGAGACTAGAAAATAAAAAGTGTCATTTGAACCCCCCCCACACACCCTCCTACGAGTCTTCATTATATTTTCCTGGGGAATTTCTGAATTTTGATAACAACCCTAAGCTTGCAATTGCAGACACAAGAAGAAGACACTAATCTAAAGAAAAGAAAAGAGAGAATAAAGTAAAAATAGCAACCTGAAAGAGGTAAGTGTATCATTTGTATTTCAGTGGCAAAACATGCATATCATAAAGCTAGCAGAGATTTGCTGCAGATATTTTTCCCCCATTATTGTAAATGTTGGTCTCTGCAGCTTTCTGAGAGAGGTGAAAGTAAATGCAAAGGTAAAATTTTTATCTCTTCTCAGGCAATGCAGACCTTGGTATTAGCCCATTCAAAGTTCCCTTCTGCATTTCCACAGTGCATTCACTGCTTTACATGCATTTGCAGATACTGAATGGTCAGCGTTGTTTGTCATCATAGCTACCTATTAATGATTACTTAGGATAGTCATTGTCTGATGTATAAACAAATGAATAATAACCCAGTAGAGAATTTCTGTAGTCACAGCTATGGAAAATATGAAATATGTCAGAGAGAAGGAGACAAATGCATCCTTGGCAAAAAATAAATCATAAATATCATCCTAACTTGAGCACATAACCAGGTATTAAAGGGTTCGCTTTTGACTGAACATTAATGCCTGAAACAGATCTGGGAACGAGGTTATTGGCTCCCTATTCATGATGGTTTTTTTATAACTCATGTCTCAACAGCAAACATTTGCAGCTCATTGTAGAATCCCATGTTTCCAAGGGATGTTATGATTTTAAAGGTGAAGATGGCATGTTTGAATATCAAAAACAAGTCAGATTTTGGAGCTATCCAAAGTGTCTAAAGACATCCATTTGGTTTATATATCCATGTATCTGTATCTCCACAATAGCTACAGTTTCACATGTTTAAGAAAAACATTAACATTTGAGCTATATTAATAATTTAAAGATCATAGCATCACAAACATTTTCTTTTTCCTCTGGAACCAGATTCCTATCTTCAAGAATGATTTTTCAATCTTATTGTTAATATTATTATTTTTTTGATGGCTTTTATACCTTTCTTTTTTATCTCTGTGTGCTGACCAAGAGTGGACCTTTGCATAACTTAGATTTTTACTTTGACTGTCAGTGAAATTTACTTCCGTGCAAAGGCCTGATAAGCACAAGGCATATGTTAAATCTCATATGTTTAAGTTTATGAAGAATGAGGTAGGGCTGCGTAAATAATGTGGGGATTTAGGAACTGGATCAAAAGCAAATATCAATAACATAAAAAAGAATACGACATGATCTAAACAATTTTTTTTACTTCCCAAATTAAGAAACAGTCAAGTAAATACAAAGTAAATTTCAGAATAAAATGTTTCATGTCAGCTACTTGTTAAAAAACCTGAGGACATCAAAGAATGATTTATAAAACCACCAGAGAAGTCTCCCTTTTACATAGTAACATATTTGCTCATTCACTGTTGTTTCCTTACCAAAACAAGCCTCAGACTAATAGCTTTCACTATTCAAAATCATGCTGAAATACCAGCCTGGAGAGTCATTCTTACATATCTTTATTTTTGCTGCAGCTCTGGGTTCCCAGGCTTGCCCAGCATCAAGCAGAGTGGTTTGGCACTTAAACAGTTCCTGAGCTAAAGACCAAAACAATAAGGATGAGTGCTGGATGAGTGCAAAACAATAAGTTTGATGTTCAGGCTACTTACCTTAGAGGATTTTTAATCTCTCCTCCAAGCCACTTCTAATTCTTTCTATACAGTGGAAAAATATCAACCCAAACAATGAAACACTTTCTCTCCAGAACAGTGTTGAGCAGTGGCTAGGCTCTGCCTAGGCTACATTATGAGATGTTTAGGTTTGTGGTGGGTTGACCCTGGCTGGATGCCAGGTGCCCACCAAAGTCATTCTATCACTCTTCCTCCTCACCTGGACAGGGGAGAGAAAATATAATGAAAGACTCATGGGTCAAGGTAAGGACAGTTTAATAAAGCAAAAAGAAAGGTCATGTGTCAAAGTAAAGGAAAACAAAAGATGTTATTCTCTACTTCCCATTAGCAGATGATGTCCGTCCACCTCCCCGGAAGCAGGGCTTCAGTACTCATAGTGGTTGCTCTGGAAGACAAATGCAAATAATGAATGCCCCCCCCTTCCTCTGCCTTTTACTTAGCTTTTAATGCTGAGCAGACGTCATATGGTATGGAATATCCCTTTGGTCAGTCTGGGTCAGCTGTCCCGGCTGTGTCCCCTCCCAAGATCTTGCCCATCCCCAGCCTGCTGGTGAGGGGGAAATGTTGGAGAGACAGCCTTGATGCTGTGCCAGCACTGCTCAGCAGTAGCCAAAACACCGGGGTGTTATCAACACCTTTCGAGCTACCAATGCAGAGCACAGCACTACGAGGGCTGCTATGGGGAAAATTAACTCCATCTCAGCCAGACCCAATAAAAGGTTTGACTCCCTACAGGTAGATCTGAGCCTTGGTCTTGCATCTGCTCTGTGATTTTTGACTCCTCTGTCGGTTAAGGAATTTGGATTAGCGTCACGATCAGCATTGAGGTGAAATGCACAGTCATGGGATATGAGCTTTCATTTGTTAGAATTTTCATGATTTTTTGCTATTTTCATTTTTCACTTTCAGTCACTGAAGAAATAACCACAGACGATCTTTTTGTTTAGGTGCACTCATGTTGGAGGCGAAAGATTGGTTTTCACACAAAATGGAAATAAACTATAAAGATTGACCAGTTGATCCAGTTCAGTCTGTCTTTCCTTGAAAGCAATGCTCATTTGCCAGTTACTTTTATGGGAAGAGAGACTGGTCCACTCTCAGAACAAAATAAATGAAAATATCAATAAAATGTAGCTTCTATGAAGGAAAGTAAAAGAGAGGAGAGGAGAGAAAAGGAAAGAAAAGAAAAGAAAAGAAAAGAAGGAAAGAAAAGAAAAGAAAAGAAAAGAAAAGAAAAGAAAAGAAAAGAAAAGAAAAGAAAAAGAAAAAAGAAAAGAAAAGAAAAAAGAAAAAAGAAAAGAAAGGAAAAAGAGACCCAGGGACCAGTTTGAGGCAGAATAGTGTCAGAGTCTCAGTGGTGTGCAATAAAAGGGCAATACAATGAAATATTTCTTAAATTCCTGCTGAGAGGTTTACAGAATAACATTTCTTTCTTTGGGGATTTTCACCAAATGTCGGCTAATTATTTCTGACATTTGTTCTAAGGTCCCATAGTGAAGAAGCACATGACCAGCAAGATTTAAGAAACTAATAATAGCCAATTTAAAATATTTACTGACTTGAACCTTGGAAGGTAGAGCCAGAGGGTTTGCCCCATACCTGAGAAAGTTGCAGCTGTGCTATTGTATACCTTGGAGACACCAAAGATAAAAACAGGCACTAGATGCTGTAAACCCCCAGTGAAAAGTCTACTTCATGTACACATACTGCATGCCAGCTTTGAGAATAGCGTGCTGGCCTATTTTCAGTGACTAAGCCGCAGCGCACTTAGTATATTATCAGTTTCTTATTTGTGTACATACTGTGATGCTTCAGTATTTCTTTCGGTAGTTATTTAAGGGAACCAGAGAGGATTGTATTAAGTAGACCACTGATTTTGATATTTATCTTTTTTTCTTTAAATATATATGACTTCTAACAGAAGAAATAGATTATGGATTTTAATAGAAAAATGAAAAATAAATAAAATAGTTTATAATAATTTTGTCTAACTTACTTCAGCAGTGTTGATTTATTTATCTTTCCTTAATGATGTAAAATATTTAGATCTCAAATCAGGAAAAGGCCTCAGAACTAGATATTGGATTTAGGTAAAAGGTCAAAGTCCATGAAATGAAGGGACTTGCTACTGACACGCAATTAAAGCTGCATCACGGTATGAGCCATAAGGACTTTGCAGTAATGCAGAGACTGAGGACAGTCAATGGTTTGGCTTGAGACATCCATTTCATAAATATCAGCAAAATGAAACATGTGAGCAAAGGAACACAGGGGACAAGCAGCTGCCATGTGAGCAGCTACTGTCTAAGGCCAGAGCCAGTTCCCAAGATCTTTGCTCTGACATGGCCATCGGGCAAGGAGAGGGCAGGCCTGGGTTGCCTCACGCACATGTCTTCCACACAAAGAATTTGTGCTTTCTGCACTATTCCAGCATTGATTTCTGATGCCTGTGAAGCACCTGTCCTTCTCTTCACTTCTGATAATTCCTCAGTAGCACTAGGTTGGAAACTGATATCCAGACTGAAAAGTTAAAAATGTTCCTTTCCTGAAACATTGAAGCATCACAGTTTTTGTAAGCCAAAATTCAAAGAAAATATCAGTTCAGTTTACTCAAAATATCTTGTTTTGACAGCTTTGAAACATTGACTACGAAGCTAGAACACTTCTTCCTTTACTATAATTAGCATAGACAAACACTAATAAAATCAGATACATTTATTATAAAAACTACACCACAAAAGCTGGAAAAAAATGTAATTGCTTTCTGAATTTGTGTATGGGGTCTTAAAATCAATAAGCCAAATCAATCATTATAATCAGTTTCAGGCTTGCCAATAAGCCTGTTTAATTAAAAAAACAATCAAACATTTTTCCAGAAAATTTCTGAGAAGATTTACTAGTAATGGAATCTCCTGATGTCTTATGGGTGGCTGAAATAATTTCCATGATCATTGTAATTTCACTGAATTTAGAATTGTCACAAATTCTAAATTAATTTTAAAGATACAAGAACTGCTATTATAGCTGAAAATATGTTACATCATAAAAATGTTTTCCCATGTAGATTCAGTAGAAATTACTCAATTCCAGTGAGGTACTGATGACATAATTTTAGTGAAAACCTCTGATTTAATAAATGCAAATAAAAAACTTAACCATGTGACTTACATCCATGTACTCTCTATCGATTTCACCACAAATCCGCATAAGGTGATCTGTTCCCACAATACACAAAGATCAAGGAATCCCTACCATCCAGGGACACAATCAGTGAAAGACATCCTAATCTGGAGTACTACCAGCCTCAAAGACAGACTACTCTTCTTTGTTTTTTTTTTTTCTTTTCCCAATATTTTAAAAACATTTCTCAGATTTAACTTGCATATAATGTTACACTTAGAAAAAAAGAGTTGTAGAATTAGTGAAGGATAATTCAGTTTATTTCTCTTGATAGCACACTCTAGAGACAAACAACTGTGGGACATGTTTGTTATGCAGTTGGTAGGGTGACACTGTTTTACATATGCTTCTCAGCAATGCTTCCCTATGCGGAAAATGAGAGGCTACCTTCAGGGTGTCTTACTTGTAACCTTTTATCTTCCAAAAGAATCATTTCAACATGAAACCTTCAATGCTGTTTCACCTACTATTTCTCCTGTGCAGGAAATGATGTAGTTTTACTTGGGAAGAGTAGCCCAAAATTAATAAGGTTTCACTCAATATTTTACAAACTCATGGCTATTCTCTGAAATCTTCAGGGAAACCTATGTTACTTTGGAAAACACAAAAGTAACCAAATAAATAATGTTTTTGCATATAGAGAAGTTTACATTTCATTCCTTAACAATCCACCCTTACACAAATACTTATCCAAGCTTTAATCTTGTAAGTAGTCTCATGAATCTGTTCCCCAGCAGAGCAGAGGGCCAGCAACAATGATTTCAAGCAATTAAGTGTAATTCAGTGTCTGACACGCTTAAAGTGTTTGTGCTTGTTATTACTGTAGAACAAACTCCATTCGACACAAAATTGCTCAAGTACAAAAAATGTGTCTTTATAAGTAAATGAGTTTTTTTGTTTTCTGGATACAATCTCACGCATATTTTGGAGACGCTACTTTCTCAGAGCCTTAAGTCTTTTTGCACTGTACTCTGTACACTCTTCAGCTGCTATGCTTTAAATTACACTAATGTTCATACTACAGATGAAAATCCAACAATGCAAATATTACCAAGAAATATAAAGCTGAAAAGCTATTCACTGGCCACTGCTTTTGCAGGTTCTAGATGAAACACAGGTCACTCAGTCAAAGCAGAGACCTAAAAGACACAAACGATAAAGGTAATTTGGCACTTGCTATGCACCTCAGTTTCCAACAAAATGCCTGAGCTGCTTACACAGAGCATGGGTCTTTAGATGTCACTTAACATGAAGGATCAGCAGAAGTCCAACTAGCCTTCTGATTAGGGATTTGGCTCTCCAGAAAAGTTGTGTAGGTGTTGGAGGGCAAACCCAGACACAGGTACTCTTGCCACGAAGCTTCAGGTGTCAGGCAGGTATTCCTGCCACGAAGCTTCAGGTGTCTGAGCCATTGCTGTCCCAAGGGCTGAAACTCCACCTCGCTGCTGACAGGAGTGCTCTGGAACCAGAACTGGTAGAGCTGCATCAGCTCAAATTCCTACACTGACTGATTAACTTTGATTATATTACATTGATTCCTGCATTAAATATTGTATCACAAGTAATTTTGTATTAAAAATAGAATGAGCAGCTAGTGAATAAAGAATACAATGTCAGCCCTTAACATACGTTATGACATGCTTTAGAGCAACAGCAGAAAGGAACAATGAAACATATTTGATATACCACCAGCAAGATAACATCGCTGCGCACTTTGTAATGCTTGCGTATGCGGGATCTCCTCAGGCTTGCTATCTTTGCCGAGTCTCTCCAGATAGTGATGCAGTGTGCTGGGTGAATGTTGCAGATAGCATCAGTGCTAGCTCAGGGCTTTCTTCATTCTCTCTCCTGAGTCACTTTGTCATGCCTAGTCTGTCCTTTCCCCTCCACTAGTGCTCATTGTCTTCTTCCAAGGGTTGTAACATCCAGGATAAAAGAAGACCGTGTTCAGTGGTTTCTACTGACTAGAAAAACAAGACCTCACCTCTTCATTTAACTTTCTGAACATCATACATCAGGGAATTCTTAAATATTTCATTTTCTTTATATAAAAGGGAATGGCATCCATTGGAATGATAAAGCCAAATATCAGAGTTGCCTAAAGAATGGGATTCTTCTCTTAAAATCTGCTCAAAGGAAGGACTTGATTCCCCTTTTCCTAGCTGAATATGCTAAATACTAACACATGAAGAAATAAAGGGAGGTTTCCTCTCCTTGCAGTGTGCAGCTCTTGGTGTAAGCAAAGCACACCAACACAACAAGGACTTTCAGGCAAGATCAGTGAAGGAACAGGACTTACAAAGAAGAAAGGAACCTATGTGTTCGGTATTGCCTAGAAGAAGATAATTCCACACATAGAGAAGCAAGTGCTCAGTAACTCCATTGGTGGAAGTTTGGGTCAGATCCAAGAAAGACACTTTAATACCTGACTTTGATGAAGTAAATTGGAGTTAGTTTCCTAAATATTTTCATGTATCTGGCTTCAAGCTTTTCAGATGATTGCAGAGGCAGGCAGAAGCTTAAGGACTAAGATTTTGGACTCACTTACCTAAAAAGACACAGATTGTTAGCCAAGATAAGTTTTTTGGCAAGGTGTAGCTTTGAATTATTTCAGCTGGATTACTGAAATTTTCGGGCCCAGGCTTTTGGTCTTGCAGAAAAAGAAGATTGCTTTTCTTCAAGGAAAGGATTTTTTTTTAATCTCTCTTACTGTTTTCCTCAATTGAAAAACTGTTTTCATTTATAACTTAACACATATAAAAGTTAAATGTTCTGTTGAGTGAGAAATTATTTATGAAAGAATGCAATTATTTTCTTGGCTGCTTGTTTTGATTCTTTTTCTCCCCGGCATTAGTATAGGCCTTCCAGGAATTTGGAGCTTTAGAGAATATCATTTTGTTTATGGGATAATTCATTCAGCATTTCAGTTCATTGGTAAATCTTCCCTTTAAGTTTCCTGTGCCTACCATTAATCTCAAATGTACAGCACTGCAGAGAAGGTAGTTAAGCAGCTTACATGAAGGCTAACTGGCTGTATGCACAGTCTGGTGCTTCTTCTGTGACAGCCTGACAAGCTTGCCTTCCTATTGAATTTCCAGGATTGTAGTTCATTTCCTAGCAATGCAGAAAGTCTTCCCCTTCACCCTGTGAATATCAGTTTTGTCTAAAACAGCTTACTAAAAAAGATGAAAGACATTGGTCTTCGAACCTATTTTTTTAAACCATGTTCCCTGTCTGAAGCAACCTTCACCATGTGCCTGGTGATAAAATATAATCTCTTTTCAAGTATTTTATGTATTCACTTCATGCATTTTAAGCACTTAGACTATTCAAGTGCACTGCCCTCTGTGAGGAAGTGTGGTGTCAGCTGGATTCTGCATATGCTTTTCTATAATGTTTTCATGATAATGCAAATACACACTTCCTCCTTTTTGTCACAACTAAGCTTCCAAATTCCCACTCACAAACCTTACTAGGCATAGTTTCATTAAGAAGAACAGCAATGCAAAGGATTTGAAATATAAGCAAAGTATGTAGGACCTGTGGCATTCCTGAAAACAGGGAAAGCTTCAGTGGTGAATACACATATACAAGAAAACATATATGGCTCTTTCATCAGCAACAAAAATGATCAAGACTTGTTCTCACCTTTCCTTAACCCTCTCCTCAACACTCACAGACCTTTCCCACATACTCCTTGCTACCTTCATGCCTCTTGCATCTTCCATGTATTTGGCTGGGTGAATGGCAGCATATGCTGTGACAGATTTACAGCTGCACGTGTGCTGACTGTCCAAACATACATGTGTGCTGACCGGCCAGCTGGCTGTTTCCTCCAGAAACAAGTAAAGGACTGGACTGCAATGGCTTCTCCTTCAAGGGAATGCTAATTAGGGCTGTCGCTATAACCAGGAACTCATTCATATAAAATGAGTGGGAACTTCTAATCTTTGAGACTATACCTCTGTCAGACTTGGTTATGACTGGACAACAAATTCCAGGGATGGCAACAACACACAGACAGATGGACAGACTGTATGATCACACAAGCCTCATTTCTTTGGGAAGCACGACTGAAATAATTAGCTTTTCCTTGAAATCTTGCACCAAGGGATATTAAAAGCTTTTATATCTTGACTGCATGCTGATAGATATGAAATATCTTTTCTATTTACCAAGTTTTTATTTTCATCTTCTTTGCCAAAGACATGTCCAGATTTCTCACTGAAGCCAAGGAAAATTTCAAGCACAGGAAGGGTAGCTAGGTGGAGTGATGTTCAGAAACATACCTGGATCTGAAGTAGCCTAAGGATTTTTCTATACAGTTGTTTAGTGCTTTGACATCACTTCTTCTAAGAGGAGCAGAATAGCATTCATCATACAGAAGCTAAATTCTGAAGGCAGATTTGGCCCAGAAAGACCAGAGAGAAGATAGCTTCCCTGTTGAGCAATCCACAGCAGAGAAGATTGCTCTAATTCAGATCATGTTGAGCTTGGTGGGCTTAAATATAGTGAAGGTGGAAGATTTAAGAAGCATTGGTAACAGTGGTACTGTACATAAAGGTGTTCTGTTTCAAATGCCAATTTATTGAAAGTATTAATTTCTCTTATTTTACCCTGAATGTATACAACAAAAGTCAGAAAATAAGACTTTCTTAAGTTGCTGTACCATTTTTGCCAGAGCAGATGTAAGTTCTGACTTTGCAGTGTTTGTTCTGATAAAGAGGAAAGGGAATTTTTATGGTCTGTTCTGACAGATGAGATGATGTCTTGCCTACCTTTAGACATCCATCATGCAGACATATACATCTAAGCTGGTCACCATCAAAATATCTTTACAGCTAATGGGAAGAAAAAAGTACATGTACAGTTTTGTTGAGCTGTATTAGTTGTTTCTTTTAAGATGATATGACCTGAGCCCTAGAATTGTCTATTTATCTCCATTGATTAGAGAAATCATTAAAAAAATATTTCAGCTATAAATAAATTTGCTCCAGATATGCACATTTTGCCAAACATCAATATTTTGATAAAGAAATATTAGCCAGGTTATAATGAAATTTGGAAGTATTTTTCATTGGTTGTTTTTTCCAGCCATTTCAATGATATTTTTTACATTCAAACTGATTCCTGTGGATGCAATCATCGTTAGGTAGACCTTAGCTCTTCCTTAAGGAATAAGGAGGAATTTATTTTCTGGTGTTTTCTCCAGTATCCTTCCTAAACAGTATATTTACATGAAGAACAAAAGAAAGAAAGCTTAAACTCTACCTGGGCTTAGCCAAATTACCTATTCACCTCCTTGCCCCCAGTTCTCATCTATTACTCTCTGGATGTCTCTGTGGTCTCCTGCCAAAAGGAATCACATTTTGATTTTAAGATGCTAAAATACAGCAATCTTTTGTATAGCATCTGTTTTCATCAGCTCGGTTAGCTTTTCTGCCTTGAGCACTTTGAAAGCGTCTGGTGAATTAGCTGCCCAGTGGTACAGTTCCGTGCTCTCTCATCAATGTGGATCTTATCGGTGATTTCAGTGAGCTCGCAAATTTAGAGGGGCTTAAATCTCTGGAGAACTATTGCTACAACTCTAATAAGAAGGTGTTGATAGACCTTTGGCAGTGCTATTGCAAGATTGTCTCAAGGTTATTCTCATTTTTTTCCACCGTACTTACAGTATGTTATTTGTGTTGCCGTATTTTTGCTGTAGTACAATTAACTACAATCTTTTTATACTCTATAGCAGAATGCCTAATCCCCTTCTGCATTTATCCCATTGCATACTTTCAAGTAATCTTTTTTTCTGAGGACATGACGCATCTTGCTTATGTTCATAAGATTCTCTATAACTGCTCTTCTTCTAAGAAGGAAATATACTTCCGTTCCTCATAAACCTAGTCTTATCTTGATTTTATTACTGTAAATTAATTATGGGAGAATGATGAGTCATCATGACATAGTAGTTATAGAAAATTACATTTATTCAAATTAATCTTACATGAGGTTAAGATTCTCTTACACCACAATTTTTCTATGTCCCTTGATGTTTTAACACTCCTTCCCACATCATTCCCTGCAGGTTAAAATGTATTTCTTCTTGTCATGCTTTAAGAAGAAGTGAGTACATGCATGAAATTCAAATCATATGTACACAAGCATAGATAGTCAAGCGTACAAGTACAAGAAATTATTTCTTTACATGACTAATTTAAAAGATACTCCAACAGTTGGATATCTGTGGAGGGTTTTTTATTTTCTCTAGAGCCAACTGACAATGCAACTGCATTCTGTTTTGCTGTATTTGTAACTGTCTGTCCACTTGTAACTATCAATCTGACTCTGAGACTTTTCATAAAACGTCTTTGATTAACCAAAGACATTGCCTCTGTGTTCATCTGGAATTTGTAGAATGTAGCAGGTCATGTAGATGTCTCCTTATTAGATATATATGAAACAAAATAATCGAAAATGCAGCTATTCAACTGAGAACTCATAAATTGTATCACAAGTGTGACTTTTTTTTTTTTTTTTTTTTTTTTAAGCTGCTGTACAAGAGCCTTAGGGGAAAAATAAGCAGCATTATACACTTTAAGGAAATTTTATTGTAATGAGGGGAGCTGATGGGGTGGGGGGAGAGAGATGTAGACTTTGCAAGCAGCAGTTTTCTTGGAAACATATGATATCACAGAAGGCAGATGCTTTTGTTTGAAAAGCAGCATGTCATGCAGATGAACACTGGGCTTTACCCAGTGTAATAACTGAAAGGAAAGAGCTGTCAAAAATAATAATCCAACCTCAAAGCCAGCTCTGTAATTTTAAAAATATTTGCATGTTGCCACTGCTGCCTCATATGGTGGCATTAGAAGAGCACAGAATTTGAATTCACTTAAGGTGTTCGCATCCCCACAAAGTACGGATTATTTCCCGTCGCACTGGTAGGCTCCCAGAATGCCAAGTTACTTGCACTGCATGAACAGATTGCATAATTATCTGTTGACTTTTTTGAAAGGAGACTTGGCAGTGCAGTGTGATTAGGTTTTCCAGAGTTGGCAAATGCATAGGTGCGGAGACAGACACATGAGGACCATATCAGTGCAATTTTTAATAATGAGCAGAAACACTTGGGACTTTTTTTTAAACATAGTGATGAAACACCTCAAATGTGAGATATACGTTTGGTTGATTTGGCACATGATGTTAAATTGAATGAATGTGAGTGTGGGTTAGGACTACTATGTTGCTGAATAAAGTTGAAAAGTTAGCCTACTAGCAATGTTCTTTTTGCCTCACTGGAAAAATTATATTTCATACAAATCTTTCAGTTTTCCCATCCGAAAAATGGAATTGAAATATTTTTAACTCAGGCTTGATAAATAATAAAAAAAAAAGGTTGGTTTTTTTTTCTTTTTTTTAAGTAAACTCTTTTTAACCCCTTCAGCAAACCTTGAAACTCTTTTTACATGCTTGTGCAATCTTTACTTATTCTACAGAGTGATATTAGCAGCACCTCTGTTGTGAGTTCACATCTCATTTCTTCTGTGGTGAGCTTCCTAAAGATCTGCCCACGCACACTTCGCTGGATTCTCCACACCAAAATTCTGATGGAGATTTAGCTTGAGTCTGTAACTGCAATAGCCTTGGAGCAGACCCTAACAGTACTTTTCTACTGCTATAAGGAGAAATAGTGAATGTTGAGGGAAATGGTGAGTGAATGAGTTGAATTATACACCTTGATTTTGATCTTCCTCCTCAGATGACTAGATCTTCCAAAACCTAAAAGCTAGAAATAAAACTGGTCGGCAGGAGAAGACTTTGTTCCAGCACTTCCTTGGTTGATGATCAGCCTGGTTTGATGAGGACGGTCAACTAAATTCTGCAGGAAAAAAGGGTTTGCGATACATGGGTGGCATATGAAGGACACTATTTGTTATCTCTGTTCTATGGCCTGGGCTGCTCACCTACATTTACATATCTCATAAAAGTTCCATAGTGCATTCTGGGAATCACAAGTCTATCGTGCATGAGAGAACATGCAAAACAAAAAAACACCCAGTTGGGAGACTCCAGAAAATAGGATAGAGATACAGGGCACCAGATCTATCACTGCACAAGGCACAAAGGGATTCCAGAAGTAAGTGGAATAGTCACACTGACCTGAAAGTCCTAAAATGGGTTAGGTTTTTTTTACATTGTTTATTAATAAAAATAGTGGAAAAGTATTCTTATAACTCTAGAGAAGTTTTGAACTATCAGAATTTCCAGTAAGACATGTTGAATGTGTCAGCACACAGTTCACACTAGGAAAAAAACTATATTGTTATGTTTCAGTTTAGATGGCTCTCCTTTTATCTATCATAAGTGTGGAGTATCTTTCTTTTTGTTCATTTAATGTAAGGCAGTAAAGTAAAACTGTGTTAAAAAATGGTATCAGAAAAGAATCTGGGTTTAGATGTTCAGTCTTCTGACTGCAAATATAGATTAAGGGGAAAACAATGTTTGAAGTGCAAGGTTAAAAAATACCTTTAAATACTATATTTCCATCAAATTAGTCTTCTACTATGCTTACTGATTAATGTGCAGAGGACAGGTATTCTATAGATTACAGATTGTAGAATCTTAAAGTTCTGGCAGTGTGTTTCCATAGGTTTGTTTGAAAACCTTTGAATCCTTTGAACCATTTTCACTTCTGATTGGAGATCAGGCATTGCAAGGTGTGTATGAAAGTAAGTAATTGATTCAGAAGGGAAATCAGAGGTTAAAACTGCAATTTTCTCCAAAGGAAACCTCCCATGTTTTGAATTTTTAGTAGCTGTCTGTGTTTTATTAACAACCCTACTTAGATTTGACAGGCAAGTAATAATGTGGTTATTCATCTCAAAGACAGTGGACCAGAATATATTTCTGGCTCTATAAATGCATTTTAAAAGCTGAAAGACAAATTTCATTACAATAAAGAATGGGGATTTGGTAAATTTTATTGGTAGATAAATCTTTCTTTTTCTACAGCAGCTGTTAGGGTTTTAGAAAGTTTAATAAATAGAGTAAGTATTCCCCTATTTGTTAGTAATATTTGAAAGCTGAGAGTGTGGCATTCATTTCAGAATGTGTTGGGTCAATCCATCCTGTGTGTAATGCCACTGAACCAAGTCCAGTTACACAGATCTGGATCTGGTTCAACAAGATTGCTTTACCTTTCCTGGAAAAATACCGTCCAGTCAAAGCTAAAGATAAGACAAATGATGAAAACCTGTTCCCAGTAAAACCTACTGGAATTTGTCCATAGGTTTACAGAGGTGCCCAGCTAATGCCCCAGCGTCATTTCTCAGAACATCATACATACATGCAGGTGTATTGACTGTAGTGATTTCCTCTAATAGAATATATTGTAGCAAGTATTTTCCTTACAACAAGTTGACCCTTAGTTTTCAATAGAAAATTAAGATTTTAGGTAATAAAAATGTAATTACATAAAAAGATATAAAAGGTATCTCAGTACATTTGGCTGCATTTCATAAAGTAATTGTCACTCTTGTTATATGTACAAATGGCAACTAGAAACTAAGTATTAATAGTTAGAAACTGCCAAAAATAGCATTATAGCATTTAAGCACTTTATTTTTTAAAGGTAAAAATGTAAAGGTGAAATACAAACCTTTTGATCTTTCTTAAGCTCTTTCTTTTCTCAAACATTATATTCTGAGAAGTTTTTTTTTTTGGTGATACTGAACTGATATCTATTTATTTTTCAGCAATTAGTTTGCCTCTATTCTCATTACTTTTCTTTCAGAATATAGACTTTCAATTATGACTTAAATATCTGTTAAAAAAAAAATCCTGTCATCCTGTTTCTTTCAAAGTGCTACATTCTAGAAATCATTCAATGCATGAGTTAGGATAACAATGACTGAAATAATAGTAGTTTCACCTGACATGACGGAAACTGTCCAGACATAAAGCAAGTGTGATATCTTCATGTAGCATATTAACTAAAGGCAATTCCTTAGGAATGTAATTTAATAATGATGTAAATGACAATATAAAGTTGTGATCTAGTGAAAGCTGTCTCCTGTATGGTTCATAGCAAAAGAATATCTCTTTTTTACATCTGTCATTTTAAACTTTGTACTCATAAAATATACACAGGAAAACAAAATACTTGGAATTTATTCTTCACGCTCCCCAGGGAGTGCTAAATTCTGGTTCACTGTCATAGTCTGCATGTTATCCCTTCAGCTGAGAAACTGCGTGATGAAGGCTTATCTTGTTTTTGTGAAGTTCTGCCAGATTAGGCACATTGTTCACCCCAGTCTATGAAGGAAGTGAAGTGGAAGTTGTTCTCTGGATATAACAGGAATTGTGTGAAGTCCTAAAAGAGGTGAATGGTTTTTAATTCTTTGGCCTGTTATATTAAAAAACATTAGTACCATAATACATTTGTTGCCATAACATATTGCTTCACTTTCCACATTGTTCGAGTGTGTATAGGCTCTTCAGTAGTGAGGAGAGAACAAATAAATATATGGGAGTGCGAATGCTAAATGGCAAGAGAAGCAAGAACAAAGTTGTTTCAGGCACCTGACTGTCAGGTGAGTACCAGACACAATCAGAGCTATGGTCCAGCAGAGGGTTATTAAAGGGCCTCTTTTGTTCCTGATCAGCCCAAGCAGTGAGGCCATCTGGAAATGTGACATAGCTGAAGCTGTGAGCTTTAGACCTTCTGGATTGGCTTCTCTAATTCCTGCACTTGCTCCCTTTGTCTGACATTTCTAAGTCATTCTCTACCCAGAAAAAAATCTCCATCTCAGAAGTTCTGTGAAAGACTTCATATAATTTTCAGAAAGCCATTTGACCTTGCCTTCTTAAGAACATTTCTGTAAACTGTCTGAATTCTACCCTTGTTTAAACTCAATAACAAATTGTAAACACAGAAACAATACCTTAATTAAGTTGTTGCTACAGATTTTCTCTGGATTGTGCAGTGATGAAAGATTTTGTCATGTGATAACTTTTTTTGGCAGATTTGTTAGACTCAAGCCAGTTCTGAGTGATCAAACATGTGCATGAACCAATAGTAATGCTGTTAGGTTCTCCACACTTGAAAATGTCAACAAGGAGGCCAGAAAATTAATGGATTGAACTATATTTTCATTTTTAGGTCTTCCTTCTAAATTAATGTTGGAACATTTTGATAATGTTAGTCTGGGAAGTTTCCTTTGCTATTGCCTGTATTACACTGGAATAATTTGAATGGCAGGTTTGGTTTATAAATCACAGTTCTTTCCAGAGGTGTGACAATAAGTTTTATTTCAAAGTACATCTCAGAACAGAAACACAGCTACGAACAGCAAGAACCTGACAGAAACAGTATCTCCTCAATTTTCCTCTCCTCACTGCAATTGCTGTCATCCCTTCTCTGAGTAGTTGTTGGTTCTTGAGCTCCCCAGCCAGTAAAGGCATAAAACCGCATACAGCTCTTCTGGCTTTGTCTCATGAGCAGTAACGTTTGGGAAGCAAAAAATAAAAGTAAGAAGAAACTACAGATACTAATGATTTTAGAAGGAAAACACAACAATAGAAGGCAATCTTCTGTGCTCTTTGGTTACCCCTTCATCCTACACATTATAACTCCTTGACAAACATGTGACCATCTTCACATATCTATCAGTCTTACAGTTAATTGGAGAATTTCAAATCAAAAGCTCCCAATCTGCCATCTTTCACAAGTACTCAACCCTCACAGAAACTAAATTTGTATGACAATCTCTCTTGAATTCCTAAAATCAGCTAATCTAAAAGTAATACAGACAGAAGGCACAAAACACAGTTTATACCCTTTTATCCACCTGCTATCAAGTCAATGCACGTCTGTTATCTAACCTAAATTGTTGGCAGCAAAATTAGAATGAGCTTTCTCACAGTGATTAGATGTCACTGCTGGCTCTGTCTCTAGTAGCATATGCTCCTAGAATGTATCTGCCCTATAAATTGGAAGAGTTACTATATCAGCTATCATTTCGTTGAACATCAAACTGATGGAGCTCTCTATTCATGAGGTCAGAATTACAAAGTGAAATATAAAAAGGATGCAAAGATTTCCAATATCCGCCTAAGCAGCATCCCATCTCATTTTGTATTCTTCTTTAGAAGTTGATCAGGATCAGGTTGCTTAGAACAAGGTATAATGAAACCCATGAGGGTAACAACCATGAGATCTGTCCATAAACATTTACATCCTAAAATATAGCGATTTATATTATCCTGCATAGATTTTTTCCATTTTTTGCATATATCTATGCTAAAAGTGAGAGTTCTGTTTATTTTTGGATAGCAAGGACATCTTGCAATTATTAGATTTACAAGCTAATTGGGTATTATGTTTAGAATTACTTCTGCTGAGCAGTGCGCAATATGCTACTTCGAATTTTTATTGATTATTCCCCTTTCTTGTATTATGGGACAAATTATAGCAGAACATCTGCTTTACTGTTAATTTGTTATTTTCTGTAAGTTTTTCATCCATTACTTACCCTTACTAAATTTGAAAAATCCCCAAGTTTTCAACTTCCTTTAATGTAAATTTTTCTCTATAACTTTAATTTGTTTCTTGTCTTTGATTCAATTCTGTTTCTGCTACATATTTTGAGATCAGGTGGCTAGACCCATGCCCAGACTGAAAATCTAGAATTATTTTATTTAGTGTGTTCTTAACACTTTTGTATTTGTTTCTATCAAGTTACTTTACATAAGAATTAATTTCTGACCACTGCTGCACACGCAAACATTTTCATTGGCTGACCTAGGATTTTCTATCACGTGCTTACAGTTAATTTCCAACTCAAATACAGATCTATAGTTCAAATTGTTTCTTCTACTTGTAGTATAAAATGTCTTATTTACCACTGTAACAAAGTCCAAACCAGTAACCGTTAAAGTCTGTAGAAAGATTTGCATTGGCTGGTTCACCCACCTGCTTTTTAAAAAGGGCTGTGTTTCTATTACCTCATTTTCCACCATATGTACCAAAGAATGTATCATTCCAGTTTTATCTACACTTTTTCAAAAACAGTAAGCTAAGTTCTAGACTCTTTAGACCCTCAGTATGAACCAAAATTGAGATTTTGATACCTTTAATTAGGCTTGCAGTTCAAGTCTGTCAAGGTTCTTGCTATAGAAGAAATGGCACATGTTTTGGAGTCTGGTGGCAATTTTTGAAGCATTATAGCTGATTGTCGTTGGTGCCAGGCAAGTTCTTGATAGAAGCCCAACTCACCACAGGTACCAATTAATCTTTATCACTGCCCTAGACCAAGAGAGAAAGGCAATTCAGATATCGGAGAGGCTAAATAACCCTCTATTGACGCGTGTCTGTTTTCATCTACCTTATGGGAGCCCAGGGTATACAAGTTCCTAATTTAATCACTGCAGTTGAATGTATAAAGTTTGGTAGCATGAACTCCTATGATTGTTTTCCTTTGTGTAGGGTCATTACTGCAACACATTTCAGTGAAGACCAAAGGAAGGAGTTGGAGTGTGATGCTAAAATGATTCATCTGGTGTCTGCAGGTATTTCTTCCAGAATAAGAGAAAGGCAAGTTAGAATAATAGGAAATTTCTGCTGTGTTATACCCAATCTGAAAATAATGTAATTCCTATTATTTCTTGTCCATTTTTTTGTATCTAAACACAAAGTAAAAAAAAAAACAAAAAACCCAAAAAAAACCCCACAAAAAGGAAAAGGCAAATCTTATATAAACTTAATTCAGAATTTAAAGTACATCAATACTTAGATAAGTAGTCTTCCCAAAGCACCTAAAGATTCTATGTCTGAATCCTAGAGGTATTGATTTTAAAAGTCTTCATCTGAGAAACTCACCACTGGACTCAGTCCAGCAGATGACTTTATAACATGACTCTCACGTTTCAAGAACAACCAAAAGAAGAAACTTTCCTTCCCTTTTCATATATTCATTTATTTATTAGACATTTCCGCTAGTGATAGGAAATTCAGGATCATTCATTTCAAAGAGAACATGTTCCAAGAGAACATGCTAGTCATAAGGCTATAGATTTTTCTCCAGTGCACCTTCTATTTGAGTGCCAAAAATTCCTGGACTGCTTCACAAAAACAATATAAACATATTTTATTGACTGAAATATTGCTTACAAATATTTTCAACTCTTCTGCCTTTCAGGGACTGATGCAAAGCTTTTTGAAATGCACTCGTACCTTTCCATTGATTTAGATGACCTTTTAACCTGCTCCTTGGAGTAGCTTGAGGGGAGAATTAATCTGTGATCAAACCAGATAAAATTCTAAGGGTTTCTAAAGCTACATACTGCCATCTCAAATAGGAACTTATTTTGCTGAATTCAGTGGAGGATCCAGTATAAAATCTGAGTTAGTGAACCAAGGCTGAGACCTGCAAGGGGTATTAGCATAGAAGCTTTTGTTGTTACTTTATTTTACTTTATTTTTCCTTCTCTGGTTTTGAAGTATCCAAGAAGTCACAAATTATAGCATTCATTTTCAATAAGGAATATTTTTAACCAGGCTACTTCAGCTGTTCTTGCTTGCATGAGAGATAAGAAAGGATAAAATTGTTCAGAATCAGTCTGCAAATAATATGTCAGAACCATACCCACTTGTCTGAGAATTGAAAATCTCTTAATCTGACTCTTATTCATATTAAACTCACACTCATAAGGTGTCAATTCCTTCATTAAACTCAGTTTCAGATTTGCCATGAAAAATAATACCTTCCTGTTTTATCCTCTGCCACCTTTGCTCTGCTTCCAGAATCAGCAATACAAAAATCAATAGGTAATATATTTAATTGCCGGGAAAAGCAAAATGTTAGCAGCAGAACGATGACAAGGTCATTCTCTTAGTCTCAGGCTATCAAATATACACAAACACTTGCCAACACCGAGGACAAGGAAGAGCCATGGATTCTGCCAGTCTGCTGTACTACTTGGCCACAGTGTATATGTCAACACACAAAGCACATTCTGTGGTATAAACACACACACATGCATATGCATGCACGTATCCCAACCTGGTTTTTGCCACTGCACTAATTTACTGCTTATTAGAGCTGTTGACCCTCCAGATGGTAAAATTTAATGTTTATTCTCTTGTAGTATTTGACCATAATACTTCTTTTTAAATATATCTTAAGCTGGAAAATGGGATTTTCTGGATATATCACAAGTAAGAATTAGAGATATGTAGGTTCAGGTCCTCAAAAACACTTCTCAGCCCACATTTCTAACTGTCTATATTGTTCAGAGTGGATATGTATAGAAATGTTGAAGTCTTGACAGCACTGAGCTGACTGGTTTCTCTCTGTCCTGCAAGCCTTAGCATTATAGCAGGTACATATGCTTCTTCCACAGGCCTTAATTCAGTGTCAGAGACTATATAGCACAACCAAGACGGGTTGGTTGCACTATATGGACAGGTTGTGGTTTTCTTTTCCTACTTGTGTAACAGGTCACTAATCTATGGGAGGCACCAGTTAAGTCTCATTTGCAAGTGAGACTTATTGAGCATAAGACATTGTCCTCATTCGCAAAAACCAGCAGTGTCCCATTTCCTGTAAGACTTCTGTAAGTAGTGGACTATGTAGTCAATCTCTCCTGTCCTTCCTTTTGTAGTCCAGTTTGTAATTAAAAAGCAATGAAGCTGGCAGGAAGCAAACCTTAGAAATGGCTAGAACATTTCCATAACACAAAGTTTCAAGCCTAGACAGCTAGAAAGAGACTTGAAATGAACTCGAATTTAAGCAGAACTTGAGGTTCTTCTTGGTTGTGTCATGATACACAATCTTGGGTATGTCTGATGCGTATTTTTTTTGCACATATATCCAAAACACTTCACCTATGCTGTGGAACTATCCAGATAAAATCTAGTCTCAATCTAGATGCTATTTAACTATTTTAGTATAAGAGTGAACACAAAACAATAAAGCAGTCGCTCAGTTAGGCTTACAGGTCTGCCATCATTTCATTATAATTTAGCTAAGATCAAAGCTGTGTTACAGCTGAATGCTGCAAAGTATCACCAGGATGAAATGAGTCTACCTGCAAAAGATCATGAAGATAAAGCTTATGGATGGTTAATTCTACAAAGTGTTTCACCTTTGTAGAGAGACATCCTGAGTTCCATTCTTATTTCTTGAAACTCACTCCTATGTTATAAAAGTAAGTTGTTCTCGTGTTGTATCTTCAGTGGTGGCTCCTGGAAAAAAACGGGTTGTTATCTTCTGATCTCCACAGCCAAACAAATGCGGAATATTCCTGTGATTCCTGGGATAAAACAGCAGCAGGATGGTGTCCTGATTAAAATGCTGGAATGGAATTTGGGACTGTCTGCTTCACGAGAATCCTCCCCTGAACCCTTGGACAAACACATTCCTACATTTATTTCATTTTTTTCTTTGTAAATCTAAGTAAATAATATTTACTTTGTTTACAGGAACTTTTTTTACCTATATTTACAGACTGTAAGGCTTTCAAAGAGTCCTGGGTACACAAGTACCATAGGTAAAAAGCAGTTCATCCCTGTACCAGGAGCAAATACAGCAGAAAAAGATTTGGAACAACAGATGAACTTCTCTGTAAGAACTTCCAAAATTGTATTTTTATTAATGTCTTTCATCTCAGCTGACAGGATAATTCATCATAATTAAAAAGATAACCTAGGTTAGTGAGGCTTGTTCTGCAACAGAATTGTGAAATTAATTTCTAGATGGCCTTTGTATATACAGCAGGCTTTTCAATGCTTATGAGAGAAAATGCCTCCACTGAACACAAACAGTGATAATGACACATTCATTTTTTCTCTGGCTGAAAAAGAAATTTGACCAAATAAACTACAGGTCAGATTCTCAGCTGTATAATTTTGAGAATGACAACAGCAATTGACTGTCATGAATGGTCATATAAATATGCATACTTCATGGAAGCATGTGTATTTCTCTAGAAATTTTAGCAAATGCTTGTGATACTGGCCAATAGGTATAAGGAATTTATTATCAGAATAATTTCTAGAAAACAGAAATGTCACTGTGCATAGGATTTACCTGTTACTGGCTTTGTATCTAAGGCAGAATATTATAAAAGCAACCCATTGACAGCGGGCATTTTCAGAGCTCCCGAACTGGGACGGCAGCATCTACGGATGCTCTACTTGTGTGAGTTTCTCTTCATAATTAATGCAGAGAAACATGCATTTTTAAGGTGTAATTCATCTGGCTTGTTTAAAACAGCCACTTTAAGATGTGACGAATCATACCTTAGACTTCATTGACAGTATTAATGAAAATTCCTTAACTCTAAAGGATGCCCATAGTGATGGACTTGGACAAATTGAGCCCAAGAAGCCTAATATGGTAGAATCATTGTAGTTTCCATTACCAGTTTTGCAAGGGCTTGCTGCATGCATATGGGTAATTATAATTTTTGAGAGTTAAGACCTCTAAAATTAATTGTCTTTCCAGGGGTCTGGGAACCTTGACTTCTCAGTGAAGGATAGACAGGTTTTTGAGCATCAGAATGTCTTCTAAAGCAGGTGTCTTTTGGTAATATTGGTTTTAATTTCTCTGTGTGTCAGCTGTTCCATATGTAAAATGTGAATTATAATATTAATCTTATTATGACCTGGTTTGGCTTTATTCATTCAGATTTATAAAGTGCTTGATAAACTCAAAAGGATACAGATGCCAAACATTATTAGCTATGTTATTCCTCTTCATTACTGTCACCTATTCATAGACATTTTCAACTCAGTTTGAATTTTGACCCCTGTTCATGTCTCCTTTCTAACTAAAAAGGATATTTAACTGTCCATCACTGTGCCTGGATCCCCCTGAATTTTCACATCAGTACATTTATGATTCAGAGCATACCCCACAAGGCCCTTTTCCACTCTGTATTGGATGTGCCTTCCATATGCTATTAAAGATTCAGCATCACAAGCTATCATTATATTAATTTTAAGACACTTTTTTATCAACAGATGAACAATCACGATGATTAAAAATGCTTCTCCTCTCAAGGGCTTGTACAGTATTTTGCATTCTCTGGCATGTTGATTAGCTATGTTGATTGAAAATGGGTGAAAAACAGAGACAACTTATTAGCCAGTTTAGTTAGCTGCTACTTACATTAATGAAAATGTCTGGATACATGCCCATTAAAAATACTTGGGAGATCAGAGGTTGAAAAGTGATTCCTTTGCTTCTCACTGCTGACAGTTTGGAAAGGAGCATATCCACAAATAGCTGTGGCAGCATGCACAGCCTCCACAAGGAAACGTGGCTGCACTGGAGCCCAGTCCAAAACCGAGCACCCTCAGGAGCAGGGGTGCCACGCTTGGCGGGTGTTTGCGTGGCACCTCCCTGAAGGCTGGCATCGCAGGTGCTTTGGCAGCAGTAATATTTATCAGCAAAAGCAGCTAGCAGCAGCTCCATTACTGCCACTACTAACAACACATGTCTGTCTTTCATTGCCAAAGAGGCATCGATGGAAATAAGGGAGGGCATATAGCTGGTTTTCTGAAGGACAGCTTTGGTTTTTTCTTCACAATTTAGTTATTTATAGGGCCACCTCAGAGTGCCTTTAATGTAGCAGAACAGAATTTCTTATATATATTTATATTTCATTTCAGCTGATGCCAGGAAGCTTCATGCTGAACACAAAACCCGTTCTCTCAGCTGTGTACAGCTAGTAAGATGCACTGGTGGCCCATGGTGGAGGGAGGGAGGGAGGGAGAGGGCAAAAGCAATATTGCTAAGATGCTTCTTCCACATTTGGAATTGCAAGGGTAAAAGCAGTAAAATGATTTACCTAAGGTGATTCAGTAAGTGCCAGGAACTGAAGCCAGATCTCCTGAGTCACAGCCCAATGCCTTAATCAGCTGACCATGTTTCCAAGCATTTGGCTTTACAAAATCATTTGGCCTGATTTACTGGCAAAGTCTTACGATACTGAGTTTTCCCACTGACCTTAAAAAAAAAAAAAAAAAAAAAAAAGGAAGAGCTCCCCCCCCCACTTAACTGGAAACATAGCATACCCAAGTAATACTGCAAAATAAATGCTGAAGAAAAAGGCTGACAATAGAAACGAGGCTTACTGGTAGTGCAGCACCCATTCCAGCATTGCTGCAAGACTCAGGTGACAATGATTTGTCATAAGGGACTGTGCATTAGAATGAAAGACAAGGATCTTATCATCAACAAAACATCTGCTGCTTGTTAGCTGCCACTTAGACAATGGGAAAGGGCTAAGAAAGAGTTTGGAGATCTTTGCTTGTGGTTCTTAGACCACTGAATATCCACGTTGTTTTTCCAAATATTTAGTTCTATTTGAACAAAAAAACCAGATTTAATCCTGACTTTGCTCTAACTCTGTTGAGTGGACTTCAAGCAGAATATGTATTAAAATCTGCCTGGGTAAGAGAACAGAGTCATTAATTATGGTAGTTAATATTCAGAATTGGTGAGAAAAGGATTTGAAAGCTATTTATAAGAATTTAACTTATATTTTCAAACAGAATGTCCGTATTCTTTGTTTGTTTGGTTTTGTTTTTTTTTATTCTGGTCATTCATATTTTAAATCATTTATGAAAATATATAGGTAGACTAATATATATTATTATTCTGCTCATGTGGACTTTGGATAATTGGTACAATAACATTACCTATTTCTGACACTTCAGAGTTAATGCAGTTAAAGTGCTGGGTTACTGAAAAAGTCAGTGCATATATGTGGGTTTAAATACAGACCTGCTGAATTAGCACTGGAAAATTCAGATAGTTAGATTTTGCTTGTTTTCATGGTTTTCCCAGTGTGAAAATGGATATTTTATTTAACTGTGCAAAGCAAGATGAACTATGCTATTCAGTGCCTAAACTGAGGAAAGCTAATTAGTAGGCAGTTTTCCTTTACAACCCAGGTCCAAGTCTTGTTTTCGTAACACAGCAGTCCAAAAATTACACCACAGAGAGAGTGCTAGAGAGACACTTTATCAAAGCCTTCTGTTCTACAGGTTTTATCCCTTATGAATGGTGGTGGTGATCCCCAGAGACGATCTCCTGCCTGGAGAGGAATCTCATATTGCACGTATCACTGGTATGCAGCACAGATGCATTGCAGATTTAATCATTGAACGTGATCATTTTTTCAGCAAGTGAGAAACTTTCTGTTGTGGCATTCATAGGCATCTTTTGGGATACTTATATCTGCCATTCTTTAGTTCCAAGTTAGATTAATGGATAGGTGTTAGCACATCGGAAAACTGAAAAAGACCCCTTCTTTTTTTTGGTATTCTGTTAAGAAGTCATGAGCATACTAAAAGCAGCACATGCCCACTAGTCTGCAACATGTATATTTTATTGTCTCACCTGCTTATTAGACTTACTCCTACTAAAACATCTTCTATGGGAAGTGTTTCATTTTGTAAGTGTAGTGTCCATGTGACTGGGCAAGGTCCATCTTCTGAGATCCTGCTGAAATCTGCAGCCAGGGAGAGAAAACACACACAAGAGTAACCCAGAAAACAGTAATGGCGAGAGTAATTACCTCCTCAGCTGTGGCTAAGGTGGTTGTCAGTTACAGTTCCTGTACAAGAAGATAGCTGAGCGTCAGCTAGAGAGATTAAATTTTCCTTTTTTTTTTTTTTTTTTTTTTTTTGTTAAGAAGGAAGCCTTATCCAGCAGACAACTATCAGGCCAGGTGATTAACAATAAATAACCCTGCTTTTTCAAGTAAGCTTGCACATATATAGTTCCCTATATATATATGTATATAGTTCCCTAAAATCCTGATGGAAATACTTCATCTAGCTGTTGGTGGTTAAAGGAAAGATCACAGGATTTGCAGGTTTTTAAAAAACAATGTGATGGGAGAGTTTTATGATTTAAATGTACACACAAATCCCTGAGCTGAGCTAGAAAGAGCTTTGGATAATTTTGAACATGCCTAATACGATAAGCGGGAGGGGGACTACAAGAAGCTCTTTTTCAACAATGGGAATGGCTTTATTAGATTTTGAGCAATTAAAAGTCCAGTAGAGAAAAACATTATGAAATGAAGTACAAAGCAAGCTGGAAGTACTTTGAGTAAAAAGAGCTTCAGATCCATCTGTGATAGAAGAGAATGGAGTAATAACCCTGTGTACTCTGCCTACATCAAATCAGGATTTTCTGTGGGTTTGAAAAAAATAAGAGGGGAAAAAAAATCAGGAAGATCTTTAGACTTGTATTGTGTTGTGCTACATAGTAGCATGCAAGAGAATACAAAAAGAAGTGGGCCAAAAGCCACGTTCATGTAATCCTGAGTTAGCAGGCAGTAGATCAAATTTACACCTAAAGAATATGCTTCTCTGATAACAGTAAAAAAGTGCATTGTGAATTAGCATGAATATTAAGCACAGCAAGATAAAAACACATCTCATTTCTGAGCACAAAAATATCATTGTCTAATTTCCTCTGAAATGTGTCATAAACGTGCCTTTTATTCAGTATTTTGAAAGAAAAATGGATCATATTACACTTCTCAGTAGTATAGTTATGCAATTCAATGGGGGATGAAATGTCATGATTTAATAAATAGGATAAAGATTAGTAAAATAATCTAATCACTGTTCTCTCTTATTTTCAGTCATCACCAACGATGGAAAAAAGCAGAAAAGGAAGATTAATTTGAGGCTTTATGCAGATACAGGTCAGTAGCCCACAGCTTTCCTGGTTTTTGTAAGTGCAAACATGCTTCAGCACAGAGAAGATCACTGAGAATGAGTGATTGTAAATGAACCACACACTTTCCTGAGCAAGCAGCAGCGAGAGTGTGTTTCTCCTTGCAGGTGGCACCCAGACACGGTCAGGTCTGCTCAGCTCCCAGGAAAGGGCGCAGGATGCTTCTGTAGTGCCTGTGCGCAGGCAGTTCTGAGTGGTATTTTTGCCTTGGATGCACTGCCTGGATTTAGCCATAGTTAGGGCTAGCTTTGAGGTGACCTTTGAAGCCTCATGTTGCATGTGGTCCTACAGGGTCTGGCTGGACTGTCTTCACTGTCCCATATTGCTTCACAGCCATGTCACACAGCCACAGTCAGATAGAGAAGTAGCCTGAACCGGGACTGGTTTTAAGCTCAAAATCTCAGGTACTTCCTAGGTGTCTGGGTACGCTCATTTATGTGTACCCTTTGGAGCTGCAGCACTCCCAATGAGACCCACCTTCTTGGAGGTCCCTAAGCCAGTAAGTACAAGCTATGGTAAGTAGGGCTGTGCAAGGCTCTGTCTCACTGTATATTTTTTCAGAGGAACATGTTGTCTGAACTCCTACGCCACTATTCCAGGCACTAGGCATGTTGAATTAATTACAGGCATTTGATGGCACCCAAATGAGTCAGTGATTTCAGCAGCCACGTACGATGCCTTCTACCTTCACAGAGTGAAAAGGCACAGCCTCAGCCTGAACCTGATCTCTCAGCAGTTTTGACCTCCCTGTTGTTGCACCTGACTTCCACCAACACGTCCATGTGGAGAATCAGATATATAATATGCCATAGTGCTCTCACGTGAACTGTTGTTAACAGATGGCATTTTTCCTGTCTAAAATATGTGCCTGTAGCTGGTCTCTTTCACACTTCTCCCCCCCCACACACATTTTGAGGTTTTCATCAGTTATTCACTCTGCAGCCTCAGGTTGCCATCAAGTCTGAAAGTCACTGCACAGTCCAGATGCTCGTGAATTTATCATGCTACCTGTTTAGCCTCTGGCCTAAAGATTAAAAGCTTCTTCTGGGTTCACTTCAGTCCTAACAATGTAACTGTACAACACATTAATGTTTTGTCTCTGTCACCATGCCAGTGATGACAGGGGACTTAAAAGGGCAGGGTGCTGAGTCATAAAAGACATCTAACAGCATATCTAAGAGCAAATCCAACTCTTAGGAGAAAAGCTAGGTTGGACACAGAAAAACAATTCAAAGTTCGAAATTTGGGTAAAAAGTCTTTGTGGTCATAAATTCCCTGAAGTTAAGGTAGAGATGGTTTCTTTAGAAAGTAATAGCTGTGGTTTATCTAGGGAGGCACTGGCAGAGCTCTGTGGGTACAATTTTGGTATGGGGTATGCATTATTTATTGCTCATGTGTGTTATTCCTTAATATTCATCACAATCGGACCCAGGTGTATGTAAAGCAAGCCACCTGTTCTTCCTGTCTAATCTGCCATGCTTATAAATAATTTACTGAATAAAGGTTTCAAGATGGAACGATGGTGCTGTTTGCTATACCAGCATGACCTGTGCTCTACTGCCTGGGCAGAATCTGTGAGGTGTGCGACCAAGGACGATGAATGCTGTCATAGAAAATCCAGAGGCAACAAGTTATGAGGCAGTTTGGGGAAAGAGCAGGCAAAAGGAGAGGTAAAAAGGCCATGGCCCTGCTGGCATCTTTGCCTGCAGCAGAGGGTTGGAAACGCAGGGCATCCCCTGCCATCGGTGCGAGGAAGGACGAGGCAGCAGTAACTGACAACACTTTTCAGGCTTTCCTACCCCGGTCCTCTCCTCCCACTTTGGTTTTCCCTCTGACTCTCCATTCTAGCTCTGCTGCTTCTTCCTATTCCTGTCCCCCCCACCACCAATTTTCCCTCTGATGCTCCATTCCAGCTCTGTTGCTTCGTCCTTCTCATCCCCTTTCCTTAACAAGAAGCCGAGCAAGTCGCCAGCCCCTCATCTCCAAGGTGGCAAAATTCAGTTTAGCCCGCACTGCTCGAGAGCCTTCAGGCAACTCTGACATTCATTCATATGATCTTTAAAAGCCCCAACAATCATCTGACATTGTCAGAGCATGTGCAGATGAGTTGACTGCCTGAGGCAACCCAAGACAATGTTTGCTGAGTCTCAAAAGCTGTTTACCATGAAAACATAGAACTGCTCCATGGAAATCTAGTGCTGTGCCTTGCATCACATGAACACTATGTCAATGTTCCTGCTTTTTTCCTGTTTAATCTGTTGTACTTATAAATCATTTACTGAATAAAGCGTTCTAGTTGGCACAACGGCGATGTTTGCAATATCAGCAAAGACCTGTGCTGTACTGCCTGGGCACAGTCTGTGGTCCAGTGAGGTATGCAACCAAGGAAGGTGAATGCTGCCATAAAAAGTCAACAATATGTATTTATGATTTATCTGCTGGCATTTAAAAGGCTTGAAAGTAATTTCTATAAACGTCAGAAAACCTTTGTGCTAGTCAGATACAATTGGTGGGAACATTTGAATCAGACACTGGATGAGCTGTTGATTTTGGTAAAATTATTCATGAGACTAGCTCCATGTGAATTTTGGGATCAAAATCACACTCTACAAGTTTTGCATTAAATATGGTGGTGTTGCTGGACCTTACACGGCGAGGTTAGCAGGGAAGAATAAATTAAGATCCTTGACTCCCCTCTCCACTCCGGCCTAACTCACAGATGCTGCAGGCTTTATATATGGGGGATTTTACTCCTTTATCTTCAGCAATTTGTATAACAGAGCTGCATCTGGCCTTTGCCCCACCCTGATACTCTGTGTAGCTGTTAGAAACCCTGGGAAGGGAAGGAATGTTGCTTTTCCTCTGTGTTATCAGGCAATTTTGGGAGACAAGATGTTGCCAGCATTCCTTCTTGCAGAGCAGTCCCTTCAAACGTGTGTGTGCTGAGGCACAGCTGAGCTGTGCAACATCTAGTATGTGTTACATGTACTTAATGACAGCTATGTAAGGGCATCTTTCTCCAGGGTTCACCTGAGGGGGGTGTATTCTGTGACTATTCAGCTGGTTTCAAGCATCTGGATTTTCACAGAAACCTCTAAGAATGCAAATCTCCTTTCTTCTTGGATGAGTCATCCAGGATGACTGCCCATGGTCCTAGCTGAGGGTGGTGAGGGAGATCCTGCAAACACACGTTAGGAATAACTGCAAAGGTTCCATCAACTTGGTAGGCAGAGAGCACATCACACCTCGGGGTCTGTTTGAGGGTTCTAGGGCCTAACATCAGCTGTGATATAGACCTATTTGTTTCAGAAAGGGCTGATCTGTAGGCCCAGCCCTTGGCTGAACAGTTGGCTGTAAAGTTTAGAAAAGATCTCACCACTCTGATGCAAGGTGCTGTGCTTTCCTGCACAGGCTGGGGAACCCTTTTAGTGATCCAGTCCTGTGGATTTCCCTTCTGCATAACTTGTTTTCCTTATGAGTCTCCAGCCTAAAACAATAGAGGAGTTTCCAACAATAAGGGGATTTTCAGCACTCTGAGCTTAGTCATTTCCTATTACTCAAAGGAATAAAATGGGAAAAAGTTCCAGTTTAGAAAGTCTCTGGTTGGTGGTCCAGCCAGTATTTATGTATCTGTTTTCACAAAGTACTAAACTTCAGAACAGCAGGGGTGTTGCCTTTCTGTGAAAATAACATATTTTAGAACAATTGTTCAAACTGGTATAGTAAATAACTTTCAACATAACATAATTTGCAGTGGACATTAGTGTTTCCATGGCAACAGAGAAGGCTGTCCTGTTTTTATTTTGTTTTGCTGGATATTAAAGGAAAACCCTTTGAACAGTTCCAATGTTATGGCTTATATTGTAACTACTATTGCTAAAAATCTACCCAAATGTGTAAGAATCCTGTTCCAAAGGCTATATTGACTGTAGCTTTGGGTATGTAAGCACATGTTTAACAAATAGTTTTTACTAATACTGTGGCTTATATCAAGTTCAATTTAGCTGTGTTTCAGGGTTGAAAACTTCAGTTAAAGAATAAACTTTCTAAACTGAGAAATAGCACTGGTATTGATCAGTTAAATGGGAGACATATACCAAATACATGTAGGTCTTACTGACATGATTTGTCTCAATATTTTTTTATTGGAAAAATGTTTCCTGTTAATTGGACTTGTGCGTATGTGCAAAAATTCTTGTGGAAAATGCTTCAGGCTTTTTATCGTGCTGAATTTTTAGTAAGTATTTTTTTCCATAATTTCAAAATATAGCTTTGTGATCAATTTTATTCAATGTTCACATTATTTTATGATATTATTTTATAAAATGTTGAGTAGTGTTGTGCTATAGACTTCTGCTCAAGTCATTGTCTTGCCCTGATTTGCATATCACTTTCAAATAAAAATAACCCTACTTTTGATAATGGCATAGAATCATAGGATAATTCAGGTTGGAAAGAGTCTCAGGCCATCGTCTGGCCCAACCCCCTGCTCAAAGCAGGGCTAACTTCACCATTAGATCAGGCTCCTTGTGGGCATTTCCAGATGAGTTTTGCGTATCTCCAACAATGAATATCACATAGCAACCGTGTAATAGCTTGGAGAATAATTGCTTCTCTTGCCTGTTTGCCTTTCCTTATACTGACATCCAATGTGGCCATCCTTTTCTGAAGACAATTGCAGATGTTGGTGAGAAATATTACATTTAAACAACCTCCACACTACTGAAATGGTCTCGGCTGCCATTTTGAACACCATGGCACTGCTTTTACATCTTTTACACTAATTCCTTCAGATAACATTCTGTTCCGCTGTAAGCAACAGGAATTTTACACATCATTCCCGTAGTTCCCTCTTTATCATCTTCTATGTCTGGAATACATCTAAGAAAATGAAAGTCATTATTTTCAGCAATATTTTCCTGTGAGCTCCTTGAACTTAATCCATATCTCAACTTATCTTGGTTCTACTTCAATTTCATTCAGTTAACTTCTGTAAATCAGCATATTCCTCCTTTCTACAAAAACGATGAAGCAAAACTAGGCACTTTCCAGTTAAGTGCTCTAAATACCTATTCTTCAGAAGAAGTCTTGATAGGTATCCTAATTATTAATTAATAATACTGGAGGGAAATAATATTCTTTAATTTGAAAACTTTCATCCTTTTTTCTATACTAGCTTTAGAATCTGTTTTCCCAAATGGAGCTCTGTAAACTTCAAGCAATAAAAAAATGGTTAAAAAAATCTCCTCTGGAGACTGCAGAAGTATAAACAGTCACCCCAATCACAGAAATCATGAGGTGAAGCAGGATTAGCATATTACAGCTTGCCTGATTGCTTTTTCCTATGGTATGCCAAAACAAGATTAAAACAGCTGATTCAGGGATGTCCGAAAGAGAAACTTTTTCCATATCAGTGTCTTATCATATGATTCCTGCAAAACACACATCCTAAAACAATAATAAACATTCTTTCATAGTTCTAAGCAGTCCTTGTTCTTTAATCAGATGATAGTTATTTGATCTAGACATACTGAACCAAAATAGCTCATGTGTTTTCCTTTTTACAATTACAGCATGTTCTATAAGAAGCTGTAAGCTACTGTAGATATGGAAAGTAACTAAGTACAACAAATTAAGTGGATTGCCTAAGTTGAGTAGATGTTCAGAGTTAATGCCTAAACTAATTTGCCTCTGACTTCTGATGTGAGTGTAGGGAAACCATTACAGCAAGAATTATTTTCATATGCATTTTTAATGATGTCACTTATTTGGTATTGTTTTGTCTCATATTCAGAGCAGAAAATTATATATGGGTTGATGAATAAACATGTGCTTAAATACAACAATCACTATTGCAACAAAACTAGATGGTTTAGGAATGGAAATGTCAAACATTAATAACATGAAAACAAGGCAGCCCAAGGAAAGGTTCCCCAACTCTTAATTTCTCAAGTCATGCAATATGATTTTGTTAAATATCAGAAAATGAGTAGATTTCCCAAATTCATGAACAAAATAAAGCCAAATTCAATTTCTTGTCTAACCGAACTGGTGACAAAAATACTTGTCATTGATGTAGTTACTATATGAGTAAAAAAAGAAACATACATAAATAGAAAAACAAGTAGAAACCTACATCCAAGAGAGTGAGATTCTTCCAGAGTGGGAATTGCCCGTGGCATATATGGTTTTGCAATACTTGTTGTAATAAGAACCGGTTCCTAATTTGATGTTAGGTGCTGTTACGTTAGAAATAATAAATATTACTTAATACTTACATTTCACATACAACATAAAAATACATATACAAAGGAAGACAGACATAGAAATATGAATAAAATTCAACTAAAAAATTTACTATTTCACCCTGTTGAACAGATTCTCCAAATTTTTGTTCTCTTGGAATAGTCCATGACACACATAACCTCAATTACTTCAATTTTCTTGCATGTGTCAGGCTTAATCACGTAAGTAAACCACTGAAGAGTATGAGCACTGATTTCATGTTACATTTCAGAATTCTAAACAAGCCACAGACCCAAGTATTTCCCACTGAAGACAAAGGAGATACTTAGCATGGGATTAATTTAATCTGATGCATCTGGTCAAAGATGTTTTTCTGAGCACACTACAACAGTAATAGACAGAAACCAGCACTTTCTGAGGGTCATCTGAAGATGGATAACAAAGTCTGGTAGAATTATTCACTTTCTAGAAGTATCTACCTTTCTCCATATTGATGGTATAGAGTGATAGGAGAGTTTTAGCAGATGACTTGAGGAGAGAAGAGTCTTCAAGAACTGTTGGATCAGGTTTAATCTATGATGATGATGTTCTCATTTCTTACGAGTCTGTACTTCTAAGAAAACAGAAAAGTTGGTGAAAAACAAAATGAAAAGTTAAAAATTAAGGAGGTTTAAAAAAAAATTGTTTGTGGTATAAACAAAATACTGTACAGCAAGAGCAGCTAGGGGTTTACAGCTTCTTGTTTAGAAAACCAGAATAGCCTACCCTTTTATAATGGTCCTTCCAAAGTTATGACAGTAAAACTTTATAGTGCCATTCACTGTCACATAGTCTATAGATACTTCCATACAACATAAAGCAATGTTAAAACACCTTTCCCTTCCCACACTGAGAACTTGTATGAATCCTCCCCCAGTCCATGTTTGTTTAGAATACATTTTTATAGCAAAGATGTAAGCTCAATAACATGCAGTGATTTATCTTGGGAATACAGACTCAACAGTAACTGCAATGAAAGCAATATGGCAGGAAAATAAGAGATCTGGACCATCTGGGTGAAAATATGTGGCTTTGAAAAACATTTAGAGGAAAGAAAATTGACATATATCTGGAAGTGAAAAGCTCTGAATTCAACTAGGAGTTTTGTCACTCACTCACTGACTTTATTCATGACACTGATGGTTGCTTTTCAGAGTCACATGGTGCCCACCTCTTCTTCATAGCCAAGAAACTAGGGAATTGGGCTGAAACTTGGTTTCCCCATGTGGGGATGACATATAATCAACAAGTATTTAATAACTGTGGAACAAGCACTAATGGGTTCTTTAGTTATCTTTGTCTGAAAAGAAGTCATTTAGACAAATCGTTAAATTAGCATAACTGTTACAGTACCACTTCCCTCTCTCAGCTATGCTATTTCTGATCATGATATGAACATAATAATAAAAACAATAGCCTCCCACCTGAAACTGAGGAGCATTATTCACATACAATATTCAGTTAACTATATTAAAAGTTTTGTTTCCTTGTTTAATGTTAGTAGTATTTATATTCTTGCTCAGATAAACGTAAAGTGAAAGATGAATTACTAGTGTTTACAAATAAAGTTAGAGGCTTTCCAGTGCTAAAACAAAAGGCAGGCTTTTGTGTCTCATTGGAAAGGTAGAGGGGAACAGGTTGTTGCTAAAACAATAAAAGTTTGTTCTTGTCCCTCTTCTGTTTTTTATGGTTTGTTTTTGTACTGAAACTCATCTAGTATTTATCAGGTGATAAAAAGGACAAACCAAACTCTTCTTTATTGGAAAACCGTGAAGCTTTGTTGTTATAGCTGATATCAAATAGATCTGCTAAGTGGGATAGTGTCAGAGTCCTTCTGAATAAAACCGAAATCTAGAGTTTTCATAACAAGTAAAAATGTTAGTTTGGTATTGTTCAAAATGCTAAGCTGGATTCTGATATAATCTATGCTGAAGTTCTAAGAAACTCGCATGAAAGTCAGTGAAATTGCAATACTCTTTATGGCTATAAATAACAGGGATTGCCCAAAAGTTACCTGAGAAGGTAATAGAGTACTGAAAAGTGGGACCCTGCTAATGGCTGGAAACAGGTCTCTGCTTTTCAAAGCTGCATCTTCATTTGCAAGTCAAGAAGTTATTATGAGGTGAAACACTTCATGGCAGCAACTCAGGTACCGGGAATGTCAGGTCACATAGTTTCTCCAGTCAGCACTGCACAGTTAACATGCTTTCACTTCACCCCTGAATCAACTATGTCTCTGTTCAGTCGCATTTTGTTCCAATTGAATTCTCTCACATGTTCTCTAAAAGTAGTCGATCAGAGTGACAATTTTGCAATCGTAAAGTTTTAGTTACCAGGAGAAGAGAGCCCATCTGCAGTGAATTGCTTCAGTACCCTGGTGTGCCTAGCGTAAGCTTTCAGACCTGAGGGAGAGACTGTTTGGGTTAAAATGAAATTTCATTTTAAAAAACAAAATAAAAAATCTTGTACTGGAAATAGGAAGATAATCATTGTAGAAAGATGATATGTTTAAAATCATCTAATGTGGTCCAAGGGAGTTTATTTCTTTTGAAATATTAGACGATCATATGTCAAAATAATCTGCAAAACATCCAGGAGCTGCTCACCTCACCACGTGTAAAAGCAGACTACTCTCTGTGAAATCAGTTCCCCAACCCACAGCTGAGACAAAGATGAGGAAAAGCCGGAGCTGTTGCTTCCCAATCCTATCCTCCAACATCAAGCAGAACAGCTGATCTGCACAGGAGGAAAAGTCCTCTGTTTGGGAGATATATGGTAAATGTATCTGAATCCATCCCAGATGCACACAGTAAGTCAGGGATCAAACCATCAACCTAGAGTCAAAACAATTAAACCCCACCCTTATCTAAGGCGGATTTTAATATATTAGGGAGCCCTAAAACCTACCATACATCTCTGAAACACTATGTCTGAGCAGAAAATCTAAGAATTTATTTTTAAGGTAAGGAAAATTGCAGTAGGAGAAAGTAGAAACTCCATGTTTCTACTTTCATGGGGCCTTCCTAAATTCATGGGGCCTTTTTAAAGTTTTGGTTACCTGTGAAAGTTGAGCAGAATTTCACAGCCCAAATAAAAAGCCACAAAACTAATATCTTGCCTAAGGGAGTTCCCTGCTCCAAATATCACAGTCTCTCTGAAAACAGTAAGTGTGCAACTATACTCAGGTTTTACTGAGAATAAACTGTTACAAACCACCACTTCCTCTCTGCTGCTTCTGTTCCACAAAACCCAAAGTATTAGCTAAATGTGTGTAGACTCACACTGCTCCCAAAACAACAAAAGTGGAGGAGGCATCGCACGGAGCCGAGAATGCAGAAAGGTGGAGAAAGATGTAAAGGAGGAAAAAGAAACAAGGGCATCTCCTTCCTGGATTTTCTCTGTCCACAGGTTGGGCTGGGGACTCCTCCATTGCCATGAAGGCTGGGGAGAAAGGAGAGCGAGAGCTGAGGCAGCACCCCTCCTGGGATCGCTGATCTCTAACGCTGGCACCCAGCAAACCCAGGACTCGGACCTGCAGCGTCCTGAGTGATGCAGCTGGGGGAAGCAGTGCCTCCCTGTGCCTCTGAGCACTCCATCCAGCAAACCACACAGCTGGAAGATGAATATTACGGAGGTAAAATACTGCTTGTTGAGAAGAGGCTTCTCAGCTCCCAGCTGAGCTTCTTCCTGCATGCTGGCCCTCTAATTTCTGAAAAATACAGTCAGGCATGTCACTCTGGAAGGGGTTCACAGCCATGACATATAATTTGATATAATACATAATATAAGGAGTCACTATTTTTCTGACAGATGTCCTATATTGTTCAGTACAGAAGCTGTGCTTAAGAAGGGAAAAGATGCAAACTGGTGGCCACCATTAGTCTAACATAATTTGCTAACTTTTCTGGTTGCATCTGCAACTGATTTAATAATTTTTAAGGAAGATTTCTGTACGGTCTTTCTTTTCTATATTTGAATAGCACATAATAATCAGATACGTTTCTGATGCCTTTTAGTCTAAGAGAAACCTACCTGGACTTAGCCCTATTTAAAAGCAGAAAAGGCAAAGAACGCTTACAAATTTATTCTGCTAAAGAAATCTGATTTAGTACAAACATGTTCTTTAAGCAGAGCAGCCAAAAGAACAACTCATGATCAAACTTGTGAATAGCCTTCTCTCCACATACACAGAACTCTTTTCAGTTATATATAATACTACAAATGAGACAGAATCCTTCCGTGCCCTACAGGAAAAATATGACAACCCATTATGGGAACTACCCATTACCAAGCTACAACTGAGTAAATACATCAAATGAATATCAGGGAACAAGAGACATGCCAAACTAGGAAAAACAGATACCTGGCTGCAAGCATTATAAATCAGCTTACCAAATTTCTTTAGCTATGTAGCAATACCCCTACGTGAGAGGAATTGTAAGACCTCATTTATGCCTTGAGAAATTATGGAAGGGAGTTTACAGTTCCTTATATGGCCAATCACTTCTCATGAGCAGTATGCAAGGTCCTGTCTCTCCCTAACGTTTCCCTGATATTCTGAGGAGTTTTCAGAGAAAACTTTTCCTCTCAGAGATGCCCCATGGATCTTTCTTCCATACATCTGCATGTATCAATCTATATTCATGGACATTGTATTGTGCAGTCTCCACACAGAGATCCTATGGAGAGCTACATGTTCTCCTGAATCTCCAGCTCTGACAGCAGAATATTTCTCTTAAATTATTGATGCTTGGCTGCTCTAAAAATACAACATAAATACCTCTGGAGGTATTACTTGTGCATAATGAATATGAGAATGTGCAGCTTTGCTTAGCCATGCTTAAGTTGCTAGAAAAGCTAACATTTGCATACTTCTGTATCTGTTACCAAAATATTTCCCCTCTGATCCTTAGGAGTATGATCATCCTACAGAAGAAAGGCAAGCAGCTCAGAAAATTCCTACAGAAAAACAGTATTTCACAAACTGGAAGTACAAAAGCTCTTTGCTTTTCACTAAAGAGAGAGGAAAAAATACTCAGTGAAAAGAACTGAAACCATAAGAAACAGTCACAAAAGGTAGAAACAAAGATCAATAGTGAAAAACACATACCTTCGAGGATGGGGAAATGAAAAATGAAAAAACAATAGATAGTGTTTTCTGGCTTAATGCAATCAAGTCCTACAGCTAAATCCACCAATCTTACCTTTCTTCATCAGTTACATTTCTCATTCATTTACCTCATTAACCATTAAGAGAGATTCAGTAAGGTTCATGGTCTCTAACAAATGACCTCCAAAGCAGACTCGATTTAATTAGCAGACAAGCTTTATGATTTAGCTGTAATGGACTTCCTATTTGAGATAATATCCTCTCATTTTATCCCATTGCCAAAATAACCCACATACACTGTGCACTGGTCTAAATTCTATATAAATGCCTGATTTTCTAGCACCTTGAAAATTTGATGAGTCTTTCCAGTAAAGTTAATAGGCTTTTCACAGTGTTAGAGGGCTCAAATGCAAACCTGAGGAAGAAAGCACTGTTCTAGAAGGACGGTATTTACTATTCTGCAGAGAAATTGTTTGATTAATCCCTAGGGGAATGGCTGAACTAATTGGAAATGGTGAACATAAAGGAGATAACTGAGAAGTGCTAATCCATGGTATAAACAAGTAGAATTGCCAAAAGAAGCCTGAGTGAGAAATACCACTTCATGACTGGCTGCTGAGATGTTTCGATAGAAGCCTGAGTGAGAGATACCACTTCATGACTGGCTGCTGAGATGTTTCGATCCTCTGTGGTAGATGCAGATTGCACCCCCTTTACATGGAAGCTGTTAGGAAAGCTCTGGCTGGCAATGCAATGGAAAGCTTGAAAGCTGAACAGGCTTCCAAATAAAGGAGACAGTGTTTTCCATCAGCATAACTGGGTTGATGTTTAGAGGTAAACCACAGAGGAACCACTTTTGTCCAGCTATTCACCTTTCAGTACACACCTTCACCATCCTTTTTTCTCTGTTGTCCACAGCAGTTCCCAGTCTCACTTTCTGATCTTTCTGCCTCTCTCCTCCATCCTCCACAGCCACAGGAGATATCCTTTATCCAGTTCCTCCCTTTCTTACTCCTAATTGGACCCATAATTTTTTTTCTAGGACCACTGGAGGTCCCAGTAGCAATCAAAATGTCTTTCTGTTAGGCATTCTCCAAACACACACAAAAAGTATACCACGTGTTGAATAGGTCAGTGACCAAATGTGGGAAACTAAAAGCAGGGAGTGGGGGGGAAGAGCAAGATATGGGGAAGAGGGTTGTTCAACTAAACCAGTCGGTGAAAGGTAGGCGTAGAGAAAACCATGCGATGCCAGACTGCCTCTTTCAGTTCCTGTGATTACATTCTTCTCCCCTGTTCCATCCACATTCCCACAAAAGAAGTTTAGGGAAATGGTTCAGCTGCTGTGAAACGGGAATGGCATTTGGAGACCTGTTTCCCAAAGGAATACAATGAAAATGAGGCCAATACAAACTAATATCAACAACACACCATGCTCTGAATGGGGATATGCCAAACTTCTTAACCGTATGGGCCATATAAAGTAATTTTATCAAAAAACATTGTCTGCACAGGGTGTAAGTGAGAGTGACTGTGTCAGTCCTCCCTGGGGCAGAACTAGGTTCACAGGTACAGCTGCGATCATAGGTGATGAGTGACAGTGGCCCCCAAAGCCCCTGCTGTCTCCCTTCCTCTTGACAACTTAAAAAAAAAAAAGATTAAATTTGCTATACAATATCAGATGTCTCTGATGCAAAATTGCCCAAATTTCTGACTACTCAGACTGCAAGGAAATTTCAGCACTCCCAAAATTTGTTTTCATTTGAAATCATAATTCTTTAAAATTTGTCATATATAATTAAAATTTGAAGAAGTTATATTTTCTGATTTTTTTTTTTCTTGAGAAAGCATTCTTATTTTTAATTTAGAACTTCAGTCTGAGGTTCCTATTTAATGCTATTTATCATTGTTCTGACATATTAAGAAGTCATATTAAATGAGAATGTAAAACTAAAAACCATAAACCAGCACTGTACCAAAATTCCAACACCCCATCTTCCTCTGCAGATAAAATTTGGTTTTCCTTATGAAAATTTTAATTAAAATTGATACGTTATTCTGTACCTGATCCTAGGTAATTATTTATTATTTATAAAAACCACATCTCACTGATAAATTTTAGACCAAGTCTAGTCCAAAATTACTAGAAGGGACTTCTGTTGTACAGTATTGGCCTTGTGCCATCAAAGAGTAGCATGCTTCTTTTCCTCATTAATCAGAATATAGCAATTATTTGCCAGGTCCAGAGCTGAGCTTTATAATATGCATAACCACCTTGGAGGTAAAAACACGCAAAAAAAGCAGCTGCTTAAAGCTGTTGTGATATTTGCTTCTCGCTGATGACCTTTCTTTCACAGCACTGAAAACATATCTTCTGGTTGGGGCATCTATGCCTAGAAGCTGTTTTCTAAAATTAGTGGTTAAAAACACCATGCATTTACTCAAAGCTCCTGGCAAGTTGCCAGCGTGGCCCTCTGTCCCATGAGTACAGTGCACCCCTGGTTCTCCGGCCCTTCTTAAACACACTTCTTTTTACCATAAGTAACACCATTGTATGGTTTGTGCTCGTTGCAGTTTCAAAAATGAAAGACTAGCTAAGCCTTTGTCAGCAGCATCTCTTGTTTACACCTTACAAGTAAAGACAATTTTACAAATTCCTGGAAGAAAATATGATCTCAGAAGAGAACATTTCCTGAAAGCAATATCATTTGGTCTTGATCCTGTGATTACTTCTCGTGTGAATGGCAGCCTTGAAGTCAACGTTTAGACACAATAGGACTGTTTTGCATGAGATGATAGATTTGAAGATGTATGATCATATGACTATGTACATTACTAAGGCAGGATTTTCAAGACAGCCTGAAGAATTTATGAACCTAAAACCAATCAAAATTCATGACTTGGTTCCTACATTTCTTGGATGCTTCTGAAATTAAAAAAAAAAAGTATTACCCTTTAATTAGATATCTTAATTATACCTAATAACAATTATTATAAACATTAAAGGCTACTGTAATACTTCTACTTCTTTTCCAGACATTTATAGTCTCATATGGAAACCTTACCTATGTTGTAAATTTTTGTTTTCCTGTAAAAGATGTATTACAAATTAACATGAGAAAAGCCGATCATTTTAATATTCTTGAATTTTCATTCACTCATATTCTTGGGTATAAAATTTGTAGGATTTAACAGGAATGGATTTTTCTTCTTTTTATCAGGCCAACAATTTTGTGTCAGTTCTTTGGCCATATCAGAATGAAATTCATCACATTTTAGAAGTCTAGAAGTTGGATATCCAAATCCAAGCTATTCTCGTTCCCCTAACAGTCAGTAAAGAGACATAGACATCCCTAGAGGGCAGTTTATCTGATCTGTCCTTGACACCTATCTTAGAAAGAGATGAATTGCTGTCTGGAGATGGTATTTCTCTCCATTGACTATTAAAAGAGAGTGTAGTAACTGTCTTAGTCACTTTGTAACTTAGTTACCAAGTTAGATGCCTAAACCAGCGCAGATGGATCTCTTTTTAGGTGACATTTTTACTTTTACTACATGCCAGGTTCAAAAGAGCATTACAGGCAAATCAATGTGTTTGTCTGCTGTCCCACTTTCTATATATGTACATGTGAACATCTGTTTTGGAAGCTAATGAAAGTCTTTCTTCAGATTCTTTCCTCAAAGTTGTTTTTAGCAATTTCTCCATATATAGCAAATGCCAGATATCTGTTGAGATATTCTGTGCAAATGCATGCTTGCCAGTCCTTGGAAACCTGTTGTATCATGAGTTCCCAGTCTTCACATTAAAGCAGCATAATGCCAAGGTGCATGTACATGCAAGCAAGGAATGTAATAAATTACAAAGTAAGTGCCAAATTAAAAAACAAAACAACAAAAAAAACCCAAAAACCAAACCACCATCCCAAACTTGGGGGAAGAAAAGACAAATATTTTTTCATAAGAGAACACAGAGTGCTAGAGGCTGAAATCTTTCAAAAGCAACTGCACTCCACTAAAAATGTTCAGACATGGGAAAATGAATAACATGAGGTTTTGATAGTTAAGAGACTGGAGCGAAACATCGTGAACGGTGTTTATGGAGTAACTCATTAACTTTTTCTGCCTGTTTTGAAAGGTTATATGGATTGTTGCACTACTGGCCTTTCACATCTGGTGCTTAAGGTTTAGAACTCCCCTGTTCAGCTTTCATGACTCTAAAATCTTGATTACAGCCGTTATGCTACAATAGAGAGGGGAATAAAAAGTGCCTGCCTCAAACCAGCCGTAGGGCTTTATAAGCAATAGAGAAAGTAACCTAGGGAGAGATGGGGGGGAGAAGAGATGGGGGGATTAAAGGAAGGGGGCAGAAATAGGAAATTCAGTCTTTGCCATGAGCTTTCATGTATAATATTTAAAGGTGTGCAACACTTGTTTTCTATTGCTCTCTTCTTTCCTCAGTTTCATTTAGTTCTACCATTTCTGAACCAGAATTGAAAATATGAAATGACTGCTGGCAGGACTAAAAAGCATCTACATCACTAGCAGTGTCATATCCTCTGTCGCCACGTATTGACCATGAAACTCTGAAAGAAATCCAGGAAGTTTGAGGAAGAACATAACATTTGTCAGACATTAGAAAACAGCTTGCAAAAACATTAGAAAAAAACAGCCCCTCAAATATATCTATAGATTCCCATGCATAGGAGCAAGCAAACAAAAACAAGCAAAGGGAAGTACAGGTGATAAATATGCAGTTTATTCTGCCTTTATTTTGGAGCTAAAGGAAACAATTGTAACAATGCTATGGAAGACACTGTGTTGTGTTTTGTTTTGTTTCCAAAAAGCTGGGAGGCAGGAAAGAGGCATATTTTAAAAGGCTGGAAAGCATTGGTCTAATTAATCGGCCTGAGCTGGTGCAGGGTGAGTTATATTTATACTGTTATATTCAGATATTTGTCCAGCCTGTTCTTGAAAACTTACAAAGATCATGATTCCACATGGCAGTTTGTGCTGTTGTTGGTCTCTCGCAATATCTTACTGAATTCACCTCCGCAGCAATAAGACAGTTGCTTCTTGCCACCCCCGGAGAAAACAGAGCTGATGATAGAGCAATACGTGTTTTACATGCAACTTTTATACACGGTGGAAGGTTGTTACTGTGACCATTCTTCCTTCTGCATTCCCCCTCTGACACCCAAAATCCCTATTTTTCAGGTAAAAAAAAATATGACTCTTTCAGGCTTTCCTTAAAGGAAACTAATAAATCTTTTATCTTTGCCAGTATTATTCTGTAGACTGTCTCTGGCTTGTCTACATCTTTTTTGAGATTTGGTGCTCAAAACAACCCTTCTGAAACTTCATCAGTTCCAAAAGGGGTGGAATAATTACTCCCTTGTCTGACTTCTATTAACACATCCCAAATGAAATTTGCACTTTTTGCAATAATATTGCTATATTGACTGAAGTTTGTTGGAAATGCACTACACCACTTAAATCTTTTTCTGCGGTACTGATGCCTCCCACATCTCTCCCAGTGTCTATTCGAGAAATTGATTTCTCTTTAAGCACCACAGGTTTTTGCTCAGCAATGCAGGTGCTAATCTTAACGTCCTTGAAATTCTAAAAACAGCACTTCTGTTGTGCCATTCTAAATTCATCTTGAATCTTTACTTACAAAATGGAGGGAAGACTCAAGTCCTGTACCAGATTGCTGAATTTATATCATTTGTTCCATAGATGTAGCAAATGCTCACAGTGCAAGTATGGTGAGCTGTTGCAGGAAAGAAAATGTGTTACTACTTTCACTGACTTTAAAGCCATAGGGAGGAGTAGCATTTGCTTTTATTTAATTTCCAAACTATCAATTTTTGAGGAGTCTTTTGAATTCTGGGAAGTGCCCTGGAGTGCTCACAACCACTCTCAGGCTGGAATAAGCCTCCAGTTTTACAAGTGTACTGACTGCTCCACTGGAGTCGTTAAGAAACGTATTACCCTGAATAGGCTTCGGGATAGATCCCAGCAGAACTTGACTGGAAGTGCTCTCCTCATCTGGCAGCAAACTTCTGTGGTTTACCAGCCTGTTACACACCCTTCTTATGGTAATATATAGCCCTGGTTTTGTTATGTAATCTTCTAACACACACTCATAAAGACAATAAGGCAACGTGTTCTGTTATGGCTCTTCCACCTATACATCAGTGTATTTCATATTTTAGCTCCATATATGCTGAAAAGATCAAAGAAATGGGGTGCCTGACTTCCTTTATAAGTAAACTATAAATGAAGTGGTGAAATATAAGTGAAGTAGTGCTTTACAAGTGAAGAAAATATCACATATAAAGTCACAGTAGCATTTTAAAGACAAAGTCAGTGGGGATATGAGTTAGTTGTGAACACCTGAATTTTGGTACTACATGGAGGGGGAGCTTAATGAAAAGGTTTACACACAGTGTAATATTGTCTGATCTACTTTCTTCTCATTTCCATAAACTCATTGCCTGGCATGGAAAGCTTCATTTGCACATGGTTGTTCTCACTGTATGCAAATTTTTTTTTTTTTGCAACACATTTTATCTCTACAGACGGATCTCTCTGATCTTTCCGGCACATTTGGAAGCAGCTGACAATGTAGTTTCTACTGTTTATTATGTTTAATATCTGTGTTCCCAAACACATTTAATCCATTTTAATAGCACTCTCTGCAACTTCTCTACTTTGTGCTTTTATTCTGTTAGATTTTATGGGTTAATTGGGTTCGTCTGAGCTCAGTGTTTTGATTGAAGATCTCCAAGAAAAGAATCAAGTGCTATAGGGAGAAATACTGATGAATCAGTAGAATGACTCCAGCAGGCAGAGAGGCAATATCATATTTTTATAGTGCAATGTCCTTTCTTATAAGATGATAAAGGTCCTGGTCATGTACTGTCATTTAATATCTCATAATAGCTTTGTGAATATAGAAGTACTACCTCTCAGTATCCTTGCCAAATTGTGGTGCTGATAATTGCATTGTACTAACTTATGTTGTTCTGGAATATTCATAGGAAAAATATTTTATTCAATATCCATTCTAAATATTATGTCACGTGATCTATTTTTCTCTTTGGCAAAATGGTTAATGTGAATCTTTAACAAGCTGCTAAGTTGCATTTGTAGAATTCAGCCAGGTAGACTGACTTGCTCTATATCATGAGCTACCACATTTCACAAGTTATCCCTCCTATTGGACAAAACAGACTGTATTTGACTAAGTAATTAAGCATTAAATCACATTTAATTTCAAGGGGTTAGGCTAAATAAGCAATTTGAGTGGCATATGACAACTATTTTGTCCTCACCATGGCTGACCTTTATGTAGTTGTTATTTTTTTTGTCAATGATAATTTTATGTTTATTTCCGGTTCATTGATGAAAATATCGAATGCCATATAACATGACTATTATGTGTACACACACTAGGAGCATCCCATTTGATGATTAATTCCCACGGATGACTGATTTTTTTAATGTGTTAGTTGTTTCTTAATCTCTTTAATATACACTGTATTAATATTATATAGCACTAATACCTTCACCAGAATGTCAAGAGAGCTAACTATATTGTCAATTACAATAATGCTTGCAGTAGCCAATCAATTGGAATGTTCCTATTGACTTCAGAGGCTGAGTTGAAGAAAGGGGGAAAGAAAAATTATAATTTTACCTATAAAAATAAACTTCATTTGATCCTTTTTCACAAAAGTACGGTCTGAGAAGAGGGAAGTATAAGAATCAATGGAGAAAAAAATGTAGGTTAAATAACTAAAACATAAAATAAAATAACAAAATAAAATAAAATAAAGCAATGTTTTGTAATTACACAGGTGAAACTTGCGGCCTAATGGGTGAAATTCTCAGGGACTAGTTCCCAAAAGGCATGAAGATTTCTCAAAATGTGCAGAAGTAGTGCAAAAAACCTCAGGTTCAAAACCACCAACCTGGTAAGTCTGCATTCCTTAGTGCAGAGAACATGACAGTGCTGCACCAGAATAAAAATGATACACTGCTGACTTCATGTGCTTGCACTATGTTCCCAAACATATTCTCATTACAAGGTTAACATGAGCTGTGCCAGGTCAAGTCCCGCTATGTATATCGACCCAAAGTATTCAATAAGCCGCATTTCATTTTAAAGTTGGCAAGAGAGGGGAAGGCGGCACCAAATTCGAACACAAAAATTCAATTACAAGGTATTTATGTACCAGTCTCGATGGGATTTGGATGAGGCAGTAAATTTCATGCATTGTTTTCCTTAAGAAAATTATGTTATCTGCCTACGTAGAAAACATAGAATCATAGCACAATTTAGGTTGGAAGGGCCCTCTGTATGTCACCTTATCCAAGCCCCCTTCTCAAAGCAGGACTAATTAGATCAGGAACCCTTCTCCTCTAGGGCTCAGTGAGGGATTTGTCAGTGGCCTTCAGAACACCAAGGTGGTCCCATTCACTTCTGAAAAAAGCTTCGACTCACTGGAAAGGAAAAGAAAAATAACTGCCCCTGAAATTTTACCTTCCTAAAAATTACTGAAACAAATTCATTAATGGATTGCACTAATCATTATGCCAGAGAATTACATCCATGAAGTCCCTAACCTTGTTGCGTATTATCACATCTGCTGCCCTTTCAATGATACACTTGAATTAATCTCTGAATAACAGGATCACATCTCCTTAATTAAAACATTAAATGACTAAATAAAAAAGATAAAAATCTTTATATTCTTTAATTAAAAGAAAAAGATTCACCAAGTGTCTAAAGAGACACATAACAATCACTGGAAGAACTCCAAGATATCACATGTGAAGGGGAGGGGTGATAATTACTTTTTTTTTTTTAAGGGAAAGTGCAGAAATTGAAAATGGCATTGGGCCAGGTTCTGCCACACCTACGCATGCTGAATAACAATTTTAAAATAGCTCCACTGAACTCAAGTATAAAGCCATTGCTCAAAGGAGATCCTAATCAAGACCTTATAAATTAAGGATTATACAGTATACAAACTGAGAATGTGTTTTCTTGATTGATGCAGGAAGAGCACCCACATCAGCAAACATGTAAGTTGAATCCTTTCAATCCTTGACCATTAGCTAAATTCACTGTTGAAAAACAATTTTTCTGCAGCAGTTTAGAAATCTGTACCTTCAAATAGGTCATCAATGACCTTAATTTTAATCTAATATGTATCAGCAGTCTATCCAGATGGCAGCTTTCAAATTGGGGGTTATTGAAGCTTTTCTATTTAAAACACAATTCCACTTCTTTAATGAGAATATCACTACTGGAACTATTGTATCATTAATACCATAATTTTGGTTTCCCTATAGATTTTTCTTGATTAAATACCTTCACATACATGTATCTCTCCCTAATTGCCACCTAAAGAAAATAAACATGAAAACTAATTTTGAAAACAGTAATAGTGGCTAGCATATGGAAAATGAACATTTATCTTCCCTCTTGGATTCGTGCAGAATGACACATATGATATATATGATGCTCATAGACAGGATTAGCTGACCTCAACTGACATAGTAATGATGCTGTTACGGAGTGCCTAATGGTTTCCTTGAAAGTATTGGTATTCTAACAAAAACACAAAGCTTTAATAATGAAGATATAAAAAAGCTTCCACTAACATTATACTACATCAACTCTCCTTCGGACAGATTGCATGGGATGCAAAGTGAACTACTGTGATGTAAATTACTGTATTTATCTTCTGGGAAAATCTGGAAGATTATGAATAAAACTTCAGTAATGAAAGAGCCCATGACTCATTCATAAATGAGAAGTCACTAGAAGATCCTAAACTCGTGTTTGCAGTGTTTTCTAACTTCTTGTAGACCTTTTATTTCCTGGGTATTTTAATGTGTATGTTTATACATTTTACAGACTAGAACTTTAGCTGAAGGCAATTGCAGTGTATGTATATATTCTGAAGACCTGATCCTATGGGTGGTGTTTAAAAAAAATAGCTGCTGGGTCAGACTCACTAGTACTGCTAAGTACTAACAAAACACTGCTAAGTCAGTAGAGTTACAACAATAAAAGTGGTCTGTTGTATATGAATAAAGCATTAAAGATTATCTCGGATGCTATTAAATTTACACTTGATGTATATTTTCAAGACCTGCTTTTAGTCCTAAGTCCTTAACAGTTTTTTCCTCCTTTTCACAATCCACAGACCTGCAGGAAACCAAATTAAGGAAATGAGTGAGGTGTGCACCACCAGAAAAACTTTTCAAAACCAAGGAATTGCTTTTTATGGCATATCTAGTGCCTAGTTCACTACGTCATTGACATCAACAGTATAGAGCTGAGAAAGGTTTTGCAATTCAAGGCTCAACTGTATATTTATTTACAAGACCCCCCCTTTTCAGAGTGTGAAAACTCTTTGCTGTGCAGATTGCAGATTTAGCAAAATAAGACTCCAGCCTGTGCAGGTGAGAGCTGAGAAAAAGTGCTGTGTGTGAATTTGGTGCAGCTTTCAGGCTACTAAGTGACCTCAAAATTTGCAGGGACATATACAAACTCACTCATACAAATGAGAACCTGAGGAGAAGTTCAGGCTTAGATAGATACAGACACAGGGACAAATTTCCACATAATAAATTCGAACTTTGGGTACCTCAGCTTTCCTCTGAGAACTGTTTGACTGTCATCTTCCAGCAAAACACATGGTAGGTAAACTCACAAAGTAAGGCTACAAGCACAAGCAATTACGGCAGAGTTCCCAGGAGTTCTGAAATTTCATACACCACCCTACCCTCTGACAACTCATCTCTGTGTCTATACTCAGAGACATCTGTGGAATTTGGGTTATCTCTAAATTGCATTGAAACAAGACTTTTCAGATTCTTAATTATTAAAGATGTACATGTCAGGCGCCTGGACACCTCTGCAGATCATCTTAAGTGCCTAACATATACATATTTGCATATGTTTTTATATGTGTGTACCTATGTGTTTTTATGGGAGGTGTATGTGTCTTCATACATAGATGAGCTTATAATTTAGTAGCTTAGCTGGGAATTGAATAGACAGATTCATGGCTGGTGAATTAACCTCAGTTTCTCACTAACCAGTGTGTGGCTTCTGAAAGAGCTGTTGGTAGGACGGAATGATTTGGCCTAAAAAGTATTTTGAAAATATGCCTAGTCCTAAGACTAGGAGGTATGAAAAAATACAGACAAACAGGCTATGTAACAAGGAGTGTAACAACATTTGCAAGGCTAAGTGAAGATGGGAAACAAAACATGCAATATATTCCTTGTATTATCAACAAACTACTCAGCTTCTCTCCTATCTAAATGATATTGATGGAGGTATTTGTGACTCCAGTATTGCAAATATATATTGCATCTAGTGTGTTCTGTCAGGCATTAAACAACATTCCCATTCTCATTTTCAAGAACTATGTCTAATCTTTGTTTATACTAATGCTTCCTTTGTTGACTTTTAACAATTATGTGCCATTGACAATTGTTTATTGTTGTTTAATTAGGAGGTGGATTATTCCCATGTTTTAATGATTACTGTTCAAAGACTTGACAGAAATGTTATTCCCAAAACCACCAAGCACAAATTGGCTTTGATTTATTTTACTTAATCTTGTTATGATTGCATTATAAGCTCTCCAAATTAATTTTTTTTTATTAATTACAATATCTCACAGTTTCAGCTCAGTAATGTGTACCAAACGAAACAATTATAAACTGCCCATGCTGCTGAATTCTGTTCTTTAAGAAAAAAAAAAAAAAGGTGTTGGATAGTAGAACAGATAGGCACAATAAACTCATCAGCACTGACTCCAGAGCTGATTTCCAGTTTGCAAATATGAAGTATCCTTTTGCTGTATATTCTTAATCATCCAGGGAGACTAAAAGTGGCCATCATCTGTTAAGTACATTCTCAGTATTAGATGTAAAACTTGAAACAAGAAATTATTGATAATGGACAACTTATAAATGCTGATTGTTATGTAGAGAAGGCATGGCATCCACCCTCATTAGCCAATGCAAACACTTATTTTTTTGCCATGAAATATTGATGATCACTAAAATAATAATGAGGAAGAACCGCACAAGCTAAAATTTGCATGAGATGATAGAGCAGCAACCATTTTCAAATGCAGTATTTCACATAACAACTGAAAAAATGTAGACATATTAAAATAAATATTCTATTGAAATCAGATGACAAAGGGATGTATGTGAACTGGCTATCATCTGTGCATTTCCGTCGATACGTATTTTTAATGTAATTTTTTTCTGGAAAGGATGTTATTGTCACGGTCATCCTTTAAACTGTAGATCTGATCAAAATAAAGAAACATTAAAAGGCAAAACTGAAAGAAATAATAAAATCTAGTCTTAAGAAAAAAAAAAACCAAACAACAAACAAACAGCTGAAAGTTCCAGGTTTAAAATGTATGCAGAGTTTCCATATCTGTTTGCTCTCGTTTGGAATTCATACTTGAAAAAAAATGCTGTGAAATGCTATAAATCTTTCATTTAAGAAGTGTTGATTGAAACTGAGTTCTTGCGGATCTGAACTGAACCCGATTGTTGCCTAGATGAATAGTTCTGTTGAGCAGCTCCCTGGAGTTTTTAAAGTCCATTACACTAGAAGAGTTCTGTTGCATACACTGCTCAGTGCCTAGAGACACCAAAGGTGTCAAAATTTATTTCAGTGCTGGCCTTGGGTTTTTTTTTCTGCTTTTACCTACCTTATTGGAATGGGGATGCCAATTTACTTGGAAGACTCTGGTTATTTAGAGCCTGGGTACCCTATGCTGAAAATATTTGCAGTATTGGGCTGTGAAACCCCCAAGCCTCATGCCCCTCTGGCTGGGGTGAGTTAGCAGAAAACTGAACAGGGCTATGTCAGAACCCTGCCTACCCGTTGTTAGAAGTTTTTCTGAAAGCAGCATATTTTCATGAAATGTTTTGCTTTGTTGACTCAGCTTTCTGACAGACCAATGCTGAAACCAAAAATTTACAGCCCAATCTAGTTACCACCACTTGACTCCATCTAAAGCATTTGAGGAATCTGCCTCGCTCTTCTGTGGTGTTTCTGGAGGTCACGCAAGACAGTTTCTCTCACTCTTAGCAGCTTCCTAGAGTTAAATAAAGTAGTTGTATGGAAGAAACACAATTTCTAAAAAGTGAAAAAGGCTTTTAGGGCTGTTCACATACTTGAAGGATGACACTAAGCAATAATACTTCAAACAAACATAATGCGGTGTGCACCAGAACATGATTAAGGATAAATGAATGAGACAAGTGAAAGCTTCACCTTTCCTTTTGAAGACTTTGCACCTTTCTAATAATAAAATGTTTTATATTAAGATTGTTCTAAAATATCTTCTTACAGTATAAAATCCAAAGATTATATTTTCAAAAGCACTTCTTCAGGGTGCTGGGGACCTTCTGTAGGGTTTGAGATCCTAATTTAGTTAGGCCATCTGGAAATTCCAGCTCAGGAGATCAAAACTCCTAAAAATTGTACTATGTTATTTAAGTTTTCTTTCAGCGGTTTTCCATCTACCCCCGAAGTTGTATCCAGACAACATTTTTACTTGCAAAAATTTATTACATACATGATATTAACCCTTTTCACCTGGAATTTCTTTCACATTTCTGGCCCAAAACTTAATCACACTCCCTAAATCTAAATTTAAAGGTCTTCTACATCTTTCCTACTTCTGCTTCCCTTTATAAAAATGATACATTTCTTTCTATGAATGATGGTTCAGTACCTCTTCAAAGAAATTGTGAGGTATTAAGAAGCTGGGAATATTGTTAGTGAACAACAACTGTGACAGAGAAGCACCAAACATTAGTCTAGTTTAAGTCACACTGATTTTGACATCAGTAATCCAAGAATTCATCGAGTCAGTAAGCTCCAATATGGACCAGATACCATAAAACTTTTCCATTATCTATGAAAGTGTTACTTCAGGTTTTGATGAGTCACCATTTTTTAGGAATTTATTGGGTTTTTACTACTCAGATACTTACAGTTTAGGGTTGATGAATAGTAGGCATTCATGAGCATCATCTGTGTTATCTGTTTACAAGGATAGTTCATGGTAGGAAAAAAACCCAACATCCATGTGATAGATCCATGTGTAGCTTTGTCAGTTTAGGTCATGAGGACATGAATACAGCAGTTGCTATTCCATAACACATCCTTAGATGATTCCTAGGAAGAAGCAAGTGCGTATCATCACAGGGATTACTGAGATATTAGGTGTTTATTTAGATGGTTACTGATGTAGTTGTTTCATAAAAATAATGCATTTTTATTCTTGCAAGGACATAAGAAAAACTAACTGAATTAATTCTCAAGGAAGTGTCATAGTCAGATAACAGATTCTACTGCCTTTGAGATAAATCGCAAAACTCACATTCACTTTGACGGTAACTGGACCAAACTATTGATATGGAAATATAGATGAAAAGTAAAGAGTCTTCCTAGGATCTCTTTCTTCCAGGAACATGAAGTCAGCACAACAATTTTTAATCCTACATATGCTAGAAACTGTGTGAAGAAGTTTTTGTGAGAGAAAACTGATATAATTTTAAGCCAATTCCTTTTCAGTAAAATAACAAAGAGAAGTCATAATAATGAATCGCTCTTCTATTTACACATGTAAAAAATGGAAGGAAAAATGTATTGTGTGTAATATTACTCAAATATGTGGATATATATAACAGGAACTGGAAAATGGAAGATAAAATGAAAAGTTAAGGATATGTTTTAGCTTTTGAAGGATATATCTAGATTCCTAAACTTTCCTTCTGAAATCTTCCAAATTACTTATAAAAATGTGCCTGAGCTGCAAATCAGCAAAAAAGTTATATTCTTTTTTAAAATGATCAGTTTTTTCATTGCAATTTCTTTCATCATCCTCTTTTTTAACATTACATATTCCTCTATCACCTTCTCTCCAAATATAAACAGTAATGGTTTAGATGATCAAATTTATTGAAATAATATCTGACAATATTATGCACATTCCGTATGTGTATGTGTTATGTATGTCTATGTGATATATATCTCTATGAATCTACCTACATATGATGTCAATGATAAACGGAAAAGCTGCTCATTAATCACATCACCTGCCTTGTAACATTAATCCATACTCCAATTCTTTATATTGCATCTGTCTACACAATAGCTTTACAGTCACCAAGTGTATTAAAAAAAATCTATATTCTTTATACCTAAATTAAAATAATAGGAAATGGGATTCAAAGAGATGGAAAAAGATGTTGGCATTATCAGGTCCATAGCCAGATACTGCTGTATCAGGAAATTGTATGATGTATTCCATTTCCTAGGATGTTGAAGCCAGTTGCGTTTCTTGTTATAAGGTGTCTAAGACAGACCTCATGCTTCAGAAAATTAGCATCCTTTTTTATCTACACCAGGGCCAGATTAAGATAGTTGATTCTTGTCCCAACACTTACTTCAAATATGGCTTCTTTCAGCTTGGTGTTTATAACTTCAGGGTATTTACAAATATCAATTTGTTTTAACTCTTATTTTTCTTAAGTTAAAAAAAGTCATCTTCTTTTAATTTGCCTGTGTAAAACAGGTCTTCCACTTTGTTCCTTCTGGTAGTCCCCTGCTGTAACATCTTCTAGTAGGAATGCTTTTCTCTTAAACACAGTCAACTAGAACTGTGCATGGCACTGCATAACAGATCTTACCCGTGGCTTTTTTACATTTTCCTCTATTTCTTTGGCAGTTCCTTACGTGATAGATACTACAGACACAATTGTTTGTGCATGATCGCATCTCATTAATGGTTCACTGATGCTTCTAGATCATATGCCATCACCAGTGGATAAGCTGACCATTTCTAATAACTTTTTTTTGCTATTTATTATTACATGTAAGGTCTTTCATTTTTGTGCTGTTTTTCTTGCTTACTTAAACAGATCTAATAATTGTTATTCTGAAGGGATAGATATGGTTCCATTCTAAAAACTTGATACAATCATTAAGAAGATTTTCTATCAGACTTGCAATTTACTGTATCTTTCCAATTTCTTCTTGCATTCAGACATGGACATTACCAGTCCCCTTAATCTGCATGCATACAATCATCTGCATATATTCATATTGCCAATTAATTGACTTTCTGATTATCTACATATACATGTTGGATCAATCCTGGGGTTTCGGTATGGATCAAAATAATACTTTTTTTTTAAGATGAAAGTCAGATGAAGTTCTGGATGTAGCTCAGAGGAGGAAGGGCTATTATGGGCAGTGTGGGCTGTGCCAGGCTTAGTTTCCTCAAAAATGCTTTGTCTCAGTCATTTACCATTATTCTAAAACACCTTCAGTCTTCCTGTATCCCTCTCCTACATGTCTGTATAACCCCATACCAATGCCCAGTACATCTGTCACACCCCCTCAACAGCATGATGTAAAAGTTCTATCATGGCACAGCATTTACAACATTTATGCTCTTTGATCAAAAAAACGTATGTTTTAGGGCTGCCAGATGTGTCCCAGAAGCAGTTTAGACAAAGTATTACAAAATGTGGATACAGCCAGTCTGTTCTGGATTAAGTAACTCTGAACTATGTAAACATCAGCAACTCTTCAGCACATAGTTTGAGGGACAAGGATCACTCCCAGAATTACATCTTTATCAGCATAGCTTTTAAGTTTTGGCATTGTCCAGATAACAGTAATTTCTATCTTGATTTGCACACCTCCATCAGCCATCTAACCTTCTGATCCATGATCTGCATCCTTGTCTAAGATGAAAATTATTCATATGATTGTGTGCCTTTTTAAAATTAACATTAGCTTTTGTCTTACTCTTACTGCATTGTCAAATCCACTCTGGCCTTCTTTTCAATTTCTGTGGTTAAAGATCTCTTTCTCATTTGTGTTAATTTCTTAGCAAGGTCTAATGCAGTTATTAGACATTTTTACTTTATCCTAATGTTTTCAAGACCTTTAACATGTAACTACCTATTCTGATTTCCCACTATATTTTCCAGCAGCCTTTTTAACGTTTTCATTTTCATGCAGTCTCTATTCTTTTGTTCATATCAGTCAGTTATCCTTATTTTTTTAGTCTCTTCTCTTAATATTGAAAACATTGTTTACAGACTTAGTTTGTGTTTAGTGTTTCACACATTTAAACACAGGTAATCCATGCTCTTTCAGTACAAGGGGTTTTATTTCTCCAAGTGACTTTCTTCTATATGACCCTGCTGCTTACTGGAACTATACATAAAACAGCATCAACCCTTGCATTTTCTCAGTGACTAATTGGTGGAGAAATCCATCAACTATCATGGCAAGAAATATGCTGGATCTACTTTTAACAGTATAATTTGTTGTCTAGTCTATACTGTGAAGTCAATTATGTTAATAGGTAAGTATTTAAAGTAAAGTTGCTTGTGATAGAGTCATCTCACTACAGATATGTCTTTATACATACAAGGGTAACAGGGAGACTTAAGGAAGCTATAGCAGAATTCCAGCCTCTTTTCCATCCTTCTTGAATGGATATTGACCTAACCTGGTTTATTTCATCTATGTCATCATTTATTTGTTTCCAGTTAGATGCATAATTAAAGTGTCATGCAATCTTTTCTTGTTTTGTGGTTGTTGATATTTTTCTCTTTTTTTTAGTGTCTTCTTAAGTCTCTTCTTCATCTTAGTTTAGCAAACTCATCTACTTTTAGTGTTGTATCACATTCATATCTATTGCTAGTCATGCAAGTTTCTCCGTTTGATTCATTAGTGTATATATATAACATAATAAATAATATCTTGACTCTAATATAAATCCTGTGCATCAAAAATGTATGACTTATGAAGAAATTTGGTGTCCTGAGAGGAAGAAAAAGAGAAAGAGGAGTCATCTTACACTTTATAAGCACTTTCATTTCAGGTGTGTAGTTAAAATATACGTTCTGCTAGTCAATTCATATTTCTTCAGTCTTGTAATTCATGCAGCAGATTAGCCTAGTTTTATGTTTTTCCAAACCGTCCCTTCCTATTACTTGTGTATCCATCTCATCGATCCACATTGCCCGCTGACTGCGAGTTTTCAGAATCTCTTGGCAAGTCACATAGTAAGTTAATTAGGTGTTGAAAAGAAGGGTAGATATCAAAAACTACTGCCATCTGTCCTCTTTCTCTTCCCCACTCTTCTTCTTCTTTGTTCACATTTTTGCATGTGTGAGGATTTGAACATATTTTGGAATCCCTTTCCTTTCCTTTCCTTTCCTTTCCTTTCCTTTCCTTTCCTTTCCTTTCCTTTCCTTTCCTTTCCTTTCCTTTCCTTTCCTTTCCTTTCCTTTCCTTTTTCCTTCCCTTCCCTTCCCTTCCCTTCCCTTCCCTTCCCTTCCCTCACCCTCACCCTCACTTTCACTTTCACTTTCACTTTCCTCTGTCAGTAAAGAGAAAAAATACTTTTCAAATCGATATAGTTACTACTTACCTTTTTATTTGGGATGTTATCTGGGAGTTAATCAATACATTCAGTTAGCTTGGACTCAAAGGCATGGCTCCTGGAAGTACTGAACGCAGCACCAAATGAAAATAAATATAAAGGTGTATATGAAAGAGATTTCTGACAATCAGGTCCTGCTGTCTTTGCAACTCAGTCAAGGGGACAGATTCTGGCAGAAAGAGAAGGAGGGGGCATATATCATCACATCTTGTCCTGCAGTGATGCAGTTCATGGATACTACTCAGAGGCTTTAAGCCTGCCTCCATATACGGCCTAGCCCCCACCACTTAATTCCAATATCCCTCCCGCCTCCAGCACTATGAAGCTACTTCAGTGCATCCAAAATATTCCAGACATCCACTCAAGGACCACAGGTCTTCTGTTTACCCCATTTCAGGGAGAATTGTTTATTTCCCATGCACAGGCTCTCTCTGTCTTTCTCTGTATACTTCAAAGTGACATGACTAGCAATGTCTTTACCTAAACCTACAAACAGGGGAAGGATTGGGGTGCAGGAGTCAGGGGTGAAAGGGATATTACATTTTTTTCCATTAACATCAAAAACATCAAAGATAGACATCAAAGTCTGTGTAGACCCTACCCTTGAATACAGAACACCCAAAGAAAGGCAGCAAAGCACCGTTCAGTGGGAGTCCTTGAGAGGGACCGCTTGACTATGGACATTAAAAGAGAAATTGAAAAATTTATGAAGTCAGAGAGCACCTGTTGAGAAAGACCTCCTATTTTGAGAAAAAGCACGTAGTAGACTACATAGGCATGACTCAAGGTGAAATAGTCACTCACTGGATTCAGAGTATGACTAACTGCTAATGAAGGCTTTCCAACACAAGGGGTGAGTCATCTGCCCAGACTTGGGCATCTAAAACTTAAACATCTGAATCTAAGGAAATTACTCAAGACACCATTGAGATTCAAAGGATAAAACAGATGTTTCCATAGTGCGATCCATTTTATGATAGACATCTAACTGGGGCAGACAACACCCATAGATTTGCTTTTTGGACTATGAAAGGAGCTTACATTGACTGAATTAAGTTCAGATATCTAACTAGCAGATACCTAAAGCGAGGTGTCTTAACCTAAGTGAGATGAATCCCACTGTCCCACAAAACTTGAGATATGAAACTAAGACGGCTGCGGTAGGTCCTTTGTCTCCACTGTGTGGGAAGGTGCAAGTTTCTCACCACCGACAATGGAATAAATAGGAGACTATGCTTCTAGATCAGACCTGATTTAAGCACTTAAGACTAAATATACCTTGAGCATTAACTTTGGCAATCCACAAACAGACAGAAAAAAGTCTGCAGTAGCAGAATTGACAAATCTGAACTGGAATCCTCAGTTCCACATACACTAATGAAAAAGAGGTTGTGCCTTAGAGAGGACTTCAAAATATCCAGCAATATAAGAATGAAATAGTTTATGTATTGTTTACCTAATTTGCTCTTAGTGCAAAAGCACATGTCTTTCTAGTGGAGACCAACCCTAAGACCACCCCCATTCCCACAAGAATATCTTCTGCTATGCTACAGACTAATGAAATTATTTCCTCTCTAGCTTCATGAAATTACCTTTCCTTTTCCTTCTTCATTACTCCAATCTTACTTGCATGTTAACATTGAGGACATTTGCCTGGGATGTGTATTTGGACTTGTTCAGGCTAACGAGAACACTACTATTCCCCTTCCAAATGGATGAGGGAGCATTCCAGCCCCCTGTTTTTTATACAAAAAGTGGACAGTGGTCTTGGAATTAATATGGCCAGGTCTTTTCCACTGAAGGCAGTCCTAAGTGTAGTCTGAAGGGCTAGTTGTGAAAATGGAGCAAGCCATTTCTACCAAGTGTTCAGAGTAGCTAGAACTGACAGGTGAGAAAGTTTTGAAGTTTTCCTAAATGAGTATCCAACTCCTAATGTCACAGTAATGAGTTTCATTGAGAAGTGAGTTGGCTGTGTTGGTATTGTCCACCTTAGTTCTTGGAACATGGGTTGCCTCTTCCCGTAGTGCCTCCACAGGAAAGTGAGTTGGAGCAGGCAGATAATAAAATGCTATAAATGGGAAAGCCTTGAATAAAGCAGCTATCGTGTGCTAAGCAAGCATTGGTAAAGAGTGCAACTCTTTCAAAACAGGGTTCAGTGTTTCAGGTTTTTCCAGCTTCATATTGTTTTATGTGACAGAATGTCTTTAATTAGGTTAGCAAAGGCTGAGATAATGTCTGTGTTTGGCAAATGTGCTCTGCAATGGCCTAAGGGCTTCTCTGTGGTGCTGAGCAGCTTCAGTTCCTGTGAATGCTCAAGACTGTGCAGACTGAAACCTCTATCCTAAGCAAATGATGATTGCATCATTAGTAAGCAGTTAATTACTTTCTCTTTTATCTTAACTGGATCATGGCTTTTTTGAAAGTTTTATACACTTTGTTTTCTCCCACTTGTCTGTTTAAGTCTTGAACAACAGACTCCACTGTGTATTTGCAGGCTTTGGGGCACCTTCTCCCAGGAAGCAAAGACAGACAGTCTAGTACATGTGTTCTCCTTGGGGTAATGATAAATAAAATATCTGCCTGGATTCCTAAAGAGGATGGCCTTCCTAATGCAAAATTTCCAGGTGTGGGACTTTGCTCCCTGTATGTACTTGTGCTTCCTCACATGGACAGTGTAATGTTTTCAGGAAGCAGTTTACAGCAGCAAAAGTAGAATATGAGGCAAGACTGGCATAACTCAAATAATGTGGGGTTTTTTTATTTTAGTTTATAAAATATTGCTCTCTTCTCTCTTGTTTTCATTTTGCCTGCTTCAAAAAATAATTATGACTTGTGCAGTCTTGAAGACTAACCTCCTTTCCACATGTTAGATCACATAAGAATCTCAGATCACCCCACAACTTTTAAGGTATGTGAACTGCATTTCACTTTAAATAGCAGTATTCAACCGTTTAAAGTTATGCACCTGCCAAAATGTTCTGCTGAATCAGACTAAGTTAGAAGAACATAAGCTTTAAATTTACCTTTCAATTTAACATAAAAACTCATGCCATCACCTTGATATGATGGATTAATTCTCCATAAAGAGAAGCAGAAGAAAAAAACTTTCATAGCCCTACTCCATACCGCCCACCAGGATTGGTTGGAAGGTTAAAGTTTGGAGCTGTCTCTATGACTGCTGAATTAATTGGACATTTTGCCATTCATTTTTATGAGTATAGAACCTACTTTTAGAGAATGATAAGATCCTTTGCCTGTGTGTTCATCACACAATGTATGGCAAGGCAGATGTTAAAAATCTTTGAAATCAATACGAAACAATGAATTCTAAGTTGTGCTTTTAAAGGGTGCTTCTTCTCTGCTAACACAAGGCCTTACTTGGAGGACCTGTTCCCACTGACTGTTTTCTTCTAACCAATATTCTGTAAAGCCTGTTGTAGTAGGTGACATGAAAAACTAATGACATGATTGAAAATGTCTTTCTCTATCTTTAATTGTCATAAGTATGTTATACAACTGAAGGCTAGTCTCTTGATTTTCTCTAGGGCTAAGGTGAATATCAAGCAATACAAAACTCCCATTCCAAAAATCAAAAGGCTCTAGAAAAATAAATATTTTAATTCATACTGAGAGCTCTTTGCACTGGACCAAGATCATTATAACAGCAGGAAAAATTTCATATTTAGGGAAAAAAGGAATGGCAGTAAGTTTTAATTTTACTGAATGATTCTGTTATTTAATAGTTGCATTCCACCTTTCCCTCAGCAATACGATTCCATACTTCAGTGTGGTATAAGAATGTACTGATGTGAGTTTAGGGTTAGGGCTGTGCATTGTCAACCTGTACCTGCTGGTAAGGACAGTAGTCCCTAAATTGTCCAAAAATTTCACACTCCCTAGTCCTCTCACTCTGAGTGATCCATTTCACACCATCCATCTGCAATCCCTTGCCCCTTGTGTCTTACCTTTCCTACCATGTTGCAGTACGTTCCCTTTATTTTCCATACTATATACATACTCTTCCTTTGGGTCCTAAAAAGCACAACTGGTTGCTGTGAAACAAGTTTAGCTGAAAAGCAAAGTGCTAAAAATCCACCAGGCAGATGTAGAAGTTGCTGCATCTTATAGAATCACCCTACCAAAGCCACATAAAGTACAATGAACAACCTTATATCCATCATATGGGATAACAGAGGAAATGTTAACTCTATGGAAAAAAGCAGGCTACTCATTGTGAGGCACATATGGATAATGGTCATATTGCAGTTGGTACATGGTAATTTTAGGAGAGGGAGATTTGGCAACGCCAAGTTTGGAGATTTAAACCTGGGATCATCCTTGCTCAAGGCAGCTGTATTATTCATCAGTTCCACTGATTGCTTCCAAACACATGTAATGAATGCTTTTTCCTGTACCACAAAATCAGTGTCCTTTAAAACCTTTTCTTTCTATAATTGAACTGTTATTTTATAAAGTTTAGACAAATGATCATGTTGGAAGTGCCCTTAGGAGATATAGAGGAATGAGCAGAGCATAGGTGAGTGAGATCAAAAGGGCTCTCTACAAAGATCTGAATAAGATTGAATGGCATATATTTTACATGGATTCCTGAGTTCACAATGAAGATAAGTGGGAGTGCATGTATATGGAAAATTCCCTTAAAATGAGAGTCAATATTACATTAACATCATTAACATTCATGTGATGTATATAGTTTAAGAGCATTTTGAAAACCAGATAACACAGTTAACTCTATTACTACAATACAACGTTGCCCTTTAACTTTCAAAGAGTAATTTAGAAATAAATTGTCATAAGGAATTAATTTTTTTTCTTTCACTTTTTCTTTTTTTTTTTTTTTTTTTTTTTTTTTGCCTTGCAGGAGACAAGAAGGATCATAGGCTCTTCTTTATGGGATGGGTTAGAGCAGTCCTTAATTTTATATTGTTTCATTCCTATGTACTATCAGCATTTCAGGAATAAAGATATCCATAGAAAATTAAATTTTGCTTAAATATACTCAACCCTGTGTGACAAATGACAGAGATTTTTATCTTAAGACAAAAGAATAGTAGCAATAAAAAAAACCTTAGAAATTACTAAGAAAAGTCAAATGCTTTAAGGGTAATTAGAGCCTAATTAGAAATAGAGATGCTATCACTATGATAATAGTTGCCATTTTATTCATGCCAATGCATAATTTCTCTCAGTGACACAATGTGGTTCTATCCTGAAAGCATGCACTCATAAATTGCTCACAGCAGTTAGTGGTTGAATTAGTAAAATAACTGTGTTTTGTTTTCCGTAACTAGTTGTCTTCTAAGTACTGATCTGATCATTTAAATTAATCATGGGGAATATTTATGAAAATTAGCATCAGTTGCCAGAGAGTTCATTATAAGAAATAATTTACATTTGAAATAAAATGTTAACTACATAAAACCACCTTGATATTGCAGTAATACTGGATGTTATGGAAGAAAATAGGAAAATTCATTACAGGAAAAAATATTTGAAAATACTTTGGAAAATGAGAAAAGAGTAATATATTCTTTTTTCAGTGTTTTTGCCCACCACTGATCTACTAGGCACTATAATTGTATTTTTTTTAACTGTCTTTGGTTCAAACAAGTTTACCAAAACAATACTTTTTACAAACAAGATATTTTTTTTAAGTGATATCTTGAATGTCAGCATGTTACTGCTTAATGTTCTTATTCATCTTTTCTTATTCATCTATTAACCATAGGAGGCTGATTATATTTGCTTATAACATGAAGGATTATGAAATTTAATTATTATTTTTAAAATGTTCAAGGATTCAGGAACAACCATGAAACCACAAAAGAGAGAAGGCTAATCACTTATTTTGTCTTTCAAAATGCCACTTGCTCACTTGTGAACACAGTATATAGACAGATTCTTGAATGTAGCCAAAAGATATTTATTTCCTTTTCTTCATGTTTTCATAAAATTGTTACAAACCAATATAACCCTTTTTCAGCCAACAAATTTGGCTTTAAATATAATAAAAAGGCATGGGGTTAATTTTATTATTTTTCCTCATTGACAATAAGCACTAGGTAATCAAATTTGCTCACTTTTTAGAAAATGTTCAAATATCACCAAAAAAACATTCTCAACAGTGCAATGGATGTTGAAAGGACTAAATAACTTTTGCTCATTTTTCTAGCCATGTTTACCCATTTTTAGTGCAATGTGCTAACACAGCTCTTAAATCTCTGAAATTTCAGGATGCCTTCCAAAGTCAGAGGCAGTCTCCCCCAACACTCAGGAGTAACCAGCAGAGATGAGAGTCATACTTTCCATAACTTATAACCAACAATAAAATCCCACATGATAATTTTTATTATTTTCAGTCAGGAATTTCCATTAAAAGATTGCTATCTTCAATGTCTATCACTCCAGTGACATAAGAACCAGCTAGGCAAAAACTCCCTATTCATGAACCCCTAAGAATAACATCTAGTGACTGCGTTAGAAGTATGCATCATTCTGTGAAAAATATCAACCAGTTAATTCACTTAAAAAAACTTATGCCTTGAGTAAGAGTAAATGAAAATCCACCTGTTGAGAATTCTTCTATTTCTTAAAGTTTCAGATCCACTTCATTCATATCAGGTTTTTCTTCCAGCAGCAGAGAATCACCCAAAAGTCGTGCTACTTTCAGACTTTACGTGACTTGACAGCCACAGCCTTCCATTTGGTTAATCTGCAAGTGAGCATGGTTTCTTTTAAATAAAGATGCTACATTATTATCTTCATTGCTGTATGAAGTATATGGTCTTCATAGGTCATATACTTCATACAGATTCAAGTTAAAATCTTGTTAAAATCACAATCAAGTGAGCTTCCCTGAAGAAGGACCTTTGCTTTACTTAAAATGGATGGTCATTGATCACGTTATTTATCTCATGGTTGAGAAATAGGATGGGGGATTACAATTTAGGATTTTCTGCAAAAAAGATTGCACTACTTCAGGTTCAGACCCTGCCACAGTTACAGCTGACTGCTTCCAATAACACAGTTTAACATCCTAGTCACACTGGGCTGCAGTGCTGGCTAAACCCAAGCATAGACAGCTGTACTGTAAACTTCTAGAACTGAACCAGACTCCTAAGTTCCCTTTATAGTCAGGGGAAAGAAGTAGGAATTTTTAAGGCATGATTCACTTCTATTTAAAAGAAATGTCTACATAGGTGATGTGTATCTTAGTCTAAAACACTGGGTTTTTTTCTCTAAAGCCAGAGCACTGAATCTTTAGAAAACCCACTCTTCTACCATTTTCCTTCAGTTGCATCATCTTTCTCCTGAGCACAAGCGACTGAAGAAATGACACAGTCACCCATCAAAACTTTCTGCCATTTGGAACAAAATGTTTAGGGTGTCATTTCTATTAGTTTCTATCATCTGAGATATTAAACTAACTTTTTCAAGCTCTCACTTCTTTATTCAAGCACCTTACTAAATGGGAGATGGCAGATTGCATTGGCTGGCAAGACATGAAGAGCATGATTTCCTGATCCCAAGCTATACACCCAAACAGCTGTAATGGGCAGAGTTGTATTTTGGGGAAAAGAGTAAATTTTCCTGAAAAACAGAAAGTCTGAATAACCAGCCATAGGATAGATGACTACTTTAACAAATAGAACACAGTTTTTTTTCTCACAAAAGTAAGTAGTTGGGTACCTACACCCTGAAGATATTCATTATAGCCAGCTATATCTGATCATTATGTCTGTATCTTGAACAAATGTTCCTCAAACCACTACGTAATAATCATACAGACATGCTCTGGTACACACAGTTAGTCTCCTTTATTTGTCCAGAAAAGACAGCAGAAACTTTCTGACCATGAAAGAAGCTTTGTCTCTTAGGTTAGTTTCTTGGGGAGCTCTTGGCTATTGTCACTCCTGTCTATAAACAGCTATCAGCAACAAATAGTGCCAAGCCTTTTAAGGCTTCAGATTTGAAGCCTTAAATCTCTTCAGAGATTTCTACACATCTACATATGCAGCTGTCAAAGGTTACCAAAAATCCTCCTTTATTTGTTCATCAGCATTGACCATTTGGTTCCTCACCTAGAGTTGCATACACTTTTTGTGAGAGCATTTGTCCTTAAGTACCACTAGCCCATTTGTAAAGCAATAGATTTTTCGATGTAAGTTGAAAGTATATTCTTGGCTTTACAGTAATAACATTGACTTGAATATTTTAAATGCCTCTAAGTAGCTATGGGAATGTATTTGTGAGTGTTTATGACCTTGACTGATGGAAATATTTCAATCAAAATTTCAGCATAAGCTTGGACAGTCAATTTCCAACGAAAGTGAACTCTTAACAATGCTTCATCTTTATCAGCTGTAATTGTTCTTCCAAGCATTTTACCAGAGAATATTTCTGTGACCATCTCCTACTTTTTGTTCAGAATGTGATTCCCTGAAAAGGATGGTTTGATGCCAAATTGACATCAAGAAGATACAGAGTGACTCTTCCAACCCACCACACTCCAGTGTAAAAGAACCAAATGAGATCCTGGAACTGTTGAGCCTGCAAAGCTTGGCATATTTCCCCAGAATATCTAAATTCAAATCCTCTTGCCTGGCTTTTATTAACAGTAGCAATATGAAAGATTAAAAAGGGCAGCTTACTAAATATTTGCTTTGGATTCAGCACTTAATACTTGCTAAGTTCTTACAATTTCTTTGGAAACTGTCCAGTAGGATGTGGCTATATCTTTTATCTAGGTATCAAAGCTGTAGAGAGTGAAGAAAGTCTTCCAAGTAAAAATCTTAAATAGCTACATCATGCAAAACAACTGATTATTTAATTAAAGCTGTCAGTGCTGGCGCACTCTATATATGCACCAAATGTGCATTAATTTGTCAGATGTATTAATTAAGAAAAGAAACAGTAAGGGAAGTCAATGCTATTTAACACATATTGTTCCTTATGTACCAATGAAGCTACATGCAAGAGTTGAAGTTTCTCGCTACCAGGATTGGACAATACTCAAATTATTGTTGTTTCGTTCATCATCAGAATCAGTCTTCCCCATTTTCAGTCTTCTTTGCCACATTGTCATTCTGAATTATTTTATTCCTTCCATAGCTACTGTCTAGGAGACTGTACCAGGATCTGTCAGTAACTATTTCTTGAGAGAGAGCGAGCTATCCATCTCCACTTCTGTGTTCCCTTCCTTTGTTTGCTTTTATTAGCCATTTCAATGTGGATATCCTCTCGCCTTTCCTTATTGAAACACTTCAGATTGGATCCTCTTTGTTCTCTAAGTCTTTGTTCTTCTTATTTTTTCTCTTGCCATAGTGAACAAATCCTACCTTTTTATTAATTTATTTCTTCCCACTCTCTGTTAGCAGAAATGAAACATGGCTTGTAAATCTTTTAAGAAATTTTATTATTTTCCATCAGAAATTTTTTTAATTGCCAAAAGAGAAACTTTTCACTAGGACACTGTTAACAAGATTTCTCTGGTTCAAGATAAAATGTCACATTTACCTTAAAGCCAGAATCATGCAGAACAGTCTTAGATGCTTCTTCTAGAAAAAGGCAGCATGACCAAAAGCAAGTCTGAATTTTCTGCACCTCAAATGATTATATTTACCTGGGGTTGTGACTTGGATTCTTGGATTCTCGGATTCTCAGTTGACCCTTATTAATCAAAAGGATAACTACTGAAGTCTTAAAAAGCGTCACAGAATAAAAAAAGTATGTTGTAATCTATTCCAATGGCAAGAAGTCTCCTTCTTATATTACCGTACCTCATCTTTCTTTAAAACTTACTCATCCTTCCTATGTTAGCTACATATTTCTCACTCCCCTGGCAAATATTTAAATACATGACTTTTATCATTTAGATTTTATATGTTGTTCTCTCTTCTATTCTGATTTATTTAGACACACCTTCCTTTTATAGCTCTTCCTTTTTTTTTTTTTTTTTAATGCCATGGATTCCCTGTTTAGCGCAATCTTCAACTTCTTGCTTCCTTACCCAGTTAGCACCCAAACACCGACTTTTCCCATGACTTCCTATTTATACAATGTGTACTACATTAATACCTAAGATCTCCTACTACCATAAAACAGATAAATTATGTGTCAAAAAGCTTTTTTTTCTCTCTGTTTTTTTCCTTAATAAATATTCTACCATTTTCAGTATTAGATGATATGCTTTCCACATTTAGAATGTGTATTAGAGTTTAATAAAAGTAATGTCGTTCACAGAAAACTTCCTGACCCTATCAGTGTGGCACCAAGGGGGGCTAATTTCAAAGAGACAACTAAGAGACACCTCAATAACTCAATTTAAAAGGCTACAGAAAACCTAGCTTTATTTCAATTTCTCAGCATTCCTCAGAGCTCTGGATCTATAGGAGTGTCTACCGTGAGGATAAATACCTCTTTTAGAAGCTATGGACACAATTCCTACAAATCTAGGTAAAAATGTGTTTATGGTGTTTTGAAGACTTCCTTCAGGAAATTTTGGAAACATCAACAAAGTTCAAGACTTCTTTTCATATCACTACAAATACTTATAAAAGGCATATTTAGACATAGTAGAAAGGAAAGAACTCTGCTGTATATCACAAGTACTGCATTTTCTAAAAGTACAGTAAGCTTTAACTTATATCTTCAGCATATCTAAGTAATAAGTTACCCAATTCAGAAATAGAAAGGAAAATTCAGGATTTCTAGGAAAGGCAAAAATATATTCTATATTGAAGTAACCCTAGTAAAAAACAAGACCAGGAGAGGTAAAATCTTCTTTACAAGAAAAATGTATTTAAAACATTCAGGTAAGCTTTTCTACTCAGCGTGTCTTTGTGAACCTCACAAACCTCAAAGATTTTTTTCCTAGCTCTATCAGTTGGTGTAATAAAGGTTATTACCTCTCCTTCCAAAACGCTGTCTGCTGGTACTATTAGACCAATACACCAACTTAACTAAAACTTAGTTATGGAGAAGTAGTGCTCAGAATAGCACTTCAAGGGCAGCACAGATAATAACGTCTGTGACGATTGTTGTACCTTCAACCATCTTTCAAAATAGAAAGTCTTCCATAACATCAAAGTTCAGATAATTCATACATAAACAGAAATTAGTTGGCCATGAGAAATTCTACTTAGAGCTGCAAAAGCTGATACACATGCAAAGCATCTTGATAAGTTCAAGTTATATAATAAATTTACAAGTAGTTTTCCTAATATCACTGTCCAAAAAAAAAGAAATCCCATTCTCATTGGACACAGTGAAATATTTATTCTGTGTAAATTGAGAACAGACATTTATAGGCTGATTCATCTGAGTTCTTTTAAAACTCTACTTCAGTGAGATAAGAATTGACTATATTCACTAATCTACTATAATAAGTGGGACGCCTATACAATTAACTCAAAGCAGATGTCCACAATTTAGTCAGATTAATCCCATCCCTAGTGACAAATGTCATCTTAGAAGTATCTTTAGAATCAAATTATCCTACTGTTTGCAAATGCCATGTTGAATGATAATTTAGAACAGTTTTTAAAGAAGCATTTCAAACAGCTGAGCTGTATTAGTAAAGAAGACTTACGCTTCTAAGATTTTGCTAGTTTGGTATTTCTTGCAAATAATAAGGGATAAGAGATGTGAAGTTCATTCACAAGAAGGGTAGTGATCATTGTCTTCACTTCTATAGTTTAAAAGTATGCAAGATTAAGCCATAGGAATACCTCCAAAGGTAGTTTGAAATTACTTTGGGATGCTTTTCAATATTAAAACAAGAATACCTGGACCTGTCCTCAGTATTTTCCAGGCCTCCCCATGCTCAACAGCATGGTGCTATTATGAGCCACTTGGCTTCACTTCCATTGTTTAGACAGGGAGGACAGCACATCTTTTCAATGAGCCACTGCGACTTTAGTCTCAATGAGAAATACAAGAGCTGGCAGATGTCTCCAGAGAGCTATTCCACCTTCAACATCTCTGTAGTAGATGTGTATTGTTTGCTCTCAGCTGAAGAAAATCTGTTTTGAAAAATAATGATAAAATACCTACGTGCCCTAAAATGTATTTTCCTGTTATAAAAACATTTTAATATAAATTCTTAAACTTTCATTGCTATCTGTTTTTTCATATAGTATTGCTTTATAGAGATGGTCTCAATAACTTCTAGGAAGGGTACTGAGGTACTGTGATGAAAAATGTCAAGACAGATTACTAGGTCAGAAATTCTAAGACACGGTAAAAATTTCCTTTCATATCTTTAAAAAAAGTGCATTTTAATTAGCTCTAGACATTGCTGCAATGAATGCTACATTTACCTTCCCCTGTCCCTAGAAATAATTTTTAAGCAACTAAATCTCTGACTTATCTTTTTTTTATTTTTTTTTTATTTTTTTTAAGCTAATGTATCACTTGCAAAATGGCATAAATATTTTGGAATTGATGTCTGAAACCGGTGAGTTTTTTCAGTTTAAAAAGAAGAGTGACAGTTTGTGCCCAATATTCTTTCTGAAAGTTTCAGAAGGATTTTTACGATATAATCACAAATTATAATTGTGTCATTATGCATAATTACTCTACACCATTACATCACATAATTGGATCAGTTCAAGTTCTAATTGCATGGTTAGAGAGATTTACTCTAAGTATGTTTGGGATATAATTACACTAATTTCATAATTCTGGGACCCGCAGAGTCCAAATTTTGTAAGATTAACATTTATTTTTGTGGTTCTGTCTCACAGCAGGAAAATCTTAAAAAGGTATTTTTGTTGTATAACAGACCCTATTTGTTTTCACCAGTATGGTATTAATCTCTATTTGTATTTGTAATGTACTAAATTCTATTTGTATGTGTAAGGATTAGAATATTACTTGGTCTATAGCAATGTTAAACTTGCTTATACGGGCCACCTTGGACACCAGTCTAGAAATGAAAAATAATCAAATGCAGTGGTCAGCACGTGGCAAAAAGCAGATGGGCAGAGACTAGTAGGACCGGAGCCAGCTGGTGTGCAAGTGACAGGGTCTGCTTCACAGTCTTGCGAAGGAGCCAGTTCAGAGAAGCTGATGTGGTATTACTGGGATACTATTAATATCCCGGTACTTTAATGAAACATCTGTGGGTGGGCCTGCGGCAGCACAGACACCTCCTGGAGTGTTGCCAGCTTTAGGAGACCAAAAGTCATCAGTCAGACAGCAAAAAGACCTGACATTGACCTTATGATATTGGCATTAAAAGTAATCAGATTATGTTTTCTGTTCTGTCTTTTGACTTTTAAATGGCCACCTGCTCCTGTTCTAACAGTAATCGGCATATGACCGTTTCAGGTTGAAAAGTCAGTAAGGTACAACTTTCCCTATTTCTTCCATTTGTTCCTTTAAGCTAGTGGAACTATGTTAATTTCATTTTATTATCTTGAGTTTTCCAGTTTCTCCCTGTGTCTATAGCAGGTATTAGAAAATGCTTACTATATATCCACAAAAGCATTAAAGCATAAATAGGTTTTGTATTCATTATTTTCACATCTGAAATATTGAAAATACTGCTAAACCAGCCTAACCTTGGAAAAAGTAATACCATCAGAAATACACCAAATTTCCAACTGTAATAAATTTTTCTATTAAAAATCACCATCACAATCTTCAAAGCAAATCCCAGAATGATTGCAAGTCACTGAGATGGACTTCTGTTGGAGTATACATGAAAGACATGATTTGGTTGCTCACACAGAATCACACAAAAGCACAGACTATTTGTGGTCAGAAAGGACCTCTGGAGACTGTCCAGATGTAGCAATCTGTTGCTTCTTATATTGAGAGGAAACAATATGCCTAAGCTTCATTCTGTAGAACTGAAATTTTCTTTTTCTTTCCTTGTACACAACCTTATACTCTTGTCCTATTTTTCTTTTTTTTTTGGGGGGGAGGGAGGGGGCGGTTGTCCTGCTTACATATAACATTCTCCAATTATATTTTGATATTAGAATTACCAGTTCAAGGCTTGGTGACTATTTCTGTGTAACAGATGCTCTTTGCTATAATTTGCTGTCCAACCATGAAACAATCATCATGTAAAAAAGAATTTATTTTTACTCCCTTCTAGAAAGTCTGTCTGTGATCTTAGCCACAGCATTTCTCTTGCTCTTCACACTAACTACTCATGATTCTTTGCTTAGAAGGATTTCTCCTTAACCTGCCATCTCTGTTTCCTTTCTTAGCATCCTTAGTAGTAGCATCAAGCTCCTTCTTTGTTACTACCGTGATGTGTCTAACCCGTAACCTAAGGCCATGTGGAAGGACAAGAATCCACCTGCGCCTCCAGCTCCCCCTCACCAGCTCTCTGGGCTGGCAGACCACAGGAATATCACCATTTCTTGCCTTTTCCTCCCAGCATGAAGGTCTTTTAGCCAACTGGTGCAGAAAAGTTGGTCCTAGGGGGTCTGGGAGCCAGCACCAGTGACTGTGATCCTTTACAGCCGCTACACAGAGCAAGCATGGAAAATAAAAGTGGCACTGTAGCAGATCACAGTATATCTCCAGAGAAAGGAGCTTATTCTGCTTCTGCGCTCTTTGTGCTCTCATGTTTGACATCTCAGGTTGGGGTTACGTGTGAATAACTAAACTAATGAGAGGCAGTATCTTCCTTTTTATTGCCATAATAATAATTAATCGAGGTAGACTTGTTTTAGGCAAAGGCTATTACAGAAAGTTCTTGATACTGGTAGTTTTACGTATATTAGTATGCATCTATTTCACTGTATATAAGCAGAGAAAACCACAAGGATAATAATGCCAGTGTTTCTGCAGGTGGAATGGATTTTTTTTCCTTCCAAATTAAACAGAAAAAATCTGTTCTGAATCTACTTTTGATTTATCTTTTTTCTTATAATTACCATTTCATATAATGGATTACAAATCCTAAAATAAATAAAATTCTGCATCTATGAACCTTTATGTTTTGTACTATAATTAAAGGATAATCAGTATAGCGCTGGACTGCCCAAAGTAATAAATAGCATTTTCAGGTAATTAAATGCCAGAGCAAAGCTGAAGTATTTTATGACCTTAAAAGTCACTTAGTGAGAGTATAAGCCAAAGCATTCTTTTTCTGCAACCATATTTTTAACAGTTAATCAGGCATAAGAGAGCTTTTTGGAACTAATGATCAATTTCAGTTGTCCATAAAAACTTTTTTGTTTCTCTCTTTAATGCTCTATCTTTAAGTGTGTAAGGTAGAAGAGGAACTTTTTAGGGTTTCCTACCATAAACTGTATGAACTGTTTTCCTGGAAAAAAATATTGAAATAGTTTATCTCCAGTTCACAGGAGAATAATAGACGGTTTAATTTAAGAAAACTTTTTCTTGTGTATTTTTATCTGTTGTATTCTATAGAGAAGGAGGGAGAGAGGGAGGAAGAAGAGAAGGCAGGAAGGCAGGATGGAAGAAAGGGAAAAGGGAAAAGGGGAAAGGGAAAAAGGGAAAGGGAAAGGGAAAAAGGGAAAGGGAGGGAAGGGAAGGGAGGGGAAGGGAAGGGAAGGGAAGGGAAGGGAAGGGAAGGGAAGGGAAGGGAAGGGAAGGGAAGGGAAGGGAAGGGAAGGGAAGGGAGGGGAAGGGAGGGGAAGGACATATCTCAACAAACAGTGGCTACAAATACTGGCATCAAATAGGAAACTGTGAAAGCATCTTAAGATAAAATGAATATATTTCTTACCGCTGTGCAGTTTGCTGTGTCTGTAATGTACTGTATCAAACCACTTGAATAAGGAGAAGTTTGCTTGCTTCTGGGAATCAAACCACTGCACATTTCGACTGCCTGAAAAGCTATCACTGAAGATAAAATAAGTACAGAACCAGACAAAAGAAAAATCAGATCTGGTAAATACTATATTGTCTGCATTGTCCTCTGGATTTCATTGGTAGCGGAGGTTAAAAAAGACATTCGACTTTGTACAATAGAGGTCCCATTTAGAGTTTTTACTGCTGTTAGATGCTGGGTTGATATTCAAACCACATAGGGGATTCCTCAGCCTATTAGGTTTATTCAGGTGAAAAAACCCAGGAATTTCTAAAGGAATTAGGTAACCAAATCACTTAAGAAGCTATTGCCTTCTAATTTCTTTAGGTTACCTCACAATAATCTTCTAACCTGAAAGTCACACAGGGAAGGGAAATGCCCTTTAGAATGCAAGCATTATGGATGAGGAGATATAGGTGCTCATTCTTAGTGAACAAAGGTAAGACAGGTTGGTTTGTTCCCTCTGTAACTGTATGATTCCCTGGATCTTTACTTTCTGATATTCCTGACTGAAGCTCACAGATTCATAGTGCTTAATCAGTAATTGATATATTTTGTAGATGGGCTTAATGAGGACCTAATTATTTTCTGTTAGGTTATAGTTAATATTATTTGTTGTTTTTATTGATATTCCATTTAGCTCCCAAGAAAAACTGAAGTCCCATTATATTAGGTATTATACAAACTTATAAAATAAGCAAATCATTGAGAGGAGTTTACACTCTAAATAGAAACAGCAATGGGTAAGAAAGGAAATGGAAGAACCTATGGTCTAAAAAAAGATTCACAGCAGAGGCAAAAATAGAACTATCATTGTCTTTCTTTGGGCTTTTCTCTATCATGTTCCATAGTCTGTCTGATTTTAATGATCTGTTCCTTAGAATTAGTGAACTCCAAATTTGCCGATAAAGCTAATCTTACAAAGGAAGATGGTACAAAGTACAACAAAAATGTGAGGATGCATTCTGTTTTCGTTTAAGGATATACATCCATCATGCAGTCCAAATGTAATTACAAGCAATAAAAGTATTCTCTTCAGTCCTAAGCAGCCTTTTCAAGAGTGCTCAGATGGAAGGCAGTAGAATCTGAAAATGATAATCAGTATCCAGACTGACAGTAAAAAAAGAAAATTTCTTCTGAGATGGTATTCAGAGAAAATGCACTGATAGATGGAAAGAGAACAGTAGGTTGAGAATTAGTTCATACCCTCAGCAAAGGTACAGCATATGGAAACCTAGATTAAAGCTTTCAGAAAGAATGTTGGCTTTACTGACTTTTTAAATAGGCTTATTTTTCAGTTTTTGTGATTCTGTTGGCCTGCCAAATATGGTGGCAAGCTACCAACAATACTAATAGTCTAGCTGTCTACAAGATGCAACAGTGATCCTAATTAAGACCCACAAGTGAAAGCATAAGCAGTTGAATGCAAATTGCAAAATTCAGCTGATTATTTATACAAGAATGAAAATTCTCTTCTCTTGATTAAATTCCTCTTTAGAGGCTGAATTTGTAAATTTTTGACCATTTCTCTGGTATTTTGAGAATAGCAATTAGAATGAGCAGCTTGAACTTCTTTTATTTGAGAAAAAATCATGAAAACTAGCATAGTTACAAGACTCTCCATGACATGTAAGTGACACTAATAATATTTCCAAATGTTTCAATTGATCTATCCTTTTGAATGACACACAAATCCAACTTATGGTTTTCTTTTACACCCTCCAGACATGGAGAGTGGGAATGACTTCAAAGCACACAGGGACTGTGAGATTTAATGTCTGATTTCAGAAGGAGCCCTTTATACTCTCCAGTAACTAGTAACTCTCAGTAGACACTGCACCTGATGAGCAGATTTTCAGCCTGCCATTATATAAAAATCTTGTTTTGATCTTTGTATACTGAAATTTACTTCAGCTGGTACTAATTACCCCAAAACTTCTATGACAAAAGATGGCATATCCTATCAAACACAGCTAAAGCCAGAAATATCACAGTTCACAGCCAACCATGCTGTCTAGCCGTAGGCCTTCCACAGAGATCATCTCCAATTTTGGCTCCTGCTGCTGCTTAAGGCAGGTGAGAGAATGGACTTTGGACCTGTAACACTACCAAAAGCTGACATATGCTGGAGAATTGCTGAGACTTGTCAGCTTCTTTGATGGCATCACCCACATAAAACAGATGGAAATGTGGTTGTGAAATTCCTATACGTTGATTTCCTGTCTGTGGTATCAGCTAACTAAACAAATAAGAACTTCTAAGCCATATGGTCCTTCAAATGGCTCTTGATTTCTTACTCTAAGGGAAGGAGAAAAGCGAGCTTTATTACACAATAGTGAACTGAAAATCCTTTTTGAGAAGGTACTGTTAAGATTATTTCCTCATACAGTTGTTGATGACCAAAAAAAGCAAGAACAATACACTGAATACTGGTTTTAACAAAGACAGATGGGAAGTCCGTTTATTTTTTCCCCTGTAACAGTTGTGTGCTGTGTTTCTAGAGGTAGAGAAGAGAAGTTTAGAGTCTGGCCAAGTATGCACCGAATGTAATAAGTTCCCATAAATTCAGAAATTGATCGGCTAGCAGAATTTAGTTCAACTTATTGATTCTGATACACTTTATAGAATTATAAAAAATATTGACTGAAAAAACACTCTCAAGCAAAGTCCCTGTTACATACCTGCATACATTGTGAAATTATACCTACAGGCATTCCAACCTCTTCCACAATGCTACCTTTAGCTTTTCATTATGGCAAGAATTTGTTGAACTGTAACTCGGAATCCTTTAGGAAAGAGGTACTGTCTGGAAATTAAAAAATATTGATGCAATAGTTTCACGCTTGTAGGAAAATAATATATGGATATTTTTTCTCATTTCAAACAATAGTGGGAAAGGATTTTCTGAAAGGCCACTTCTGTACTAACGTTGCTTCCATCGACTGAAAGGATTTTCTTATGCTTATGCTGTTGAAGATATCTTAGCTTAAGCTGAATAAGACAGAATTCTTTTTTAAAAAAGGTAGTTTGCTTTTTTCCTCCCTCTTTTATCTTGCTTCCTTTGAGTGAAAGGGATAAATAATACAAAAATTCCTGGTTTTGTTCTTGTAAGGAAGAGATTGTTAAAAAAAGGAATTAAGTTAACTCAGAATTAAAACTTGCCTGTCATCAGGTACTGAAGCTTTTTTCTGTAGGTAGTGTGACTGCATCTTTCAGTGGTCAAGAAAAGGTAGCCTTACAAATATTGTGCAGAGACACCTTCTGTCTATAAGCGAACAGGCTGAGAAGTTAGTTTGTTTTTGTTTAGACTGAGAAGTCAGCAGCTGTGACATGCTCTCCTGTTGTATGTCTGACCCTGCTACAACTTGCCTGTTATTAAATAAAATCTCTTTTGTTAGTTTATCTTGAATGTGAATCCCTGGCCATGGTGAAGGTGAATCTGATATAACGGCTCATTGGAATTCAGGAAAACATTCTCTCTCTCTCCATTTTCTTCTCTTTTGGGACGAGCACTGCTGGTGACCTGCCTTTTCAGGATGTTCATTGTTTTTAACAATGGAGGCAGTGTTCACTTCTCTTTTCCTGCAACTCAAGGCAAGTTGCTTAGACAGGGTGCACTCCAAGTTCTTTCATTGTGGTTGCAGTTAATAGGAATAGTCCATAATTTTTCTGATTGTTATCACAGAAACGCTCAAAGATCAACAGAGATCAAGGCTACAGTACTATGTTCTGATGAATTACCAGAAGCCAGCAGATAGTCCCTCTTGAAAGGCCTGAGGTGTAAATGTATAAAGCAGGAGAATTGTAGCGGCAGTGGGTGGGTAGTGATGACTGGCCAACGTCATGTCAGGTCCAGGATTGCAAAAAGAGCAGCAATGGAGATGAATTAACCAAGTGATCTACTGTTAGAAGGAGATAAGGAAAATAAAAAGATAAAATGAGAAAGTAAAAGGGGCATCAATGGAGAGACGAGAAGTAAAAATTTTGAGTATGGAAGCTCTCAGGCAAAGCATACAGCAAGGATGGAAGTAATGTCCAGTAATCAGAAGAAAAGATTGTCAGAATAAAAATGAAAGAACCTCTTTGGGACTGCTTCTTCATATGTTCCTTCTAGCCTGAACATGATTCGACATTGCTGAGAACTTGTCGACAGACTTTGGAGGCAAGAGGGCTTCACGAGTCTGTATAGGCTATCGAAAGAGTAGATGGCCTAGCACAGTTCTTAGTACCCTGTAAGGAGCTAGCCCCAGGAAAGGGATATAGAAACTGAAAGTTTTGGTGATTTGGGCTAGGAAATAATTAAAGCAGTTCAATACTGATAGAAGAAAAGTTTCCATTCACTTGTGGATCAATTTTAGGAGATTCCCTTTCGTCCTCCAGCTTTTTATTCTTCGGTCCCCTCAGTAACTGAATGCTGAATTAATTACTTTAATGCCAGCATGTTACTTTAGAAGGTGAACAGTTTTGATATAGACTGGTAAAAAAAATTTATTGAAAAGTAAAAAGACATATTAACATTTGTGAAACAATTACCTATAACTGGTAAACTGATTATTCAAATAGCCTTCTAATAGTGCTAGTCATATATAACGTTATAGGTATGAATGAAAACGGCCAACACAGTAATACACTTTGTGTCTCAGCTGTAGAGTTCCTGAACTGCTTGTTACCAGAGTATCCCAACCTAAAAGTTTGATGCCAACGCTCAATAGAAAATAAAATGGTCTACAACTTGGGAGACTGTTTCTATTTACTAAAAGCACTGCATAAAGGGGCAGTTTATTGTCAAGGAGAACACCAGCAGTTACCATCTGTCAGGTGTTCTAACAAATTAAGTGAGCTGGTTTTGCTTGTCCAGAGATGTTTCATTGATCAGAAGAACACTTCTTTAACCAGGTGCAGTTCCACGAAGTGAAATCATGAAGACAAAAGGTGTGCACAGACCACATTTATCTTGTCAACAAGGTCTGAGAAATGGCTGCTGAGAATATGCCACTTGGTATTGTTACTCTGAAGCTGTGTCTAGACTTACTTTCTGGACCATGCTCTGAAGTATCCCAGAGCTGTGTGATCCCTACTTGAGTGAACCACAGCTCCATTTGGCCTATGAACATGGTTTCCCTTGCAGAGAAGCTACAGAGCAGGAAGCGGGACTGCATTTCTCTGTGCCATACACTGCTACGGAATCCAGAGATTACTTACCTATATATGCCACACAGGAACTGGGAAGTGCTGCCAAATCCATAATACCCATAACCTAAGGAAACCCCAAGGGTACAAAAGTTACTTTTTTCAGTGAAAATCATGACTTCTTACTAAGCAACTTTCAAAGAATAAACAAGTCCGATGTCTGCATGGTTGGTGCTTCATTCTTGCTTTTTTCACAGATAACTCAAATAATTGGTTGTGTCCTGAATCAGTCCCAGAAGTGTTGAAAGATTGGAAACCCAAGGATATTGAGGGTGATGTAGAATTCTGACAGGAAATATTGTCTGTGCTTCCAGAAGGTCACCATAACACAGAGCTTCCCTCATTTTTACCTCTCATCTCAGCTGTGACATAGAGATTAACTCACTTGGTTCCTCGAGTCCAGTACTTGACCAACATTGACTTGTGCCATGGATGCCTAGACTCCTATGCAGCTACTAACGGGCCCACAACTGCTTGTTTCCTACTTCAGAACAAGTTCAGCTCCATTACATGAATGAAGCAATAGTGACTAAAAAAAAAAAAAAAATCCAACCAAATTTGGTACTAGGAAGCAGGAGCTGGATTGACAACTCTGACAGACAAGTAAAGACTACAGTTATTATTGTTTAATTGCCATGGCAACTAAACATGGCCTTTTTGCTGAAATAATGTCATGGTAACACCTTACTCATTGTAAAAAATAATAATCAGTCAACCCAGATTGCTATCGGGGCTGCACTCGAGTGAAAACTGTAGACTTAGAAAAGAAAGGTTAATAAAATACACAGAACAGAAAACAAGGTTAGAGGTGATGTTTTGCCTGTGAGGCGTTTTTCAGAATGCAGAAGAAAAAGATTAGCTGCAGAGACAAGATGAACATTAGCTCCCTGGTTTCTCCTTTCTACCAATAACCTTTTAAGAGTCTTTCCAAAACACACAAAAGTCCCTGCAGCCATAATGCCACCTTCAACCTTGTTATCTATCCCAGTTTTCAATATATATTGCTATCAATTCTTTTTCTTGCAATCTTTTGAAGCAGCCACAAATTATAATTATTTCACATCCTTATTAGGAATTTGGATCTCTAAGTAATTGACAACTTTTCATGTGCTTCTTTTTCAGTTACTGGGAAAACTGAAAGTTTGTGAAATAACAGCTGTGGTACTGACATTTCTCTTAGCATTTTGATCTATGACTATATAAACTAAACATATCCATGAAGAAACTGTACTGATTCATTTTGACCTGTTTTCTTCTACTGTGTCATTGTTACATTAACATACAGACTAATAGAATGCACCATGAGAAAAATAAAATGCTTCGTCATCTCAACTCAGTTCTTACTACTGATTGCTATGCATCTCCTTATATTACTTTTAAATATTTTATAAGCTTTAAAATAGCTGAATCTGAAGAGATTCATTTATCCCTACCTTTTAAACATTTTGTGTGCCGAGAACTGCACAGGAACTAAGCACAGTTGTAAAGCTCAAAGCCAGTATACTTTAACATACAGGAGATATAATAATTAAAAAAACTTACTGAAGAAGAAACAATGCCTTACACTTTCAACTGCTAGGCAAAATTTATCTGCTTGATTTCAGTTAAATTCCTTGAGAAAAGTTGTGTACCTTGAAGATCTGGGGGGGTAAATGTTTCATGAAATTGAGAACCTACTGTTTTATAAATGCATTAAGGAGGTCATTCAGTCTATTTGGCTTTTTGGATTTTTAACTTGATTATGGATTTTTTTTACAAAATAGTTTAAACTAGAATCTTGTGATTTTTCTTGACATGAAGGGAATGACTGGCTAAAATAACTAGCTTACTATCTTTTGATAGTTATTTTGGCAGAAGAGTTGTACAGATCCCTATGATTATAGCCAGGGCCCATTTAATTTTTTAAATAATATTATATTTCTTCTTAAACAATTATTTCTTCTTGAAGTATTCATTGTTTACAGTCCAATGAACATTTTGAGTCCAGAGATGCTCTAAAGAAGATGAAGAACTTGGTTTGCTCTAATTTGTTATGCAATTCTGAGTAGTGGTTCGCAAGATGAAAAAGACTAAGTACATTGAGTGTCTTTGTGAAACAATTTATGAAGTCTCAGACATGGGTAGTGGTAGTACCACACAAAAAAGCCAGTTATATTTTATATTAATTTTTTCCACTGACTTTAATTAGGTTTTACATGAAAATGTTGGTTTCATATAAAGGAACAGATTAAGATTCAAAATTTTGGCACTTATGGTTAAAGATCCATCAAATCACTAGTTTGCATCATTGCATTTTTAAAAGAACAGACATTAGCCCCACTAAACATTGTCAGGGTAATATATTTTAAACCTCCAAATAGACGTTTTGTGCAGGCAATCACTCACATTTTGTAAATATTCTTTGCTTCTAAATTGTTTAGTGGCTTACAGGGAAGTGGTACACATCATCCTGAACCCTAGCATTGCTCTGGAAGCTTAGAAGAACATGGAGAAGACCAAACATTAAAAAGTTCAATGTTTACTGCTCTGCATTCAGATAAATGCTTTTCACCTGCGTGTTCAGTTACCTTGAGGACACAAAGCTAACATAGTTTCTTTAAGTGCCATTCACAAGCAGTAACTTATCTGTGGAACTGTTTAATTATAAAGAATATATTCTTTATTCCAAAAAGGATTTTTTTAAAAATAATATTTTTAACTTTACAGAAGCACTATAGTATTAAAAACAGGTAATCATGTGCATATCCTTTTGAATTTCTTGCTCTGTGTTCATTCTCCTTTAACCACCCTACAACTGCATTTGACATTTATGTATTGTTACAAAAGAAAACATTTATGTCATGCACAGGATATATGCCTTTGGAGAAGCATTTCTGAGGATTGTTTTTACATCTGAAAATTATTTCCCTTTGATCATTGAAATGTAATTAAACCTTCCTCACACATTGAATTCTATGCATCTTGTCAACAAAATGCAAGTTCAGCTTTGCCTTACTTAATAACTTGAAAGAAAACTATATTATGGATCAGTTTCGTGATAAGAAAACATGACATAAATTTGAACTTGAACTGAAATATCAGAAATAAAGTTAATTTTCAAACCTGTTCAGTTCAATATCCACTGCTATGCAGATGACCATTAGGTAGTCAAACCAACAAGGTTTCTGATTCTGGTCAGTTAATCAAGATTTACATACACAAAAATAGGGTCATGGTTTACCTAATTTGGACCATGTCTCTGATCAAGTTAATAATGACAAACAAAATAATAAAGCCATAAGAGGGAGGTAGTTTCTGCATTCCTGAATGGAATTGGGTGCCATGTTTTCTGTATCTTATAATTTATACCTTCCTCAACTAGATCGTATTACACCAAAAAAACAAAGACTGCAAGACTTCTTACCCACACATCCCCCCCCTTTTTTTAATGAACGAGAGTAATACATTATTGCCATATAATAAAAGAACTACAGATGATTTATTTAGGTTCTCAGAATTGACCATAGTCACTCTTGACAAATAGAAATTAAAGTTTCTAATGTCTCCTTTTAAAAAAATCTTATTAAAGCCATCAGCTGCAGGCATTGGTCAGAGTATTTAGTATAACACCAGTATGTCAGAATGTTTCTGTTCCTTGAGGGATACTTTTTGTTAAATCATTCTTCCCTGGACTGTCCATCTGACTGGGATGTGATTTTTATGAGAAGTAACCCTAAGGAAATAAGAGAAATCAAATGATCCTATAATTTTTCTGCTGAGCCTATATCTATTCTGGAACCCTTCCTATAATATATGACTTTTGCTAAAAGTTTCAGAGGAAGAAATCGATAGCCTGCTTCTTTAAAATCTTGATAATGTTATGACTACTAAAAGACTATTGTTAAATGGAGTGAAAATTTTCTGGTTTATACTGTGAGGTCTAAAACTAATGTGATACTAGCTGTTTGGCTGTGTTTGTGGCTTTCAAAACTGAATGATTGCCCCCACCTAACCACTCTGCAAGTGTCACTTTAAACATCCTTTGTTAAAAAAAGTTCAGTTTTTTTAACACCCTAGTCTTGCTCTCATTGAAGGAAGACAGAATGTCCCTTTATGATAGCTGTAGACATACACAGATGAAATAATTATCTATTAAAACTCTCTTCAAGCCAGTAAAATGGAGTAGTTTGTTTTGAGACTTGTAAATGCAGAATCCATACAAATCTCAGAAATCAGACAAAGACCACTATCATCAGATGAAGACTACACTCTATTCTACTTTTTCTAGTGCTCCATCTGTATATCTTCACACAATTGGTACAACCTCATGATGGGGAATACAGGTGGATGATAAAACTGTGCTTCATATTTATGTCTAAGACTTCTCTGCAAAAAGCTGTATGATATTTTGAAAGCTGGGGAAAGGGAAGGAAGAGTGATCATCAGAATTAATCTTTTTGAGAATCATTATTAGCTCAGAAAAGTCATTAATTGTCTTTCTAAAGCAGACACTACTATTAATACAGTTGGAAATATAAATTATTTCCAATGATTACGTAAGACTTCAAGAGTTCAGCAATTTTTTTATTACTAATGAACTTGTAAAGTAATCCTCGTAGATTTGGCAGGGTCTGGACGCGAACAAATTTAATCAAGTTTACATGACACAGTGCAACAAGCTAAATGACAGGTTTCTGCCTTTGTATAAGGTAGTGCAGGTGGTAAAATGCCAAAGGTGAGCTACATGTACAGAAATTCTGTCCATGATTTCAAATAGACTAAAGCCTCTGAAGTTGCATTAAATCTCAAAATCATTTCTTTATAACCTTTGACGTTTCATGCAGAAGACATATCATTGTTCTTACATTATTCCTGCAGGTTGCTATATGCTTAAACCACTATCAGTCTTACCACATATTCTAGCACGGTTCCAATGTGGTCTTGTAAAACCTCATCTAATAAACATGAAACACTTAGGGTTTTACACTATCCTGAGGTCTGATAGATCAGCTCAAAGCATAAGTGTTTGAATTCATTGCTACAAGCAGCTTACAGACTCCCCAAATATATGTATATATTTAGGTTCAAAATGGGATTCAGGAAATTCATGAAGGCTAAATATATCAGTAGCTATTAAATTAAATTGTGTGGATGCAATCTGGCTCAGAAATTCCCCAGACAGTAAAATGGAAGGGCCTCCCAGGGAGGCATCTATGAGTTTTAACAAGTCAGATATCTTCTGGTGTTCTTAGTGAATATTTCCATTAAACAAATAATCTTCTTGAGGGTAAGGAACTGGTGAATCAAATTAAAATTCTCAAGAAATATAATTTAGCACAATTCATTTCAAACCAAACCAACCAAAACTCCAACCACAATGTTGGAGTTTTGTAAGTGCAAAGATATCACCCATTTCCTTGTTTGCATATCAAACATAACGGGAAACACTCAATGTAAAGTGAAGCATTTGGTTGAAGTACTGTAAACAAAACCACCTCTTTTGAAGATGCCTCAGAAATGGTAAGTTATTGTACACAGCAATGCAGGGACATCTGCAGGGAGTTGTTAACACTTTATTCTAATTTGTCTATGCTTAGTTATTATGCTTGCTGGAATATGCCGCTGGATTTCAACGTGGCTACACTTCATTGCCCACAGCATGTTGGAAGCTTATATTAAAGACTGGAAAAAAAACCTGTGCTCCTAATGCAGTGAGAATATCAGATAATTATTATGTCAGGAAAACAAAGCTTGAGCCTCTGCCAGGTATTTCCATTTCCTGAAGACATATCCATTTTGGCTGTACATGCTGCTTTGTATCTCGCACAAGTGATCTGAAGAGGTTTCAGGTGGGACAGAAAACCCTTTTCTCCAGACTGAGCACTGTCTGCTCTGCTACACTTTTATAAAGGCTGAAAGCTAATATATGTGCAAAAGCAAAGCTCTAGAGACCTTTTCTATACCAGGGCCTTGTATTCTTTCCAATACCTAGGTCAATATATTGATATGCAAAGGCCTATGCCTAACTCTATCTCACACATTTTCTCCTGTCAGGTATCTCCACCTCTGAAGCAAGAGCTCTGAATCACACGAGAATTTTCATCTTTCATCTAGCATCAACAGACTGTCCTACCACTGATAGAAGCAGGTTCCCCACTTGAGTCTTGTTAGCAATACTAAGATGCACCAGCTAATGAACTGGCCCTTCACTTGTATAGTCTCCAGCCACAAGGAGATAGTTTCCTCCAGGGGACAAAACATGAAACTTCTTCAATTCATAGAAAATAGCTGATAAAAACAATTGTATTACTGTGCTGATCATGCCTAATTCTTTTACCAGTACCTAAAATGCCTAAATAGCTTCTGCCCATATATAATTTATGTTGTTTCTTCAAAGGAAGTGGTTTTGTAGGTACTATTTGCATAAATGTACTCTTCTTTGTTATCAGAATAATTTCCTGCTTTTGGAGAAAGCAGGCTCTTCAGAGATAAGCATATAAGATAATAGTATTGCTATGAAAATACAATCTCTAAGATTAAAAAAAAAGAGAAACTTTGCCTACTTATAAAGACTCCTTCATCTGAACCTCAGTGAACCTTGTAAGTTTGTAGTTAAATTATGCAGTGCTCCATATGTTAGGTAAATGCTTATGTCCTACTTTACTACAAGAAGAGATTCTGGCCTTCTCTGAATCACTAGCAATGTGTTTTCAATGAGGATAAGATTTTACCTGCAGTTGGAAATAGGACCTGACTCAGAGTATCTTGCTTTACCATTATACTCCTCACCACATTGGTCTGCTGACAAAGAGCTTGCATAGAACACACACCCTTTTACTTATGCACTATACATATTCAGAAGGCCAAAACCCCCTCTTTTCAAATCATTGTTCTCATTGTTAAACAGCTGCAAAGCTGACATGCTGAGAGCTAGCCAGCTGTTCAGAGAACTGACAGGTGGCTAAAGGGCCAATTTCATACTTAAGCTCACCTCACTGAGTACAAGCTCACACAAGTCTTGCTTAGGGGCAAGATGTTATCTGGCCTGGGATTGAAGATTGAATCCAAACCCAAAATAAACAAAAAAAGAAAAGGATTTAGACACCTATCTGAGGAAAGGGTGATATTTTGGTAACTACATCCAAAACAGTGTTCCTGAAAGCCCCTGTTCAGGTGCCACGTAAGCATCAAAGGCACCTAGTCTTCACAGTTGTTGCCTTTCGTGACCTTAAACTTCCTAAAGGGCTTAACTTCTGCACAACTGCAGAAGTACTTATGTTTTGGCATGGCTGAACATTGCACTGTAAAGCTCACACTGAAGATGAGGCTGGGTGTCAAGCAGGTGTTCCTTCACTGAAGTCCCCCCACAGTCTTCCTGACCTGGTAAGCATTATCAGGGTAGAGCTTAGGCACATAGACCAGATCAGACCCCCAGAAAACATGAAGTGTTTTCACAGCTACTGGATTCTTGGAGAAGGACACATTGCAACTAACCATTTACTTAAAACGTAGTGGCTACCCCAGGAAATGGGAGATGAAAGCTAATTCCTTCCTCTGACAAAGGGATTTTTTCCTTCTTATGTCAGAGCTAATAGGGTATGCAGAAAATAACTAAGGTTCTTTGGGCCAGAAACCAGAAAAGTCAGCATGACTTCTCTGAGAATGACACATCCTTTGTGACTTGGCTACTGAGTGAGTGGCTACCTGAACTGTGTTTTCTGTTTAAAATTCCCTGAATCCTGCATTCCTTTCTGCAAAATGACAAAACAAGCTTCAACAAGCATGTGGAATTTATCTTTCAGCCCCCAGCTGCCAATGTTACCTGGAGCTCTGTGGTTATTGCATTTGCCTGAGGATAAGCAACGAGGAATTGAAAGATTCCTGAAAGCTGAAAAGAGCCTCAAAATCAGGCTATGCCCTATCCAGATGCCATATACAAAGTGGATGGAAGTCACTGTTGGCTGGTATCTACTTCAGGTTGAACACAAATTTTCAGAGATTGTTAGCCATAACCTGGTCTCTGTGATGAAAGCAATCATTATATAATATGGCAAATGTTTATCATGGGAAATCCAAGAAGATATATTTTATATAGAAGGTGTGAACATAGAGATTAAGTATATTCTTGTAATTTCCATCTTTTTTAATAACCCAGCCTCTTACAAACATGTTTCCATGTAGAGTCCACAAAGAAAGCTTATGCTCAATTATGCAAAATAGGGACAAATAAGGTGATAGCTAATACACCATTGTCAGACACAGAGAAATTACTTCTGGTCAAAAAGATGATACGGTTGAGCATGGCCAGTCTCCAGATCTGCTAGCTATACCTTGCCTATCTCAGAACCACACATGCTCGGTGCTTCTATTACTTCTTGGTTAGAGATGATATGATTTAGTCTCATCCCTCTGGCTCTTGTGTGGTCTATTTATCCCTTCATAAAATAAAATGGAAGGGATTAACCAGCCTTCAATGTGAAAAGAAATAAAGACTCAATAAAGATTTACATCATCTCTTAGTGATATAACACACATTTTAATGTGTTTTTGCTTGACATGCAACTCCAGTACAATATGAAAGATTGCTAATGAATACAATAAAAGCCTAATATTAAGCTTTTGACTTCATCCAGGAACAGCCAGAGAATGCAAAGTTAAGGTCAATATTCAATGCCTAAATCTTTGTGCTATCGTATTTTTCATGTCAGTATGATCCAAAGTTTCTTTCAGTTTATATTTCTTGGCATTTATCAGTTTAAGACGGTACTTTGAGATTCATTTAAGTATAGGATATTAGATGTAATTTGCATCTAATAGGGCAAGCTAGACCTTTTGCTGTCCTCATGGGTGTATGAATGTCAAAAAGACTCAGCATTCCAGGAATACCATAATGAACTAAATACGAAGGCAAATGCCGGGGGGGGGGGGGGGGGGGGGGGGGGGGAATCAAAGGTGAAGTATGTTTTCAATCACTCTCTGCAGATGATTCAGCTAGGAACATCAAGATTGTATAACAACCTGCAGACTAGATTCCCATGCACAGCTGTATGAAGTAAAACAAGAGCAAATGAACTGTGAAAACTATTATTGTCGCTGAGAGCCTAAGTAAAGTAACATTTATTTGAACCTTTATCTGTTCCAATGAGATTTTATTTTAGAGAGACACCAAAAGCATAACATAATTATGCATTAGCCTTTCTTGGCACAGGAAGGAATCCAAAACTGACCTTTTTTGGACTTCTAGTTAAAATGACTTTCATGTCATTGCTTAAAAAAAAAAGCCAAATCCACTCTGTCTTCAAAGCATGGTTGATTTCTTCTCTATAGCTATAAAATTATATAATACATAAATATGTGACAAGTGTGCATGTTTGTAACTTTATGTATTTATGTACATATACAGATGTGTATATGTATACATATCTTTGTATACACACATACATATATATACATACATGTATAGAAGCATATGTCTGCATATACACACATATTTATACTTGGACATTTTTAGTGTATTTAATATAAGAATCATACAGTGATTTCTTGGTAGCACTGAGGTATGCCTCCTTTTTTTACAGGGAACATTGCATTCTAACAAAGAATTGTTATAATTGCTCTTTAAAAATTACATGTGGCTCAACTCCATGCAGCTACTCACTGTACAGAAGTGTGTGAAATCTCATTATGAAACCTAGAATCAATTAAAGCTCACCTAGTTAGGGCTTTGTTAATATCTTAACACTCACCTTTGGGTCATTATAATGCCTGTGTGATCTTTTACAGGATGAAATAACAGTACTTGTACATATTTTTTGTTTTGAAGCAGATGCTACAGGAAGGAGCTTTAAATAAGTGACATTAAAGGTAGAAAAGGCCAAGACAAAATACTTGTTTATGCAGAACAAAAACAGTAAATTCAGTTTGATGGTTCTTACTATTGCTTCTATCTATCTGCCAATGTGTTTATATCAGCAAATTTTTGTTTGCTTAGCATGTAAAGATGGGTTGACTCATGCAAATATGTATGTACAAGTGTTTGTGCTGCAACAGTTCATAAATTTGTCTTGAGAGCTGATGTTGGCATGGGAATTTATCCAACAAGAAAACAGAAATGGTGTCACATATGAAAGAGATGACCAAATACTTAGACATGTAGAACATAATAAACATAGTGAAAAACTCAAAACAATAGTCAATCTTTTTAGGTTAGGAACTGCTGCTTATTACTGGAACAGGATTGTGCTGAGCATGGCACACAGACAAGGTGCCCACAGGCATATTATGAACAACTCACAGTCAACATTTGACTGAGGTATGTCATTTGATGAGTGATTTCAAATGCCGAGCACACTGGAACATGTCAGAGCATATTTGTATGTATTTCAAAAACAGTTAAATTTGCTGGATAAACCATTTTCTGGTGAAACAGATCACTCAGTGTGAGATGACACTAAAAGAATTTGGGCAGTTTCCTTTAAGTTTTCCTGCTTTTTTCCCTCCAACTTTCTCTAAAGTCTAAAATTCACAGGCAAAATTAAACACAGGGAAATGTTCAGCCCTGTGTATCAAAAGACAAAAGCTGACACAGTTACACAAATAAAACTCCAGGTGACATTATTTGTCAATTAGTGACTCTAATTTTCAGTACTCACTAAACTGCTTGGCTGAACTAGTTACACATGACAGTGAGACTGACCCCACTTTAACCCTGGGTTTAAATAGGTGTAAATGGAAAATTAATAACAGGGATAGACAAATAACACACTTGGTAAGCTTAGGAGGAACAGAAATTTAAAGGATTATATACAGTATATTAACATCAAAATAGTTTTATAACGTATAAAGCAACTCCTTTAATGAAAAACAAATACTACTGCTACACTCTGCATTCCTTTCCCATTTTGCTCAGCTGAATGTTCAAGTTAATGTTCAACATATTTAATATTTACAGATCTGTCTGGATTGGATTGTTTATTAAGTTAGTTTTAACATATGTTCAAAATGCTATGCAAACAGTGACCACAAAATGATGGTCAGAAGTTATTTGACATAGATTAAAAACACTACATCCTGTCTAAGAGCATGCAGATGCACTAGATGAAGTTTTAAGATCTCTTTCAGCTCAGTGATTCAAAACTTCAGATCATGCTTGATGAGCATAGTCTGATGACTATAAAGAGCAGACACAGAAGTTTCTTTCATCAAGTCTCTCTTTTGCTTGTGCCTTGTAGCAGTTTATTCTAAAAAACAGTCACTGACCAGGAATTCATATCTGAAACCTCAAAAGCTAGAGTAATGATGAATATTTAAGTTGAGTCTGCTCTTTGATTTTTTTTTCTGTTAGAATGATTGATAAATATCCCTCTAGCGAGTAATAATTCTTGACTGACAGATTACTTCCTTCTTAGACGTTTTGAATCAAACTAACACAGACATTTTGATCACACTTCATTCTTTTATATTAATACAGCATAAAATCCTCCCACAGCTACATATATGTCAGATAGAAATATTATATCTAATTCATAAATATTTATTTATAACAAATCTTATGTCTGAAGTTTCCTGGATTGCTAAAAAAATGTAAATACAATAGATTTATCTCCTGCAAGAACTCTAAATACTGATTGTGCTCGTTTATATGGTGCAGGTAAGGGCCACGGAAAAGATGGACATCAGCCCTGTTGGCTTTTATTTTTACAGATCCCCAAAGAATGCTCTGCAGTTTAAAATGTAAACAGAAATGGCTTTGCCCCAAGCTGGTTTTTATCTAACATTAAATGCAACTTGGTGGTGCCAAATATTACATGGGGAAAGAGGATGAATGTTACAATAAGATCATGAAGAAGGTCATCATAATTCTCTGCCCCAGGCTTCTTCACAGGAGAGCTTCCAAGGGGCACAGTTTTAAAGGCACTGGGCCAGATCCAAAGCTACCATAAAGAAGCCTACTCCCTTTGAAGTCAGTAGAGTCAGCCTGATTTACATTGAAGAGACTACTATCTCCAAACAGGTAACATAGCAATTCAATGACGACTAGTTAACGAGCTGTCAAAGCTTAAACACCAGTTATCCACTTGCCTGTATCTAGGAAAGTGATATACAGCCAGAACTATATGTGTAGCATTTAAGCAACTGCCACAGATGGGGAATTTAGCACACTTGCTGAAATTATTCCAGGGATCCCTAAACCATATTTGAGCATCAGCAAGTGTATATAGAAATGCACAGTTATCAAGAATGCCATCTAGTGTACCCTCCAGCAACACTCAACCGTAACAAACTCTCTGCACGCAGAAATAAAATGAAATGATTATGAACTGTATATCACTCTGGATTGTGATAGATGGGACCATTAATAGCAACCTGAGAAAAATCAGATGGCTGCATCTAATGGAAATCATATGGCTTTTCAAAGCAGCTTAGTGTTTTGTTCTGTAGGATGGCACAAGATTCTTTGTATATGATTGTATAAAAGTATTCCAGTTCCATCCAGCCTGTCTCACTAATCTTTCACTAGGATGCCTTGTGGCAAGTCTATAACCAGAGTCCTCCACCCTTCTCTATCTCTGAATCATCCTAAATGTAAGGAAGAAGACATTTTGTGAAACACTGCTCCTGGATAGTTCCCTGAATTCTGAGATAAGCGTTAAGATGTGCAACCCCAGTAAAGATGCTTGATATGATGTTATCTGGCAAGTGGTTAATCTTAATCTTACTATCTCACAGTTGTTTTGGTATGCAATAACAAACTGTAAATACCTAAACATTTTCCACCATCCACATCACATCTTTTCGTTCTTCACACACAAGGCTCAATGACTGCACTTCATCTCTGGCTGACTTCTGTGATAGCACATGTGAACCAACAGCCAAGGCTTTCCATTACCCACTCTCATTTCAAATCTATGGACTTGTAGTGGTTTGCTGCTCCATCTCAAGCCAGTTTTCTGTCAGTTGTGGGCAATACTACTGCGAATTATTTACATGTAAATATTTTCAATTTTTATACAGCCTACATGCATTTCCAAGAAAAATCTTGCTATGAGTCCTACTATGTTCCAACTTGCATTAAGCAATTGCTCAGACACATCTACTATGTTATCACTGGTCATGTAAAAGCATTAGAATTTGTGTTCTACACTACATTTCACAGTAAACAGCTCCTTCATTTTCATCTACAAAAACAAAGACTATTTAATGAGGAAGAAAGGTCTAATGAACAGGGAACCAATCTAGCTTTTAACTTCCCTGGTCGATATATACTTCCTGTATGACTTTAGGCAAGGCGTTTAGCTATACTGTAACTTCCTCCCTTGTAAATCAGAGATAAAGGCACAGCTGCCACTACAGAGTTTTTTGTGAAGGTAAATAAAGTGAAAGACCGTGAAATGCTTTAACAGAACAGTAGTAGAGGCAGGTAATATTTTAGACAGTTCCGATACTTTGCCCCACTTCCAGAAGTGCTAGTGCCTGCTCTCCTCTCTGTAACATATTTGCAATAAGCTTTGTCAACAGTACTTCCAGTTTGTTTTAAATCCATTAATGAAAAGGGTAGATGCTTAAGGTGTTTAGTGAGATTGTCCTGAGCACAATCTGCAGCTTAGCTGTCAGCTACAGCATAGCAATGATGCTGCCCCAGGAGGAAGAAAGCCGCGGTTTTGCTCTCTCAGATGGCTGCACAAACACTGTGAAGGCTGACATAATGTATACTGCTAAAGAGCATGGAAACTATAGTTCAATAGGCTGACTTACCACAGGATACCAAGTGTTTCTCTCTCCTGCATATTTTTCATTGAGCCGAAACCCACATATGATTTACAAAACCACTAATAAAAATTTGCAGTAAGAATGCATCTTCACTGCTGTCAATGGAACTGCTCAATTCAATGAAAATATACAAATTAAACACAGTAAGGAGTGGAATTATATTATTATTTATCATTTTTGAATTAAATAATGTCTTAGCAAAATACTAAGGCATCAACATCTTTATGATCTATATTTTCCACTATGAGAATAAAGTAGAATTAGAGCTCCTGAGCACCCTCCTTAAACTGGAAGATCCTTGTCTGCTGTAGAGTCTCCTAGCAGATTCTACACACTTTCTCACTGTCCTGAGACACTCACCCTGATTAATACGTGGGAATTTATCAAGAAAGCACAACTAGGAAAAAAGAGATCAATATTGAACATTTAGGGAAATCAATATTACATGCTGAAAGACCTGTCTTTTATATTCAGAGTTTATCCCTGCTCACATTGTAGAGCTCTTGATGCCCCTTCAAACTGCTGTTACATGACAAGCATCACTCTCCAGTTCCATTAATCACAATACCTTGGAAGCAGCCAGACAGCATCTCAGCAGGAGGTATGATTTGCTCCATAGTTATTAAACAATGAAAATAGTGAATGTAAACCTCCTATTACAGGTAGATGAAGTGAAAGTCTGACAGAAGGCTGCATCTTCACTATTCTGAGAAAATCAACTGCATCCTGAAATTAAATACACCAAGGAAACTTAAGGGTAAAGGAATACCACAGGTAGGAGAAAAAAAGAAAAGAAAAAAAAAGGGAAGAAAAAAGATTATTCAGTAAATATAAAATGAAGTATTCTGCATAAGTCAGAGAAAGAGTGCATAGCAGTCAAAGCCAAAAACTGGTAGGTTGCATACTAAGGGCTCATACGAAAGAACTTCAGGATCTGCCCATAATTCTGTCTTTAAATACATGATGGTATTTAATGGTATTTAAAAAGACTTTAAACTACATATATAGACAGGCAGAATAACTCAATAAATCAGTAGGCATGAAGGGATCGGAAAGTAGATAAGTTTCTTGGTAAAACTGGTATGGCTGCTTTGACTTCACAGTGTCAAATCTGGCATCAATTTATGCCAAATTTACTCCATTTCTTCTTTATAAGGAACTGATTGACTTCAGCCAAGCAACCTCTCTGAGATCTTCACAGTCTTTAAATGACAAATGCAAATTTTCAGCTGCACAATGAAACATTATCCAGATCTCCAGATGGCCTCCATTTCATATTCTCAGGGTCTGGTGTAACTGCTGTCCCAACATGATATGTAGCAGGTCCATGATACCTGAGTGACAAATGGGTCTGTGTAAGGGATTGCTTTGGCAAGAATTCTGTACCACCGTGCAAAATGAACCCTGTGAACTCCTCTGTAACACACAATACAGGAAAGCTCCAAGCAAGTATGAACACATGTAGTCCTCTCCTTGCACTAATGGAAGGAACATCACCCCTATTAAGTTATGTTGGCCCAACTTCAGTCACTGTTTGTTGAAGACAATGTAATTTCATGTGATCTAAATCACATTAATAACAATGAAAAGAGAAAGTTTAAAGCTGCATTGAAAATGTATATATTTTATGTATATATATATCTCCCTGTAATATTAATAAATAGCATGTGCTTCCCAAGTGTGCATTTCCCAACTGCCAGGAAGATTTCCTCTTGATATTCTTTCTGCCATAGGGACAAAAATAGAGCATGAAAATACATATTAAGTAACCTAAAAGATGATCAAATTATTAGATAACTAGCAAAGGCCAAAATTTATAATGAAGAGAAGATCTGCATTTGAGCATACATAGTGGGTTATCTATAAGCTTTCATTTGGAAAAAAAAGCAAACAATATGAATAAAGAGCAGATCTCAGGGTTCATAATGATGGTTTACAGTGATTTCAGTGGAATTCAGATAGGAAACATTTTATAATATAGTTGATTGGTTTAAGAGCCACCATTTTTGGTGGCACTATTTTCCACACACACTTTACATTTTTCAGTAGTATTTTTCAAGTGTGAACGCAAAAACTAGATGCAGTTTGATTCCTGAAAAGCATAGCAGTTCTTTGTGCTTATATTTTAAAAAAACACTCTTCGAAAGTTGGAATGGATGCAGAGAAAAAAACTCATAAAAAATTACTCAAGTTATAGACAAAATACCTTAAAATTCAGGGGTTACAGACCTCCACCTGATTAACTAATCAGACAGAAGATTTAGAGGTGCCTTGACTGACAGACATTAACAGTGAAAATACGGGCTTTGTCGTTTAAGGCACAGCAAACAATAATGGTTGGAAGTAAAGTCAACCCTCTTCAAAACAACAGAAGGGGTAGATTTCTAAGAGTGAGGGTGATTCATCATCAGAAGAAAATCTCAAGGGAATTGACATATTCTCTGTCTTTATATCTTCAAATCAAAATGTTACATGAAAATAAGCACAAATAAACACATAACTTCTCACTTTCCAGTCAGGAGTAACTAGGCAAAATAATATGCCAGGGGTCAGATTAGAAATTCAATGCTCCTGCCTGGTTTTCAGTCTCATCAGTTAAACTCTGTGAATCTGCAAAATTTTTCCATGAAAATTCTTCTTCAGTAATTTTATACAGTATTAAGCATACTTTGCCCTCCTTTTAGCAGACTTACCTCTAACAAATTTGGGCAGATTTATTCAGCAAAATGTTGGACATTTGCATTGAGAATGATGAGTACATCATCATGGATACTATAACTTTCACTAAAGAAAATCTCTATGGACCGGGCAATTTATACTAATGACTAATTTGTACTGAAAACAATTCAGTAATCGTTTTATTAAGGTTAACATTAAAGAGTCTGTTTCCTAGAGGGAAGTAATTTTATAAAAGATTTTATTATGAATTAAGCATGTCCCATTTTGAAGGGAAAAGACCAATAGATGAATTTACATAAGATTCTGAAGAGAAAAGCTTCCAGTGACTGTATCCTGATCACTTCCAAACGTTGTGAATTTGGTGAAAATGTTGCACATTCATGAAAGAATAGATGTGTCTATTTTCATACCACAATAAACTTTCTGACAAGCACTTACCACTATTTATGAATGAATATTCTTTGGTTTTATTGACATTCCTCCTGCATTTCTTTTCTGAAATACAATGATCAATTTTTTGAGTTTGTAGCCTTATTCAAGAAACTGTAGCACCAAAGAGTGGGTCATACCTTCACACCCCGAAAGGACACAGAATCTAAAACACATCAACAAAGCCCAACTTTGGAGGCAGTTGAACAAGTTAGACAAGCATGTAACTCCATTCTTACATTTGTAGGAACAATTAAAGCCTTCAGGTAAACCTGTGTGAATCAGAGAGATTTGTGAAAGAGAAGACCCCAGAAGTTTCCTCAGGCACTTCCCTTATTTTGAAATGATGGATATCCAAGCAAGCAATAAATGTGACTTTATCTAAAAATCAAATCAAAAATCTCAGCAGAGCCTTTGTATATCATGCATCAAAAGTACATACCAAAACATTGTAGGTTAATCTATGCAAAAATCAACACCCTTTGCAAATCATAAAAAGATTAATGGTGGGGTAGCTGTTGGTTTTTTTAAGCCTGAGATTTTATGGGAATAGTGAGCTGTTCAGAACCACACTGCTCCTTCTGAGACAAGAGAGAATAAGATTAAGTGAAGGATTGGTTTGCTAGTATGGTCTTAACACTCCATACTGATAGAAAGCCACAGGTGCAGAAGCAAAATATATATTAAAAAAAAAAAAAAAAAAGGACAAAAAAGAAAAATTAAACTCTAGTATATCAGGGTTGGAATTTTTCTTCTTAAATTTTGGGCAGCAGGAGATACAGCTGCATGCACAAGTAAAATGGAAGGAAAGTTTAAATACAAAACAAATCATGAAGTATACAAGATGAAACCTTTTGCATGTTCTAATCTGAACCACCATTTGAAAGAAAGGTATTTAGAGTAGAAAAAATTATGACATGATACTGAGCACTGGCATTTTCTTTATATATTTCATATGACAAATAACCCAGGTGACTCACAGAAAGTTACCAAGAATGTTTGAATGCTCCAGCTACCAAAGATGTTGGGTGATATCTGCATGTCATGCAGCCCCATTACCTCTCATGGACTGATGCATGATGTGAGACATTTGAGAATTCAGGCCAATATTTTTAATAATAATTAAAATCTCTTTGGAGCTGGTGGTATTCTATGGTGAGGATCACATCTTTCATGCAGAAGTAGATCACATTTTTCTAAATGGAGGGCCAGATTATCTTTTTGTTTAGAACCATAGAATCATTTAGGTCGGAAAAGACCTTCAAGATCATCAAGTCCAACCATCAGCCATGCCCACTAAACCATGTTCTGGAGTGCCTTATCTATGCGCTTTTTGAATACCTCCAGGGATCATGACTCAACCACTTCCCTGGGCAGCCTGTTCCAATACCTGACAGCCCTTTCAGTAAAGAAATTTTTCCTAATATCCAACCTAAACGTCACCTGTCGCAATTTGAGGCCATTTCCTCTCGTCCTATCTCCAGCCACCTGACAGAAGAGACCAGCACCCACCTCACTACAACCTCCTTTCAGGCAGTTGTAGAGAGCGATGAGGTCTCCCCTTAGCCTCCTTTTCTCCAGGCTAAACAACCCCAGTTCCCTCAGCCGCTCCTCATAAGACTTGTGCTCCAGGCCCCTCACCAACTTGGTTGTCCTTCTCTGGACACGCTCCAGCACCTCAATGTCTTTCCTGTAGTGAGGGGCCCAAAACTGAACACAGTACTCGAGGTGCGGCCTCACCAGTGCCGAGTACAGAGGAACAATCACCTCCCTGCTCCTGCTGGCCACACTGTTTCTGACACAGGCCAGGATGCCGTTGGCCTTCTTGGCCACCTGGGCACACTGCTGGCTCATATCCAGCCGGCTGTCAACCAGCACCCCCAGGTCTTTTTCTGCCGGGCAGCTTTCCAGCCACTCTTCCCCAAGCCTGGAGCGGTGCATGGGGTTGTTGTGACCCAAGTGCAGGACCCGGCACTTGGCCTTGTTGAACCTCATACAATTGGCCTCGGCCCATGGATCCAGCCTGTCCAGATCCCTCTGTTTAAATCTAAGATATCCACCCCCTCAGTGATGTGGGATGAGTTTGTGAGCTGCATTAAGCCTGAAGGCAAGTCTGCATTGCATAAAAGATTACAGTACAGAGATCTGTGCTCCATATTGGCAAAGTCTATGAAATCTACAGGGCATTGTGTAATCAAGAGACAACACAAATGCTGTGGGGCTGCTTTTGAACTTCAGCTGCCTACAGTGTCCACTCACCTAGTTCCAGCTCTGGAGTTAGCCTGGGCCAACCCAGTTCAGATATCTTCAAATCTGCAGAAGCAGAAAGAGCCAAATTAACCATACTTTGTAGAGAACACATATGTTTACATAATTACTTCAGGAAAACATTTGAAAGGCTTTGTGCTGTCTTCAGTTTCCTCGTAAAAAAATGAGCTGTTTGGAGAAGCTTCCTAAATGACACATGACACAATGGCAGGAGAAAAGAGAACATTTTCCTCCTCTCAATCAGATCCCCAAAATAATAACTGTCTGGCATTATAGAGATTCAGGTTTTTTTCAGTCAGCAGCCACTTTGTCACTCTTAGCTGAGTGGCAACAATTCAGGAAGCTTAAAACAAAGGTTAGCTTTTGTGCTCAAAAAATCCAAACACCTAAAAAACCATATTGAGCACCACTTGCCAAGCAGGTTGGTGGGTTTTGTTCATTGCCACTACCTTTTTTGGAGCTAGGTTATGGAGAGAGGACTGCAAGATGAGATCCAGAGCGCCTACTTTGTGCCTGAAATGGAAGTTGGATGAAATGCAGGCAGTGAAGTCCAAGAAAGTGATCCAGAAAACCCATGCAGCAAGTGGTTGTCAAAGCCAGCAGACACTAACACTCCAAAAACACTTTCCTGTTCAGCCTAAGATGTTTCACAGAAGCTTGTTCTTGCCCCAGCTCCCGCCTTGTCTCCTCGATCCCTTGGGGACAAGGGACCACGTGCCCACCCTCCAGCTGAGCTCTGCGACAGGCTGCTGCGGTGGTGTGAGCTTGGTGGAACACCAAGGAACATGTTCGGCAGCGTGGAGGAACTGGCCTGCTTCTGCCAGAAGTGCTGCTTCTGCCCACTTTCTAGGGAATTTGTCCTGCGCATTTTGATGGAGTTACACATTACTTATGTTGCACTCAGTCATAGTTCTGAGCTTTGCAAGCCATGGCAGTGCTGGTACCAAGGTTTCCCTCTGGCAGACATTGTCAGGGCTGAGGGCACTGATGAGCCTCCGTGTCCCTTGCCCAGCCCCCCGAGGCCTCCCCCACCATGGCCATAGCCCAAGACACCCTTTCAGCCCCCCAAGGGCTGTCAGTCCCTGTGCTGGGATGCCAGGCACAGCCCTGCCCTGTTGGCCCACCCACGGGCCAACATCCCAGCCTGTCCCTGTCCCCAGGGCTGGGGGCTGCCCTGCTCCTGGCTGGGGCTGAGACAGACCCTGACTGCTGCTCCAGGAAGCCTCCCCCAGCCCCTGGCTGACCTCCACGGGGAGCCACCATCCCACGGGGTGTCCTGACAGGTGCCCCTTCACCTGCACTGTGTCACTGCCCACCACAGGCTTCCTCAGTCTCTGCCCATTGTACAGCCTCCCAGCACAAAGGAAAATGGCGTCGGCATTCCCGCTGCCCAGTAACGCCTCAGCGACACGTCATCCTCACTGGTCAACACGGAGACTAAAGGGACGGCCACTTTCATCAACTGACTTTTTGCTTTTTGCTCCTCTAGCATTAAAAATACTCCACTGCACCCCTCAGAGAGAAAAACAGCATTACAAACATATTGAAACAAGCTGTCACTGCCCTAAAATTTCCTTTTACAAGCTAAGGAAATTCCACTAGTACAGAATGACAACCATAGCGGTTCTGAGAAACCCCTGGGAATCTTGACTGCGAGGAAGCCCGTTGTTTTAGCCAGGATTATTACTAGGAAATACTGGGGAAAATGTGATGAGAAAGCCCGTTCTCAGGAAATCCAAACCAACAGTGAGATAGAAACTGCGGGATTTTTCCCTCCAGCAAACTAAACCCCTAAAACCTTTAAAGGTTCGCTCATCGTTACACAAATGCCGCTACATAAATCAGTCAAGTATAATGAGGTAATAAAATTTAATTCATGCACAAATATCCTGGCAATCAAGCATGCTGGAAAGAAAATTCAGAACACTAAAATGGGAACTTCGGAGGGTTTCCTGAAGCATGATTTAGGCAACTTTTGCCAGAATGTGACATGCTCTCCTTAAATCCGTAACTATTTTCATGCATATTATTGTGTTTTGCCACAACTGAGAACCCCTGCAGAACATTTTTGGTTCTATAGTTCAGCTTATTAGTAATCCAATAGAAATAATATTTACCAAAGGTTTATAATCAACTTGTAAAAATATACTTGGCATCAAAACTCAAAACTTGGCATATGAAGGACTGGCATAAGAACTGCCCAAAAGCATTTTCCCTCCCTTCCCAAATTTTACATACAAATAAACAGAGGGACTCTGAGTTATTTGTATGTATTAAAAGAATTGACTTAATATTTTCAAACAGAATTTTTTCACACATGTAATTCTAAAATGGGATGACTCCAAGCAAAATGCCATAGAGTTCATACTAATGCCTTTTATCAGAGAGGTTAAAAATAGCTAAAAATTAGCTACAAATAAAAAATGTACAAGTCATTTCTTATTCCAAATGATGAAGAAATCACATTTGAGCTTCTTATAGTCTATATATTGCTTTAGTGCTTTGAAGGGGGCATAACACCACCACCCTTGGGCACTTCCCTGTGACACACAGGGATTATCTCCCATTTATATCAGAGAAACAAGGAAGCAGCCACAAGCATGGAAGATGAGCCCCGAGTTTGATTCAGCTTATGTTGACTAAAGAGGTCCTAGCTAGGCCTATTTTCCTTTTGTCCCTTCCTTTTAGTATTGAGCCATTGACTTTAAGAAAGAATAAAGTCAAGTGTTTTGTTTCTTTCAGCAACAAAAGCCTCGGAAGATACACAATTTATATTCTGTGCAAGGAGGTTGCCCCTTTCTGGAGCCCTCCATTTTATCACATTGTTAAGCCAACTCACCATCACTACTAAAGTATGCCTTAGGTAGAGTGAGCATCCTGCCATGAGACACTCATCAAGAGAGTCATTAATTGAGTACCTGTGAGGAGGTACAGAGCTGTAGGAAAGAATAATTCAAGGCTCTAGCAGACCTCAGGGATTCTCAAGATTTTAAGGACCAAACCACTTTAAAAACTTAAAGGTCAACCATCCAGCCCTTTTTCCTCCTCCCATTCTTGCCTCACTTTCTCTCCACATCAACACAAAGAATGATGTGAGTGAAACAGTGAAACTCCTTGAACTTTCCTACTCTGGGACTCTTAAACGGATTTTTCCTTGGAAAGGGAAATCTGCCCCAACACCCAGAGACCAAAAGCAGGAAAAATACAGACAAGTGAAGAGTTGTACGTAGGGTTTTTTTCCACCAAAGCTCAGAGGGAATTCTGGCAAGAGACAATAGTCTGGATAGAATCAAAGAAAACAGTAGAAAGAATGTCTGAAGGAAAGAAGGACCTCCTGAGATGAAGCCAAGAAAGGCAATTTTTTTACTTCTATCCAGAAGCATTACCCTTTAAGGAACTGAGGCCTGGGGAGTTTTTAAAGCTGTTAAGCTGGATCCTTTTAGGTAGCCACTGAGCTGAGGAGTGGAATGGAGAGAAGAACTAATATGAGTGACTCAGATTCCATGTAAATCCAGTTTCAGAGCAGTTTGGGCAGCATGAGCTTTTGCTTATTTCCTCCTTTTTTTTTTTTTTTTTTTCCTTTTTTTTCTTTGAGACCTCAGTCACTGCATAGGATATAGACGAACAGAAATCACTCGTCCCCATACAGACCAACTGAATGAAAATCAATGGTTTATGGGAGTTCAAACGTCATAAGCTTATGATGCCATGTGGATTTAAAAGCCTTCTATCCCTGAGCTCTGTGACTCACCCATCTTCAGGAGCCAAGTAAATTCTCCCAAGTAATTCAGGACCCCACTGGCTCAGACCCATGGTAGTGCTAGGGTGGCTCAATTGCTGTTAGCATGGAACTACTATGAATGTTCACAAGCTCTTCCTGGTTTTGAGATAATGTGACATAAAATAAAACTCCGTTGAACAGATTCAAACCCCCTGCCAGACACAGGCTCACAGTGTGCACACAGACAGTTCCTGCAGTTCTACTGACGGGTAGTAATTTGTTAAATTGCCATAATTCTGGATGGATTCAGGGCAAAGGTCTCATATATTACAGCTACAGAAATGAGTCTCATCTTTTTATTTGAAACTCTATTGCTATTTCAGTAAGGCAAGGTTAGACATGACAGCTATAGCAACACTATCGCTATTGCCATTCCACTCCTTTTACTTTGAAACTGTTCTACCTTCGCTTTTTCTCTCTTATCAATCAGCAGAAAATCATGCAATGACATCTGAAGAATATCATTCTTCACAATGGGATGTAGTGGGTAGATGCTGTTGATGTCTTGTATTTCTCCCGTGTCCACAGTTTCTATATCTCTTCAGTCTTTCCTTTTTTAAAAACTTCATCACCCCATGAAATCCAGCACTTGTAAATTTAATCACATAACTGTGGTTGGTTGTCAAGAATCTTGTACAAGCCTCCTGTATGTACAAAAGTTCAGGAAGACTCTTAGGCTTTGCAGCACTCTTTCCATGCTTTTCTAATGTCTTTTATTATGATTAAATATTTTAGCAAAATATGCATTCATCCATGCATTTACCACCAAAATAATTAAAAAAAATAAAATTAAGCATACTTGGGAATCGCAGTTTCTATAAGGCCTATTTTGTTAGAAGGCTTTTTGCAAAATACCATTCATTTTGAAACGGCACACATTCAGGTTTTCTCCCATTCAAATGAGTGGAAGTTGTGACACTGATTTCAGTGTTGACAGGATCATATCTAGTTTGCAGATCTCTCTAGTTCGAAGAAGATGTTGGATCATCATTCCCCTCTAATCCAGGCTGATTTTTTACAAAGGAACAAAGTTTCCTTATGCCATGCTTCTGCTTTGATCTTTTATCTCCGTTTAATTAAGAACTCTGAATCATCTGTACCTTGCCAGAATATCTTGTATCCCTGATTCATTTTCCCTTGGCTAGATGAAAAAAAAGGTGACTTTTGGCTGCTTTTCATTTTTACCTTTGCATAGATGGTCTAACAAAAGTGACTAACATTTTCCTTCTTACATATTTTTAGCCTTTTGCATTGGTACTTCTCTACAAAGGCTGTAACCTCTCTGTCCTCCTTGCTTCAATCCTTGTAACATTGCCAATGAAAGACATTTGCTGCCTGCATGTAGTAAATTCTTATTAAAACACCTTAGAATTTTTTTTTAAATTTCATTTTCCCCTGCAGTACAGAGTAGCACTATGCTTGGAAAGGATTTTTTGCACTGGATACATTTGGCCTCATTAAATAATTACAAAATAAACCAGAAGGAGCTGGTTCCAACCATTATATGGGAGATAAACAGTTTTTAAAATGTGTCCTAATTAAATAATTACTCAATAGACCAAAACAATTCTGATCTGTCATGTAGCTAATGTGCAGTTTTCAAAAACTACCTAATTAAAGTAATTACCCAATAGAGCTGATGGTTCTAAATGAGCCACTTCTTTTCTTTGGGTACTTGGTGCCCAGATTAAAACAACCTAATTGCATGATTTCTTAAGGAGGTATTCTGATGTATCAATCAATAACATACTAGGGTCTTCTCCCACTTCTATCACTTTCCAGCTTTTTAAATTGCAACTCTGTCGAAGACATCACAGACTTCTGTGATCTCTGGGTGTCAAATGAGGTGTTGTTTCAGTTCCGTGTAAAAATCTGGGATGCTTCTTCAGTGACAGTGTGACTCTTCCTTTTTCTGTTTGCTATACTTTAATTTAAAAAGGAAGTATCAGAGACCCCTTTGTAAATGTAGACTCTTTGTATGACACCTACTTATCCTACCCTAACACCCATATACATATTTGAAGTGCCAGTGTGACATACTATCGACTGGCCCATTCTAATCATTGATACATTTTAGCAGCAAAGCCTTCCTAATATGAATGCATTTTATAAAAATAAAACTGTGCTTTACATAGAATCATTTAATCTTACACTACCTCTCTCCTTCCTCCTCCCCCCTCCACATTCCTCAGAATAAAAGGAAGCATCAGCAAAAGTGTAGTTTTGCCAATATGACTGTGCTTACACTAGCGATTTCACCAGCACAGTTCTGTCAATCACACATCACACTTTACCACCCTGCTCATCAACATAGCTGTTCCAGCAAAATTTTGTACTGCAGTCCTGACCTGAGTCTCATTAAAGTAGCCAAGGGTCATAGGCTATAAAGTCACACAGACATGTTTGGAAAACAGCAACTTCCTATCTTCTATTCAGTTTAATTGGTTTTGAACTTAAATGGAAGTTGACCTTGTTTTCAATTTTTGACCAAAAAATTTCCATGGCTACTTTTGATTTGTTTATTTATTTTAGCCACAGAAATCTGTTACCTTTTCAGCTGTACTTTAACAACTCAGCTATTTTTAAATCTTTATCATAGGGCTATGACAGGAGGGTTTGAAGGAGCATCCAAAAGAATGAAAGGTATCTGAGTAGGATGAAGAAAATGGGATAAATTTGTATAATAACTAGGAGACCAATACGAGACAACTGGAAAGAGATGGAGGAGGAAAAAGACCCCGAATACCAAAAGTGCCTTCACTAGACTCAGCCTGAACTTCCAGAACACCTTTTTTTGCTTGGTGGGAGATGTAGCAGCTTGCCAGCTTTAAGAACAGTAGTCTTTTATTTAGGAACTTGTACAAAGCTTTGGATATTTAATTTCAGTCATCCAAGTGTGAATTTATTTTTAGAAATATACTTAACTTTCTGTGACTCTTTGCATTGGTAGCTGTCATTAAATGGCATTTGTTATTCACCATTCTATTTCTGATACCATAATGAAGCCTGTAGCACATGTCTATTCTTGTGTTAACCTGATTCCAAAACTTCATAGACATAATATGAACTAACTGAGGTCCCCTAGCTATGACAGTGAAATCCCAAGTCTTCACTACAGTGTGACAGCTTTACTGTGTGTAACAGTGAAAAACAACCTATCTAACAGTAGACAACACACACAACTGTCCAGAGGAGCTTTGATTTGGAAGAGAGTGAAGAGCATGTTGAAAAGCCAGCAGAGAGATGAGAGCTCTCAACTTAAATCAAAACTGGGTCTATTAAAACAGTAAGCCTATTTTCAGGATTTTCCCTTGTTTAAGATTACCTAAAGTGACCATATGCCAAAAGAAACAGTTTTGTTTCAGTCTGGAAAAGAACACATTAGTCAATAATGCAAAGTTTATCCTTGTTTTTACAGTAACTGCAACCGAGTTACTCAGATGATAAAATTCCAGTGCAGAGATTTTAAAGTGTTTATATTTCATAAATACAAAAAAGATCATAGGTATGATCCTCATTTGCCTTAGAAAGAACTTATATTTTCTTCTTGTAAAATCTCTGCAGCAAATATAGCAACAATTCAGATTTTCCACTAAAGAGCATTGAACTTTGTGATTTCTTGAAAAATTATCTTTTTCCTCCTTAGCAATATCAGCCATTCAGAACTTTTCATAAGAGGGCATCTTTGACATATATGATGAAACTGACTTTGATTCCTGGAAGCATATTTGGTTATATGGTTCTCTGGTCTGTGAACAAAAATCCTAGCATTTATTCTTTGTGGGTACAAAGGAGGGGGCTTATTAAATACAGGGTCAGGACATACATTTGAGATATGCAAAGAGGTAATAATTTTCTTCAGCTGCTAAAAGGCAAGCAGACTGGCACAGCCTGTATATCTTTCTGTGAAACTAAGAATGGAATGACCAGTCCCATTCTGCAATTTTCTTGTATTGCAGTTGAAAGCATAATATTCTAACTTCTTCCAGCATTGAAATCAATCCTGAAATAATTTCTTTCTTGCCATTCATTGGTGATTATTGCTGTGGAAAATCAGAAGGGGGAAAAACTGATTAATTTAAAAAAAAAAATTTACAGTGCTACTTAAGAAAATGAGAGACTGAGGATAAAAGGCAAGTTTACATAAGAGATTTACAGTTTCCATTTCAAATCTTTTTCTTGTTTGTTTTCAGAACTGCTCAGTGACCAGCTCTGGGTTTCAGTTGATTGCCTTATGTGACTGGACAGAGGAACAAGGACATGCATGCTTTTCTTGTACTCAGAGCAAACTACTTCTTGTAAGGACACTTAGGCTGTAGAAACAACTGCCACAGAATTCTGGAGATGTCAGATGTACAAACAGGCTCAAAGAGAGGTTAGGACAAGGGGTAATGGCTTTAAACTGAAAGAGGGTAGATTTACATTAGATGTAAGGAAGAAGTTCTTCACTGTGGGAGTGGTGAGGCACTGGAAGAGGTTGCCCAGAGAGGCCATGGATGTCCCATCCCTGGAAGTGTTCAAGGCCAGGTTGGATGGGGCTTTGAGCAACCTGGTCTAGTGGAAGGTGTCCCTGCCCATGGCAGGGGGGTTGGAACTAGATGATCTTTAAGTTCCCCTCCAACACAAACCATTCTATGATTCTAATCAACCGCATGGAGGATGGGTTTATTAGTCGCAATTCACCACGACAGTCCAAATCCAAGCTTTGCCTCAGAGGGTCTCTACGTTACTGATTAGCTAAAGATGGGAAGAAGTATGCCAGTGAAAGACATACTGTACTTGCCCTCATTCTTAGACTGCAGCTTCACAACAGTTAAAGACAATGTAAGTACTGCACTTCCTCCTGTCCTGGGCATGTATTCTAGCCTTGTCCCTTTATCCAGCTGGCCCAGGAAACTGATTCAATTGAAAACTACGTGATGTCAGCTAAGTCAGCTTGCTGATCTCATCATATAAGCACAGTTGCTTAATTTTTTTTCTGTAATCTTCTGCTACTGACAGATTGATGATGGTTTATGAAGCCCTACAAAACTCTGGTCAACCCCAGTATAGCGGTTTTAATGCTACATTCCTCTGAGCCATCCCATTCTCACCCATATCCTCCAGTGGTGGGAATACGGGGAGGCAGTTATGCTGGCTGGACTGCTGATTTTGTGATAACTACCCACAGTCAAAAAACTAATCCATACTTGCACAGGATAAGTTATCTTACTGCTCTCTCAGGGTAACAGGCAACTTGAAAAGTGGTCTGCTCCTACTGAAGTGCAACTGTGCAGTCTGAGCTGGTGATCCCTCCATGACAGTAGCCCTGTCACTGGTGTTTAGAAATAACCCCCTGTATGGGCTCTGTAGACCTTCTGACCTTTTTCAGCATTTGTTTTGTCTTAAACTTCACTGGAGGTGGCTGTTTTTCTACTCACAACCGTTCTACAAGGACATCTAACTTTTCTTCAAAGGTGCTGTTAAACTAACCCTTAATTTTATAAGCTCATCAGTTCAGTCTGTGGTAAGGTAACAAGAAGATAAGAGCTCTTGGCATGTGCATGTGTGCAGCTGTGTAACCTTTCCCACTTTGCAACACTTATCTGACTTCAAGAGGAAGACATCAAAAATACAGCATTGTGAATTATTTTCACAGCATACTGTCCTGGCTGTGCTATGTTTTAAAAACCCCTCTGGTTCAAGTGCCATGCATATTTTCTGTTGCATACATTCATTGCTGAACTCCAGTGAGAATGGCAGTAGTGTCCTGAACCAACAAAAGCGCTTATTCATGTTACCTTTAAGATTGCCACTATTCCTGCTGAAGTCAATAGGGAGACAAGGGTTAACTGTTTAAATTTAAACAGATGTCTCAGAGCGTCTTGACTTGAGAACAAAAATTGTTCCTATTCCTAAATCCCTGGACTGTTCAGTAAAACTGCGTAACTTTGTTTTTCGATTCTCTGAAGAGTGTGAATTCTCAAAGGGGGATGGCTGTGGAGGAAACCAAGAATTATCTGTGAAATTACAATAGTGTTAAACTAGTTATTACAGTCAAGGGAAGGAGGAAAGAAAATAAAAAAACCCCACACTAAAACACAGACACTATTTCATATTCATGATTTTCAAATGTTTAAATTTATCTTGAGATGTTGAAAAGCTATTTCATGTTATTATTTTTACCATAATCATGAGAAAGCTTTTTTCTTATTAAACCCTAACATTATTTAAAAAAAAAGAAATGCAAAGAAAAGAGGATTCAGATAACATTAAGCAATTCATAATTGAAAACCATATTTCAACCTGGAATTTCAAATGTTTTCCATTTGACCTGAAATTTAAAATTTAATTTGTATTTTGTGTTACAGAGTTCAGCTTCAGAGTTCTACCATCATGACCTGATAGAAGTAGTAGCAGTAGTAGTAGTATCCTTCTCGAGTATTTCTTTTTGAATTTACGATCCATTTGCTGAACCAAAAATGCAGTATTCTTCTAGATCCTCTGCTGAGTGCTGGAGAGGAGGAGGATAGAGAGCGAAAGTAGCTTTTGGTGGATGAGGTTGTATCTTGTGAGCTTACATCTTCCAGCCCCTTCAGCTCTTTTTTTGGGTCCCAGTTGTTTGCTCTACCTGGACTTATACTCCACATCAGTGGAACAGATAAAAAACTCTAGTGATTTCCTGACTTTGTTCCTATTGTCATCTTTGTTGATGTTGTCTTGTTTTATGTGGGTCAGAAGGCAATCACCCTTGGCTCTCTCCCTGCTGCTGTCACTTACAGCTCTGCTTAGTGGATCCACCGTGTTACCAAGCCAGAACAATAGTAGTTTGCACACATTTATCACACAGACAGCTGAATACACATGGTTTAAAACATTGGAGAATCAACCTCCAAATCCTTCTGCTTAATAGTATTGTATTCTAGCTTCAATTGTTCTCTAGACAAAGAAATGCAATGATGCACAAGAGAGAAACATAATTTTAGAACATAATATATCACATCATAGAGTATTTGTGAAAGATGTCCCTGCCCATGGCAGAGGGGTTGGGCTAGGTAATCTCTGAAGGTCCTTTCCATCCCAAATCATTCTGAGAACATAATTCTCACAACTGTGATCATGGGAGGTTTTTTTTTTATTTTTATAGTGAAGTGAGATTATTTAGGAATAGCAAACAAACAAAAAAATCAGCTGCGTCAGAATCACACAGACAAGATTTTCTGGCATGGGAGGCTGAGACTTTAAGGTCACTGCTGGAATTTTGGAAAGTTGATAAAGGCTGGGGCAATGAATGGTCTCACTAGGACAGGGAACGGGTACAATGTAGGAAGAAAGTGATGAGACTGTGAAGGGACCTCTGATTTTCTCTTATGAAAAATTTTCTCCTCCCTCTGCCTTTGCTGAGTGCAGTCGATACTATCAAAAATCTAAGACAAAATCCTGAACACACTGAACTTAACAGCAGAACTACCATTGCCTTCTACAGGCCATGATTTCACACAGAAGCAGCAGTATGAAGTCCAATTTAGAGCTATTTGAGAGAACCTGAAACTCCTTTTAGAGATCCCCTCTCCTCTTACATTGAGTAACCAAAATAGGAAGTTTTAGAGTGCCTCAGTACAATTGTAAATACCCATCATCATAAATACCCACATGGTAAATCACTGTAAAACACCACATACTAAATAATAGTACCCTCCTTGTTCAGTATTAACCCACAGTCATCCTGGCTTTATCTTCGAGTAAAATAACTCTAGTATTGAACTCCATTGAAAGATTTTCATCTACAACTACCAAGCCTTGATTTCAGTATTTATATAATAATAATAATAATAATAATAATAATAATAATAATAATAATAATAGCTTTCTCTTTATTTACTTAGCTTTGTAGCTGTCTGATTATTCACAGCAAATTTGGTAGTGGGTTAGTGAAGTACATAATCAACTGAGATTTTAATTTATTATTCTATGGAATGTAGTCAAATATGATTTTGAATTATTATTCTGTAGAAGCTGAACAATGAGTAGTCTCTCACAGACTTAGAATATGATGGATGAATAGTTCAATACTTGGCATGTGGTAGCTGTTTCAAGTTCTTTGACTTTTTTTAACTCTCTGATTGAAAAGTTTGTTTGGAATTCATGGATTTAATTTATGTAATTTATACTAAAACTTTATCTTTAAGTGGGGGGAGGGGGGTGGGGTGGGGCGGAGGGGGAAGTGATTCCCTGTAGTCCAGAGAGGTCTAGAGTGAAAGGTAATGCATACCTTAAAATATAAAACTATATGGTTTTATCTTTAATAAAAAAGTGATTGTGGAGTAGGCATTTTTCTCACGGGATCCTGCAGGGATCAGGTGTTAGCCTTGTAACAGCTGATATTTTTACAGTGTACCTCGAAGAAAACAGTGTCATCTAGATGTCACCCAAACTGGACATATTTCAACACTCTGGGATTCAGTACAGCCAACTCTGTACATCTAAAAACAATGAATGCAGGCTAGACTTGCCAAATGGAAGACTACATCCACCTTCACTTGTTTTTCAGTTACTTGGGGGTGTGGGGGGGAGTTACTCTTTCCTAGGATAGTTAACAAGAGATTCTAGTCTGACATGATGCTGAAGACAGATAATGAACCAAAAGTAGGCCAATACAGAGTAGAGGTAAGAATGTCAAATTATTCTTTATTTTACAACAAAAGCTGTGTCAAGTCCCAAATACATTTAAAGATATTTATCCAAAACGCTCCAATTTTGGAGCTCCAGCTCCAATAAGAATGACTAAAGAGGATACTTTCCAGAGTTAAAAGTTGTCTGGATGTTTAACTATTCCCCCAGGATACAGATTATTTAGTTTCAAGAAATTCATATGATGAATATTTAGTTAATCATGCAAAGCAGGATATCTCAAAAAAGAAAGACACATCCTGCAAATCTATCGTGACTTTGTCGTGTCCCAAAATTGGAGCGACTCAGGTTTGTGGATTTCCATTGTCAGAATTAAGGTGAAACGACACCAGGGGAGTTCAAACAACAATCAACATTTATTCAACCTAGCTAACCTTGCCCAAGTACAAGTGAACTTATCAATATGAACCTTGCATCGTGTCATTAAGCTGCTGTTTGAAAAGAGAAGGGAGGTGTAGAAAAAGAAATGCAAAAAGGAACATGAAACTGTGTCAGAAGGAGAGCCTTCCCATTGAGTCATGAGGTTCAGAGCAGCCCCTCTTGTTTTCTGGACTCCTTCTCAAAGAGGAGACCAGGGGCAACTGGATCCACTCCTAGTCTCAGACTTGGTCAACAGTTTATGTTTAAAAGGGTGAGGTGTAGGGACTGTGAAAAAGAGAGAAGAAAAAGGCGGGGGGGAGAGAGAGAAAGGAAGAAAGGAAGAAAGGAAGGAAGGAAGGAAAGAAGGAAGGAAGGAAGAAAAAGAAAGAAAGAGAAAGAAAGAAAGAAAGAAAGAAAGAAGGAAGGAAAGGGTATCACCAGTCCTGGGACCAGCATTGTTCCAGCCAAGGTAGAGATCCAGTTCCGGAGGGCGAGCACTAGAGAACTCTTTCTCCCTTCTTTTACAGTGTGTTAGTCTGTGGTCTCGACATGCACAGTTCATGTTCCCGGGGTTCTCTGGAATCGGTCGGTGAGCTTTGCAGGGGTTCATTGGGGAGTTGCCTCTCTTTCCCTGCTGGCATGACCGCCTAAGATAGAAGCACAGTCCCATCCTCCATGGCGGCCCCTCCTCCAGGCGCATATGCTGTGCTCCTTCTCCTAGTCACTTAAGATAAGGAATTGCAGCCTTGGAGAAGTGAGGTCCCACCCTCCGTGGGGCCCTCTCCTCAGGCCACATTGTCCTGTTCACAAAACTCCAGCGTTTTTACAGAGGCTGTTTTCTCCACCAAAGTTCTTTAACGAATGTTTGAGACATTGTCTGTAATTTGTCAGACTGTCACAGACTTAAAGTCATTATTGAGATTCCCAGTAGGAGACAAAGCATTGTTCTGAATGAGGCAGAAAGTCGACCTAAGGTGTCTTTCCCATTTTACACTGAACAACGTAACCACTAGGCTGTTTGGATATGAGTGAGCATTTTTTTTTGCATTGCTCTTCCCTATCCCTTCCCAGGTTCTTCACTTCTTTGAAACTGTTACGTTTCTGTGGGAAGTTCCCATTTCAACAAAATGGAATTTCCCAAGGAGGGAAATTCTATCATTAGAAAATTCCCAATTACTTCCACTATTATTCCCCAAGAAATTAGCTCCTTAAGTACCACCAGGTGAAGTTTCCACATTCTCTGTATTAATGAAAAACAGCTATATCTCCTGGGAACTTTAAAAGTCATTTCTCAGAGGAGAAAAGAGAAGAGCCCTAAGGTGCTGCAGCTGCTAATTGTAGTCCTGGGACTACTGATAACATTCATACAAATATATGTTTTTAAGACGTTTTCAATAGACATGTCTTTCCTCCTAGGTATGGTACTTAAGAAAGTCACCCAATCAGGAAAACAACAGTGTCTCACTCTGGTCACCATTAGATCATGCTGTGGGCATTTCACTAAGAAAACAAAAATGTAATAAGTGCTTACTGAGCATTTCTGAATAACAAACAAATCCATAAAAATCTGAAATTTAAATGTATTTTTAGATATTCTGCAAGCAGAAGAAGGAGTGAAATAAATCAATTACATTATTCAGCGCAAGGTACTCTCCCAAGTCCTTTTTTTTTTTTCCTTTTTTCTTTATCTAGCAAACTAAAGAACCAGCCATTGCTTTCTGGGGATTTCATTGGTATGTGGAAGACATATTGTAAAAAATCTTGTCCACTAGGGAAGCATTATCTTTTACTGGCAATCTGTGAATGCTACTGAAAAATGACCTTTTACTATCAAAATATTAATGTCTTCATCTCAAGAAAGAATTTCAAATCTAAACTGCACATGAAAATTGGATATCATTTTTCTTTGCACTCCATGGATATGGATGCTTCATAATGTCTGTATAATTCTCTGCTTTACATGCACCTTGTGCCATATTATATGATAACTGGAAGTTATTATATTTCGTAAGGCTATTGTAGTATTTCTATCACGTGGAATGAAAACTGTAGACTGCATATAATTTATATTATGTATGTAAAGTCTTTCCTTTTCTCTGACACACAGACATGGATAGTGGGCAACAAGAATTAATATCTACAGCAGAAATTGGAATATGCTCTGTAGTTCTACTCACCTGACAAGAGACTAAAGTATAATGGTTCTCAAAAAGTTCTTTACTCCCCAGGTGTATGGAAACTTCTTAATCTGTTATGGACACATCTTCCCTTCAGCCTGCAAGGGTGTCTGAACCTGGATCTGAAACAACAGTGGATCACTCAGCTTAGAGGTTTAGGTAAATTACTGTCATTCTCCCAATTCTAAAAGAAAAGCAGAGTGAGCAATGATGTTTCCTTTGAGCTGCTCATGTCATCACAGTGTTTACATCACTTCACTGATGACTTCACAGTGCTTACATCACTTCATTTCAGGGAAAGAAGTACGTAAGTCCCACATTACCATTTACCCTCTGCAGAAGGTACTACGTTGCCAAGTATGTACACCTCTGAGTCCTAGGATGTCATTCCACCTAGGAGGAGATTGGTAATGAGGAAAAAAAGAAAGAGAAAGGCAGTCCCAAAGCATAGGTCCAAATCCAAAGTCCAAATATTTAAACTGATTCTTGAATCATAGGTTTAAGCTTGGTCTCAATTTTTTTATAGCTGACCACAACAGGTGGGGGCGGGGAAAGAAAAGAAATAAATATATGAAAGAAATTGTCAGATTATAAAAAATGGAAAGACAGAGTTACATTACATGCATGTAATAACTAACACACAATCTTTTTATATGGGTAAGAACTGAATTGGTTAGTCTGTTTGGGATAGATTATTTCTTGCAGAATTTGTTAGAACCTACACCTTGTTAAAAGTGTGACTGTGTTTCTTCCTTCCTATAGTCATACTAGTTCAATGCTATTGAGCAGTCAGGAAAGGTCAAATTCCTTTAAAAAAAATTAAACGGATTACTAAGGATATCGATAAGCATTTAAAAATGCTCAAGTTGAATTATTTTCCTTAGGACTCAGTAGGTATGTCTTAGCTCAGGAGCCAAGGACAAGGTCTGAAATTCTTGCATAATTAAGGTAATGGAATGGCTTGGTGATACCAGAAGGGACAGTCCTAATCCTTTCCCCTTACCACCAACCTCAAACTGATGCTGCTGCCTTTGATTAAAATCTAGTACTCAGTGAGCTGATTTAACTTACTAAACAAGCAGACAAATTAATCCAAAAAGCAGTTGGTGACATTATTTTGGTTTGGCTTAGTCAGCTCCTGTAAGAAAGACATACGCTAGAATTTAATCTTGCATTTCAGTTCTACTGATATCCACAGGAATTCAAGAGCATGCATAAAATTCAGCAAAAACTTTCTTTCATGAAACCAACAGTTCATCATAAGGAATGAGTAGAATTCAGAAACTGGAACCTCTTCTCAGATGTACTGAGAACAGAGGGCTTAAAATGGGTCTACATTTCTTTTACTCCCTCTCTCTGAAGATACCAGTTCACTTCTACAGGTGAGACATTCTTTTTAGAGATTTTAAAATTTAGATATGGGCCCATATCTAATATACTACACAGGCCAAAATGAAATCTCAGGTAGAAGCATCTAATGCTGCATGGTTTAAATTATGTTATAAAGTGACTGCTGTGACCTAAGAATTCAGAAGTTAAAAGAAAGCATAATGTTTTTAAGAATTTGCAATTAGCACTACTGCCTAAACCCATCAGTGTGGGAGTTAAAAAAACAGCATTAATATTAATACTCCTACAGTAACACTCTGCCGTGTGGAGATTTTAGGTCAGCTTCATTTTAGAAGGATAAATAATGAATTGAAGTGCCAAATCATTTTGTGGAAACATCCTGTAACGCAAATGCCTCTTAAAGGAAAAAAGAAAGTCATGCTTAGAAATAACAGAAAAATCTGTCTCTGGTGAGTCCTCAGAAACTACATCACAATTTATAATAGATTCCTTCCCTCATCTGCTTCCATGAAAACGTGTGCTTTTTCTAGGCTGCAATGCACCTTCTCTTTTAATAAGGGCTGTTATTTAACTGTGGCAGGAAAGGTGCTAATGTCCATATTGTATGGCCAAGCTTTTTTGCCAAAGGTAGCAAAATCAATTTTGCCATACTTCAGTCACCAAAATTTACAGTCCAGGACTGTAGTATAAAATTCAGTGTTGAGGTGTGAACTGAAGAGACAAGGTGCTAATAGATGTATTACTCGGCTGTTCTATTTCTAGCAAAGAACAAGGAAGACCACTGAGGACAATAAAATCTTAAATTGGCAGAATCAAAAATGTCAGTACTTTGCTACCAGAGCTCCAAGTTATTTTGCTCCCCATATCCTAAACCGCTCTATTAGGATTCACTGGGACTATTCAGAGAGTCAGGTATAAGTGCACACATGTATTTGTTGTTTCAGGCCTCAGTTTGACTAATGAATGAAAGAACATTATTTTTAATAGATATTTTCAAGTTACATTTAGGGTGGGGTTTATGTTCTATTTAACCTTCTAACTCCAGTACTGTGAACTTTCAGTATCTACAAATCACTCTTATACATGATGTCAGGAGATCAAAAAGAGCTAAAATAATTGATCATTAACAACCCTTTGTTTCTTTTTCACAGATAGCAGGAACAAATAGTTTGGGTTTCAACAACATTAAGCAATTTTTGTCACTTTCCACTTTCCAGAGCGTTAGGCACAACAAAACAGCAATCATAATGGAGGGGACTTAGGACAAACAATAAATAGCAATCACTGGTTAGTTGCAAAATATGAATTCATACAGAATAAAAATGTCTACAGAAGGGGAGGGGGGGACGAAGGTGTTAAAATATATATATATATTTTAAATCTTTTACAAAGGTTGGGGGTTTGGTTTGGTTTGGGTTGGGTTTTCACAAAAGGTCATTTTGGGGTGTTAGAAACTGAACTTTTAGCTTTTCCACCATTTGCTGAAATCATTTTAGCTAAAGACAAAGAGGGGTTAAATTTAACATCCCTTGAAGTGCTGCAGATCATGAGTAATGTAAGTGAAATCAATGCATTTCCTCTACTTTCAGATACTAGATGACAAACTAGACCAATATCCCACACAAAACTCACTAAGGGGTGAAAAAAATCTCTCCATAAAATGTATGATTCTCTACTAAATTATAAAATGAAAGTCTCTTCAGAAGTCTGTGGATTTATTGGTCTATGTGCTATGGTCGACTAGACCTCTACATCTCCAAGGATAAGAATTTACACAACTGCCACATCCCACGAGTCTGGAAGAAGTCTTATTTTGGAGGGTGTGGGGAATGGATTTATCCTAGTAACAAATCATTACACATTTAGAAAGACTTACTCCACTGTAGGAAGACTGAACAATTTGATTAGGTTAACTGGACAAGCTGAAAAGAAAAATACTTTTCAGTAGCTATTCAATATTCAGTAAAAGTGAACAAAGAGACGGAAAAGTGTTTGTGAACTAATCTACCCATGTCAGTAAGTCCTTTCATCTATACCAGAAGACATTTCTTTACATAAAATCAGGCAGAGAAGAAATTGCTAAACTCTCCAATGTTATGTGTGGTTGAGAATTCTCACTTGAGTGATAACATTATCTAAATGTTCATAAAACATTTGGTAAAGTTTGAGCACATGATCACTAATTTTCTCCAATAGTACGCAAAAATGTTATGTAGCTAGAATTTGCTGACTTGAATGATATATGTGATTTTTAAAAAATTCATGTTCAATTACTATACATCAGTTAATCTCACTGACTCCTTCCATTTCAGCGCTTGGCCTTGAACCAACAGGAATTCAGATACATTTGATGGAAATTGTAGCCCCTTTTAACACTAGAAGGAAAGATTTTTCCCATACAATCAAATCAAATTCTTGATTTAATTTACTTGAGATTTTTGAGAGAGGCAAAGTCACTGAAATTCCATTGACTCAGAAAAATTACTAGATTAATTGCATTCAGTCACAAGAACACAAATGCCCTGATTTGAAGCTTGCACAAGGAGGGTCATGTGTCTTATATGATTCAATAAAACACGAGTAGTATCAGCTGGTGTCCAGAAGCTAGGTTCTTCACATGTGATTATAATTAAGAGCAATGAGTGCAGTGAATTCACAAGTAACTCCTCAGTTTCAGAAAATGCAGAATAAGAAGATAACTTTGATTAATAATCTGTGTCATTTACTGCATGGTTCCATTTCTTGGTCTCCGAAGACTACTTTATAATTGAGAGAGAGTCATCTGACAGCTACAATCTGCATCACAACGTTGTTTTCACACATGAGACAACACTGATTACTAGAATACATCCAACACATTGTAATGCGAACGAACACAGTATAGCTCCAGAAATTCAACCCCTTTATACCATACTCATGCTCTTGCCTTTACCTCATAGTCAGACAAATGTTCTTCCTCCATTCAAATCCTAATAGCTTCTTCCAACATCTTTAAACGTTATTTTTATTTGAAGTTGCATCTTCAACAATATATGAGCATATTATATTGATGTGAGCATTTGATACTCACTAGAATAAAAATCAGGAGCTTTTAAATCAATAACGTTAGGCAGCTGACATGCCATAGACCTGGAGGCTGATTTCTCACTTTACATAGCTGATTGAGTAGATCATAGAATCCTCATAGAATCATAGAATAAATCAAAGTTTTCCCACCAAAGTACAGCTTCTTTCACTGATTTACCAAACCAGCACAGAATTGTAACACATGAGTTATTTTGCAAATTGCACTAACTGGACTAAGCTATAGTTAGGCAGGCTTAGGGCAGCCCAATTAGAAACATAAGTATTTCTAAAAAAGCATTAGACTCAGGCTTCGGCCCAGTAAGTAAAGGCTGTGGGAAGATGAAATAAGAGCCCCTAATAATGCTTAGCCTTGAGAGGTTTTACCAGAGCAGTTAATATATATCAGTATGTAACCAGAAGCAAGGAGCCATGCTCTGGAGTTACAGCAAAGGCCCCAAGTGAACTATGCTGAAAACAGATGCTTGATCAGAAGGGAAACAGATGCAGCACTCTTCTTTTTTGCTGAAATGGGGATACAAATTCAAATGCAAACACTGCAGCTTCAAAGAAGCTATACATCACTAGTACTGGGAAACATAATGAAATTATTTTTGCAAGGGAATGAACATAATAGATAAACATTTAAGCAAATAATTGAAGTTACATAAACAAATAGATTCATTGAGTTTAGTAAGCCTTTTTCATACAGGTAGTCAAAATTAAATATAGGCAAAAAGGTTCTGAGGGATGGAGTCCAATGTATTCACCACCCTGAAAGCCCAGTCCCCAAATATTTAACAGTCTGGAGCTATAGGAAATATTTCAACTTTCAGGGACACCAGCCAATGAAGCACCAATTATCAAACTTTGTGGTTCAGGAAACTTCTACTATAGCATCAAACTCATAGCCTTTGTTGGTAAAATACAGTAGCTGATTAACGAGTTATAATTTATTATAGCTATGATTACAATTTGCATGGTAATTAAAAGCTACATAATTCAACTGGGCAATCCCACCAGTGACTAATGGTAGGAACCGTGAAGTGAAATCTCTTGTCCTGTGTTGTGCAGAAAGTTTAAAGAAAGGAGAGCAACAGTCCTTTTTTTCCAGAACTATAGAGAAGTGCACAGAGAAATGCAATATTCCTGCTGATCAGCAAATATTGACAAACGTTTCCCTTTGGTCGTGCTACCAGCATACAAAAAAAAAGCCCTGTGACATCAGGGGAGTAGTAGAGCTATAAAACTTTGTTCATATTTTCTAATAGTTCTTTCTCACTCTTCTTGGAACAGGTCCTGAGCATGTGATAAGAATTATTAAATCCTCTTGATCACATTGAGACGCAGTTTCCTTCTTAGTCCATCATATGCTCACCCACAATGTCATTGTACACTGAGTGACATAGGAACAGGGCACACAAAAACGGATTGCTCAGTTGCTATATTCTCTGTCATAGCTCCCTGCTATTGAAGGCAACCACATCAGACAGTCTTTTAAGTAAATTTATAAAGCTCCACTTTAGAATAAATTTGGTTTTAGCCTCTACTCCTTCAGAAAGGCCGTTCTAAGACCTATCAACTGCTCTGATATTTGAAGTAAACTGTGAGTTTGTGAGATCACCTATGGTACTGGGACAAGTCAGAACATGTAATTTGTGTCCAGCAGGAGACTGACACAATAAGTCAAAATACCACAGACATTAAGTGAGGAAAGAGGTTTCAGAAGTCTGTTTTGGAAATGTCAGAACAAAAGGGTTGTTGCTGTTTATCAAAATGGAAGATTGCAAAGATCTATAAGGCAAGACTGGAGCGATCAGCTGAAAAGGGGATGTTTCAAGTTGAAATGTGGCAAGAGAACAGGAAAATAGCATTAAAGTCAATATTCCCCTGCAGTAAATACTAGCATAAAAAAAAACCTAATTAAGATTTTATTTGCTGAAGACTAAAAGACATCAACCATTCTCATAAAGGTAGAGATACAGACAAGAACATCTATTCAATAAGGGCAGGACTCATCTGACAAGATGTGAATAACTACATTGGAGATGCCCAGGAATCTTTGAGGAAAGACCTCATATTCCTACTTTGTTACAATAGTATATTCACTAAAGACTTTCCAAACAACTCAGATGAATTGTGCCCTTCCAAGGGCTATTTCTCTCCAGCAACCATAAAGCAAGCTGAGTGACTAGCTGAGCTGTAGACTTCTGTAGTTAAATAAAATGAACCGCATACTGATATCTTAATGGTGCAATTATTAAATGTTGTGAGTGCACGTGTATAAATACTTCAAATTGTTGCAATATTTAAATGAAGATTTAAATATTTAAATGGCAATATCATTACTATATTCACAGTATGGTGTTTTAGCTGTGACTGTTATTGTAGTTTGGTTGTTTCATATGCTGTTAAAAGATCCTTAAAATGGAGATGATTGACTGCTGGAATTTAACCCCCAAATAGTGAGACCTTCTGGCAGTATATACATAATTTCATTGTATCATTCTGCCAACATTATTATGTCACGCATCTGGAAACACACGCACATGCTTATGTGTATGAATTTAATTTATCCCATTTAATTTCTCACTTGTAGAGAACTTAGAACACATGTCAGGATTTGTGAGATCAGAGACGGTGGCTTTTGACAGCTGAGCACTGAAGTATCTCACTGCACTGGTTTATTGTTCCCAGGCCCAGCTGCATTCACTGTCTTTTTGTTGGCTTACCATCCCCACTGGAGACCTGGGGAAACTATGCCTGTATCTCACCTGTTTCTGGGAAAAGTATGGTTCTTAAGTTAACAGCCACCCGAAGACTGAGCTGAAATGCTGGACTGTGCTGTGAAGTGGCTGAGACAGAGGACTGCAGCCACATGGTGCGGTCAAGCAGAAACACAGAACAAAGAGCTGTGGTTAAATAACATCTTAAACTTCTGCAGCTAAGTAAACTAAAATCAATGCCTTAGCTGTTAGAGAATTTTTACTTGGTAGCATGACTTTGATGCTTTGCACTTACACAAGGAGTACTGTACAAGTGACTGGGTACATTATTAAAAATTATGCGATTTTTAATATGTAAATGTGGGAAATCATAAAAAAGCAGCAAAATAAAAACATTTTATGCTGCAATGGTTAAAAAAATGTTGAGAAAGTACTTTAAAACTGTTCTGTACCCTGATGGCTCTGAAAAGGTAAACAAGACATTAAAAATGCAAATGAAGAAACAAGATGTTATTTATCCAAGTAGAACTTGTCTTGGAGGAGAAAAAGAGACAGAGTGAAGGGACCGGGTTATAATTATACATTTCTAACATCTGATCTTTTTATATGGATGTGCCATTTCACCGTTTCATGGGAAACTGCACTGGGGCTGTATGTGTATTCAGATGAAAGAAGAAGATGTGATTGAGAAAGGCTAAGGAATTCCCTTTTTGGTGAGCTTCCTTCCTGAACACAGCCACTGCCTTCGGAGATCTGCACCTCCAAACCCATGCTTACTTATAAAACTTGCTGTAAACCGAGAGGAAAAAGACACCACCCCCTGAAAGCAAGCAAACAAACAAACAAAAAAACCCTCCTCAAAAATCCTGTGCTTGACTGAAACCAGGGGAGTTATTTAATGCCATATTACCACAATGATTAATTTTATTTTGAGACTTATAAAGGGACTAATTTCTCTAATAAAAATTAAAAGGCCTTTGCCTTCTAAAAAGATCATCTCACAAGCTGATATTTAGTGTTTTCAAGTGACTAATTTAATGGCTGTAACCTTAAAAGGGCCTATATTGTTCAAGCTATCTCTTCACTGCCGCAGCTTGGGCTAGAACTGCTCCAATGAGAATTGCTTCTTCCTGTGAAACCAAAAGATCTTGTCTGCCAAATTCAAGAGGGACAGCTCATTTGAAAACTATGTCTAGCAGTTACAGCGTCAGTTTGAATGAACAGATCCTCTTTCCTCGAGCTGTTTTGCTGCTGTGCTTCCAATGTTTGTTTTGCGTTGCCATTCGTACTGCTGTATAATTGCTTAAAGTATAGGTGACCTCAATTAATGTTGATTTGTTATTTATTTTCTCGCTTGCCGTCTGACCTAGTACCCACTGAAGTCAGACTCCATTGTGTTTCAGCTGCAGGAGCTGGATGTCAGTCCACACACTGCAATACAAACAATGACTAAGCCCAAGTGCACGTAAACAGCTGTACACTAATTCTTTCTAGTCTTCTCCTCCTCTGGAGACAAGGGGTTTTCTCATGCTAAAGAGCAGCCCAAACTGAAGAATCAGTTCCCACTCCAGAGCTCTTCATGACAAAAGCACTCTGAACAGTTTCCTCCCATGTACATACACTCAAGAAAAAAAGAAAAAAAAAAAAGAAAACCTGGACACCTCTACTTAGACTTTTCCCAGTCATTTTTTCTCTGGAGAGGGGCAGTCTCTCTCTTTTAGAAGGTGTATAGCTTTAGCAGCTTAAAGTGTGTGAGTCATGCAAGAAACTTCCAGGATCCTTGAGCAAAGGAACCTTGATCCCCCCACGCAGATCAGGACAACTACATCCTGACTGTGGCAATTCACATGTTCTCAGCAGCAGAGGAAAACAAGCACATTCAGTCAGATGACGGGATTGCATCAGATTTCATCTGCTGTGCAAAGGTGTTTTATCCAAGTAAGTAGGAGATCCCAAGATACAGAATACACCGAAGCCTGGCATCCCAGCGTTGTATTCTTATCTCTTTAAAATGCCTTATGGCTAATATCATCTTTTATTCAGCACTACCACCTCTTCAATTTTTCATTTCAATCTCAGAGCTACCGTCTTGACGGAGCTTCCTCTCACTGGCTAACATACAACAGTAAAATCCATTCTGGGGGCAACCGACGCTGCTTTGGGGATTGTACATGACAGTAAAATCGTGTCAGCGCCTGTCCTAAAAAGCTCCTAGTCTGAATCTATGACTTCAACCCCTGTTTATTCTAGCTGGCAAACATGCTAACCGAGCTGTGGCTGAGATCGCGGTGCCTCTCAAGGCAGAGGTCCCCAGCGTCTGCCCTCCCTCCCAGGGCATGGGGCGGTCTGCACGGCAGGACAGGGTTTGGCATGCTGGGCTGCAGCTTGGCAAGGTGCAGATAATGCCCCTGTGCGCCTGGGACTCAGCTGGCTGGAAGTGTCAGGTAAAAATCTCACCCCTCCTTTGGGGTCGGTCCCCTTTTTATGTGTCAGGTGCAGGCGGCGCGGCAGAGAGGGACAATTCAGTATTCCGCTGCAGTTCTGAAAGATGAGGGCCCGGCTGTGGGGGAGAAGGGAAGGGGTGAGGCAGGGAGGTAGCCAAACGTGCAACTTGAGTGTGTAACATTTTATAAGTGAGACGCGACAGGGGCGTTAAGGGTTAACTATACGTTGTCTTCCACTTTCCTTCTGCAGCTGGCAGAAGAGAGGGCTGAGACCTGACTCCTGTCTCAGCCATCTGTTACTGTGGAACTGTCTTCTTGGGGCTGATCTCATCATGGGGGGCTGCTTTTCACAGGATTTTAATACAAAGCATAGCATGGTGTTAGCAAGCCCTGATATGAGTTACACACTTAGCTAGTGCATTTTTCAGAGCTTTTAAGGAAAGACAAACCTTTGTTTTCTTTGTACTTTCTTCTGCTAGGCTTTTAATGCAAATACATATATCTTTTCTTTTTTTCCCTGACTGATGTGATTAGGAAAGTCCATTTTCAGCATTTCTATTGTCTACCAGGCTATCTTATGAAATACAATAAAGGAAAGAGACCTGAATGCTGCTTTACTGGCCAGCAAAGCACTGCCAGTTCTGACCATTCAGTAATCAGGTCAGCCAAGAATCCCTGCACTGACTCATGAGATTTAAAGTATACTTTGGGGCCTTTGGGGATTTCTTTCTGCTTTCTCAGCACTAGACTTCATGGCACTCGCTTGCCTGAAATTTCCACCAACAAAAGCTAGACACATTTTACTATTTCTTATTTACCAAAGATTAGGCTAATGCAATACATTGCATATAGGTGATTTTAAATCAGCCATCAGCTATTGTGACACAACATCTTTGGGAACAGTGGCTCAGCTGCCACAAAGGAGGTTCAAAATGTCATAGCAACGCAGGAATTGAAAGTGGAACATGGGTTAAAATCAAACTACAGTCCTATTCCTCTCTTCTTCTTTCTTACAGTGCACAAAAAAAGGAGGAGCAAAGCAGGCAGCCAGTCACGTCAGATATTAAGACTTCTAGGACACTTGTGTGGACGCACCAGAACAAGTTATAGTCACTTCAGGTTTGCTGTAATTGCGAAGCAGGCTGTAGTAGCTACCCAGATTATCTTTCCCCAGGCAAGAATAGCGAAATGTGCGCTGTGCAGGTCTGCTCCGATGCTTTGAGTCTGTTTATCCCCACAGACACCACATCAACTCTAAAAAAACCTCAAAAAGTTATTAATTTGTGACAGCTAAATAAAGGCATGACAGAAGAGACTCTGCTTTTGTGTGTTTTCCACCAAACAATCTCTGTAAGTGACATGCCTTGGATTGCTGACTTGGGTCCCGGTTGTATCACCCAGAGGCATGGCTCAGTGTACCACACGTGAGAACACAACCTCTAGGAAATGGGGTGAAAATGCAATGTCCTCTAGTGAACAGTAATCATATATTTCAATAGCATTGCTCTTTTCACGGAGAGAAGGAAGATAAAACATGAACAGTAATTGCTGTGTCTCCACAGAGTAACTGAGAGGAGGCAGATCCCTGCACTTTTAGAAAGAGATACCATACTTTGGAGAAGTGAAGTGCCTTGGGCAGGTGTCTCTGGAGGCCTGCTCGGGAGACAGCTTGTGGCTAATGTCCTCTCCCAACAACAGAGGTAGGCTGAGCAAAATCTCCATCATATTTTGGGAAGTGGGGAGGAATGAAGCTTTTGAGCCTGCCTTCCCTCAGCTCTCAGAGATAATATCAGGTCTGCAGCCTTTTGCCAATGGCGACAGAGAGAATCATCTAATGCTATATTAGTAAAGTCATACTGGACTATTCATATAGAAGCAGCTGAATGAAAAAAAACATCATTATCTCAATAGCCAAGGCTGGCTAACATATGTAAATTTTACGCATCCCCTGGTAGGACTCAACATCCTTGCTCAGCAGTTCCTGTCTGATTTGAATGGAGAGCAGCTGCTGAGGAGAGTGGTTTTGCTTCCGGCTGATAGGGGATCTCAGATGTTCCCAGCGTTGAACTTCCAAGCTGACATGAGTCCTTCACACAGTGAAGGCTTAGGGATGATGGCTTCATGGGCGTTTAGTCGAGCCTTATTCTTAAATCACTTACACTTTCTTGATTTACCCAGGTGGGTTTTAATCCACATGCTTTTACTAGCGCTGAAAGACTGCATACGCTTGTGATTCTACTTCTCTTTCTAATCTCTTGCACTCTCTAAATATAACTTCCCTCATATTACCCATGTGTGTAACATTATGCAGCCTCAATGAACCATGTAAGTTGACACCTTATTTTTCACAATGCTTTGTCAAGCCAAACACAGAAAATAAACTTGTCTTTCTCTTTCTAAGACCACATGCACATATAGAATTGGACACTGATGTTTGGACCATCTTAAAAATAGGTTCTTCTAATTTGAGATCCAAAGATATGAACCATTTTAAATGGCATTATTCAGGCGGTGGTGGGAATTGGGTCTGGTCTGTGGCTTGCATAGCTGAGATTAAAAAAAAGTTTGTTTGCTATAATTGTAATATTTTAAGCATTTAAAATTATATTCTTTAAACAATTTAAAATGTTGAGACTGATATCTTACGGCCATCAGAAGCTCGGGGTCATATGCAATTTACACATTTAAGCCAGGTGCAGTTTCAGGTGAGACTATTATTTCAGTGAACAGATCCGGTGTAACAAGGATTATGTTCTGGATTCTTTTTTGTCATTCAAATAAGCAGTTTGAATAATAATAACTTAAATAATACTAACAGCAATTACTTAAAAAAATTCCTTGAACCATAACTATTTCATCTGACTTCTAAAAGCAAGTAAATATTATTATTCTTTTTTCATACAGGGGAAATCTGAGGCCCAGAGGTGAAGCTACATGGTCAGAGTAAAAGGGGAGTCAGAACAGGGATTTTAAGCTTCTTAAACTATTATCTCATACTTTTGTAAAGACTTGATGACTTTGCCTTGCTGGATTTTCATTAAAATGTGCATTTAAATAACAACTTGAATACACCATAAAAAATGTTAAATGTTGTTCACATCCTCTTTCAATTAATATTTCCATTTTGCTTACAGTAGCATAGAATAATGACATTCAAATTAAGTTATCACTATGTAGTTTGTTTGTTTACAGCACACCACGTGTTACCATGGAAACAACCATACTCCATATCTATGGTAACAGTCACAGTGGTGTAAACTGTGATACCAAAAAGAGGAAGTTAGTAAACTGAAGTTACTAATTCTAAGAAAAACTTGTCAAAATTAAATATTTCCTGTAACGAAAATCTGGTTTATGTCACTGGGCAATTTTCATAAATCCTTGTTTCAATCTCAGATCTTCTGGAGGATCCGAGTTACTCACACATGGAGCTTGGCTGATGTCAAGGATGTGGTCTGCGGGGGGTGAGCATCTTCTCTTACCTCAGGGACTGTATTTGATTCAAGTCACTGACTACAGTTTGTGCACATCAGCCTACAAGGAGGCCCTGCTATGGCAAAGGGTTGTATTTTCCTGTGTTATATAAAAAATATACAAAATTACTGGGGTTTTTATTTCTGTATTTTACTCACCCACCAGAATTCTTTATACCATTAAAAAAAAAACCCAACCCAAAAAGAGCCACACACAAAAAAACCCCAACCTTTGCCACAGTAGGAGATATCCACATAATCCTACATTAAATATCCTCCAAAGATGGTCAGGCTCACCGTCTGGAGATATTGATCTCTCTCCATTAACAGCAAGGAGCACTTAAGTTTGTAGGCTTTGGTAAACTGAATTTCACAATAGTTAAATGCTTAAAATAGCCTTTAGAAATACCATCCTCCAACCATTCAAAAAAAGTACACCACCTGAACACAAATGATGTGTGCATTTCATTTTAAATTAAAAATCAGAACATTCCCTCATAAAAACTACTTCAGGAATTGTTCAAGAATTCAAGGCCTTTTTTTTTTTCTTTGATTTTTGCTATAGATACATCCTGATTACAAGCTCTTACTGGAAAACTGATTACAGAAGGAAGTTATACTGGTCAAAATTTTGTGTATGCATGTGTGTAAATAAATATACATATATACCTTTATAAATATTGGAAATATATTTTGTCACAACTGACAGAAATAAACGTATTAGAAGAAAGAATGCATTTTGAGTTCACCACACTGTCAGACATCAGTATGAGTTCTGGGGCCAAATTACTCAGAATTTGTATCATTTCCTGTAGCATTGGCTCTGGTCCAGGAAGGGAAAATGGCCTACATGAACTTTGGTCCATCAAGGATGTGATCCTGTGTTTTCAGATTTCCTGCCTAAATCCTTTTTCTTCAACAAGCATTCCGTTTCCCAGCCTTAATCCTAGCAGTTGAGAATCTGGAGACAATTTACAGGACAAAAGATAGTAGGTGCAAAAGCCCTGGCTCTGAGTTTACCTCTGTTAAATGCAGAACGCCTCCAATGGAGCAGAAGGTTTTTAACAGGAAGACTCCAAGGAGCTGCTCGTATATATTTATGTAGCCCCATAAACTTTATGGACTCTTGCCCGTTCATACCAAATGAGATTGTGTCTCAGTGCACATTCGACCCGTCTACACCTGGTGTGAGAACAAACTCAGATCTTAACTGGGTGGAGCACATGTAGCCTTCCATAAAGCAATTACTCAGAAGTATTACACAGCAGTTGCATAATTCCTTTTCTATGTTGTAAACTAGGTGACGTGCAAGAGAAAGCAAATTTTTGCTTAACTTAAGCATTGTGGGCAAAAGGAAGTAGATTATAACAAAATTTTCTGTTCCACTGTGCTATTATACCAGTGTAAATTTATTGAAATCAGAGTCACCATGCTGGCAGAAACCCAGGGAAACAAAGTAAACAGGCATGTCCAGATGTTAATATTTCCGTTAATTATTCTGTAAAATGTATTGCAAAATCTGAAATCCCAAGAAAGACCGTCTTTTTTTTCCATCAAAGCTAGGATTTTCAAAAATCCCAGTGGCAGAATGTTTGAATCAAAATAGTTTAGGTTCCAGTCAAAAATATATTGTCTTTCAATTTTGCACTGAAAAGTTGAGCTTTTCAAGGAAATACAGACATTTCCTGGGGTTTTTTTTGGTGTTGTCTTTTTTTGTTTGGTTGGGTCTTTTACTGAAAAGATAATGGTACAAGTGCTAGCCTCTGAACAATTCAGATTAGCTCTTAAATTAGCACTAAAAAGTATTTTTACAGCATTGAAATACTGCTATCGGAATAGCAATATAAACTACTGCAATCTATGGGAAGCTTCCGAGTAACACACTGGAGCTGTGTATTACATGCCATTTTTCACAGTATCTTCATTAATGATCTGAAAGCACATATCAGTTAAGGTTGAAGGTGATATTATACTGAGACATGCTCCCAAAATTCCAGGAGGAGGGTAGAAGGAAAAAATATTCCAAAACACTTCTTCAAATAAGAGGCATATATCCAGACAATAGCAAGGCCAGAATAACTTGGGATTGCTAATGGAAAAATAAATCATAAAAGACTTTGCAATTTAAGGTACCAGCTGTAAAATCTCACTCTTTTTTGAACTGTATTGTAAGACTCTGTCCTCTTCTACATAAATTTGGGTCCATGAAAGTTGGATGATTTCATCCTATGTATATTTGGTTTGATTGCTGCATCAGTGGTTGAAAGGCCCCAGAGAAAGCACATCTTGTCTTCATTTCGGGTATCACACTAAATCTGGCTCACCATCTATATCACAGCTCCTTGACTCATAGCAAGTGTCATACCTAATCAAATTGTTCATGAAGCAATGCTACTTCTTACTCTATAAATATTTGGTGAATAGTTTGGACAAGTGATACTCAGCTGATGATTTGTTTGCAAACTAATCATTCCAGCTATTCATCACTTGGTCTTTGTTATTCGCAGTTGGTCATCCAGGTCACAGAGTGTTAAAGACATCTGAAAAATTGTGATAATTGTTTTTGGAGGAAAAGGACAGTTTTGATATATTTTTTTTATTACCTGCCTCATGGGATGATCAGAACAAAAATTTTTTTTCTGGGGAAAACAAGAAAAACTATTTCCATCTCTATACCTTCCTGGCCTCTGCCTAGATAAACAAAATTTTTGAGAGCAAAATAATGAGTGGAATATGATAGGCATTCTATTAATTCAGATGTCATTGGAGCAAAATCTACTAATAGATCTTGAGGGAGAAGACTTTTGTACTACTGTAGAAATCATCAAGACTGTGCTTTTGATCATATTACATGAAAATCATAATTGGAGTGCGAAAAAGAAAAAGAGAAAAAACAACAGACAAAGCAACCAAGGCATTTTAATGACCAAATACTTATTTGTATGAAAGTTTGTGGATAAAAAAGAGGGAGAGGGAATGTTTCTGATTGTTTCTAATACTAAATCCCAGAATAAACAATTTTACAGTACATAGTCAGGTCTGTGATTTTAAAGGTAACTCAGTTTTCACTGGACTATGCCTGCTTCCATCTATGCATTCATATTGTAAGTGATCAAATGACTGCATCTTAATGAGTAACCATTCATTAGCTGAGCCTGGTTAAGTGAGCATGTGTATGCTGCTGTCCCACTATAGCTCCCAAGTGAAATACGTTAGCTTGAAACACTATTTTAGTCATTGATTGCAAATGGTTTGGAGCACTTAACACAACCAGCTGACATGCTTTAGTTTCCAAATAGTAACTCCTTGAGCCACCACAGCCTGATCACTTGCAACTGTTACAAATAATCATGTGTACAGAAGACAGAAGAAAATTATTTTTGCTTGCATTCATTTGTCCTTAACAATTAAATAGGGCCAGACTAGAAGACTAGTTTTCCCAGGTATATCGAAGCAATCAATACAGGAGACAAGAAATTTAAAAATTAGTATTTCTTATACTCCTCAAGTCCTAACAACAGAAAAAAAATTGCTATTTTTCTATTCAAAAATACCTGTTTCAGTTTATTCTGAAATAGCTATTTTCAAAAATACTTTTTCACTTCCTGTTTGGTGACACGGACTCCTTGCTGTGGTCTGCATTGTCTGTATCAGCCCTGAAAATGCTTGTTTACTCCCTTTTGAAGAAAAATATGATATAACAGGAAATCACAATACAGTTATCAAGAAGGCAATTCAACAGCTGACTCTAAAAGATGTTTTTGAATAATAAACCTAATTTTAGGCTTGGACACAGATTTTCTAAGAATTACAAATGACACCCCCCCCAGCAGAGTATTTCTATATATAGTTCATGAACATCAGGTTTATGAAGTTTCATGTTAACACTCCCCTGCCTGTGCTTTAAAACAAAATTAGGATAGGGAAGAACAGAACATGGACATCACAAATAATGAGAGATTCTTGCTGTGTGTTGTCTATCTCATGCAGAGGAAGGACAGAGGGAAGGAGGAAAAATAGCAATGGAGATGAAGGCGTCAAGCACACAGCAAGTATGTCTCTGCAGAAGCAAAAGAGAAAGGATCTTGTGATTAAGTTCCTCTGATCCCTTGATTATGGATAGTGCAAGGCAAAGTGATATTCTAGACTCATAATGCTGCACCATCATGATCTTCATTCTCAGCAGTTCCCCAAATGATACCAGAGGTGGTTCGCAGGGGACAACAGGCATGAGGGGAGGGAGGACAAACTAGCAGGTCAGTGTATAAAGCAGAGTTACAGATAGACAAATAGATATCATAGATAGATAGATAGATAGCTTTTTTTTTTCTTTCCATTGTCATTTATTTTTATAAAAGAGAAAGAAAATATCACACTCCAGGTGAGGAAACTGAAACTCTGGGTTTATTTTATTGTGAAGAAGTGCACATTCATCTGGACAAAGGACAAAGCCAAGAGGAGTGGATAGTCTAACTTACAGCTATATCGAACATTGTGCTATCAAACAGTAAGTTCATGCAGACTTATGTTTCTGTTGGGTTCTGCTGTGAGCCTGAGTAACTAAAGATAGTAGTTATCTACTGAATTTAGTCAAAGACGGCATTCACCTTGAAGGCCTTTAATAATTCCACATAAAAACATAGCCCTAAAACCCTACAACTCTAGTTGCTGTTAATGTGTGGTTACACAAACCACCTCATTCTTCTGTGCTCTTGAAGGTTAGAGAAAGACACTTAAAATAGAAAAAAGTGAGGCAATCAGTTAAGAAGTTCCTAGCAATCAAGAATTCTATGAAAGTCATGGGAATTTTCCATTTAATGAATAAAAAAAAAAATAATCAAAACTACCTCATACTTTTTACAAAGTCATATGTAAGAATCCCAAGCCGTCTTAGTAGTGTAATATAGATAGAAATGTATATTGTCAGGGTAAGTAGTAATGCAAAATGAAGATAGATGACAGCTACTACACAGAAGCAAATGATCAGGAAATAACGTAATCTGGAATTTAAAAGTTTCAAACTGTCACCTCATCCAACCTCAGGAACAACCTTCTATTAGGAGAAGTGGATAGGGAAAAGAAAAAAGTCAGTTACAGGGAAATCTGACAGATTTACAGAAGTGATTTTATGATGTGAGAGTACGGCAAGGGGGAGTGGACTTGCTGATCAGGAAGATCCTTCTATAGCAAGTAGAGGAGACATGGAGAGAAAGTGAGGGAAATAATAATTATTGGAGGTAAAGAGTTAAGCCATCAATATCAAGCCTAATTTTTTGTAACAAAAATGAAAGACGTTTATTTCAAAGCCTTTGGCTTTATTTAAACCAGCAAGAGTTTGCTAAAGCAGAACAGTTTGCTATTTATCCCAGAAAACTATTCAGATGGAAGTCAGTCTAAAATGCCAACAGCTAATTTGCTCATATAGCTAATATCAGTTGGTACAGTGGCAAAAAGACTTCACTACTTAGGTGAATTTAATCTTTGGCTTTTGCAGGTCTTATAAACTCCTCCTTATTATAAGCCTAGGGACAAATCTACAGCTGGTGTAAACACTGTTTTACACAGTCCCTCCAAACAAATATCAAGTTGTTTTAGCAATTACCATATTTTTTTTTTTCATGCAAAACATAGGTTGTGATGATTTTCAGGGTCCTGGAAAGTTTGAGTACACTATTTCTCATCTTACATTGCAATTTGACACTAGACACTTAGTTTGGCTTTTTTGTTTGGGGTTTCATTTTTTAATTACAAAACCCAAGAATCCCATGTGTTCAGAGGTTTTGAGCTCAAAGCAAATACTTAATATTACAAGATTTGCAATAAACTCATTAAAGTTGCTGACACTGAAGTTTACTTCAGTTTACAACCTGCCCTGATTCTTTTCCCTTGAAAATTAATGCAATTTCAAAATACAAGATGAACATCTACAGTCCTTTCTGTTCCTTTTTTTTTTTTTTTTTGCTCTCTGAATCCCTTCCAGTTATTTGCTAATTCGTTCACCTTTTGTGAGAACTCTTTTGCAAGAGTTTAGAAAGAATCATAGGAAACAAGCAACCATGTGGTTAGCTTTGAAAAACACATGCCACGTGTGGAGAGAATCCTTTGTAGGGCATGTACAGGAAACAATGCACTACTGCCTTTGATGTAAATTGCTACATTAGAGGTTAATTATACAGAAAATACCATCAACACTTGTGAACTGTTGCTATGTTCATTAAGATAGAATTAAAGTGTATATCCATTGTGTAGAATAGCTGGTTTATGGGAAGGTGGAGTTTTCTGCATCATCAGAATCAGCCTGGTGTTATCTGTAATTCAATTTCCCATCTAGATGATGAGAATATTAGCTCTTACTTCCTGTAAAAAATAAAAAATCCCCAAATTAGAAACTCTGATACTGACTCTAGCTTAGAAATTTTTAAAGCTTTAAACAGAAATCCCCAGAGGTGTGGACTCTCTACACTGAAGGCTTTTAAGAACAGATCAGAATAACATCTGTGAGGAATGACTTCACATAGCTTATCCCGTCTATAGGGAGAACGCTGTTCTAGAAAATTTCCTGAGGTCTTTTCTAGTCCTGCAATTTTAGGAGTCTATGGGCTAGAGCCCTTCTTCAGGCTGCAGTCTAACTTCCAGTCACGGTTCCAATGCCTGCGTAGAAATTTTAGGAGAAAAGTGAGAGACACCACCACCACTCCTTCCCCAATGCCTGGTGGTCATGACACTGACACAAGACATAGCTGAGGTTCCCACTGAGAACCACAGAGAGGACTTTAATTCGTGCCCCAGTATTAGCACATACCAAGACATTGCTCATCCTTCCACTCTCACTTTGATCAAAATTTCATCGAGGATATGAGAAAGGCAATAAAATATCAAAAAAGAAAAAATTCTATCAGAAGTAGCCCATTCCTACAAGTTTCTTTTGTTCCAAGTCAACATTTTCCAGCCAAAGAAAAACAAGCCCTTAACCAAATAATGTCAACCAAGTGGAGAGGCCATGGAAACATTAGTCTAGCAGCACAGCTATTTGTGATAGTCTGGATACATATTTATTTATTCAGATATCTTGCAGTGAAATAAAAAGGCAGATGTGCTCATTTGTTTTTTACCCAAAGCTCATGACTTACAGTCAGGACTACTCTCAGTGTTTGGGAAATAATAACAGTGAGAGCGGTATACGTGGTTTGGGGATACACAATAGGCTTTTTCACTATGTTTTACCATCGTTGTGTATATTAGGCAACAATGACACCAAAAAAAAAAACAAACCAGCAAAAAAGAAATGGTAAGAAAATAAATAACACAAAGCCTGGAAACTACTCTGGCTCCCTTAGAGCCCAGGACAAGTAATAACTATGGCAGCTTTGACATTTCAGAAAAGTTTCCGTTGTGGTTTTACGCTAGAACCAGATCTAATTAGTTTCTGATGATCTTATTCTCATTTTAGGAGGAAATAAAACCTGATGTAAGTTTTAAGGAACATATAAAATATTCAGAAAATAAGAAGGGAAAATTGTGGATTTTTTTCTTAGTGTGGTAAGAATGATAGCAACATGTGACACCCAGGCTGGCCTTTGCTATTTTAACACTTTGTGCAGGATAAGCCGTACCCTCCTCTTCTACACAGAAAAAATACACACAGTACAGGACACACAGTACAGGACATGTAAAGCACCTACTTTCAGGCAGCTGTCCCCAGCTGCTGAATTAACGAACACCAGCACCGGTGAGAGTCAGGCACCTCCAGAACCCGATACTGGTGACTTGAAGTCTTCTTTCCACTGACTCTTGATGGGGATTGCAGGACTGTCTTCCTAATGGGAGCACTTCACCTTTGTAGGACAAATCTCAGCTGGGAGATTCAGAAAGGCTCATATGAATGAGGCCTGCACCCCAATAGCTGCGGTCCAGCGTATTTTAATATACAGTTTTCAAATTTATTAATGAATATGCTAACACAGACTTACCTTATTTACTCCAGGATTTCCCACAATTGCTTGAAGAGTAGTTACAATGGTGAGAGGGCCAAATTCTTCTCAGTTGTGGCAGACAACATAGCAAGGGGCAGCAGCCACAAACTGCAGCTTGGAAGGTTTTGGTTGGTGAAACAGATAATTTTTTTCACCGCAAGGATGAAGAAATGCTAGAAAAGGCAGCCCAGGGAGGCTGTGGAATCTCCATCCCAGGAGATTTTAAAGATTTAGGGTAGACAAAGCCATGGTTGACTTGATCTAGTGCTGGTGACAGGCCTGCCTCAAGCAGGAGATTGGAGTTAATGTCCTTCAGAGATCCCCTCCCACCCACATTCTATTTTGTGATTTCTGTGGTTCTCGGGGGGTTTCTTCCTCCAGTATCACAGCAGATGCTAAGCAAATCAACATGTAAATTGGGTCATCACACTCAGAAAAACACAATCAATATTCCTGCTATTAGCGAAATGTTTCAACAGATGTGTGTTTTGCATTGCTTTATAAACACAGAAATAGATCTCCGTCAAGACCCAGTTTTTGTTGGTGTGAGGGTATAGCTTCTCCTCCTTTGGCCATCCATTCAGAGTGATGGCTACAGCAGTAATGCTGTGCCTGGGTGCCTAGTGGCACAAAGCCAATTTGCAGCCAAGAGGGCAAAGTAATAGATCAGCCAGCACTTATAATCTGCATCCATCTTAAATTTCAGTCTGAAGTGAAGATCTAATATGTGCTCCTGCAACTAGTTATGTGCAAATGGTCCCTGTGTAGCATCTAAATCAATGTTGCATTGTTTTGACCTTTTGTTCAAGTGTTTTACATTGGAAAAACAGACTTCTTTGAATTGTAAGAATGTCAGTCCACTATGAAGGCAGTTAACGGAATTAAATGAGAAAATCTTACCTGGTAAAAGCTTCACTTCTCAGATGTGGAGTCACCAAAAGTGAATCATATATGTTATTTGAGCAAAGCATAAAACCAAAGGTTTTTTTGTAGCAGAGGTTAAAACCAGAAATAAAACAGGAGGAAGAGATACTTTTCTTTCCAGTGATGCATTTTACTGTCAGTTCTACTATAAAGGGAATACATCAGTTCCTGGTATCCAGGAAAAAACCTGACTGAATTAAGGTTGTTTTAGCAAATTAAAAATCCTCTACAAGTCAGTGGTTTGAAGAGCTGGTAGGAGTCAGTACTTGACTTCCAAAGAAAGAGCAGCATCTGTAGGGGTGAACAGTCAATCCCTCTGGGCTCTGACTTACTAAGAGAAAGGTTATTCCATAACAGCCTGTCGACCTTCAGCCAAAACCACCACTGGCACTTTTCCCTCCTGGCCTTCTTTAGAAGATCCCTTCTTCTAGGACTTGGAGAGGACCTCTCGCAGGTCCTGCCCCCAGGCACGACTATCCCACACCCCGCTAGCTCTCCACTAGTGAGCGACTCTCACTTCTCATAGCTGGGGTGCAGACAGATGAGGCAAGGATTTCATTAAACTTGACTTGAAACCCCAGCAGAATTCCAGCCCCGTTTCTGTAACCTGCAGGAGAAGCCTTCCTGGGGTTTATCCTTATCCGAACCCGAGGGGTCTGAAGATGTCTCTGGACTCTACTTCAGAGTGCACCCTCATATTCGTTCTGCTTTTGTAATTTCACGAGAAGTACTATTGTTGTATTTGAGTGATACGCTAATCACTTTTCCAAAGAAAACGGAAAGCTTTTTCTGTTGAAGGCAATTTTTGATTAAAGACTGGCTTTTTACAAGCCAAAACAATTAATTTGATTAATGGCCGCATTTTCCCTTGAAAATAATCTCAGAGCAATTTTTTTCCTTAGGCTTAATTTTGGGAACTTGGTGTCTAAACATCCCCCCCCAGGTTTTCACCGTGCATGGCTGTGAAGCCCAGTTCAAAGACTTCACGTACTGCTGTCTTCCTGACATTGTTGGAGGGGAATAGCTGCTTTCTAACAGGAGTGAGGGATTCACGGTCTATTCATTTGGACTGAGGTGTCTAATTTTAGGCAGGCAAGCTCCTTGCCTGAAGTTCTTTGTGCCTCAGATTATCTACCTCTGAAATGGATATAATGTTCTTTCTTTGTCTCCGAGGGCTGACAGGAGGCTTACTTAATTTACATCTGCAAAGTGCTTTACGATCCAAGCAAAACGTGCCCATTTAAATGCGACGCTTTATTACAGCGCAGGAGTAAATGCTACTGTCATTTATCCCGGTGTCAAACGGGACTAATCCCATTGCAAATGAGGGCATCGCATACGGGAAGAGGCAGCGCAAGACTCAAGTACGCAGCTAGCTCTCCTTGGGCACCGAAGTAAAGCTCAGCCAAAAAAAAAAAAAAATCAAAAAGTAAATTTTCAGCGCAGTCTTACTCCCCGACTTCCCATTCCTCTTCCCAGGGAAGCCACACGAGGTTGCGACGGGCAGCCGCGGTAAGCGAGCGGCTCCGGCGCCGGCCCGGCCGGGAGCGCGCTTGGCCGGCCGGGAGCGCGCAGCGGCCCGGCCGCGGGGCCGGCTCATCCCGCGGGGCTCCCGGCGCTTCCCCGCGGGAAAGCGGCCCCCCCCCCCCCCGCCCCGCCGGTGCCGGGGCCCGGCAGCCCTCCGGGAGGAGCGCGGGTGTCCCAGGGCAGAGGGCGGCGGGCCCCCCCGGCGGCAGCGGCAGGCTCCCGGGCGCGGGAGTGGCGGCGGCCGGCGCAGGCGGGGGCGGGCGAGGCGCGGAGCGGTGCGGGCTGCCGGCGGTGCAGGCCGTCGCTGCCGGGGAGCCGGCAGGCATCGCCCCGAAGGCTGTGAGCGCTGACAGGTGAGGAGGAGCAGCTTAGGCAGAAGGAGAAATCCTCCGGACTTACAGTAAGTCCTGTGACGCTGTATCATTTGACTCAATTAGCTCCGATGACCGGGATAGAATTGAACAAACTATAACAGGAGCTGTGAGTCATGCTGCGCCTCAAACTGCCCGTGTCAGCGTGGCGAATTAATTCATAGCCTGTTAAGTGAAAGTTAACAGCCAACGGCAACGCTCGGCGATTCGGGGGGCTATTTCCTACAAAGGCGAGGTTAGAGGAGGAAGGGGCTTATCAAACCCTTGATCTGCCCGCCGATTTTAAAGCCAGCAGTGAATGAGGGTTAGAAACCAGAGGCCAGAGTGGAGAAATATGGTAGGTCAACAAAAACAACAGAGGCAGAAGTTATTTCTGGCATCGTATCTGGTGTTTGAACGTTGATGATTAACGTATTAGTTATGTGTGTGTGTGATGCAAGAGGCACGGTAAGTGGTTCGCTTGCATATTCAGCTCTCCAGCCTGTTCACTTTGTCCAGACAAAATCCCCAACATAAAAGGCTTATCTCGCAAATTAGCCAGCACAGTCATCCCAGGATTTTATTTATTTTAAGCTGTGGGCCCCAGCGTGACAGACACACCTATTTAAAAAAAAATTACTGCCCTTCGCAATAGGGTTTTCTAACCACCCCCCCCCCCATTTTTTTTTTTTTCCCTGAAATGGCAAAAAAACCTGCTGGACTCAAGATACTGGCAAGACTGACAATAAGGGAGACCCAAATCTGGCTCTGTTGGATATTGGTTAATGTCATAGCAGGATCCAGCTCTGCTATTTGGATGCACACTGGTTGTGGTGTAGGGGGAAGTGTGAAGCGAAAGAAGGGTTGGCAAGAAGCTACAGAGAAAAGAGAGCTAGGAACACTCTGAAATAGTATCGGGGAAGTGAAAACACGAAGTGGCAAGTAGTAGCAAAAAAACTGGAAGGTGAGAGGCAAAAATAGAAAACAAAAGGAAGAAAAAATAAGAACATTTCTGAAAGATGAATGGGTCAAAAGAGATTGTTGCAGGGTATAGCTCTGGACCTAACCCTATAAAAATGCCTGTCTGTATTCGTAGTGGGGTGGGTGGCAGGGATGAGATACCTGACATGTTTGTAAAACAGTTGAGGCCCCGCAGGATGTGCTGATTTTTTAAGAGCTTTGCCTTTCTCAGAACTGCTTAATAACTGTAATTTTAAGTAGTCCAGAACACATGATAGTGTGAATCATGGTTCCTGTGGCAAACCTGTGGTAAGAAGTTGTGCCAGCAGTAGTATAACAGCTTATTAGAAGGTGAACATACGCTTTTCATCCAAACATGGATATAGCAAAGGCATTTTGAAGACTGAAAGTCTGTTAATCAAAAGAATATGTTTCTGTTTGAAAAATAAAAACTCCTTCACATACCCGAAACACAAATTAGTCCACCTACTGCTTTTGGTCATTCCCATTAAATAAAGTTTTTTCTTCTATAGGGAGGCAGAACTAGCACTACTCAAATGGACACCACACCGAAAATATGTTATCTCTTTAATTGCACAAATATTCCATTAAGTTAAAGAAGGTGGCCTAAAGCACTGAAATTTGCCATTCAACAGCTCATCAAAGGCTTTGAAACACTTTATAAAGAATCATAATTTCTGACTGAAGATTTCTGCAGAGAGATGTAGAGGGTCACATTCTTAGCTGGTATAAAAATGAGGTAAGTCCAATTAGATTATTCTAATTTATGATCTTGAGACATTTTTGAGATAGTATCCTAACCGAAGCTTGAGATACTTTTCCATTAAAGGCTTCCCTCCTGCGAGACTTACAAAGTAACATACTTTTTTACTTTTTTTTTTTTTCTTAAAAAGTAAAAGTAATAGATTCTTAATAGGTGAATCAAAAGTGGTATTTCTCACTCAAGAGCATTTTCCAACCTTAACTCAGCCTTCCTTTCATTTCTCTACAAAAGAGTGACTGCGGGCAGCCCCTTAGCCCTCTTTCAGCTTGCGTGGCTGTTGTAATCTCTGCCAGCCACCAGCAAGCAATCTTCAAATCAGCAATGTCAGGCAGAAGAGCGGTGAGGCATGTGATGGTGAATGCTCTGTTGGGACAGTGGTAGACCAAAAGCAGAGGGGAGGTTACTGACAGGTCAGGGGCAAAAAGCTATTATGTTCCTAGCTTTTATTGCCTCCATTTGTAAGTGTGATATTAGCGGCTTCCCAGAGTCGTGACTGAAGTAAGTGGCTTACCCAATGCCAGGTAATAAGTCTGTGGCACAGACTGATCTCTGGGGTACGAACCCACCTTCTTAATCAAGAAACAAGCACTGTTCTTTCCCTTACCAGTAGTCCCTTTCTCAGATTCTTCACAGAAATGCCATCATACTCAACAGTGTGCTTGATAAATTCATTTTGCCTTTTACACCACTTGCTAGTGGTGGGTGCGTACGTACATACAGGCCTGGGTGGAAGAGCCAAGTACCAGGCCTTTCAGGACAGTCTCCTAATTGAAACTTGAGATACTTTTCCCTTTAAAGTTTCCAAGGTCTTTGGGAGAAACAGTATTCTTAAGGATATAAACACTCATTTTTTCCTATCTGAAAAACTGCATTGTCTGCCCTGTCAGATGGTCAAATGGTTTTGTGGCAATTCCTAGATTGCCTTTCCTGATGATATAGAAAAAAATTTGCAACTTTCTGTTTTAAATTGTAATTTACTTCTCACCTTAAGGAGTCAAAAATGTATTCTCTGCCCTACATAGGCCTACAGTAGAGTTTGAACGTGAACCACAGCCTAGTTTTCAGCCATATGAGCCAAGGCATAGGCAAGGATTTAAACCTGACTTCCACATGAGGAAGGTGATTCCATCGTTCAGTGAATAGCAATAGGCAAACTGGTGGCCTACCTCCAGTTTGATTTCTGAATTTTAGCCCCAATCCCTGCTCCGACACCTCAGTTTTTAGATGAGATTTTATCAGAGGGGTTAAAAATGCAGTTGTTGCATTGCTGCTTTGTGAACTGCAGGGCATTTACTTGTCTATCGTCATGTAAAGCCAGCATTTAATGGCTCTTCAAACAGAATTCTAAAGGGCTGAATGCTCCACATCCATGGGTCAATTTTACACTAGTGCATTATTCCACTGAGTGTCACAAGTCAAATCACAGTGTTATCTAAAGTCTCCATTTTCCGACTGTAGTATAAAGCGAGCAGAATCCACAGCATGTTTTTGAGTAAAAAATTCTTGCTCAAAAGGTTGTCTTAATACTTTTTTACTTTAGTACTTTACATAACTAACTGCAGCATTTAAGCTGCAAAGAGGAAGGAATAGCCTTGTTACTGAGGTGCTATGAGGAGTGTTTCTGCTATTAATCCTGTTTAACAGAGTTCTCATGCAATGCTTGTGGTCCCAGAGGATTTTCTTTTTATGCCATTCTGTGTCTCTCCCCAAAAGGTCTGAGCATCCTCCAGTAATGAACTGACCAACACGATCCATGCGTTTTCTACTTGCCAGAATAACGGTGGTACCAAATCATGGTCCGTATAGTCTATCCAGAAAAACAGAAGCAGAGCCTTGAGAGGTCAAAATACATATGGCTTTACCAAAATCACAGAGTTTACATCGACTGAAGGCCTGACCTGCCATCAACAGCACAGTGCAGCTTATACTGCTTTGGGAGGGAAGGGAAACAGCAACAATTTAAAAATCCTTGTTCCCCTGTGGTCAGAAATGGTATGCTGGATTCGTACTAGTATGCAACCACATTTAAACATAGCTGTGGCTGGCATAGCCTGAATTCTAATGTGGACAGCACCTAATTTAGGAAAGACGCGGGAGAAGCTGAATGTAAATGCGCATAGGGGAATATAAATGACTGGCACCAGTGTCACTTTCACTTTGTTATTAAAAGCAGTCTCGGTGCTTTGGAAGCAAACAGGCATCAGAGAAGTGGAACTGGCTGCTGCTTTTAGCACAAGGACAGGGACCCTCTAATTTTAACTCTTCATGAATGTAGCATATGAGCAAGATAGATACACTGATGGAAGCAGGGAAGGAATCTGGCCATCCTCGGAATACAGGCAGCTCCAGCTGAGATCGCATCATGTTCTGGTTTGGAGGCCCTCACTTAGGTTTTATGCCACACCAGTTCCTAGACAAAAGCCAATTTCTTCCTTATGAGAATTAGTTTTTTCCACTGGGAGCAAAGCTATTAAATGACTGCAGAAGACAGTGTAGGTGAGGGTCACTTCTCAGCTGTAAGTTAAAGGTCATTGTCATCTACTAGAAGGCAGGAGACTTTGGCAGCTGTGTGTTTTTGCCGTCATAGTATCTCACAGGGAAACGTTTTCTCTGCCATGGCAAGTTGCCTGAACCATTTGGTCAGTTGTAGGCTGCTTAGCTCGTTGCCTAAACCAAGGACGGCGAACCAAGGTGCTGCGGCTCTGCGGAACGGAGGCGAACGTCCGTCCTGTGCCCCGAACACCCTCCCGCCACAGAGGGAGACGAGCCCCAGGCAGGGGAATGCACTGCTGAGCTGTCACATTCACTGCAGAGAGGCTGATCCAGCTGGAACTGACAGATCAACGTTAAGCTCAGGTGATTAAAAAGGCAGGGGTTACACCACTGTATTGCCTTCACTTGCCGCGGATGTTTTCCAGTGTAGACGAACACCCTGTTGCATTCATTTCTACATAAAATAATACCATTTGCTTTGTAAATTAGGACTGCATAGCTCTTAGCACAATGTGCTGCTATCTGCCTATGTCGTTTTTAGCAGGGTGTTAATAAATATACAGGTTGGCCTTGTCACTGCTTCTGAAATAAATTAAGGTTTCTTTTGTCAAAGCTTTTAATAGACTTTTGGATTGGAAAAGTGCCGAGATGGTCACAGGATCGCATGACTCAGAGGGCTACTAGATTTAAAAGTGCTTTAAAAGTTTAAAACAATAAAAATAGCTCTACTGTGTCATTTTTAATAGATATAAATGTGCGTTACACAATTCAGACCCAGAAACTCCTTTCAGTAATGAACAAAGATCATCATCATAGCTGACATTTCTGAAATGTTTGAGAAGTAAGTTCAAGGTCATGTTTGAATGCAAACATGCTACACATAGTAATTATCATGAGTTTGTTATATTTACTGTAACAAAGTATTCAGAGAGTCATGCATCAAGTAAACTAATGGTCTATTATTGAGCAAAGTTTAACATCAAGCAATGTGCTATGAATTTTAAAACATTTTTCAATGTCAGACACAGAAATTGTAATGAGAAAAGTATCTTGATTATGAAAGATTTGCGAAAGGGGAGAAGAAGGGGAGAGGGGAAGGAGAGTAGAGGGAAAGGTTTTAAAAAAAAAAAAAAACAACAAAACAACCTTTTCCGAAAGCATAGTATTTAGATCCTGTTGCGTAGCTAACCGGATGGGAACTATAGAAATCTTTCAAATCGTGTTATGAATATTACTATCTTAAACTTCCCAGGCAGGTGAAACTCTCTCCTGTTCATTTCCAAGCTTGTACATTTTGACCCACTGTCAGACTGAAACTGCATGGCTGAAAGTGCTCTTGGCCTCTCCAGGAGACCTCTGTGAGTAATGCACAGGTCTCATCTCCTGACACAAGATCCCTTCGCTGGAGGCAGTTTCAGTATTAATCAGTCTGTAGTCGCTATGGGCTACAACCTGCTAACAAAAACCTTGGACTTCTCACTGATTCATTGTAGTCAGTGCTCTTATTTAACAGGGTTTTAATTTAAGCGACGTAATTGCCTCCAAGATTGTTTTTAAGCAAAAGTTTTTGGGCCAAAGATGTTTATTGATCCCATGGTCTTTTCCTACTACTTGTTTCATATTTGCACTGTGCTAAAATTTTGGCTTGCCTTTCTTTTAAAAACCCTGGCAAGACATTATTGATTTCACACGGGGGACAAATCCTGGAGAATTGTCCAGGAAGACACATTAATATCTGTGCTGGGGACGGCAGCCAGACCTGCAGACAAAGTGAATGGGAGTTGGGTTCAGGGACACGTTTGTTCAAGACATCTCTAGAAGCAAGGCAGTCACATGGCCTTCATCACTCTTTTGTGATGTGGCCCTACCACAGGAAGATCCCAGGGGTGAATTTCACTCAAAAAGTGGAAATCAAGTTAAGTGCTTAGCCAAAATGGCATTGCTGTGGTTATTAGAGATAAGGGAGAGGGTTAAGATTCCGATCTGAAGGCCTAGACCACACCATAAGAATTAGGGAAATGATTTAGCTGGCTCTACAAATTGAGCTCAGCAGGGAAGTGCAAATACAGCAGTGGGATCCAGTAGCTCCATGAAGGAGTTAGACAAAATGTTAATTCCCAGCAAATAATCTTGAAAGGTGTATTTCAGCAAAGCATTTCACCACTGTTTAGATATTTCACTTGGGCAGGCACAGGCTGCTAAGAGGTGTCCTCCAGAAATCACAGAAAAAGATACTAACCTCCAAATAAAGGGAGAACTAGATTTGCTACCCAAGAGATGCAGTTAGTATTTGATGCAATTCATATTTTTGCACCCAATGAATGCCCATCTAACGAAAGGATTTATTTCTGGGTCGGTACCATCTTCATTATTTCCAAAGCCCTGGGAATGACCATTACAGTCATTGTAACAGTCCTTGCCTTCTTCCTGTGACAGTTTTCATTGGCAGATCTCAACATGCTTTACAAAAGAAGTCAAAATCATTAACCCCATCTTACAAACAGGATAAATAAGGCACAAGAGGAAGGGAGGGGGCAAGATCTCTCCTGAGGTCAGACAAGGACTCAGACACAAGCAGGCACAGTCCCAGGCCAGCGATCAGCTGTGTAGGTTCCTAAGCTAGCCCCTCTGCTCATCTGCTTTGGGCCTTTGGTGGTTTTTTTTAAAAGGTCTATACGCACAAATGTGGGACTGATAGAGAACTGGTCGCTAGCTGGTGGAGTCCAGGATGGATCATCTACGTTGTTTCACTATTGTCAATGTGCAACGATTTTTTGTTCCCCACCCAAAATTACTTAGCAAACACTTTTTAATAACGCTAGAAGTACCTGTGTCTATTTAAAAGCATTTCCTTCTGCAAAGCTACTCCCAAGCATAGTGGCATATATTATTTTTTTAAAACAGAGCATTGAAGTTAGTGGTCGTGACTGGAATTTATCTGTAAAGATACTGCAATACTTGGAGGTGTTGGGGAAAGCCTTTTTAAAGTTGCAGTTCCTGGAGCCATGGGAAAAGAACAGGATGTCCATTTCTTTTTTTAAAAAGCAAATTCTAGCCCTAGTTTATGAAATAAAACTGGAAAATGTGAACTTGGGAGCTCTGAAAATAGGAATGAATTGAAAGACTCCAATACACGTGCACTTTTGCTCATTTACTTACTTTTTTGTGACTTCCTGTTTCAGGAAACCTTGTTCATAATTTTTGATGACTCAGGACTAGTGACTGTATAGATCCAGGGAGGAGTTTTTTTGCTCTGGCCTTCAAATTTCTTATGGGACACTCATGGAGGGTCATGGATCTGGTAGCTAAAAACATGCTGGGGACAGATTTCCTGGGGACAACATGTTTATGGTGACTGAAAGGGCTTTGGGTTTGAAACGTGCAGGCCTTTCATTAGCTTATGTCCAGATTTCTGTGTCTAACTCTGGTAACAAACCTGCCAAACAGCTCTGAGAGATAAAGCAAGAGGGCAGGGAGGGAGCTGGGGTACAAGGCAATGCACTATCGGGTGCACGTCTCGGTTTTGAACAGTTAGTCACAGATCTCTGAGAGACAGAAGGCTAAAATCTAAGCAAGGATACAACTCTTTTGCAAACCAGTGGCCTAACTGTTAATTCTTAAATATAATCACCAGTACCATGCCTCTGGAGAGCTGTTTCTCTCGTCCCTCACACACAGCAAGGAGCATATCAATAAGCTCTTCAGAGGAGATGGATGGATAGCTTAATTCACTTTGCAAATCTATGGAAGCAACACTTTAGCACTTTGGCACAAACTGTCTCTGACATTGAAAATTAGTAAAGAAAAGAAGTGGTGAAAATGTCAGGAGCGGGAGGACTTCATTTTTCTCTTGTTTAAAATGTCATCTGTTATCTGCAATCAATGCAAGGAGACAACTTCCCATACCATAATGATTTACAGTATGTTTATAGGCACGGATAGAAGTAATCACAGGGTTAGGCGAATGTTTCTTGGTGAATTCTTCAAGTGTCAGAAGTGCTTAGTTCTGCAGTTCTCTCTTCCCAAGAATGCAGAGGAGATCGGCACGGAGAGCTACGCGATTTCTGCATCTCCATACACAAACCCATAAAATCCACAGCCTATCTGGTCTCAGCTATGTACAAACATATCCCATGACCAGATGCCTACGACTTTTAAAAAAATGTTGCCTTTACCACTGAAGAAAAGGCAATAAATATTTTTCACTCTTTTCATATCTAAACAAATATGTATGAAAGGAAATACACTCATGGTCCTGGTGCTAGATTTAATGTTTTAAACTTTCCATTGTTTGGAATTTCCTGTTTAGTGCCTTGAAAATAAAACTTCCATTACTGATTTTTGTTCTTTCCCAGTGAGAACTCATTGTCCGTATCTCTCAAATGGTACCGAGATGAATGAGCCCCAGTTTATTCATTTCCTTTGTGTCCACCAGAATTTGGGATACTGTTGGATACAATATCTCCTCTGCCCCCAGAATTCCTGTTTAATATTCCTTAGCAACAGGACCTTGGATGTTTTGCTGGCTTTTGTGGCCATACAGCTCCACAGACATCACGTGCTCTTTTCCACCCGATACTCTATGTGAAGCAGGGAAGTGTTGAAACTCACGGTTTATGGATGGCAAATTAAAATAAAAACAGCTCAGCATTTAATACTTCTGAGAATTTTTGAGTCTGAGGCTCAGAGCACAGAGGTAGAGTAAGGAATGAGTGCCAGGGCTTTCACATCTTGGGCCACTGCCACAATAACTTATTTGTCCTTCCTGTCAGTGAGTGAATGATGGCTTTTAATAAATAAAACGATTCCCGAATCTTGTGGCCACTCCCCGTCACATTAGCATGGTGGTTTTCCAGAGAAGTTACTCACGCTGTCCCCACGGCTGCTGCTAGCTAACTCCACCTCCTACAACAGGGAAAGGCATGGTGTTTGCGTAATGTTCAAAATTAGAGCTGGTCAAAAATTCTCAGTTGAAGTATTTTTTTTAAAAATAAAGATGGTTTATATTCTTACAAGTGCTATTTCTTGCAGAAATTCCATTCCAGTTCTTTTAATGAAAAGTTGAAGAAACCCCATTTTTTCTTCTTTTACCCTCTGAAAGCCTAGAAAACTTTCCAAAACCAAACCAATTAAAAGCTTTAAGTCCAAATCTTACACACTCACAGATATGCTAACCAGCTCTTTCTAGCCAGCTCTTTTGTCTCTTATGAGAACAGTTATGAAGCACCCAAAGTGTAGCATGGGGAATTGTTCCTTCCCCAGAAGCTGCACTTGCAGTCAGCACATCTGCCCAGGAACCACCACCCCGCAGTCAGCTCCTGCCCAGAAGCTGCCATCTCTTCCATAACACCATTTTTTCCCCGAAAGCCTGGTGCGTGAGTGTTACAGGGCATACAGCAGGTTAGAGCACAGGTTCAATTATTCAAGTAGCTCTATTTTACACACCCAGTAGTTCCCCTCAAAAGAAAACATATGCTTTGGTCCTTGACATTTCCACAGCGCTCACTCGCCATCTTAGTATTTATCCATTCCCAGCTCTTCTACTTGCCTGGAGGGTGACCTTGAACAAGTACCTTCATTCGTCTGTATTTTTGCACCATTTCTTCTGTTTCTGTTTTCAGGAGCTTCAGAATGAACCTCATCCAAGAAAGGGACAATCTGATTTTTGTGTCTAAGAAAACCATCATGATGAAGCAAAAATATATATTAATATTATTAGGGGAAAATAATATGAGTAATAAATAGTAAATAAGTCGCATGACCCGAGTTATAAGTGGTGAGGTCCTGCCTTCTGTTTATTTTACTACTCCATGCTGCTTTTGAACAGATTCTCAAATATCCTCCCAAAATAGAACATATAAACACAACTCACAAAACTCAGAAAGAAAAAAAAAGAGTATAAGCTGATGCAATATAAAAATAAGGGTTAATTCACAACTGTAGATAGCATTTCAACTCTGTATGCACATTGCTCAGCATATATTCACTAATAAAATCTAACCTGATGCTTTATCTATGGAAGCAGTGATATTCCTAGAAATCCTTAGTATAGTAACATTTTGGAAAACAACCGAGGGGATCAGTCATTTTCTTTCTGTTACAGTAAAAGCTTCAGGATTTCAAATGGATAAACACTCTGCAATTTGAGCTTGGTGAGTCATACTTAACAAGGCAGATGTGTGCTGAGAATTAGCAGTCCATAATGCATGGGTTTTCCTAGTCTCGTTCGACTAAATTACTAAAGACAGAGCAGGCAGAAAACACAAAGTCTCGAGCAGCCATGTATTTCTCTTTGTTCCAGGACACAGAGATCACTCTGGTAATGGCCGCGTGAAGAAGGCTGCAATGATAGAGAGGAGCCGTTCATTCATGATGGTGCAAACAGGGCACCAAAGCCTGTCTGACAGAGGGACAAGGCTGAGGCCCTGGGGCAGCTTAGAAATTGGCTGTTAGGTCAGACTGAACACTGACCCTGCAAATCACTGCACCTGTGAGCCCGTATTCAGGTACAGAGTTGCTTTCAAGTCAACAGCTGATATGAAAGGAAATGAAATTAATGGGATTACCTACCTGTGTAAAAGCCATATGCATGTGATGGAGAGAAATAGAGTTCTGCAAGCAGCAGAGAAACATCCTTTTGCCCCATACAATCACTCCTGACTCTTTCAGAACCAGGCTTCACATTTTCCTTTACCTCTTTGTCACCTTCATTTCATCCTTGATCCTGAACTTTCTTCAGCTCCTATTTTTCCTGCACCTATTAATCTGCTTCAGATACTCTCTGCGACTGTCACCTTTGTTTAAATTCTCATGTATATCACTCTCCTCTCACCTTGATTGCTGCTCTTCCTTTTTCTACAACATCCCCAAACTCCAGCATACAGCATTTGTAAAATAATGCTGCCTGACTTCTAGGCTATACAGGAAGCTCAGTTCATCCTATTCTCAAATAATTCCACATATCTCTGTATCAATTTCAAATTGCCTGTCCCACTGCACATCTATTGCCCAGTTTTGAATTTTCATCCCCTTATTGTGACCCATTTCCTTCCTCATCTGATACATTTCTTTCTTTCTTTCTTTCTTTTTTTTTTTTTAATAGAAAGTCACTCTTATTTAGAAAATTCAGTTCCATCCGGAATAGCTTTTCTGTCTATTGCTATCTCATTGAATTTTGGAGCCAAATTTGTATCATCTCCTGTAGTATTTCTTTTGAAGCCAGTGGGGCTGTGTCCATTTGCTACTATTTTGGCCCACAGATACCTCTTAATAGCAGAAGGAAAAACATATTTTATCCTCTTGATTTCTTTTTCTGCAATTCTGATTTTATTTTGTACAAATCTATTACATATAATGGCTTACTCTATCAAGTGCTTTATAAAAGTCATATATGAAAGAGTTGATACAAAATCAAATTGCCCTGTATCTCTGCTCCTGTAAATCCCTGTGTTATCTTTGGCTACATGATACATCTTAATCATGGAATCACAGCTGAATACTAAATATTTGTACATGTAAGCCCCAAGGAATGCTAAATTTCTTTTTTCTTTTCAACTAGGCATGCTATTAATTAATGCATAGCAAAATGATTAAAAGCATTTTTCAAATAATGAACAATACAGAGACAGATGAGTTAATTGATTGATTGGTGTATGAGCAGGTCCTAATGGATTAGCATTTGCATATTAACACAGATCCAATCTCTCTCTCTTAATGAGCTGCTTGCCACATTTTGTCTTCTTTTAAGCAGCAGTGAGCAGGATAAAACAAATAAACCCACTGGATTGCTCCCTCTCAAGGGACAAAACTTTAAAAAAGGCCTTTCTCCAGCACTGATTTATATAAACCTTCTGCACGTCAGTGTAGTAGGTACACAGGCACAGGCACATTCACACTTTATCTCAAGTTACTTGTGAAAGGAGCCATTCTGAAAATCACAGAAATTTACAGCTACTGCTTATCAGATGCTTATAACGTAATTTTCTCCACAATGATCTGGCATTTGCTGCAGCGGGTTTTGCTGCGCAAGAAGATGGAGTGGGATGTCACTGACCAGCTCGTTCCATCTGTGGCCTTTCCACTGCCATCGGCAGCAGGACTGTGCACATCCCTCTGATCCAAGAGTCCACAAGGAAAGGACCTGAATCATGTCAGGTAGGTAGATGGTAATTTTTAGTCACTGGGCTCACTGAGAAGGATTTCAAACCTTCCAGCATCTCCAGTACTCAAGGGCTAGATATGGGCAGTGTAATGAAGACAAAAGCAGTGAATGCATCTCCCACCAGGAGCGTGACCACAATAATATGTGGCAAATCTGTTTTCCTTTCAAAACCGGGGTTCAGTCTTGTTTATTCAAGGTGACTAAAAAGAAAAAAAGAAAAAATCAGGCTGCTTTGGTGGTATACAAACCCTAAGTATTGCTGTCACCAGGTAAATCTGTGTGACTTTGGGCGCAATATCATGCAGCATGGCAGGACACAATCTCCTTCACACCATACGTACAATACCAGTATGTATATAGCTGTAACCATGTGTTGTAGCCAAGTTAACTGGCAATCCGAGGGAATTCTGGGACCCAAGTTAATGTCACAATATGGAACTGCACTGCACCATATAAGAAAATATTTGAAGCTAGCTCAGGGATCTGTAACACACCACTGGTTTGAGCCATGTAGACATGCCCTTTGAGTTCTTGGCCCAGAGCCTTGATTAGAGTCAATTGGCATAGCTGTGTTACAGTCACTTCCCTATTTACATAGGATAGGATCTGCTCCATTATGTATTTTGGCCATGGAGTACCGCTCTGCCTTCTGCTCAGCTGGCTGGCTGGGAAGATGGCAGCCGCTGGGTTTTGACCTTGGCATTCGGGGTCAAGCTGGGTGACACTGCAAAGTTTCCACGCTTGGGCAAGTTTCCAAAGTTTCCAGGAAACCCGTGTGACCTCCTGCTACCTGAGATTCCCTTGGATTGTTTCATTTGACTCCGATGGCTGCTGGGGTCAACATTTACTGTGGGTGCACGGGTGCACTCGACCGGGTCCCACACCAGGCGGTGCGCTGTCAGCGAAGGGGGACGCCAGCACCCAGGCGCTGGATGGGAGGCAGCGACGAGCCAGCAGCTCCGATGGGATGTGCTGTCTTCAGGGTGAATTGCCATACGATGAACTAGCTGCAGATTTCGAATGTCTGTGTTCAGCTGTGAAGAGACTCTGCTGCTGTTTTGATTGACATGGTTCATAAGAGATGAAGGGTGTTTTCATCTAGGGTCTATGGTTTAAAGCAACCTTTAGAAAATGGGACCATTTATGGATTCTATACCGAATGGCTTTAAGCCCCTATTTGAGCAACAAAGATAATTAATCCACTTAGGGAGGGTTTTTTACTCAAATAGTTTGTTTCAAATGGGTTGTCCTAAATTAACTGTAAGCTTATCTGTGTTAGTTTAATGCAGAAGGTGGGACTGATCCTTTTCTTCACTGTATGAATGCTTTTCTAGATTCCACCAACCTGTGTTAATCATTTCAATTCTGAAAGAAATGGGAATAAAAATCTCAAAAAAATCTCTAATTATTATTCTAATAATGTTTATATTATAAATTATAATTACAGGTTTTGCATTCGTGATTAATGGAGACCATCATGAATTTTTGGAAATCGGTGCTGAAGTATTTTGTTACTGTAATAGTGTCTGTTAATATCTGTCACTTTTTTCACAGAAAAATATTCCAGGCATGTGTAGCTCTCTATCTATCACCTGCCTATCTGGGCATGATAAATGCAACAAAAAACCCAAAAGCATTGACATTGATATGAGTTTTCCATCGACTTCTATCAAATAAGAAATAAACCCAGCGCAGGGGCCTGGCCAAGGTTTCTACTCGTAATAACTATTTTAAGCCTTTTTTTTTTTTTTCCAAAGTTATTACAATATAGAAAGAAATATAAACAGACCTGATCTCTCTGAAATGCCACATATATCCAATATAAAAATTAAAAACAAAAGCAGGAAAACTATAGTCTACAAACCTCTTTGCTTTCATTTTCTAATCTGCCTAAGGAGCTACTCAAACAATTGGGACCTTTAAGATTTTGATAAAATCTTGTTTTCCAGAATTCTGCAGCGCTGAAAAAGGCATAAAACCCACAGCCAATATTTGTATACTTTTCCATTCCTCTCTCTCTCTCTGTGTTTGACCTGCTTTAATATTAAATATTTCTTACTATACAGTCAGCCAGAAAAACAAAAAGAGGAAATACTACTCCAGCTCGGTTTGCTAAGGTGTTAAGAAGGCTGGTGGATAAATTCCCACAGCGTGTGATGTATCTGTGATCCTGCCACTTCACAGCCCCCTCTCTCTCCCAAGCCTCCCCCATGCCTGTACCGCATCTGTGCATAATCAGGCCCTTAATGGGGAGAACAGAAACCTTTCTTTTACGCTGTCTTATCTCAATATCCTTTGTTCATGCCAAGCAGCAGCTTATGAATGCCAGCCGCTTTTCTCTACCTCTATCTCGCAAAGGTTGTGTTTTTCAGTTCCAAGGGGAGAAACCTATCATTCCCAAACAATTGAAGAGATTTGTATCTGAACATAAACAAACAAAAGCTGTCCATAGGGAACGTGGAAAATGTTTTTCTCTAGAGCAGCAGTTCCCGCACATGCCCCCATGTCCCTGGGGCCCTGCTGTGGCTTCTGCAGCGGTCCACCCTGGAGCCAATTTTAGATGGTGGGAAAGCACATCTCGGGGCTGGAGAGAGTGTGTGCTGGCCAGCGAGGGCTACGGCTCCTCCCCGGGCACCCTCTCTCTGCCCCTGCTAGGAGGTGCCTGGGGCCGGGCCAGGTGAGGAGGAGAGGGGGAGAAAAGCTAGCCCTCCCAGGCTGCTCTCCGTCCTCCTCAGACTGCCCCGAAGGAGCAGGGTGTCAGGGGAGGAACACAGGTCAGCTGGAGGAGCAGACTCACGCAGGTTTGGAGCTGGTGGGCAGAGTATCCCTGAGCAGAGGGAGAGGTGTGCAAAGTGATGGGAGCTAACCGTTCATCTTCAAAAAGGTAAATGGCAAAGTATTTTTGAAGTCCAGTCTAAGAACATCACCCTTACCCAGAAGTCTGGTTATACCCCCTCCCACCCTTAAGCCCTTCCTCCCATCAACTTTAACTCTAACTCACAACCTAATTCTTTGCCTTTCTACTTGACAAATCTTGGTGTCTTTTCCCTCCTGTCAGCACTTTTTGTTCCACAAAGAGGACCACAAACTTGCCTCAGCCCACTGTCCTCAGAATTCATAGAATATCTCAAGTTGGAAGGGACCCATAAGGCATGGAGTCCAACTCCCTGCTCCTCACAGGACAATTGTTTCTATGTCTTCTCCCCGCCGAGATTTAAACGATGCTACTCCCTGTTCCGTGGCCCACGAGACACAAGAAGGGGTATATGCTGTTTTGCTGGTGTGATTCCTCTCCAGTGGCAATTACATTTCAGTTGCATTGTGTATATAAAGGAATTCAGAACAACAAGCTATGTAGGCATAAATAAGCAAAGTTCGGCTAAATTAAACTTTATATTCACTCTGAGGTAGTCTAGGCCAGAAAGTACTAAATGCTTAGGAAACCTCTGACAAACAAATTTAATGCAAATGTATGAGTTTATATCTTATCCTTTAATTAGAACTCTGCTTACACCTCCAGGCCATTGGGTCACAGTTTGTGCCATTTTTTTCACTGTGAAGTGTCCAGGACATTTGTGATAGATAGTGGGCCTGAACCTCTCAAGTGACAAACTGTTTTTCCAGCGTATTCACTGAGAAGACGACAGGGCCATAAACAACATAATCATGCAACATCCAATAGCAGCACCACAGACAGGAAATATGAAGTATTAAATAAGACTCAGAAATGGGTGACACAATTGTCAACAATTAGTTCTTGCAGGGAGCATTCGCAACTGGTGTAACTGCAATGATTCATGCAGTGATATGCTGACTGAAATGATCTGGAAATGCATCCTTCCAGTCTGATGCCCTTTACTTTTAAGGGGATATTTTGCTGTCCTTTTATGTACCTCATTACAGCCTATGCTATCTGACTTGTATCCTCCGCGTCATGGCATTATCGTACTGTCAGTTCCTGAGACAGAGACTCATCATCTCAAAATGCTCATCAGTTCAAAACTCTGCTTCTTTGGGAGAAGCAAACTAAATTACCAGCAATGAGAACAAACTCCGTAAGAGAAGCTGGCCTCTTGTTCCTCTGCTGACAGTTATATTCTGATAGGTAATATGTCAGGAATAATTAGACAGTTTGGTTTATTTCCCAGTTTGGTTTTTTTCCCCTACAAAATACAATATAAGGCAGTCCGTAAGAAACAGACATTTCAGACACAACTATTTCACCAAGATGCATGAGGCAGTGAGGTCTTTTATAATGCTGAATGCAGCTGTAAATGTAAACATTGTTTACATTTGAATGTGAACGCTTACAGAAGCGAAATATCAGAAAGGTGTGATTTGGCTCCTGTGGATCTCCTGAGCTTTCTGTGACTGGCGTTTCTCCCTGGGGTAATTTATAAACTAATATTCCCTGTTGTGTGAGCATTGGCAGGCTTGAGGAGAGAATAGCTCCAATTTTCACTCTAACATAGCTGGCTCACATCCAGAAATTGCAGAAAGAATTTGCCACAAAAATGAGATAAAAGGGAAATTCTTACATATATAGTGTCAATGATACTATGCAAAAAAAGGCACATTTTGAGCAAAAGTATATAAAGACACCACACAGATAAATAAAGGTGCATAATACGGATTAGCAAGGTGGAATTCTTTAGATTACAAGCAAATATAACCTGTAGGTTCTACAAAAAAGTATAAAGAAAATTATATAAATGAGAAGAACATCTTGCTAACACACAGCACTAAGTGGACACTGGAAGCTGCGCAGATTTCCTTCTTAAATATTGGGATTTTTGATCTAGGTCAAAGGTTTCACAAGCTACATGAATCAACAGATATAGTAGGTTTGAAGATGTACACTGAACCTCTTTGGAACTTCTTAAAATAGAGTAATTGCTGAAACAAGATACAGTAGCGTTGCTGGCTGCCTAGACACCGTTCTATTTTAATAAGTGTCATGGATGCTTTGGGGCATATCAAAAATAAATGGCAGTAAGTAGGTAGGAAGCCAAGCCTCTGTGACTTCCAGCAGAATTGCAATGCAAATAAACTCCAGTGAAGTCTTTCACAACCTCTCCAGGGTTATCTCTACACCATTGTTTCCAGTCAACAATTTATAAACTTGGATTTGCTGATTATCCTTGTCTGGACAATAGACTCCAGCTGCTAATGCTTTATATAATGTCAGACTTTGACAAGTGATTAACAAACTAAACTAATTTCACCTTTACGAAGGTACTGTGGTAAGTTTGCTTTAAAAGGTTTAATTTTCTTCTATGGGTTTTACCTCTGTGCAGTTCCACTGACTTCAATGAAGCTGAATACCATTTATTCTGGTATAAGTGAGAAAAGCAAATTAGGACCCAGGGATTTAAAATGCAGGCAAAAAGACCCTTCCAAAATCCTGAGCAGGTTGGGTTTCAAAATAAATCCTCATGAATGAGGCAAAAAAAGATAATATATCAGGCATTGTCTTTGCCTTCTGCCCTTCCACTCCTGTCCCATTGCCTCACATAAAAAAAAAATTTTCAAAAATTATTTAATATTTGAAATAACACAAATATATTTAGCCATTTATATTAAAGGACTAGACTTGGTTGCCAAATTGTATCTATGAAAAATTAGCATTTTCCTATTATTTTAACTCTATGAAATTATGTTTTAAAAATCTCAAATTGCCTATATAAGGGACAATCAATAAATAATTTATACACTACACCAACCACATGAAACTCTTAGTGTGGGTATAAGTGCATGTGAAAGAGATTTTGTACAAGAACAAAGCACTAAGCATACCAGAGAAAATGTATACTCAGGAGAAAATCTTTAGATAATAGTGAGATATGATAAAGACATTCAAACCCCCTTGTATGTTCACACTAACACTGATTTGTTTTTATTCAGGTTATTGTGAATTGCTGACACTCTAGAGGAGAGTTAAACATGTGGACAGAACTTCTTTGAGGAACATTTTGTTTCCAGCTATGTACATGAAAGATATTTTATGAGAAGTTGTTGTAGTCACAGCCTAGCAAAGTAAACTTACTAATTAACTGCAGTCTGCACCACTTGCACTTAGCTACGTGCACTGGCTGACAACACTGCATTCAGTGCTGGTTTGCAAACAAATTTAAATATTCAGTGCACAGCTTCTGGGAAAGAGGCCATCTTTCTTCATGCTGTAGCTTTGGGATGTAACATTTATTAGTGACTTATGCTTATTTCTACTGGCTTTGTGATGCCAGGAGAGTTAGCAGCATTTTGAATCCTCTAAGTGTGTATACATACACACACACACACATATATATATATATATATATATATATATACACACACACATACACACACAGAGTAGGAAGGGAAAGAACTACCATGAGGGATGTAGCAGAGGGAGGAATGTGAAGAGATGCCTGTGTAATGTTGGTTGGCAGTACGGCTGTCTGGAAATACAAATTCTCTTTTATGGCAAACACAGAGGTTTTAAAATCTCTTTATGCTCTGTGTTGGAATGAAAATTATTTCTATTTAAAAAGTTCACCAAATATAAATAAAGGAAAGACTATCTCCACTCAGAGTATCTAATAACTAGCCTCAGTATTTTTCAATCTTCTCTGTGTCTCTTTCTACCACCTGGCCATTCCTTTTCTGCCATGCTCAAAACCTTGACCCTCTGCTGATCCAACTCCCCTTCCCTGTCCTTTTTTCCTACTGTCCAGAAAAAATGATGCCTTATTTTTTGTTGGTCCCTCATCCTGAGGGATAGCTGCACTTAATTTGAAAGGGAAATGTTGAAAGCTTTTGTTGGCCTGTTTGTTGTGAACTCTTGGAGATGACTGGTGTTAGCTTTATGCTGCATACTGCATCGAGGGTTCATGACAGAAGGGTCCTTCTTCAGGCAAATAAATGTATTTTTTCCTCTCTTAAAACACTGTTCCTCAAAAAAATTCCTGCTCAACCTGTAAAACACTTAGAATAGCAACTCCAACTTCATAGGAAGCATCAAATACTTATATGTGAAAGCAAAGAAAGAATAAACCTAGGTTAGGCAGAGTAAGGCTGAGGTATACACACTTCTTTAGAAATCTGACCTTATTACTGGATGAATAGTGTTCATCCCCAGGGACTGCCATAGCTTCAATCTCTGGACAATGAACAGAAATAATTTATAGACTCATAGCCTCTTTACTAGTTAAGACCAAATTTCCAGAAATTTTCCATGGCTGACCTAAAGTCATCAATTTGCAGCTTGTCCTTCATGATACTCATTGTGATTCCTCTTATGTGTGTGCCCTCTTCTGCAAGCATGCTCCAGCTTGTTTATATTAGCCATGACTGAATTCATGCTTTCTAATAAAATTTGTGAAGGAGTATGCTATGATGCTACAATGTACTTGAAGTGATAAATGAAGTGACCCTTACAGCATATAAACTTCAAGATGATACGCTGTGTGTCTATAAAGGTTAGGTACCATTATATGCTCTCCTAGGCCATGGAGACCATTTCTGCTCTTTAGTGTCTAATATAATTTGACTCTAATTTCCTCTACAGAAGGGATTAAACTGGAAGCACCTCCTACCTCCACCTCTTACACCTCTTAGAAGCATTTGATGTATGAGTTAATTTATTCCGTCTCATAATTAATCATTTTGTCTCTCATTGTAAAAATGTACAATGTCATTTACATTGCCTGTGCTCATTTTACCATCAATATCGTAAGTGACATTTCCTGTAATTAAGCAGAAATATTACATTAAACAATTAAGATGCGCATATAACAGAAGTGAGAAGTGAAACAGAACCAATTTGCTGTGAACATGCCAGTGCTCACCAAGATGTTAAGTTCTGTAATCCACACTTGAAGCTACACAACAAGGCAAAGAAATACACACAATTGGGATTGCTGGCAATTTGGGAATTTTAGGCACCCACCTTGAATCAGCTTTAAAAAGCCACATGATTTTGAAGATGAGAACTTCAGCAAAAATCATTACTGTCAGACCACATTGTTACTTATGATATCCATGTACTTATAGCACAGTTTCATGATGCTACTTCTGCTCTGTCATAGTCATTATGGATTTCATCAAGACCATCATCCTTCTGTATTCTCTTTAGAATGATGGTAATAAAGATGAAAGATAGCCAAAAAGTGCAGGAACTACTCTGTGAAGATCCTTGATTTGAAAGTACTATAAAAATTTTCATCTTAAGAAAAGAGTATTAAAATCAATAAAAAGGGGTGAAAGAACAGAAACATATTTGATGATAGGGTCACTAACGCTGAAAAATGCTGCCATGAAAAGACCTAATCATCAAGGGGGTTTATTCCGATTAATTAAAAAAACAAACAAAATAAAGATCCAATGTCTCTTTTACCTCCTTTTTTCCTTTTTTAACACAAATTGAAGAAATCTTTCAAATGCACAGTCTACTGAACTAGTAACATACTACACAAAGCTACCAAGAGACAATACATTGAATGTCCAATCTATACCTTTTAAGGGATATTAGACATATACATAGAAGAACTTGAAATATATCACTAGGTTAGACCTACAGAAGAAAAGACTGTGGCTCTATCTAAGCATTAATGCTGTCTTTGAGACTGGTCATCACCAGATAACTGAGAAGATGGCTGAAGACCCTTCTATCAAAGAGGTGCGATGTAACTTGTCCTTTCTGCCAGATATCATCTGCTTTTGTACAGCAGTACTAGTGTCATTTAGGTAATGTTGAGCCCTGGAGCACAAGATTCAATGGCCATTTCAATACATATTATTACATTGTTTGTATACCATTTGTTATAACTCCAGGTACCACTGTTATCCACAGGAATATTCAGTCTCACTAGGAATCTTCATTGGTCTCATTTCCTCTGAAGAATGAATTCTGTTACCTAATTACACACTGTAGAAAAAAGTGTTTCCTTATAATGGTTTCCAGCTTGCCTTTTATTTTCCTTCTTGTTATACTATTTATCAGAGAAAAGGGACATTCTCATTCTTCCATTTAAATAGCAGTCACCATTTCACATGCTTTTGATACGTTTGCTCTTATATCTCTCCTTTCTAAATCAAACCATTTCATCTTTTCAAACTCTCCTCTTGAAACTTTTTTCTTGTTTGTGATCACTCTTATTACCTTTCTCTGAACACACTCTAATAAATGATACACAAATTCAAGCCTTGATTCTGCGAGATCCTTAACACTGCTTGTGACCCACCAGATACTTAATTTAAAGCACACAAATATTCCCTCTGCAATCAGTGGGACTTTTTATGTAATTAAATAAATGTTGAAGACCTTGCTGGTTGATGTTGCCAGATACATGTTTGTGCCTACAACCAAAAAAACACATGCAGTTTTATTAGTCACCCTAGAAGGGCAATCTGTGTAGTTATTGATTTCAGCCACATACTCACATGCTTAAAAATAAGCCCACAGTTAAGACTTTGCTTCTTCAGATTAATGCCAATCTGCATATGTTTGCTCCCAGAAGACCACACACTTACTACATGAACACACTATGACAACAATCTGCATGGAAACAAAGTGATATTGGGGAAAAAGGTGGGGGGAAAAAAAGGCAAACTGAATTATGAAACCAAATTACAGCTAAACACAATGACAATAAATACTTTTAGCCACAGGCAATAAAATATTGCATCATTAATAAAGCTAAGTGGAGAAAAATTTTGCTTGTCACTTTCATTTATAACTTAAATTTTATACTTTAGCCTTACACGTTAGCTCAGCGCATTACACATTTCTCAGGCAATTCCCCTCTGGCCCCAGCAATCATGAGTTACTGTGGTTTCAGAAAGTGGTGAACTGGGTAAATGGAAACTGATTTTCAAGGATGAAATAATGGCTTAATTCAAGACTCTAGCAGTTTTAAAGGAAAGACAGTTGAGACAGAGAAATAGCAAGGAATTGATGATATGGAGGTTAAAACTGCAAGTCCTCATGGATGTGGGAGACAAACCTGAGAGGAACTTCTGGAGCATACTTAGGCTGTTGTGAGATTAATCATTTATGAGTTTGCACATGCCATTGGTAATGGATACAAATAGTGCTGCTCTTGATCTCCCCAGTGATCCAAACACCAAGCCCATTCCATGTCCTAGCATGTAGAGACCATTCAAGAGACTCACCAAATTCAAAGAAAGGGATGCAAGATTAAATAAAAAGAGGTCTTCATTCTACTACTTGGTTCCAAGAAAAGCCAGGAAGAAATAGTGGCAAATTATTTCAGTTAGTTATGCAGTGTAAGGGGCTGGTGTATCAGTGGTCTTAGTGGAGAAGCACCTCAGTAACAACACATTTGGCTTTCTTTAATAGATGGAAATCAGAATAACCTCATTTATGGCTGTAAACATTAGTTATGGCTGTTTGGGATCTTGTCCTGTATATTCTTGGTATATCTTTAGTTCAAGCATCAACTCTGGGGAGATTTATTGGGTAGGGAGCCAGCATAACAAGTCCTTAGCGTATGAACTAAATTTTTGAGGGAGAGGAAAGAAACAGCTCAAGACAAAAGTCCTGGCATTACCAGCTTCAAGAGGAAGCAAAAAACTCACCTGCAGGCCTGAAGGGAAACAGAGATCAAGGGATGCAAAAAGAACTAATAGGCTAAATTGTTAAGCTTCCCTTGAGATCTCCCTTCTACCCACTACAGAAACTAATCATTACTACCAACTCCTGCCCTTTCAGCCATTGAAAAGAATGTGGCATGTCTGCTAGAGCCAGACATTAGTTTTGGTTTTATGGTATGAGTGAGTGAGCAGTGAAATAGATCTTTTATTATTTTATTGCACTTATTTTCTTGTTCTATGCTTTTATGTGAGGGCACCTTATGGACACCCAGTTGTAAACTGCAGTCGTTTATGGTTTATTCCTCTAACATGTTTCATACTGAAGTTGAAAACTCTGTTGCAGTAGACAAAATTCAATCTAAGAAAGTGAACAGCCTAGAAATAAAAGAGAAAAGAAAAATAGCAGGCGGAAATTCACATCAGCTGCAGCCGAAAGACATTGGTAAAGATTCTGAGGAGTCTTAGATTTACCATCCAAGGGAGTAAATGGAAATGTTGCTCATGACTTTGGGCTTCAGTGCTGGCACACCATAATGTCCATTTCATTTATCCAGTAGCAAAAGAACCTTCACAAAACTATTCCAAAGCAAAGACCATGCAAGAATCCTTGAAATTCACAAATCCATTGATTAAACTAGTGCTATTAACAGTATCTCTTTATCTGAAATTTTTGTACATACATATATACATTCAACAGCAACTGCAATTGTTTACAGATTCCTAGTGATTCCCAGTACCATTACTGCTATTTGGTTCCAACCTTCTTAATTTAAGCTCTAAGACACATGGGGCTTCCTTGGATCAGGAAAGATTGATACTGGCAGGCTGGAGATCAAAAAGAAAGATTTAGTATAAAGATAAACAAATGCACATCTCACCAGTATCATCTGAACCTGTCCAGATTATAAGAGTCTTGTGTTAGATCTTGTGTTTAAAATTACTGTTTGCTACATTGACTAATTGAGTTCATTTTTGCAGTTAAACTTTTCTCTATAAACAGTGTTAAAAAGTATTTTTTATAACCTAAATATAGAATGTACCTTTTCCTTGCCTGTTACATGCCATAATTGGCATCTTTATGCACTGCCAGGCTGTAAGGAATTAATCCATCATATTAGGTAACTATATACTGAAGTTCATTCTTCTACTGTAAAATGTCTACATATTTAATCTTAAATCTAGTCTTAAATTTTTAAGTTTAATATTTACATGTACTTCTGTATTTTGTCTAGAGGGAGCTAAGCCTTAATTTTATAGATAGAAATCTGATTACAGAAAACTGAATAATTCAGTTACCACCATATGCTTTCCCATAGGGTTTAATTGGAGATTACTATTGACTTCAATGGGTGTGTATCAAACCATGAGAAAGGTGCATCAAAACTAGATACCTGAATCACTTAAATCTGAATTTGATTGAATTTGAATTTAGTTAAAAAAAATTTTCCCATTGAAGCCGGGTGATTTGGAAGATATTTGTATACCTGCATACCCATTGGTAGATTTCGTATCATCAAAACCTGTTTGCATTGGAATTTTGTGATCTGTATGTTTAAACACTGCTAATGGGGCCCAGTTTTAGTTCTTTAGTCTATTGAATAATTTGACACATACAAAAGCTGCCTTCTGACTTTGCACTTCATTGATTCTTACTGAATTTTCAGTGAACTACAATTCTTCACTCTGAAAAGAAAATGTGTCCCTAATTTTTCTTATTATTACTTGCGATGAGTTGTAACTGTGTAAATTTCTTCATACTGAAGAAACAGGCCTGAGCTACACAGGGCAATTGATCAAAAACAATCTTGAAAATGGGTGCTCCAGACCTCCTGCAGTTCTTTAATCCTCTTGATATAATGCACTGTGATAGAAACTAGCATTTTGGATAGCATTATTGTACCAGAAAGCAACTCAGTGGATGTATCACTCACTCATAAATGACTGGCTTGAGATGTCCTTTTTGGTAGTCACTGGTTTATGGATCAAGCTGTAACTGTTGAGCTGTGGTGATGTTCCTGTGCTTACTTCCGACAAACACATTCCTGAATAATCTTTGTTGTAATTATAGACAGGTAGCTGAAGGCAAGAACCAAAGGAAATAATCACAAGGACAGAAAAAAACCCCATAGAAAGCGAAAGAGAAATAACCATTTCCTATGAAGATTATCTACTGAATAATCCCCATAGAGCACTATCTTGGTCTTGAGTCCAGTCAATGTACCTGTAAATTTTAACATGGAAAAATTCTTTTGAAAACTGAGCAAAATACCTAGTTTCCAAACTGTTTGAGATGTCTCTCATATTAGGCTCATCCAGTGTCTGGGCCAGTGGGAACTCAATTTAATCTGGATTTTCCATGGGCAGTAACATCATCTTAGTTCACCTTACTCTGTCTTATTTTCAGTGTATTTTTGTCTGCATGTCAACTTCTTAATGTTTTTTTCACTATTCCAACTCATCTTTTCTGTTTTCCAATTGCTTTTTCTTATGAGTCCCTAATCCTGCCAGCAGACACCTGCTTATAATCTCATATAACACAGAGGTCTCAAAAAGATTTCCTGTGATGGAGAATTATCTGCATCATGACTTACATAATTTTCATTGGATCCTGTCTCTCTTCACCATCCCAGCATCGACATGAGCATTTTGTTCCAGCTGTCCAAAGTATATATTGTCCTTTTTTCCTCACTGGCCAGCAGTCTGGAACAGCGAAATGGCCTAATCGCAGGCCTATATAATTTGCAAATTTATATCACACAATATCCTTGCAGATTGTTCTCATCATCTCTGTGATTTGCATGTACTCTTCTGGATAAGACTCATTAGACTTCTACAATTCAGGATGCAGAGTCCAGTTTCCCAGGCTTAATGGAGTCAATAGATATCTAGTAAACATAGTCAGTGGAGCATAGCATGCCATACCTCTTTTCCTAAAGTAAACACCTAAAATATTGTAGAGTTAGTACACTCTAAAAATGCCTCTGCCTTTCCATTGACTGTAAAGGAAACTCACCCACCCACCCAACTGCAGACATTTATGCTGTGGGCTTCTAAATTATGTGATGTGTATCCCCCCTTAATAACCACATCCTTGTTTTCCTCAGAAGTCAGCAATGAAAAGAGTTAATATCACAATGCAAATAATAAATTATAAAACTCTCTAATCAAAGTTTTAGGCTGTGAAACAATCTTCTCAGAAAAGTGGTGGAAAACTATTCGTAACATCAGAGGCTAACCAGGGCAAAGATACAGAAAATATGTTTGTGAGATTAAAAATATTTACTGATCCTAAAGCTTCCCATGAAGCAGTTTCTTGTTACTGTCTAAACAAAAATGACCAAACTAGTCCAAACCCTCAAATCTTCTATAAATAAGTATGTTCCAAGTTTCTATTCCTTACCCTCATACCACCATAAGACTGTTACGCTGACATAGCAACTGTAGTGAAACAGGGAAACAAAATAACAGAAACTGAAACTACAATACTGAAGACTGGCTCTATTTTGTTCCATTTATTTGAGACGGAAGCTTTTATTTAATTGGTAATAATTACCCTTAACTGTCAGACACAAAGAGTATTTTCTATTGCTGGTGTCCCTTGAGGCAATTAAATATGAACACTATTAGGATGAGTCCTCTGTCTTTCAGGAATCTTATGTGAAAAATTGTTGGTTTTGATAAATGTACAGTGATTTTTGTGGTTGAAAGCCCTTCAGATTCCTCAGGCCAGCCCTCTGCTTTGGATTCTAAAAGAAAAAAGGTCTTAAATTGGGCATGGTGCTAAATAAAGAAACCAATGTAGAGGCTGTCTTCAGTTTTAAAGCACATATTTAAAAAATAGAAATTATTTCCCTCCCCAAATTAAAAGGAAACATGAATACACATTTTATTTCATATCTTTTCTTGGAACAGTTTATTCCCATGCCCAAAAGACTGTAAATAGTGGTGGTCATCTCACTACAGTGAAAATAGTTAAGCAATATGCAGAAGTAATATGTTCTTATTTAAAGTAGTACTGAGATAGTAATCACTCCAGCAGTCCTGTAATATTCCAGGAGTACTTATTCCCAACAATCTTTTAACTCAAGCTGGAGTTAAAGCAAATTGCAGCACTGCCTTTTTATTTGTGCAATTAAACAAGCGCTCAACTGCCCCAGCTTAAAAAGTTGTGATTGAAGTTTCTTTTGTCTTTTGGACTCAAAATCATGCAGCATTATTTCAGCAATGGATTTGATACACTCGTCTAGCTCTGCAAAAAAGAACTAATAAGGTTGTCTAGTTCTGTAGCAAGGAAACCATAATGTTATAGCTTGAAATTTAACAGTTAAGTGACAACAGACGTAAAGGTCATCTATGTGCAACCAGAATAAACAAGGAGTGAGTTGTCATCTAGAAATGATCCTCCTTGGAGAGGATAAAAATGTGTGGGTTAAGAGATCAGTAGAACAACATCTTTTAGACACTACTACAATCTCCTTTGAAACACTTGCAGTGATGGAGCAGCTGAGAGATGTCTCAGAAACACAAAAAAAGTTACAGAGACAAGGAAGGTGAAATGCAAAACAAAGAAACAGAACAGAAGGAAGCAATTACTGAAACCACCGTGAAAAACACAGTAAAACTCAATGTTCAGCCAAAGGAATTTATTCTCAGTAAGTTTTTGACCTCACATAAGAGTTTGTCTTTGTATGTGAGAATCAATTCTTACATAGACTCATAGAAATCACAGCAGGTAATACAAAGAGGAAAATTCTAGGAGATCATTTACTGTTACAGGAATTAAAGGATTAAGCACCTTCACTCAATGAGTGTCGTTGTATGTTCCTGTGCAGCAGAGTGGCAAATCCTTGGCAAATAGTATGGTTGCTATCCACTTCCCCTTTCTGAGAGCTCATCTTTGCTACTTGGCCCTTCATTAATTAATAATGGATAGGCTAAAAAGCACAGTGGTCTCTCTTACAAAGACAAGACAGTCCAAGATATAGACCGAAATATTCACATGGTAGAGATGATGGGTCTGGTTTCATTTATTCTGTGGGCCAAGGCACACAAACTCATATTCCCCAAGCTAGTCCCTGAACGAGAAGCACAGCTGTGGCATACTCAAAAGCAGTATAGTATGGCACTGTGCCCGAGCAAAGCCCTGTCAAGAGCAGAAAGGAAGATTATAAATAATTTTATCGGACCAAATATTTTATCTGACCAAAGTGTACAAAAAAGCATTCATGAAAATAAGAATCGGGACCAACGTCTCTTACTAGGTACATGCAAAGTGCTACTAAACCTCTCCAAAATAAAGACAGAGATTTTTAATGACACCTATTGTGTTTTATTCCCTTCGATTTAAATAATAACCAAGAGACTCCTACCAAAATGCTCAAACACCCTGATGCACCATTAGCAATACAATTAAGTCACAGCAGCGTTAAACATCTCATCAAGAGCTCAGCCAACCTACAAAATTACTTTTCTATCCTTTCATTCCCTAGAAAGCTTCCACTCAGTTCCTGTCCATCTAATTTCCTTAGCCATCTTTGAGAGTCCCTGAGCAACTGAGATGGAGCCATGGAGGATTGAAGGCATTGACAGGAACCCAGTACAGTCTGTTAAAGGTATTTGTCAATGCAGATACATGAAGAAGCACAGAGCTATACAGCTTTTCAGGCAAGTCAGATAAGGGAGCAATAACAGACTCTGCAGCTGTGTCAAACAACTACTGTCTTGTACTTTTACTTTCTCTGGATAAAGCAAAGTCCTGCCCATTACATATAATTTGCTATCTCCCCCACAATGCCTTTCTCAAGAACACCAGGCAAAAAATACTACCTCTGTATCACACATATCAGAGAAGGAGATTACTTCCCTCCTGGAGAGTCGGGGCAGAAAAACCAGAACCGTGAGTCATAGTTCTTCTTCCTGTCTGTGGCCGAGGTCTCTCACTGCGGGCCCAAAGTCCATAGAGCATTTCCTCTATGGTAGCAAAGATGCAAGGCCACTTCTCTGCCATGACTTTTACACAGCCAGTGGACAAGTGCTAGCCAACAGACCTCTCTGGAGTACTCCAGCTGCTAATGCAGCTTCACCCTCACCCCACTGACACAATCTCAGAAGGATCTATAAATAACCAAAAGAATTCACTCGGTGCTGAAATAAACACAAGGGGCCAGATTGTATTGGTGTAACTGAGACAAGGAATGTTTTGGGGCCCGTTGGTGTTCATCTTACAATCAGATTGCAGCAGCGTGCAGATGTCTGTAACACACTGACCGAGCGTACCATGGAGAAATAGAAGTCAGCCACTGTGTGATCTGTACTTACGCTTGGTAAACAATAAGAACAAAGATGCATTCCTTAGTAGTTCCCAAAAATGTTAATACTGCCTTCTGACCCAGTTGCTCTGAAAATGAGAAGCAACATCTAATTGTCATGGCTTCTTTCTTTTCTTACACTTGGATTCATCTGCTCTGAAGACCATGCAGCTAAACCATCAGCTTGATCTTCAACACTTTGGCCAGCTATCTACTCAGCCTCCCTAGTACTGCTTGCATCATCATTTTGATAAAGAAGATCCAGAGAAAGAATGGCTGATTTCCCTGCAACGAAGCACCTCTGAATGAAACAAAAAAAAATGCTTCACATTCCCTCTGTTCAAACAATGCCTGCAGCCATAGAGTGGGTGACATTACTGAGAACAACGACATCTATTCAAATTTGTAAAACAAGCATTTGATAGACATGCTTCCTCCAACAAAATAACTTCACTGAATGAGCTGTTAGCTTATCTAGCTTCTACGCTTTGAAGTATACTGTTTGAAAAAGTCAAGAACATACCAGCAGTCCTAGACTCGAGTTTATTAGCTTGAGAAATGTTTTCAATTTCACACTGAAAAGAACCAAAAATATGACAGCTTATTTTATTTGCTCAGCTTTTGCTGATTGAAAGAAGTGACAGTGAGCATTAATTTACCATACAGTTATGAGGAGATCTGCGGAGACTGATGAATTTCTAAGAATTGTCTTTCTTAGTCCACGTTACATAATCTTACTCTTCGCTGTATTCACAGTTGACATCCCACAACATTTAATCGTACGGAAGATGTCACCTAACATGGATATATCATGTGCATTTGTCTAAAAGATCAGTGCATGTGGTACTTATCTCTCTATATTTAGGCCTGCAGCTGATGTTGATGCCACTAGAAATTATTTTATCAAGTAAATCAGTCATTCAGATATTGCTGGCTATGAAAAATTTCCGGTTGGACAGGACAACTCACAAAAATAAGTAAGTAAATAAGTAAATGCTCTATCAAAAAGAAGTTTCTAAATTACCCAGAAGCTACTATCTTATATTAAGTGGGAAAAAGAGGGAAAGACCCAAAAAACCAGACCTCAGCTGATCCAGACCAATCTTGCTTTGGGAAGGAAGATGCTTTTATTGATAACACACATAGACTGTAGTCCTCACTGCAGCTAAAAACCCATGCTTGTTATAATATGTAACAAAATCTAAGTGATGGAATTCAATAACATTGTTAAATCACACTTATTTGTTTGTGTAAACTTCAAATAGTTTGCAATGCTTGTTAATTTTTGAACTTCACAAAGCCTGTTTTTTTAATAGAGCTGTAGTTTAATTCCTTACAAGATTTCAATACTTTTTTTTGAAAAGATGGGACTGCCAACACCATGAAAGTATTTATACTGAAAGGGAGAAATGACGTCTTTTAAGATCATCAGGAGCATTAAAGAGGATTTACAAACATAACAAACGAGTTTACAAACTGTACACCAAATGTTGCCATTGGATTTGCAGAGATTCCAGGCCAATTTCCATTAAGTGAGCACAGCAGCTCCACAAAGAATACAAAGATAGAAAGATATATCCTATCCTGTTGAATATTTCTTAAAGCAGTTCTTAAGCATTTCTTCAAAAGTCGCATCTCTAATCAGCTATGGAATACTAATTTATAGTAATTTAGAATACTTAATGGAAAACAGTTATGACTATATTGTGATACAGATACTGTTTGCACGCACCATTTAACAATAGTCTCATATTTAATATGAGGTGATAATAATTTGAGCTGATTTTGACTGTTCTTCTACTGGGCTTGGAAAAAGATGGGAATATCTCTATTTTAACATTCTTATTTTGTGATGAAAGTACAGCTATATCAGTAATCTCAGATGATTAGGGCTATGTACAGACATCCTCAAGTCAATGTGTGGAAGAGAGTCTTTTGAAATGGCCTGTATTGTTTCATGTAATGACATAGATTTTCAAAGGTTTGATTTTTTTTCCACATGCAGAACAGGCCATTTGTGAATTTACCCCATATCCTTTATGATTATTTCAAAGTATTCTGATTATTCCATATTATAGGTTTTATGAGAATTGTACATGTACTAGACAACTTCCAGCTGTCTAGTATTAGTCCAGTAATGAAAGTGCATTACTGAGTCAATTAGAAATCCATTTAGGTAAATTGTAAAGTTTTCATTGATAATGAGAGGTTTTCTGCAGCTAAAAATCTTTTATAGGACAAGAGAAAAATTAGTCCCATTGTAGAATAGCCAAAACTTTTTTTTTACAGTATGACAAGAGCTAAACATCACAGTAATGCCAGACCTAGCTTTCCAGGAGGAACACAGGCAACACCTAAATCTGGGTAAATCTTTAAAACATCATATGAATTGCTTAGGTAGTTTCAGTAAATAGATGGAAAAGAAATTGCTTTAGGCAACTATACAGATAGATCATTAAAATCTAAACAGCTATAATATCTGTATTAAAAGAATAAAAAAGTGACAGTTTTGAATGATGTCAGTGTTATTTTTCTTCAGGACATTACCAAGAGCTTTCAGCATGCCTGCAGATAGGTAAGTGATCATTATCTACACATAAAAGGTCCAGAACCATCTAAACTACACAGGTTTATACAATCCAAAGATTTTGTTAACTATTCAATGGCTGATGATGTCATTATGGAGCATCTTATCAAGTGAGTCAGTTGAAGAGGAAATCAAGAATGTTTCAACTTAAACAATCCTTCAGCAAGGGCTGCCCTGCTCAGAAGTCCTGTTTAATGAACTTGTAAACAGCACTATAAAGTTAAAGGAAAATCTGACTGCTCATTTTCCTTGTTTGTACCTTATTTAGGAAACATCTGCTAGCCATTCTGCTGCTACTTCATCCCCTCTCCCTCCTTTTTTTTTTTCCCTACTACTATTATTTCTTACATTGCTATTGATTCAGGGGTTGAAGGTTTAGACAATCTTTTAGTCTTTAAAACCTGACATTTCTGGGTTTAGTTGAGGTCACCTAAGCAATGAAGAAACGAACAACTGTTTGTTGGAATGTAACTGGGGGAAATGATTTTTTCCCCAGGAGGTAGAATTGTGACCTGGTTACATGGCGGGAACAGAAGGGAGCTTTTTTGGAAGGTCTTACCCCTCTTGCAACTGTGCCACCACATGTATACAATCCTGAGCTATTAGGCTGACGGAAAGTGCAGTTTGAAAGCTCCATGCAAGCCTGACTGCTACAAAGCTGACATTTTATTAACAAGTGTTATATTTGCAAGTTGTGTAGCCCCAACTTTACTCTGGAATTTAAAAGGTCACCGCAGACACCAAATAAGGCTTCAAACCTTTAAGACCTGCTGTGAGGGACGGCTGGCATGGGACACAGAACTCTGCCACAGGGTGATAAAAGAATGAAGTGAATATTTTAGCAGTGAGCTGTCACTAATTAACACAAAATTTATTTACTTGAAAGATAAATATATTTGGAAATGGTAAATGCTCCAGAAAGAATGTTTGGCCATCCATTGTGCAAGTGTTAGTTAAGTAGGAAACACACAAGACGTGCCTTGGCTAGGATCTGAAGCATCAAGGCTGAGTATCTCCAGACTCGGAGACATGAAGTTGTTGAACTGGATGACGATTTCACACGGACTGCAGAAAATCTGCTGTTTACAGTGGAGTGACCTCTGCTTTACACCCCTTTAAAATGAGACAAGAGTGGCTTTTTTGGAGCATCACGCCTAACACTTGCACTTTCCTGCAACTCCACAGCCCGGTGGCTCCAACTTCCAGGTGCTGTGGAACACCAGCACTTTGAAACAGCAATACTAGAGACTTTAATCTAGTGGATTACAAATATGAAGTACTAGGAAAAGTGCTTCTCCTACATTTGGGTCTACATACTGGACATGACAGCACTGACAGTACTGCCTTGGACTTCCAGCAGGTTCAGGGGTATGCAAGATCTGAAGAGTGGTATAAAAATAAAGTTCCCACTGATTTTTTTCTCCTTCAAGGATATTTCATATTGGTTCTTTGCTCACAGAAAGTTTTAATATACCTGAAATTCTGATTTCTGTGGGTTTTTTTCTTGTATGAATGTAAAATAGAGCAGGGCTGAAGCTTTTTCTGCTAATACAGAATAGTTTTACAAGGTTCTTACCCAGTCAAACAGTACATGAAAAAAAAGGCTGCTGAAGAACTGAAGGCCTGCACAGATATACTACCTGGGACCTGGGGGGAGCATACAAATATGAATAATTAATCATTATAATTTGAAACTGCTTCTTTGAGACCAACCTTTAACAGGGACCACAGGGATTTCCTCTTGAAGCAAGTTCAACATGGCCATGTTGCCCCAACATTAAGTGAAAAATGTCTCCTTAAGCATTAAATATATTTAAACCCCTGTGGTAACAGAGACAACTTACTGTGGATTCCTTCATGGAAGACCACATCCCATGCTAGCAAATCATAAGCCATCTTTCCTGTGTGTGGGCACCAAGAACATCACATGTGGTCACCATGTCAAATCATATTCTCCCAAATAACTCCAATACAATACTTTAATAGGCACTGTCAGTATGCAGTGGCCACATCTCAACAAAGAATACCTTTCAGAACAACCATCCCAGGATATTGATGTACAGCACCAAACCCACTCAAGCTACTAAGTAAAAAGTCAAATTGCTGGACAAGTGGGCCACACAGTAAGAAACTGTCTGCCAGCGTACATCGTTCACACTTGCAAATTACCAAAGTATTGCAGGCAATGGCAGGCAATCGTTTTAAACTGTCTTGATGTGCTGCCTAGCCAGTCTTCAGAGCAACTGGAAAGCACATCTACAGGGTCTCCAGGAAGGCATCTGAGACAGTGAAAGGGACGTGGTGCTTATCAAGGTGCTGACTGAATGGATTCCACTGTGTTAACTGCGAATCCATCTGCTTTTGCCAGATGTTAAATAATTAACCTCATCTCAGCGTGACATAATTTATTCTTCATATAGCCTTTTTTCTTCCGACTCTTGTTTCAGTTTACACAATTAACCCAAAGCCAAGAAATAGATGTGAGCCATTCCATATGGCATCATGCCTTGTTCCCAAGTAAGAATGTATAGGAGAACTATATATTCACAAGTCTACCAGTAAGATTACCTCACCTTTTTGTGTCACTGGGTTCAATTGAAATCCATTCAGTGCAAAACCACTGCAAAGGGAGGTGAGCCTAAACCACAGTAGCAGTATCTCAGATCTCGCACAACTCCAGGACTGCTCAGTCTACAGTACAATTTAGTGAAGCTTTTGGATGCTTAGATGTCATCCAACAGAGAAAATCCACTGGAGCGTTGCAGCACTCTGGAGCTGCCCCTCCACTGGAAGCCGTGCGAAAGAGAATGTCAAAAATGTCTATGTCATTCTAAGATACCCTGTAACAAAGAAATTCACCAGTCACAAAATCTAGACAATGTATCACCCTTTTGAGTCTCTGGAATAAAACACAGGGAAGATGAATGGAAACATGAGATTGTCCTTTTGTCTGCTTTTCCCTTACAAATCTTAAATTCAAAACACATTCTATACAGTATAATAAAACCTCAGAAGCACTAATGCATAGTCTATAGGAGTGAAAAGAGAAGCAAAGAAGTGGGCAGTCCCAGAATGGTCTTCTTTGTAATTGCCTACTGCAGTTGGAATGAAACATTCTACTTAAATTATGCTTTATTCTGTGTTTTTTCTTTTAGTTTCAAAAGTGCAGAGACACTGCTGAAATGAAACATTCAGACTCCACTCAGTGTTAAATGACTGAAGATGATGTGCTTCCATGTAGTACTGTATCTCATTAAATCAGGGTCTAATCAAGCCATAAATGAAACATGTCAAGGCACTGGCTAGACGAACTGTCTCATTAGGATCCAACCTCCACTTTCAGAAAAACTCCATAAAGACCAACATTCAAAGCGGGAATATTTTTGTTTCATGAAGTATATGGTGGTGAACAGTGTGTAGTTATGGTAGAGGGTTACTTCAGTGTACTCAGGAAGGGTTTGAAGTTTAATTCTGCACAATGCCCTATTACTTCAGAGCACTTTCAACTCAGATTAGCTTAACAGAAATTGAAAATACTAATGGATCTACATCTGAACTAAAAGGTAGGATCCTTCTTACCTATTGATCTGTGTTGTGCAGAACCAGTGCTTGATCCCAGTAGCCATCAACCTCTGACTCTGAGCCTACAGATGTGATGTCAACTCTGCTGCTTTGAGGGCTGTATTTTGCCCTGTATTTGATAGTAGATTAGGAACTGACATAGTGAAACAACTGAATGTAGGAAATCCATTCGCAGCAATTCCACAGTTCCTTACAGCTTCCTTTTGTTTCTTCTGAAACATATTCTTCCCCTCTGTTACCTCTTAGCAGTGCCAAAGCTAGAGGAGGAGGCCTGAAGAAAATAAAAATCTTTCCAGCCTGCCTCTGTTTCAGGGATGAGGACAAAGATATGGACAGATTTGGCATGACTGAGGCTAAATATAAGCTCATGCCATATTTCTTTGCAAATGAACCTTGATAGAAATCTTCAGCATCTTCCATCTCCTGGACACTGTTTCTTAATTACAGAGCTCCCACTAAGATCTTTTACAAGAATTGTGTCAGAGGATGGCAGACAATTCTGATGCAGATAGTAACAAAAAATCTGACATCCAGCATCTCGCACAGGAGGGCAGGGTTGACAAATAAAGCCCAAAAATTCTTATAAATATTATCATGGGATCTTTAAATGTTCAGATAAAGTAGACATGACCTCAATCCTTAGCATCTCCTCCAAAACCCACACAGAATAATAATAAAAAGTGCTGATAATAAATGATATTAAATATAAAGAAAAAGTGTAAGACACTCACTGACCATTCTGGAGAGCTGCAGGACTGAAATGACCTTTTTGTAATGTTGGAAAGTTTTCTAAAAAGAAATGTTTAAGTTTCATAAGCAGAGAGCTTAACTCCCAGCATTACAGAAGTCAGTGGTAGTTCTGCCATTGACTTAACTGATCATGCATTTTTAAGAGACTGAAAGGGAGCAAAGCATGTAACATAGTTAGCATTTGGAGGAAAAGAAAGGAGTGTTGAATTGGCTGGAAGATGACCTGGAAAAGTAAGGTTGCAAACATGAAGCGTATATGTAATTTGAAGCAAAGGGGCTCCTCACATGCATAAAGCTAAACACATTATTACTAAGTTGCCATGGAATCGGGATCTTGAACAGTCTTAAAGAGAGGTCATATGTGTATGTCTGCTTGTAGGACGCCCCATCACCACATATGTCACTTCTTAGATTTCGTTAAGAGACAGCTATTACATTAATCTTGGTATAAGTAATAAACCATAACTGAATCTTTTTTCTTTTTCAACTTTTTGGGATCTTTCATTTCACTAAACTTCTCTCCTCCCTTTGGAAATGAGAATCTTTACATTAAGAAAGAGGATTCAATAACTATTAAGATATGTTAATTTAATGCACAGAAATTCTTCTTACATCATGGTTGGTGGCCAAAAATTGTAAAATTTTTTCTATCAGAAATATCACTTAATTTTATTGGTTTTGCGGTATTATTACCTTGTGCAGTACTTGGCTTCAATTTTAAATGTGTTGAAGCTTTCTTCCCTCAAAATTAGAAAACTTCAAAACTAGTATTCCTAGAGTGCAACAAAATTCACTATTTCTGTAGCACCTTTTCAAGACAGATCACATTTAAAAAAAAAAAAAAAAGGATGCAGTATTGTCCTGGTTTCAGCTGGGATAGAGTTAACTGTCTTCCTAGTAGCTGGTACGGTGCTATGTTTTGAGTTCAGTATGCGAAGAATGTTGATAACACTGATGTTTTCAGTTGCTGCTACGTAGTGTTTAGACTAAAGTCAAGGATTTTTCAGCTGCTCATGCCCAGCCAGCGAGAAAGCTGGAGGGGCACAAGAAGCTGGCATAGGACACAGCCAGGGCAGCTGACCCAAAGTGGCCAACAGGGTATTCCATACCATGGGACGTCCCATCTAGTATAGGAACTGGGGAGTGGGGTGGGGAATCGCCACTCGGGAACTAGCCGGGTGTTGGTCCATGGGTGGTGAGCAATTGCACTGCGCATCATTTGTACATTCCTATCCTTTCGTTATTGCTGTTGTCATTTTATTAGTGTTATTATTATCATTATTAGTTTCTTCTTTTCTGTTCTATTAAACCGTTCTTATCTCAACCCACGGGTTTTGCTTCTTTTTTTTCCGATTTTCTCCCCCATCCCACTGGGTGGAGGGGTGTGAGTGAGCGGCTGTGTGGTGCTTAGTTGCTGGCTGGGGTTAAACCACGACAAGTATACCAGTGAAGGTTGTCCTGTGTTAGTTCTAAAAATTGAAACAATCACACAAAATAACAGAAAAACACTAAAAAATGCAAAACAGGTAGTAAATTGTATTTTTCTATTTCCAGAGCTAGTTTATCTTTTTAAAAAAGGAAAGTTGCAAATGACAAAATCTCCCTAATTTCCAAGAGTAATGAGTGATATAGGCCAATATTGGTAATACATTTCAGTCTTGGGAAATGGTAGAAGTCAATCAAAGCAAAGTACTGCTGTTGCAGTCACTAAAGTAGGTGCCTGACTTTAAGAACTGGGGTCCAGTGTGTGCTTCATGTCCATGGGCTTAGCTGCATGCTTGGGACCTATATTTCAATAAGTACTGCCCATATGCCTGTTATAAATATTGCTTTAGTTCTGCTATTATGAATCAGAACAGCTGCAGGTTTTCAAAATTGCATGTGAGAAGTGGTGTACACACACACATAAAAAAAAGTATCTCCCCATTTAAGGAAATAAAAATACCCTTATAAACGTCCAATGCCATATCAGCAACAATACGTGTCAGTCAATGTTAGTGCTTTTTTATCACAGCTGTACTCTCTATCATGTTTGAATACTGCCTCTTCCCGTCAGTGTACTTCTCCTGCTGTTTATCCCTTTGCTCTATCTTTGCATTCTGTCTGTGTAAGTATAATAAATGTGTAATACGACTGGTATTTCAGCCAGCGAAACCAGCAATCACTCCCTGGTTCTGGCATTTCACCTTTGACTCAGCACCCTGGAATCCTGCCAGATGCCAAGCTCCGACATTCTCAGGCTGCAGCCCCAGCTGCAGCTGAGCAGGGGACAGGTATCAGATGTGTCACCAATGACGCTGTGCCTGCTGCTGGCTATTGCTAAACAATATTTGTTTCAGTGCTACAAATTGGACTATGATGCTATTGAGGACCAGTGAAAGCTTAAAAATATGTTTCAAATGTCCTCATCACATTTTTTAACTTTTGTAAAAAGAGCTAAATCTTCCCTTCCTCCGGTCTCTTCCTTCACCCTGCCAAGTCATGTCACTGATCAAGTGGCATTGGAACCATCACGTGACTATTGAAATCCCATTCAAATGGTCTGAAGAGGGTCTTTATGTAAAGGAAAAAAAACAAAGTAAAATATTCTGCAAGATTGTTTCAAACATTAGTTTATCTCTGTTTCGTTGGAATGTTATTTTCAGAAAAAGGCTGAATCTGCAAAGCTTCTTCGAGCGCTAGCCTTGTTAACTCCCATGATTTTATCAGGAGTCTCGTGATACTTGCTGTCCTGCTAAAAGCTTCACTGCAGCATGGAAAATATTAGAGAATCCACTATTCCACAATTAAACAAACCAAACTCAGGTTTCGCGGTTGGGAAGAAAACTCACAATACTTAGACCCTACCGCCCAAAAAGCTAAATTCATAAATTTGGGAGGGAGAAGGTGGAGGCAACTTAGAGGTTTGTTATTGGCAATTTTAGCACATACCCTGGGCTTGTGGCTCTCGTATACGTGATGGCCCTGTTATAAAGGCATAGGACAGCAGCAGAACCCAGAGGTATTTAAAATTTCAAACGTCTCCAAGGCTGGGTTGGGCCCTGTGAGGACAGCCCACAGTCAGAAGCTGCCTGTCATCAGAACAAGCAAGACAAAGCCCAGTCCAGCTCATGGGCATGAAAAAGCTAAGCAATCGCTCATTTCCCCATTCGATAGGCAAGATGCGAGAAGGAAAGAGTCATGGTGTTGCATCACTCACTCCTTTATCCAAGGAGGAGGAGGACTGGCAACTTGCCAGGACCTTTCACTCTATTTTTTTTTTACACTCTGCATACAGAAAAGAAAAAGGAGGAATCTGGCCCTTAGGTTTTGATTGCTAACAAGTTATTGCATAGTGACTAGTGAAAGGCATGCCTTAAAAACATCAACATTGGCACCTACCACTTTGTTTTGCAAAGGACTTCATCCTGTCTCCCCCTCCCCCTCTTCCACATGCACACTCACATGCACACACTTCTGGCATTTTTCTGTTCCTGACGTTGTTTTCATTAGTGATATAAGAACGCATCCAGCCTCATTTTCAACATGTTTTCTTAAACAGTGCAGAGACAGACTTATTTTCCTAAATGCTTTCACTTGCATTCAAGTTAAAAAAACTAGTAAAGAAATTTAGAGAGAGAGAAACTACCTCTATCCCACAGCAACTGTGGTAGGGAGAGTTTTTCCCCTTAGAGGTCCCTAGAGAACTTTGAACACGTTTACTAATATCAAAGCAGGGCAATAGCTTTTCAATGACATCATCTTCCCACTCCCTGTAACTGAGAACTCACCGTTCCCTGAACTGGATAGAGTCAGGAGGTTTGAGTGCCAAAGGTCTTACACCATAGTTTCACCTACAAGTATTAGGATTTTCAGGCAATCAGTGGCTGACCTGCTGCATTTGATATAATTTGCTAGTGGCAAAGTTCTTTGCTGTCTACACATCAATAGTAAAGAGTTGCCCATGTCAAACTGCAAGGTTTATTTTAAGACAGCCCGAAGAGGCTTGAATCCAGTATTAAAATGATATATGTTCTTAAAAAATGCATGAGATGATTGTTAATATCCAAACAGGGCTCAATTATATTCACAGATGTATTCTGGGAGTGAATCAGTGCATGGACAGGGAAAGCTGCCCACAGCAGAATGAATGTTCAAGGTACGTGGCAGCAAACCCTCGTGAAAAATGAACCTTTAGGTTGCAGTGATACTCTCAGTGGCTGACACGTTACACTGAAAACAAAGACAATATCTCAGGCAAATACAAATCCTTTCCACTGATATAGCCTGGACCATTGTAAGTAAGTGCAGTTTACAGCCAACATTTGTTCTGGTTTAGGGAAAAAGAAACGTATACAAACAACTGTTCTTTTCCATCCTGAAACAATGGAATAACACATGGTAACTCCTTTACAGTGCTGAAATTCTGACAGTGATCTCAACAGCTGCTTAGCCACCAACCACAGCATTTACAACTGGTTAATTACAGACACCCAAACCCTTGCAACACATTTTGCTTTCATGGCCCAAACAGTATAATCAGTGACTTTATCCAGGACTGCACAATAATGTCTCTGTTTATCAGAGAACAGAGCATAGTAACTTATCCCAGATTCATCATGGTCAACTTAAACATATCAACTTACATTTTCTGTTTTCTTATTTAAACTAAAAAGAAAGAAAAAAAGGAGTCGAGAAGATTTTTTTTTTCTTTTGTAAAATGCAAAAGCAAGAAAACTGCAGATTAAGCTTGGCTAGCCATTAACAGGATCTTTGTTCTGTGCCTTGTTTATAACAATTTGATTGTGAAAGCGGGAGGATGAAAAGGATGTTCAAATTGACACACTTCAGATCAGTGTGATGCCCTTCCTCGTGTGAATAGCACTTCACAAGTACTTTCATTCAGTTGGACTCCTCTGGATTTGGCTGAAGAACTCAGGCACGAGAGATGCAGGCTATCTAGGACCATCCATCACATGGCTCTCAGGAAGAACTAGCATAAATGATCCTGCAGGACGCATATTAAATACAGTAAACAGTAAAACAAAACCAGAACCTAGGGAGACTATTTTGTTTATTCAACAGGACCAGAGTTCTCTGTGTGTCTAGTTCTGCTTGTCTATGAATATCAAATCAATTTGAAAGTTCTAACATTTCTCTTGCCCGTGGGGGGAAACTGAGACACAAAAAAGTGCAGGTTAACTTTTTCAATTGCCCCTTAATTTTGAGCACCTGATACAACACTCGATTTTTAGGGCAGAAGACCAGGATGAAAACCCCAAAGAACATGTAAGACACTCCCCACCCCCGCATCTCTTATTAACAGGCTCAGAACAGTCATTTATGTCACACAGAGTGAGTCAGTAACTGGGATTCACATACAGATCTGACGGATCATCCAGAACCCAGCCTGCCAGACACCGCTCCCAAGTAATACTTGAAACCTGGGGGAGGGGGGAAGCAGTAATAGTACTGAAACCAAACACTGGATTGGGCCTTTATTTTCTAGCCACTTTAACTGCAGAAAGGGCTTTTGCCAACTTACTTTGCCCAGGAAATTAATTCCAACTTCTTATGTAAAAGCCCTAATGAATTCCTGCTTTGCTGAATCAGTGATGCAGCAAAAGCAGACCACCTCTGACTGCAAGCTGAGTGAGCGCCAATCCTGCTTAAATGCAACCAAAACCACTGTATGCTTTAAATTTTGAAAGACAACTTAAACATGTCTTTAAAACCCACCACAGTCAAGAAAACACTAGAGGTTATCTGTTAGGTGACAAGTGGAATGAACTTCCAGGTATTTTTCAAATCTCAGTCCTGTAAATAAGAAACAGCTGACTATGATCCTGCAAATTCCAGTTGAGAAAGCTCTGATGATATTAATGCATTATGTTGTGTCCAGAATCCCTTGATAGAATTACAACATTACTGTACACAGCTGGGTGGATATTATTATGTTGCACAAAGAAATCAGAGATTATACTATCAGGAATAAATACAACCCAGATCCGACACCAATGCACTTGAATACAAAGCTGGTGCCTCCAAATTTAGTACAGTATGTTTTTCAACGCTAACTTTCTAACAACATGGACAAATAAAGCCATGCATACACTGGCAAACTACACTGTGTGGCTAGAGAAGTTTGCTGATGACAGTTTTGTTATTGTAACAGGAAGTGACTCAGCCTTGGCAACAAGAGATCAGATATTTTATTCAGAAGCATTAGGTCATTTTTTTCCCCTAACCAACCAACCAACAGTTTCACAAGGCAACTGGTTTTGTTTGAAAATAAATATCTATTTTGAAAGTGATTTGCTGAGGGAGTGGAGTTAAACATTTATGGTTAGGAATAACCACGCAGTTTAATTCAAGGCATCTGGAAACCTCTTGTCCTTTTAACTCTCTTAAATCTGCTGCCTGTACAAAATTCCACCCCCCCCCAGGCAAGAATTCTCCCACATGGGTGAGTAAAGTATCACCAGCTACATTATCATCATGAGAATGAGGATGAGCGAGGAGATTTGTGTCTGGACCAGTAACTTTCCATGATAATTATACATGACTGATGTCAGTGTTACAGCTAAAGTAAAACTACTTCACACAGGCATAACAGCTGAAGCAAATATGTGCCTTGTTGTAACGGTCTATTACATGATCTTTCATCAGTTATTTATAAATGGCGCATGATGTTATGCTGCTTCTCCTAAAATCAGTGTAAAACAAAAATTCTCTTAATATCTGGCATCCAGCCTAGCCTAGAACAGTTTCTTTCCTTCTCTGCTTCTGCACTGTTTCTTATCATGTGTATTTTTTGCATTACATATAAGCTCACACAACTATGTGGAGACAGAAAAAATAGTTTTCCTTCAAATGCTACGCTGCTACTCATTTTTGCTTCAAGTACCTTTTAGCACAGTTCACAACTGCATAAAGGTTGCACAAAAAGAAACTAACTGTTCAAGCCAAGTTAAAATTCTCCCTCTAACAATAAAGAGTAAACACACCACCAGCTGCAGCACTCCTAGAACAGGATTTTGTCATCTTCCTAATATTTTCCTGACCTGTTGTAGGTTTTATATTTTTAAAATACCAAGGAAGCATAATATTCCACCTCACAATGACTCAAATATCCCATACAAACACATAAATAACATATAAATAACAATGCCAGCTTTTTATCTTGGGCAGGGAGCAGGCAAAAAAAAAAGTTCACGGGGGTATCTTAAAAACTCTATAGCAACAGTGTTTATCTATTGCCTCCATACTGTGCTCAGAGCCTAATTTTAGTTATTAAAAATAAAACTCCGGACAATTTCCCGCAACAGGCTCTGCAAGAACACAGTAAGGCCTCAAGCAAGATTCTTCTTTGACATCAAAACGCATTATTTTTGTAAATATGTGAAAAATTAAGCTTCTTTGAAAAGCCATTGCAGTGAATATGAATTTACAATTCAGCGTTAAATGAAATATAACCTGAGAAACCTCAGCGCCCTACATTATTTCGCTGTTATCTTCCTTGTGACACAAGCTGTATTTTATAATTCTAGCCCACTAAAACAGCAGTATTCATAATTTTGCTGCTAAAGCAACATGGTTTTCTGTGCTCTGTTAAGTAACATTTTTATCTTCTAGCAGGAAAAAATAGCTATCTTATTCCACCATCTGCCAAAAGCTACTAAACATGGGGTGTGCTTCTGTGATTTTAAGTTGCAGAAGCTTGAGTAACTCCAGTGTTATCCCTATTAAATATACTGACAATCAGATCCTAACATTTTCAAAGTACTGTGGCACATTATTTAAGAAAGGTATTTCTACCACACTGTTCCAGGGTTTAACTGCTAACATGGACTAGGTTTCAGTTAGCTGTCCCTTCTGAGCACCCTTATGTATCCGATGATTTTAACTAGGTAGTCATCTTGAAGTGCTGGACAAAGCCTCACTATCTATTCATCGCTTAACACTAAATTTGAGAAACCACGTTTCTTTGTCCAACTGTATAACCATGGAACACAATATGAACATAATTTCAGCTCTACTGCAAAACTCTTCCTATACCGTATCTAGTCTCATGATACAGTACACTACTGCAATTGTCTGAAAAAACTTACAGCCTGAGAATTGCAATTTTATACATGAACACTCTCACACACACATATATATGTCACTTTTTTATATATCTCATATTTGCTCAGACAGACTTGAAAACACAAGCCCCCAGTGTTTTAACACTTGAAGGATAATAAAAGGAACTTATATTTCTTATCCACATTTCACTACTTTAAAGCCAATGTTGCGCTTTTCTGGGACCTAACGTTTAATATATGAATGCTTGGAGTCAGCTTTCTCTACGTTATATTCAACAGGCATGAATATATTGCCATCTTCCATTGGCACCATGTCAGTTTTATGATTACAAATCCTCTATTCGCATGTGTTCTTCTCAAAAGTACTCATGTTTTAATGGGCCTCCATCATACATGAAGCCTTAATCTCGGAACTGACAAGTTTCAACCCCGATGTTATATTTCTTACTGAAATAGAGACTCCAAAGCTCTGATTTAGCACACTCAGTCAGGAGCAGCAGTTGACAGGAACAGATAAACCGTAACCTGCTTGTTACTGTGTGCACCTCCCAGCTTCACCTCAGGCCAGGCTGACCCAAGGAGCTGGGGATGTAGAAAACATTTTGAGTTTTTCAGATAAATGGCTTATTTTTTTGCATTCTTTGTGCGACAGGATATTATTTTAACTTATTATGACGCACACTAGCACTAACAATATACATGATTTGTAAAGCTAGGAAGATAATACAAGTTTCATAAGGATTTCATAAGGACAAAATATTTTTCCAGTTGTATACATTTGTGATGCTGCTGTAATGCATTTTAATGGTCTCAAGTTCTAAAATTAAAAGATTCTGAAACCTCATTTTGGACATGTAAAATGAATTCCCTATAAAATACACAAGCTTTTGGTGGAATACAAATATCAAACATACATAGAGAGACCTATTAAATCATATTCTGATAATTTTTCTGTTCAATATGAACTGCAGCTATAAAATAATGGGGGAAATAGAGAAACTGTACAGAAACTCAGAAAAAGGAAACAGGTTGCATAGGAGACAAGCTCTCCTTGAAACTAAAGAAAGACACAGAAACTCTAGTTAGAAAAAGTATTTCAGAAAGTGGTCTTCATTTGCCTAACTCATTCTAAAAGTGATCCTAACAGGGTCACAGAAGTAGTAGTCAGAAGAGGAGAAAAACAAACTCTTATGAATCACAAGAATGAATAGAGAAAATGTACTGTATCGAAATTACATCCTAATCTAATGTAGAAAAATTATGCTCTTCCTAATATTCTCCTGAGGATTTCACTGTATAATAATGTTGCCTGTGACATCTTCAAGGAATTGCAAGCATATTGCGCCAATGAAGATGCAGTTCTCAGATATTTTAGCAAGGCTGTGTACTTCCTCCATAATTATCCTTACAGGTTTGTCTTTCTTGTTATTATTGTTTGATATTTTAAAGTGAAGATGTATGGAATACGTGTCCTCCTAGAGGTCTTACAGAAATAGTTTCAAGCCTTGCAGACTTTTTGTGTTTGGCTTTCAGAGCCATGAAGATGATTAGGGAGTGGAACATCTTTCATATGAGGAAATACTGAGAGAGCTGGGACTGTTCAGCCTGAAGGTTCAGGAGGGATCTTATCAATGTGTGTAAATACCTGATGGGAGGCAAAAAAGAGGAAGACAGGCAGGACAGAAGGCAATGGGCACAAAGTAAAACACACGAAGTTCAATGTGAACACAAGAAAACGCTTTTTACTGTAAGGCTGGTCAAAGACTGACATAGGTTGCTCAGAGAGGTTGTTGAGTCTTCATCTGTGGAGGTATTCAGAACCCAACTGGACATGGTCCTGGGCAACCTGCTCAGACTGACTCTGCTTGAGTAGGGGGTTGGACAAGATGATCTTAAGAGGTCCCTGTCAACCATTCTGTGATTCTGTGAATATTTTTGTATTTGTTTCAGGATATTTACAATACCTGATTGTTTTCCTTGATTTACCAGTCCATAAGTCTTGCCTTCCCTAATGACTTCCACAGCCAACAAGGTCATAAGCCAACCTCTGTAAGCAAGTAATCTGTTTCCTGCTGGCTAGATAGGAGCTCACTGTCCTCTGTGCCCTACAACATTTCCCAAGTCATGATCATTCTGACTAGAACTTTTTGTAGCATGGGTTTTCCAGCTTTATTCCACATGCCAAGGTTCTTTTCCTACCAAAACACAGTCTAAGATAGGGCACAGAAGTACTAACAGGAGCTGGGGCACAGCTAGGTTGCACTGTTGAATCTGAAAGCTCAGAAACATTCTTCGGCCTTCCCAGCTTTGTGCAGAGTTCATGAGACTTACTGACAAAGTAAAGGCGATGATACTGAACTGACTTTTAAAGACATGAAATCCTCCCTTGTCTCAGTCCTTGATATGACTGTGATCTGAGGTTGTGCGTGTCTGGAAAAGGTTAGAATTTCCTTCAATATTGTCTCACCAATGAGCCACAAGTCCACCACCTACCAGAAACTCTGGATGTCAATTGCAATCATGAATCTTTTGCCAGTACAAACAGGATTTCAACTATTAATTCTTGTCTTCAAGGGAAAAAAAAAATAAAACCATGTGCTAGAAGTTTTTCATGAATTCTAAACTTACCACTACAGTTTATTAACATTTACTCAATGCTATAAAATCATATCATTTCTGCAACAGGCTTTTCTGCTCCAGTTCCTCTTCTGAGTCTATTTCTTGTTCTGCAGTTTAAACATATTTCCTGTTAGCCATAAAATGGGGAAAGAGCAATCATCATACGCAGCTCTTAACAACAATGATGTTTTTCCATCTCTGAAGAGTAAGAGCCTGCGGAGCAGGCACTATAATGGTCATAAATGCACTTTGTGAATCAATTCAATAAATTCAACACACTTCTTGTTAAAACTATTGCCACAAAAGATACTTAACTACTAACAGAAGTGAAAGCAGACAACCCTTCTGCCTATTTATGAAAGTATTTGTAGTTTTGGTTTGAGGAATGTGACATATTATAGACCAAAGAGGAAAGCAAATCTTATTTAGAACAATTAAGCAAATAAAAGAAGGAATGAAAAAAAGGGGGGAGGCGGAGGGGAAGATGAGGCCTCTAACAAATATTTGGGGGTTCCCAGACAGACATTTCCTGAGTTCTTTATGACTACCTGAATCTCACAAAGATTAAGGATGGGAGTCATGGCTCTAAAAGTAAAGTTGTACAGGAAATATGACATCCAAGGACACGTGGCAGATACAGGCAAAATCCCAGTTATTTTGCAGAACAGTCACCCTGATCACACCAGCAGTCTTGTTGGAGATGCCAGACAATGGAATATCCACTCCCATGAGAGAGTCTGAAAGACTAAGGTGTGTTGGAGGTGAGTAAGTGCCAGCTCAGATCTGCCTCCAGCTCCGCTGTCTGAAACTCATGCAAGGACAATCATCTTGACTGTCTTTTAAACAGCACTGTAAATGACATCAAATTTCCCTTCCTTTTCTGTGTTGTGTAACACAGATGCTGGGCAATCACCACTGGTCCTTGCTTTTTGATAGAGCTTGAAAGTGAGAACTAAACTAACAACTCAAGTCAAGTGGTCATTTCAAAAGGCAAAAAGCCTATTTAAAGGCTGAAATATGTCTGCTATGTATCTTAAAAAGTGAATGCATGCATATTTGTTTCAAATATTGCTTGATGACTAAAGAACATGTGATACCATCAGAATACTAGTTTCTATGCTACAGAAATATAATATTTTGCTCCTAAGAAGCTAAACATATCTTAATATTAAGAGTCACATAGCTGAGGATTTTCATTATGTAAAGGGTGACACAAGCAATCACGGCAGTCCAGCAAGGGTAGATATTTGTTCCTAGGCTGAGAGCTGCAACATGTGAGATGACTGGAAGGGACCTACCTAGATATAGAGCCTAAACCGCCATTATCACAGAAAACAGACAACCATCAATAAAATAACACTAAAGAAACAAATAAGGGATTAAACAAATTCATGGACAACAGATCTATAAACAGATTTCTTTAAGGCACAGATACAGCATCTAACACCACTAGCCCAACAATTCTGAATGCTAAAGGAATACAAAGGGAACTGACTGCAGAAAGTGGATAGGCTCACACACTCTCCCTAACGAGAATTATTGCCATTGGGTTTTTGCCCTTGTTTTAAAGAGAGAATGCAAATCTAGTCCTTCATTACCACAAGTTCTGAAGTTAAATTTCTGGCATTTCTGCATAATTTTATCATGATTGAAGAGAGAATACTGAACTTGATATAGTATCTGCTTGATCCAGTAGGGCTGCCTTCTTTTGTTATTGCTCATTAATGGGATTTTTGTTCCACTACCCCTACTGCAAGATTTAATATACATCCTTGGTCCCAGTCTAAACCAAAAATATAAAACATCCCAGTTTCCAGTCTAGACCCTTCCATAACCACTATCTATACAACACTTCTTCTGCCTGTCACGTTTATTAACTAGTTCTTCCTCTCTGATATTTTTTCCTCTTCATTCAGAGGACAAATACACACCCTCTCAGCTGTTCTCTCTTTGGCTACATGAGCATAATTTTTTATTTTCTCTCTCTTACAACAGAAGTTCTCTAGGCCATGTGTCACTCTTCTCTGCTACTTTTCACATGCAGCATCTTTCCTAAACATGGAAGACCACAGTTAGATACGGTATTCCAGACATGATCTAACTTAGGACTTTGCACGTTAGCATCTATCTCTGGAAATGCCTTTTGCACCCCACGATTTCATTTACCTTCCTACTACTGGCGGAAATTCCTCTACTGAACCAGGTGATCTCATGATCAGGTGATCTCACGATCAGTGATTAAATGGCCTATTCGTTTTTCTGTCAAGTCTAACTGATGATCTCCTGCAGTGCAAAATAAATCCTTGGGGCTGGTACATAAGTGCATGACCCTGAATTTCATACTGTTTTTTTCTTTCCATTGATATTACCCCAGCCCTCAAGGCCATTTCTTTTTCTGTGGTATTACAGTACGATCCATCTCTGTATTGACAACATCTTCCAGCTTTGTGCCATCAGTATATTTCATTACTACATTCCTACTTCTTGTGCCAAGGTCAGGAATGGAAATATTAATAATAATTCTCCACGCAGTATCAATTCAAATATTTTCACGAAGTCGAGGAAAATTAGATCTGTCAGAATTCCCTTGAGAAAATCTATTGATTTTCTCTTGATAAGAGAAAATCTATTCTTGTCACTGAAATGTCTAATTAATGATATCATGTTAGCGTAATGAAATCTAAATTAGACACCAGAGGAGTCTCAATGGAAGCCAGCAGAAGGATCATAATTTTGTATTTTTAATCTGATCGAGATCCTATTAAAATCTGAAAAGATTCCCAATGATCTCAGAAGGAATGCAGTGAAATATTTAGCATGATGATTGATGACACCTGTAATATTAAAAAACATCCAACAGATAAATTAAATAAATCCTAAATATTATTTGTCAGGTTTCTTAAAGTTCATGATACTGTTCCGAAAGTCAGTATTTTTTTATATCACAAGTGTGTTAGTGTTGTCGGGTTTGGCTTCCAGTTTTTCAGTCCTTGAAAGGCACCTTGGTTCCCACTGTAGGATTTTCTCAAATGTAAAAAGGCAGTGACAGTGTATTTATTTTTCTGGGGGAACTCAGATTTTCACCTATTCACTTGCCTATTTTAAAATTTTTTAGAGGTGTGTGAGTGTCAGATGCAGTTAGGTACACGCAGAACTTTTGAGGGGCTAGGGAAAAAGGACATTTTACAAATAATTAAATATCATGCTAAGAGTTGCCATCATACTGAATTTTCACAAAAGTAATTTCACAAAGTGATTGTTGCTCTAGAGATTTTGTGTAAGTGGTCTGTACTATTGCAATTGTACTGAAATAAAGGTACATCCACTGAAATTACAGTGGATTAAAGAATTATATAAATTGCGTATTCATCTGACTGTCCTACTTCAGCCTCCTGGTACGAAAATTAATGTTCCATATGTCATTTCAAGACTGAAGCATGATCGATACATGGATGTGTCTCAAGACTGAAAAAAACATAAAGCAACACTGAAATGCTGTAGGAAGGAACTGAATGGATCGGACTCTGTTTTGGGTGACAGTTTGAGATGGGAGGTTTGTGTTTTGAGGCACTATTAGACCCTGGGATGCAACTTGAGGGTTAAATAACAGTCCTGGCAAAGACCTCTTTCCTTGGTGAGACAAGCACAACCACTTATTCCGGTTGAAGAGGTTGTTGCAGGTATCCTGCCCTTTGGCAACGTGCAGATTAAGCTACTGGTGCTGGGCTCTCTATATGAACCTACACCAATGATTATTCAGGTATAAGAGCTATTGCTGAATGCAGCTGACAAAGCACGATTTCATGAAGCCAGCTTGTTACACCTGAGCTTAGTGTTTGCAGGAGCTATTTACTTGTGGCTGATATTCATAGTACTGTATTTCAATGGTGTAGGCAGTAGCTAATAAAAAAATCATGTTTATTCTCTGTGTAGAACTATTGTTGTAACTCACAGAAGTGCTCAGAGTAGTGCCCTTTTTTAAACACTTTCCATAACACATTTTCAGTAAGAAGTCTTTCACCCTGAAACTATATCCAGAGTCCACATTCATTAACCTTCCAAGCCTGCCACAAGGCTCATCTTTTCATCCCACAGGGATTTGGGAAGATTGAAAGCTACTGGATTAAAAGGAATTTTACTTGAGCAAGCAGTGTTTCTATTTCTGAAAAATCTCCAGGAGAGCTTATTTACATTTAATTGCATTTTTTTGAATTTTCAATTTTTGTGTCATTTTAATTTGTGAAGCAGCATCTATAGCACTGTCTGATACTTTACAAATGTACAGAGACACCACATGTTCTGAGTTATAGTTCATGGAGGCAGGGAATTAATGGTATTTTAATTATCTGTACACATGCACCATTGTGTGCTTGTGTCTTTAAACACTCAGATAGATAAAAGTTTTTACTCTGCTTCAAACAAGGAGGCACCTTACAATACCCAACATTTTTGTGCTTCACTTCCCACACTGTTTTCCATGACACTCTGACCAGTTATTCTTTTTCCTTCTATGACTTCTTCTCTGCCGTGATCATGTTTAGGCATATCCTCTTTCAAATTATGAGACAACTTCCCTAAAAGAAACATGGTCTTTTCAACAGTTGCTGCCTACATTGCTAAAAAATAATACTATGAACATCAGCCAAAAGCTAGAGAGCAATTCTGCAATGCTTTGGGCCCAGCAACAGCACAAAGGAGCAAAGGATAGAAACCCCCAAAGCTCATACTTCAGAGGACATTCCCACCATGTAGCAATAATGAGTCACAGTGAAGCAAAAGCCATCTGTTCATCTGGACACAGATACTGCTTGTCAGTTAGCAGGAAACATTTCCACTGAAGAATCTCACCGCAATGTTAATCTCCCTGCGTAGACCAACTTTCAGTGTTTCAGATCTTCTAGTCTCTAAATTGGGAACACTGCAGTTTCTTTTCACCCTGCTTTGTCTGTCTTCTGTTTTTCAAAAACAGGCCGGTCAGGCAAGAGATTGCCTGTGTGGATGTACCTATCTTTACAGCTTGGCTAGTACCACGAGGTCTCCAAGTCAACACATGAGTGTAGCAGTTCTCATCAAAAACTAAGTATTCATATGCAGTGACACTGAGCATCCTCGACTTTCAGCCAGCGGCAGTGTTGTGCTTGTGAGGCCCTTCGGCAGCAGCCCCTTCCCAATCCTCCTTTCCATTCCCACTGCTACATGATTTAGCCAAGTTGGGACTCCTCTTAGTCCTAGGAAATTGCCATGTTACATCCTTCCCCCTAAAGACATCCCTGACATCGGGTATTGATGAAACTGGGAAAAGTGCAGTCATAATTAATATGTTGTATTTTGAAATAGTTAGCGGCAGAAATACACGCTGTAAAGGGACCAATCAGCCCTAATTAAAGTCATGTTTAACTAATCTTTTTGGGATGGGGACTGTCACTTAGTGTGTGTTCTTGCCACATGTAGCCCAACGGGATTCAGCATTGCTGTTGCATTTAGGTGTTATCACAACATAAACGATGAATAATAATAAATTCAGAAGTATAAATCTCAGGTTTTTTTCCTACTATGACTGCTTCTGTAGGCATCGTATTTCAATTTGCTTGACTATTGCATAGTTTGGGTTATCACTGCATAAATGTTTAGCAACTCACATGTGCAGGATGGGCGGCTAATTCTTTTAATGTGTTTAATGTTTTGGATCAAATTATTTCCACATTTATTTTGATGGATTAGGTTTCAGGTGAACAAGACCCAAAAAATCAGATAAACTTTTAAGGATCCTGCTGTACTGAAGACATTCTTAACAATGACTTTTAGAAAGAATGAGAAAACACTTCTTACTTCTATTAAAATTAGATTTACAACATGTAGGCACAATTATCTCAAAGGGCCATCAGCACTCTATAAAACAAAAGTGTGATTTCATATTAAATCAGATGATACCAAAAAGATCAGCTGGTTAAAGATTTTCTCCCTCAAGTTAAAACAACAAGGCAATGTATTTGTTTCAAAGAACACAGCTTTTGATTCCTATCATGCCTCTGAAATCCATGATTTCCAAATGAATGCCAAATTAGATTTAAAAAAAAAAACAACCAAACCATGAATAAATTTCATAAACTGCAAGAGAATGGAAAAGATTTAGAGAAAAAGATTTTGGCTTTTGTGTATGCATATTAACTTAATTGTTTGCCCCTTGAAAATAGCAAGCTGCCTGGAGCATATAAACTCAAAAAGTGCTCATTTAAAGCAAAACATTTTTATTTGGCAAAAATCTTCTGGGACATCTTCTAAAAAATGCCTACATATTTTTGAGGGAGAAGGATTAGATACAAATGACAGGTAAAGAAGACAGAGAAGAACACCATGTAATTAAAAAATGATAATAGATGATTCCTGCACCATAAAAATCACATAGTAGACACCTCCAAAGAAGACAGGCAAGCTTTGCTGGAGAAATCTTGAAGGAAGCTGCCTGTCTCTTGGAGGGGGGGGGGAAGGGGGGACAGGGAGAGAAATACAGGAGGGAAGAGCTTTAAAAGGCTTGTGAAATTGCCAGCAGGAAATGAAATGACAACCACAGATAAGAACTCCATCAGGTTGTAAATGTATAGGAATAGGGTTAACACTTTGGTTGTTATTCAAAAGCAAATGAAAGATGAGCTTATGATAACAAGCTTGGATTAGAACTCAGAAGATCTCAGTTCATTTCTTGGCTCTGCCATAATCTCTCTTTGTGGTTTTGGGCCAAAGCTTACATTTGGCATAGACTGAAGAAAGGAAGTAGTATCCTTTTTGTATAGTTAGGGAACTGAGACCCAGAGATAATACTAGCCAAGGATTCACAATGCTTTATAGGCATTCACATTTCCAATAAATTTCTCTGCAGAGAAAGATGACTGAGAGTAGAGAGGTATCTTTGTGGGTCTGATCCTCCAATCACCTCTGTGTTTCTGTTTCCTCATTATAGCATTTGGGTAATAAATCCCTTCTCCCGCACTTTGAACAAAGGCTGTTTTTTTGTTGTTTTTCTCCTCACCAGGCTGGAATATAAACTCTCAGAAAAAATACTCTTTTTACGCAGTCATTTATATAGTCATTTATACATTTCTTACAACTTCGCAGACTCATAGTGAGGATCCAAGAAGCTTCCATGAATCAACAAGTAACTAGTTATTAGATGTGTATACATGTGTATTTACACATTCATCTCAGATACTTACAGAGTAAATATCCTTATTTTATTATTGCTATCATCCTAGTGCACGATAGCAATAATGACAATAATGTGAGTATATTGATGGGGTCTGTCTTGGGGCTTACACAGCAAATAGCAATTTCCCTGATTTCCCATGCACCAGGCTGAGTTCTGACACTGACTGGGACTAAACCCAGACCACTTCAGTGGAAACTCAGGATTACTTCATCATAGTCACTTGCTTTTCATTTCCTTTTCCCTGCTGATCTTCTGAAGCTACCAGAGTTACACTGATGTGAATGAGATCTGAATCCTGCCCATTGGCAACAGTAACTGAAAACAGGAAATGGGATATTTCAAATAACAATAGGTGGGAACAGCGAGTAAAGGTTCACTATGTGGTAACGGTGCTGACTCTTTAATGACTATGTTTATTTGCTTGTGTCCCAAAGAAGGCCACAGTTCATTTTGCTCTCGAATACGTATGTATGGCCATATGTCTATCAGACGCTGTGTCTAATTTTGCAGCTTATGCTAATGGAGTGGGGGGGAAATCAGCACTGACTCCCACTTCTCATAACGAGAGACACAATTAGGTCGCTCTCCTGTGCCCTGGCACCAAATAAACAAGTTGCAAGGGCTGAAAGGTTCATCCCATGCCATGTTAATAGGAAAGCTCCCTATTGTTGCAGCAAGTTAGGCGTTTTTTTTTTTTTTCCTTCCCATGCACCATAGAAAGGGGTACAGTGACATAAGAAAGAAACACTTTACACAACTTACAAACCCCGTAATGCACTTCACATGAAGTCAGAGCAGAGATGTGACAGGTTGGAAAAGATATCCTGGGCCATGTAGTTCATTCCAAGCAAAGGTCTGCCGTTCTTGGCTGAGGCTTCCAAGCAAACTCCTTGTCTAGTCTTGCCATGACTTATTCCCAGAAAAGGCAGTTTCACAACCACTCCAAGCAAGCCAGCCCTATGTCTAATTGGCATCACTGCTTTGAAATACTTCTTTGCATTCTTCCATGAAAGTTCGCAGTTACAGTCTAATTCTATATACTTTGACTAAGCCTCACAAGCAGTTACTGAGACGGTCCAGGTATTTCTAACAATCATTAGTCCTCCAGTCTCTCACTCCACAAAACGATTGGTTCATGCTGGGTTCCTTTTCTCACTGCTTCCAAAATTGTTCTGAATTAAGTTTCCCAGCTTAATGCACTGTTAAACAATGGCCACTAATTAGCAATGGCAAAAAGGAAGAAATGGTCATATGAAAATGGTAAAATGCTCAGTGACACAGGTTTGTTTGGGGTTTTTTTCTCAGCTCAAGCTGCTTTTTTCATCATTAATCACAGCAATTTCTGCTCTTCCACCAGGGGAAGCAGTCAGTAAACTTCCTAAAAGCAGGCAAATAACTTAGCATCAGACGAGTCCCAGTTGCTCATATTTGCTACTTCTTATGAGGATGCTTACCCTAAACCCCATCTTTCCTAAAGATGCTTTGCAAAGAAAGTGTGTTTTTCTTATTATTTATTGATCCTATGTAGAAAGAAAGGTTTGGAAGGCTACGTCTTTTTTTTTTTTTTTTTTTTTTTTTTTTTTTTTAAGAATAGAAATTCAGGTCTTCTAAATCATGGAAGATTTTATGCACTGCTAGAAAAGTAGTCATCCTAAAGTCCAGATACCACAAAAATGAAAACTGTTAACTTTTTGAAGTGCATTTTTTATTTACCCTGTATAGGCCGAGTGCTTTTAAATACTTTAAAAACCCATAAGTGATATTTGTTATGTTAGAAACCGTGAAATACCTATTCATTTAGGACTTAGAACTACAAATAATACTCTTGTGTACTATTAAGCGGACTGTTCAACTGAGGCTCTTGTGGAAATAAGGTATAATTTTTTGCTAGTACAGTCACCCAAGAAAAAGCTGAAAGTGAATATATGTTTTGTTCATTAATACGTCCAGCAGCTAAGCATCAGGGAGGAAAAAGACCTATTTAAAGCAGAAAGACAACACCGGCACATGAGGAAACAGGTATAATAAACTGGTTGCAAATAGGCTGGGAATTAGAGGACCGTCACTCATAATTACAGCACCGAGAGACACAATCACCTTTCCAGTGCCAGTTATGGAAACGGAAAATGTAATTGCCTTCAAGGTGAGGGTATGCAGACACAAGGAAGACATTCTACAGTACGTCTGCCTGAAGAAGGATTGTCTGTCAATACCTTTTCTTCTAATTCTGTTTCTGGAAATTACATAGCTTCGGGTTTGGTCTGAAGAGTAAAAAACAAAACAAAACAAAACAAAACCCAACCCACAACACCGCTCTTTGACTCAGTTGTGGGTCATTGGTTCATGTTCTGTTCACATTAGCTAATGACAACATTTTTTTCCCTCCATTCTGGTTAATTGTTTGCCAGTATCTGTAGGGCAACACATCACCTCTCCTAACTGTTTTCTCTGTCTGCTGAACAAGTTCAGGTCACACTTATCTAAACTCTTCCTTACTGTATTTTTGCCATTCTTTTTTAATTCTTTTACCTTTCGCTCTGTCTTAGGCTAGTTTATGGTCTGAAGTGTAATTCTCTAATTCTGCCAGAGTGACAGATCAGGAATCACCCCACTTGCTTGCGTATTCATAACAGTTCTATTTATATCTCCTTGAAGAGCATTTACTTTATCTGTGGTAGAATCACATTGCATGCTAGTTTTCGATTTAGCAACTTACCACCTCGGAAGCAGATCATTTCAAGTAGTGTACTCTGCTATCCAACAATTCTTTCATGCACTTGACACTCTCTCTCTTTTTCCCCAAATAAAGTCCATTTATCCTAATCAAACCACAAGCTATTGATTCCTGCCCTTTTCATCTAACCTCCCTGCATCTGGCCATATGTGAACCATTTTCAGGAGGTTTTCTCCTCTTCTTACTCTCAGCACTGAATACAGTGCAGAGCAACTTAATGTGTCCTCTAAAAATGCCTGAATATTCTAAGAACAGAACAGGTGCTCCCCCTGCCTCGTGTGGAGCTCAGCCCACCTGGAAAACACCGTCTGTCACCCGCTACGCTGGAGAGCAGATTTTCCAGGAACGGTCCACCATCCCCGACAAAAGCGGTTACTACGGAGAAGTGGTGGGGCATTTAATGTGGCAATATAGCTTTTCAGACATAACTTTATTAAAATTAATGAACCAAAAAAATATTAAAGCACAGGGCTTTTTTCTCTGCACATATTTGTAAATCAGTGGCCTTAAAGGGGTAAATTGGCTGATTATCCTAAATTGTGGACAGTCCTACTTAAAAGCTGTTGTGCAACTCTGCTGGCAGAGCACCGACATTTGCAGTAATCCTATATAATTTGTACTAATTTTTGCTACTTTTATAAATGACCTAAATCACAGAAAGCTAAAAACACACTGATCATATACAGGATGGGAAGTAAATCTGTGACTACCTCTACATAATCAAGGGCATACATACTGAATTAGCTGTATGGCAGTCACAAGAAATTTATCCAAGGAACTCAACAGCTGTATTCCTTCCTTACCCATTAGCACTGCTCATTCGGTACACATGCTTTGGCATCCTTCACCACTACCATAAATGAACAGCCCTCTGCCCTAAATCAGGGGGTCTCTGTCTCCGGTTGGCACATCTAAATAAAGTGGTGCAATCCCAAGGGACTGACTGATTCTGGTTTGGATTTTTTTAAGTTAGAATGTTTTCATTTAAGGTTTTTGAGGTAAATTCCACCATGGCACATGATTCAAAAAATCCCAGTGGTATAAAATGGATATTTGAAACTTTACTGCTATGTATAGCTTGAAGAAAGTCATTAGGAATTAAATTGTATCCTCAAGTACCTACAATAGTTCATTCTTTCATTTTCTTTCATTTTGGGGCCTATTAAAATTTGTCCTAATGTCTATTATCCTCCACAGACTACAACAAACTCCCTTCAACTCACACACCGTCCCTTCATTCCACCTGGCTGCTATTAGTGCCAGTAGTTTCCCTTCAGCTTGCGTTCCATGGAACGGTCTCCTAAACCACAGCATGTTATTGACTCACCGTTTCATTTTAATTCCTGATTAAATATATACTGGGTAAAAACACTACATCTGTTTACTATACTCTACACAGTCTTACCCGTTCTTTCTTATCTGGGATTGACCTTTAGTTCTAATGACGCTTTTTGTTATTTAAGATTAAAATTTGTTAATACAGTTGTAACCTAGAACTAACACATCCAGTGACACTTATGTCAATTTTCTTTTAAATGCCCATTGCTAATGGCCTAATCAAAGCAAGCATTTAATCAGGACATAACTTAAATAGCTTTTACTGCACCACAGTCACATCTGTGCCCTGGTTTTCTTTGATTTGCTTTATTTTTTCCTACGGCAATAATCTTTACCCTGTTCAACCAATCACAGACTGCCAGAAGCACAGAAAACCTTACTTGTCAACTAAAAATGTGTTTTATTAAAGGACCTTTCTTTTAAATATTGCATCTCCATCAATTTACATCTGCTATCCCCAGTTGACGTTCACTGGGAGATGATGTCCATCTAAAGATAACCGTACCAAATAAGATTCTTATGCGCACAGTAAATCCCACCCAGTCTCTTCACAAGCCCAGATCTCTCTTACATGAAACACAGCTAAAAAGGGGCAAGTGTAAAATAAAAAGAGCAGACAGTTGCATTCACTGTCACTATGTTTGAAAAGAAAATCTTCTCCAAAGAGGGAGCAGGTCGGTTAAACAAACACGGAGAATTTCCAGAGTTATGTTACCAGGTTATATTTGACTGGAGCCTACACCGCATTTCAGGCCACAAAATATTTAACTCTACAGAACTAAAAGTTAGCTCAAGTAAGGTGTATAATTCATCTACTTAAGAGGGCTTTTCTTTTTTTCTTCAGAAGATCTAGTTTTGGCCACAAGTAGACACAAACCTATCTGCACTATCTGTTGTCCGCAATGCAATTTTGGATATATATTTACGTGTTTGGCCACGTGAAGCCAAGTAAAGAACTACTGACTAAACCAAGTGAGCTTAGTTCTCTGGATTTAGATGTTTTGAGTATTCAGCATTGGCTTGTTTTTCTAAACATGAAATAATGCTCTAATTGACCTTAGGCTTGTTTTTCATAGACACAGGAAAACCCAACCATGAACACCAGTTGTTTGTTTATGGAATCGCCATATTAATAGTTTATGAGGGGCTAGGGGATGGAAAGTTAGACTGACATTTTCACACTTGCAATCCCTAGGTCACAGAAGACAGTAGGCAGAAGAAACATTAAATACTTTAGTTACCATCTGTAGGTAGCTACCAACAGATACAGAGAAAAGTGGGGACATGGAAATAACGGAGTAGAGGTTACAATGGAAACATCAGCGGAAAATCAGAAGTCCTTTTATTAAAGAAGGGCGTTAGAAGCGTTTGTTCCATGTGCTGGACACTCCTTTGAAAAGCTAACCACCAAATTTTCTTAAATTCTTTTAAGACATCCGTATCATCAACGGGTCTAGTCTTAAAAAAGGCTGGTGCTGCGATAGTGACACGCAAATAAACGTCTGTGCTTAGGTGGAAGCGGCCACCAAAGACCGAACTTTCCCCGGAGAAGCGCTGTCCGACGGCGCAGGCCAGGCGCCCCCCGCCACGGTTCCCTTCCCCAGGGCAGCTGCGCAGCCCCAGCCCGGGGAGGGAAGATCTCCGTGCAGAGCCCCATGACGACGATCACCCTGTTCTGCTCCGGGACCCTGCTCCCCCACCGAAGTGTCAGTGAGGGCCTCGGCTGTCCCTTGGCGGGTGTAGGAAGTAACTTTCCAGCCCTCCTGCTCACTGGGAAAGCACGACCCAGGAGACCTGCGGATGGGTACGTGGATTCCGCCTCGGAGCCTCGCGGGGAGGGTGCCACGGGAGGGAGGGGGGGGTGTCACCACGGATGCCCCCTCGGCGAGACAGGACACCTCGACACGGCCGAGGGCCCGAGGACTGCCAGGCAGCCGCGGCTCCCCGCGCCAGCAGCGTCCAGCGGAGCGGCCCGGCGCCGCGGGGGAGGAGGTTTCTCCGCCCGGACAGAGCCTCCCCCCTCCTCCTCCTCCTCCGCCGCCCCCCTCGCAGCGGCAGCGGCCGCCTCACGGCGCGGGCGGCTCCGCAGCGCCCTCCGCGCCCGCCGCCGGCAGCGCAGCGCACCACAGCGCAGCGCGCGGCCGCCGGCTCGGCTCGGCTCGGCTCGGCTCAGCCCGGCTCCCCTCCCCCGCGCGGCCCGCTCGCTCCCTCGCTCGCGCGCGGCCGCCTCGCGAGCGCACACCTCCCCTTCCGAAAAAGCAGCCGCTTCCCTGCTTTATATACCCTGCTAAAAATAGCCTGCCGCCGAGCTCGCCAATCAGGAGGGGGCGAATTTCGAATCGGACCAATGGCGGGAGCCGTCACGGCCAGGCTCGGTCACGCCAGGAGGAGCCGCGATGCCTGCCGCGCGGCGATTGGGCGGCTCTGACATCATTGGCACGCGGGGCGCGGAGTGCGTGGCGGAGATTGGGCCGCGGCGGCAGGCGGTGTAATGGGATCACGCGGGGCGGGGGAGGGCGCGGGGGGCGGGGGCGGCGGCGCGGCCGGGCAGAGCTTTGAATAGGGAAGTTTTGCAGGGGGTTACATTTGCAGTCAGCGCCGTGTTTGCAAATATTGAGTCCGCTCCTGCGCAAGTGTCCTCCGCCGGCCGCGGGAGGGGAGAGCCGCCGCGGCCGCCTCGGGAGACGTCCTGCCTTGCTGTGCAATTAAACTTTGCATGAAACTTTGGGTCTTTTTTCCTCCCTAAGCTCCTCAAGGAATTAATATATATCTCTCTCTGTATACAGATTTTTTAAATTTTTTTTTTTTTCTTCTCTGGAGGAAGGGGGGGGGGGCTTGGAAACTGAGAGCAGAGGTTTGACACCCCCCCGCACACACCCCTCAACCCCTGCACATAAAGGAGGCATCTGTATTTTTGGTAACCAGCACTGACTTTGTTGTTGCAACTTGAGACATGGATGTTCTCCCAATGTGCAGCATCTTCCAGGAACTCCAGATTGTGCACGACACGGGTTACTTCTCAGCCTTGCCGTCCCTGGAGGAATATTGGCAACAGGTAAACGAGGATGTCGATGTTGTTGTTGTTGTTGTTGTCGGTTTTGGTTTTTTTTTTTTTTTTTTTTTTTAAGCCGTATTAAAGGATGAGCGGATTTAAAAAAAAAAAAAAAAAACAAACAAAAAAGGCGGAAAAAAAAAAAAGCCCAAGTGTCAGCAACGAGTTTGGGGAGAATTCAGCACAAATGTGTAGCGATGTTTTGAAGCAGGTGTTTCGGTTTTGAGCAAGACGCCTTTTGGGGGGGGGGGGGGGGGTAAGAGTCCCGAGGTGCCCGTAAGGAGCTGCGCATCTCCCGTCTCTCCTCACTTACCGCCCGGCCCTGCCGGACGGCGAGGGGCTGTCAGCCCGGCGGCGGGGGTCCGGCCGCTCCGCTCCGCTCCGCGCCCCGCTCCGCTCCGCTCCCCGCTTCCCCGCTCCCGCAGCGGCGCGGAGCCCGGCGCTCCGCTCCCGCCTGCTCCACACCGAGTCCTGGCAAAAGTTTTGCGCTTGTACCAGGTCCAAACTCCACAGCTGGGTCTTGTCATCCGAGCTCCCTGCCTTGGCCGAGGGCTGCTTTTCGCCCCTTGCTGTGTTTTGGGGTTGTCTTTTTTTTTTTTTTAATTTTTTTTTTTTTTTTCCTGGCCGTGACGGGGGAAAAAAACAACTACAGGAGCGTACGTACACATATGTATGGCTGTGCATATATAGCTGTGTATAATGTAGCTGTTTTCTAGCGCAGGGAGCTTTGCAGAGTCCGTGAGTTGTCAGTCATATGACAGCGATCCCCTTGTGCTAATTGCCTTGGTCGGGAAGGAGGAAGAACGGAGGCTCCTTCCCTTTAATGGACATATTTTGTTGCTTTTTTTTCCTTTTTTTTTTTTTGTTTCCCCCTCCTTAATTTGATCCCAGCAGCGGGATGGCAGGAGCTGCGGTCGCCGCTGACATTTGTGGGTTACCCCGGCTGGGCTCCGGGGGGGCCGGGGCCGCTGGCTCCGCTCCCCAGCCGGGAGCTGCTCAGCCCGGGGACCAGATCAAATACCTGCTGGCTTTTCAGAAGGGCGAAGGAGCCTTTCCGAGAAGGTTGAAATGCAAAGTGTTACAACCTTCACATGCCTACTAATTGTATGCAATGCCTTTTTTTTTTTTTTTTTTTTTCCCCCTCCCTCCGCCCCCCCCCTTTCCCCTTTCAAAGAGGCAGCTTCATAGTACGTGATTGAAATGGAGCTAAGTAGTTTCCTTCAGGCATTTGGGCTTTTGGCGAAGGGCCAGCCCTCGTTCCCAGTAGCCTTCAGAGGCATTTAAACTCGGAGAGAGCTTCACTCCGGTCCCCATTGCTGATCTACCTAATGAGAAATTTAAATTAGCCGGGAATATGAAAGTTTAACAAGATCTTAATAAATGCTTTTTTACCTGTTTTCATGGCAAAGCAATACACCATTGTGTTGTCCCTGTCGAAACCTTTTTTGTTTTTAACGTGCGTTGCAACTCAGTTACCTAATAATAGACAAATGCGTAAATATTGTGTGCAGCAAGGGGGTTGGTTTTGGGGTTGTTTGGGCTTTTTTTTTTTTTTTTTCCCTTCCTATTTTTGCCCACACTCCTAGCCTGGCCAGAACATGTGACCCAGTTTACTTGAGCTGGGGGAGAAAGGAGGCTGCTCCCATGGCGGCTCTGCTCGTGGACAGATGGGAAGGGGCTGCGAGGGGAATGTGTGGCATTTGGGATCAGGTTTTGCTACCGGGCTTGGAAGAGATGATCTTGCTAAAATAAGTAGAGTTTGGTATGGAAACTTGGTGTGTCCGTTTTCTGTGTAAGGCTTCCATATGGATCGTTTCCTATAGTGGAAAGAATAATCCCAAAACATCAGCTTGTTGCCATAACAGTTCATACTCCCTTTTTTTTTTTTTTTTTCCTCTTTGAAAATGGCTAGAAAGTCAGCAGGGTGAATTGAAATTGAAAACCGCAGCTTCACCCATTTAGGGTGGTTTTGTTTTTTGTTTTGTTTCATTTCATGGAGTAGAGGGGAATGCGTTGGGGGGGGGGAAGTTGTCCATGTACTGTTGCATGTATATTTGAACAGAGTACTTTCTTGGCAGATGGTCAGGGTTTTAAAAGGAAGTCTCCTTTGGCATTGCGTGAAAGAAAGAGAGAGATGACTCATACAGTTGCACTCTTGGCCAGTAGATAAAGTTCTTGTTCATTGTGGGACTCCCAGCAGGACCTCAGAGTAATTTCCCGTTTTGCATCCTATAGAATAGGACATTTCTACTCTGGAACTTTTTTCTCCCCTCTCCCGTGTTGTTGAAGTTCCCCGTGTTCCTCCAAACACGCATGGGAGCAGTTCGAGTTATGTGGCGTGCATGCCAGTGCGCTTGGAAATGACATTCTTTGAAAGTCGAGTGTGCTGCGTTCTCATGCACAGGAAATGGGAGGATGTCTGCTGCTCCATTGATGTCCCCAGAAGACGGGCCGGCAGCTCCGCAGCCATGCTGAAATGTGGCTTTGTTTTCTGACACAGCGTTTGGGTTTTAACTGCGTGTCAGAGCACATTGTGTTCAGTTGGGTCCTTTCAGTCTCGTGTTTGTGTGAGAGCTACAAAACAACTTGAAATTACATGAGGCACAAGAGCAAAGTGTAATTATTTGTTGTGGTTCTCTATGGTCCTTTTCAACGTCAGCCTACTGAAAACACAGATTTTATGATGAGAGTGATGATAATTTGACTGACTCATTAGAATGCTATTTGAGAAACCAAAGCTGACTTGCACCTTCAGCTGTGCGTTTGAACTCCTGCCCAGGTCTCGAAAACTGATTTCTTTTCATCGTAACAGTCACCTAGTTACGGCTGGAGGAGCCTTTAATTTGTTTTGAACCTAGAAACCTCAAATCGAACGTACTACGTTCCTGAATGCTTTTTGAAGTGTAAAATACAATTGGGTTTATTTTTAAACAAGCTCGTAACTTCTCCCTTTTTTCTGCCTTTCCTTTCACCCAGACCTGTTTGGAGCTGGAACGGTATCTTCAAAGTGAACCCTGTTACGTTTCTGCATCTGAAATCAAATTTGATAACCAAGAGGATCTCTGGACCAAAATTATTCTGGCACGTGAGAAAAAGGAGGAATCTGAACTGAAGAACACGTGTGTCCCAAAAGAGGACAATCTTACTAGTCAGAACTTAGAGACCAACAGTTTGAATTCTGACGTGAGCAGCGAATCTTCGGACAGCTCTGAGGAGCTCTCGCCCACGACAAAGTTTACCTCTGACCCTATAAGCGATGTTTTAGCCAGTTCAGGAAACTTGAGTTCTTCTGTCACTTCCACTCCCCCTTCGTCTCCTGAGCTGAGCAAGGAGCCTTCTTCCCAGCTATGGAATTGTACGCCGGGTGAGTTGCATTCACCGGGGAAAATTCGTTCCGGTACCGCTGGAAAGACTGCAGAAAAAGGTACACCCGCCAATGGTGACACCTCGCCAGATGGCAGAAGGCGTGTTCACAGGTGTCATTTTAACGGTTGCAGGAAAGTTTACACCAAAAGTTCACATCTGAAAGCACATCAGCGCACTCATACAGGTTAGTAACCATCTGCTTATTAAGAGTTGGCAAGTACTGTAGGGAATACTCCTGACGGTGGTGGTGTCACAGAGTTACACAATCGCTGGGTGGGAGCCCAGGTTTGGAGAGATGATGTAATAGTAGTAGAGGCTTACCAGCATGGACGACATCACTTCCTCATTCTCTTCGTAAGCGAGCTGAAGCCAAGACGGTTGGTGGTAGATTAGTCCTCTGTCATAGCGAATAGGACAAATAGGAGCCGCTCGTCTACGTAGGCAAGTCGGGAAGCTGCAGCAGCATGCGGTCTTCAGGAGCAAAGGTCTAGCCAAAGTGGACACTAGACCTTTTGTCAACGTTTATTTCTAAAGCAAAAGCGAGCTGAGACTTTCTTGCAAAAAAAGGAACATCGTATCCAAAAATCGGTCAGATCACTAAATACTGTAAGACCTTGTTTTCGTGGTTCGGTCTACATGGGGTCTATTCAATCAGACATCCCAAGGCCTTGATTATATAAAGTACAGCTATAGTTGTAAGTAATTTAACAGTTTTGTGTGGCATTGTTATCAGCAAAAATCTTGGAAAGCCACAGTGTGTTGTAGTCCTTCTAACATATCTGCCTAATTGGACTTACAAATGTATAATTTACTGTATGATTTCATCCCAAAATACCGAGCAACAGCATTTTATTGTTATGGAACCTGAACTAAAAATAGCAATCCTGTGTGTTATTGGGAAAGAAAGTGAGGAAGATAGACACTTCAGGGCTTTTATAAATATTTTATGGTTGAAGAAGCGTGCTGATTTGCTTGTTTGAGCATTATTATTTGACATCTCTTTATGACAGCAGTTAGATATGTAGAGCTGCACCTTGGCTCAATAGTCATCGCTTAATGTGAGGAATTGGCCTGGCGTTCTTGGTGTACCAGTCCAGAGACCTATGCAGGGTTGGTTTTGGTTTTGGTTTTTTTTTTTCCCCCCCCCCCAAGATGTGGAAAGAGAATTCAAGGAAAAGATCCTTTTTTGACTCATAGCATTTTGTGGCTTTTATGGGAAGTCTGAGCAAGCTCGGATGCTCCCATTGTCATGCAGAAGTCAGATAAAACAAGATTATTTCAAGAGGAAAGAACAACTTCCACTGAAGCTGTGGTGGTTGAGCAGATGTAAATAGCTGCCGGCCTCAGAAGTATTGCAGAACTGTTGTCCTGGTGCTGTCTGGCTGAGAACATTCCTGTGAATGGAAGTGGTATTTCTTGAATGCTGAAATAGCAGTGTTCAAAGTGGTGTGCAGGCTTTTCCAAGAATATGTGGCTCAGCAGAAAGGAGGTTGCATGTTATGCAAATGAGTGAGTGACAGAGGACTTTGATGCAATACAGTAGCCTAATTGCATTTTGGAGCCTAGCTGTGCTGTCTTTAATCACCTTTATGAGGTGAATGATACCTGTTTGGGAGTAAGCCTGCCATTATGGATGAACAGGAATGGTAGAAGGTTGGATTTCTTTGTTTCCTGTGAGCGTGTTTAAGCGCTTTTTTTTTTTTTTTAATGAGCTTATTTGATGTGCTGTTGCAGCGAAAATAGTTAAGTAGGAATCATGTGGATGAATTTTGCAAGCCTTCTTTGCCTACATGTTCTGAAGCATTCAGATAGGTTAAGTAAAATTGGCTGTGTTTGGGGGGCGGAGGAGGTTTACATAGAAAATGAATGGTATAGCACCTATCTTTCTTTGAATGAAGTCGTGACTAACGTGTAATCTGCTTTCTTTGTAGGGGAAAAGCCTTACAGATGTTCATGGGAAGGGTGTGAGTGGCGTTTTGCAAGAAGTGATGAATTAACCAGACACTTCAGAAAGCACACTGGTGCCAAGCCTTTTAAATGTAGTCACTGTGACAGGTATGTGACTGAAATGCACCTCTTTAAATAGTTATTTTTAATGCTTGTTGGAAAGTGAGTCTAGGCTGCTTTTCACTTGTGAGGGAATCATTTGGGAACGCAACTGCGTCTGGTGTTTTTAAGGGATTATTGTATATTTAGACTGGAAAAAACCCCTTCCCTTTTACTAATCACTGGGACGTGGTTTGTAGCCCGCTGCTGCAGATGAGCGTTGAGAAGTAAGTCCCTGGCGTTACCACCCATCTGCAGAGCTCCTGGGTGCCCGCAGACACCCTGAGTGCTCCCTTCTGTCCAGGGAATGCCAAATCCCTCCTCGACGAGCCAAATTTCGGAGTAGCAGAGCAAGGGGGGTGCCTCAGCCACGCGGTCCGCGTCGTGCGTGCCAGCACCCGTGGGCTAACGCGCAACCTGGCTCTTGTCTTGCAGGTGTTTTTCCAGGTCTGACCACCTGGCCCTTCACATGAAGAGACACCTCTGAACGGGTCAAGAGGTGAATCCTGCGGGCTAAGAGGCGTCAAGGTTGAAGAGCCTTGAGCGGAGGGATGCGTGTTCCAGCCAAAGCATGCCATTTTGCACCCTACCCAGTTGCCTCCAGGACCTCACTTCCTTGAAGGTCTTTTGAGGGCTAATAAGTCATGTAAGAAACGGCATAGCAACCGCGGTGCATGATGTTTGGGGTTTCCTGGACTCATACACTGGTATCTAACCTTCTGAGTGGCTCCTAAGCCTTTGCCGTGAGCATGTGCACTGAGAATGTTAATGATTGGGCGACTGTATGCGATGAGGATCTCTTGATGACTGTATGCTGAGGCACATTTTTTTTCTTGTGGTTGTTTTATAACTGTAAGAGAAAAAAAATAGTCTGAATGTCTTGTATGTGAGGAATATCTCGTGAGATGGGACGACCACCAATCATTTCCAAGGGGTGGGGGGAGGGGTGTCTGCACCTTTTTAGAGGGAAAACGGAGAGGGGAGAGGGGGGAATAAAAAGAGTCAGGATGCCAGAATGGAGATGGGGGACCTCCCCGTTCCTGTGTGAGAGGAGCTTTAGGTGTCTGGTGCAGCTATTAAACGTGCAATGTGTCAAGTAGCTTGTTTTACTTGCTACAGAGCTCATTTGTAATCCATTGTATAAGCTGTGTATTTACAAATGTAACACAACTATAACTTTTCATTATAATACAAAGGTTATTGCATGGTTCTGGGGAACTATATGCTTTTCCATTCTTTAATCAGGACTGCAGTTTTGATTCCAGTTAAGAGCAGCTAAAATACAATTGGTCTAATGTTACATAATGTATGGAACATGAATAATTTTTTCTGTTGGGTGGATAAAACCACTATTGGTTAGAAACTGATTTTTCTCATGCAGCTAATTTTTCTCTTATTTATGCCTTGAGGACTAACTTCTGGTTTTCTAGCTGTTAATGCACTGTTGACCTTAATAATGGTGCCTTATGCAAGTGACCTTCTCTTGTAGGGGGTCTTATACAGGGGTATGGGTGATGCATGCTTTATTAAGGCTCTCTTTTCACCTGGCATTGTACTGTATCAAATGTATAATATGAGGGGAAAAAAAGGTTACTTCCAGGGTCCTCCTTCACAAAGACAAATATAGAGAAAAGTCATTCATGTCAGTACAGTATTTGTTTAACTTAGACAATTTGACTGTGTTACAGTATAATGCATATGCCAATTGAATACCTGACCAGTTCTGCCACCTTGAGACTTTTTTTATATTGACCTTGCACAACAACTGTGTATATACACACCCCAACTGTACTTAATATGTTGAGTTTTCATACATATTAAAGATACAGAAGTATTAAAAGATGTATTTGCTTAAAAGGCACAAGTTTCACATCTATATATCTAGCTATCTGTTGGTCATACAGAAAGAAACTATATTACTTTTTTTTTAAAAGTGGGCAGAAAAATAATTGTGTATGTATATTTGTGTGTACAGTCTGTGTATGTGTGTATATATATAGATAATATATAAATATTTTTTTTAAAAGGAAAAAAAATTAGAACACATAGCTAGAAAATGCCACAGCCCATCAAAATATTCCCTCTCCCCCCCGCAATACGGTTATTAAGGAGACAAAGAAATGAAAGATACAGTTAATTAAAATCTAGCATTTTTAGAGGCTTTACCTTTAGCTTAATGGTATGCTAAAGGCTTTGTTGGCATTCAGTCCTTCTCAGACTGCTGACTGTGTTTTGTAGTTATTAGGTTGTCTGGAATAGCGTATCTGTGGCCATTTAAGAATGATATGAACCGAATATTGGCATGCTAAAAGAATATTAGCTGTGTGCAGATGAAGTACACTCGGGTTTTGGCCTTCCAGCTTACTGGAGGACCTGTGAGTGAGCTAGTCGTTGTGGTGGTTGAGCTCTAATTTTACATAGTTCAGCTAAAATAAAGACTGTTTTTTCCTAGAGTAGAAATAGTCTGTCCAAAAGCAGTATTTTTTTTTTTTTTTTAAACCAGCTCACTACAGTCGATGCAATGAAACACGTAACCTGTTTCTTTTTCTATTTATTATCGGTCTTGCTTACTATGCTAATATTTTGGTATATCTTCCTGGAAATGTATGTAGATAAGTGGTTTAAAAAAAAAGTATATGCAAGTGATCTGGTTCTGAAGAATACACAGGCTTAAATCATTCTCATTTCATTTTTGGTTTAAATTGCCTGAAAATGCACTTTTTTTTTCTTCCCCCAAACAAACAAAATTTCCCAGAAAATGGATTTCTATTTAGGGTTCGGTTTTGTTGTGTTTTTAACTCCTTGTTTGCATTGTCCTTGGCTTAGCCATAATTCTTATAAACAAGAAAGTAAACAAAAGCAAAAACAAACAAACAAAAAAACCAACCCCAGACAAAAAAAAATTACACTTGCACTGGCTTGTCTCAATTGTGAAATACCATCAGACTTGTGTGGATGGGGTGGGGCTGTGTGCCATATGTCAAATGCCTGTAATTTTCTTAATAAGCAAGTACATTTTGTTCAGGTGATAACTGAGCCTCAATCAAGCTGAAAAATAAAAAAAAATAAAACATTTTTGCTTGAAATTTAAGAAGAAAAAGTTTCTATTAGTGAAATTTCTTTTTTTGTTTTTGAAGCACCCTGTTATCTAAAGAATCTCTTTGTAAGATTTTTGTAAAAATTTTGTTTTACAAGATTTTATTTGAAATTGTTTTTTGCAAGATTGTTATATTTCTGTATGAATGTATTTTTTATTGGAATAACATAAAAAGAAATTCTTATCAGCATCATGTGTCTGGTTTCGTCTTTCTTCTCTCTGAAGTCCTACACACCAAACGATGTCAAGTACTATGTCGATGCTTTGCCTTGAGTCACCTGGTCGCAGGTACAAACAACTTTGGGTCAGGTCACTTTGTGGAAGACAAGCCCTGATGAGAAAGTAATTTTAGCAGTAGAAGCTAAAAGTTCTTCCATATCTGAAAAGCTGTTGTTCACTCATCTTTTATCTCAGCGGAATAAATAGTTAACGCGATTGTTACTGCAAGACTGCATCTTTATTCCAAATCGTTTGTTCTGGAGAGGTGAATGCACATATGACAAGTTCTGCATGTGGGAAAGGAGATTCAGTGGGCATTTAAAGTGAAGGGAAAAAACGAGAAAGGTGATGGCTGGGCTGGAGGCACCTGTCCTTAACCCTTACTGCAGACTGCGGGCCTTTGAACTGCCTGGTCGAGGGGGAAGCAAGCCCGAAACCTTGAAGGCGCAGTTGTGGGAAGGAATGCAGGGAAGGAACCACGTGAGATCTGCCTGGCCCAGATGCACAGATCTGAGTCTGCTGTAGGGCTGACCTGACCCACATGCTGGTGGTGACCTTCAACCAGCCAAACACAAGCCTCTGAACTGCATTTTTTCAAAGCAATGGCTCTTCAAAGCATGCCTGGCATGTACACTGGCTTGGGACACATGCAGAACTTGTTTAATGTTGCCTTGTGGCTTCTGCTTCACTCATGCTGGTGTTAAAAATCCTTTAAGCATCGAGTAAAAGAGTTGGCAGAAATTGCAAAGTTATATGCTGAGAAACTGGCTTTGAACACATGAATTCGGTTCACGGTAATTGAATGTTTCATGGTTTTAGATGAGAAATGGTCTAAAAATGATGCAGAGAAGAACTGAATCAATAGATACAGATTGAGGCAGAAGTAGAAGTGAAGGAGAGACCCTTGCCACCTACCTCAGTTAGCCCTGCAGCAGGCTGGTAAGTAGTCAATATGCCTCTGTATAGGCAAGGAAGAAATGGCAACTTAAGCAAATTTGTGATCTGCAATGAGAGGGATATATTAAATTTTAGTGCTGGTACAATATCTCGCACAATGAAACACAGATGTCTTCTGGGAAACTTAGTTACAGTTGCAATAGAAATAGAAAAGGCTACTGAGGTTTAGGGATTGTGACATTTTGCCTCCTCATCTGTATACAATGTAGAAATGGAAATATTTTTAAAGAACTGAGCTTGACCTTGGAGGTTCTCCACCCAAAATGTTCAATGGGTGTGTAATACAGAAAAAGGATTGGCAAATTTTTGCCTGTTTATTGGGCGTGTGTCATCTAGGGCTGTGTCTTACCGTACCTCTTTTTAAAAAAAAAAAGGCCTGATAACTCCATTATTAAGGATGTTATTGAGCTTCCACCCCCTTTGTTTTTCTCAGAGAGATTGCACTGAAAAAACAGCGCTACTCAGGAAAAAAAAAGGCTAGTGACAAGCTGTGGGGCAACAAGGAAACTACAAAGCAGAAAGCAATAGCCGTTTCAGGGTTAGTGCATTTCAACATGCACATCTGCTGCAGGCTTGCTTAATTCCAGATTTTGAAATGCAGAGCAGATGGGAAGGGATGTGAATTTGAGGGTGAAGAAGTCAGGTGGCTAAGGTACGGACCTGGATTAGTAGCCTCAGCAAGTTCCAACAACTTCAACTGGGGTTAACAAGGTGAAAATGAGGACAGAGCCTGTGAGCCAACATGTTAGCTTCTTGCTGCAAAGGTTAGATATGGCATGTTTGTGCACTTCGTCACACGTTATGTGCATGCAAAGGTCGGGATGAAACAGTTAAAATCCCCAAACAGAACCTGTTTGGGTGTTATGAGTTTTTTTTTCCTCTTGGGTGTGAAAAATCCTGGCATAGAAGTGGTCAGTGCAAGTAGGGCGTATCACAGTTTACCAACTTACTTGAACAACCATGTATTGTAAATACAGCATGACTTTGAAGTTCGCAATAGACAAGTGATTGCTATTTTCTTAAACTGGACGTTCGTACTGTTTAGAATAAACCATATTACGATTTGTCGCAAACTGAATCTAGAATTGTTGTGCCTGTTAGAACATGCTGAATACAAGCTGTATTTTATTCCTTCCTCTTTAGTCATCGTTCATGGTACCTCTGCCTTTGTGTCCATCTTTTACCTCTTCCATTCTTCTCAACTATTTGAGCATTCACTCTTTATTTTCTTTAATTGCACTGAAAGCTCTGAGGAACAAAACCAACCTCTGTAAATCGCACAAATAGCCACAGCAAAATTACAAACAAGGAGAATGAAAAACACTATGGTGATTGTTTCAAAAAGTAGCTGAGTTATTTATGCAGCACCAAGAGAGTACGTGATCTTACATATTCACACAACAGGGAGAGACAACCTCTAATAAGAGGAAAGCTCCATGGTCCATCCATTGGAGGTCTCCTTAGCCTTGTCTGGAGAGAAGAGTTAAGGTAGGCTGAAACAGTAAGGGGAGTTCTAACTGCACAAGAGCGGGGTGGGGGGTCACACACAGGTAAAGGAGGTTTCCCTTCTGACTTTTAAAGCATAAAAGGTTCTGTATTTCCTCCTTGTTCCTCCATTTTCCAAAAGTTCCTTGGAGACAAAATGGCTCGGATAGGAAATCTGCAATACTACTTTCTCAAGCTTTTCCAGCTTTGCTTCCTCAGGTAGCGACGGTTTGTAGAGCAGGCAACACCACCAATACTCCAGTTCTTTACTTCTGGTGACAAGAGGTTACCGAGCAGCTCGTACCCCCACAGAAGTCTGCTTGCTTTCACTTCATCCCATGGGATTGTGTAGCCAAGAGGCATTAACAAGTACTTCTGAAATAAAGCCTCTGACATGGCAAGAAACTTTGCTGAGATTATACAGTCCAAGGCAATAGTATCTTTATGTTTTTTCCCTTTAGCTCTTTTACCTCTACACTGGCTGTTTCATCCCTTATTCATGGTCCCTAGATATATGGCATTTATTTTTGATCAAACCTGTAGCAATACTGTCTCATAACCATTTGAGCTCTTACATATAAGGGAGAATGAGCAGGTGGAGTATTGCTTTTGCACATAGGTCTACAGAGGTTTAATCAGTCTAGGATTCATTGGAGCTACCCTGGGAAATAAGGGTTTGCAGGTTCATGCATTAATATTGTGAAGCCTTGGTCAAAAGCTCATTTAAGTCAAGGAGAAATTCCTCACTGAATTCAACTTGCTCCAGACACAGTCATTTTTTCATAGAGCTGAACCTGAGGAGGAAGTACATTTGAAATCCATTCAGAACCAAATTTTCATTCAATGACATTTATGACTATATTTTGTCCATTTCCCATTGAACATTTGATAGCTGGAGTTTACAAGTGCAAGCATTGCAAAGCTGGGTTTTTTTAACAGAAATGTGATTTTTTTCTGAGATTTATTTTTGATTGCAGACTGATGATAAACCTTGTAATTTGTTCTGCAGTTTCGGTTACACAACAGCCATGGAATAATTTTGTAAGTTATAGCAGTGACTATATTGGACTGTAATATTTTCAATCTGAATGCTTCACAAATTATTAGCTGAGAAATTATTAACTGAAGAAATTAACTGGATTTGTAGGATACCATAGCAACAAAGGTGGCCTATGGCTTTAAGAAAAGTGCTGCATCAGATACAAGCCAGCACATTTTGTTAAAATAAAGAGAAACTATTCAGAATTTGCAATTGAGGCTACAGATTGGTCATGTTCTTGAAATATAGGTTTATAATTTGTCACAGGAAAAATAAGTCCATAAAGCAAAACCGCTAAGGTGTTTTAAGATGATCTATTATGCGGAGGTGTCTAGTGCAGCCATTTTGGATTGGTGTCATGATAGGAAACAGATGGTATATGTGTTTATGTTTAACATTTAAGGAGGTATAGAAAGCAATTGGGAGGTGATGTATTTTGTTAATGGGCGAGTAAAGCCTCATATGTACAGTTAAAATAGAATGTAAAAAACAAGCAACATTTTTTCAGCACAAATGAGGCAATGCAACAACACGCTTAAGTAGATTTATTTGACTTGTTTCACTTTAAATAATTTTAATGAGAAATTCTCTAAATGTTTTTGAGCGGAGATAGAAAGTAATCTGGTAACCACATGTCTTGATGTAAGCCAAGCTGTTCTTTAACAGCACTTTCTTTCAATACAATATAAATTTAGCTGGAATTAGCATTGCTGAATATTAGTCCCTCAGTGCCTCACTTGCTAAACCTCCATATTCTTTTTATTGCCTCTGTGCATTTCAGAAGCAGAGTGTGTGGTCAGTTCTGGACAAAAGCAAATTATGATCTAACAGGGCTGGGGAAGGCAATGTATTTGCTGAATTCTGTACCATAACAAACACCTCAGTAATAATTCAGGAAGGTAGCAGATCTGCACTGGATACAGTAATATATTTTTCCTGTAACATGCTACCTTTTGGATTTGATACTGAATATATCAAAAATCTAGTTATGCATGCAAAGCTGTATTTTTCTGAATTTTATGTACTTCACCTGACTGTATGTTATTTCATTTATAAGATTTATCTTTGAACATGCAGTGATAGTCAAAGACTATTGTTCATTTCCAAGCTTCGCTAGGCAAGTTACTCAGTCTTCTGGGTTTTCCTTTATTTGTTTTTGCTAACTATGAAGAGGACATTGAGGGCAACTGGATTTTAATAGATCCTCACTGTAATTCATTATTCATCAGCAGTAGAAGTTAGCAGTAGTAGTCAGACGTGCAGAGGAGGCTGAGATCTTACATGGTGAACCTACAGGGAGAGAGGCTCCTCCATCCAGGTTCTGCCTAATTAGACCACGGCACATTTGGAATTACCCACATCCAAAGAGAGAGAAAGTAGTTTTGCAAACCGTTCTGATGATCTCAGCGGTTTTCCTTCTCCTGGTCAGACAGATAATGCTGTTGATATTTTACTGTAATTCCATTCAGTCCTGCTGCCTGTCACAGATGGACTCATTCTGGACACCAGGATAAGAAATCACCATGCAGAACACTGGGTTTAATTGCATTTCAGTGAGCATTTTTAGGTGGGACCTTGTAAAGCCCATCCCCGTCTCACATGATTGGGATACTTCTTATCATTTCATGATTTTGTTTTCTATTTCTAACAACCTTCTTCTGGCAATAACTTTGGTATGTTCTATGTGAAATGCTTTGGACCTACTGAGATTTCTTCTTAATTTGAAAAAATTGTTAGGAATTAATCTTTAATCCCACAGATAGAAAAAGAGTAAATAAGAGATGTAATAATGTTATAGTATTAATGGGATTTGAGCCTCAGTAGGAAATAGATGCATTATTCATAAGGATTGATGGTCTTTAGTGTCCCAACAGCCCCTTGTGGGGCTTTGGAGGTATTAGACTGGTCACTGGAGAGAGGGTTGCTCTAATGCTCAATAAGCTAAACTAAAAATGTCGCTAGAATTATAAAGCAAAAACTAATCAAATCCTAAATATAAATATGACGATACAAATCCATCGCCTAGTTATCTCCAGAAACCACCCTGCCTCAAAGGGTTGTCAGTGACTTGTCCCTTATTATCTTTAATCAAGCAGAAGAGAGAGGCATTGAACGCCACAGTGGATCTGTATAACAAGGCACTGCAGGTGAAATCTATAGTGCTGTGCTTCCCACTATACGTGTGCTGCCGGCTGGCCCCCGCTCCACTAGCGAAGGGAAAGGGCAGCAAAGAGACAAAGGGATGCCGTGTTTACCCAGCGCCTGTGAAGTCCTCTGTAGCTTCTTCTCATTTCCATCCCCAAAGTCCAGACCACAGACGCTTCATAGGGCAAAACCAGCCCGGATGCCTGTAGGTAAAAATTACGTGGTAACACTCAACAAAGAAGCTGACTAAAGGAGATTGCTGCAATAAGGTTTCCAGCACTTACACAGATGGGATCTACCCAGACTCTGGTCTCTGTGTTCTGTGACAGGACATTATTTATCTTAACTATAATGGGCAACCTAAAATAAATAAATAAATAAAAAAATAGAGTGTGTATTCTTTCATTTGTCCAAGCAGATTATGCACTACAGTTTGAATATCTGTCTGAGAGGCTAAAACTGCTAGTCACCAAACAAATGTAACTGTGTAATTCAATATTAAAAAATATCTTTTTCATTAGACATTAAGTATCTTGGGATAATGATGAGGTCATAAAAGACTAATGTGTTTGGCCAGGAGAGAGAAGAAGATTCATAAAAGAATAAAGAGCTGTGGGATACTGCTCCTTTTGGCACAAAGGGTAGCACCCAAAGTCTGCTCAGGCAAATATTTGTGTGTGCAGATAGTTTAATGCAAAGCAGATTTAAGCCTCGAGTCTGAAATAAGGTCCATGCAAACAGCCTTCTGGCCCTCACCTCCCGTCCCCTGAGACACCAAAAACCTTACAGGACTTCTTTTGAGCACCACGGAGGACAGGGACCATCCCTGATAAGGGATGTGGAGCCCCAAAAGGAGACGTCCTCATGCCTCCTGGGGCTGTGCAGCCAAGGGCCAGGGTGCAGCAGGACCCTGAAGGTAATAAACGTGAGTGGGGAGAGTGGGTCAAGTTTCAGGAAGGATGTAGCTCTATAATTTTGGTGTTTGAAAACACAAATCAGAGCAAATGTGCTAAGAGGCAAAATCTTCACCCTTCATACTGTAACACTTGGCTTTTTTCAGCATTTGGTGAGAGACCCTTAGCTTTGTGCCTGCCGAGGTATCCCTTACCAGAAAAAGAAGAGGCAGTACGCCCCTGATTCCCCATATGCTTTACTGTGTCCTTTCAATCCATGACATGTAAGGATGAGCTTACATTTTAAGGGTAAAATTAAGTTCTTAATAGAAAGGCATTAACAAAGAAAAAATAATGACAGACTATAAGGAGCCCAAGAAGCCTCGGGTTTTTTGTTGCAATTTATATACATATGCACACACAGACACATAAATGGAAACAGATTTTCTTGTCTAGGATTTTTATTTTCTATATGCTGTTACATTCCAATAAAACAGTGTCCTTCCAGAGTCATCTGTGGGACTGATAATAATATATCGGCCTTAAACTAGGGTGTAAGATGAAACCAGCTGAAAACACTGAACAAAATCAAACAGTCTGTGCTAGTGAAACAGATGCAAAAAATAAAAAAAACATTAAAGGCAAAAAATAAAGCCAACTTTCTGACTTCTTTTGAATTTAACACTTTGTGGGAATGTGAGTAACCTAAGCACGTCAACATTGAAATTGTTGATGGTTGTATTTAATGAATCGTAGATCCAAGCTTCCACAAGTTAGGAACCAGGTCTTAAAAAAAAATAAATCACTAAGTGCAAGATTGCCTTAAAATTAAAATAATGGTAATACGACACTTTTTTCTAATTATTTAAATTCTGTATTTTGGATCCAGCAGGGTGCATTCAGAACATGTTTTCATTATATTCTTTACAGTGAAAGTTAGAAACTTCTGTTTTAAAAATGGAAGTTAAGAAACTAAAAAATAAAAGAGGCAATAGATACTCTAGGTCTTACTATAAAATGGTGTGAATTGGTCACACTGAGGCAAGTGTATGCAAATAAAATCCTTTACTACAGTAAATTGGTAGAGTTTCCTTGATTTCATGGGCCAGAAGGTATAAGTCATATCTTTCAGGCTCGCAATGTCTGGAAAAATGATATTAAAGCAAAAACACCCCCAAAATCTGATAACATGGTCCTTCTTTGCCTAAAGTCCAGAGGAGGACCTGAGTCCTTAGAAGTGCCTAAGAAACGTCATTAAGTATTCCTCTGTGGGAAGTCCACACGAACATTGCTCTGAACTGACTTTTTTTTCCTTTCTGCTGTTCCACCTAACATTTTTATCTCATTATTCTTAGCAGTGGTAAGTAACTATGACAGGAAGACAGAGTGGAAAATTAAGGCTTGTTAAGACTATTATACACCAAAAGGATCATGTCATAAATGAGATCTGAGTCTGCCCAGTTTGGGATATAATTAAGTAATCATGTTCAAGGTGGATGAATTTGAGACAATAGAAGGCCACTGGAGGTTGTTCAGTTTCAAAGGAGCAAATCTTTTTATGCCAAGAAGTTACGCGGATGCGATTTCGGCAGCGGTGAGGGGCACTGCCTTCCTCCCAGCTGTTGAATGTGGGGGCTTCTGCCCCTGGGGAGGGAGGGCAGCTCTGGTGATCCTGTCATCCTTCAGGATGATCTTCCTGCCAAGCAAACACTTTTCCTGTGTCTCGTTTTCCGTATCACCAGCATACATTTGCCTCCGGCTTCAATCTACAGAAGCCTCTCAAGAATCAGAACAATAAACTCAGCACCCTGGGAGAGAGCTGCATGTGCTGAAAATTTCACTATCACTTAATTTACTTTTGAGGAAAGTGTGTTTAAAACCAGTCATCGAGGCTGTGAATAATGAGCGTATTCCAATACTATGGACACAACAAGGAAGTGTCAACAAAACCGCAACAGGAAAACAGTGAGGCTTTTTCTTGGCTTTGAGAGAATACAATGAGTCTAATGTTGCTGCTTTCTCATTTTTTCCTATGTTATCAGCATGGAAAGCTGGGCAGGACTTAGCTGAATCACTGCTCAGCAGTCAGTCCAAAATGTGAGTGAGTCAAACAGCGTATGGGATACAGAGTGACATGTGTCTTTAGTGTCAGTAGAGTTTGTCGTGCAATTCTTGAGGGCATAATGGATGAGTTCTATTTGCCAGCAAGTAGCCGCAATCATTATATGAATCATTCAGGGGAGTGATATTGAAAGCTATCATATCATAAAGCTGCAGAGTTTTCCACTGAAAACAGCAGCTTAGAAGAGCTTCAGAAGCAAGCTAACAAAGATGGTGCCTTGCTGGAATATCTATTATTACACACACACAAAGAGATTGAGCTGACATGGGGGAGGGAGTGTTGGAGGAAGGAAGAGAAGAGAAGAAGGATCATAAAAAGTGTCAAATAATACTTTTGAACATGATATTCTTCACTTCTAAATTCAAGATTTAAATGCAGACTATGTGTATATTTTTTCTCTAGTTATCTTTCTTCCTCCCTCCTCCTTTCTTAATTCCTCAGAAAGGAAGAGTAGCAAATATCTGTCCTCAGGGTTTTGCCCTGCTATCTTTCACCTTTTCCAGTCTGCCACTTCTTCAAATGGAAATTATGACTGTTTAGGATATCAGGCTGTGCAACTAGTGAAATATTAGCCAAGACTTAAGTTCTTACTTTGGCGAAATAGTTTTGCTTTTGATAAAATCTCGGGGCGGTAGGAATATTGTGGAATTGGGGGTCCTGTGGGACATGAAGGTAGAAGCTCAGTGTGGAAGGCGGCTCCCTCCTCATCCTCAGCGCAGGGAAGACTGGGGTAGTGGTGTCCCTGAAAACAGCGTTTGGTGGTGGTCGCGCTCCTATGTGGGAGCGGTTGGCAGGAGGACAAGCTTTGGGCACGGAGGGCTGCTGCTGCAGCGGGGCAGGCTCAGCAGCTCTGCCTGTGGCCGTGGCAGTGGGGGATGATGACTTGCAGGAACCCACTGCCCCTCTCCCCCATCGCTTCACCTGCATTTGCTTTCACAGCTACGGCGGGTGGACGTTTCCCACTCTGACAGCTACATACATGGCTTTTCCAGATTAACATTACTGTAACCATAGTGTATCATCATCTGCACCACTATTGCATCAGCGTTTCCTGGTGATTTTGTCAGTCCCAACTTCTTCGCTGTGGATTCCTAATGACAAGCCTCAGCTTAAGAAAGAATGGCACAGAAGGTGTATATTTGTTGTTAAGGCTTGAAAACAAAGACCGTCAAACAGTCAGACCTGCTAAGGAATGAGGGAATTAAATTAGACTACCTGTGCCCCACTGTGCTGAATCTGGTCCAGCTTTCTAGAAATGCTGGTTCAGCAAAAGCAAGTGGCAAGGAATCTAACTGGAACAGCAGGAGCAACTAGATTTCAAAGTTCACTCTTGTCACTAACCTTTTTCTTCAACTTATTAGGTTTGAAATAGCTTGTAAATACATTAAAGAATTCTTCTTCCCCCTGCTCTTTTTGCTGTACAGGGAACCATGACTCTCCTTAAAACAGGTATTTTGGGGAAAGTGCTTTGTGTGAAAATGCTGTATTAACATAAAATCAGAAGCAGTGTGTTTCCACAAAAAATTCACGGCAAATTTAAGTTTTGGTTAACAAAGAATTTCTTAACTGTTTTGACTAAGGATCCTTTTTTTGTTTATTTGCTTCTGAGATGCAGAAAAAATTCAAATCCATGTTTTTAGAATACATTCAATAGCAATAACTCACACTTAACTATCAATGGAAGCAAATGACTGAAGTGACCCAGATTTCTTTTTTGCATTGTTAGGAGAAATAGCTGCACACAGAAGCCTATATTTCTGGCAAGAAAAAAACATTTTGTCAGTCACAGCTGATAGACCTATAGGCTAAAGGAGGGACAGACATATATTTTCTAAACTAAAGCGAGAACTTCAATATTAAATCTAACCATCAGAATACATATGTGAACATGTCAGACGAGCATATAACTAAGTGTTTAAGGACATCGGCTCCTTAGAAATATCATGGGCTCTTTCCCCTTGTGCCGGTTTAAATCTGGGATATCTCCATGAAAGTCAGTGGAGTCAGAACCATGTAAAACTGACACGATAGTAGGATGTGATCCCACCCGCCTGTGTAACATCTGCCATCTTCATCAATTCAAAGGTTGAACTTGGGCCACACATATAATAAACGGGCTTATATTGCTTTCTGGGGAAGACACAGCTGCCAAAGCATTATACTTGAAAAATGTCTGGGAGCTTTGCATTGAGCTAAATGGTAGTCCACGCAGATCCTCTGCAACGTGCCGTCGCTATAGGAGTCTCAGAACCTCTCTCACACACAGGAAGACTAAGGTGCCTACGAATACAAATCCGGGCTTTCTTTGAGGAGCAGGAGGTGCACTTCCCACACGCAGGAGCTCTGTGCTCAGACCACCAGCTCTGGAGGCTGAGGCTGACCCCCACTGCCAGGCACCCCCCCTGGGGAGAAGTTCGGGCAGGACTGGCAGCAGGGCAGCTCTGGCTGCTTTCGAGCAGCCGCCCGCTCAGGATGCCAGCTGTAGGTGACTGGTTTGGGTTTCGGTATGAAGGTCCTAAGTCTGCCTATGCATGATGCAGGCAACATCTTTTCATAAGCCAGGGTTTGGATACCGCTCTGAGGTCAGTCACCTAAAACTCCAACACACAGCTTTGTAGATGTTCAGGTCCTTCCTTATACTCACTCCTAACACATTTTCCTCAAAAAATCTCACTCTTGGATAGTCAATGACGTAAGGACTATCTGTCTGCCTGAATGTATACATACATGTATATATACATATACATACATTACATTTTAAGCTCCGTAGCTCTCTGTCATTGACTTTTACAAGAAAAATAGATTTAAAATAAATAGGAAGATTAATATTGACTTAAACAAAAAAGCAAAAAATTTCCTGTTTGAGAATTCAAGTTGCTGAAGATATTAAATGAGTCACTATGTGGCACCTTAGTTGTTTCACAATATTTTATTTTTACTGGTGGATCAAATGAGTCAGCTGACCATAGGCATGATTAGGACAATGGGCAATTAGTGTATGGGTGAGTAAAAATACATACGGCATACCTTTCTGTCTCCACATGTTATTTTTCCTTAACTCGATGCCAGACTCATTTGATAAAAGTGACTCAGCTTTTGCTGAGTTGGCCCTACCATTGACAAACTCACCCTTAGGAAATTACATTTTCTCCTCCCGGATGTGGACTTGCAACATATCGTCAATTTTAAAGGTTGAAATTTAGGCATGAAGAGTAAAAGAACATGCTTCTAAACTCTTTCATAAGTACCGTAAAAGTATATATTTTTATTTCCCTTGAGAAGAATGTGAAAACACGAGGTAAAGATGGTCAGCAAAATCTCTCCAAAATACGTGAAGAATCTTTTTCAACATCTACTGATTTTTCTTCTTTTCAGTGAGAGTTATGCTTATTCTCCATTTCCACCCCAAGATGCAACGGGTAAGAAAGGACAATCATTTTTAAAATAATCTCAGTTATGTCTTCACCTTGCTTAAATCAGCACATCTCCAAACATGACAGTTCAACTACCTGCTGAGAATCTAATTCTCATTAAAAAAACCCAACACCAAACCACACTTTATTAATTTTATAGGTTAATTTACTTTACAGACTTAATTCACACAATATTTATAGGGCTGTTGGCCCTGCTTTAGTTCATAGTATTTTCCTACAACATTGTCTGATTATATGATACTGGACTGTCACTTCCAGACTGGAGTTCTATTTTCAGCTAATGTGAACCAGGGTAGCTCAGAAGATGCATCAATTTATACTACATTTGAATCTCAGTCTGTGTTCTTTTTAGAGTTATTGTTAAGGTAAAATAGGCTGAAGGAGGAAAAATGGTAAAGTCTAACGAGGTTTGGAACATTTTTCAGGTGACCTTCTCCCTAGTGAAATCAGAGCTCTCTATATAATTTATGGGCAGAGCAAGACACCTAAAAATGGGGTTCAAAGAAGCCAGTGCTTCGTGTGAAGAATGAAACAGTAGGAAATGACAAAGAAATGTTCAGACTTCTGCTCTGCCATCAAAGGTTGTTAAACGAATCCAGGGTTAGAGGAAAACACCTCCTCTCATTTCAGATTTGCAGCTACAAATGACTCTTGGAATTAGTTTCATCTGTCAGCTTCATCTTTTCTTGCAAACAGCAGAAGTGATACTCTCTTGGTATGTGTGAGATCCATGTTCATATATCTTTGTAACCCACTTTGGGGCAAGAAATTGCACCAATGTGTTCCACAGTTCAGAAAAGCAATCGCTCTCCTTGGAGTATTCTGAAACGGTGCTGAAATTCAGTATCCAACTGGAATTGCTCCATTCTTTATAAATTAAGAAAACACTAATTGAAAGAGAGACTGAAATTTTATCTCACTAGGCTGCAGTTATTTTCTCAATGCTTGTTTAACCCCTAAATCTCTATTTCTGAAATCAGAAAAAGGTAAGATTTGAATTTAAACCTACCCTATCTTAAGACAATCCTTTAACCACCACGCTCCTGAAAATAAGGAAAGAGACTCATGAAAGATTTTAGTTTTGTTTTAGAATCTAAACTCAGATTAACATGTTAACTAGGTCAGGAACACAGGTGCAATTCAATGACTTGGTTTCTGCAGGATGTCAGACTGTGAACTTCTATGTAACAGGCAGCGATCAATGAAATTTTACAGATCACTCAGAAGCAGCCTAATCCGTCTGAAGCCAATGGTAATCCTTCCAATAACTCCAGTAAGCTTTGTACATGCCTACGTACATGTCCGTTACTCTGGGCTGATGTATATTGCTGGTTTCTTCCCTGTGACAATAAAAATAGAAAACCTACTTATACCAGTAAAATGTCAGTACGTTCTGCCTATACATTTGTTATGCTTTTGTTTGCCTTCATTTTGTTTCTGGGGGGCATTAATTGCTGACTCTTTAGACTTGAATATTTTTCTAAATCCATTTCGATCTTTAGGAATCCCCTCCTTGCCTTCAGTACTTAGAGGAGGGAGACAAAAGAAGTATTTCTCGTGCCACACGTTGCGTGTTCACAAGAACAAATGCTCGAGATCCCTCCCCTTCCTCCTGCTGCCTGAAGGACTCTGATAAAACCAGTGCACTTGGGGTTTTTTGTGTGACTCATGGTGCTCTTAAGATCTAACATGCTATCTGGGTAAGCATCAACATTTTACAAGAATCTTTTTTTACACCTTCAAATTCATAGTTCTCCATCAAAGATTTTAGGCCAAAGAGCAGTTAATAAAACCGGATGACTTCTTGCTCTAGGATTTTTTAAGCCTCTTTCAGACTAAAATTAGATTTCTTCCTTTAGGAAGAGAAACAGGCCAATGTGTGACCCTTGAACTGTCAATCATCTGGAAGTAAAGCAGGGAACTGATTTCTCTCAGAGCAGCAGAATTAAATACTCCAAAATAATAATGATGTGGCTATACATATTTATAAGCTCATCATTATTAGTCTTTAGTATGATTGTTCCTACCTGATATTTGATAGTAATTTTGGCCCGTAGATATATACTTTGACTTAGTTCCACAAGATACTCTAATTTCAAATAAATCATGCTTTAAATGAGTTAAACACTAATTAACTGGCAGGTCTCAAATAATACTCATCTGTGGGGAATCATAATTGAATGCTCTAGTCATGTTTGGCAGGTGTCTGTATTATGTCCAGTGCTGTTTAACATTTCAATTGATGATCTGGGAGTAAATACAAAGCTGCTGCTGAAAAATATATGAATGGGACAACATTGGAAAGAGTAGCAAACAATAAGAACAGACTGATAAAGGGAGAAGTTCCCTTTCACAGATATGCATTTTAATACACCAAATTAAACAACTTATTTCTAGGAATAAAGATAGCAGACAATATATTTACAACAAAGGACTATACTCTGGAAATCAGTGCCTCTGTAAAAGATATAGGCATATAGTTTGCAAGCAACTTGGTATAAGCTCTGGAATGATGTGCTTAAAAAAGAACAAGAAAGAAAAAAGAGGAGGCTTATATGATCCTTGGCTGATAAACAGGAATGAGGGGGAGGAGGGACACAATTTTTCCTTGATGTGTAGTAAAACTGATCCTGTACAGTTCTGGCAGCCATATGTTAAAACAGCAACTGAAAAATTAGAGAGGATGCAGAGATAGATGCCTTACCCTGAGAGACACAAAGAAGATAGTCTGTTTAATTGAACAAAAAGCACACTGAAAGGAAACTTGATTACAGCACCTAAAAACCCCTCATAATTTCTCTCACACCTTGCAGGTGAACAAGACAGGAGTAAAAAATCACCACTTGTTTTCCAAAGCTCGTTTTCCTCAAGCCTTTTATATTCATATGGTTAAAAAGCATTTGTAGCCTCTCCTGTATTGCAGAATATGCCTCTAAGTCATACCATCACTGGGCACGGGCAAATGCTGAAAACTAAAGGGCCTTTTAATTTAGAGGTGGGAGAAATGAAAGAGACCAGTAGTTAGAAGAGGGAGTCAGACAAATTCAAATAGGAAGTAAGAAGGACACACAATTTTAAGAAAGAGGATGATTAGCTGTTGGAATGGTTTGCCAAGGAAAGCAGAGGAAACTTTGATGTCTGCAGATAAAGAGTGGATCTTTTTCTGAAAGAGATTATTTGGACAAACAAAATTTTGACACTAATACTGGAATAAGTGGGTGAAACTTAAGGGCCAACATTGTGCTTCAAAGTTTGGAGCAGAGATCTTTGGCTTTAGATTCCACTTCTGAGACACTGTCTGACTTTGGAAGGAGAATGCAATTTCTCATGAATATAAAGGAAAAAAGAAATTACAACGTGAATAGTTAAGCACAGGAACTGGCTGCCAAGAAATCAGGGAATCTCCACCTGTAGAGACTTTCAAAACTCAGCTGGAAAATGCCCTGAGCAACCCGATCTAATTTTGCAGTTAGCACCTCCTTCAGTAGGAGATTGGACTAGATGATTTCCAGAGGTCCAGTCCAGCATGAACTTTTCTACACTTCTGCAGTTTTCCTGATGTGCAAGATGCTGATGACATTTGATGGCACTTGCATCTATAAAGAATTTCGGTGTCTTCAGATGGACTCTGTCTTCTAGTGTCTTGTTTTTATCTCTCTGAACAATGGATAGACGGTACAACCTTTTCTTGGATGTGATCAAAGACAAAATTACATGTCGTGAAGACTTTTGATAGTCATGTTAAAGAGCCCAGATGTATTTTGGTTTATCGCATTGTTAAACGTATTGTTTGTAAATACATTCTGCTTGAAAACATTGGAGAGAACCCAAATGAAATAATTTGTGATCCAACCTAGATTTTGCTTTGCTCAGGTCCGTTGCATAAATGTAGGTTTTACTCATGCTCCTCAGTGCGCCCGTATTCAGGCACCGGTTTGAGAACATGGCATCACCGGCAGTAAGGTGTGTGGAAAAGATGTCCTTAGTTAAGCAAGGAGGCTCCTTAGACTTAATTTCAAACTCTGTTGTAAATTTGAAAACTCTGAAATGACTGTCATGCTATGGACACAGGAGAGATCATAGGCTGGAGAGGAGCATTGGCAGCTTCCCCTTCCAGCTGGTGCTCTTGCGGGTGCCTTGCAGGACAGCCCTGGCAATGCTCCTCTTGATTATCAGCTTCTGACCAGAAAACTCTGGCACTTGACCCCCCAGCTCAGCTGTTGTACTATTTGCTGTTCTACTACCCTCATGTACCAATAAAAGAAATCCTAGATTCACTTTTTTCTTCATGGGGTATTATAGGGGAATCATTGCATTGCTTCTATTCTCAATTTCGTGAGTAAAACAAAAGGGGACCAAAGGCGAGTCAAATAGTTTATCACACAGCCAAAGCAATGGTGACCTTGTCTGTCCACAGGCAGAGCAGCTAATTGGGCAGGGAGGTGCTGTGATTTAGTACCTATGTCTTCAGATTTGAATCCGATGTAAAGTCACATAACTGTATTGATCTCAGTGCTGATTTACACTATCAGAGAATATTACCATTTATTTTTAACTTCACTAAATTCTCTATCTGCTCTAGTATTGCTGATGCAAAGAAAATTAAAATACTCCAGATCAATCTAGTCTCCCAAAGTAACAATGAAACATTTATAACTGCAGCAAGAAAGGTGCACAGAAGCTCTTTTATTCTATCCTGCTCTTAAGAGTTAAGTGAAATTACTGAAGCATGTTCTAAATTTTATCAATTGTGACATATTTTATGCTACTGGCATAGTATATTCAACAAGTGCATTAGGAGAGTGCTTAGCACTTTGTAATTACACTCATATTTCATTTTAAGATAATTTCATGCTATTCTTTCAAAAAGCGTCAAATTTGGAGCTGTAGTCTTGAAACAATAGGATGTGATATTAAAAAAATCAGATCTAAGATGCTCTTCTACTCTAATGGAATATAACTAAAATACAATGCGCAACTTTCATTCAAAAAACCTCTGTAGTCAAAGAGATACTATTGATTTGAGTCACTATTAATTTAATGAAATGCCATTTTCCTTTTTTTTTTGCCCTTTTTTGCCCCCCCAATGAAAAATCAGGTTTGCATTCTCAATTGTCTCAGTAAAAAAAATATACATTATACTGACACTCCTGCTACATGGATTTTAAAGTAACTAAACCATTATTATGACACATGGTTTTTGCACCTGTGAGGAACTTTCTGATTCAGCACTGATAGTGTGGACATGTGGTGACTCTTTTTTAAAAAAAAAGACCATTTCCTCTGTGAGTACGTGTTTTCTATATTTAGCTGTGCTTTGTGCAGGGCCTGAGAAATGACTAGACAGTGCAGGTTTATCTGCATCAAATTCAGTGGGAATGCCACATGTAAAGAGGTTGCAAAAGCAGAACCTCAGCAAGAAAGCAGCAAGCCTTGGTCTTAATAGGGTGGAAGTTTTGAATGGGGAGGGATTGGGGCCAATTAGTGCAAGGAGTAGTCACGGAGAGCCATGGGAATTGTACGATGGAGGAACTGCTGGACTGGATTCTAAATAACAAAGGGAGAAGTCCTGATCTCACCAAAGCGAGGGCCTGTTCTCTATGCAAGCCTCGGGCCAATAATGCAGAAGGTGCGTAGTAGTCACCATCTTGATCCAAGGCTGCTTTCAAGCCTTGCTGCCTTGCTTCAGGGTGCACGCAGGCAGCTTGTGCACAGCATAGCTGCAATTTGGTTGCAAAGCGTAATTCCCTGGCACTGCAAAATATACACAAAGAAGCGTAAGCCTTTCACCACTTCAGCATTTTAGACCATATGCAAGGAGGCATTACAATTAGGCTACACGTTCTTTGCCATTTGAGAGACACAGTAGATTTATTAATAATCGGACCTCGGATTTGTGAGGAAAAGCTAAGTAATGTGGTTCTGGTAGCACAGGATGAGCCTCCCTCTAGCTCGGGAGAGAGGCGTACATGAGCTGGGAAGCCTGCCATCAAACACTGCCTCCACATTCAGGCTGTGTCTGTTTGTTGTGCCGTGTGAAAGCTTTCCGAGTTAGCTTTTTGCACACTACTGTACTACCAAGAAGTATGTGAGTCGTAGAAACAAAGCTAAGTAGCTCAGGCTAAGCACCATGGAGAAAAGTTTATGCTGCTACTGATTCAGCACTAGCTGCGGGGATCTGTACATGGGCTCTGCTGGGCAGTACAGAGCTAGGCTTGCTGGAAACCGGCACGGCACAAATCCCACCACGTAGGACAAAACACGGAGCACTGAGATGGGGCGTGAATAGAGACAAAGGTAATCCAGCAGGTTTCACAGCTGGATTAGCAAATTACATTTAAAGGGTACCATTTGAGAAATTAGGGATACAAACTGGCCTGGGATTTGTTGTATATGTACCAAGTGTACAGCTCTGACCCTGAGTTCTGCAGTTTGGAGCAATATGATGAGCGCCTGATGGACTGGCTTACAGAAATATTTTGCTTTAATTAAGCTGAATACTGTAAACCTCAAAGGATTGATGCATATTCAGTATAGCTCGGGCAGTTCACCTAAACCGAGATTACAGCCCTCAGGTTATACTAGGTTCTAATACAGTTTGTGTCACATTTAATATATCACCATTCATGGGATGTACTGTGTTTTGGGTTTTTTTTTAATCGAGCTTCTCGGTAGGTTTTCTCCATGACTCATTTTTACATTCTCATGCAATACAACAAAGAGTTACTTTAACTACTGTGGTTCTCCTGGGCTGGGAAAATTCGCAGGTGAGTATGTCATGTTGTTTGGCATGAGCAGTAACTAGACAGCTCCTTTATTTAGAGTAATTAATCCTGCCTGCAAGTAGTGGTATTTTCCACAGTCTGTACCATTAAGTGGGAGCCTAGTTTTGAAAATTGATGCTAGTTCCCCAATTGCATTCTTGGCTAAAGTTGGGTGTGTAACATCCCACAAGGTCATTCAAGGGAAGGAAATACCTCATGTTTCCCAACATCATCAGTTCAGGCATGACCTGATTTTGCAATCTTACTGGTATTAGGCAATTCCCTTGCATGTCATAGGATTACTTGCAATAGCTCAGGCTACTTGCTTTGAAGGACGCTGACCTTGAATCTAAATTATCTGCTCCCTAATATCCTTCACTGTAGAAGAGGAAACAATCTTTCACACAGAATTAGAAGAGGAAGATGGTCTTGGAACAGCACATGCAAATAACCTCCAACCACTTGTTTAATTGAGTAAGAGGTCAGCTCCCAAGAAAAATTTACATCCACAATGTAGCATTACCATTATATAATATGTAGCAAAAATATTTACTGCAGTGGAAGTGTGGAACACGGGGTTAATAACCATTGTAAATGTTCTTTGCTGAATGCCAAATCAGCCCAAAATAAAGCACTCACCGTGCATTAAACAACAGCATCTAATGGTGGCAACCAAGGGGTCAGATAACATTATTGCTTCAGGTTCTTATTCTGTGGATGCATTTTTGGCCTTCAATCCCTCTTTACAGTATAAATTACCAGCTTAAAGAGTACTTTTAAAAGCAATCCTTTGAACAGGAGTGGGAAGAGCATTTAAGCAGCTCCAAGGTCCCCGTAGACATAGTGCTGGTGGAAGCTGTCAGGGGAATGTACTAATAGCCCCCAGAAATGCACTATGATTGCCATTCTCCTTGCTTCAGTTTTAAATTTCCCCCTCTCAGGCCATAAATGCATAGGTCAAGTCCACCTTGGCCACAGGGATCAAATATGTTCTCTGCAGCATTAACTTCGAGAGGGTTTTCATTTTTCAGACTTTTTTCTGAGGTTGAGACGAAACCTTGCTTTTTATTTTGTGAATTCTTTTAATAGAAATCTTTTTCTAGGAATCCTTGGAGAGGGTTATTGTATGTTACTGCTACTCCCTGGGTCAAATTTTCTCTTGTTGTAGCGATTTAAATGGAGCTTTGCCAGCGTACAGCAATAGAGGATATATTCCCGTGAGCTTTACTTCATGAAGTTTTATTGCTGATGTTGATTCCCAGGGTTACCACATACCTGAAGAACTCTGGGCAGAAAACCAAGAGCTTCATATGATATTAGTTCTGTTTGCTGCACATGAAACTTCACTGATTTCAGATATCCTCAGGTTTATATTGTCTATAAAGTGAACACTACCAGCAGAGTATCTCATATTACAAATACAAAGGAGAAACGCTTACCTTAATATTTTCTTGCAGGGAAATAAGGGTAGGCTCTCTCTAAACCACCTGATGCATTTAGCAACAAGACCTCATGCAGCAGAGCCAGATCTCTCTAATCCCCTTTCTCCTATAATGTTTTCCTCCACAGTCTGTTGTAGGTCAAGTATTATTCCTACATTGACTATACAAAAATATTTGTTGCTTGTAATAAAGCTTTTTACAATAAAGACCGTAAAAACACAAACCAATTTTGATCAGCCTTACTGAAAATATTTTAGATTTGGTAACAGGTATAGGAGCATTTGTGTCTGGGATTATGAATGAAATAAATTGTATTAAATTATTAAATTGAATCTTCTATTAAAGCACAAGAAAAATCATGTTGTTTCAGTTAACCTTGTAATGAATTAATGAGTTGTGTTGGAAAGGTTTGTAAAGTAGATAATAAGGAAGTTGTAGCAGCAAGTGTCCTTGAAAGACATCCGTGAAGCTATGTTTTGTAGGGCATTTGAAAGGTTAATATTTGACAGCATTGCATGTAATGACGCTAGAATATGCATGATGTAATTCTTTAGTTGCCCAATAAGATCTGTTAAGTGTTGTGTAAGGTGGGCACACAGTCAAGCGTTATGGCTTCCAAATGTGGATGTGAGTGAGATACATCGTGGATAAGGAAACCAACATATCTGAGGATTTGGAGGAGAAGGATCTGTGGCCCTGAAAAGAAAACTCTGATAACTATCCTTCATTTGCTTCTGCTAAGCCAGAGCAACTTTGTGATAACAAGCTGTTAAAATTTGCTTCTTAGAATACTTGTACATATGCTTAGAACTCAAATTAAAAATTTACGGCTTGTTGGTTTTAACAGGAAAGAAAAAAGTATTTTCTACACTAGCTTTAATGCGGCTGTTTAGAAGAATAAACCTAATTAAAGATCTATTTTTTCTATGGCTTATTTTTATTTTATGTTAAGGTAAGCAGTCATTAGCTAATTTGAGCTAATTTTATATCAGACCAGAAAGACTAGTCCTTAAAATCCCTGAATCATTTACTGCATCACACATATCCCAATTCCAAGGAATTTTGATTGTCCCTTCTCACAACGGGGATAATCTGCTTTTTACTTTGCTATCACACCCATTTGACATACCCTCTCAGTGGACCCTGCACATGGAGAAGGATCTATAACCCCCAGCCCTGTTTATCCTCTCCTTTTGAATAAATTAACACGAATTCTCTGACTCCTGGCAGTCTAAGCTCAACTTGGGTAGCAGCAATCCCTCAGTAGAAAGCCCACCTTGCTAACCCTACAATGCAGGAAAATCCACAATTAAGTTTTCCTCCTGCTCTCTGAGTACTCATCAGACCCCTACAAACACCCTGCATCTTTCCTTGGTTACCTTTAACCAGATCACGTACGATCCCTTTTTCTCCCTTTCTGAGTCCTTGGTGCTCCAGCATCCTTGTAAGCAGTGGCAGCTCACAGTTGTCTGAAGAACTGCCCTATGGATGCTTTTTTCCCATTCAATGTGTGTCTACTGGAACCTTGCTCCCAACCATGGCTCCCCACAGGAATGATATTCAAGCTCAGGAGAGATCATGTGTGAGGTAAAAGAGGCTTTAGCTTTTTTTTTTTTTTTTTTTTTTTATTACGGTTTAGAGCCCAGCAGGGTTTGTGTTTCCCCTGCTGGGCAATAAAGGTAAAGAAGAAAGAATCAAGCCAAACCTTCATATGAAGTGACTCTGTGACACAGGTAAATTCTGCATGGATAGTCCTCAAATCATGGGGAAATCATCAGGCTTTTTATTTAGACACTGCGCAGTTTCTGGACATTTCAGTCAAGAACCAGGTTGCTACATTCCTATGTGCTGCATAGTTTGGAGGAAGGGGAGAGGAAAACAGTCATTTCCCCTATTTGGATCTAAGCAACCCACAAGTTTTTTCATTAGTAAATATCTGCACATTAGGGTCTTGAGCGGCATTGTAACACTGAGGGATATTGCATCAGATGAGGAATTTCCAGCTTGGCTGTTGCTGCCTGTTTCCTGATTTTTTAAATTTTGTTTTTTAATTGTTATTTTCTCCTGAAGTTGAAGTTTTAGAGTGCTGCCGTGCAATCACGAAGCCAAGTTCTGTTTTATTTCTTGGTCTGCTTCCGTGCTCAGTTTGAGTTTTTGCCCTTTGCTTGCGTTGTGTGGATGCCGGATGCTGGCATTCAGAGAGACTGTATTGTCTGCTCTATGGTGATTGATGGCATGATTCACGGAATTTCAGCTGTTGCAGTGGGAACTTGAGAGTTAGGGTGTCTTTGCTCTTCTTTGCCTTTGTTCACCTCCTTGAGTGTTTTGCTTTAAGGAAGCAAAGCAGGTACACTTTTGTTTGAGGTGTTTCTACTACTTTCTTGAGATTAACAGCATATCAACCACCTACTTATCTTCCTTTCCCCAATCTTTTACAAGGAATTTCTCAAAGTGCTCACAGAAGAATCTGAAGATATTTTTGGTAAAAGAGATCCAAGGAGAAGATCTGTTGGTGAAGCTGATTGTTGCGGAGATTGAAGCCCTTTTTTCATGCTATTTGAGGCCATTACATTATTTCACAATGAGTAATGTGTTGTAGGAACTTTTGAGCCATGTACCTGGTTACTCATTTATTTTTATGCAGAATGAGTATATACAGGGTGCAGAATGCTATCACTACAGAAGTATGCAAGCAATATTCAAAATTTTTATAGTGCTTATATCAGAACACACATTACTATTTCTGGGAGAGAAACTGAGGCACAAAGACAAGATCACCCAACATGTTCAAAGTCACCCAGGAATCTCTTTTAGAGACAGGGAGTGAACCCAGATTTCTCAAGTCCTGATTCAGGATCTCCCTTAGCTCAAGTGTAAATGAACACACAGGGCACTATGCTGTGGAGAATAAGACCCCAAATGTAGAGAGAATTGGATACCTATATTAAAACACATAATTCCTTCCCTTCTTCCTTCCTTTTTTCCTCCCTCCCTCCCTCTCTCTTTCTTTCTTTCCTTCCTTTCTTTCTCTCTTTCTTTCTTTCCTTCCTTCCTTTCTTCCTTCCTTCCTTTCTTTTTCTCTTTCTTTCTTTCTTTCTTCCTCTACTTCTTCCTGCAGTGCATGTGATGCACATATGAATTCTGCCTTGCTTTTTTCCTGCAGAACTGCTTATCCCTTGTGGTTACTTAAGTGATAAGGTTCAGCTGGCCTGACATATGACTTTCCTGCTTGTTTTCTTTGCTATCATATTCCTCTCACAAGCTACTATTCATTGTGGGAGGGATTGGGAACATGGCAAAGGAGCTGTGTTTCAGCTGTGGCAATGCAAGGAGCGGATGGCTTCCACATTTTTTGTTTATGGGGTCAGACTCCTCTTCCTTAAGTACCAAATGTTTAAAATGTTAATGTGGAAGTATGAGATACTCATTGCAGACTTTCTTTATAGTTATTGGAGAGAAATGAGTTTCTGTAGGGGGTATTTACTTGCCCTGTCATGGGCGGGCCTACTTTTACCCACTGTCTATAAAGGGAACTGAGTTATGCTGGACACAAGCATGTGAGAAAGTTAGCTAAGTCACAGTAGGTCATTCCACTTCTGCTTTTTTCATTCCCCCCACTAAGGTTACACCCCTGCCCAAAGCATCGTTTTGTTTCTCTTGAGTTGGAAAGCAAGTGAGTGGGGAAAGGGAGAGATTTCAATGACAGACCTACAACAGTGTTTAGCAGTGGTAAAGGTGGTGGCAGGAGTCTGCAACTTTGCTTTTCAGTCCTTGCACAGTCGACAGGTTGCTTTCTGCTTCCTTCTTGCAGTCTTTTGCTTCTCAGCACATCCTACCGCTTTATTCATAAGGAAAATGTGACTGGAAATGCCAGCTCAAAAATATCATGCACAAAAATCTGCTGCCTCTTTGTGTCTCTGCTGGCTGCCTGTGACATCTCACTCGTTGCCCTTGTAGCTCACTGCTGTTTTTTCTTGCAGTCATGCTAACTGAATTTACATGCCGCAGTGTTTCCAGGACCACTGCTGTCCTTCACTTGCCCCAGTGGCACTACTTAGAACAGGAGGAAATGGAAATGTTACAGCTGTCATAGCTGCCCTTGCTGCCTGGGCTTTGGAAGGGGAACTGCATTAGGCATTAATTATTCTTATTTCCTCTCCTTATTTTGTCCTTCCTTCTTTCTCCCTCTGACCTTTTTAAATGTTAGGGAACTCTGATTTCAGTCTGTCCCTTACCTCCACCTGTCTCAAGCTGGAAAAAGACATAGGAAAATCACAGATGCTTTCTGTAGCAAGAGACCAAGGATATATGGTGGGACAGGCTGCCCCTTCATTGCCGTGCTGCCTGGGAAGCACAAGGAGCCTGGGAAGGTTTTAAACAGGAAATATCCACAATGCCCTGACAGCACAGTGGTAAGAGGGACCACTACACTCCCTTACTCTCCCCAAGTGCTGCACTCCTTGAAATTTAGAACATAGAATTCCTATTATTTATTTCATACTTATTCCTAGAGATCAAGACTATGTCTTACTTTGTAAGCCTTTTATAGACAGGTACAACTGGGCAAAGCACTGTACCATGGCTCAGAAATACCAGTTTCTAGCTCTGCTGCTGGTTTACTGATGGCCACTAAAGCTGCCTATATCGAAGTATTAGAAAGACCTGGTATTAGACACAGGCATGGAAGCATCTGGCCAGCACAGCACATGCAGCACAGGCATTGCTCAGAGCACATCAGCTCCTCAAACACGTCTGAATATCTTCCTCCTGTCATGTCGGCAGGGAAATTGAATGGCAACCAGGAGCGCAGGTCTGCATATTGCCAGGCTAAGACTAAACATGCATAGGCAGTGGGAAGGTTTCTTACCTATTCACAGATGTGAAACGGCAACACCAGCCCTCTGATAAGAGCCATGGGAACAAAAGTACACATTAGTAACAATATGGAGTTTGAGCAGCTTATGAAAGGCAGTGTGTAATATGCCAAAGCTGAAAGGAGCCTGGATTTGATGACCTGCAGGGAGATTCCTTTTGGTTTTAAGACTCAGTGAATGATAAAGTCTTTGCATAAATTTACAGGGAGCTTTTTATAGTGAAGGGGAGAAAGGAGCGTGAAAGTGCAGACTGTGAAATGTCATCAGGGATAAGTTACCACTGATGTTGTCTGTGGAAGAGAAAAGCTGGCAGCAACCCAAGGAATGTATAAGACAGGACAAGTGGGAGGGTGTGTGATCCATTGAACTCACTCTCTATTTTATGAATAGTCAGTGCTTTCCCCTCCCCACCTCCTTCCCCTTCTGAGTGGTTTACAGGTAGGACTTGCATGGTAGACAGTGAGCATGATGTAACCACTCATCACTCATCTCTTGACCATTGTTTCCCCAGTTTCTTTTTGAAGACTGGCTTTCCATTTCTGCTAGAGAAAAATCAAAGTCTAGGCAAGTGCAAGGTAAACAGTAATGCACCGTGAGAGAGGTGTTTTTAGTGACTTGTGCATAGTGACTGGCTCTGAATTAGTCATGCCCTTTCAGGAAGAAGAATTCAGTCTCTCTGGACAGCTCAATGAAAATGTCTGCTCACTTCATATTGAAAACAGGAAAGTGCAATGGTTGACTGACTGAGAAAAGAAAAAGTGAATAATAAGAAAAATATGTCCTTACATAAATCAGTGATACCATCATTTTGAATACTGCATACAGGTTCGGCCTACTTCTCTCAGAAAAAAAAAGGCACGAAGAGAACACACAGCAAAAGGCCAAAATGCATTAGCAGGGGCATGAGGAGAAAGGGAAGCAGACAGACACTTCATGTTCAACCGGTATTCAGAAACAGCCCAATGCAGAATTCTTCAAGCAACTGAAACAAGCAACAGAAACTACCCCATAGAGATGTTTCCCCTCCATTCCTCAGGCTGGCCAAAAAATCAATTAAAGCTGGTCTCTAAAGCACTCTCCAGGCACTCCCTAATAGGTGGTGAAAAGGCATTAACTGCATCACACACTGTCCATGCACAGATCTCCTTATTCTCTCCTTGCTGTTTGGAGCAAGGGGCTCGGTAACCTTTGTAGCATCACCGCTACCTCTAGTTTCATGGAAAAGCCACACGATGAGGAAAAGCAGGACAGAGGCAGAGCTGAATATGGGGGACTGAGGAGACCTGTACTGGGTTGTAGATGACAGCACAGCCCAAGGTCGATTCATTCATTGTGATTCCTCTCCTTGGCAGGATTACGGGGACAGTGACAGCTGCTGGGGTGCAAATGTGTACTCTCTGCACTGAGATGTTGGTAGGTCATGGGTGGTGGTGAAGTTGTTTTAGTTGCAAAACTCTTACAAATTACTGGGACTAAGGAGTCCTCAGCGTTGCAGTACCTGTGCTGTGGATCCTCACTGAGATTTTCTGCAAATGTTGATTTTTTCCCAGTGCAAAATTGTTTCCCTGATGAAGAATATTAAGCATCAAAAACAAATATCCCCTGCATGAATAGGGATAGCTTTTTTATTATTATTAAATTAGGAATAGAAAGATTATAAAGCTCTTAGTAAAGGTCCCAGTGTGCCTGTAGCTGGTGAATTGGGAAAAGGGAGGGAACATATCTTGTAGCTGTCTTTGCTTTGTGTGTTTGGGGGTGTCCTTCATGCCAGGCGGCAACACTTCAGCTGAGAGTGAATGAAGGTGGGAGCATATTTATTTCCTTCAATCCTGGCGTCCGTCCCCGCATCCTTCCCTCAGCCTTGGGAGTAGTCATGGAAACAGCCAAGGACAGCCTTGCTCCAACAGCAAAGGTTTGGTCCCTTCTGTGGGGCAAGGAGAGACCCAGAGAAGGGAAAAACGCTGTCCAGGGTGACAGGGTCATCCTCAAACACATTTAGCAAGTGTCATCAAATCTTTAATTTCACACAAAACTGAAAGGGACAGGAGAATCCTAGGTTTAGTGCCTCCTCTAAAGGAGACCTGAGGCAATTTTGCTGGTTTTGCTTTATGTGAGAAAATGTTCAAAAGAGCTGTTGCAATCTATCATGTCAATAACTCACAGACAAAAGGTGCCTAATAATATGCATTGACACAACAGCCTCTAATGGCTGTGTGGGAACCATTACATTTATTATTATACCAATGACCCATAGACTATGGAAACGTTTATTTCGTTCCACAGAAATCTTTACTGTTCTTTTAAGTACCACGAAAAGGAGATGAAATGAGAAGAAAGCAGCCATATTCAGCATCTTAAGAAATAAAGGACATTTGAACCACTTTCTATTCAGTTCCTGTTCTCATCCTTAACAGGAACAATTAAAGAAATATGCCAATGTATCTGAGCATATATATACTGCACAGATAACGCTGCTCTCTGTATTCATACCTTTTAAAAAGAGGTGAGTGAAAGATGGGAGTAAAGTACATATCTTTGACCTTGCCTTTGCTAATATAAACATGCAGCACAGTGTACGTATCGTATATTTTAAAAAATCCTCGCACGGTTTTCCCCAGGGAGTGCAGAAGGAATAGAAAGACCTACACATGACAGATGCTAATCATGTCACACTTGTGTGCACCTTCCAGATACTATGGTGACGAGGCTGTTTAAGTCTCCAGACAGAATGAAGCACGGACATTTGTGCTGAATAGCCTGACTTTTCACAATTTAAAGATGACCCTTCACATATTTTTCCTATAGGTTTGCTATGTTAATATTTATACAGGGAGGTATTAATAAACAGTGGCCTTTTATAAGTAAGTATTCAGCAAGTAAAACCCATTGTCATTTATCAGTGGGAAGGGAAGGTATAATAGATTTCAGCATTTTAAAGTCTACGCACACATAGTTTAATTTACCAGTTTTCCCAGGGGCCAGCAGCATGGATTTATATCTCATTGTGATGAGGTCCTTGACTGTAAAACAGCTGGCTATACAAGTAAAATAATGTATAAATGATACCAATATAAATAAATATTACAGAGTAAACGTAGTGATTAGAACCAAATAAAAGGCATGCTAACTTTAATTCTGGCCCAGGATGCAGGCATTGCAACACAAAATTAATTATCTGATCAGAACTGCTTGGGTGATCGGTTTTCATGTTGGACTGTACTGAGTAAAAAAGGATCATTGTCAGTGCTTGCGTGGTCTGTTCATAATTGCTACAACATCCTGGAGTAAATAAGACTGGGGACTGCTAGGACAGCTGAAGTTACTGTGTTGAGTGCTGTTGCAGAATCATTACATATTCATGCAGGTGGCCCAATACCCTGAAAAATCAACAGTACTTAGTGAAGAAAACCTTCCTCACCTTTTGCTCAGTATGGCTTTTCTGAGACAGTCCAAGCTTGGACCACCTGTATATCTTACTGGTTTCTGTGGCCCATAACATCCATCAGAACCCCTCCAGGAAGGTGACTTGTCAGCCCAGTGACAACTGCATGGCAGTGCAACAGCGAAACCTGGAGCACATTGCAGTGTACCAGCCCTTCCACCCTGCAGGGGTTTCATCCTGCGTGTCCTGAAGCGAGCTGAACCAGAGCATAAACTCAAGGCTGCATTCAGAGTAGGAAAAAGGTGTAACTGTGAAATAAGGAGCAGGTATTAATTTCAGGCAGAGTGCCCTGCCAATGTAGAAACGTTTGATTAAAGAGAGACCACCTCTCTGTCGGAAACATCCCTATGGCTTCCAGCGATGTTGGAGTCCAAACCTGTTCTGTGAAAACGGTCCAGCAATAGCAATACTCGGAGGTCAGTCCATTCCCATTTCCATCACCAACCTGCTCCATACCCACACTGAGCACTCACCATCCTGGGACTACCTACAGTGCTTCATATGTTAATGTTGCCTCATAATACCACAAGGCTGTTATTAAGGTGGCTGTCTAATCTTCCAAAAAGGAAAACTGTAAAACCAAGCAGTGAAATGAGTAGTTGAAAGTCCCAGGCCACATCTAAGAAAGGTTTGAAATTAGAAACTGGACTGGAAGCATGTGCTTTGAAGACTTTTAGCCTCAAGTATCTTGGCTTCCTCCTAATCTCAGCTTTCTTTCATAAAAGGAATGAAACACCAATCTACCTCACAGGGTATTGAGTGTGTTTTTTCGGACCTCAGATGCTATGTGAGGGCAAAAAAATACTTGAGTGATGAATGTAAGCAAGCCTAGACATCTTTGATTAATCTCTATTAGAGTGGAGTGGATTATTTTTAGATTTCCTACCACTCATCTCTAAACAGATCTCTAACAAGTATATAAAATTCACTTTTAACTAATCCATAAATGGCAGTGGGTTCCAGGGCTTTCCCTTTTGCTGAATCAGGCCAGGGATTGCTGTTTTTGTTTACTACATGGGATTCATTAAATATTGTCCAAACCTCTTTATTTCTTTGTTAATTGACATAAGGAGCTATAAAAGATTTTTCTGCTTTCTGTTTTAGAATAATAACAGTTGCAGAAAAAGAGAGAAAAAGAAAATCTTAGGTGTTTATTCTAAGGTTAATTCTCTGCAAAATACAGGGGGGAATGTCTTGGACTTCTAGGAGAGAGGGTAGCATCCCATGGCCTAGAAGATCTGATGATGCTAGTAATAAGTCTACATTTCCCTTACTTTTTAACATAACTTTTGATCCATTAAAATATTACATCAATATAATTATTATTTCAAACTTAGAAGGAAAAGCTAGTTTCCATGAAGCAATTATTCTTGCTGCTTCATAGTATAACAGACAGCTTTCTCTAACCTAACCTGAACTTTAGCTAGAGGCTGAGCCTAAAACAAGGGTCCCCAGCCAGTATCATGATGAAAAAGTTCTCACAGAAAAGTTGTCCTGTCGTCCTATCACTTTGCTGTGACAGCCAACTTTTCACTCCCACTCCGATGGGAGCTCATGGCTGCAGCTTTCTGTAAATGATAAATTTAAGCCTCAACCTAAAAGTAATCCCTACACCCAGGACCCTCCAGGCAGTATCCTCACCAAAAATTTATTGTAACCACATTCCCTTGGCTCCCCAGCCTTTGCTTTGGCATCTCCTTTCCAGCTGCAGTCCTGCGATCCCTTTTCCTCACCCCCAAACCTTGCCCTAACCCTACCTCAAACAGCAGCAGCTGTACAGAAAGCCAGCAAAACTCTGATGTTCTTCTTCAGCTTTCAGTCCATGCTTTTATCCTTTTTGACTACTTATCTTCGACTTCTGAAGATAGAGGGGGGAAAGAAAAAGTGGGTGGGATCATCAGAAAGGGGTCGAGGGTTAATGTTCATAAGACTCCGCAAGCTATGATTTCTTTAAAGTGCAGGCTGTGCTATATATACTTCTATCCTAAGAGCACGAGAACTGCTTGGATTTTCACAGCACATAAGACATCTGTAAACAACCAGAGATTAGGCTTGGGTAAATTTGTGCCTTTGAAAACGGTCCCAATCTTACAGCGCTTTGAATCATTATCATATTAACAATTCACATAGTTCTAATAAACTGAGTAATTCATGGTTTTCTGAATGTCCTTTCTGATTCCCATTAAAGTCAATGTCAGTTTTGCCTTTGAATTCAATGAGAATGCCCAGCTATGACAGCTATTAAGTATCTCTCCCACTGTTATAGTAATGAGAAAGGCTACAATAAGTAAGAGCCCAGTCCTGAAGAGCTAAAATCATAGAGAGAGAAAATATATTTTAAAAAAAAAGTGATAGGCTCCCATTTCACAGATGGAGGAAAAATCAAAGAGAGATTTATAGCATGTTTACACAGATGGGTGCAGCCAGAATCAGCTGTGATGCAGAAGCCTTATTGCTGCATTAGTTCATTGTGAGTGAGCTAATTAGAATTTTGACAGTCTTTCTTGGGTGAATCTGGTTGTGGCCTCTTCAAACTTTACTACCACCAGCTGTATGCTTTACACTTCTACCAAGGATTACTGTCCCTACATCTGGCTCAGCAGATGTGCTCGTGCATCAGCTGCTCCATTTCACAGCTCAGCCAGCATCTTAGCTTCAACCTCACCGAAGGCAGGCATATACCAAGATATGGAAATGTGAGCTGGAGCGGCCGACACACAGGTATGCATCTGTGCCTATCCAGCTTACTACTGGGACAGTGACTTCTGCTGGAGGAGTGAGAGACACAATAATATCTGGAGCCTCCTGAAGCAAAGGATGTCTGTCAACATGGGGACATTTGGGCATATGGGTCCCAGATGGGAGCTGGCTCGTGTCCACAGGCTCAGAGCACAGGCAGAGGAGCTCCTCTTTGCCTGCTTCCATTCTCTTGAACATACCTAGAGATATTGTCCAAGGTGACACAGGAAACCATGGCAGAAGCCCAGCCCTAATCGTCCCAGTTTCCAGAAGACCTTGAGCTCCTGAAAAAAAGACCACACTGAAGAGATGGAGTTACAGGAGAACAGTGTCTCTAAGATCCCCCTCTCTCCCCCGTTGGTATACATATGTTCAGTAGCTTGTGTATCCATATGGTGGAGAAGCCAATCACACTGTAGTTATACGCAGTCCTGTATTTTCCCCATCCTTTATATCCCTAACTGTTTTTCTCCTAAGGTTGAATTCTGAATGGTGGGAAGGACCACAGTCTCAATGGAGAGTTCAAATTCCATAGGAACTCCTTTTCACTAGAAGTTATTTACATATTTGCAGAGCCGAAAGTAGTATTGAGCCCTCTGGGCAAGGTTTGTGAGAGTTTCCATTTGATGTCTCTTAAACTGAGATAGTGGGATTTTGAGGTTTTATAATTATGCTTTATAAAGATAAATTGCCATAGCTTTGGTAAGAGGTGCCAACACTAAATATCCTTCCCTTCATTTTGAGTGAGAGCATATTTTCTCTCCTTTCCTTACAAACCCCAGGGACTTGCTTCACCTCACACTCTGCTTCCCACCCCACCTGTCTACTTTCAGATTAGCCACAGCCTCAGCTTTGGCTCACTCATATTTACTGCAAAGGAATCAGGAATAACTCTCACTCCAGTGGTCCAAATAATAAGCAAATTCCCCTGCAAGTAATTTTCTTTTTCAAATCTGAAATGTCCCTATTTTAGTCTGGAGTTTGCACAAAGACCTTCTTTCTCCATCTGCTTTAGGCCTTCGTATTGTAGCACTCAGAGGTGGCTCCAAACTGCAATAATCTGAAGCCAGGGTGGGTCTCCTCAGATCACATGAGATGTTTGGGTCTGCAGTTTTTTGTCCATCTATCATGGAAAGCATTTTTTTGGACAATGCACCATCTGGAACTTTTGACATTCATGTTCATTCCTCACTTGAACCACAAGCTCCCTGTTTGATCTTGGGGAATTCACATACTTCGGTGACTCACCTTGTCATCCTGCTTATCTATTTATAGCGTAAACCCATGGGATAAGAACCATCCCTTCCTATGTGAACGTTACATTTTGTGTGCACTGCATCTGCAACAACGCTGACCCACCCTCTGCTAAAGCTAGTCTTATGCAGAAAATAAGGACACAAGAAGAATACGTTAACTACTTTCTTATTTAACCACTTTTCTACCTCAGCCCCTATTTCCTCCGTCCCTTCCCACAACATTATCCTTCAATTTCTTCCTGCAAGACAGTAATGTGCCTGAGTCTGTAATGCATTATCTTCTCATAAAGGGTTATGTAATATTTTATATGCAGGATGCTGTATGAAAATAAATTGCATTACTGTACTGTATTAGGAAACTGTATGATAGACAGAAGGCATATTGCATCCTGTTTTTCTTGGAGGCTGAAACAATGCAATGGTATTAGGTATGGATGTACACATCAGACACTTGGGGGAGGGAGCCCTGGGATATTTGTCTTTTAAGTTGTTAAATTCCATCATGACTTGATGTTCTAATTAATTCACAAATAGTCTAGATACGGCGGGTTTTTTGTCTGTGTTGTTGTTGTTTTTTTCCTCTAAGGCCTGAGTTGTGTTGCCAAGAGGTGCCACACCAAACACAAGACACTGTAGTTTTACTGCAAGGTAAAATACATAAGTTTGGTGATCATGTCTTGATTGTACCTAGCTTACCTCCCAGTAATCCTAGTATGTCTTCTATTCAGTGGTTTATTTTACCTCGAATTAGTCCAAATATATTAATTGCCTACAGGTAATAACCCCATACTTTTTAAGCAAAGAAGACAAGGTTTGAGATCTTATTCAGCTGCTTCTAACATGGGGTGGCTTGCACCAGTCAGTTTTATGACTGTCTGATAGAAACTAGCCAAACACCCAGCAAAAAACCACACAGGTACAGCATGAGACTTGGTCCAACAAAAAATGACGAGAGCATTTTCTGAATTTGATTGTATGAAATATTACACCATTAAAAAAACAAAATCAATGAGAGTCAGTGTTATTTAAGAGTTCCTACAGTCGAGGTAAGGCCTAAAAGCCATACATCTCCCTGCCCTTGTGGCCATGGGAACACAACATTGACAGTCTTCAAATGTTTCTCTTTCATACACGACGAATGGCCATTCATAAATGAATCTTAGCAGGTTGTACTGGCTTTATTGAAACTCGGATCTGCTATAACTATATCAGCTTCTCGCTATAATTCAGGTGGCTCATAAATACTGCCCCTTCCCCCACTGTTTGCTCCTGTGAATGCCAAAATGACTGAACAGACTCTGGGCGAAGTGAGTACTGGAGTTTTGACTGGGTAAAACTAGATCAGAAACTTCACTATTGTAAATGGAAAAAGCTCTGCCTGGGCCAGTGAAGCTTCACCTCTTCACCCTGGGTGATTGTTCCTAAGTGCATCTTTGCCTCAGATGACACCTGCTTGGTGAAACTAATGAATTTCTAGATTAAATGCTCTATATTTGTTACACAGTGATGGTTTCTGATTATTGACTTGATACCTGTTTAACAGTGATTCGGTCTAGATGCAGCTAGGGGTTTCCTGCACTATCTGAAATCCTTGCAATTCATTGGCTCTTGGCCTGATGTTTCTTAGTCTCCTAAGGATATAAGGAGACTTTAGGTCACTTTTTAACTCTTCCACATGTAAGCCTAACTCTTGTTTGTTTATGGGCTGGTTCTTCTTTGGGCAAGCATGGGAACTGAGTTCTTTTGCAGGTGCAAAATAAGCTCTAACAATGTGTAAACAGATGGTCCAACATCTTTTTCCCCATTTTTTGTTAAAACCAGGCATTTTCAGACAGCCATTCTTCCAAAACAAGTTAGGGAAATGATTTCTGTCTTGAAAATAAGCCACATACATACTCAACACATACACCTAAAGCACTAATAAATTCAAATAGCAAAAGGTAAAATCCAACTTCGGTGATCTCTTGAAACTATATTTCTGGGGGCATTAGGTGAAACCCTTTGTCAGTGAAGGTCCACTCCTAATCTGGCAGATTGTATTTGTTCTTGACTACAAATTCATGCAATTTTTCAATTTTTATCTGTCTGTCCATCTACCTATGTTCTCTATGTGTATATATATATGCATACACATACATATTTTTATGTTTTATTTTTCTGTTTTTATATTTTTATATTTGAGTGGTAATAAAAGACCCTAAACCATGCTTGGTTCTGGGATTCAGGGTGACTGTTTTCACCTTCTTTCTTTTCCATTCCTTCTGTTCCGCTATCAGTATCCAGCTATAGTTTTTACAACCAGTTATTTCATCCTTTTTTCACTAAATTTGGTAAACTCAGGACAAACCTCTAGAATAACAGTTCCTTTTTTTTTTTCTTCGTTTGTTTCCACTCCACTTCCAGCTGTGAGCTGGGGTCAGGGTATCATCAGCAACTGGAGTTGTGTTGAGCTAGTGGCACACTGAGGGCAGGGGTATGTTCACCGTGGAGCATTAGGAATCACCATTTTAGACACAATTCCCGCTGCAAAGATGGATCCAGCTGCTCTCCCTCCATTTAGAAACAGCCTTCTGACTTTTTAATCCAAATACTTTCCTGCTAGATCTGAAATGGACATGATGGTTTCCTGGGATTACGGATTGTTTCCTCAATGTTAGAGAGCTGCTTATGCTAGTTCCCTGGTGACCTCAACAGTATTTTCTATCCCTGACCTTGGAGAAACTTTATAGCATATAAGATTGGATAACTGAGTCTCTCACACATACTGAAGTCTTGCAGTGGGTATTGATGAACAGAATCAAACCCTGTGCTCAGAGAAGGAGAAAACGTTTCATGCTTGAATGAGCATCAGTAGATGTGACAGGAAGATTTTCTTTGAACCTTTTTGTTCATCATCAGACTTACGGTTCCTTGATCTCCTTCCTTTAACATGAATCAGAGCTTGTTTGTTTTCAATATATATACATATATTCATTTATTTATTCAAGTTTATATAGAAAATTTCATGCTATAATTCTTCACTGTTGCAGGAACATAAGTCACTAATGATGGTACTGCTCCTGCTTCCTTTCTGCTGTAAACTGCAGGTTTGGGGGCTTCTTACTGGAAGTAGTGACTTAGTAAGAAAACAATGGATTATTCAAAACAGTATTTCTGTTAAGAAACTTTGATCTAGGAAGCTATTCCATGCTTAGTGTTCTGCACCATGAGAATATTGCACACTTTTTGACAATTTTAAAGAAGTGTCCTTCTGTAAAAATAATGAAATATCAATAGACCAATTTTGTCACATCATTTTTTCAAGATTGGCTTTTGTTGTTGTCAGAGCAAGTATATTTCTGCTGGAGTCAAAAATAGGTAGTGAACCAAGTGTTTGACATTTGTGCTACTTAATGAAAACATTATGTCATGAGAAATTTATTATAGCCTTTGTCCCTCATTTCATTCAGAGGAAGGAAAAACATCCTCAAGGGATTTTGAAGCTAGGGCAGTGAAGTAGTTCTGCAGTGGTATATAGGTATGTCTGTACTGGAAACAACTCTAGGAAGGACATTTTCCTAAATATCAAAAATTGCCAATGAATGACTGAGAAAAAGTCTTACAACCCTTCAAAGATGGAGACTGTAGCTTTGCAGTCATTTCATGATGAAATAACCGTGGACTGCTTTGTAAAGGGGTGCTCCTGTCCCCATCTCTGCTCCGGGCCACGTGTTCCCTTTTGTCCATAACTGGTGACTGTGCAGCAGGCATGGATCCAGCTGAAAAGCAGTCTGTCCTTTTGTTATTTCTTTTTAATGAGGTTTGTTAGATTTGCTTAAATCTGTTGTAAAAACCCGGTTCCTCATGTGAAGAGCTGACATGAGCACATTTCGTAGGAACAAGGGTTTTCAGGAGTTCCCCTGCAACTCTGCATGGAAGAGGCAGACTTGCCCTGCTGTGAAAGGCAAACAGACGCTTGCCGTCAGAGAAGGGGATGAGAGCTGCTGTGACCCCGCCTGGAAAGCTTAGGTCGCCCGTAGATATATACGTATGCATGTATATATATGAATGTATAAATAGATACATATACACCCCCTTCCTTCTGATGGCATTACTGAAGCTTCTGCTGCCCTGACTGACTGAGCAGCAGTGACAGTGGCATCTGTAGCAATCAGAAAAAAGTGGAAGGGAAGGGGTTTATTGCTTAATTTCTGCAGGTTCTCTTGCCCCTAAAATGGGCAAACCCCAAAGGAATTCTTATTTCTTACCCTGCAAAAATAAAAGTAAAACTGGATCTGAATTTTTTTGTTTCATTCTTAGCAATTTTATTCCATTATTTATGCCAGCAGTTAGGTTCTGTACTTTGTTACAGCTGTGAAAACCCAAGATAACTCTAAATTTTCCTGTACAACTGCTCTGTCAGAATTGGGCTCTTGATATCTGACGTGACCTGTCTACTTCCTATCTTGCCTACTAGATCAGCTATCATGCAAATTTCATAGTGAATCATACTGTAGTTAAACCTGTAAAATACACTTCTGTAATAACCAGATCAGTTAAGAGAAGGGTATGTACAGGAAGAAAAAACCATCTCCTTCATGGCCTGCTTGCATCCACTATGAAATATGCATCACCGACAGGCAAAAAACATTTTTTATCCATTGAAAACAGGGAAAAAAAACCTACAGGCTGGCAGGAAAGGAATTTGGGTTCATGTGAGGCAGATTAAAGCAGTGTGGGCAGTGTGGGACAAACCTTTAGTGAATTCAAGCTAGGACCCCCGGGATAGGTGTGCTGTGAAGCGTATAACGAGCAAAGCTTTGCCTTGAGACTCCATGGGCAGTCTTTGCAGGCATTATGATGGTAGGTTCTCACTACAGTCTAGTTTTGACTTCAGAAATGAAAATTTAGCTTTTTTATGTTCATAATTCTCATTAAGATTGTGACTGCATAACATGTGACCTGGCTTTCAAGGGAATATGTGGATTCTGTTCTATCTGTCAAGGTCTCTGTCTCTGTGTAATCTAAGCACGGAGCCTATTTAGTAATTCTGCTTCTGACATGCTTTGTGGCTTTGGGAACTTCACTTGGCTTTATCTTCTTCATAAAGAAGCTTATTCATCTGTAAAATGAGGATAATAATATTTCCCTACCTAAAGAGTGTTGGGAGGCTTATTTTGCTAATGTTTGCGAAGTGTTTTGAGATCCTTATATTGAAAGCTCTATAAAAATGCAAAGTATTACTTAATCCCCTGGGCCTGCTATTATTTAAATATGTCGGTTATTGTTTTGCACTATTTATCTTTTTCCTTTATGTTATTTTTAATACAATACTATTATTGCTGTTTAGCTTCTATATGAATGTGACACAGGAATTAATCTTCCTCCACTGAATATTATTTACACATAGCAACACAAGGTTGGAGAATAGGATTTACCTGGCAACTGAACAGTAACATGATTGCAATCAATCGCAAAGCAATAGCATCTGATAATGCAATATTAACAAATCTTATCGGTGCATATCTTATGTCCAAATTGGCTAGACAAGTCCTAGCAGCATGCTTACAGCCTTTAATGCAATGGAAAGTTATTAGGAAATATACAAATTTTCTGCACATATAAATGTGATTTGCTAAAAGCCTTGACCAACGCAGAATAGAAGTTCTTCCTTTTAAACTCTAATTGGAAGTTAACCTTTAGCTCACAAATCCCAGTAAAGGAAATGGCTTTTCTAATCTTATTTGGTCTTTATGGGTTTACAACATTATGTTGTTATTTCTGAATTATTTTTTATTTTTTTATATAGTTGACATTAGGAATACCAACATGACACACAAGATGAGTGATAATTTAAACATTTAGGAATTGTCCTAAAAGGCAGACCAATGGTTTGCTTAGTCCAATATCCTGTTACTAACAATAGCCAGATCCTTTCAAAGGTTTATATCACTAATATTTTCTGTAACTTTTAATGTCAAAAAGGATCATTATGATCATCATATGACTGTATAAAGAGCTGTTGCAAATGCATGATAATAACATCCCTGAAAATGCCTAATCTTTGCTGGATGCTGTGATAAAAAAAGGATTTACTTCCAATATTCTGAGTTTTTAGCCTACCATTGTATTGAATATCCTTGTATTAATGGCAGAAAGGAGAACCTGTTAAACAGTGCTGTCTTTTCCACTATCTTGAATATTTCTTTACGGTTCCTCTTACACTCCAGTGTTGATGACTTGCTGGTCTTTGTTCTATCAGCTTGTTCCAGCATTTTTTGTTGATGTTACAATCTCTGAGAGTGCCTCATCATTACTATCTGAAAGAGTAGGCCTGTTACGTGCAGGCATCCTTTGGAGTAAAAGGAGACCAGTGCCAAGAATCCACTTAGGTTCTTTCTTACATATGTATTTTTTCCTCCTTAATTGCTCCTTAGCTCCCTCAAAGTTTCGTGGTTTATCCTTAAAAATATATATATATTTACATTAGCTCTTCTGATATGTTCTTTAAGTCCTTTTGCTCTTTAAGTTATCCCATAAATTTTATGCCATAATTTGGTTGCCTTTGTTTAGATGTCTCTCCAGGGATATCACTGAGACTGCATTTCCATTCCCTGAATTGGATTCCATTCCCTGTTATTTCTTTGGTCCAGAAATCTTCTTGCTCTCTATCCATAGTAGATTTCTTTCTCTTCTCATTTGTTGGTTTCAGGATTACCAGGTTTTGTTCTGTGTTCAATCCAATTCTGCTGTCCATTATGTTGATGGATTTCCTCTGTACTTAAGTATTGGAATTCCACAATAATTTAGAAGGACATAAAGACTTAAATCAGAAAAACACTCAAACTTATATTTAAACCCCATCAACTTAATGCATGTCAGTGATTTGCTGAATTAGTTCTAAGTGCAAGCAATAAGTGAGTCCTAAATGGGAACAATAACATTTCTGTGATAGCACTTTCTGAGATGGAAGAATTGACTTGTGTGGGGTATTGCCTAATGGCCTTTCCTCTTATTCTCTCTGGATTCCCTTTTTTATGTATCTGTATACTCTGTCTTTAGGCACTGGTTGTGATTAGTACAACTATCCAGTGCCAGATCAGATATTAGGCTCTAAGCCACAGATTTATCACCAAATATCTCATATAGGAAAAGAATAACATGTGCATGTAAAAAATTAAAAAATTATATAAAAATAATACAAAACACCAGCAATAAGTTTATTTCAAATTGTATAGATGCTGTTATCCAATAACACTTTTTCTTCTCAAATCTTTTAATCCTTTTTTCCTTTACAATTCATTGATATTTAGACTTTTCCACCTAATTTCGTAAATAATTCTGCAAATAATTCTCAGCTTGCTGCTCACAATAATACAACTGACAGATGTGGGGTAGTAAGGCCTGTGCTTGCTATCGATATTCGCAAGATTAGTTCTTAAGATTGTGCATGGTGAAGCAGAGCCGATCCCAGCCTCTTTGTGAAGGGAGCCATAGCAGTTCTCATTCAGTGCCAATCTGTCTTTTGTTTTCTGTTCCTGATTTTGCCGCAGGCTTATTGAGCAAATTAGTTTGTCTTGTTGGTCTTTTTCTTCCTAGTTCTACCTTCTTCATAATTTACACCATACTTCCATAAGAGACGTTCCTATAACTCTTTCTCCATAATGGAGCAGTTCCTAGCTTAATTTGCTGTAAGCAAGGTCAGCATTTAGCCGAGCATGTTAAGCCAACTACACATAACATAGACCTGGTTTACCCTTATGCAAATGAGAAGAATTGGGTTTGGTTTTTATTTATGTTTACTCAGTGAAATTATGCCAGTTTACAAAAACTGAAGATTTGACCCTTGCTGTTCCAAGCACTAGTTGTTATGCATTGTATATGTGAGGGCAGGGAGACAACATCACTGTCTGATCACGAAGATTCTCAGTGATGCTGTTATGGGACATAGATGGACCTGTTAATTATTAAGATAATCATAATATAATTATACACAGAATGGCCAAAGTACCTGCCGTCAATACCATGAATTATATTTATACCCCCTGTTTTTTAACAAACACCAGACCTGAGAACAGCTATTAACACTGAAAGCACAGACCTGGTAAAAGACATCGATTGCATGAATAATGACAAATAAACGAGAACTGTTTGATGGGGGTAAAATTTGAACTGTTAGTATTGTGTTGCTAGGATTGTGGTGAATGCCGTCTATCCTTAGGATCCTGTATAAAGTGAGCTTACAGGTCAGCTCCCTCCTCCAGGACCTTCCTGTACTTTCCTTCTAAGGACCCACAGTCACATTATTGAAAATTAATAGATGGATCTCTGTAAAACAAGCATTGTGAGAAAACTGGATTTAAAGGACAGGAAAGGTGATATGCCATTTATAGTGAAGGATAAGGTTTTCTGAGACTTTAACCTGATAGGTGACCCCCATCTTTATTTTGCCACTGGCTGTCTGTTGATTTTAGGCAAATAATTTCTCTCCAGTTTCTGCATCCATAACATGGGAGATATACTATTTTATCAGAGTTGGCAAATTTCCTTTACTAAATGAGCTGATAAAATCTTTATCTCACCAAGAACTGCAAGACAAGGGAAGGAAGAGCTTGGAAAGAAAATCTCAAGAAGGTGATGACAAGAGTTTGCTGGAGGTTTCACTGCTCCCAGTTTGTACAGCGTGAATATGAACAGGAATCCCAGCGCAACCCTGAAATCTCAGCGACAGCACCACCTGCCAACTCACCCCTTCCTCAGGCAGTGCAGTCCAACTGCTAATTGAATGACACAGTCATTGTGTCACAGTCATGACTGTTGGAAAGCCACCTGGGGATCATGCTTCACCATTGGGGTACTCCTCTGATATAAGACCATCCTTGGAATTTATTCATTAGTGCTGAGAGTTCTCTGAGGTGCTCAACTACTATTTCTGCAAGAAAAGCTAAGGAATATTTCCATCCTTGGGTGGAAGCTCACAGTAATTTATTTTCCACATGTTTGTGTTTTTTTGTTTTTTTGGTTTTTTTTAATGGACAAAAAAGCCCATTCTTTTTTAACAGAAGCCAGTAGCACCCAAGGGTTTTTCTTGATTTGCAAGATCAAATTGAATCTGAAGATTTAAACATCAAATATTGTTTATGGGCATTTGCACTTAGGGAGACAAAATTTGAGATGATGGCTGCGGCTTGACATCAGAATCAACCACAGTGCAATATTCAATAAATATGGATTTTTTTTCATCAGCTGTGTCAAATAAAACATCATGAAAAAAAACCCAAAGATCACCATCACATGACAGTATGACGGTAGTACACCTTGAAAAAGGTCAAATGAAGGAAGTTGGTTTACTTTAGATCTGTCTCTCCTATTGAAACATTACTATGTAGAAAGAATAATTGTATTTGCCCAGCGCCAAGGAACTGCTTCTGTACTAAATCTCTTTTGTATAGCTAATAATGTATTTTCACATGATTTTTCTTCCATTGGGCTATATGTTTTTTGCAGTAATCACAAGCAAAAAGAAGCAGAATTAAGGAAGCTAACAGGGTGCTTATGCTTGCATAACCCTTCTTTCTCATACGATATTCACAGGCCAAATCCAGAGACACCAAACAAGAGTTTCCACACAATGAGATTGATTTGGCAAAGTCAGAATCCAGAACCCACTGAAAACAGTAGATTTGGTAGACATTTCATATCAAATGACTACTGACTTCAGCTGAAATACCCTAATTCTGCTCTCATAAGAGATATCAGAAATAGGAGATGGTGCAATGGGAAAAGCAGCTTGCGGCAGAGTAGAATACAAATCAGACTCCTCATTCCTTCCCTTCCACTAGCACTGATACAACTGCTGTGACAGTCTGGCATGTCTCTATATCGAATTAACATTTTGCACTGAATTCAGCTAAGGCAGCTGCTCTATGCAGGGAAGATTCTTGAAGCCTCATTGAAGGTCAACACTGAGAAGGCATGAAAAGAGCTTTTGACCGCCTCTCATTTGCTGGCCCACCCCTGTAGAAAAATATTCTTTCTATACAGATGCTAATAGGGAGTATGGGAAGGATCTGGGAAAGATCTGATCTAGGCTGAAGTCACTGTCCATATGAGTACAAGCACAGAGGACAAAAGTGGCTTAAAAGCAGGGTGCTGTGCTGCGTAAGGAGACACTGATACATAAGGAGAACTTGCTGGAGGATTAACCTGGCCTGAAAAGAGACGTTTTCCTGATATCACAGTAAGGGTAAGATAAGACGTTAGGAACTTTTGTTTTCAAAAATCTCTAAGTCTTGGGTGTTTTACGACTGCAGGCAGTCTCAAAGCGATTTGGAAATGTCTTTGCTAAGCTTCCTTTCCACAGTTTTCTGTCACCTTGTGACCAAAGAAGCCAACAACCTGCAGGTTCAGAAGAATGTTTGGAAGTATGGGAAGTGTCCAGCTACAAATCAGGGGGTTTCTAGTATGTCTGTGGGGTTGCAGCCTGTGTTTCAAAGAAGGAAAGAAGAATGTTCCACAGCAAAGCAGGCTGTCAGGCTGAATGAGGAGGCTAAGCAGACATGTTACATCTGTAACAGAAAGCCTATAAACATGGATGTGGTCCAGATTCTCCAGTTTTGGAAGGAATGGTTAAAAACACCATTTAGAAACAGCCATTGTTTTGATATGCAGAATATTTTTTGGTAAAATACCTTATTGTTTTGCACTGACTGACCCCATCTTCATTACTGGTTCCAAGAAAGCAAGTGCAATTTTCTTATCTGACCTTTGGGATATTTGAATGAATTACAGAGAAAAAGAAGTTACAGCTAGCTGTAACAGCAAAGTGAGAATGTACTGAATTACTCAGAAGAGATAAAACTGAGTTACTTTTGTTGTGAATTTAATTCTCACAGCTGCACTCCCACCAGCCTAATCATAGTTCAGGATATTGGGAATTCTCTCTCCTAATCACCTATTCTTTCTCTGACTTTGGCTTTTGGATAACATTTCTGTTATGTGCATATAATGTATAATGATGTATGACCATAAATCCCAGACTAAAGTAATGTGTAAGCTCCTAGATCACCCAGTGCTCAGAAAATGTTTTCACTTCAACCATTTATCCAGGGTTGACAGTCTATCCCACTTTTGTCTTTGTTGCAAAGGCTGTGATTTGCATATGTACTTAGACACAAAGTAAAAAAACACTTCAAGGGAAGTCTTTCAGTTACAGGTCATCACTCTTACATGGAGAAAGACTACACTTAGTGTCTAACTGGAGTTAATTTAGGTACCTTCAGGCTCCTTCACAAAACGCAATGTTTGATATAATAAAAAAAAAAAAAAGATTGGAGCAAGAAGTGTGTCTTATTTGCTGCATCTGCTGCTTCTCATAAGGTACTTTGCAGCACAAGAACATTTTATCACTCAAGTTTAAGCATCACATATCGAGCCATCTCAATCACAATACTGCTCAGTACAGTAAGATACTATCCATCTTTTATGTGTATTTGAGTACTTTATAACACCCTTCAGCACAGGATCCCTAGGTTGCTTATCCACATGACAGATTACCCGTGTAGTGGGTACAAAACCGCCCGGGGTAGGTCTGTGTAAGCATGCACCAGTATAGCTATGTTTGGGCAGGAGTGTGCGTGCCGGGTGGACTGAATGCCTCGGCTCCAGGTTAGTTCAAGGTTCCCTGCCCTCTGTAGTCAACACCGTCACAGATCTTTCATGTCTCCATCCTCTCATTGTATAGTTGTTGCAGCACATGACTTCTCTTATCCATATTTGCACTTTCTCTGGGTTATCCCACCTCTCCATTATCTCTGTTAATTGAGCTCTGACAGCAAAGTTATTTTGCGGTTGGTAAACTGAAGGCCAGAGAGGGGAAACGAATTGCCCAAGGACACACAGGAATTCTGTGGCAAAGTCACAGAGAAACTAGAGCACATTAATTATTTAAGTTACCTGCTATTTAAATGGGGGTGTGTGCACAGAAACGAGTGGAGTGCAGAGCAGTGGAAACCTGAACCAGTTAATCTATTAACACAGAGCAGTGCAATGTGCTCTCGCCGGCTCCTTTTCCAGTTTGACTTCAGTTTGTTGGCCCTGAGTGGTGCCCAGGCTGATACACCTTGGTTTCAGCAGGGCTCATGCGTTGGGAGCGCAGCCACGTGAAGGAGTTAGGGTGTAATCGTAGCCTAGCTGCCTCACGAGCAGCCACCTCAAGTGCCTCCCAGCTGCGCTTGCCCGCAGCTCCCGTTTCAGTGTTCACACGGCCAGAGGAGCTTGGATCTCTCTGTGTCTGCCTTTAGGAAGATGTTCTTTGTGTCCTCTGTTTCTTGGCTGTGAATTTTGCATTCATATGACATTGTGAGGCATACACGAGGCTTTGTATACCTTACTCACTTCAGTCTCTGCGTGGCTGCTCTCCATCAGGACTATCTCCTTTTAAGTACACTAATACAGAAAGGCAAGCACGTCGCTTTCTGTATTCTGAAATCTGACTAAGGGGAAGTGTTTATGGCCTTATTTATAATTGCAGACCTACTGTAATTACAGTTATATATTAACATTATATTTTCCAAGCAGCATTAATAGAAGTAAAGGTAATAAAAGTATTAGCTCTCTTAATGCTGAAGCTGTGGGATTATCCTTATGTACTGTTCCTTAGAAACCAGAAGTTATACACAGTCCCCTGACTGCGTATAACTCCTGTGGTCTGGCATTTCCTTGGCAACTGATCACAATTTAACTCCAAACAGCCTGAGACCAGTGTCTAGTGGGAAGACGAGCATCTACTTTGTCACAGCAGTACTTGTAGAGTCAGCTGAGGTAGCCACGATTTGAGGGGCTCCTGCAGAGCAAATGCCTTCAAATCCAGCTCAGACGCCCACATCCCAGTCCCCAGCCTCAGCAGAGAACAGCTGCACAGAGGTCACCAAACCCGGCGTGACATAGCCACTATGTCACAGCTCAAGCCTCAGACCGGCCGCTCCCTGCCGCTGGTCCTCACTGGGGGCTCTTGCACCAAACTGCAGCCTGGGATGAGCAGAGATGGGCTCCCGCAGCAGAAATACCAGCTACCCAACGCTTGCTGGTGGAAAATAGCAAAACGCTTGACTCGTCAGGGAAACCCGTACTTCACAAGCAAACGAGGACACTTCAGATCAGCTCTCGCAATTGCTTTTATTCTTACTACCTCTAACAACCGGTGCTTACTGATCACACAAGTTAATACAAATGCCTTGAAATAAAGGTTCTTTTGCTGAACCTCTATCTAACATGTGCATTTCTGTAAGAGAAGTTGTGCCCTCGCTTTCTGTTGTAGTCCCACCATTCAGTCATGTCTGCATTTCATTATAAAGATAGGCAATTAAAACAATAATTTTTTTTTTTCTTAGCTCTCCCTTACTAAATAGCTTACACTCAAGCTTATCTCCTCAGACGCTGTTTTGGCACTTGCTTTGTGACTGGCTGTTGCTTGAGGTGAAGAACAAACTGGCTGCCTCTCAGAGCGCCATCATTTAATCTTTCTCAGAAAGGTTCTGCTGTCTCTTTATCTAATGTCTCTACCTAAAGGCTCTGCTAAAATTATCATTGAACAGGAATCAAAAGGAGCTGCATCTGGCACAGTTACAATATTTAAAAAATTAAAATCACACCTTAAATGTTCTTTTCTCAAAATTAACCAACAGCCTTGCAGAAAAGCTACCTTTACCTTGCTTGTGGTGTAATGTGGTATGAGGGATAGTTCTACAGAGAATTATGGGCCGGAACAACTGGAAAAATTATTTATAGTGTAGAAGAAGAGTCATGGAAAAAAAATGAAGGGAATCAGAGAATGCAATGAAATCAACATCCAGGCAGGAATTCAAGTTCCTCAGTTTTGCACTGGGTTATGAATCCTGAAAGGTGTCTTAGCTTATATTCAGAGCCAGCTTTATAATCAACAGAAATATTGAAGCCATTAAATGGAGATGATTGGTTAGGCACAATAGAGATCTAGACAGGGGGTTAATTTGCTTCTGAAGCGTGACAGAATTGTGCCATTATTCCTAGTTTACACCACTTCTAAAGAGAGACAGTTTATGATATCCAGGTCACTGGATTTGGTTTGAGATCATCTCCAGCTTGTAGATGATTGTGAGGGGACCTGTTAAAAAGAGATATTTGGTTAACCTCATCCTCACTAGCCCGTGTTAAAACCAAATCCTGCACTGCTCTTGCAACCAGCAGTCAGACTATCCTTTCCTACTTCTTGTCAGCTAGCAATAAAACACCAGATGGTGTCCTTCCAAAAATAAATTCATTATAGTTTCATTTTGGGTTTTCTTAAAGAATTTAGGGACAGAGCTCCAGCTAATGCAAATCAAAACAGTGCCGCTGAAGTCAATGCAGCTATGACATTTTATACCATCTGAGTATTATGAACTAATATTTTTAACTTTTTGGAAGGAATACCGTATTCATTCTCCCCACATCTGACAAGTTTCATTGCATGCTTTATGCTAGATACCTTACCCAGTCTTCATGGCTTGGTGTACAGCTATTCACAGGCCATGTTGTTCTGTCTATTGGATTAGACTAATTCGCTGTTAAGAATCCTGTAACCATTATCATTTAATGTCTTTGTTTATCACCGTCTGAGACTCTAGGACACCCATTAGCTTCCTCTGGTGACATACAGGACTATTCACGCAAGAATATTTTAAGAGCCACTGGCATCTGAATATCCCTGTGATGCTTGTGGTTCTGTGTGTGTTTAGTTTTCCCTAATTTCAACCATCAAATGAGGACAGAAGTCTTCAATTGTACCCTTAACCTAGACAGATAAATAATTCTAATAGTAAAGCATCTTAAAAGAAGCCTTGAGCATTCTTCAGATAAATCAATTAAGACTCCTTTCAGAATTGTTATTATGCCCTAGCAATTAGTCATTGTTTAGTCAAGCTGTGCATACTTATCTCTTTTATATATCACTCCTTCCAGCCTCACAATAACTTCTGTTCTTTTTCTCCAAGCTCCCTTCAGCTTATCTGTGTCTTCCTGGCAATGCTGTGCCCAGAGGTGAGCATGAGTTTGCTTGCAGATGGAAAGCTGCAAAGTTACAAACACTTACAGAGCTACAAACCACAAAATGGGGAGTGTCTGCCACCCTATTCCAAAAGTGAATATTAAAATAGCTAAACACACATTACTGGTAGTCAGTACCAGCTGTGCAATATGTAGGTAATAATAGCCCAAGAGGGAAAAGGCGATCATCGAATCTGCTTTTAAGATTTATCATGTGTCCTCACAAGAACACTTTTATCCAGTTTCTCATAGCACAAATAAAATTGTTCCACCAACTGCTGCTCCCCCATATGCCCTGCCTTCCCGTGTTGGGGAGCATCAATGTGAAAGAGGCTTTTTAGAACTCTTTTTTAGCATTCCCAAAATTAACTAGCTCGTTTTCTGCAAACAGATGGGGGGTGACCTGGGATTTGGAATTCAGCTGCTTCTCAGGCAAAAAACTCTTTAAAAAATCTCCCAAGAAGAGACGTAGGAAGGAAACAGGTGCTTTCAGGAAAACAGTAGCACTTATTTATCAAAAATGCAAGGAGAAGATCATCAATTTTATTCCTCCCACTTGGCGATAGAGCTAAAAAAACAGAGTGCTTTTGGGTGCCACTGTGACACCCAAGATGACACATTTGTGAGACTTCACCCAGGCTTTTTAGGAATCAAGCCCACCTAGCCCAGCGTGTCATCCTGTGCTTAAGCAACTCATCTTTTTGCACATCTTATCAAAGCACGCACAGCTCTGTTCTGCTCTGATGACACAAGTAGTGTCAGAGGGCTTCGTCCCTGACCCCTGCGTGGCCACCCACCCTTGTGAGGCTCACACTCCTGAGCGGTCTCCTGGTAGATGCCCACAAGCTCAGGCTCCCAGCTGTAGGAGCCTCAGGCCGTGGTGGAGGTGGAGGTGATGCTGCAAGGGGCAGGGCCTGTGGGTTAGTGTTGTGTGTGCTCCACACCATGTAATGGGGGGGACTCTGCCAAAATATAGCTTTCCGCCTTGTTTAATTTCTCTCACCACCATTCACCTACTGCAACCCTGGGTGCTACTTGTTGGCTTCTTTTTAAGCTTTGCTTTACAGTATAAAATTTTACTCTTGTCCTGTGTGATTTAAATACTGTGTGTTTTTTTCATCTGAGCACCCCAAACGTTGAGCCAAACAACAACAACAACAACAGTGCCTTTGTATTTTAAATGTCTGCTTACTCTGCTGTCTATGATTTCTTATCGTGCCTTTTAGGACAAAATTTGAAAGAAGGTGTCTGTGTTAAGCACAGATTTAACGAGCTTTTTGTCACATGGTGAAGAACAGTCCTTCTTCTCCCCAAGTTAGGTTTGCCCAATGATTTACCCAATTTTCATTTATTCTAAAACCCTGTTTTACCATTTGGTAGTGTAAAGAGGGCTTCTTGCACCAAGCATCAAGATGAAGAAGCCTCAGAAGTTAATACATAAGTAACAGTAAAACACCGTCCTCAAAAATGTCATATCATGATTTTTGTAGTAAGTGTCAAAAAAACGCATCTTTTCCTGCAGTGGTTGTTAATTCCTCCTGCGTATCTATATCTCAACCACTGTCGAGTAAAGGCCTTTATTATTTATTTTTTTTAATGGGAAACATACTGATTTTTTGTTTTGTTTTGATTTTAACTTTGTTTTTCTGAGAAGGACCAATTCCAAGGAGAGTGTTACAGGCTGTATAGGCTCCATTGTATTTTTCATGCACAGAGGCACATTACGGATCAAAAGCAAGCGAAAACGGTGGGTTTGTTTTAGGTTTCATTTTACAGTCAGGATGGTGAATACATCTGTTTGTGTCACCAGCCTAGAATATATCATTTTATGGTTCTCAGAGGCTATTTATAATTGAATTAAAGGGTGTTTCATGATTATTTGGAATGGTATTTACAGAAGGCAATACTAAGCTCAGTAGTTCACTTGCAACCAAGAGCGTAAAGAAAACACCCTATAATTCATTTTTAAGTACCCTCTAGAAATCATATAATTATATTGTATGACAGTGTTGAAAAAGAAAGAAATACAAATTTTTAAATTATTTGTATTGTAGCCTTTAATCAAGCTTATATACATACAGGCTGTCACACAGTACCAAAGACTAGGCAGGTTACAATGAACACACTACCAATTCTTTGGTTTTAGATTTGATCTTAAGTCAGTGCTGGTTTCATACACCAGAACACTTCCCTGATCTATATTATAGACAAATTTTAGAGCAAGAAAAGGAAAAGGTAGCTTTCTCCTCCGGTACTTCCAGTCAGAAATGGAAGTGCAAAGCATCTTGTGAGCTCTCAGATGATTCACAGCAGAGTGGCAGAGCCATCAAGAGTCACCCGGGAGACCTTTGCCTTGTCTAAGGAAGACGGTTTCTCTTCCTCCGGGGAAGAGAAACCGCACTAGCCCCATGCCCCATGCCGAACCCATGGCACTTCAGCTGCTGCTAACAGCCGTGGCCCCATTCCTCCCATGGGGACCAGGAGATGGTGAATGCACATCAGAGGCATCCAGAAACTCCATCCTAGGACTGACGCCAGGGAGAAGGCTGTATAAAGCTGCCCAGCCCCCACTCGCTGTCCAAGGTTTAAAATGGTGCTATAGTTTGAGATTTAAAGGTATTTGTAAATTCAACAACAGCATTAAATTTCAGTCTCTGTTGTTTCCCACACACACTGTGAAAAGACTTCAGAGCTGGAAAAAACAGTCAGCATTTTCTTTCACAAGCCATTGCACAAAATAAATATGTAGCAGAAAATGGGTATAGATGTCTCTCTTACTTGCCTTAATAGGACTAAACACCAAGAGAGAAGCTTGTACATTCCGATCTGGTAACAAAAATGCAATCCTGTTCCTAAACAATATAAATAGCCAGAACCACAACTGATGGCATTTTTTTTCTTTTTGACTTCCTTGTACGTTATTGGCTTTTGCCTTGTCCTTTGTCTATCTGGACAATAAATAGTCTGGAGCAGGAACAATATATTGTTGTATATTCGTAAAATGCACAGCAGAAAAGGGCCCTTATCTTGACTAAATCCTCAGAAGTAACAGATTGAGCTTAATAAGTAATGATAACAAATTAATTCAATGTAGAGGAATTATTTTTATTTACCCCAAATGAAAATTTGACACATTGAAACTGAAGTTATTGGCAATATTTGTTTGTAAAATCAGTGGTTTGCAATGGGAAACACACCAGTGAACTCACAGAGAAAGACAATAAGGTAATGAAGAATGAAAAAGAAAAAAGAAGAGAAAAGGAGAAAGAACATCCTCTGAGTTGTCCCACATAGGAGAGGAAATACTGGAAACCTGCAGTCTTGGCTTTGGAGAAATGTGTTTCTAGTCTGGGACTGTTATTAGAGACAATTAATTTGCAAATTGTGTGCAAATCACCCATCCGTGGATTGAGATCATGGATTACCAAAGACAATTTTCATAGAAAAGAGCTGTGAAGGCTTAGGTGTCCATCATGAGTGATAAATGGTGCAGACCTGATTTGTCCAGCTTTACTTCAGATGCTTTCAATTTCCCCATTGTTTGGAATTATTGTTGATAGCAGGAGGGATTCACTGTTCTCTGAGAAGTTCTCCATCTTGCACGTACTCCTTAGTAAGCCCAGCGCATGTGGCAGTGGTGACAGCTGAACAAAATAATAATTTATGAGTTACAAAGAAGACCCACTTCTAGCTGAAGAAAGAGCAAGTGGAGGGCATCCAGAGCTGCTTGGGAACTGCAGAAGGGCAAGCCTGATTGTTGCACTCTACAGATAAAAATGTTAATATCAGCTTTTGCCATTGCAGCTTCATGACTTTTTTTTTTATTATTTGGTGACAGATTTGCTGCATGCATCAAAAAATATTTCTAGCAGGAGAGAAGGCAAGTCGGTTTACTCCGGAAGTAGAAGGCATGTGCTCAGTGCTTCATTGGGCAGTAGTTCTTGGGAAGAAGACTGTGAAAGTTAAATGAGATACTTTGGTATCAGGAGGCATTTGCAATGAACTGACAACTCACAGATAGCAAGGGAAGTACTTCATGTGATCAACCCACACAGCAGTGGCACGCCACCTGCCTCATATTACATTACCTGACATGGGGCATGCTCCTGTCACGTAACCTGAAATGTGGACTTTGGGGAAGCACTCTCTAGGTCCCATACCTCACTGTTTAATAACTGGCAGCTTTAATGGTCTACGAGATGTATTTCCCTAGGAAAAAGGTATTCTCTTCCTGCACATTAACTAGAACTGAAATGAACCTAACCTAAAAATGTTGGGAAAATTTAATTAATACAAGTTAGCCTGCCAAAGTCAACCCTGAATACCCTTAGAGTTTGTATTTTAACTTTCTAAAATGCGTGGAGGCTACAAAAAAAATCTGTAGAACATTTGTAAATAGTCTGGAAAATCTTGTTTTCATTTTGGTGGGAAACATTTTCAAGTTTTGACTTAGTCCTCTGAAAATTAAACAAGAAATAAAAGAAAGTAGGGGGTTTATTCTCCCTCTCCATTCCAAAAAAGAAAATCTCAGTTATTTCTGATTTCACTGGCAAATTTCAAAAGAAAAGATCATAATATTTTAGTAAGGTCAACAAAATGTTCACTTTCTTCAACACAGAAAAACATACTGCTAGAGAAAATAGCAGCTTGCAGAGAGCTTTAAAGATGCTGTTGTTTCTTATTGCCTGTGCTGTTGATTCATAGGACATCAGGGACTATTCTTGGTGAAATGTAAGGTATACAGGCAGGTTTAACCCTGCAGCAGAGTATATTTATTCAAAATGTTTGCGATAATTTTCTTTGCAATTTGTTATCTGTGGTTTGCTCGCGGTCCAGATGTGCAGTGGGGAAGTCTGGGGCTGCCCTGCCACATGACCTGAGCCATCCCCTGTCACAAATCTGAATGCAGAATTGCACGGGGGAATAATACCAGTGCCGTCACTTTTGTGATCCTTCATGCCAGAAAAAGGTACATCTGTGCCTGGTAGATGGGGCAGAGCAGCAGAGAGGCTATGTGCGTTGACAGCGGCCTGTGCGGACAGTTAGGGTAGGAGCCAGCTGCGTGACTCCCATGCTTGGTACATGACACTTGACGAATCTGCCAAGACACCACAAAGACACCCAAGAGCAGGTTAAATTGCCCCTCGAAAGACCTAGCTTTGTAGCAAATCATTTCAGGGGCCCCAAGGTGAATCAGTATCTTCTGCATTCAGAGGCAAGTGCATTTCTAGCTCTCTTGCACAAGACCATACCCACAACACCTTGAATCCAGGCTCTCTGAATTTGAAAATTGGAGGCTGAGAAAATGAATCAGGAGGAGGAAGTAATTAGAGTTGAGATGTCATACTAAATCACGGGCCCTGGTTAGTCAAGCAGCTTGCTTCTGACAGCACCAGTTGGATGCAATGAATAGTGGACAGTGGTAGAGTTTAATATTTTAGCATCTGCTTTATTTGCATGCAGGAGACCAGCTACACATTCACATTTAAATAAGTCTGCAGTTGCAGGCAGCTTTTTCAGGGGGAGAACTGCCTACTGCCTGTTAGCTCGCAAATGGCCACTTTAAACCTCTGCAAAGCCAGAGGGTAAGTTACAGATAGGACTGGCAGAGGAATGAAAAAAGGCATAAACCTCTTGCGTTTTGCAAAAACTACTGATGTTTCTATATTTGGTTTGGCTTTGAGGCTTTTTTGAGGTGAGGGCACTGTTGTAGCATGTCTATTTTGTACAAATAATTAAAAATGAGGACATGGAGGAAAAGATATCATTTAGTTAGTCAAGCCTGTAACCTGGTGTTTAGGGCTGTCACCTGAATCAGTGACAGGTTTAAAGCTTCTTAACTGTTGGGGATCGCGACAGAAAATTTTGTGGTGTACTTTCTGTGCGTATGTGTGTGCAAGTACACGTAATTCAATATGTATGTATTTGATGTGTACAGGCATGCGGCAGCTTTAAAGAACGATAACGTACAAAACAAGAACAGCACAGGTTATTCATCAACAAGAAATAGAAACAAAATAAGACTATGTTGTAGTTACACATCTAGAAAAGAAAAAATGGCCATTTACCTGTAAAAAACCTTGTGACTTTTTCCTGTGTGCCCCTTATTGATCTCAGACCTCATTGCCTGTCCCTGTACTTGTGGGTTCAGCCCCACTGATGGACGGCTACTGTGCAGGGTCAGTGCACTCCCTGTTCGGGTGCACTCTTCCTGCTCCAGTGTCCTGTGCTGCTGGGCTTGGTGTCAGCATGCACTGTGTCTGTGCTTCACATACATAAGAGCAAAATAATACAGAGATTTTACCAAGGGGTACAGATAGCTGTTGGGGACAGACTCCACCATCCCCAAGGAAAGAGCTACCCTGACGTGAGGTGTGGAAGGAACACCTGAGGCTCAAGGAGCTGCTCTGCACCATAAATGCCACGTATAACTGGGATGGGTTTCTGTTCCTACTGCTGGGAAGCAATTTGGTTTTTATAAATAAATAAAAAAAAAGAATTTTTAATTACAACTGGGCTTTAACTGCTCTTCAGACTTCTAGCAAGCAATCAACAGGAGTTTATGTTTTATGATTATTCCAATGTGTCCTTTGTTAATGCTGTGAAATGGGATGCTGTCTGAGCCTTGATTTCATCTAAGAATGTTCAACTAATCTACTTCATTGGCAATACAACTGAACTTTAAATTATTAATTATTTTTGGTTACTATCAATATGTCTAATAATCTAATAAGTGTTGAATGTTAACATTTTCAGTGTTGTCTATTACCTTACTGAATACAGTAGAATCAATATTATTGGCTATAATGTAGTAATTGATCCAACTGACTCTACAGTGTTCCTTGCCTCTATAAAAAAAAAAAGAAAATATTTCATTCAGGCACAAGAATGCATAGAGAAAATGTCAAGACTATGATTAAAGCCCATAATAGAAATGCAACTGGAAAATCTGTGTTATCCTATGAGGGCAGATTTTGATCTCAGTTTTATTGAGATGTTGCCATTGAAATCAATGTACCAGACCAGTAGGTAGGGGCTAGAGGACATTTCTCACTGGGCTGTAATTGTAAACAACGTCTATTCAAAATGGACTGAATTCAGCCCCAAAGGGCTTTGGATCAGGAAGACATTCCTAGATCCCATGTGGGCAGAGCGACACTGCATACTACACTGACATAGCGGTACCTTTCCTACCCTGAAACAAGCCCTACCCTAAGCCTTGCTGACCATGGTCATCTCCCTCTACTCCTTCCATGAAGGTCTGCAAGCAGAAGTGATGGCTCAGCATCACGCTGCTCCTCCTTCTCCATCCCCACTTGTTTCAAGAGCTTTTGCTTTCCTGATGATGGGTAAAGTGCAGACTTTGAGTTTCACCAGTTCAGAAGACAGCAGAAACTGTAAGGATTATGATGAGGTTAAATGGTATTCAATAGGCCTACATATAGTCTTTTTTTTAATATTTTAGCTTCTTTCCATTATCCCTAGCATTCAGAAGTGCAAGAATATCAGTGATGCACTATGATACTAGAATTATAATGAAATCGTTGAATTAATCTTCTTTTGTCTTCATCATTCAGTGCAGAATGTCCTCCCAAAGGTACTTAGCAGTTAGTTTAGATCCCAGGTGTATTTGGCTGTTGATGCAGATAGGCTGTATTTATGTGAGTGTGGTGACTAAGAGCCCTAACCATCAGCCAAGATTACTGTGGGCTACAAAATATTTTTTCACTTTTTTCTAATTTTCAAATCCCTATTTTTTTTTTTGGCGAACGAACAAATATCTCTCTAATAAATGTAAACCATATTTTCAGACACCCTGCAAATAGCCTGAAGACCTCTTTACCCTGGAGTCCAGACAGCCTACACAAGAATCTGCCTACAAATCTCTGGAAAAATCATAAACAAAAGCAAATAGAAAAAGTAAAAAACATACAGAAAAAGGCTCTGGGGTTTCCTGGGAAACAGAATTTCTGTTTCATAAGAAATTCTGACATAATGAATGTTCATCCTGAAACTGTAATTGAAAGTGTTAACAGTACCCACCCAGTGATATTAAAAAAGTTACTGATAATCAAGAATTAAAATAATTCTGTAGTATTATCTGATCATTAACCAAGGTATTTCTCTTAAAAGTATTACAATATATGAGATATAACATACAAATGACAAAAGTCATGATTTAATAACAGTATTAGAGTGTTTCTATTTTCAAATAATATTAATTGTTTGCAATAGTACTGCTAAAATAGTACTTCAGCGTTCACATTTTTCTAGCAATAATCTGTCAAAACCCACAGTCTTCCACAATGCCTTGTTTGAAGCCCATTCGGGATTTTTGAAAGAAAGCTGAAATTTCACAGGATATCGTGATGTTCCGCTGAGTGTTTTTACACTCCTCTTTTTACAGGTAATAGACAGATGTGTACACGGATGAAGTAACTGAACTTACCTTCTCTGAAGTTTTGATTGTGCAGCCTGATTCTTGCACAGCTTCCAGACCTACACAGATTCTGTACAGGGAGGATAAGCGCAAGAGCCGTTTTGCAGTATTAATCACTTAAAGCCAGGAAACACTGCAGCACCATTCCTCAGTGTCACTGCAGCACTGCCCTGGCACTGGACTGGCACTGGACTGGTGATTACAATGATACCTCCAGCTTGTACTTAGAAGGCAGAGAATTATCATCTGTCACCGGCACGTGTAGGAACCAAGCGAGAGCTGATTCTCTCCTTGATGCCAGCTGAGGACATGTGCATTCATCAAGCAATAGTAGTTTTGTAATCAGTGCTTTTTAACCAACACTTTTGTCCAACATCCGTGGAACTCATTTTCCTTTTGCTTAATTTGCTAGCTCTTGCTAGTTTGCAATTTACTTGCTCGCCCTGATGACTTCCAGCTTGGCACAAACATTTCAGCAGAGGTGGTCATTTTTAATCCTTCTGCTTAAATAAACACTGGTGAGGCTGGCCTCTGAGCCAAGTAACGGTGGCTGGATAACCTTCCGTATTACGTGTGGAGCTAGCACAGCATGCTCATCCTCTAGGCACTAAGCTCCAGCGTCCTTTCTTGTCTTTTGTAACCTCATAGGCTGTTGTGTTAATATGCAGACCATTACTACTTTGCTGATGAGACAGACTGCCGAGGATCAATATGTCTCTGCATTTGTCAGCCCCGTATACCCCAGAGTTAAGTTCTCAGCTCTGCTGCCAGTGTTCGTGTCCCGCTGTGTAATCGCAGGGAATTGTCGATTCCTTATACAGCATGTCCGTACACCAGCCTTGGTGGGGCACTTTGCAGAACAAGTAGGCAAGATCCAAATGTCGTATTTGTTTGGCTCCCACTGCTTGAGTAATAGTAGGTGCAGCCAGAATACCAGAGGACAGCTTGCTTACGGGGTCACTGCAGCTCAACAGCTAACCATTGATGTTGTCAGGCAGACTTGGGAAAGATGCCCAAATACTATCAACTAGAGGACATTGCATTTTAATGAAAGACAAAAAAAAATCAAGATTAAAAAAAGAAGAAAGGTAAACTCCCTGGTCAAACATAATAAACAAAAGAAGAGATCTAATGGCACTTTTTTTTTTACCCCTTGCTGCTCATTTTTTCCATGCCTTTGTCTTGATGCAGTAGCTTTAGGGAAAACAACACTGGGATTCATGGAGCTGAATACAGAAACATCATCTACCACAAAACTCTTAATTATAGATCAAGTCTTTAAGAGACAAAAGCCCATTTCACTACAACAACCAATATGCTTGACATTTTTAACTGACATGATTTAAAATCAAGTACGCTGCCACCTTCTTTTTTTACAAGATGCCTTTTCCTAATTACAGTTTTCCTGGTTTTTTTTAGAAATAGGTGTTTCTTTGCAAATGTTACAAATGCCATTTGTCTTGTGTTTTTTTAGCTTGGATTGTCATGTTAAAAAATAAGCAACAGATATCAGTAACAAAATTTCATAGTATAATAATGAGTTTCTCCTTTCTTCCATGGCCCAGTACTTGTACATGGTATCCATATAGTATGTTCTAATAGACAGACAAATATCTTGAGTGATTTGGTTGTGAAGCCTGGCCAGAGGTTTTCCATATGTATTGACTGAAGCTTTTTATAGAATAAAACGTGACTTTACCTTAGCATAACCTTATGGGTTTTTTCTGTCCTGTATGTCAGAAGGTAACATTGTGCAGAGATTTTGGGAGAGTATGGGATGTATTTCATGCAGCCGTCAGGGGTACTAATAGACTCCGGCATATCAGACAGATTCAGGGCTCCAGATCAGGTGTCTCAGGTGTTTTGTTAACCAGTAAGGTTGCAAGATCGCATACATTATACAATCTCATTATTTTAAATGTGTGAACACGAGTCTGGGTCATGCCACGCCGAAGTGGCCATCATTGGTGGCAGCAATACGTGTTTCAGATCTCCACACGTGTTCGTACCAAAGCCTCAGGGCTGAGAGAATCGTACACTTTGGAGTTTTCTCTGCTGACGGAGAACTACTTTCCTTTCCCACTTTTCCAGCAAGAAATGTTCTGGTAAAATGTAGGAGGCAGAGCAACATTGCTGAGAAATATAAGTAAGTGTGGGAGAAGCCAAAGAAGTGACTGAGTCTTCATACATAATTTTTTGATCTGTTTCACTCTTTAAAATAACCATCTAAAATGCAGAGCCCTGAGGATGTTTAGTCAGGGAGTCAAAGGCAACCTCTACTGATTTTTGTTTTGCAAGGGGTGGTGAATTTTAAGTACATCTTGAACAGACGTCCTCACAACCTTGCTCAACTTGTCTTCCTGACAGCTTGCATGGAGCCTGCTGAACAAATCAAACCTGTGCTTTTTGTTTCCTTAATCAGGTAGGGTGTTCCAACATTAGGAATAGCCCAGCCCGCAGTGTGCCCAGGTGGCCAAGAAGGCCAACGGCATCCTGGCCTGTGTCAGAAATAGTGTGGCCAGCAGGAGCAGGGAGGTGGTTGTTCCCCTGTACTGGGCACTGGTGAGGCCGCACCTCGAGTACTGTGTTCAGTTTTGGGCCCCTCAGTACAGGAAAGACATTGAGGTGCTGGAGCGTGTCCAGAGAAGGACAACTGAGTTGGTGAGGGGCCTGGAGCACAAGTCTTATGAGGAGCGGCTGAGGGAGCTGGGGCTGTTTAGTCTGGAGAAAAGGAGGCTGAGAGGAGACCTCATTGCTCTCTACAACTACCTGAAAGGAGCTTGTAGTGAGGTGGGTGCTGGTCTCTTCTGTCAGGTGGCTGGAGATAGGACGAGAGGAAATGGCCTCAAATTGCGGCAGGGGACATTTAGGTTGGATATTGGGAAAAATTTCTTCACCGAAAGGGTTGTCAGGCATTGGAACAGGCTGCCCAGGGAAGTGGTGGGGTCACCATCCCTGGAGGTGTTCAAAAAACACGCAGACGTGGCAATTCAGGACATGGTTTAGTGGGCATGGTGGTGTCGGGGTGACAGTTGGACTTCATGATCTTAGAGGTCTTTTCCAGACTTAATGATTTGATTTGATTTGATTTGGTCCATCCAGCCCCATACACCATCTCTAACGATGAACCTTAGGGAAGACTAAAAGAGCTGGCCTCTGTAAAGTAGACCTTCTCACGTCTGTCTTCCTAGATTTTGGTACATTCATGCTGTGAAGAGATAATACAGACAGGCTGAAAGATAGAAATTGCAGGCAGGTCCACATGAGTGAATGCAAGCAGCAGTGGTCTGGTTCTGCTCTGGGTAACATGACAGCCCCAAGTGCACAGCAGAAATGCCCCATCCATCCACCAGTGGAAGGACGTCAGGCATGCATGGAGCAATTGCATTCTCACAGCATTGCCCAGGAGCTGATAAATCACAGCCACGACACATCCAGTTCCATGCTGGTAGTGCTGCATGGAGCCCAGCAGTCTGGGAAGCCCAGAATTGCTTGCTCGGGGCACTTCACTTGACTAGTTTGCCTTGGAGCTACCCGCCTATGTTCCGAGGGGCCTCCCAGATGAACTGATGAACCAGGTTGGGTTTTCACAGTCATCTACCTTAGGTTCAATGACAGTTTAATTAATATAAGCTTCTGAGAAACATTTCTTTTATTTCAATGGAAAAATCTCAATTGTTATTTCACAAAAGCAATGAAGGTTGAGAAAATCTGGTCCATTTCAAAATTCCTCAGGAACAAGGAACTTAATACCTATAAAAGGTCATTTCTTGTCTTAATATTTGTTTTCTGCTCTGATTTAACAATCAATTTAGTTCATGTATCCATAAACAGATATCCTTTTCCTCCTACCCCACCTGCCCCCAAAATGAGATTATGCCTGTTTGTATCAATCAGTAATACAGAGCTACCTAGATTTTTTACTGCCCTGATTCATTGTCTCCACCACAAATAAAGTTTTCCCGTTGTTTGCAGAAATTCTTGAAATAATGGCTTCAATTTCCTTGTTAATTATTCTTTTATTAATGATCTTTCAGATAGTTTTTCAAAGAGACTATGAATCTCTCAGTAAAAGTAATGGGCAGCTACTCACAGGAGTAATCCCATTACAATCAGCTGCACTACTGTTTGTCATTTGGAGTAAGGTGCTAGAGCTCTGACCCTTACTGATTTACCACTCTTCATAATTAGTTGCAGTGATTAAAATACATTTTAGATTACACTGCAGTTTCCCTTCCTTAAAAGTTTCTTTCACTGAGGACAAACTCAGGTTCTGAAGGTGAAAAATTGTCCTCCCATGCAAAACAATAGGAGCAAAGAGGAATGCCACAGATAAGGCTTATAAAAGAAATCAGAAGTAGAGATGCTTGGGCAGAAAGTGTTGCTGGGGGTGGAGGGGCTGGCATAGACGACAGAGACAGCTCATGCAGGAATTTAGCATACTAGCTTAATGAAACTGGAAACACTGTGCGAAACACTGACAGCAGCACATGGAAATAATGAATCAATCTGTTGCATCTGTATCTAATTAAGAATCATTATAATATAGTCTTTTTCTCTAGTGATCAGGATTAGTGGATACCCCACAGGAAAGAGGCTAATAAATAGATTCAAGTGCCAGGACATTATACATCTTTATCTAGGACTGTGGTTCTCGAGCACTTTTCTTCAGTAACCCCAAATCCAGGCAGACTTTTTCTCCTGTGAGAATCTGACACAGCCAGGATTCCTTTGTAGGGGTTTTCAAGGCACTGGAGAAAGAAAAAGCTGAAGGCTTGGATGCTGCAAATAGTTTCTGGCAAGGGCAGACATTCTACTTCTATCTCTCAGCTACAATTAGAAAAGTAGTTTCTCTATTCCCCCCCCCCCCCCGCCTTATGCCTTTCCTCCTTCCTCCTCCTCAAAAAATCATTAAGTTGCTAAAAGCGTCATTTGCTTTAAGCCTCTTTGGAGATCTGTTATTTTACCCAAGGGTACAAATAACCCTACAGGAGTCAGTATTACTAACTGGCACCCTACAGCCAGATGTTATATACCTTAAGAGTGGAAGGGATTCCTGTATTTTTTTTCCTCCTAACTGTCTGCACAATATATTTTATTTAATGTTTGGTGGTGGTGGGTTTTTTGTTTGTTTAGGGGTTTTTTGAGTTCAGAGGGGGATGGAGCAATGGCTTCTTAGTTGGGGAAGAGGCTCTGCCATCCCTTTCTTCCTCCTGCCTGTTAGGGTACTTTTTCAACTGTGATGGTTTAGATCCCAGGGGAAGCAATCTAGGATCATTGCTGAGATAAAGAGAGGAAGGCTACAGAGTGGAGTCTCAAAGCTGTCCCTCACATCTTAGTGAAGCTGAGGTGAAACATTTCAGTGCCTCCACCAGGCCAGTTCTCCCTGCTGTGCTGAAGGCAGCTCTGGACGGAGACCGGTGCGAGGAGGGGGTGCTGGGAGCTGCGCCAGGAAAACACTAAACTGAGCATCATTTGTTGTAGGCATTCATGGGATGCCTCTGCTGTGTCACCACCGTGTGCAGTAAAGAGCATTGTTCCTCTAATGTTCATCCCTCTTGGAACTGCAAGTGAATGTACAGCCCAATTAGTGCAGCAGCTTAAAACAATAAACCCTCCAGAATCTCTGGTGGGGGAAGCATGCTTTTATCTATTTGGTAAATAATTTATTAATCACACTGATGTATCCTCCTTGACAGCAACAGAGCCAGATAAGTGATGGTTCAAAATCAATTTGTCATGGTCCACTGTGCACTCAGTGACCTACTTGGTCTGTTATATAGGTCAAACTTGTACATGATGCTCTGATAGCAGAGGCACTTCTTAAAAAAACAGCAACAGCAACAACAAAACTCACAGCACAGTTCAGACTGTGGGACCCTGTGCTGGCTGGCACTCAGCCACACAGCTCAAAAACTCGGCTTACAGAGAGGGGCGAGGACAGGAGCCGGGTAGTGATGTTTTGGGCTCCCAGTGAAACTGTCTCAGAAATTTCCTGCACTGGCGGTACAGCAGTAGTATCTAGGAGGTAGGTCCATACTCTGTGACCCACTTCTATGACCTTGTTACCATCACACTGCCCTTTGCCATTGATAACAACCCTAGCATCCCCCTGCTATTTCCCTGTTTGTCCTGCTTCAGACTCTGCTTTTCTGGCTCTCCCCAACTCACAACATCTTTTTCTTCAGATGAGGTGGAAATCCATTCCCTCCTCCTCTTTGTACCCCTGCTGCGGAGTCCATATGAGTCTCACAGTTTGAAGTCTTCTGCTTCTGAGTGAGCTAGTTGGGTTAAGGAACTAGATTATTTTAAAATGCAGGGATACAGAAATTAAAACCTATGACAGAGCTCTTGGGTAGTCAGTTTGCTGGTGCTCCCTTTGTGGCTTGACAGAAGTCTTGGTTGTCATTTGTTGATTGAATTTGTTGCACTATCTTTCTGTTTCATTAATGCATGCTTCAGGGGTTTCCACCAGTGAGTCCTGGAGAACTAAGCGATGTGTGAGACGATGTGTTGAATGGGCAGTGCTGACACTCCCAAGAATTTCAAGCAGTCTTGTGATGGTCTGCACGCTGTGTCTCATTCACCTGGCATCAGAAAGAAATGTCTCCCAAAATCATGTTGGCAACCACTGTTTTAGGGAGGTGACACTTGGCACTGCACCACTGCAGGGTTGCAGCCTTTAGTGTTCAGCATTAGGTTTCAGTCCTCCTGTATGTTCTGCATGGTTGAACCAATACCCTAGTGTGGGTGACAGCTACACACAGGAAGAGATGTATACATATGCAGGAAGAGCATAGCAGAAATGAGGGTTAAAATTTTGGATTTTTTTTCACCTGTGTGCTGGTTTTGGCTGTGATACAGTTAGTTTTCTTCACAATAGCTACTATGGGGATATATTTTGGATTCATGCTGAAAACAGTGCTGATGATACAGGGATGTTTTTGTTACTGCTGAGCAGCCCTTACCCAGAGCCAAGGCCTTTTCTGCTTCTCACCCCACCCCACCAGCGAGGAGGCTGGGGGGGGCACAAGGAGTTGGGAGGGGACACAGCTGGGACAGCTGACCCCCACTGACCCAAGGGATACCCCAGACCATATGGCGTCATGCTCAGTATATAAAGCTGGGGGAAGAAGAAGGAAGGGGGGACGTTCGGAGCGATGGCGTTTGTCTTCCCAAGTCACCATTATGGGTGATGGAGCCCTGCTTTCCTGGAGATGGCTGAACACCTGCCTGCCCATGGGAAGCAGTGAATGAATTCCTTGTTTTGCTTTGCTTGTGTGCATGGCTTTTGCTTTACCTATTAAACTGTCTTTATCTCAGCCCACGAGTTTTCTCACTTTTACTCTTCCAATTCTCTCCCCCATCCCACTGAGGGGGAGTGAGTGAGCGGCTGGGTGGTGCTTAGTTGCTGGCTGGTGTTAAACCATGACACTGTGGAACCTAGACACTTTTTCAGCTGTGACTGGAAGGATCTAATACTTTCTACAATAATGGTGGTGAATAAAGTCTAGTCTTTTAATCCTCCTTTGTATTAGTGTTATCACGCTGTTCATGAATATGTGCCACTGGTTCTTATTTTGTCCAAAAATCTGTTTCCTCCATGACTGGCAATCAGAAAAGCAGCCAGGCTGCCAGAAGGGGTACCACCACCACCAGCAGGAACTAAAGGGACTGGAAATAAACCCACCAATGTACATTTTTTTAATAAACAGTGTGTACCTTTAAGGATGTTTATAGCCCTAACAAACACAGGACAGATTCCTCCCGTTTTTCTTGACATCTTTCCAGGTGCACAGTAAATTCCAGAAACCAAGAAGGACCTCTGGGGTCATGGCATGAGCTTCTTGTTTGGCCTTGGCAAATCAATAAAATCCCGCTCCCCCCACCAACAGTCTCTGACAGAACCATCTCCTCCCGTGGATTCCCTGAGGGCACCTGCAGCCCAGGATTTTGTACAAATCACACAATACACCCTGGAGACAGGATACAAATCTTTCCTAAAACCAACATCCAAGTAAACAGACAAACCCCCAGCAGGCTATTTTCAGCACTTTAGAATTGTTTCTGTTTTGTCAGCCTTTAATAATTTAATTGAAAAGTGATACAAGATGCAGGCCCAGCATGACAAAAAAAGATATTTGTCGGGATATTTTAATAAGATGACTCTTAATGTTTTCCAGGAGGTGTCAGCAGTTCTTTAAACCAAGGCAGGGGTTGCAACAAATGGCTTCTTTTGCTGAGAATTCAAAAGATATTCTTTAAAGTCTGCAAACTGCCAGTGAGCTTCAATAGAACAAGTGTTCTCAAGGTGTATTTATGTTGTCTCTATAGCACTCCAAAGGATTTCTGCCAGCACACCCCATTACAATGAGTAATGCTTCCTTTAAAAGCGAATGAAGACGACTTAGATCTTGGTTAATTAAATAATCTTCCCTTTTTTTTAATTATTTACAATAGGAGACTGACACCAACCTCCTAGTTTCCCACCCTGAACCTCAGAATATTATTGTGTTTACCTTGATAAAAGCTGAGGGTCAAAACATTTGTGTTATCTATCTGTCAGGTAATGAAAGGACAGAGAATGTGTAATTAAGCACAGATTAAGACTTCCACAAGATTCATTTAAAAAAAGAACAACCAAAACCAAAACCAAACAAAAAATAAAAACTGCTTCCTATGTGGTGGGATGTAGTGGCAGCCAGTTCTTGGCACAACACATTGACAATGGTGGAGCAGCACCAGGTGAGCTCTTATCTCCCCATTTTTATTTATCACCCATGGAGGCTGGCAGTTCTCCATGTGGAACTCTGTTTACGGGAGATTTATCTGTGGTGTGTAAGTAGCACACTGGCATCATGAATGTCCATCTATCAAAAATACTGAAGCATACCCCATGACGGAAGAAGGATGTTTTTGCTGAATGCAGAGTGGAGAAGGAGAATGTAAACACTCTGAAAAGAGCAAGCAGCAACTATTATAGTCTCAAAATCAATTTACATCAGGCAGGGAAGTGTGACAGGAGGACCAAAGTGCAGAGCAGGGCCAACTTCTAAGAGTCTACCTAAGTACCAGTCTCCTTGGTGTCTGAACTCCACAGGCAAGAATGAACGTCTCTGTGTCAGTCCCAAGGAATTAACAATTCTCTTCTTCATCTGGTGCTTGGGTATAGTTTTTTGTTATTTTGGAGTGCAAGACCTGTATGAAGGAATGCAAAAAAAAAAAAAAAAAAAGTACTTTTTTCACTTTCTGTTTGCTATACTGCCTTCTCCTTCCTGTCTTTCCTCTGGATTGAAAATTCTCAAGGTATGGAATATTGACTTTGTTGCATTTTTATTTATTGTTTACTACCATAAGCCTAAGACCTCGGGCTTTACCTCAGGAATCCATCTTGGTCCCATTGAAGAAAAAAACAAGGGGTAAGGGAAATTCTTGCCTAACTAACTAACTAATTAACTAAATGCACAAATCAGGTAAACTCATCTTTATGCATCTAGACATTTTTTACTCTTTTTTCTAAACAAGAATTTTATAGCTGGCAACTTATACCCTCCATTATTTGTTGCTGGCTTGTACTACATTTTGTCCTAAGCTCTGGCACCTACATCTCAAATGACCCAGGGTGCAGATGTGAAAAAATACACGGAAAGAAGCAATCTTTTGGGTACCTAGGAGATCAGTAATCAGACAATTGTGACAGATCACAGAGAATCTGCATGAAAACTAACACCTTTCAAAGCACTCACTGAATGCTTCCATTTGCAAATGGCAGCTGAAATGCACCTTTATCCTGATATATAGAGATGAAGACCACTGGCTGCCTTTTTTGACTTCAGCTGGAGCTGAAGATGCTTAACATTTCAGAAAATCAAGTGAATGTGTCACAAGCTGGACATTCAGAGTTAGTGACTCTTGCTGAAACTGTGATCTTATTTTCTGTTTCTCCACTTACCCCTCCTTAAAGTGGGATGAATGCTATTCACCTATCATATAAATGTTCTGAGGCCTAATTAGTTAATGTGTGTAAATTGCTTTTGAGATGAACAGTGCTAAGTATTATTATTACTATATTAAAATATGGCCAGCAGCCAACCTCTCCCTGTAGCTGCAGGGTAATGACAAAGCTGATCAAGTGCAGGATTTTATTGCTAGTGATCTGAAACAACAAATAATTTCTGTGCATTTATCCAGGAACAAGTACAAACAAATAATATATATTTAGTCTGAATGTTAGTAAACAGAGAGGCAGCTGATGATCTTTTTAATGCAGTTTTTGATATACCAAAATATTACCTTAGTTTAAACAGTCAATGTGAAATTGTTTCCAAGAAAAGGGGGTAAATTCACAGCCAGGTATTTAGGTATTCCTTATTCCTTAGTCGAATTTACTAGTGTTTTCAAGTCACTATGTGGGAATCTGTGTGCAATTTACTGTGTAGAGTGGAATGTTTCTTTTGTGTACTGTTTTAGGAGGTCAAATTTAATTCTCTAAACAGTTAAAGAAGACTGAAGGAAAAGGTAGAGCTCTCAGGGCATCAGTCAAGGAGGAGACGACAGGAGAGAAGGTTGTGTAAACTAAGGAGACACTGTTGTGACCCTATCTTCCTTATTCTAACTCCTGATTCCCAGGCAATATGGGAAAGGTTTGCTGAAATCAGCAGGCATGATATGCTCAAGGCTAATCACACAGATCTGAACTAAAGATCTATTTTCAGGAACACTTTTTTCAGGAGCAGTCCTATATTTTGATCTGCTAACAGACTACAGTCTAAATCCAGGTATGTTCAACACTCCAGTATAAGCCAACAGGAAATTACATGGTGTGATTTCCTCCCATTTATCTAGCCTGTCTTGTCTTAGCTCCAGATTCTGTTATACAATTTGTTCCACCACACATGAACATGGTCATTCACTAAAATTTTAAGTTTCTGGTGGATTTCATGCATCCATGAAACTTATGCTTTGACTTAGTTTGGAATTTACTCTTCATGGACAAGATGTTGTTTCATTTGCTTTACACAAAAAAACCCCAAGGCAGAATTATGATGATAAGCAGGACACACAAGAGTTTTGTTAAAAGTTATACCCAATTACATTGGGGAAAACAACTGTGGGAAATCCAGAATGGGATTGGTTATGATCTGGAAACAAAGTGGATAGTTCTGTGAACTGTGAGAAGCCACATGTCAAGCAACATTTCTGGCCTTCTACCATATACACTTGGCCCCAGACAATTGATTTCTGGAAATTTATCCCATCACCTGCATGTGAAAGTAAGAAAAGCCCTTTAGAACTGTGTAAATGATCAATAAGAATAAAAACTTTTTTTTTTTTTTTCATTGAATTATACTCTTTCAGATTCTAGTCCAGGTACAGACTACTCTCCATCTATGTTCAATAATAAAACACAAAGTTCAAGTCAACAGAAAATCTTATTGCAAGACTTTAACTCAAGTATTTGGTCTTTCATTTTCTTTTTCTTTCCTTCCTAGCTTCCTTCCTTTTCCCTTCTTTCTGGGACTTTTTTAGCTACAAAATGTATCAAAATTACAAGAATAACTTAGGACTTCTGATGCTCACTGTCTAAACTTAAACCCTGTCCTTTGCAAACCTTTCAGACATCATGATTTTTGCTTGTCTGAAAGTAAACTGCCAAATTAATCTTGGTTCCTTTAGCCCCTGGGTCACCTCAAGTGGCAATTTGAAGTGAAAAGAATAAATCGATCATCTAATAGAAATCCTTCTGAGATTATGAAAAACCATGGCATCAACAGCATATTTCTACCAAAATACAATACTGAAATGGTTTTAACTTTCAACATCCTGTGTAGTCATAACACTGTTTAGGTTGACTGGACTATTACTGTTGTAAACACTATTTTTCATCAAGTCTTGCTATGCATGAACAGACTTCATCTTCTGGACCCACTAACCACATCAAAACCACAGCAGGCTGCTGTTCACAGCTGGACTCTGATCTCACTACCTATAGAGTGATTTGAGCATCCTACCTGTTTTTCCACAGGAGCTAAAGAGGAAATGTATGTATATGTATATGCATGCATACAGACATGCACGAACAATATTCAGTCATGTTCATGGACTCTTAGCTCTAGTGAGAGCCAGAAACAAAACTATCCTGAACACTTGTTGGGACTTTTTCTACATATTGTTTTGATCAGTTATTTTTGAAAGCAGTACTATCATATTTGTGTGCAAAATATTGCTTTACTTGTGTAATGACTGTCATTAAATTATTACTTCAGTGTTGTGGTCATATTCCACTTAATAGTCAGTACAATTCAGATCTTTGAACTAAGTAAATATCATCCTTTTGTGTCAGATGCTCTATGCTGGAGCTTAAAAAAATCACCAGGTGATACAATTTTGGTTCAATGTTTAGGCCTGTGAGAATAGTCTACAATACAGTTGGCAAATTAAATATTTCTTCTACATTTTTGCAAAGGGTAGATTGCTGTCCACCAGAGTTTGGTGCCTGACTTGGGCAAAGCCCCACAAAACTTTAAAATACCCAACTCCCAGGGCAGTTGCAATATAACAGAGCAGCCTACGTGCTGTCCTAAATCAAGGCAGACAGAAGTGTTTCTGAAGATCTGAAGGAGGCAATCTAGTTTTCTTGCTTTAAATTCCTCTTCACACCATTGACCAAAATAGTAGCAATCTTTCTCTACTCTAAAGAGAAACTATAAGATATGCTAACTATTTCAGTTAACATTTTTCTTTCTGGTACTTGCTCTTCCACAATGGCTGAGTGGTTTTACACACTCACCCATGACCTGGGAGGACACAGGTGCTAGGCACTGAGGGGAATTAAATCTACATAACCTTCAAAAGGGCCCCACAACTGAGCTGTGGGGTATCCTTAGGGAGAATGTCTCTAGCCATCTGATCAAAGCTGGGCCACTCTTCTGGTAGATGTACAAGAACAATGTACCCCAAAAGACTACAGGCAAGAGGAAGCCTGATCCTCGCCTACAGCTCTCAGTTGCAGAGGCTTGTACAGCTGTGGTCCCTGTCTCTAGGACTGGTTTTGTTTCTTCCTGGAGACAATAAAATGTAAAATGCATAAATATTCCAATGAAGACCATAGTTTCAGACAAGTGTCCCCGCATCTAAGTTAAAATCATCTTTCCTCTTTCCCTCTTTCTGATGGAGCGAGAACTCTTGCACATTTTTTGCACAGTAGGTTAGCTTCAGGTATAAAGGTGAAGAGCAGTTTTAGTCAGGATATATCATGGCTTGTGTTTAGGACATTTTCCAAAGAATATGGGGTTAATCCCATTAAAGCTGAATAACAAAATGCATAATTTTCTGGGTGAGTGTTCTGACCATGGGATTATTACACAAAAGGCAAGTAGCACCATTATTGCTATGATGATATTAAACCGAGTTAACCGTAGTTGTAATGACATCTAACTTTTTGCATTTCTTGGACTTATTTTTGAGGAATCAAGTGTTTTTCAACTTAATCCTGATCTTAGGAGGGCTTTAGTTGAGGGATAAATATAGAGTATAGATAGTTGAATAAAATTAATTACTCAGAGAATTCTTCTGGCACCTAATGAAATTAGACATTAGAAATTAGACCTACAGGCTTAGGCATTTCAGGCCTGAAAAATAGGCAATCTAAATCACTCTCTCTAATTTCCACTGGTTTTAGGTGCCAGAAAAGTAACAATTTTAAGTGGGATTACAGCAGTCCCAAAATTTGAGTAGATACTATGGACCAGATTCACTAGAGAGATGCTTTCAGTTTAAAAATTTATTTAAACTGACTGTCATTTTTTTTGCCACACTGGAGTAGTGCAAAGGACCATAAGGAGTGGGTGAATGTTGTCTTGTCTTTTTAAACAACCAAATACTCCTGGTATGTCTACAACTTCACCACCTGGTTCACAAAAAATTTACATGAAGTTAACTAAGAATGTAAGAGAACAAAGGTGGAATTGGCTAATGTAGTGCAACTGTGTACACTTAAAAAAGGGCAAAAAATAATCAAGTAAAAAAAAGCATAGCAATATACGATATTAAAAATTCGTAAAGCTACAAATGTTAAACTTTACCTTTGGCTAAACTAATCTTTAACATAAAGCAGTATATCTAAAGAGAAATGTAGACAGTGATCCGTAAATTGTGGGAGACCACTGTCTCAGCAGGTTCCTTTTGTCATAATTAATCACTTTCTAAAGAGGTGACATAATTCCTGAGTTGGGTCATTGAAATTGTCCTTACAAACAGTGAAGTATTCTTAATAGATCAGGAAGATCTTTTTCTAAACCATAATGATAAAATCATTTGCTTGAATAGATTTAGCCACATGATGCCAGTTTCCATTATAATCTGAATAAACTAGCCATTCAAATTAAGAACATACCTGTGGTGATTCCAGGACAAAACAGAATGAAACCAGCCTCTGGGAATTTCCATAATGGAAATAACATTGATGTATCTTTCACTATGCCAACTACATGCTTCATTGTAATGTAGAATTTTTTTGAAATCTCTTATTTTATTATTGAAGATCTGAAAATTTTGTTGTTTAAAGGTCAGAAAATTTATACTGTTATCTCCAAAATTTCCTTGATACATTCTGAAACAGAAATACACTACCCGAAATTTGAAAGCTATTATGATGCAACAGTGTCCTTGTTTTTACTGTAGACTTATCAAAGAAATCATGAATTATCAATCTGCAGTAGTAGTATTCATGGATATGCAAGAAAATTGATCATCCCATATCTACATGTATTTGCTTAGGTTTGCAGCTGGCCAGGATAAACAATAGGTGGGAGCATAATAGGTTACCACTTTCTCTAGGTTATATAGAGTAAGTGGCTTTCCTATTGCCAACCCTATCCTGGGTTGCATCAAAAGAAGCGTGACCAGCAGGTCAGGGGGTGTGATTCGCACCCTCTACTCTGCTCTCGTGAGACCCCACCTGGAGTACTGCACCCAGCTCTGAGGCCCCCAACATAAGGGGGACATGGACCTGTTGGAATGAGTCCAGAAGAGGGCCACGAAGATGATCAGAGGGCTGGAGCACCTCTCCTATGGAGACAGGCTGAGAGAGTTGGAGTTATTCAACCTGTAGAAGAGAAGGCTCTGGGATGACCTTATAGCAGCCTTCCAGTACCTAAAGGGGGCTACAAGAAAGCTGGAGAGGGACATTTTACAAGAGCATGCAGTGATAGGACCTGGGGTAATGGCTTTAAACTGAAAGAGGGTAGATTTACATTAGATGTAAGGAAGTTCTTCACTGTGAGGGTGGTGAGGCACTGGAAGAGGTTGCCCAGGGAAGTTGTGGCTGCCCCATCCCTGGCAGTGTTCGAGGCCAGGTTGGATGGGGCTTTGAGCGACCTGGTCTAGTGGAAGGTGTCCCTGCCTATGGCGGGGGGTTGGAACTAGATGATCTTTAAGGTTCCTTCCAATGCAAACCATTCTATGATTCTGTGATTGTTTTGGCATGGGAATGAATGAAACAGCTTGATGGAGATAACACTTTAAAAATTCAAGTATTTTGGACATGTAGTTAATACTAATCATTGAACAAACCAAGTCAAAAGGGAATGGTTATTTATAAAATCAAAACAGTTAATGGTAAAAGAAAAAAAACCCACGTTATTCTCATAATGATTATCAAGGAAAACATGAAACAAGGACAATTCTCACACATTATGGTCTTTTTCAAGAGATAAATGCTTTGAATAAATTAGCCAACAAATTCAACTGCTCTGAAAATTTCCCACTGCATACCTTGAGGTATACGTCACAGACATCCACCAGCATGCCTACTCGGGGAATATCTTTCCACTTCTTTGCAGTTCCTCCCAGATAGAAAGAGGAAAGGGCTTTGCAGGGCAGGATGCTTGCTCCAGGGCCGCCCACCCGCTGGGTGACCAGGAACCTTTGCATTCCCAAAGGGGAGAGCACGGGACTTTGTCAGTGTACAACAGATGAGGTTTTGCTGCACCACAGGGAAAAGGAGAAATCAACATCTTCACAGAGTCACTTGGAAAACTGTAATTTTAGGGTTTTCCTGTTTTCCTCACACAATCCTTGCAAAAAAACTGAAAAACTGGTTACCTTATGCAGTTTGTCAATATTTTATGCTGCAAAATCAGAACAATACAGGAAAGGATCTCTGGAAGTCATCTGGTCCCACACCCTGCTCAAAGTAAACAGCAGAAGGTACCTTGAGTTTCACTCTACAGATTGAATTTCAGGAAATCAGTTTTATTATCACTCTAAAATTTCAAAACCTTCCAAACGTCCTTTAAAATGAAGACAACTAATCTGTCATAAGTCATACCAACAGACAGAAAGTTCAGTTAAGAATATGTATGAGCATACACCTTTACAAGACTTTCTTGAAGCTTCCCTCTACCTACGAAACTAAACACAAACCTTTTTTCAGATCAGATGCCTGACTCCTATTAAACAGTCTTCTGAATAGTACTGTTGTACTGTATAAATTGAACATATTTAGGAAACATTAAATAATTAATAACTTTTAATTCTAAATAATATTAATAAATAACAAGGTTTATTTCTAAAACAGTAACGTGGCATTTTAAAGCTCACTCCTACTATCTTTTAGTCTTATTTTATTCTTAATATCTTAATCATACCAGTTTTTCTCTCTGTATTTGACAATCTTCTACCTGACACAATATCAAAACTTGCCAATTTGTAAGCAGGTTCGTATTACTGACGCTTTGGGGTTTTTTTGATGTACAGACATTCATCCAAGGTTCTGTCCATGAAAGAGATTATTTCCTAACTGCTGTCTCAGGAAAGCAATTAGATGGAGTTTTCACAGAAATCAGAAATAACCATTATTTCTACTTTCTAGATTTTTTTTGAGGGTCACTGCTGTTTCTGTTCCAGTTTTATGATACACACTAGCATTAACATTGCTTCTGCTGAGCAAAGTGAGAGGAATTATTTGCCCAGATGTTCTCCCCAGCTGCAGCTTTTCTGGCTGAGAAGGGGACTGTCCCCTCAGACGCTTGTCATTGGTCCTACTACAATTTATTAACTCCTCAAACCTGCTGTACATCCCTGCTGCTCCTCCTAATCCCTTTCAGCAAACACAAGCCATATTTGCTTAAACAGCTTAAATAGCTCTTTACAAACCTGGTTCATTTCAAAAGACATGGGCTAGTAAAACAGGTTAGGAGATTACTCAGACAAGCAGCTCCTCTGCCTGTTCTGCTGGAGATAGTTTCTGCCAGGGAGTGGGGCTGAGCAGAGAAGGAATGGCAAAGTCTTCAGCCAAGACAATAAAAAAACCTTGGACAAGGAGAATAGACTGGTAGCTGCAAACCTTGAAGAGTACCACAAAATCTTTGTAGGTTTGCTGGGAGAACTCACCATTAGCTATGGGCAACTATAGATGTGCTTCTACTCTTTTCCCCATCCATCATTAGGATAGGAGAAATTTCATATCAAAGGTTTGCTTTCACAGCAATACACTCTGGATTAATTCAGTTCTTATCCTTTGGTTTAGTTTTTCACTTATGACTTCAGGTTCCTCTTGTATCTCCCTGGATTTTATATCTTTATCCATTTACAGTATTTAAAGGGAGAGATGTTCTATGATGTGTTACGGTATTTATCTTCCTTTGTGCAGACAGCGATAATTCATGACTGGCACAGCCAGAAGTGACTTATTAGGGCTTTCTTCACTAGAGAAGAAAAGGTCGTAAAGTAACTCAGTACATCTTGTGCTTTATGATTATAGCTATATTGTGTAATACACTTCCTCCTCCCCCCGCCCTTGCAGTTTACTAAATATATATCTTTAGTCTACCTGGACCTTTCAAACAATATCTGTTGCCATAAACTTGGTGCAGTCAGATTCCAACCCTGTTTAGTTTCCAAAGTTACATTATAATATTCTTTAAAATATGTGACTAGCCTGGGAGATCTTCAGAGCCTCTGGTGCCCTCCTTATTCCACAAAGCACAAATGCAATACCATGCATATTGCTTATTTTGCTGCTTTCCCTGGACACTTTCTCTCTCTCTCTCTCTCTCTCTGAAAAGTCATTGAGGAAAAATGAAAAGTCTGCTGACCAATAGACTGTGGGACAGCTGTGGATATGCACATTGGACACATTCAAATCTTGGCGTGCGGTTTGTGGAGGAGTCTGTATGCAGGTAGGACACAGTTGTGTTCAGTGCAGCTGAGTTACTGCTTGTGTATATATCATCTGCGAAATTCATGCTTAGTGAGCCTGGCATGTCCCAGCTGCATTAGACACACTAACTCTCATATACATATTGTCAGGAATAATTAGCTGGGGATGCTGGGGAACCTCCTTCATTGACAAGCTTTGAGAATGGGTGACACCAAAATGCTCCTGGAGCTGTTCTCAGCTTGCAGTGGGGAGGAGGGGTCCCCAGCCCTGCTGCTGGGATGGACCCCATGGCCAGGCTGCCAGGCTCAGTGTGTGTCCCAGGCCACCACACCAAGGTATGATACTTCATATACGGCTAGTGACAGAGCAATTGATCCCAAAGCATTTCTGTGAAAAAGGCCGCAGAGCTGTACTTCAGCACATCATGGAGTGCAGCCAAGGCTCACACCATTTGTACGTTATCAAACAAAGAAATGTTATTCAGGATTTGCTGAAAGAGTAGGTTGTTTCAAGCTGCTAATTCAGTGATGGAAGATCTTTTGTCAGCTGGAAGTTACATTTTCTTTTCACTCACATTACTAATTCCTTAAGATATTTATATGAAGATATTATATTGTATTAGATTTCTGCCTTAAAAAACCCTGTGTCATTACCTTTCTTACATAAGGGGACGACTTAAAGGATCCATAATAACCTGCTCTTCAAGCACCTTTTCCAGTAGATTATTCTGTACAAAGTCATCTCTCTGGTCCTGCAATGTTAGCAAGCACATCAAATAATATCACAGTTACTCATCATGATTCAGTAAATGATATTAAAGGACAAAAAGGAGCCGTTCACACATGGGTGTGCCAATGAGAAAGGAGGCAAATAGTTGGTATTTATTATTTGTACTCTCAAAGCATTTTGGGACTGCAAAAATACTGACCAAATAGTCCTTGCCAAAAGAGTTTACATTGTAAGAAAAAGTCCTTAATCTAAGAAGTGCAGGCTAGCACTGTTATAATTGCCAGTACTCTGGGATCAGCAGGACAGATTGGGAAGGAAGTTGAATACAGCCCTCCTACAATGTTCTTTCCAAATCATTGTAAAGATTCACTGTGAGAGTAAGGGAGGTCCAAGCAGCCATGTTGCACTCGTTCATTTTGGTTTATACATAGGCATGAAGTCAGTCAGTATTCAGCAGTATAACTGAGTCATGCACAGACAGAACCAAATGAGTACACTTTTTAAAATGCGCCTTTTTTCCAGACTCTCATATGTTTTTCTGTCTTCTGTGGTTGTCTCTTTGATAGTCTGTGCCTCTGAGCCATTTGGATGATCACTTTAAGAGATGCTGAGCAAACTTCCTGCCTTGAACCTGCTGTGTGTGCCCATTTCTCTTTCACTTGTCTCAAGAGCCTGGCATCCTCCTGAAATCAGATTAATTTCTAGTCAATATCCACTAAAATATCCATTTACATTGTCTTTTGTCTTACAGTAATTACCACATGGACTTCTTCTGTGCATATTTGGGACTCATTGATCACACCACCATTGCGGATTTCACTGTCTTCATTGCAAGATATATCATCTTTAAAGTTTGATCCCATTGGAATCAATGGGAAAACTTGCACTGATTTCACAGGCTTTGGAGCAGACCCTAAATCAGGTTCTGTTTTAGTTCTTAAGACAAAATGACTTGCATATTTTTCTGCTATGAAAGGTTTTACTTGCTGCATTGTGCAGCAGTCATCTAGACATATTACATACAATGATACTGTCTTTGGAAGGCTCACAACTCCAGCACTGTCTCTCCATCTTGGGTATTTTATCTTTGGGTTTCCAAAAACCAAAATCAAAGCTTTGTGATCTATAACTACATGGAGATGAGCTTCATAGATGTAAACATAAAAGTGACTGCTGCATCCACTGACTACAGCAAGTGCCTTATCTGCTTGCAAGTAATTCTGCTCCATCTCAATTAATCTGTGACTGGCATACGAAATAATATTTTTGCTCTGTACAGCCTGTCTTCACTCCTAGCACTGCTCCTACTCTTGGAGGTTTGGAATTCACTACAATTACTCCTTCCACTCTTCAGTTTCATGTTCAAGACACTGCACAACTGGCACAAAAAAAATAAACTTTTTCCAAGGATTACTTAGACCACCAGTTCTTGAAGGTCCAGGGTCGGACCATAAAACTAGTGCGTAACAGCAAAGCTGTTGCAAAGGAAAGCAGTTATGCTGAATTACTACCTAGGCATCTAAACCATGATGTGTTCCTGGTGGGAAAAGTTCTGCTAAAAAGCCAGAAGCGCTCCTGACAGGAGGAGCAGAGAGTTCATGTACGAGCTGATACCAGAACCACAGTTTCTTAGGGTAACACACAATTTGTTTTCAGTCCCTCAATTAGCTGACAGTTTTTCCAAGGATTCATCATTTACAGTTGGCAGAATGTCAATCACAGACACAAACTGAAATGTTTGACTTTCAGGTTTCTTCCAGTGTCTGACTAGTAGACTGGGCCTACTTAAAATACTATGGGGCTGATGGCAGAGAGGAGTGTGAAAATTTAGAGTCAGAATTTGGAACAAGACTGCACAACATCTTTTCAATGAGCAAGCCTCAGGAAACTCTTCAATGTAATGCTGTTTTAATGCTTTTCGGAAGGCAGGAAATTCATTCTTTTTTCAGGCAGTCAGAATAAAGCTTATGAATTTATTTCTCTTTGCTAAGCTGGGCCCTGGGACTTAAATTTCTCTTTAGGTAGGAGTAAAATGTAGCTGAACAAGATGTTGCTTTCAGAAATAAAGCAGGCTTTAGAAAGTTGCCATTTTTCCCCTAGCTTCATATCATCGACTCTACCTAGGAAGGGGTTTTAATTCAGTCAGTTGTTTTTCATGTCAGCCCCACAATGGTGTTCATGCACTTGGTGGGGTCAAGAATGAGTGGCCAGGGATAACAGCCTCCTCATAAACCCATTGCACTCTTGGAGATCATCTAATCCAACTCTAGGAGGTCTTTCAGGAGATCTCATCCAGCTGTTCACAACCTTCTTTCTATCACTCCTCCTGTGCACACCCAGAAGAAACTATTCTGTTGTGCTGAGGTCTCCTTCACTCCCAAGGTATTTCCATACCTCCAGTCCTCCCTTTCCAAGACCCGGTAATCTTCACCTGTGTATAGATCTGCAGCCCCTTTGTCTGGACAACACCTGATTGTGTTGGGGCTTATTTGGCTTCTTTCAGGTCTTCTTTAGCTGTTCCCTGTATTATCATTCTGCCCCAAATCTACAACATTTTAGCTGAGCTGAACCTCTTGGGGTCCATCTGAGACTCACAAACCTAAGGCCTAGACGGTCTAGAGGGTCTAGAGCACAGAAGTAAGCTCTTTCCTCAGGCAACTCCTTTGGTTGGGCTAGATATGATTAAGTGGTCCATATCCAAAGGAACACTTCAAATCCCAAATGTTTGGGAGATTTCCCACTGAAACTCCCAAATACTTCTAGACTGGCACAAATTCAAAACCTAAACTTCCTCCAGGGAACTACGAGCTCAACATTTCATTCCCAGAGCACAGTGCCTAAAATTTAGGCATGGCAACCCATACTGTGACACCACCTCAGTCATTTGCAAGAACGTACATTCAATCCTATATTAATTGGTTACCTGATATCTATCATGGCAGGCCCAGGTCCTTTTTTTGTGTACAATGGTGAACATTACTCGGAATATGTGTTTAACCAAAAAACCCCCCCCAAAAAACCCAAAAAACAAACTTAGGTATCATATGAGTTATAGGAAGCTTGATTAAGCTCCACAAGAAGAAAACAAGTCACAACATAAAGCTATTGAAACTCTTACCTTCTGCCAGAGGAAAAGGTTCAGAAATGATGAACTGAAGGGCTAGGGCCTCAAGGTAACAGAGAGTACACAAGGCTCCTCAGATTTGCAAATTATTTTGCTGCCTTTGTTGAAGTTCTTAGAACATAATTATTCAAAAGCTGAATGTGAAAAGTAAGGACATGTAAACTCAATATGAATATTCAAAGAACCCAACTGATGTTTAGTACAAATATAGAAAGGAGAGAAGAAGCATGAGAAGCTGTTAAATCAAGCTATGTGTCTGCCTGTCAGACAAATGTGTGTAATCCCAAACAAAATGCCAGCAGGTCAGATCCTCAACTGGTGGAAACTGGCTTAACTCTCCCTAATTCAGCAGAATTCAGTTGAATACCTGGTCCCATCCTACCAGTTTTCTCTTGGAAATTTATGTTCATATTTATTTTAACAGCCTGTATTGTGTAACAACCCTCCCCCTGCCCATTTAGAACATGACTTCCTGACAGAGAGATGCTCAAATCATTAAGAGCTTTCTAAAAAGAGCTGTGTACTGTGTGATTATGAATTTTAAAAAAAAGGGGGGGAGGGGGAGAGTGGGGATAAAATTCAGCCCTGCTTTGAAATCCAGCATAAGAACTGAGTATGACCAAAACCAAGGGAATCTTTCAGACATTATTAGGCATTCCTCTGATCCATGTGTTAAACTGAAATTCAACCTCAAATATTTTGTCACAGGTAAATGCCACAAGTCAACAACATCTTCCTCTTGAGGAATTTTTTGTTTTCAAACAAATTTTTTAAATTCAGATTATCTCTGATTTAAGAATAGGCAATTCTTTCATTTGAAGGCTTTAATGAAAAATTATTTTCATAACTGGTTCTCAAATGATATAACACCTTTGGTCAATTTTGAGATGCTTTTGCCAAACACTCTTCGGTCTTCCTGAGGTGTTTTCCTCTGTACATTGTTGAATGGGAGCTGGACATAAAGAGAAACTGCAGCATAGGCTCCTGTAAAAGAGAGCTTTAATATCCTCTGCAGATATACTTTTTTTTTTTCTTTTTCCTTTTAGGAACATGCTAACAGGTAATAAACCGACTTTGCAGTAATAAAACTGGAAACTGTGAAAAAGGAAAGATAATTCTCTTATATACCATAAAATGTACAAGCCAATAAAACTGCACATTTCCCAAGAACCTGGGAATTGAGGCAATATAGAAGTGAACAGAAATTTTTCAAATAATTGTTAATCAAAGCTAGTTCATGGAGAAGACATCTGGTTAGATTAATATCAGCATGAATGATTAGTTTCATTTTTCCTATTTTGACTACTGAATCAATATTAAGGTCAAGAGGTTTGCTTCAGAAGGATTTAAATTTACCTTCATTGAAATAGAAATAGAAAACAAGAAACTGTTTTTAAAGCATAAGAAGATAAAATTATAGAGACATGTCCCAGGGTGTATAAAATATCTATCAGTTAGAGTAAATACAGTATGTAAGCATATAATGTGTTTACTAGGGTAACTTAAAAAATTGCATATGAAACACTTTCCTGTCAGAAGGCAGTTTTGTTAAAATAGAAAGAACTTGTAGTGCAAGCGGTTTGCAAAGACTTTGTCATTTGAAAATGTTTTGGTTGGGACTTACTCAAGCATGGCATTTCAGTAAGATTTAGAAACTGCAAACCAAGCATGTTTTGTAGGACTACTGTTACCTCTATATCCAATACCATGGTTGCTTATTAGCAAGGAAACTGGTGCCTTCTGTCTGCACTGGTGCCTTCCTCAGTTTTCACATGCACTTTAGGAGTTTTCAGAGACGGAGCTGCTGCATTGCTTCCAGTTTAGGAGACTGCAGACCAAGTCAGGACCCAAACCACAAAATGTTGCTGCATGAATCCCAGCACTGTGAACTCCTTTGGCCCTGTGAAGGAAATAATCTCTTTGATATGTTTGTACCTTTTTTACATGTTACATTTCTTTTAGACAAGAATGCCAGGGTCTGGTGAGAACTCTGATTTGGGCTGTCCCTGGGGACCGGCTGAGGATGAGCAAGGGAGAAAACCAGCCAAACTCAAGGGTGCTGCAGAGAAGGGAAAAGAGTCACAGCCAGAACTGCAACCCAGGGCAGCAGAGATCAAGGGACTTCTGCGATGAGGAGGGAGAGAGCAACAAACCCCAGAAGCGATGGAAGCAGCCCTGCTGAGAGGGGACTGCTCTGGGTTAGCTGCGACTCAGCCCACATGTCAGCTGAAACCCAAACTGCAAGTGAAGATGCAGAGTGCAAGGGGGATTTAAAAATAAAGTCCTTCTTCCTGATGTAATGACTTTGAGCTTTCTCTGAAGAATCGGTCTTTTCATTTATATTCTAATGCAATATAAATTTGTTGGGGGTTTGTTTGCTTTTGGGGGGGTTGTGTGTGTGTGTGGGGGTCCATTAAACGAACTTAATCTGCCTCAAATGTCTGGTCATTTCAGGGTATCACGATTGGATTTCTGTCAATTTTAAAGCTAACCTTGACTAGAAATGGAAAAAAAACTTTTTAATCAAAAGATTGTAAAATTTTCATTTTGCTGTGAAGTTTGGGACTTCAATTTTTTCGTTTGAAGTTGTATCAAAATATTAGAATTTCTTACAAGATAGAAACTCTATATTTATTTCTTGAGTTCTTAAGGAAAACAGGTTAAGAGTGTGCTGCCTGTCTGTCTTTTTATTGTCCTTGATTTCTTAATATGGTGGCCAATTTCAAGTAATATAGCAGCATATGATAACGAAGAGGAATGAGACTTCATTACTGAGTTTCATGTTGGAGGGAAATGCTAGAACATGAACTCTTATTCTGTTAGAACAGTGCTTAGGCAAAAGAGAAATTTGCTTCTACCTGGGAAAAAAATTTCAACCAGAGTTTTTGATCAATAACAAGAGAGAAAACCATGGTAATCCTGTATTTAGGAAGCCTAGGAATCCAGGTTGCATTCACTACAATACTCATGGACTAAAAATTGTTTTGTTACAGTAAGAGTGTGAAAGAAGGTCCAAACTATTGTTAAAGTTGAATGTAACTAAGTCATACTTTCACAACATGTACACACAGGAACTTGGCAGAGTATTATATACTTAAGGGTGTCTAACTGAATAAAGTCTTGTCTAAACTAGCATACCTTCTTCCAGGCTGATTTACAAGCATAGGCAAGTTCAACTGTGAAGAAAAAGACAAAAGATGGACATGAATAAATAGAATATGACATTGCCTACACAATAGGCAACTACAAATAATAATACCAGTCAAAGGCCAAAACAACTACCTGACTGGGGTTATGTCAGATGACAGAAGTTTACACTGTACTAAGAAAAGTTGCACCAGTCCTTGCTACTGAAGCCTCATCTCTGGCGTGTGCTCACTTTAAAACACCGTTTGCCCTCCGCTTGCCCACGAGAGCAGCCGAGTTGCATCCTGCAGAGCGGGAGCTAGCAGGGATGTTTGCTGACTGTGGAACCGCACAATTTTCACCACTTGCTACAAAAGCCGTTCATTGTTCTGACAAAAATCTGCTTGTTTCCTTCTCAAAATGGCAATGTACTTTCACTGGGCTTGCGGTAGGGTATTATGATAGGATTCTCATAAAGTTTCCAGTGAGCAGTGTAACCTAAGACTCATCATGAAGATCAGACGGCCTTGTCCATATGTAGGGGTTTTAAGGGTTAATTTATCCATTTTGACAGCATATTCAAGTATGTTTATAGTGACTTTCAACTTATGAGTCCATTTCTCAAAGCAGTTTCAGAATAATTTATATAGGATCCCCTTGTTGAACTCTTCTTTAAAGAAAAGGAAAAACACATAAAGCATATGTATAAAAATCCCTTCATGTTTGGTTTTGATTTACTTCACAGTGGAAAAATCTCTGGAGCTTCCTCTTCCTCTGCAGCTTTTAAGCAGTGAAATAGATGATGTTCATGCTAATTAAGCCACTGATCACTCTCTCCATTTACCAGTAAAGCCTAGACCACAGTCAGGTTATTATTTCTTTGAAGCAATGCAATATTCTTGGAAACCATGTTCTAAGTAAGTTGCTAATAGAGAAGTATGCATACTCCACAAGCAGATTATTATTAACATGAGTACATAAATCAGACTTTATTAGCCACTTAATACTAATAGCATTTGTTGTGCAGTTTATTGAACACTCAGTAGCTCTACAAAAAAGGCCAAACCCAAGGTGTTTATTGGTATGCTTCAATTACATTTGTGGGAGAAAAGGTTTTTACATCCCAACTGACTTCAAAAGCTAAATATTTGTGTGAATAAGGAGCAAGAAATAATGACCTGAAAATAATTTCATTTGAAGTGCACTATTTTTCATGTTTAAGAATATTTATCCCCAAAACATTAACATACCAATGTAGAGTGGAGTGGTTTCCAGACAGACCTTATTTTGTAATAGCCCCAGTAGCAAGATGTAAGGCATCCAGCAGGTAAGGTGTTATTTTTTTTCCTGTTATGGCTTAGCTGGACTGGGTTATAAAAAGAAAAAGACTTGTTTTGTCTCCTCCGTAGCTTTTGAGCGCTACAGTTAGGGTACAGAAACAGCAGTTGCATTGTCCTCATGTTTTGACTTTGGAAATAAAGCAAGTCTAGAAGAAAGGAATGAGAAGTAACTTGCATTTCTCTGACTTTTGAGACTTCAGTTTACAGTCCTTATTTTCTCATTCCATTCCAGCAAAAAATATTTTAATGCCAGCCCAAAGCAATGGATCAAAATGAAACTGACAATGTATGAGTTACTAAAGTAGTAATAACCTTTGGTGTTTATCTACTCTGTTGATGTTTTCTGTTTATCCAAGGAATACAAACTTCTTTTAAAAATGAGAGCAGAATTTTTCACTTATTGATCTAAGAATTTAAGAGAAAAACATTAGTATTGGACAATCTGCATTAAAGAACCACAAGAGCTGGCCATGCTGTATAATAAATCTCCTGATCATTTGCCCTTTGGCATGAAATTTCCCATGTTTGGTCTTTGACCAAAGGTGGCTTTCTGTTTTTAAAAAAAGATACAATTTTTTAGCCATTTGTTGCTGTAATGTAAAAATAAAAATGGCCCTTAGCTATTTTTCAGGTATGGATGCATTGCAACCTTATCAAAAAGTTGAGACAAGGTTTTCATGAGCTCTCACCATCAATAGACCTTAACAGCTGAGACTACAAAAGTTTCCAGCAGTGTCTCTCACTGTTCACCCATGCAATGCCTGCAGCTACAGAATACTGATCTGATATCTGCTGGGGTGGACAGGTGCATCCAAAAATGCAAAGCAGAGATTCACGGACTCTGCTGGGTACCGGACTGCCCCAAGGACGGCTCTGTTAGCAGATAACTCTGTTGGGAGTGACAGGTCCTGGCTGTGTGCTGAGATATTCATTACTTTGAAGATAGTCTCATACCAGCAGTGGCACATGTTCCACAGTTTGCTACCTCTATTAAACAAACAAACAACCTGAAAAGAATTGAGACTTGGAGAATGCGATAAAATCAGATTTTGATCAATGAGGACTGTTCCAGATCCCCACCTGCGAGGCTGTCACTACGTTTTGTCTGGCAATAACAAGACTTCTTCAGGATCCTCCTCCCGTTTGCCCCCACTTATTGCTTCCTGCCGCCTGGAGTCAGAAACTTGCTGAGACACCCTTACAGCCCTTGGTTGAGAAACTAGAGGAGAATGAAAGCTTGCACAGGGGAAAAGAATCAGGGGTGGGGGAACCTGGCCTGGAAAGAAGTGGTGCTGGGAGAAAGGAGGTGGACCAGCAAGATGCTGCTCCTCTCCGATAACATGGTCCTGCTGCTGGGGAAGACTGTCATGCCCACAGTCAGCCCCACGACACTGTGACCTGGATTGCTCCCATGTATTGCTGCTTGGATCTGCCAAAAAGATGAGTAAAATGATATCCTAAATTATTTCAGTAAGGGATGTGGGTCTTCCAAGTGGAATATGGGAAATCCCCTATTATGTGGGATGTCTGGTAGTCCTAATAATAGTATGGAAGGCTTGTGCTTGTAAAAATCAACTTCTCAGTAAGAGAACTATTTAAAGAGGTGATGTAATTGCAGCTGGCACAGCAGCCATGCAGTGTATGCAGACTGGATTTTCTGGTGACTTCCAAATGAGTTTTTTCTGCAGCACATGTTCTTCCCCGCAGCTTCAGTGAAGGATGTTCCAGGAGAACAATCCCAAAGCAGTCAAAAAACTTTCAGAGGGACACGCAGGATCATTGCCATCTTCATGTCTTTGCATTGTAATTATCCCAAGCTTCTTTTTGACCTTGCCTCCTGTAAGAGAAAAATAAATGCACGTTTGTGTGCTTGGATATGAGTCCCTGTATACATGGTTTTTAAAAATTCAGACAGACCATTCCCTCGCACACAGATTTCTCCCTGTGGAGAGGATGAGAACATGACAAATATTAGTTCCGTTGCTCATTGCTCTTCTGGAAGGCACCCAGATTTTACTCCAATTAGTATAAGAGAAGCAATATAAAACAGAAAGGAGGCCCCTGCCACTGCCACTAAGGGGACACAATCTTCCATCTTTATGTTTAAATCCAGAGTGCAACCCCACTTGGAATTTTTATTTAAGATTTATTTAAGAATCTTAAGATTTAAGAATTTAAGATTTTATTTAAGAACGAGATGCAGGTCCCACAGGGTGGTGTGTGGTATGCATACCCAGGCCAGATGGGACAGGGTGACAAACACAGCAGCTCACTGCTGCTGAACGGGGGCAATGCTGCTGCCTTTTTCTCCGGTCACCCGCTGCCCCCGCTGTCTGCTGCAGGATCTCTCCCTGCTTTGTACCCCAGCACTGGTGTCCGTCTGACCCGGCCGGGAATGGGTTCCCACCACTGCACTGGCAGACAGCTGGAGCTGCAAAAAATGGACATAGTTGCTTGCAGGTTTAGCGAGCTGAATTATCTGGGCAGAGGATCAGGAAACCTCCAGGACTGGTACAGAACTGGAAAGAAAAATGGGAGAAGGAGAAGGGCAGAGGTGGAAGGGGGCAGAAGTATTGCTGCTTTTGAAAGCCTTGAGGTGGCATCGACCATCTCACATCATCCCTCCTGAGCGGACAAACCCTGCCCAGGTCAGTGTAACTGGGGAGCCCCTCAGGCAGAGCCTGCGGCTGTCTCGCCTCCTAGGGAGTGGGACGGGGACACGGCTGCTCCCCACGCAGGGCACAGCAGCTCACGCTGCATGGGTAGGAAGGGGGAGTTAAACCGCGTCTGGGAACAGGCAGCTGAGAAGTTTCTTTGCTCACAGGCCCCGAGACATGGTGAGAGAGACCCTGGGAGACAGTTACAGCTGTGGGAAACAGAGGGGACGGTGGGGATCAGTAACAGGGGTCAATGGCATGCACACAGGGCACAGGAAAAACAGGCTGAGGGAGGTACTGTTACCATTATTGTAATTTTCCTGCAATAACAATGCACATCTTGTTCAAATGCACAGGATTTCTGTTCAAAACAACAAATACTTCTGGCTCCAACCCGTAACCAGAATAATGGGAAAACATAAACATCTCCCCAGGCATATGCTGTGGGCAATAATTCCCTGTTCGCAAGTAACAAAATGGCATAGAAAAAGGTGAAAAATTTTCAGAGGGAAAGGAAAGAACACCAACTTGGGCTAATGTATATGTGTGAATGTATGTTAATAATTAACAAAGTACTGCAAAAGATCACATGGGAGTATGTTTTACTTCTTATTCATACATATTATATAAATAACAATATTTAATCTCTGTTTAGGGAATGTTTTCCTCTGGGAAATTATCTCCTTTCTGTTGTTGTTGGCAGTGGCTTGTTTTAATTTTTGCAAGACAGAGACATATATGTGCTGCAAGATGTGAGTGACATACACTGAATACACCTAAAGCTTCAGCTGTCTGTACTCTACTCACACATCCACTGTGGGCAAATCACTGTTTCTTTTACTTTTCAGTCAACCTTTCAGCATCTCAAGCCTGATCATGTTAGGTGCTACCTAACATTTCCATTGGGGTCAACCACTTTGCAGGAAGAGGTGGGAGATTCCTCTCCTTTTCAAGCACGGCACGTGCTCTACTGGCACGCAGCCAGGCTGCTCAGCACCTTTCAGGATCAAGCCCTTAGTTTATCAAGTGTGAAAATATTCATAAGAAAAATAAAAAGAAAAAAAAGTCGCCTGCACAAAATCTTTCGCCTCCCTGTAGGCAGGGCTGCTTGATGTACATGACCTAAAGAGCTGAGAGCCCCACCGTGGTGTGGTGGCAGGGTCAGGCAGCATCTTCCCAGATAAGAGACCTCAGCCTGAGCCATGCAACCGCGCTGGGGTCACTCTATCACACCTTGGTGGAGGTGGAGCACAGCTGTTGTTAGGGACACACGGTGAAAATGAACATAGTCCTACAGACTACACTAAATGCAAAAAGGCAAGGAGAGCCTAACAGCGTATTGTAAGGTATTAACAGTTACAGTAGCATCACCTGCCACTAGAGGATATTATTCTAATTTTCAAACAACTACATGGTTTCCCCTGTCCTGCTGAGAGGGAAAGAACAAATGTGAGTGTGACAGCGAGAAAGAGCATGCATGGGGAGCTCTAAGTGCTTGGCCTTGAGGGACTTTTAATCTGGTCTTCCTAAAAGGTCAGTACCTGTGTCAAGCATTCAACTCAATCAGACAAAGGAGATTGCTTACAAATGTCAACATGGGTCCTCTTTCATAACTGTCCTGGCCTCGTAAAATGAAGTCCTGGGCACATCTGAAAATTCAGTAATATGCTCATTAGTATTCTCATTAGCTTGCCCTCAATACCTACAGCTGTTTCCCACTTTCTGTATTACCAAAAGAGCCACTGGAAATATTCAGATCATGGCGGTGACCTTGTTAAGAAGGAACATCACCCCTACCAGGACTGTAATCTGTAAGAAAGAATAACTTCCTGTAGTGATATTAGGAATTTACTTCTTTTTTTCCGGTCTGTTTTTCTTTAGTGTTTCCCATAGGACAATCTTGGGTGTGCCTTTCCTCATACTATGCAAAATACCAAGATGGGATCTATGCAAACATTCGTTAAATTTCTTTAAGCCTTAAGTAAAAATGTAACAAGTGCACACTTTGGATCTCTGAAAGGGAGTACGTGCCTCAGAGCAAACGAGATTGATCCTCATCTTACTTTTATGCTCTACAAAACCTTACTCAGAGATGAAATTTTTGGGAGACATTCCAGTCACTGTGCCAGTCAGGAAGTTGGACTAAGAAGTTATTTCAGCTGTCTCCCAGCCTTAAATTTAACAGAGCTGTGAGAAAGAGTCATATCTGAACTAGTCAGGGTTAGGGGACTCTGAATAGTGAATTCAAGTCCAAATCTTGTACGGCTCTGAAATATAAATTCAGCTCCAAGATTTGAAAAGGTCCATTTTCTTATATCATTATGAAGAGGCCTGGAAGGGACATTAATTTCACTTTCCTTAAATGGGAATTATTTTAATTTCTGTCATGGGAAAAAAAAAAGTTATTTCGATGTTGCAGTGGAGGCTTTAAACCGATGACGTGTCACACAGATCTAATTTAGATGGGGGAAGCCCAAGGGGTAGAAGAACTGAACACTGCAAAATGAATCCCAAATAAATAATAGATTAGAAAATACAATAGAACTGCAAACTCAGTCTAACTGATCTCAGCACAAAAATGCTGTTTGCAACACAGAAAGATACTTTCACCTCTTTTCTTAGTATGTCGTTCTTCATTTCATTGTTGTGAATAGTCTGTAATCTTTTTGTACTTGAATTAACTCTAAAATTCTCCTCCTGTTGAGCCATGGTTCTTGCTCATGTGGACAATACGTACTGTACTAATGCTTAAATAAACTCAGTGTTGGCCACTGACGTTTTGGTTTCTTTTAACGGTTGTTGTTTAATTTTAATTCACACACTGCAGTGAATTAATATAATCCTGGACAAAAAAACCTCAACTCAGTTGATTTGTCAGACCCAGTTTACTCTTTCATAAAAGTTCAAAATATTCCTTCAGGTGTTTCTGTATTTTTATCATGGTACCACATTAATTTTAAATGATCAAGTTAACTTTAATTTTATTTTCATGACTTCATGTATTTTTTAACTGACATTCCCATTTCTCAGCTAAGACAGCTAACAAAAAGAAAATTAAGAAGGAAACACTTTTGATTATGGTTGGTTAATGTGTTATCATAAAATATAACTGAATCCTTTTACCAACTTTGGTAAAGACATAGATTCTTCAAGGCCTTTTATGAACAGCAGTACACCATCTGCATATAATAGAGCTTTGCTCTGGATACCTTTTGTCTTTGTTCATTTTACAAGTTCCTTGTTCCATCTTGTTAAAAGACGCTTTTAAGGGTATCTTTTTTGAAGGGGGGGGGACAGTAATGAGGAAAGGAACAATCGCATCGAGGTCCAAGGCTTTTAATGGTAATGGTAAAACATGTGTTGTTACATATATATATATATATATATATATATATATAAAGTCCTTATCTTTGTTAATGTTAAACTACATTACTGTGACGTATTATAGATAGCATAAAGCACAAACACTTTCAAAAAGTTTCTAATATGAGAAGACAAAACAAGATTTTTGGCATGATGAATACTCATATACATATAAATGCAAAGACAGATCAGCAGATACATTTGAATATCAAACTGACCCCAGCCTGTTATTTTAGATATGTCTTAGGGTACAAAGGACTCTGTCATTTTATTTAAACACAGTTACAGAAAAATACACAATTCACACCAGAAAGAAAAGAAAAGATATCTTGGTTATTTAAATGTATATACAAATATTTAGATAAACAAATATGGCTTTGAGAATACAGGACTATACTAGGGTTTGGTTTCCATTTCTGCTTGTACTACTGGCTTAGCCAGTTACCTGAGCCAGTCACCTCATCTTCATCATAATTTTCCCAGTGGTAAATAGAGGGTAAGACATTTCCATTACCTAGAAAAACTTCCTTCCAACATGTTTTGAACACACGAGTGCCTGTAAGCTTAGGTATTTTTACGTTATAAAGCAGGGAGTGGAAGATCTTTGTTTACCCTTCCTCAGTGTCCCTGCTGACCAGTTAAGGCGAGATCCCCAAGGGCTGAGGCTTTCCATGGATACGTTCTATCACACATTGCCTGACAGGGCTCTCAAAAGCCCAGCATATAGGGGAAAGACATAATTGCATTGTATTGGTTTTTATTTATTTCATTAGGCAGAACAGGCATGGAGATAGTACTAACTCTAACCTTCCACACTCACGTCAATCCTATGCATATGTGAAAGTAAAATAATCCAAAGTCAAGAAATGACAACCTGAAGTTGTCCAGGCAAGGTTAAGCACACTCTTCAGTGCCAACACATTATGATACAATTCTTAATAATATAACCATGTACTATTTTTGGCTGCCATAGGCAGTAGTCTTGTGTGGAATATTAAGATTCAACAGTTTGTGGTGGGGTTTTTTGTTGTTTTCTTTTTTTTTTTTTCTTCTTTTCCTGCCTTCCTTCCACCTCCCTACCTGAAGTGTATTTGATTGCTTCCAGTGTGACTACATTAAAATTAAATAGTAATAGTCAATTATCCAATCAAGCAACAACTACCAACAATTCACAATTTCTTCCAAGGTAGATAATTATTTAGCAACTGAAAATGCTTAAACATCTTGAATTGCCAATATATATGACCTTGCATTTTCTACAAATTTTTGTTCTGGTGTATATTAGAAGCATTCTGTAGTGGACAGAGCATCAAAAACTCCACCTGTAGTGCCACCACTCTTAGCAACACATTTTGCAAGAGGGGGACCTCAGAAAAAACAAACCAAATGACTTTCTGAATTAATTTAGCTGATAACAAACCAGAAGATTCCATCTCTCCATTTCCTAATTAAAGAGCTCTAGTATGAGAACATCCAAAATGAAAAATTCTTGTGGTGTGAAAGGTATCATCAATTAATATGTAGAACCCACAGCTGGGGCCATTAATTACCCTGTTATTCTCTTCCCTTCCAAAGGGCTGACTCTTCAGCTGACATAAATCAGTTGTGATTTAGTATATCTTCTCCAGGTTGAGGAAGTGGGCTGAAGTGTCTTTGGTAGTATACCATCCCCACTTTTCATTTACATTAGGTGTTGTATAGTGCTCAGTGAATATGTGTTGTAAATACTGGTAAAATTATATAATTTCTGCTGTCATTTTATATATAAAGCATGGCTCTCATTCCCATGTAAATTATGCCAATTAGATGAAAAATTGAGAAGAAAATAAAAAAATCTGTTTCTAGTCATATCTTTTTTTCTACTCTTGTCAAGAACTTTCAGCTTCCTCCAGATGAGCAAAACAGGGCCTCTGTTATTCCAGTTAATGTAGCAGGTCCTATATTTTTTTACCAAATGACTGTGATCTCTCTCTGAAGTGCTGTCTCCCTGGTCACATCTGCACATATTTATAATTGTGATCCTTCTGGTCCCCTGGTATTCTGCTTCCTGCTTTTAACTATTTTCTTCCAAATTTGCTTTTTATCTACCAAACTTCAGAATCTTATTGTCTAAGTCTCACAAGAGGTGCAGGGGATCTTACTGTCCTCCTGACAAGGGTGTCAGGTTAGGCATATCTGTAGGGGTAACACGTGGAAGATCAGGAGATGTCTCAGACCACATGCAGGTGTCTTGGATTGATCTCAGCTGTGGACAGCTCTGCTGGAACCTGTCCTTTACACTAGTGGGTCAGGTACTGATAAATCTTGGGTTAGAATAGACTAACTTCCTTATTATTTGCCTTTCTGCTGGATCATTTTCACAACCTCCACACAATTACCTACCGCTGCTGTAGCTCCACTCTCACCATTATCTGAGCCAGCAAATTTGAAGCCATTTGAAGAGGTCTAAATGCGCTGCAGTCATTACAGAGACTATAGTTCTGATACATCCTGAAGTGCCCTCTAGGGGGAAATGAAGAATTCTGTACATAGAAGTGTAAGCAATCTCTAGGTGTCAATGTTTGTGGTGCTGAGGAAAAACAGTGCTGCACATCCAGGGAGTGTGAGCTTCTGAAAGTATCCTGGGGACATCAGCTGCCAGGGTAAAGTCAGACTCCCTTCTGACTGATCCCCCGATCCCTGACTCTTGTGTTCCAGGCTGCACAATGACCCAGCCCCTCAAAAGGGATGGTGCATGTTCATTCAATCCCTTAATTTAGGGATTCAACTGGGGGAGTTGCATTTTTTGGGGCAAGTTTTCCTGCCACTTTTGCAACTTAGGCAACACTTCTGCCAGTGGAGTATTAAGAGAAATGATATCTAAGCCCTGCCATGACACTGAATCCCGGTGTCTTAAAGACAGCCAGCTGCAACTATCAGATAAGCACTAGGTCCAAGCAGGAAATGTTTTCTGAAATACATTTTCTTCAGGAATTCAAGCAGGCTGGCTCAGTGTGTTAGCAACTGTGAACCCCTGTAGAAGATCTTGACATCGCTGCACTCAGTGTGTAATAAATGCCTGGCACCTAAATTAGCCTTCTGATTTTTGCTCCTGCAACCTGAGCTTTGCAGCACCCAAGCAGTTTCCTCGCATCTAAATTGTTTAAAGTCTAATTCTAATAAATTCTCTATTTAGAAAGATTATGTATGTGGAATAAACAACAAAGAAGAGTGGCATGCAGAGGCTAAGACCTTCTATGACCAATATATTATAACCCAGAGACTGTCTCAGGTTCAAACTGTTTTCTCTGAAAAAGTCATGTCCTTGAGAGTAGATGCAAGTCCTGAATAAAGAAATCCTCATTGTAGCTTATAATCTTTAGTGTGTCATACATACCACATTTATGAACATAAGACAGGAACTTGCAAAAATTGGCAAAGTATGAATCTCATGGACACTTGATCAGTAGGACACTGAAGGAACATAAACCACCCAGCCATGGAAAGCCAAAGATGACTGAAAGTATTATCCCAATAGAAAAGCATGTGCAAGGCCATATTCAGGTGTTTAAATGAAAACTTACAGAAATTTCAACATGAGTGTTGAGCAGATAGTGTATAAAAGGTGTTGAATAATACTAGGACTTAAAAGAGCAATTACACCCAACCCAGAGGAAAACATTTCAGTAGCTAAACAAGTTAAGAGTAAGTTAATAGTAGATATTAACTATTAGTAGATAAGTACATATTAATGCCTGTTAAATTCAACATTTGAAATTAATTGTTGTAGTGTGTTTTACTTCAAACGTGTATATGAACATGTCTGTGTTACTTACGAAAGTCCCTTATGTTGGGTCTTACAGTGGGACTTCTAAATTTCTGAGTTTTTCCACTCCACTAAGAGACAGACTTTTAGGTCTTCCAGTAAACTATTAACTATATGAGAAGAGCACACTATTATGCTTAAATTTGCTATGTGAAATAGATGGAATAGAGTGAAATTCCTAGAATGATAACTTCCAGATGGTAGTTCTTACGATATAATAATGTATTTCCTTATATAATTAACTTCAGCATGAACTCATCCAGCATACCTGTAGGTACTTATTTGCGGAACCTATCACAGGAGCATAGGGCAGCTATGCTATACAGCCATTTGCTTGTATAGCAAATGGAAAAGATGGAGATGTGCAATTAACCCTCTCTCTGTTAATGTTAAGGAGAAACTAGAGAGACAAGATTGCATATGTAGGCAGCCCATTAAGTTTCCGGAGTCAGGAAGAACGAAGCTGGGTCTGAAACAGCTTACTTCCAAGAATACCAGAGAAAATCAAAACAGTGCACTGACTTGCCTTTCTCCTCTCCTGCCTGAGTGCTGAACATGCTGTTTACAGGCATAAAGCTAAGTTTCATGAGTTTAATTGTAACATCACAGTTAAATATATGTCTTAAGAGGTTTTTGAGAGCATTTATACATTAAGCCTTTCCTCTAAGTCTCTTCCTTTGGGGACACCTAATACAATTTCTCTTGCTGTGTGCTGAAGTTCCACATTAGTTACTCTGAGTTTTCCTTGATTTATAGGACTTCATGCAAACTGTTAAACCTTTTCCAAAGGTAAGCATAGTGGGTGGAATTTCTGAGAAATCCTGAGTAATCTAAAAGCCCAAGTCCCATTCACTTTCAATAAAACTTGAGTGCTTGAGGGCCAGGCTTTTAAAACACTCAGTTACTTAAAGGTGAAAATAGTTGTCTAATGGGATTTACTAAAGTGCCGTGGTTAGTCTGAGACCGTTCTTTGCTTATCTGCTCTATTTATATTGTTTACTTTATTACTTCCTGCTTAAAACATGTAATAAATTTTCTCCCATATAGTTTTGTTGGGGGTTTTTTGATAGATTGTTCTTCCTATGGTAAAGTGGGACTGGCCAGAGCTCCCCCAAGTAATTGCTTTCTGTGGAGTTCAATCTTTTGCATTTATTTCTCGTTATGTGTACAAAAGTTAACTTCTGTAATTTTGCTGCTTTTCCACACTTCCCTACTGACAGCAGGGAGACCCAGACTCACAAAGGAAATTAGTCATTGCCACGCTGACTGCCTAAGCGAGCACTGAGGGAAGTATGCTTGCACCGATGATGAGGTCCCTCAGTGACTAAGCGGGGTATCTGTGAATCACTGTTACGGAGCAAAACTCCACCTAAGGTGAAACATCAGTGCCTGCCTTCTACTGTGGCTGTTAAACACTGGGGACAAAATTCTAGTCTCACTTTTAACTGTGTGAATCCACAGCAAGTCCACTGACTTCAGTCTGGATTTATACTATTGCGGTCTCTTCCAACTCCCATTTGGAAAGTTTCCACTAATTTTAACTAGAGTTGGACCGGACCTGGAGTCATTTCTCTTGCAACAATCTGGTTACCTTATGTCAGGCTTCCTTCTCAAGTGCATAAACTTCATTACTGAATATTCATTGATTGAAATGAAATTAAACATCAAGCTGATCATTCATGCAGACTTATTCCCTACACCAGCATGAAGTTAACAGTTTCTTTATGCCAAGGTATTAATTTTCAGTTATTTCCAGATTCGGTTTCTAGCAATTTAGAATAAGCATCCAAACCTAGAAGTCAAGCTGAGCCCCCCAAAGTTGAAGTCCCCATCAAAAATATTCAGGGCATCTATGCTAACACCTTAGTTGAAAATCACAACTCATAAGCATTTCCAATGATAAAATACTAACTTGGAGTGATATTAGACATTTTTCTATCACCAGATGGGACATACGAGCATTGGACTGGATAGAGCCTTGCAGGTCACTGAGTCCACTTCCCTGGAATGGGCAGAAATAACTTCAGTAAATGTCTACTTTAAAAGGATCCTTTTCTACACAACACAGCACCAACATCATAGACTTCAAAATATTCACCAGCAGCCTATAGGAAACATTAGCCCTCAAGTAAAAGACTAAAATCCGCAACTATAATTTGCCATAGAAGGAGATGAGGCAAGACTAAGAGCCTTACCAGTAAATGTTTTATTAAAGAAACCTTCCAGGTAATGCTAAGACGGAAGTCATACCCCTGCTACAAAGGACACCAAAAGAGAAAAGCAGTAGTGTCCACCTATCTGACCTCAGGGATACATTCTTTCCTTCCACTCTAAGTGGTGATTGCTTTAATCCCAAGATCTGAGGGGACCTAATGGCAGTAAGAGCACCAGGACATGAGCCTACAGCCTATTTCCAGCTGTGGCTAGTCTCCAATGTTTCAGAAGAAGACAAAAAGAAAAGTAAAAAAAACCCAGAAGCTAAATTACTCAGCCTGTGGGGAAGGAAAAGAATTAAAACCTGAGAGGCCAAAGTTACGTGTGGTACATCTGAGGAAGCCAGCAGGAACCCATAGCAGAGTATTCCAGGGTGGAGAAGGCAGAATGCCATCCTGTTTCCTAATTATGTAACAACCTGTATCTTCACTGATTTGAAGCATTCTCTCCATTGTCTACCTCAGCTATCTGCAAAGCAAGATGGAAAAAACATTCCCCATCTGAATGTGGATTCCTGTGTCTGGAAGATCTTTGTCACTTTGTGGAGCTGAGACTGGTCATTCAAATAGATTGGCTGAGGGACATCTTCAGGCCTAATCCAAAATGTCAATGTAGACATACTCCATAATGCTTTCTCTCCACTATCACAGTATCTCAGCAACCTACAGTGTGTAAAATATTTGTCCTTGTAACACTCCCAGGAGTGCTATACACCTCTAAGAGGAATTGATAAGCAGAGAGGATGAAGGGAGATTTACTCTCTAGAAGTTTTGGCAATGCTTTTGTATGTTTATTGGAAGGAAATTGGTGCTTTTAAGAGATGATTTGGCACACTTGATTGAAGTATCAGTTGTATAATGTACCATTTATAATTGCTGTTTGAAGGCGCCTGCTTCTCCCATTTATTCACAGAAAGATGAGGCTCTCAACTGAAGACACTTCTCTCGCCTTTGGGGGCAGGTCAGTTCTTTCTATAATAACCCCCAAACAGTTACACAGCAGGCTAATCAAAACAGCAGTCCCACTTTTTAAAAAAATGTCAAAACATATATGTATTTTAAATTTCACAGAATCTGTTCCATGATCCCCTTGCTGGCACGGTCGATCATTACAAAATGACAGAAATAAGAGGCAGGGAGCATGAATGCATGAAACCAGGATTGTTATGCGGTGTGAAACCTCATCTTCTTTTTGCCAGGGAGAATGTTTGTGAGACCATGCTGCAGAACTGAGGCATCAGCCTGGATCTGAGAGGCAAGCTGTGTCCTCTCTGATGGTACGTCCACTGGGATAGAAATGCTACAGTCAGAACTATCACTTATTTCTGACAAGAGTTACTGTCTCTCGGCAGTCTCTGATGTCCTACAAAACGAAAATTTACAAAAGGCCAGTTATGTTAAGTACATTATTAACTGTGATTATGTTTCTGTCCTCATTTTATTCCAGTAGTTCCTAAAAGGGCATTGCTAGGAGAAAGTATTACACTACCAAAGGAAGGGAGGTGCAAATCCAATGTCAGTAGGTAGATACAGTAGACATCACTCTGGAATAGATCAAGGACTGGGCAGCTTTTTTATGCTACAGGATAAAATCCTCCTTTAAATATTTAGGAGCTTGTGGGGTTTTTTTCTCATTCATATATTTACAGTAACCATGAAATCAGCAGGGGTGCTCTAGATTTATGCCAGTTTGGAAAACTGATCTTGTCTGCTTTTACTAGGCACACTACAAACTACTTAAGCATCAAGTATAGAATCCCTGCTATTAAAAGATGATGCTGCTGGCTAGAAAGTCTAATTTAAGAATTTATAGCAAAACTGAAATAATTTCTTTTCCATTTGTTCTAAAGATTGTTGATGTACTAATAAAAAAGTGTTGGCTTAAGCAAAGCCCAGTGTTAAAGTTTGAGATAGAATATCCTCTCCAAACAATAAGGAGCTATTATTATTCAAGGCCATCCTTACCTGGTCTTAATAACACCTTGTGGCAAAATTAATTTACTTTTAAAATTCCAGTTGCCATAACAACTTGGTGCAGTTGTTCATGTGACTTAATGAGATTCCAAAAGAACTATTTCATGAAAAAAAAGGCAGATGAATGGAGACCAACTAAGAGAGGGCTTTTTTTCCGATTACTGTATTTAAACATTAATAGCTAGTTGATGAAAATGCTTCCTGTAAAAGCAAAAATACTCTTATATTCAGAACTACTGTACCGCTATTATATAATCCTTAGAGCCTTCACACTTTGCAGCAAATAGTGACTCAGTTTGAGATAGCTGCATACTGTGCATCAGCTTGATAAGCAGTTGTCTTCAGCTTTGTACCCATTACCCTTCCCCTGAAAGGACGAATGTCCACGCTGATCTGCTCCTTAGCACCACAAATACTGTTGTGTTGAGAACTGCCGTCAAGGAGGAACCACACAGTAATGTAATGCCAAAACTGTTTCATGGTCATAACCATCATCCACTTACCTCCTATTTATTAATTACATATTTGCAGAGAGCCGGATAAGTAGATAGATCAGACCAGGGTGGCAGCCCAGAAGGGGTGCACTGGGGAAAGCAGATGTGGCCTCACCTCCTGCCTTGCCCAGCCCGCCTGCCTGGCGAAGCGTTGCCAGCAGCACAGTCCCTCTGCCCTCCTGCCTGCGAGGAGCTGGCACTGAGCTGGCTCTTTGCCCGCGAGAGGACAGCTCGTGTGACCTCCAGTCTGTACTGGACCTCACAAGTCTGATCCGAAGACCCGAACTCCCTCCAGGCAGAAACACGCTCTCTTTCACTATCAGCAACGGAACCAAAATTCTTTAAGCACCTCCAAGTTTAGTAATAAAAGTGAAAACAGCCACAGTACTAGTCCTCCGTGCACATACGTACAAACACTAGTCACAATAAAGAACCCATCATACATCGATGATAAGCATAGAAGCATCAGGACAGAGGAACTATGTCATACAGAACCTCGTACCTCCTGTGGCAGTTTTAGGAAAAGCTCCCATTACAGTCCCTTTTCTTAACAGTGAAGCATGAGCTTTCTTGTTAGGCTGCCTACCAGTGCGGTCCGTTGCTGGTCCCTGGTTGTCACTTAGATACCTGTCCTCTCTAGGCTAGTCCAAGAGATTGCTCAAGTTATGCCTAAGTTTTATATCACAGAGGTCATTAACAGTCGGAATTATTCTGACCTTTTGCCACCATATCAAAGAGCTGGATCAGAAGCGAATGGAAAGCTATAGCATTTTGGCATCGGTCTGATTTGCACGGGAAGAAAACAATATTACAAATCTCATTCTTACTATTGCTGCTTCATGTTAGCTAAAGCTGACAGAAAAAGTTGGAGGAAATAATTGATAATGACAAATTAGGCTTCTTTTTTATGTTTGTGAATTATCTCTGAACACTCCACAGTTCATTTTAATATATTTATTCTTTGAAAATAATTTGCAAATAATTCATAAGCTACTGAAGGTTTGAAGAACAGTTGTGGTTATTTCCTATGCAGAATCTGAAGTGTGTGGTTGGCATTGGTTGAATTGATAAATCATGTGATACGGTTTAAATAGGAATAAATGAAAGTGGTTTGGGATGCAAATATTTATATTTATTAGAGCCAAATTTGCTGATTATTCATATTCTCTATAATTCTTTTAAAAGCCACACTTCTTGCAAACCTGACTGCTAAGAAATATGACTGGGAATATACTGATATTTCATGAAAAGCAATCCTAGAGTAAATTAATTCAATATTCAGCTGAACTGTCTTAGGCAAATAATTTCAATATTGGCCTAGGCATAAGTACATTTACCATCAAAACTGGAATAATTTCCGAACAGTTTCTTAAATAATAATATAAAAAAAGAATTATAGCTATAATAAACAGGTCAAATAGAGGAAGAAATTCACATCAGCCTCATCAGTTGTTTTGTTTATGGCTGTACAAATACTTTATAGTTATTGTATCTCCTTTTCTTACCACACTATTCTACTAACTAAAAGTTAATTTAATCAGTCCAATAATATTATCCAAATGTCATTCATCCAGTTTTGATTTATGTTGCTTTTTAATTTCAAATAGCTTTCTCAGTAATCTGGTTTTCTGGGAATTTATTGGGCTTTTATCTCTGGCCTATAACCTATCCAAATTATTACTCTAATTTTGTTCTTATTGGCACATACCACATTCTGACTTTGCATTTTCTCTTTTATGTTCCTCTATTCTAACTTTTATTAATCTTCTGCTTGTCTCATCTGCTTTTCTTCTGTAACAGCTGGGAATTTAAGCAATTCTTGATGCTTTGAAATTTGGCACTGATAGTGTGCCAACCAGGACAAAGATTTTTCAGCTGTCTTTGTTATTGTTTCTTTTTCTTTTTTTTTTTTTTTTTTCCAGTAAAGATGTTTTCATTTTGTCTTTATATACTGGATGTGTGTACTACCACTGCCTAATATTTCATGAATATGTAACAGAAATCATCACAATAAGCATTAGTAAACAAGATGAGGAGTAAGTACTCAGTTACTCTATGTTTGCTTTAGGCCACATTCTGGTATTTTTACCCTTGTTGAGTAAGTAGTCAATGAAAAATAGTGTAGCCTCTTAATAATGTGGGAAGCAGCATGCAGGTGTGAAGAATCAGTTGCCAGGCATAAGCCCCAGCTGAAAGACTTAAAAGACAACTGACAGTAACTTGAGGAGCTTGGAGGTCGGTGAGGGGAAGTAGATATTGCAGATGGCCTTGCCTAAGCAGGGGTGGAGAGTGGTGTCTGTTGTCCTTTGAATTTGTTCTTGTTCGCTCTTCATGAGAGTGGTAGGATTTTTTTTTGTTTGTTTATTTTCTCCAGGCTGCCTGAAGCTTTTGGTTGGTTTTGTGAAAATTTAGCTAATTTGAAGGATTATTAGTTAAAGCAGTAGTGGTAGTCTGGGGCTGGAGGTCAGTCTAAAGTCCTGTTACAGGGAGTAGCAAGTATTTGTGTTTGTGGAGATTTTTGGTTGTGGGGGTTTGGTTTTTTTTTGGTTGGTTGGTTTTGGTTTGTTCTTTTTTTTTGTTTGTTTTGTTTTTTTTTTTCCCTCCCCTTCCAGCAACATTTGGGCAAGGTATTTTTCATGCCTGGTGCTCCTGCTGGGTAATGTTGCTGTGTTTTGTTATGCAGCTGCTGTACTGTACATAGGGTTGGCTGCACAGTGTGCTAGCTGCAAGAATTCCTGTAGGTAGTTTTGGATGCTGTGGACTTTTATTGTTTTAATGCAAGCTGGGGCACTATACCATATAATGATGTTGAAAGATTTGTTTTATGCAGTACAAAAGACAAAGCTTGACTTCTGACAGGCTTCAGGAGAACTTTCTGTTTGTCCTGAGTGTTTCGGAGAAGCTTAAAAGAAGTACTTCAAATAAATATTACAGCTACAAGCAAGTATTTTAAAATAATGTATGGAGTACATTATTTATAATAAACTTAAATATAGCTAGGCTTTTTTCATCAATTGTACTTAGTGTATAGAAAAATCAATACTGTTTTCAGGGCCCACTTATTTATTGTCTCTCAGCTCAGTGGTCGAAATGGTCTGTGTTAAATTATTTGTCTGTCCTTGTTCATCCTGCTTAGCAGCATGGTGCTCCAAGCATGACTATCTGATCAGGCTGCAAGGCAGAACAACTAAGTCATCTTTTGCTTGTTCTGGAGTTGGGAGAGTTCAAGCCACTGTGAGTAAATACCTGCCATGGCCCTGATATGCTATTGCAGCAAGCTCAAACAGGCAGGTCTGCTGAAGGTCTTCTGCTTTCCAGACTTTCTGTCCTCCAGCCACATCTGGTTGGGCTGTATTAGCTCAATTTCATAGAGAGAACTTGGTCTGTGCCACTGGGTTGCAAAACTTTCTGTACCCAAGCTGTGCTTGTAATGTGTGGAACACTGCCAAGGTTCTGGGTGTTCAAAAAGTGGTTACATACTTATTGATACAAGAGGTTATACTGTTTGGTTTCTGCTGGGGAGTAAGCAGATGCTTCCTAGAAAAGCTTGGTGGTTTGGTTTTTTGTTTTTTTTTTTTAAATCAATATATTCATAACTTCCTATATCCCTCAGTTAAACAACTTTATCTGGCTCCATCTCCCAGCTCTCAGGAGGGGAAGATCCTAGAGCGTAGTAGTGCATCTCCCCTTGGATACTCCAGCTCTTGCCATGATGGGGCACACTTCTGCCTGCTCTCTGCAGGTGGGTCAGACAAAACCGTCTGGTTTCTTATATGCCTGTGAGGGACTGGGCAGAGCTGGGTCATGCTGGGAAGGGGGACAGGAGGATTGGTACCATGGTGTGGCCTGTGGTGGAAATACTGAAGTGCCTGGAGTTTACTGGGAGACAATGAGGAAGAGAGGAAGAAAATAGTTGACTCCTTGGGGAAGTGAGCTGCAGGGCTGGGCACCAGGGCACTGGATCCTGCATGGCTCTGTTTGTTCTGCAAGTATCTTTAACATCAGGAAGGAAACCTTCATTTTTTGGTGAACTGGTTAGAATCATCAGTTGTGCAGCCCAGATCATTGACTGTGAGCCACAGTACATGTACTGCTTGGTGTGCACATCTTCAAGTGCAGTCTTGGTTTCACAGGTGCTACTCATGGAAATTACGGGCACCGATGGTTCAGCTTCTCTGGGTTTTCGGCTACTTCAATGGAAGTGCTCTGTTGCTACATTAATCATAAAAACAGAAGAAACAGTCATGAGGAGTGTCACTCAGCTGACCAAAAGAAGTTTCCTTAGAAAAGAGCATCTAACTTCCCTTTAATTTTCTTCTCTTTGATGGGAGGGGCTGGAAATTATACAGTCAGATGCTGCTATATACAACTGGCAGTATGCATGTTTCCACAGTCTCCACAATCCTGTGGCCTAACTGGTGACCTTAAAGCAGAATGTAAGAAACAGGCTTATTAACAATGAAAAAAGCTTTAACAATAGCTGCCTGTTCTTAGGTAGTAGACAGATGCGGGCCACCAGCCTTTCTTTCTCTTCCTAGAGATCGTGATGGGATTGGGCGAAGGGGTGGTGCTGCTGGGATTTAAGAAAAATTTTCAACACAGATTAACAGCACAAGTTGGCAAGTGTGAAGCTCATCCTCTTGATTTCCCAGTCTGACAATCTCTGATGTCATGCCAGTGGAAACAGATTCCTGTAATGTCAATTACGTGTAATGTTCAAACTGAGGCTTTTGAATATTTATGATACTTGGCTGGCTAAAAAAGATTTTATTGCATTTAAAGATAGACCTTCAGATATGAAACTCTGAGATCTCCTTCAAAAAGATTGTACAAGGAACTTAAGCTCTGAATTATATGGCATCCTGCTTGATAACTTTCTCTTGATTGAAAGTCAGGACTGATGCCTGAACCTCTAGAAATAACATGGGAACAACAGTGTTAGTCATGAATGAGCACTTTTTTTCTTATCTCATTTAACAATTGTGAACAAAAACAGACTTCTGATTTTTTTTTTACTTTGCTTCTATCAAAATAAATAATGAACGCTAATAAAAAGAATTAAATCCAGATTAAAATGCTGTAGCCTGCTGGCTGATACATGGAGCAGTCCATGTTAGTGTTGGCCTTTAAAGTACTGAAAAACTGTTCAGTTACATCATCTGTAACTGAAGCCTCTATCTTATTGCCTGTCTAACTGTGTTGGGCCCATGGTCACTGTCTGCCCAGTTTGAGACTTCTGAATCAGGCTACATATGCAGCTTGTTTCCACACAGACTGCAGCTCAAACATAGTTTGAGAAGTTCAGTTCTTGGTAAAAAAGTTAATTCTTGGTGTTATGTATAGACAGGTTTTTTAAATATTTCTCTTGCTTATCCGTCATTCCAAGGCCTTCAACCTTTTTGCCAGCAGCACTGTTGGGCTCATGACTCCATGCTGTGGCTCAAGTCCCACAACAGAAATTTTTTTTAAGGCCCATGGCAACACTGTGGCTTCATATTGCAATCCCTTATTTTGGGAACCAGAAGGTTAAAGTCTTTAGGCTAGTCTGTTAGAGTTTTGCTGATGTGCTCCAGTTAAGGATCTAGCCTGTAGTTCATATAATCATGTGTCATCTGGATACTTATCTCCATGTGTTCCTCTGTTGCCTTCAGGTCTCTGGCAAGGCACTACAGTTCTCTTCCTAACATAAGCCACCTACAAAGTAAAGACATCATTGATAACGTGTTAACAGTGGTTAGTTTGCCCTAAAGTTCACTGCATTCATATGCTGCTTGTCTTGAAGTGATTTGGCTTTGTGAGGAGCTTTTCTGCTTTGCAATCAGCTTTCCATTAAGGTGCTGACATCACTGAGCAGTTTTACTTCTGACTCCTCCATCCACTGCCCTTTCTCTGTCACTTCACACCTCCTGTCTTGCTGCTCAGCACTTGAGCTCTACAGGGAGATTCATACAGTTACTTTCTTCAAGAGAAGGATCTTTGGATGCATGTGTTTATAAGCCAGTGTCAGCGCAAACAAAGGCAAAGGACCTCCCCAAATCCTTGGACTCTGCGTATGGAGGAGCACTGGGAGAAATAGAGATGAACTCCTGGTGAGGCATGTGTTTGTGCTCTCAGGATAACTGGACTGCATACTTTGAAGTGATGCTACTGGTGCCAACTACTGCATCAACACAGCTAATGCAAAAAACCTCACTAACATTTCTTCCTAGACTGGATGGTCATCTGAGAAGGAGACTTTTCTCTGCAGTCAAGAACCGTGTGAGCTAATGCACTTCAGTACTGTGGAAGGACTCTGCTCACAGTTGTACTGGACTTGCTCTTAAGTAACCGGATTATACTGTACTGCTATATTGGAGAGAGACCTCTCGGTCTCACTGGTCTTTCTTTTATTTTTTCCTGTGACTTTGTATCTACCCTCTGCCTACAAATTTTCAGCTGTATAGGAGATAAACATCACATGTGGCGCAATAGACATGTATTGTAGGGTATAGGAGGTAAAGAGAAGAAAAAAAAATCAGTCAAACAGATACAGTAATGTACTCCAAGTTATTAAGGTTGAGTTCTCTTGAGGTAAATGGCTCAAATCACATTATCAAGATGTTTCAGAGTGCATAGACACAGCATTATAGAAAAGGAACTGTAAGCTAGTCCAGCCCCTTTTTTTAAGCGTATGCATTTAAAGACAAATAGGCGCTCTCGGGGACTCCCTGAACACTTACTCTTTTCTCCCAACTCCTGTAGCAGCTACAGAAACATCATCCTGGCCAAGAGAAATGCTGCACATCTTCCTGGTTTGCCAATTGCCTTTATGAGCAGCTCCTCCTTGGTAACCTGGAGACTTGCCTCGGGCAAAGTAACAACCACCATTGTAAGACCAGCCTGAAGAGCTGTGTGTACAGTGATGAAAAGATACCTTCTTCCCCTACCTGTTTGTGCTTTTGAAACCAGACTGGCCAGCTAAATTGCAACCACTGCTGTCTCCTCACTTGCCTGTTCATTATCTACCTGTTAGATCTTGTGCTATTTTTCCTTTGAACTAATTTTGCATATCAAATGCTTTATTGAAACCCAGCAAGATTAGATCTATTCTTCTTCCCGCTCCCTCCCCCCCCCCCCCCCCCCCCCAAAAAAAAAATCAGTTGTTTTATCTCAGGTTTGTGGCTATAGAATGGTGGCATCCTGCTTTGCTTTCCTTTTGCGGTTGAAAACTTGCTGCTTACTTCAGCTCTGATACATCGCGCTGAAGAACCAGCTGACTCAGCTTGCTAAACCCTCAGAAAGCTGAATTATTTTTTTTCCTCACCCTCTAGAAAAGGAGTTATGTGCCAGTTAAGTCAGCTGAACTGCTCTACTAAGTGATCAGAGGAGTTTCAGTGCCAGTGCTAGGCAGAGTGAGGCATTGCTCAGCCAGAGTGGTGAAAAGCTCTCCTTATGCTGCCAGCTATTAGAAAGCAATCAGGTTAGTTCTTCGTAAACCCCTATTGTGGTTTACTCTGCTTCCAGTTTGTCTTGGTCTGTAATTTGCTTTTCAAAATGTTTTTCTAGTCTACAATTTTGTTCCTTGTTTCAGAGCTGTCCAATTCATTTCTCCCTGTTTTTAGATATATGCACCCCATTTACTGTTCTCCAGGTACATCTTTACTATTTGATGCAGTAGATGTGTTTAACTAATATAGTACTTGACCAGTAGCATGTAATATTCCTTTTCTAGAATCCAGGATGTAAATTATCTCTCTTTCACCTGGAGTACATTGACCTCTGAATTTTACTTTCACCTTAAACGTCATAATTCTGAATTTAGTTGGATAACCTGCCCTTGCCTGTATTCTTCACAGCATTGCTCTAGTCACAAACATGAAAATCATGGGAATTGTCAGGAGACACTGAAAAATGAAGCTGAACTGCAGCATAATGTACCAGGGAGTATTGCTTTTAAAATGGTACCTTTTTAATCTGAACAAGAACAAAATTCTCCGGAAAAAGTGACTAAGGAATGTGGTGATAATAACCAATGGGGTAAATGCAGCTTAATTTAAATGCTTGTCCTTTGAACAGACTGGATGGATTTAGTATGTTTGCGTAGTCATGGCACAGGGTCGCAGCAACCAGGTCCCTGAAGAAATTCTGTGGTAATGAGGAAAGTCATTAATGCAGTGGCATTACCCCTTCATCTGAGGAGTACTATGAACTTCCATTTGGTTTCCAAAAGGTCGTGCAGAGCTGCTGGAAATACTCCACCAACTGGGATGAAATAGAATTCAATGCTAGAAATATTTAGACAAATATTCCTATTTTTATTTTCAAAAGTTTTAATTTTTTGAATATGCCTCATGGCTAAGGGAAAATGGCAATAGAAAGCTATTTAGATTAACAAGAATGCACTGTAGCTGTAAATCAACGTTTCAACTTTATCTCAAAATGCAAAATACATAAAATCAGGCCGAGTTTGGTGTCTTCACAGATATGCTGGCCTCCTCTACTAGGATCTGTATGTGTGGACCTCATTTGAGGTAAATAATGAAATTAAGGGTTTTTTTGAGAAAAGCAAAAATGAAAAAAGTTCTTGGTGAGAAATCAAATAGACACAAGACACTACCAAGTTTTGCACTTTCATATGCTTATCTGGGATTTGCCTTCACTCCACAAGTAAAAGCTAGGACCTTCTTTTAGCATGAAGAGAGCTAACAAAGTCCAAAGCACTCAATTTTGCAGTGAAGTGAAGTTTCAGAAAATCCTTTTATTTTTCTAGACAAAGCCTGAGAGAATCTTATCTTCAAATCTCAGTGAATTTATGCTGACTCTACATTTTGGGGAGCACAGGTTTTTTTTTTCTTCTTGCCTTGCATACAAAAAAAAGGGCAAATTAAATCTTAAAGGTTCAGATTAAGCTCTTCTTTTTTCAATATGAAGTGATTGCATTTAAGATTCTCCCATCACTATGACAAAAGGTAAGGTCATACCTCTATTCTCCCCCCCCACCGAGCTCCTCCTACACATACAAGTTTTTTTTAAAACTAAGCAGTGATTTAATCTCAACACTTCCTTGTTCTAAGAAAGATATGCCAGTCTGGAAGAGCTCTGGTAATGTGAATCTTTGGAAAGTGCATTTATGTCAATTCTCCAGACCCTAACCGTTAATGAATTTTAAACTCTTCTTGTTGTGCTTATCGAACATGTATTTAATTTATTTACGTTCCACTGATAGTCTTCCTATGAAAGGAAATATGGAAGTTATTGAGTATTTTGGTGATTTTTTTGTGTTGTTTTTCACTCATCCATAGTCTGAAACATAGAAATAAATTATTTGAAATGTTTCTTTAAAAGAAAGGAATTTTTGCAACTGCACAGAAACTTGTGAGAAATATCCTTTTTAATCTATTCTTTGTTCCATATCACACTAATTTATTTTTTTTTTTAATTTCTGGAAAACAAACTAAGAAGAAAGAAGGACTCTTTGAAAGAGATACTTAATAGGGAAGAGTAGGGTTTATTTTTTAAAAGCTTTAAAATAAAATAAAATAAATACCCCCCCGCCTTATTTTTCTCTGAAACAAAATTACTTTCCAATTAGCTTTAGTAATATGATGCTTTACAGCAGTGGGTACTAAACTGCTCCCAGTCAGACATTGCTTTTGTTAGACTAGTGATCCCCAATACTAGACTAAAAAAAAAATGTATGGGGCTCATGAGCCTTTTACAAGCAAAGTTGGAGAACCACAGTAAATTTTTCTGTTCCCAGGAAAAGTGACATTTTTGCCCTATTTTTTCCAGAGAAAGTCTTAGAAAGGTTATCCCTCAAGGAGCTAGAATATATTCTCTTTTGCCTTGTGTGGCATGAGAAGTCTTCCTTAGCTGTGGAAAACATAAAAGTTATTCCCTTTTTGGCCATAGCTTTCTGTCAGCTGTTCTTTTTTCTTGGCTCATTCCTAGGTATTGGCCTTGACGAAGTCATTTAGACCAGAAACCTTAAGCTTTGCACAGTACTTAAAGCAAAGTTTGAGTTAATCCTCATTTACCTTTTCAAGTTTATGGAAAGATTTTATTCCATACAGGGCTGCATAATCCAGTACATACTAATGCTCACTTCTAATACAGCTTCTGTCCTCTCATTTAAGCAGAGAGAAACAGCACCCTATGATGTAGCAATATTTTTTGTTTCCTCCCACTAGGTGTTGAAGAACTGAGGCATAGAAGTTGTGTGCTGTGCTAAGGAAATTTGGAGGACAGTTGTGCATAAATTGCTTAATTAAGTATATATATACTATTCAAAGCACAGGTCAAGAAAACACAATTATTTTTCTTCTACCTTGGTATCTCATTTACCAAATGATTTCAAGGCAAGCTTCCTCTTCTCCATTATCTTGTTTTTTCCATGCTTTTCATATGTCAGTACTACAGTGATGCAGCTACACAGTACTACTGCTGACTGTATGAGTGGGAGGAAAAAACATCAAATGGCAGCCCTTAACTGAACAGCAGTTTTCTTAGACTCTACCAGTCACTGGTAGTTTCGCTGCGAAATATCTTCAAAACTTTCATTTCCAGGATTGCTATCATTGTTGAAACACTCTTTCTGAATGAGATGCTTAATTAATTTACCACATTTCTAGTTTTCTAATCCAAGAACAGACTTCCCTTTGCCTTTGTGTTACCAAGCAAGGTACAGCTTGTCCAGAGGAGGAAGGAATGAGCCATGCATATTGCCCCATATTACTGCCACACTGTGAGAAGGCAATGAATGTTTTGTTTCTCCATTGTAGAAAAGAATGACATCAATAGGAAGACTGCATGCCTTATGTTATGTGAGATCCAGGACTTCATTCTGCTTCCCACTAATCCCTAAAGGAAAAGAAATGAATGAATGGCAGGGCACGGAGGGTCTTTAAAAGATGCCATACTGAAAATTCTTGATGCTGAAACCCTTTTCTAGGCTCATCCATGGGTCATCTCGATCCTTAGGAACCACTATGACTTATTGAGACTGGGAGTCCTTTGCTGTGATTGCAGGAGAACTTGAATATGTAGCAGAGACTCGTCAATGTCTGTGAGACCAGCAATACCACCTCTGCTCTTCCCTTGCTACTTTGGTTGGTTAGCTGTTTGGAGAGGCAATGAGCTCAAGTCATGGTTACAGACAGAAACATTAAGACAGCAAAAGCAAAGGTAAACTAGTGTACCCAAAGAAGAAACATTAGTTCTTATTTATAGAAAGTGAGGAACACAAAAGATGGCTTTGTTCATCATAGTGTAAAAAATTATACAGTCAAGATGAGAGATTTCCTAGTTTGGGGCACATAAGAAGGAGTGAGAGAGTGGGCAAATCTAGGTGAAAACAGAATCAAGGGAAATCTTACTGTCTCCTGATGGGCCCCAGGATACCAGTTGTGTGGTATGCCATTGGAAATGCAGGTCAGCCAAGGTCAGGCTCCAGGAGAGACCACTGGCATGAGGCATCTGAACAGCAGTTTCCATAGAGCGTCTTGTCACCAGAAATTGGCAGAGTCCAAAGTTGAACATATAACACAATGTTGGTTCAGTTCAACAAACAAAAATGTTTCATTTGAATTGAGACTATTTTCCCGCCCTTGGCATATCAGTACATTTTGTTGGAAACTGCATTTTCCTTTTAAAATCATTTTGAAAGAAAACTCCTTGCCAAGTCAAACACTATATATATTCAAGTAGGAAATTACTTTCTTTAAAACACTTAACTTTTTTTTTAGTAGTCCTTCACTATAACATGTCCCTGGCCACATGTGGCATGCTATTATATGACTTGGATCACAACTGTAAACAAGTAACAACTCTTTTTGTCAAGAGGTAAAGACACAGAAGGTAATATTATTCTGAGGTAGTCACCTTAGAAGTCTAGTCAATATGATCAATGTTATTAGTACTGTTGAGAAGATGGCTAAAATAGGTTGGATGCTCATACCCTATTTCTCTCCTTCATATGAAAAGGTTTGCAGTTGATTTACTCCACTTAGTGGTGGAATAATGTGATATTTAATTTGATGATTTTTTTTTCTTTCTAATTAAGATTGCTTTATACTCCTAAAAGTTCAGAGTCTCCACAAGTCAAAATCTGAGATACAAAGCACTTCTCACCCCATATTAAAGCGCCACCAAAATAAAAACACCCCTTGGGCTCTGCAGCTACCCAGTGGCTTCCTAGGCGCCAGTTGTGTACTTCGTTCATTACGGTGCCTGTTTAAACCCTGTCCTAACTCTCCCAGACTGAAATGTTTTCTCTGTCCCAGGGGGTTAGATGACTTGTTGGCACTCACTGCTGAAAGCATTCACGTGTAGTGCTACAGAGTTGGAAGCCAAGCCCTAATTTTACTGGGGATCCTCACAGTGCACAGTCCTGGCTGCCCTGTGAATCCAAGCGCTGAGTCTGCTGCACAGGCTCCTCTGCCTTGGGATAAAGTGCTTCCAAACAGCCCCTTCAATGAGTGTTGGCATAGATACGTATTGCTGTGCAATTTTTTTGTTTTTGTAGTGTTTATGTGTCCATATGTTTAGCTTAGGCTTTTACTGAAAGAAAATAGATTGAGTGAAAGCATTCATAACCATAGCATCCACTGTTCATACATATATGTATGTATATACATGCACAAAAAGAATAGGCAGTACTGTATTACTCTGGTACAGTACAGATTAACTTCTCTTTTTTAAATGTCATCCACAAGCAGAAATGTACCAGATTCTGTTGTGAAATTATTTTAGGTTTACAATATTCAAATTATGCAACAGAAAAAGGAAGAAATAATTGAGACCTACTGAACATTTTGTGCCTAATTCTTCTTTCTTAAACCTTCCTTACTGCACAAGTAACCACAGAGTATTTGCTGCCACAGCTGTTTCTCATGCATGATGTAATTGTTTTATTAAGCATTATTTGTTTGCATAGATCAGATCCCGTTATTACTGCGGATGCTCATTAAAACATGCCCTGTGCCACTCTGAGGCTGGGAATTTCAAAAGTTCATAGCATTGGTTTAACTCTGCAGCAGTGACCCAAACGGTAAAGGCTCCCTTTGGCTCCCTTTCCATGTTTATAAACAGTTTATAGCACTATGTGTAGACAAAGATAGTTACGTTAACACCAAGGACAAGCGTAACGAGCTAGTACAGTTTTGTAAAAAAAAAAAAAAAATAATAATTTGTAGACACAACAGGGAAATGTCACAGTATTTGTGGCAAATTAGTAACTTAAAAATCTAGCAAAATGTTAATTTTAGATAGAATACAATGTTCCTGCAAAACTAACTTTTTTTTTTTTTTTTCTTGAATACTGACTAAATACAACTTGGCCACAACTACTTTGTGCAGTTTTAAGATGGCTGGTGGTGTCTAGAATCGTGCTAATTAAAATACGCCACTTTCAAATGACATTCAATTGCTCATTGTACAGAAATCCCGATACCATGCTACCACACTGCCAGGGTTTGACAGGCACAGTATTTATAGGCTGTGAAGAAGAAAATGGGCCCAGGACATAGCAAATAATGCTATCTGTGGCCCTGTCTTAATGCTTCTGGACTGCAAAATAGTCACATGCGCTTGCTTGAAATGCATTAGCATGGTTAGCATGCTTGTTAGTCAGCATTAAGAAGGCTGTCATGTGAATCTAATTTTGTTGAGATTGTATGAAAATACCGATTTGTCTGTCAAGAGAGAACTTTAAAAATCTGTCTGAGGAAATGGATGAGGAAACACTATAATGTATACAAAGTAAGTGTAAAAAGGCAGATCTTGACCTTTTATTCATCTGGGGTTTTTTTCAAAGTGTAAGCAAAGGTTGCCCAATGGCATTCACGAGCAGTTAACAGAAATACATTTTCACGCAGCTCATGATTTCCTTGTGAAAGTCATTGCTACAGCCAATGGTGGATTGTAAGGGGGATTGTAGAAAGCATTGCATGTTTTTACAGATAGCAAAAGTATCTACGTGATTAAATGTATCTGGGGAAATATTTCCATATAATTCAGACAACGTATCAAATTATACCGATCACTCCTCTTGTGGATGGGTTATTCCGTATCTGCTATTGATGGATGGCTCGTATCTTATTCTCTTAAGCTTTCTGGTCCTTTTCCAACTATTAACATACCTCCCTTTCAGTCTGACAGCAATAGTGAAATGCAGTTAAAATTTGTCAGGTTTGTTCTCCTACCTGCTCCTATGAATTCCTTCTTTTTCCATTAACAAGTGAAAATGCTGCTGGGAACTGCCGGTCTGGGAGCAGTTGTAGCTGTTTTTCCCAAGCCATGAAGGGAGTCTCTCAGATGAGGTATGAGTTTGTTACTGGCGAGGGGCAACGCGTTCGTTTCCCTGGGTCTGTGATGTGGTCACTTGACTCCGCTGGCTCCAGGGTGGTGTGAAGCTGCACTGAGGGGGCTCAGCTGCAAAAATGGCAAGAACCCTCCTCCAGAGCCTCTCTCACCTGCCACTCACAGAAGTAGGTATAGGATGAGCTAGGATATGAGTCTCCGAAAATTTGACAGTGCTGTGTCCTTCCTTGCTGTGGGTGTGTTAGCAAGATGGTTCTAGAAAACCACGGGTAGAGAAACAAAAATTTTATTTTAATGACATATAAAACAAGTTCATTAAGCAGTTTTCCATCTTTTGAGATTTATATTCTGATTTTTGGTCTAATTTTCTTAGCAGATAGATTTTCCTCCCTCTACCTAGTGGCTTTTCATTCACGAACACAAAAAATCTTTGTGTTCATCATCTGTCTATTGGCATAAGACATCTTGTGTTTCCGAAGCGGTGTACTGACAAGATTCAATCTATTGTACTACCTTTATATTTCAGCAGTCCTGTTAAGGACCTTTCATGATGTGATGCAGCACATGCTGAATGTCAAACCATCACAAGAACATAAAACTACATGTGCAAAGAAAGATGCTCCACAATCTTAGAAAACTTCAAAAAACATGGCAGGCATTAAGCTGATGCTGCAGTGCAGAGTGGGATGGAAAAGTGAAGAAAAGCCTTGAAAAAAGATACCCTCTCACCTGCAGGCTTTTTCTCCTTATGGGCTCATGTTTTGTGTGACTACAGGTTCTGTCAGTTGGGTCTGTAGTCCTGGAAGGGCAAGGTGAGACTGACGTGCTGAACCAAGTACTTTTCAGGTGCTTCTCTGCTTATTGAAATCCACAAGTCCAACACCTGGATCACAAGTCAGATACCTGGACCCCTTCACTGATGCGTAGAGATAAATAGTTGTCCTAAGTGCCTAAAAATGGTGTGGAAAGTTAACCAGAAAACACATACATAGCCCTCTGGGAAATGCTGAGAAGCAAAATAGAGCCATGGAGTCCTGCAGGCTAATTTCTGCTGGGGCTCTGCCTCCATACGAGAAAATTCTGCTTAAAAAAATAAATAAGAACTCTCGAGGAAAAATAGCTCACTTAAACCAAGAGCCATAGCACTCCTGAAATGAGAGCATGCTGATAAAGCGATGTTGCATTTCCTAGTGGATTCAGATGAATAACCAGTCAATCAATCATGCCTGGCTGTTTTCTAAATTTGTAATGTATCTGACTTGAGTTCTTTACCCATAGAATACAATTTTCTATTTCTCTGTCTGGTCTGATAACAGCTTATGTGATGGACACATATTCTGCTTGGATAAAATGAAGGGGGAGAGTTGCAGGAAGACATTTGAAACCAATTTTTAATAAAAAGCAGCAAGTAAGACTGTTCTGGCTAATTGCATAGTGACAGCTTTGTCAAAGAATTAATGTCTAATAGTTAAAGGACACACTAGGAACTTTATGCTCTTGAGTCTGCACTGACCTACTTTACAGTCTTCGATGAATCATTCATTTCTCTTTGGCTTTACCATCATTCAGCAAGCTAACTCTGGAAATGCAGGAATGTAAACCTTTTTTTTTTTGGTCCATTTAGATTTTTAAGGGGGTTGGCTGTTTTACTTTTGTTTTTCTTCTTTGAGGGGATGCATACTGGTATTGCATACTCTTATTAGAAAAAAAAAAATATTGGGCATCATGTTTGGAGAATGTTGTGACTGAACTATTTGTCTGGTGTGTTAAAACACTAAGGTCCTGAACTTTTTAAATCCGCCCCCCCCCATACCAATTTTTTTAATTTTTTTTTTTTTAAGAAACTGAAGAAAATATTGAGGGCATTTGTCCAAAGATTTTCTTTGCTTAGGGTATGGTCTTTATTAGTTGCTCATTGACAACTTGTGTCTGTTATGAGTTTTGGTTTTATTCAGACTTTTTGTTTCCATGATACCTCATCACTCTCTCCTTTGGTTTGCATACTATGACTGGTCATATGACAACTATAGCTTGTTGGTAACTATACTGTCTAGAATGTGTCTCCCCTTATGGTCTGCCTGAATTCTGGTCTCTTTCCACACTGGAAAGGCCTTTTGTCTTCTTTCAATGCATTTCTTGTTTCACGTGTGGGGTCCAACAGTTGCAATTCCTTATATTTTGTTAATTCTTTTCCTGAAAACATTTTCCAATGTACTCTGATGCTGCTTCTTATTTATGGAATATCTTCAGCCATTCCCATTTAACCTCCTTTCTTCTCCATTAAACTAATGCAGAAAAGCCAATATGTTTTCTCTCACATTAGCAGAATGGCCAATCTAACATTTTCAAGTATCCAAAGGTTGTCTGAAGCAGCTGATCTTACCTTAGAAGGTTGAAAACAGGAGGTGATATCTCCCCTAATCTTCCTTTTTGTTTTATTCTCATGGAGCTCTGTCTTGCAAACCTCTCTGGACAGTCCATAATCCAGGAATACTGTGTGGAAGAATATTACACATAAAGTTGTAAATCACACTGGCAGCTTCTGCTTGCTTTTTTGCTGTTTGCTGGAGCCCATCTCAAAGAAGACCACTGAAATCAAATGAGTCATTTATTAGTTCAGGATAAGAGAAAGATCTGGCTTCAGAAAATTCAGACACCTTTGTAACAAAAAAGGTATATGACTCCACCCAACCAAAATAAACATGTTCCACCCAAGACTTTTTTTTCCCCCCCTACATTTTTTTTTTTTCAGATGTGAACTATGTGCCATTATTTGGCTGCAATATCAGTCTCAGAAGCCTCAGCTTTTTATCATTCATGAAAACATGTGATATCTAGTTCTCTAAAATTAGGCGGTCATTTTTTTCCATGGCATGAAATATTCTACAGTCCTTTTATTCTCGGCTGGTTAAAATCTGTCCCTTTCGTATGGCATTTTGTTTTGCCTGTACTCCTACTCAGAGGTATTTCACTAGCTTATCTCCTCTTATTATTGTTTAAGGGGAAAAAGTGTTTCCAGTCACCAGTTGATAAAATAAGAAGTGAATGGCAGCAGCCTACAATTTTATGAAAGAATCTGGTTTTTAAATTTAAATGTAGCTGGCGTCACTTATCTTCGTATAGCTTCTGCCTATGTGGAAAAAAATCTCTCTCTTTATAACTGCTTGTCAGCTGAATAATAGAATGGGGGGAGCCAACTTGAAAGACATGGCTGATTGGTGCGATTGAAAAGGGCTTTACAATTAGAGTTCTGGCAGAACACAAAAAAGAAATTGTCTGGCCATGAAGAACGGAGCCTACTTTAGAATTCCCTTTTCTCAGCCAGATAGCATGCATCACTGTTCATGCATTCTCTTGACATTGAATAGAGGACTTCAGAACTACCACCCCAAATTATCCCTTACTGTTTGGTTCTATTTGTGATATTTGTTTGGAGGAGGAAAAAAAAAAAATCTCTATTACTGACTGTAATGGCATGTGGCTAAATTCCATTCCATTTATGCACTTAATCTCTTAAGCTCGTTTCCCCTCCCCCCGCCTCGATATTGCAACACACATTTTACTTTGATTAACTCTTTTTAGATTATGGGAAAAAACAAGATTCTTCTCTTATTCTCATCTTCCCTCCTTCCCTTCATTTTACTTCCTTTTTATTTTTTTAATTAATTTTTCCCACCACCCCATGCCCCCCCAAATTGTTGTGTACGTGAATCAAAAGAGGAAGGAAGCCCTTGCAGGTGTGTTTTGGATTACAGTGGTAGAACAATAGGGTAGCCTTCAATTAACTCCATACCTATTCACAGTAAATATTTGTTCCCTTGTCTCCAGCGTTATTTAATATTTGAAACCGTCGCCTACTACACAATGTACCTGGTGATGAGAACAGGCTTTCAATTCCATTTGAACTCTTCTATGCCACACAATTAATGCACCAGATTTTATTTATTTATTCTTAAATAATGATTCATATGAGTGTCTCCAGGCACAAAGGAATAACAGAATACATACAATGACGAGGTGTGTTTCACTGCCTTGAAGACAGTAGTGGGGGAGGGAGGAAAGATGTTGGTAATGGCATGCATTTGACTCCTTCTTGCATGTAAAATCAACATGCTAAATATTTATTTTATATTTCCATAAATCTTGCAGATTTAAAAGCACCCCTGTCAAGGTAGCTTTCATCATTTTTACACTATGTGTTTTTAAATTGCTGTTATATATAACAACCTCTGAAAGCTTAAGAGTGACATTTTTTTCTGACTGAAATACTTGCTGTTTGTAGTTACAGAGCTGCTCATTAGGGCTATTTTTATCCTTTCTTTTAAAGAAGTACAGGAGAGTGTGAAGCTCCTGAATCCTGGCAGTAGCTGAAGAAGGGGAAGAGAAGGGTCAGCCTTAGTTCTATTCTTCTCTTCTTGCTACTACCAAACCTATTTTATGCAGAAGATTCATATTCCAACACAGTGTTGTTGTGGTGTGGTTTGGTTTTTTTTGTTTTTTTTTTAAAGAAACAAAATCATTGATTACTCTGGCAAAAATCAGTGTTTTTGTTAAAGGAAACGTCACAGATCTTATGAGTAACATCTTGATTTGGGGCAAGGGGAAACAAATATTTAAAGATTGGGGGGGTGATGAAAAATAAAAATTTTCCCACGAGAGAGAGAATTTTTTTTTTAAACAGCTCTCCTCATGAATTCTCATGACTTGCTGCAGTCCTTTAAGTGTGTGTGAGATGGCTGGCATTGTTGGCTACGTTCCCTGATCCTAACATTTCCTATGCAGCAAGGCTGCAAGAGAGGTGTACTAGTACTTGAATGTTCAGATTATGCTATGGATCTTTTGTGGAAAGCCTTAAAGCTTTAGCATAATTCGAGGACAAGTCTGCATTTTGAATTGTGGCAAATAATAAGACAGATTCATCTCTTACAGCTTTGAACTGGGGACAACATGATTTATCTGACAAGAGCCCCATGGAGGAAGGTATCTTATTATGGAGGTAGTTTAGCCTTGCCTCAGTGTCACGTTGAAGGCTTTCCCAATAAACATGGCTATATATGAGTTAATCAGTGAGAAAAAAATAATTTGAACTGGGAAGACAATGTGACACAAGTGTTTGGTAGCCAGCTTATTTTCACTTGTGCTGTTGCCTCAGATCCTGGTATGGCTTAACAGAGGTAACCTGGTGGGTCATCTCTTCTTGTACAGACCTTGGTTTTATTTTTCTATTGCAATAGGTGAAGTCAGTTTAAGACCAACTTCTAGACCAGCTAAGAAGATGTAACTTTAATTATCTGGTGGCACTGTTCTTTAATGCATCAGCTTTATGTTGTTCAACCCAAAATAGCTCTACACCAAACTTGCAAAAGTTTGATCCCGGGAGGTTTACTCTAAAGTCCTCGCTTCCCCCCTCCTTCCTCTTTCAAATCTAGGTCAGCCCAAAGTGACAGAAATGCAGGCAACTGGAATCGCTACCCACTTTGCAAACTTGGGCCCAAGTGTGTAATGAAGGATGATTGTGCTACCTGGTGTGAGCGAGGGAATTTATCTCAGTGATGTGTTATTCTCCTTGGTGCACAGCCGAGATTTCTTTGACTCCAAATTCTGAGTGCTTCCTATTGCTCTGTGCACTATCACTGGGCTGCCTTCACCTTTTCAAGCATGTTTTCTTAATGCAATAGTCTTGTAAAAAAATTATCCCCCATGAAAATGGAGAAACGGGTAGGTACAATAACAAATGAAAATCCAAAGGCAAGTCTAAATCTTCATTCAAACTCACCATGAAAGTGACCTTTGCTCTGATCTGGAAGACCATGTCTCTTATCTGTAAATGGTATTTCTCTGAAGGACGAGGGTGCTGTTTAACTGTATAAAGGTTTTCACTTAACAGTACCACTTTTATGCTGGAGCTCATAGCAAATTTTAATCCTTCTGCAAAGCTTTAAATCCTCTCCCTCCTATGTAAATTTCTTCACAATTTAAGCCTTCCTTCCATGGGCAGAATTCATTTTTTCCTCTGTTTGTGAATCAGAAATAGTATTTCAGGGACCTTGAGAGGTCAGCTAGTCCAATTTCTCCCCCAGCTCCAAGCACAGCTCCTGACAGCATTTTTGAACTTTTAAAAAAAAATCAAATAATGAAGATACTGCAGTTTTCTTAAGAAATCTGTTTATCAAACTATCCTTAAAACTATAAAGTATTTTTTTTAATGTCTATTCCAAATCACTGCTGCTGTAGTTGACATCTGTGGGGTCGTACCTCCTCAAACACACGCAGCAGGGGTGCAGTCCTCCTGGGTCTGCATAAGGGAAAGCCACAGCTCCAAGGAAGCACTGATCTGTCCTGTTCGTCTCAATGGAGGGTCCGCTCTCAAGCTTAATGGGTAGTTTGTTAAGTGTCAATGCTGTTAACGACTTCAGTTCTGCCAGTTTGGGCAGAAGCATCGTGCTAAGGCACTTATCTTTGGCTGTTAGGTGCTGGTGAGGAACGGGGGTCCAAAATAGGCTGCAGTGAAGTTGGTCTTTCTCGCACCTGCTAAAGTTTTGTGTCAAACTTCAGCTGAGGCGCTGTTTTCATTTTCATCTTTGGAAAATGAATGAGATAACTCTGTGTCAGCAAACAAATGTAATTTGGTATATTTATGAATAGAGGCTTAAGATTTGGGGCAACACCATTTTTTGGTGTGTACAGATAAACCCACTTTGTTACCATCATGCTAATAACTATTAATTATCGTCATAATCAAAGGAAGTGAGATTCTTATTTTCTCTGAAATTATTTATCCTTCTTAATTCCAGGCACAGAGCAGTTTCTAATAAATAATTTAGGCTATTTATGTATCCTCCAACTTTTGATCTCCTCTTCACAGATTCCTCTTCAACATCTTTGGGAAAGTTGTGGGTTTTTTTCTGTCATTACACAGAGAACAGGTCAGACAACCAATCATATGAACATTAAGAGAAGTGGAAGGAAAGAATGGAAGTTTTTCCTCATTATTTTAATTTCTCACTAAAAACACCTTTCAACTCTGTTTATATTTAAAACAAGTGTTAAATCTGGGTGGATTAATACTGATTATAGTCTGAACTGTTTAAGGAATCTCGGCCCAAAGTAGAACTTTGTCTGTCATTAATTTGAATTACTTCCACTTGTGTCAGCACTATTTAAAAGGAATCAATGAAGGTTTCTAAAGAAAAAGCCTTGTCATCTACTCCCAAATGGACTAAATTAATTAAACTGTTGGAGCCAAATCTATGACATGTTTTATATATTGTTACTTTTTATGGATTTGCTGCCGACATTGATTGGACTGAGAAGATGAGCTTTTCTAATAGGACAAAAAGGAGATTTGTTGGGGTTTTTTTGTTTGATTTTTAGTGTATTTGTACAAATTAATGCCAAGGAGATAAACAGTAGAACTGTCCTAGCTAAGCATGCCAAGACCTTCACACCTTCAGAAGAAAAGTGGGAGAAGATTTTTTTTTTTTTATTATTATTTTATTTTTTTAATGTAATCCATCAGTTCCCAAAAGCACAACTGTGGAAGACAGCTCTTTCGAGAAGTGTGTTAGCATGCTGAGAAATCAAACTCATTTTTGTCTGGAAATGTGCTCACACACAGAGCTTTTCTTTCTACGAAGGACTGTAAGTAACAAAAGTGTATGGAAGAGGAGGAACTGGTAATTCTGTAAGTGCACAGTTAATAGAGAGGGAAAGTACCTATTAGCTTAAGCTAACCTGTGTTGGAAAGCTTTAGGGAGGGATACACAAAGGCTGATGTTAGCCCAGTGAGGTTGATCTCCCTAGGCTCCTTTCCATAATAAGTAGTGAGAAAGGCAGACTGGAGTGTGGCCTGAAGGAGTTCAAGTCAGTCTCATTCCCTGAACACCCTTCTGGAGACCTCTTTCTCACCTCAGCCGTGCAAGAGAACCTCTGGGAAGGGTGGTGTCACAGGCTTCAACTAGTCTTTGAGAGTACACCCAGGGATTCCCCTTGCGGGACAAAACTATCCTGCAGCTGATCCAGGCTTAGGCATAAAGGGTAAAGCCAGGTTTCCGTTCAATATCTTACGCAAAGAGTAACCATCTTCTTTGGAGACTGATGACTGGTTCTCTAGGAACCTAGGGCACAGCCTCCGCATTGCAGCTGCGCAGTGGCAAAGGGTGAAACAAAGACTTCCCAAACGGGCTTTCCCTGTAGCTCCTCAGGTGGGGTCCTCATCCCTACTGCTCCGCCAGCAGCACGAAGAGCCCCGGCGTGAGCGGCCTCGTGGAGTCCCTCTCCCTGCCCTTGCAGCACCTGGCGTCCTCAGGGGGAGGGCCAGGCTGGCTGCCCTTGCGCATTTCAGCCAGCAATTCGTCTTCACTCCTACATAGGTTGTGGAGTGCAAGTGTGGCTGACTGAACGGCAGCAAGCATTTCCATTATTCTTGTGAATTCATTATCTGTTTCTAGTTTATAGCAATCATCAACCATTTGGCAGGCACCCAAAAGCATATGCCTAAATCTCCGTGTCTGTACAGAGCATAGGAGAGTGGGATCTTGACCTGTGACATAGGAGAGTGGGTTCTTGACCTGTGACTCAGACACTTAAGAAATGCAAACAAATAAAAAAAGTTGCATAATGATTAATAATTGACTATAGAAGAGAATTTTGATCTTATTCCTATTTACAGTAAAGACTGTTTAATAAACGTGCCTTGAGTTGCACAAAGACGCTGTAGCATAACTGAAAGGAGACGTATAACCTGTAAAATTTTTCCAATGTACTTTCTGAAAATGCTTTTTTACATCTGAATTTTTTTCAGGAAAAAAGTATTTTCAGCCCTGGAATGTCTTGCCAAAGATAACGGGAAAGAAGAAGAGAAGAAAAATGAAAAAGAATGTAAATGTCCACTTTAATTATTTCAGTATCTTTCGACTAGATAGGTTTGCAGAGTTAATTGCAAAAATGATTAAGACAAATGCTATTAGTCGCCATTTAAATCCTTTTTAGAATAGGAGAAATGTTGATAACGGGAATAAGCTTGTCCCAGGCCAGCACATTTTACCAATAATAGATTTACTGACTAGAAGGTAAATGAGGGAGGAAAAAAACTGAAAAGCTGTTAGAAAGTTGCAGTTGGATCTGTTCTCCCAGTGCTCAGAAGGAATGAGGTGTCAGAGGAACATGGGTTCAGGTTTCCTGCATTTTAACCTTCTCTTTTTACAGAGAATGAGTTGCATCTGGAAGAAATGTTTAGTCATTTCCTAATACTGTGTTAATTTTCAGTGATGAAACCATATTAACAAAGTGACGGCATATGCGCAGGGATCTAAGGAAAGAGTGAAGGGAAAGGTATCAGTTTTCAGTATAGAGAGGACTGAGGAACTGTTTTTCCCAGTGCAGATTCTGATATTACCCGCGACATGAAACCCTCAACACTCAGGCCGCTGTTCAGTTAGTTTCCTTTTGTGGCTCAGTGTACAGTGACAGTCAGTCCAGGTGATTTTACATACGCAAAATGCCAAGGTGATTGGGGACAAATTATAATTACTGGTATTGAAGCTGTGGTTGGTGGTATAGCAGGTAGGGAAAGGCACTGCTTTTCTGAAAATCTGTGGGTGACTGCTTCTCTGGAGTGCAGTTCAGGGTCTTTTTAGCTGCAAAATCCTTTCTGGGAGGGGGAGACTCTCCAAAACTTCCCTGCAGCATCTGGCCTGAGTGAGAAAAGATCAGAGTACAGGCAATAGTGTCTCCCCAAAGTTTTTTACTACTCCTGTGTCTGTTTCTTTCACTGTTTTCTCTTTTTTCTACTATGAATGAGTTGGTATCTATCCAGAAAATGTCTTTAAAGTTTTTTTCAGTGTTGCCAGCTGTAATTTGGTCATGTTGATTTTCTCCCTAAGGCCAATTGTAAATTGAATTATAGCAAGAAAAAAGACATTTGTAATGTTGTAAATACAGTAGGAATCTGCTTAGTTTTTTTGGGTTTGTTTTTTTTTTTCTGGTTGCTTTCACAGGTTGAACATTCAGTTGGTGATATTCACTGCTGTAAAAATTGACTTAAATGGGCCTATGAGCTGTGCAGGCTTTATGTTGGCCTTCCACCAGCAGGTCCATGTCATTCAAAACACTAAAGGAATCAGTGGATCAGAGATTGATATAAGGCTTAAAAAATTTATTGTGTGCTTGTATAGCTGATATGAAATAATATGTAGATTTTATTTTGCCTTCTTTTAGCTTTCATGTACTGTGACTAAGGGTTTTTTTTAATTAATGTTTATGGCTTTTGGCATTCTCTAAGCAGATCAATAACATCATGTGGCTTTTAACATTATTTCTGGGAAAGCTGCTGACACTTTCAGGACATTCTGAGGGAGGAGTTTATGTGTGACCAGGTTGTTTGTCCATTCAGTGTGAAGGCAGAGGGATGAAAAACAAGCCAAACTTGACATTTTTGGAGACTATTGTGTTGTTTGTCTCATAGAGAAAATGAGGTTGACATTTTAAAGTATGCAATGAATGGTATGTAAGTAATGCTGTGCCACTGATTTACTGTGCAATCAGCCAAAGTGATCTGTTTGATTTCACAAACAGTGATTTCTGGAGATGTGAGCAAGGCATGATAAAATGTTCTCACAAGTTAATAGGCTTGCACGGATGGATTAAAAGTATTAGGAAATATTTTGTAGTGTTGTTAACTATCTTTCTTCCTCAGTCCTAGGCTGCCAACTTAGGAAGAGCATGAACAATTGTGAGAAAAGCTTCTTTATGTATTCCTGACTACGCACCTAATGCCCTTCCCTGGGAAGGAAGGTGGAAGGTAGCTAATGCTGCTGAAACAGCCAGTGGAGTGCCAGCCTGAGCCGTGGGCTTGCTCACGACTGAACGCATCTCCTTTATTCTGTAAGAAAATGGACTTAAACGACTTGCAACACTTAGTATCTAAGAAATGCCAGCTACATCCAGTAGTGACTAATCTAGATTAATGTCCTCCCACCCCAATGGAAGCTTCTTAGGGCAAATTTTGGCTTTAGTGTGTCAGAGAAGAAGGGATAAGGAAAGAGAATGTTTTTTAGTGTTTTCTCTCACATACAATTGTACTGAGGAGAGTTTGCCATAGGTTTTGCCACTAAAGTTACTTTTGCAGGGCAGTTGTGATGTATTCATTTCTGCTCCTTTTGTTTCATTTTTCTCCTCTTTGTCCTGGCATGGTGTTCATCCTGAATGGAAGAAAGCGAAAGAAGTAGAAACTGCACCATCCTTGTTAATTAGAGTACACCTCTGTCACAGCACTTTCACTTAACCTCTTGAAAACAGTGGATTTCCCCTGGCAAATCCACTGTTGGTGGCATTTCTAGGCTTGTGACTGTGTGTCTTTGCGATCCCTCGATTCCAGAAGTGAATTTCCCTGAAGGTTATATGGTTACTGCTGTGAGAAGTGCCCCAGCTGCATCCCTTCACCCCTTGCTATTGCAGTCTGAATTCACGACTTCGAGTAACCCTGCGTTTTGCTCCAGACCATGCGATTGTAGCAGCATAACTTCATTATCACTCTGAGAGTCGCTGACACATATGAGATTTTAAATCTGTGTTAAAATACTTCCAGTGTGGATTTTTTTTTTTTTTTTATTAAAATGTGGGGTGTTAGGAAACATTATCAGCTTCTTGCCTCCAACCAGAGCCTTGTTTGTGAGTAGGAAGTGTGATTGGGTTTGGATTCCAAACACACGCCCACCCGCATGCCTGGGGAATCTTAATTAAGGAGTATGCCACCAGCCCCTATACATTTATTTTTCTTAAATATATTCCAGAAAAATCTAGTAGGTTTATAAAGATTACCATGCCATTAAATCATAATAGTAGAACAGAGTTTTTACTGAACCAGAAAACAAGCAAATGAATAGAGGCAGAGAGATGACAGCCTGCTGTGAAACCAATGGTTACAAATTGGTTTCCTCTAGTCACAGTTGCCTTTAACTGCTTTAGATTCTCAGCAGCTTTTCATTAAGAATCTCCATGTGTCCTTTTAAAGAAGAAAGTGCATGACCCTTTTATTTTTGGAAATGCAGGTACAATGTGCATAATATCAACCTGAGATTGGTAAATTGGTAGATTGTTATTTAATGTATTTTAGGGGACCAGTTTCTCTACAGGGCTAGGTGGGTTTCCAACAACATATGAATAAGCCACACAGTACAGTTATTTTTGTGGTATTTATGCAACTTGTGATTAGGGCTGATGGAGTAGCACTTTAAGTATTTTATAAGCTTCTGTTTGTTTTGCATTTGTTCCCATTTTTGTTTTTGTCAGATAGGAACATCCCCAAGAAATAACTGTTTTAATAAAATTAAATTTTTACTGAAAGTGTTATGGTTTCAACCAAATTTTTTTTGTTGTTGTCTCAGGTTGTCAATATACTCAGAATATTCAAGCTGGGGTTTTCTTATGTTTTGGTATATGAATTCACATGTTTTTGAAGTTTTCTTGGTTTGGTGTTTTATTCTCAAAATCAGCTTTTTTTTTTTTTTTTTTTTTTTTTTGCTTTTGTCCTTTTTCATAGAACAAAAATTATTTCCTGATGATCCCCAAGAACTTTCTCTTTTATTAGGAATCAAATACCATATTTAAAGGTCTTTCCCATAAAAATCATCATGGATGCTCAGTGCTGCATAAGATTTGGATCTGGTCCAAGTATCGTTCACTGCTTTTCAAAGAAGTGGTAATGGGAGGAATTTTCAGTGCAAACAGCATTGCCACAAAAAGCAAGTAATCCTGCATTTCTGGAAACAGCTGTTACTCAGAGATTTTCCCAAAACTCTGAGGTTAATTTTTGGTTAAACAGCCACAGACTTAGTAGCTTACCTAATAAGCTAATCCTGATGTTACCGAAATTGGACAGTACTACTCAGAAGAGAATCTTTCATCCTTAGCAGGATTTATGGTATGGAAATTGCTGAACACTTCATAGTGTGCTAGTTTGTGACCTGCGGTTCAGAAGTACAAAGGAATTACAAAGATATATGATAATACAGGACAATAGTTTAATTTCTGAGGTTGTCTGAGAAGCTATAAAGTTAATATCTCATCTCTTCTTCCACCACCTACTAACCCACAAGATCAAAGTGGGTCACACAGTCCTGGAAATAAGGAATTGCCTAATAGTTATGGACATCATTCCCCAAATTATCTCTACGGGGAGAATAAGGCTTGAAGAGATAACGACATATGTGATAGATCAGACACAGTTATAGTTCCTAGTTTGGGCAATTAGGCAAGACCTGAGCTAAGCACAGAACTCCCAGCACTTTCAGCTACAGGGGTGACCTACTTTCTGTGGATTGATTCAACTCCTGGAATTCAATATTCTTTATGAACAGAATTCATGTAGAATTCGAAATGTTTTGGCCGAGGACTCCAGCTTATATATCTGGGTAGATCTACTAAATGAAGCAGCAATTTGAATCTGACCATGTATCGTCATCTCAGCACCTGGTGTTCTGAAACTGTGTTTAAGTTAATAAGTAATCCTTTGTGTGAAGTTTCACTCACTCACATTGACTTCAAGGTGTTTTGGATCCCAGCCATATCAGTCAGCCCTATACAGAAAGGAAACTCAATTCAGGGGAAATTCTAGAGCACAGGGCTGGAGTATAACCACCTTGAGAGCTTGTGCAAAAGCACAAATAAATTGATCTTCGTTTGTGTGTATGTTTGCCTGGACTTACTACTACTGTATTTTGAACTAACATCATCAGCAATTTGCTGCAGCTGCTCTAGCTTGACAGAAACCCAGGACTGTCAGGGAGATTTTACAGTAGAGCTGCTCTAGAGATCTTAATGCTTCCCTCTATTAAGGTCCTTGTTATCTCTCTTAACTTTTATTTACCCCACATGTCATAATGCCCTCCACTAGGCTAACAGCGCGAATGACATTCGGAGCCCACAATGCTCTTTTGTAGACTTGCCTGGTAGGAACGTCAGGGCAAATCTTCAAAAAGCAATGTTCAAAAGAGAGGCTGTTAAAGAAGCCTGAGAAATGCAAATCCTATTTAAATAAGGAAATGATGTTCTTCAGTGATCTCAATAAGACCAGCTTGAGCAAGCCAGGAATGCAAATGAAATCAAAAGACGTACAGTCTGGCTTGACTGGCAATAATACTGTATGTGTCGTGGAGAAACTGTAAATGATAATGAACCAGAATGCCTCAAAGTTTTGATGTGAAAGGGACCAGCAGGGTGTGATTTGGTCGAGGATACCATTGGTTCTGGGCTGCTGAGATTATTTAGGAAATGACCCATCCTGCCAGAAAGGTTTGTGAGTACAAGCAAAGCAAAGTCAGAAGGGAAAAAAAACCCTGACATTTACGCTTATACAGCTACTGTATAAACTGAACTCATTATACCGTCATTTTTTTTGTTTGGTTTGGGTTTTTTTTCTTTTTTTTATAAATGTCTGTCTCTCTCATTCAGAATAGGCCTTTGAGGGCTGCTGCTGTATTTATCCAGGCTATGGGGCCAGATGCATGAATTCCAACTCCCTCATCAAGAGTGTATAAAACACTGAATGAGAATGGGAGGAACCAATCAAATAATGTGGGCAGAGCTGGAATTCATCCTAATTTGCTACATACCCTCGCCTAATTGACAAAGAAAGAATGGCAGAGTATCAATTGGTACAAGAGGATACAAGTGCAATGACTGAATATCTTTGAGGCAGTTTCTGCATTAATAATACAAACACCAACAATTACAATTCCTACTGTTTATTATCTTTCATTGCTTATCTATTATAATTGTACCCATTTCTGAATCAAAGACCTCATTGTGCTAGGCGGTATACCAGTATGTATCAAAGAAGCAGTTCCTATCAGATATTTTGATTTCCTGTAACATACACTATACACAACATTTGAGCAAAACAGCCACCAATGGTTTTGACATACAAGGGCTAAAGGCTTGCTTCACTTGTAATGAAAATGTTGTCACATGCCATCACATGGGCAAAATCATCTGCATACACTAATTGGAAACGACAGTATCTTAAGTCATATTTCACTCCTTGGTTTATAGCCATTTGTAATGATGTACTGCACTCCTTAAAGGAGTGTAGTGGTCTAGTTTTAGGAGGGGAAAATTGTGTCGGAAAAAACACTCTTGGAAGTTATGTTTTCATAATGTTTTGGTAGCTCTGATCAAAATAAAGCTTGCTTGCACATGGTTTCAGTGCCGCTCTTGTACAAACACTTTAACAGTAAAGGTGAAAGCTACTAAACATGTTTGTTTCTTTTGCCTAATTGAGAAAAATGCAGAAGAAACTTAAAAGATAGACGTGCATTAGAATTTCAAAGTTTTCATCTGTATAGTTAAATAATAACTGAAATGTGATATCATTAATGGTTATTTTAAATTCTAATAAAGCTCCAAACTGAAAAAAATAATAGTATCAAAGTCCTGAAAGTCTGTCAGTTTTCATTGACTAAGGATCTGTTCCATCTTCGTTGGCTTGATGGTGTACTCTAAACTGGAAGAATGCAGAAATATTCTGCACGTTAATTTTAAAATATTTGGTGATAAATATGCTACTTTTTAACACAGTATAATGCAGTTATGCCTATTATGGAGGCATTCTGATTATTATAAGTATCTTTAAAAAGATGTGTATCAATTTATTCTAGCAGTAAATCCTAGATTTACTTAGATCTTCACGAGATCAATTGTGCAGCTTTCCAAGAGGAATGAATATTAAAGAGCTGATATCTCATACAGTGCCTGCAAAGATTAGAATAGCTTACCAGTGTACATCAAAGATTTATCCACCTTAAGCTCCTACAAGAGAAGAAGTTATTTTTTTCACACTTGCACATGCTACGCATGCATAAGTGAGTAATGTTAAGCTGAGATGAAGGGGAGGTGAGGTATATCTGATGCCAGCAAAGACAATATACAGATGAGAAAAAGCTATTTTGTAGCATCTAGATGCCATTTTCACAGTTAACAAATGTAGGTGGAAACATTTCTGTCTTAATGCAGGAATATTTATTTGACTGTTCTTTATCTCTCTGCCCTCCTTTCTCACCTTAAATGTAAAAATGATTACGTGATTAGGTTACATCCTCCTTCAGATGGAAAGAGAATGTATTTTCTATAAATTAGTTTTATTTGTCATTTATTGCATTGTGCAGGGATTTAAATTAAATTCACAGTTAACAAAGTATATTTAAAGTCTTACCAAACACAACCATCTGTAAGGGTATTTAATATAAAATCAGTGACAGATTAGTTCATGGATCACTGCTAAGCTTGAATAAATGGGGGACTTTCTCACTTTGGGAAAGGAATGCTGCTTGTAGTAAGAGAAATATACTGCTGACAGCAGATTTGGGCCCTTCTGCATTTTAATAGTTATTTCTTCATCCTGAAGGCTTTCCCCAATGCTGTTATAAATGGGAAGATTTCAACTGAGTCCACTGAGGCAGGGCTGAGTCCCAAAGAGGGCTCACTGCCTGGACACTTGCAGAGCTGAGCTCATCATCTGAGGGGGTATGTTTTTGATGAAGGCACCTGAATTCCTCGCTCCTATGGAGGCCTTTTTTGTGCTTAGCCCTGAGTCAAAGGCTTTCAAGAGCAGTCATTTTTACACTCAAGTTTGATACAATGTACTGGCAGTGCCATTCTCGTTGTGCTGAGAGACAACAGAAATTGCAGTTCTGGGCATCTCTATGGGGCTATCAGAAAAAAATCAAGCATAAGTAAGCACTTGACTGTTTTTCCCTCAGTTTCTCTGCATCAATTCTTTACTAATCTCCTTTGCAAAACAGGTTGAGAGCTATGGTGTAAATCATGCATACAAAAGGATTTTATTTACTAAATTTACCATGAACTGTTTCATGGTCCGTGCATTCAAACGCTGGGTTATGGGTTGGGCAGACAGTGTTTCTGTACTATAAAAACTCAGAAATATACTAAAGCCCACTGCTGCATGTCTTATGGACGAATTTTACTGTTGATAGCTGTGTAACAGCAGGCAACGGCTACTGCTACAGTCTATTTTCAGATTTACAGCACTGTTGTTAGGCATTAGGTTAATGGAAGTCATGGTGTAGTGTCAGCCCGTGATTTGACACAGGACCTGACAAAGAAGATTCTTAGATAAAGGCAGCATCAAAAAGCAGGGTGAGAATGGAGGAGGAAGCACTATATTGTTTGTCTGCATTTTAGAAATTAGGTTTTCATTCCTGGAAAAAGCCAATCTTAAAAAAGCAACCAAGCACAGCGGAAGACACAACCAGTCTCTCCAATATTACAACAGCTTAATCAGAAAAAATTATTCTCAATACAATGTTTTTTAAAAACTGGAGGCAAATTGGAACCAATACTGTTGTGACTCAACTACAAATCACTAACCATTGGGGAAAGAAAAATGTTGTTCAGTTCCAGTTCTAAGATAATTTATTGCAACTAAGCTAATGAAAGTTTACGTAAGCAGATGTTTCATCCTCATGAAATGTCCTTAAGTCTCAAAACTCAGCAATATTCTATATTGAGACAAAGATTCAAACAATGATTTTATTCTATTTAATGCTAATGACTTTGTGTGAGCATTAGAATATTGGTTGTTAACAATGGCATGTATTGTGATATGCTTTTGCACATCATACTGATTTCTTAGGATAGCTGGGGATGAATCAGTTTCTGGAAGAGTTATTTGCTTTTCATCTACTAGAGATGGAGGTTAGGTGTTGAGCTTAGACAAACACCTGACTTTTATACTGCTAAACTCACGTCATGACTCTCAGTGTAAGTGTATTTCTCAAGGCTGGGGAAGGAGGCAGTCTTTGGATATAGTTTGCTCTTGTACAAAAATTCAGAACAAGGTCTGCACACATCATAAAACTTATTTTGATGTTTTAATACACAGATCTACATCAAAACCTTGGAATTTGTCAGACTGCCCAGTGGTAAATTTCACGTATAGAATAAAAATGTGATTTAATTTTAAGTCAATGAACATTTTTGCCATTTCCCTCAGTGCAAACACTAAAAGATAGAAGGCACAGATAGCTAGTGATTGCTAAAGACAGCAGCTGATTGTGGTATCACTATATAGCAAATTGACACTCATTAGGTAAGCCCTGACAACTGACAAGGTGTATGGGTTCAGCCCATCCTGACTGTGCTGAATTAAAACACGTTAGACTGAACTCTCTAAACCACAGTAACCCATTAAGCTACAGTTATATGCTCTATTGTGTTTGCCTTTCCATGCCATGGAAATAGGTTGTGTTAGTTTCTTTGACTAAAAATATTCTTCTCTTTCAGATAGTTTGCTTTACCACCACATTTACCTCTAAAGGCAAATCTCCTATTTACTGATCTTGGTCATCATTTTAGATACTTAATTTAGTGAAAGAAGTCTGAATCCTAAAAATCTGGATCAAGCTGAGCATCTGAGTCAATATTATGCAGAGTACTGTGAAGTTTACTGCTAATATAACATTTTGCTTATGGAACTTGATTGCTGTTTTCTTTTGAAACATCAAGATTTACATAACATTTCAAGGAAAAAAAAAAAAAAGGTTTCCTTAAATGATATCTTCACTGAAATTGTAGACAGAAGAAAAAGAAAATCATGTTTCTTCAAAGAAAATCTTAATGGAAGTTATAGAGTGGGGAGAGTTTATGGCTACCTGCCATTTCTAATGTAGAAGATCTACTTCACACATGGGCTTTACTTTGAAGTTAAGCATATAGCTTTTAATAGGGGTTAGCTTATAGTTTTGCTGGTGGATTTTCCATTAGCAGTTTATGAGTGTCTTAGATGTATTTATCTTAATTTATTGCTAAGTATTTCTGGCAAATAATTTCTCACATACAGGTGGGTCATGGGTGGTTTTTTGACAACATTCAGTAGTGGAAATAAAAAAGGAGAGTTATGCTGCATTGTTTCTCATGTTGACCGATGGGTTACAAGGTATTGTCTCTGGTCTTTGGATGAGTAACAGTAATGGTGGAAGCTTATTCATGAGTTGAAAACTAGCAGTTATTATCTGATATTTGCTTAAAAGTTATCAATTTACCTTTTCTTCCAGGAAAAACTGCATGCTAAAATATTTGTAGAACACAAACATAATGAAGAAACTCAAATATAGAAGAAATACACTGATTATTTTAATGCCTCATGGCAATGTAAGAACATGGTTAGACAGTAAGACATATCACCCCACCGCCCCCCCAAAAAAAAGATTTTCTTCATCTGAATATTAAAAGCAAAAACTCCAACTATACTCTGAGTTTTTTAAAGACTCTATACCAACCAAACTTTAAAAGTTATTTTCTTGTGTCATAGACAATATGAAGGAGAAAACAACTAAAACTCTGCACTCAGACATCTTACATTGTCTTTGTTATGCAGTCTGTGTCCAAGACCATCCAGCCTTAAGATCACAGCGATTAATGACACTTTCTTATTCCTGTGATTTCCTGCTGATAATTGTGGCACTCTCAAAAATAAATAATACCATTCAGCAGGATTTTAATTGAACTGGCTGCAATACAGAGCTGGAAGAAATTCTCAAGGGAAGCAGGGTACATGGCTCTAAGTGAAAGCACGCAGAAGAGGCCAGAAGCTCTTGCACCAAATCTCCGCACAGTCATAATATAAACCTTCTGTATAACAATACAACTGATCTTTCATAGAGAAACCCACTGTCCCACTACCTTTTTAGCAGCCTGTGCCTTTTTTCGTTTAGCAGCACTTGTCTCTCCCCCCTTGATCTCATTCCCTTCATTCACCATCCCTCATGCCTCTCACTTGGCTTTCACCTTTCAGATTCACAGCAGTGTTTGCAGATGTGCCCTTCACATATCAGATTGGCTTCATTATGGGAAGTAACCTTCCAGCATTCTCCTGAGTTTGACTGCAGAAATGCAGGAATTCATTACAAAACAAAAGCAAAGACCCAAGTGTGAAAAGAAAGTAATGTCCCTTCCTCCTGCCTTGTCTCTTTTTTTCTCTCTTTCAATTTTTTTAACTAGCAATTGCATTGTATAAGTATTTGCAATAAAGTAACTTCGAGGAAGAAAAATACAGACTCTGTAATGTTTCATTTAGTCTGACTTGACCTTTTTGAAAGAGTTTTATGCTACACAGGACATGAAAACAGATCCTATTCAAATCAGGACCAAAAAAACCCCAACGCACCACATTAAAAATTCACTTTACAACTATCACTAAGCCAGATGGTTTAGTCTTGATATCTTGGCACCTTTCTGCTCATTTATATTCCTCACTCCCCTACTCAAAACCCATTGTAATTGCTAGTATCTTTTCTCTTATCGGGGGAGAAGGTTCATTTGTAACATCCTCACAAAGAGAGGAGCAAGCAGAATATTAGAGCATGAGCCTGCAGGTCTGCGTTGGAATCAGAGGTGTACAGCAATGTTCTGACTATGTGGGTTTCATAGAGCAAATTTGAAGCAGTTCAGCACGAAAATACTAATTATTGTGATGACCCATAAATAATATCAAGCACTAGGATTTCTGTGTTAAAAAAATTACCGCACACAGCAAGGAGGGCATCTGATGTACTGAGTGGCCTAGACTACCCTGTGTACTGATCTAAAGTGGAGTGAGAACCAGGTGAAAAGGTTTATGTGCTGCTGGCATGTTGTTGTCATAACTGTAGATCTGAATTTTGCTCTGCTCAGGCAAGACATAGAAGATGCATAATTACTCATTACTCATTCACCTTCTTTAGTGAAACAGAGCGTTTGAAGGTTCTGCCCTCAGCTGTCCATGCCCTGCTAACCACTCCTGTCCTACACTAGACTTGATGGAACAACTTTTTTGAATATGTATCACTTAAATCCCAAAAAAGCAGACAGCTGAGCTTAGACCTTCATGTATTTTATCCACAGATAAGAGATGAACAAGTCTAAGTGAGAGAGAGTCTACATACAGACTTGCACAGCTCTATTTAAAATAATACAGATGCCTACAGAGACATTCTTTCTTTCTGTCAAAAGTGCCTTTTTCTTCTTCAGTTTAAATGTAGCTGCAATCAAGTGATTCCTGGGCAGATGAGAATATGAGCTTGCTGCATAATCTCTTGCACTCGTTTGCCTAAATAAGTTGATATCTTAAATTAAACCTGTATCACTGCGAGTATAGACAAGCCCCAAAACTGATGTTAAAGCCAAGTAAGCTGAAATGTTGAAATCTTCTAGTATCCATATTAAAATTAGTTAAATTCTTTACACCTGTCAATTTAAGGAAACAAATTAAACTGATATAATTTGAGCTTAAATCAGAATGAGAGTTTCCACACATGGTTTTACAGTGAATTAATTAAAGGTCTGTCTACATGGGAAATTTGACCAGAATAGCTTTCTCGTAAGAATATATCTCTTTGTAGACATTCCTATTCCAGAAATGTCTGTGTCATTTTGGTTTTTTTTTTTTCCTTCTTGTTCAGTTTAATGCACTCTTAAATAAGGAGACCTATGTTTCAAGTTATTTAGAAATACCTTATTTTAGAAGAAAAGATTCCCAGGTAGACAAAACCCTTAAGGTATTTAAAACCACACTGTCACTTAACTCAGGGTGTAAGCCAAGGCCTGGGGTTTTTTTAGCTTCCATATCTATCTTCCATATCCAGACTTCGAACATGGAAAAATATTTCAATTGTGATTCAGAAATCCTTTGACAGAGAGGAGAGCATAATTTATCATGCTGTGCTGGCTGATTTACTGTACATGTAAGCTCTACTTATCACTTTGAATAACACTGATGGATTTAATTCCAGACCACATGAATGAACCAGTATTTTTCTCTTTCCAGTTCAGTTGTGCAATATTGTCATGTGACAAGTGTGCTGAACTTTTAAGGCAAACTGCAGGGCATCACAAGGTCTAGGAAAATCTAGCCAAAAACTTACAGCCACTCCTTCAGGAAGAAAATTCTTGTAGTAAATTCCACATATACTTTTGGAAGATTTTTAGATACAAGTAGTTGTAAAGAATTTGTGGTTGAATGTGAGGATTTTGAACAGCTGAGGCTGGTTGCAAACCAACTGTGATGGAATGTCAAATTAAAGATGATAGTCAGAAATGATAGGCCGATATCAAGAACCACCTCCTCGAATGATAAATTCCTGCGGTCAGGGTAAGATGCTGAATATATATCCGTAGAATCACATAGTTTTTACCAGCTGAGCTTAAGAGTGAGTCAGAGTAAAGTTTCACCAAGCTCAGTGTTCTGTTTCTGGCAGTAGGTAGTAGGGGATGCCTACAGAAGAGAATAGGAATGAGGCAAACATATGGTTTTCCAAGAGTATGTCTTAGGAATATGCTAGTATTCCTCTAACATCCAGCAGTTTGCTGCTTAGGGCCTTCCTGAACCAGAAATGATTTCTTAGTACTAAATTGCCTTTATTAGATTTTTACTACACAAAATGTGTCTATCTGAACCCATATAAACCTTTGGCATTCATACCCTGCAGGAAGGAGTGCCACATCTTTTGTAAACTTTGCATGATGAACCACCGTCTTTGTTTTGAACCTGCCACCTGCTAGTCCACCTGATACCCCCCAATTCTTGTGTTAGAAAAGACAGATTCCAGACTTCTGTCATAATCCCCCATGGCTGCAGTACATAGCCATCCAAAATTGGCAATTGGAAAAATTGGCATAATTGGTTTGGATCTAGAGCAAAATTCAAAATAATATCATAGCTATTAATTTATCTTCCTAACTTCGTGAGAAAGATCTAAAAAAAACCCCACTTAGCTGTATAAATACCACATTTATTTAAGTTTTCTGGCAAAAACATTCTCTAGTGAGTTAAAGGTTTACTTCTGTGCCTGAACTACAGGCACTTTGGCTTGGCTGACTTTGTAAGTGCTTGTTTAGCAGAGGCTATCATCTTTTCTTAGGTCAGGAAAGCAGCAAGACCTCTCTCTTCTCCCTGCCCTCAGCAACACAATATACAAAGACAAATTGCTGCATTTGAGAAAAAGAGAAAAAAAAAGTCCCAGTCCAAAGAAGGTAGAAAGCTCTAGCAAGGAAGTATTCTAGGATGTACATCTCTTCATGGTCCAGTTTCCCTCTGGGTTCCACATTGCCTAATGGAAAACAGTAAATCCTCTTATAGCTGTTGTCTGGACTGTATTGCCCTGTTCCTTTTGTGCCTTAAGTGAGACACAGACTGAACTTTTCCATGCGACATTTTCTTCTGAAATGGTAGGGACAAGACCAGCCAGCATCTCTCTTTGAGCTGTTTGAGCAAGGAAATGAGCAAGTTTAGAGAGGCCTGTGTAGATACATGCGGTCTCAGCTTGCTCACTACTCTGAACATGCCCTTTCAGTCACTGGGGTTGCTTTTTTGTTGTTTTTAGGTTAGTTTCCAGCCGGATCAGTGAGCTAATCTGCCTCATCCTGCAGCCAAGTGATCAGTATTGATGAAAGAAAAGAGGGAGGAAAAATTAGAGGGGACAAAATGGGGGCAGAAGGAAGGCCCCTGATGGATCCCATCCTGCCTGGAACATAAAGGTCCTACAGTGATTTTATTATGTTTTGAAAGCACATCCTAAAACTGTTTAGACATCACATTAACACTTGTGTGAATCTCTCTGCAGTTAGGCATGCATTTTAACAAGCATCTGGCCTTGGGTTAAAGACTTTAAAAACTAGAGAAGCCACTATACTCCAGGAAACATCAGTCCAGTTGTTATCTGCATTCAGTGTTAAAAAATTGTGTCTTTTTTTCTAGCCTAGACTTTTCTGACTTCAGCTTCCGAAAGTGAAATCTCATTACGCCTATTTCTGCAAGACAAAGAACCAGCTACCTCTTGATATCCTTTGATTTGTAGATGTATCAATAATCAACTTAGCATCTCTTGGATAAATGATTAGCAAACTCCTTAAACTCCTCGGTCTCTCATTACACAATCAGCTGTCCAGAACTAGTAGCATCTTTGTGGCTCCTTTCTGAACCACCTAAGTTTACATCATTTTTTCTGCGGTATGGACACAAGGCCCAGCCGCTGCATTGCCATATCTTTATGGGGGGATATCAATGTCACATGCTTATTTGATATTCTGTTTTTATGCATGCACCAAAGCTGTTTTGCCCTGTTAGCTATGGCATCACACAGAGAGCTCATGTTAAGCTGCTTTGCTACCACAACAGTTTTGTGTATTTCAGCATTTCAAGTACTGCCCACCAGTTTGCTTTCATGACCTACCTACTTCTTTCTTAAAGATGTATCTTTTCATGTGTTTCAAATGAAAACAACTGCTCAGGAATTGCCAATTTTGTTCATAAAAATTAATCATCCTCGTTGTTTACTATACCACCCATCCCTGTCATCTGTAAATTTTACTAGCAATGACTATACTCTCTCAAGACTACACATAAGGATGTTGTATAGCATTTGGTCAAGAACAGATTGCACTGGGACTAGCTCCATAGTATGATGATTCATTATTACATTTTTTGAGATCTGTCAATTAAACAAGATTTAATTAGAGAAAGTTTTTAATTAGAGCTGGATGGTAAATGATTTTTCCGTATTGCGAAATCTTCAGGATCTCATGTTTTTTTCTCCTTTCCTGAAATAGACCAAGATGCTGAAATCTCAAATTCCAGGGAGGCGAGGGGGAAGGAAAAAAAAAAAAAAGAAAGAAAGAAGATGAAAAGTCTTCTAGTTTCAAAGCTTGGATAGTTTTTATACTTACATGGATTTTAATGTAAAAATATTTCCCCTATATTTCTTAACAACAACAACCAAAACGCCTGCAAAACAGAATCTTCCACTGAAAAATGGTGAAATACAGCAAAAAGCAGAGATAACATCAATTTTTAAAAATAACTAATCAAAAGCATCTCTCCCACACACAAAGGCTGTAGTTTTGGCAAGCTGTCACTTGCCAAACTGAGTTAGTTTTAATCCATTGAAGAGAACTTCACTGATTTTTTATAGTGATAATTTTGTTATCAGAATGTCATACAGGACTACATCAAATGTCTGAGAGACATCAGGGAGATAAATGTTCAGTGAACTCATCAGATATTTAATGTGTCTTTTATAACCTGTAGTTCAGGACAGGAGATCACTAGAATTCAGCCTACTTTTCCTAATCCTCCAAGATCCCCTGAAATTCACCCCTTTCCCAACTTGTGCCATTTGGCGTGCAAACAGCAAGCAATATTTTGCCTAAATTGGCAAAAAAAAACCTGCTAATGGTTTCTGTTCAGACAGTAACTAGCTTGCTTGGACTGCACTGAACTCATATCAAAATAGTGGTGCCTTGTGGACAGCTTCTTGGATGGAGTCTAAACAGCTCCTCTTGTCATGAAGATAGTCAGGAGTGAGACAGAAATGTCATTGCTTCTGCATCTGTTCAGGCACTACTATAGTTTGTTTATATCGGTACATCTATAATACTAAACAAAGAGTGGCAGTGCGTAAGTGTGATTCTTGGACCTCCCATCATCTATCTACAGTGCTTATTTTTTAGTTAGCTCCTCGCTGGTTTTGGAGCTCTCCAGGTAGCTTTCTCCCATATCCAGGCACAGTGCTGGTGATAATTCACTCCAGAGCGTGCTCTCCAAAGGCAGTGTGGATAAGACAGGCTCCCTCGCTACAGCTCACTCTGCCCTCACACGGTCCTCCAGCACTATCCCAGCTGATTTTGTGCATGAGCCATCCTCAGATGTCCTTTGCCATGGCCTGAAGTACATCACATGCCTCACAGAGGAACCAAAGCCAAATGATGCTCTTTTCCTCCCTTGCTTTCCCTGTTGTCAGGGGACTGAGAAGGCTCTTCCAAGGCAAGAGGAATTCCTGTCCTAACTCACCCTGATAAAGCTTCTCACTTCCTTGAAAGGCAGAATTATGGCATTTGCCCTCAGAAGGCTACTGGAGATCACTCTTTTTCGATCTCTTCCTTTGAGTTTCAGGTGTTTATTTGTCAACAGAATTTTCTTTAACTTTCCCAAAATCAATGTGTGGAGTTTGACATTCCTACTGGTAAGAATTTAGCTCTTTCCTATACAAGGTATAGATCTACCTGTGCATTGAAAATTTGATTTACAGAGCTAAGGCCCTAACTTTCAGCCATTTCCATCCTGAACAGCGCTCCTAAATCTTGTTTTGAATTACAGCGCAGCTATTGTACCAACACTTATCTTTGACAACCATACTTGTAATACCAAAAAAACCCCCAATATCTAGTTTTGCCTGACAAAGCCTATTTGCTACCAAAAAACCCCACCCAGTTTTATTTACATTGATTGTGGTACTACTCTGTAAATCTTCATGTATCCCATATCAATTTTCTTGTGATTGTGCCTAGGATTAGTACAAGGATTAGAATCCTAACATTACTTAGTCACTTTTTTAAAACTAGTTTAACATTTCTGTGTAGACAAGGCCTAGAACAAATTATATCAGTGTAAGCCAGTTGTAGCTAGATTTAAAAATTAATTCCAAAAACATTCACAGCTTTGCATAAATCAAAACATTTCTCATTCTTTCCTTGAATTTCTCTCAGAAATGAAAAACACTCTCCATGCATGAGAAAACTAATTCTTGCATGCAAATGCTCCCAAGGAGAAAGTTGATTATTTCAAACAGATCCACAAAGCAGGAGAGAATGGCTCTGGCCCAAACAGGAGGAAAACAGAGTATGCTGGTATGTGCTGTGGACACCCTAGCCTCATTTCATAAGCAATTTAACCCATAGGTTTGAGATATTCTGGGCAGCACAAGAGAAATCTTCAAAGCTTTGTTTTGAAACTATTAAATTTCAAGGACAAAATTTCCTGCTTTAGAGTCAATGACATTATACCAGAAATTAATTAGGTTACTTTAGTAAAACTGAAAGAAACTGCCACCCTGTCCCATACTATCTAGTTACTGTGTTGTCCCAGGACACCAGTGTAAGTATCTTGTAGCCATGAATGTATTTACCCTCACAATATGCCTACGAAGTAGGGAGATATTAATACTCTCATTCTACAGATGATTAAATAAAGTGTGGGGAGACCTATTTCATATCCCGTAATAGACTTCCTGGCTAGTAATCTATAATATGTCTACTGTAAATACTATATGTTTTATGCCTTTATGCCTTCATGCAAGTTTATGGCTCTTACTTGACTCCAAATATTCTATCAGGACAGGCTCAGGCAGGAAGCATTCATCATCAGGAAATTGGGATACCTCCTGACTAGAACCAGGCAAGTGAAACAGCAATATGTTGAGCTATATTAGAGCCAGTAGAGAGTCAGTTTCTGTCTATTGCAACTTTCTAGGAATTATTTATTCACCATCTCAAAAGGTGGAAACAAGGGAAGTCCTGTTTCTCCTAGCAAAAACCTGGACAAAAAAGTAAATTTTCAGAGTTTTTGAAAGGGATGGATAATTTCCAGCATTCTTGATTTTCCCAGCTAAACTGGGACTTCTGGTTACCTACCATAGTTGAAGAGCTAAACCTCAGAAAGTGCCCTCAGAAACTTAACATGCTCAAGCTGGGTGAGAAACCTTAAACACGGACAAAGTCTAGCTGCAGAACATGTAGATTTTCATAAACTGATTTACAGCATTAACAGGTATTTTGGGTCTCTTCATGGATGAGCTTTTCCAGACAACCAATGTCTGTGCAGAGCTTTTCTATGAATATAGCTCAAACGAGAAATGTTCCAATAAATCTAACAAAAAAAAAGGACAGAGGCACAAAGAAATGAGATATCTCTGATCCAACAAGTAGTGCCAGGTGCAGTGGCTGGCAGAAAAACACCTTGTCACCTCCCTCCATGTCTGATGCACATGACTTTTTAGCGTGTGTTGAATGACAGAAGGGCCATGGCTACGTACCAGTGCTTCATGTAAGCAGTGTCTCGGCCATAAGTGGGGCAGAATACAAATGAGACGCTGTCTGGTGCACTTTGTCTAGCCCTAGATACCTGCTGTTGTGGAATGCTGCTGTCACTTCACTGAATATCTAACTGCCTGAGGATTAATAGAAAATGTGGCAGAGAGCAAGGAGTTCCCATCAACAGAAATATTGAAGAAAAGGAATCCGACCTGAAAAATCTACCTGAAGGACTCGTCAGAAAAACCTTACAGACAGTTACCGGACAGTGTTGTCCTCTTGGATATTTTTTTATTGTTTCCTTTGCTGTTTGTGTTAGCTACTCTTGCAGACCATTTCTTCCACTTTACATGATTGTCTATTGAAATCATAACACTGAATTTGTGACACCACAATTATTTCCATGGCAACTGGTTACTGTCAAAGAGAGAGGCACTGTGAGGACAGCAGCACAGGAGTGATACGATCAGCAATTTTAGTCTGTCCAGCGAATTCCAAGCTGCTGGAGGGGGCACACAGTGACAGGAAGGCCAACACAAAAAGCCCCGCACTAATCAGACCTGCTTGTAATGAAAGTAGGAATAATGATGTCCAATCATCTGCAGCTAATGAACACTTCATTTGTTACATCTTTCAAATAATACTATAAAAAACCCTCACCTTGAAACAACAGTGTCAAGCCTGAACAAGGCAAGTTTTTGGTTCCAGTCCATCAAAATGGAAGTATGGGGAAATCACCCCTCTGTACTTATGTCATGTACCAATCAACAGCAATTCAGTCGGAGACAGATTTAAGCAAAGTCCATTGACTTTCTGTCCATTCCAGAATGAATTCTGATCATTTAGCAAGAAAGTGCCATGCCAGGGTTTGATAAAATACATTTGAATGTCATTCACATAATAATGGAAGTCCACATTTTTGTTTTTATTTTTTGTTTCTTTTTTTTTTAGTATGTATCACCTCTTTAGTGGTTCTCTCCATTACAACTATTTGAAAAATAAATGTGAAATAAAACATAAACGTGAGTGAATGTCAGTGAAAATCTACAAACTGTCACACAGAGCTTCAGGGAGGCTTTGTAGCCACTTAAATGACGAAAGTACATACTTGAGAGAAGTGTGATTCACTTGGTTACATATATAATCAATTATCAAAGACTAACAAATAAGATAGCAACAAGGATGCTATCTTATTTTTTCTAGATATGTCACGCAAGTGTCAGCTCCACCTTCAGGTGCCCCCTGCCCCCATCCTTAGGAGTAGTGCTGGTCTAAACTGCTCAAAGCCAAATATGTGAGCTATGGTTTATCTATCAGTGCCCTTCAAATGTTATGTAAACCATGCAGTTGTCCTTGCTGTTGTTTTTGAGCTTGAGGGTTGCTGGTGTTTGGGGTTTTTTTCTGCAAGCTGCCAGAAAACTGCCTACTAATTACACCTCAAGTACTATACTTGGTGTGTTAACAGCAAATACTTTTATCTGGAACGTAACGGTGCTTGTGTGGCTTCTGCATGGCCTTTGTGCTGTGCGACAAGCAAAGCAAAAAAGATACAGAAACTACCTTGATAATCAAGATCCTCAGCAGGTGTAATCGGGTGTCATAGCTGAAGTCATGCTGGCTTACGCCAGAGGAGGATGGAGCCTTTTGACCTTTACATTTTTATTAGCAGATCTCTGTCATCCCAGTGTAATCTAGAGGCTCTTCTTCTATCCCTTTGTCTTCCAGGAATTGTCTGAAATAAGCATTGTGCTCTCTGGAGACAGAGAAAAGACTTTTCATCATCCAAAGCCCTGTCAGGTAACTGATTATCTGAGTGTGTATGCTTACGCTGGCTTGCCTCCATCACTCACAGCAAACATGAGGACAAATGCTGATCACAATTTGCTGCGCTTTCCTGCTTGCAGCTGCGGGTAACTCTGAATTTAGCTGATATTTCCAGGTTAACTGTACTCCAATGCACATAGCTAAGTCTCGCTAATACAAGGTGATACTTAGAACATTTGGAATCCTATTGATTAATTCCAGCTAGGATCTTATGAAGTTTCAGATTATTAATTTCTCTTTGATATCAGATAAAAGGATACGTGATTCTCTTTCCAGGCAGGACTGCGTAACCTGGACTGCCTTTTCCCCATGATTTTAGGCTTAAGTTCATTTACTTTTTTGACTTCCCACTGATGAACTTACAACATGTTTGCTAGATTTAAAAAATAAATAGCATTACAACTCTAATTCCTGTTTCTTTTGAATAACATCTCCTCAGTAAAATGATGTACAAAGTACCATTTGTTATTTCAAAAGCATGGCTTTTCATAAGGCTCCTGTCATAAATAGGACATTTAGTATTGGATTCATTGTTAAACCAGACGGCATGCAGAGCTGGCAGCATTTTGCAGCAAGGCACACAGCCTGTTTTATCAATGAGTTCACAAACAATCAATAAAATCTTGGGAAGAAAAGCACTCCTTCTTGCCCAAATGGCAACAGAGATTCATCACAGGAGTTTTATCTGTGGATATGACTATGCTTCTTTCATCTCAAGCAGCTACTAAAACAAAAACACTTTCAAAGAGTCACATTGGCGGGTGATGACAGTGAAAGTTGAAAGGGTTGTTTGGAAGGTTTTATTTTGACTGCACTACACCGAGAGATAGGAGCTGTGCTTTAAACTCATTCTGAGAAATGTCTTGGTGTGTGCAATTAATGGCAACACAAGGTTCCACAGAAAATATAATTATAATGACAGATTCTTGGTAGCTGCAACAAGAACTGTTTTCAGCAAGGTTTTCCTCTCAGATGCATTCTTTGTATACCCAGTTTCTTACGGGTCTTCTTTTTCAAAAGGACCATAGCTTATTTCTGCATCCATTATTCTGGTTATTATTTGAAGCAGTTTCAGATCCAGTGGCATTCCCTTTGAAAGCATCAGGATCTGACACATCTTTCGCCCCTTAAATCTTCAGACTCATCTGTATTTCACACCTGCTCCTATTCACAAGATAGAAATAAGCAAAATGCCTTAGAAAAGCAAAGCAGTTTTGTCTTTAAAAGCCTGAAACCATCCAGGTCTGCGAGGCATTTCGATAGGGTGAGACTAGAGATAAATCAGGTAAGTGTGGGTTCAAGGCGACTGCCACAACCAGGTTCACTGACCAGCCACTGGGAAACCTGTGGCTGTCTCCACAAGCCTGAGAGCTGAAGCCCTGAGCAGGAGAGCCCACACAGTCAAGAAGTAATCACAGGACCACGTCCTCATTATTGTGGTCCAGAAAATCAAGCTGCAGATGGAAACAAGCAAGCTGCAGCCAAAAGGAGCAGTAGAAATCAGGACTGTGTTCCTTCCTTGGCATGATGGTGTTGTCTTCAGGTCGGACTCACCATTTACAATATGAAGGGAAAAGATATGCAGTGGGATTTCACAAGGAGACACCCAGTCTTGCATGATGTCTTTGTTTCAGAATAGAGCAAAGCCCCAAGGGCTGATGGAGGTCTGGCTCAAACTGTGCACAGAAGCAGACCACATAGAAAAGCTGAAAATGGTGTAATTCAAATATCCTCGTTGGAAGGCACAAAGACATCTTTTGGATAACTGTAGAGGAAATGTATTGAATTGAATTAGTGAATTGTTCAAAGGTAGAAATACTCAGAAAATTGCCATGGGAATCCCCCATGATTTTTTGAACAAACAGATGTATTCAAAAATTCTGGATGGAAAACAAATAATTCTTTTGGCTAGAAGTTTCAACCATTTCACATTAAAAAAGGTGTTTTCAGCTGATGTTTCTAACAAAGAGGTTTCCTTCACTCTAGTTTGGAATTGGATATTATTCCTGTGTTTTCTTGTTCAATCAGAAAGGATGGAATGAATTTTTAAGATTAAGCAAAATATAAATTTTCATTTCTTCTAAAAGTCCATTCAAATTACTTTTTCATGTTTTGACTAGAGACTGATAGGTTTGACTGGAATTGCAGTTCTCTCTAAAAATTATTACAGACTAATTTTGGCAGGATTTTTCTTTTCCTTTTCCTGGCAACAGATTCTGACTGCCACTTATAGCACTGGGATTCCTTGTGCCTTTTTACTATCTCTCACCATTGATGTGCTATTATTACTTATGCAAATCACTTAGCTTACTTCTACTTTATTATCTTCTTAGTAAAATAGCAATAATTTCCTAAGTCAGAGAAGATTTCTGAAGAATATTTATCAGGTACTTAGAACACAGAGAGCATGGCTTCTCTGACACTAGCGTAAAATTTACACAATTATATTTGTTTCTTGACGTTATTCTTGATACACTCCTTACTAACACAGATAAGAACCAGACCTTTACAGTTGTAAACACTACAGTATTTATTATTTAATTCAATCCCAAACCTCCCAATTACAGCTAGTGTTTGTGTTCCTAATATTTGAGCCCAGAGCAGTGCATTTTCATCCATATGCATTTGGGCTTTTAAGTCTGTACAAACTTGGTGCTTTTTAATGTTTGTGAACCATATAAAACAAGCTTGGTTGAATTTTATTTTGATTCTAACACAGGTTTAAGAAGGCCCCAAAGGAGATTTTGTATAAAACTGACAAATCTTTAACTATGCTCAAGATGTATTTTTCCTTCCATTTTTGTACCTGTTGGTACAGTATAATTGCAATCCTTCCTCCCTGGAGGATGAATCAGAAGATCATGACAGTACAGTTGGAAGCAGTCAGGCATCTTCCACAGATTGATATGTTTTGCTTCACTCACTCTAGTCCCCCTGCTGCTTTCCTACTTTTATCTCCAGATTTTCTTAGTCTGATTGCTTCAGACCATACATTGTGAGTGAGTGATGTCAATGGCATGCTTCATGCATAGAAACCTTGTAGCAGCCAGTGAAATACAACTTGACAACATTCTTCAGGTTTTTCTCCATGCCCTAGCTGGTGAAAGACAAAATAGTTATATTAGCCACTCCTTGAAGCTTGAAGTGCCAGCAGTAAAATGCATGTTTGTCTGAAGACTTCAAAAACTTTATGAACCTTTTGAATACTATAAAGTCCTTATGATGTACTGTTAAAATGAATTTGTAGAACTGCATCTTCTTATTCAGCAAATTTATTCCATGGTACATTAAGTAACAAAACAGAATATGTCAGGTAATCATGAGTGATCAAAATGAGTATAAAATTGCTGGTAGACAGATACCTTTGGAAGGTAACCCCATATTCTGTGTCGGTCTAGATCAATTACAAAATAATATTCATTAGCTTAAACAATCATGAAAATGATTGTGTGGGACATGTACAGATTATCTGATCAAAAGAAATACACCAAGCAGCAATCCTTTCTTGTTATTAAGGTGGGTAAAGTTTATTCAGTAGTGATAAAGTAGATGAACATTGACTTTTAAATTGGATAGCCAGTAATTGGCTTCAGAAGATGAGTGTTTTTCCTAATTTCTACATTTTAAATTTCTTGATTGCCTTTTTTTTTTTCTCATCATTTGCATAACACTTATAATTAGTAATGGTCAGGCAGCTCAGTGGGACTAACTAGATGAAGGCAGTAAGAGAATGACAAGTATGGTCAAAGGTATGGAGCATTTCAAGCAATTCAGTAGGCCAGTGTGCTTTATCATGAAAAACAGCTGATGGATAAATTGCTGAAGATCTTCAGAATCACAATGTATGAAAAATATGAATAGGAAATTATTTTTTACTTCTCCTCTAAGACAAGCATTAGGGTGCTTCAAATGAAGTTAGTGCATAGTTTCAAAATGAAAAAAGAAACTGAGTTTGCAGACCACATAGGGTTGAGATATAGAATCCTGTGTTTCTGGGATGTTTACAGGTTAGAGTTACAAAGAAAAACAAGGAGTAAATCAGTGACTGTTAAATATAAACATGCACTTTTGGTCCAGGTAGACCTGAAGCTGCAAACATTCAGCGTTCCTGGGAAGTGTGTCACCACCTGCTTGGTGGTTCTTATACCTTCCCCTGTGCATCTATAATTGGTAATTGTCATGGGACAAATCCTGAGGTAGATGAAGCTTTGATCTTACTCAGCAGACCAGTCTTATGCTCTTTTACATACCTACATACTACACTACTAAACCCTTCACCATGATATACTAGACAGACAGAAGTTATAATGACATTAAGTTAGGCGAGTGTTAGAGACTTTGTGAACGTTGGCCCATTGTATTTATCCTGACTGTAATTATCAGACCAAACTGTCCTCTTTTGGAAGCTGAGCAGAACTGTCAAAAATTATTGCTTCCTGATTATGAAGACCAGTAAAGTTCCAATTCAATTCAGATACGTGTTAAGCAGCCCCAGTACACACAAAAGATATGCACTCCTTAGTAGGCCTGCAGTGAAGGATGGTTAAGCATCATTGAGTACAACACTGTTAGGGAAAATGGAAAATAGCAGGTGTATATATTATCTTTTTACTGAACATAATTACTCAGCTGATTCACAGCAGATTGTAGCAGAAGTGGCTCTTTCAGAGGCACTGAGGATGGAAACAGCAGGAAAGTGTTTTTTAAGAGAAAGTCAAGAAAGATAACCTTTCCTGAAAAGTCTCTGCAAGCAAAAGGCAGGGAAAGAGGAACAAGATGTGACAAGTTCAGATCCTGTGCAACTTTATAAGAACTTTATAAGAATTTATAAGAATTTATATGAATTGCTTTTCTATGGCATTTCATGGGCATGAGTGTATCTTTATGAACAGACCGTAAGAGATGCTAGAGAAACAGCACTATCTGGAAATATCCAACATCTATTGAAAACAAAATCAAGATAATTTGATTTCGGTGGGATGAGAAGCCTATGCTAGAACCATTAATGTCTGTCTAACTGACTTTTGTTTCTAAGTCTATTAACAGTCAAGTACACCTTGTTTAGCCATCCGAATAATTATATACATACATAAACAATCCTGCCTTTAAAAAAAAGGAAAAAGAAAAGCTAAATATAAATCAGATATGCAATACTCATTAATTCTTATAAACCACACAGGAAAGATAAAATCCCAGGTACTAATAATCATTCAGTTACTAGCACCTTAGTCTAAAATTTATTCATTTCCAGGCACCTGTTGCAGACAAGGATAATATGGTCAATTCTTTTTTAATGTGTCCACCAATCTGTTAAGATTTAAGTACCGTGAATAGCTTGAAAAATTTCATTCCCCAACCTGTGCTAACTTACTTGCTAAATTTACTCACTAATATAATGAAACTGAATAAAAGATCACCCACCCATGTTAATTCTAAACATCATATCAGAGCCAGGCTAGAGCAGCGTCAATGTTGATTTGTGCTTAAGATAATGAAATTTGAAAGTCTAGAAATGATAGGGTTGTTTATAGCAAGTTCATCTCCGTAAAATAATTGCATCCAAGTTCCCATAAACATAAAAGAGAGACATTCTGCTGCAGCTGGTTGAAAGGATGGTTTGATTAAGGAATATAGATAACATTTACAGCTTCAGAAGAACTTCAAAAGACTATCAGGGAAATCAGGGAATTTTAAAGACAGAATACAATTTCTAAACTTAAAAGCATTATTTTTCCTCAGACATCTAATTTAGATTATATACCAGAAGCCTATAATAAACCTCCCACAAAGAAATAATAGCACACTGCACATATTATGGTTGTTCAACACCCCATTTAAATACAATTACTGGCCCTTTGCCAGAAGCCAGGAAGCATTTCTTTCCATAGCAACAGTAAGAGAAAGGTCAGGATAATATTTCTGCAGGAGAGCCTGCCCTTAAGAAGGATTCAGGATTACATTGTGGATTACATGCTTTTGAAATATGGTACTTCCAAGTTAAAATTCACCTGGATCATCCCTCCCTTTCCCTTGGGATTATTTCTTTGGGTTTGCAAAGCCCACACCTGGCTCCTTATACACCATTCTTTCCCAGTATTTAGTCAGAATAGAGTTGCTCCAATTACTACTTTAGCAAGTGTGTAAAAGAAAAGCGGCAAATGTTTTTTCTAATTCATTGAGAGCATAGCTCAGGATGTATTTAATTAAAAGCAATGAACTGAGCTAATCTACCTAGTTCATTTCATTGGATTTGGTCTAGTAAGCAGCCTTTTCAATACCAGAATATTTAAAGGACAATGTATTGTTGGTTTTTGCCTTTTTTTTATCTTTTAAAAAATGTATTTAGTACTGTTTGCCTGTTAGTATAAAAGCTAATAGATACTTTCCTATTGTTTTTTACATTTGCTAGGAGCTAGTTAGCTATTGTGTATGACTGGTAAACTAATAGCATCTGTTTTTGAGGATTAAGCTTGCAAAAGCATATGCAGATGAGTCACTTTGATCATGTGAATGATTTCATTCAACTTCTGTTAAATGCTTTGAATCACGGTCTCCCTCAGAATCATAATCCAGGGAGAACAATGTTATTAGTTCAATAAAACTGCTAAAATGGATCAAGTAGCAGGCCTAATTGAAAGCTTTTAAAAAGTCAACGTTTCTTTTAGCAACTCAATAGTTTGTGAAGAATTACCTGATTATTTACTTTTTTCAAAAATGTCCCTTAAGAAAGGCAAAAATTTTCAAAAAACTGACAAATCTTCACTGGATTCCATGTAAACACATGGAGAAATGTTATTTTGTGAAGTCGGTGTGCTATTCAGTTTGCTTATAAGCATAAAAATCTACAAATTTAATTTGTGGAGAAAACGCTTGCACACAGAAGCCTGGAACCTGTTACCGCGAAGGTTATCCTGAATGTTCACACTCATTCAGGAACATCCATTGGATCGGACTTGACTGGATTGGGTTGGATTGCGCCAGATGGCAGGATTATCATCAAGTCAAGGGATAATAAACATCATAGTCATAATCCCCAGAGGCTGGAGAAACCCAGAATTTTGCTTCATAGCCTGGAGACATCCTAGTAGTGGCCAATGGAGCTAGGGAAGACAACCTCAGATTCTGGCAAGTGGCTCTATTTCCTGCGTTTTGTTCCCTGAGCCAGGATCATCTCCAAACACAGAATATCTGTAGGCAAAGGAATCGATGTTTCAAAGAAATGTACAGAAAACGCAAAATATAGCACTTTCTATGAGAGTAGCAACCCTTATAATACACTTCTTGTTGTCAAGAAAAAGAGCACTGAGAACAAAACAAATGGCAAAGTAGTTTTCCTTACCTGCTTTAAACTGAGGTTTTTTTGTTTGTTTGTTTCCATACAAATCCTTTAAAAAAACAATAAATTCTATGATTTCTCCATTTTCTTTAATAACATATAAGAGCTAACTTGAAGAACAAGCTCAGCTGTGGAAGGAAACACAGGAGATGCCTCACAAAGGCATTCCTAGTGTTTTTTCTGTATGTCACAAGAAGGGTCTGTCAACATTAACATCAATTGAGTGTTAGCGAAGCAGACTTAAGGTACAGCATATTTCATGAAAGAGAGCTTTCACAGCAAAGCTACACTACACCTAATGTATCAACCTTTTGACCTCCTTCAGAAAAGTCATTTTATCCTGTCATTCTTGTGAGAATTAATCTTTTTCTTTTTTTTCTTTTTTTTTTTGTTTTTTGAGGGACAAGAGTGGACAGGGGTGCATTCTCAGGAAATCACTTGGGGGCTTTGAAATAAGTCCTGCATGCAGTGGCCAAAGGACTGGTTACCATTAAAGTCTTGTCATGTGGACTAAGTCAAAGGATGTTGACACTGACAGCACCTCAGTCTGCTGGAGCAAGGCGTGATGGTGTGGCAACAGTTGGCAGACAGATGCTTCACATTTGAAACCTACTTTGTGCCCCAAAGTACTGCTGATTTTATTTGGATTTTTTTTGTTAGTTTTGATTTATAGAAATTTGGGGGAAGTATTTTGTATATTAAAGCTATTAAAGCTAGACTAAGAAAGGCTTAGTTTAGGAAGAATAACTGAGAATTTGGAAATTCTTTTCAAATTTCTTTTTAAATGAATACTTCATCAAAACGAACTTTCCTAATAGTTCTATTTTTGATGACAGTTTCCAATCCAGAAAAAAGTTTTACTATAAAAGTTTCTGATTACACAATAACACTACAGGTCTAAATTCTTACTTATTTCTATACATATTTTTTTAGCAATAATGTAGCCAGATTAATAACTCATCCTAAGTATAGCTGAAGATGGCCACTGTCCACATAAATCTGGGAACAAAGAAACCTCAAAGGAGGAACAGAAGATTGTCAGGTGATGGAAGTAGCATCTTAAAGCTTCTACTCCTGAACATCTGCAGTATGGTAATCACCAAATTTACTGTGTCGAACAACGACCCCACACGTATTTTACAGTGTTTGAGTTTTGAACATGCAAATTCTAAAAACAGTCAAGAGAAATATAGTCTTTTTGCTTTTATGAATTTGTTCCTGCTCACTTTGAAGGCAATGATGTCTTTGTACTCATCTCTCTTAACTCATCTCTGCTATTGACAGCTGTTATCTCCACACTTCTTTCAGGTGTCTCACATGTCCCATCTCACTAATTCCTCAGTCCTACCAACTACTTTAGAGGTGGAAGAATGAAGAGGAAGCTCAGCTGATGTCTCCAGTGCACATATTGTGTGTATTTGAGTGGATTACGATTGGGAAGATACTTTATTTTTAGACAGTATATACATGTCATTTGCTCAAAATCAAGTACCTTTAATGAGGGTGTAACAAAAAATCACAAAATATTTGTCACTTGGAAAATATGGGTCACAAGATAAAATGAATGAATCCTCTAGATATGTGGTAGTGCTAGGAAGAAATATCTGCAAGTTGAATAAAGTTATCTATATTAAAAAAAAAAGTCCATACCTCCAAAAACTTACATATGTGTGTGTGTGTGTATCCATGGCTCCAAAAAAAATTGTGATAGGTTTTAACAGGAAGTTCTAAAATAAGCTTTGTTTTATTATTATTTTTTCATTCTTTGACAGTTTTCTGATTACATTTTATAATATTTTCTCCTGACCCTCTCTCAGTTTCCCACAGCATGCATTTCATACGATGCTATCTTTTCTCACAGATGCCTTGCCCTCAGTTCAAAAGTTTCCTGGGATAGGGCGAATGTTATTATAGCATGTAAAAATGACAGCTTGATAGAGTAAGAAGTTATTTAATTCTAAATAGAGATCCTAAATCAATTCCATAAATATGAAGAATAATAATCTGAGAGGTTAGATTCAATTTTAAATTAATTCCAAAATCTCCAACTCAAACTTTAAATCAGTTCCGTCTAACAGCTTATGAAAAGCTGGATGTGCTTTTAACTTCAGTGGCAATGAATAGCACTCAGTATCTCCCAATCTCCCAGTCTAGTATGGGTCCATAATATTGAAATCATCTGAAAAACCTCCCTTTGCTTCCAGTGGCATTGGAATGAGGCTGAGTTTAAGATTCAAAATGAATAATACTTGACAGTCCTTGTGATTGCCCTCTTTTCTCTGTAAAAAAGGAAAACTTTGAGTAGATTAATTCAGAACTCAGCAAAGTATGGGCAAAAATAGATCAAATCTGGCCTTTAAAAAAGATCTAATGTTTATGCAACATCTTAAGCAAATCAGCAAGCTTTAACGGCAGCAAGTTCAAATCAATGAGTGTTTTGCTGGAAGTTGCTGGCCTAAGACTACACTGCTGGATCCAGAGCAAATACTGCTGCCTCAGGCTTTCTTGCTTCCACACCTGCAGAGGAAGCACAGTCCAAAGGAAGCTGCTTCCACTAAACATAAAAGATTTGGATATCACTAACTCATCTAAAAGCAATTTATTCCGGCAGAGGAACACCTCCCTACCATGTGGCATAGCAGAGTGCATTGCAGAAACCTGTTTTGACAAGGATGCTAATGTCCCTTGTGCCCTCTCTCTCTTAGTAAATCTGTGCCACCAAGAGAAACCTTTATCCCATATTAATTGATCTAATTTTTCTCACCAAATTTTCCAAACCCAGTTATTTTATACAGACTTATCTTTTGAATGAACTTGTCACACATTTGCCACCTGAATTTGTAGTATGTCTAACCTTGAACAGAGTTCAGTTTTTAATGGTGTTCTAATTTTGATTCTGAAGTAAGGATGATGTAGCCATTCTTAGTAAGTATGCCAAGCCCTCATGCTAGCCCACCAAGTAAAAGATAGGAAAAAAGAAAGAAGAAATACAGATTCATCTGTCAAAAAACAGAGTTAATTATTATAAATATTGCTATTCTTAATTAACAAATCTCAACATTTAATTTAAACACACACAAACAGCAATAACAGTCTTGTTTAGTGAATGTAAAGCGAAAGACTTAGGGCCTTATTCTGCAATTAGTTACACTCCATGTGCTCTGTCTCTGATTTTGTTACAGTTTTAATGAGAATGGTTTTAACACAAGCTTCTTGGTTAAGGTACAAAAAATTAGTGTTTTGTCATCCAGAAAGATGTGTGGATTCTCTAGTATCGGCTACAGAGAGTACTCATCTAACACCATGTTTGGCTTGGTGTACTATAAGCAGTGAATTTTTACATGAGGATGGCCCAGCAAAAAGCCTAATCCTGTGTAAAATCAAGTCTACAGGCACCTTATAGCAAATTTTGTCATCTCTCTCTTCTGTCTGGTCAACTGTGTAGACTCCGTAAAAGCGCCAGGGATGAGAACAGCCTGTTGTCCTCATTAGTCACTCCTTTTTCAGTATCACCGAAGCTCAGCCATGCAGCTGAGATCAGAGGGTTTTGGCAGTAATCCCTGAGTAAATAATCTAATCCTGCCTTCTAACTCTTCCATGCACCCCTTCTTCTGTCAACCACTGGTACATAGGGACAAACTTTGAAATAGATATAAAGCCTAAGTCTTCATCTGCAATTAGTGCAGGGCAATAGGACAGGGTCTACAGAATGGAGCAGCTGGTCCTGAGAACTAGGTGTCCATGCTGTGTGCAACCGGATTTTACTGTGGGTCTCGTTCTCTGAATTCAGCACCCATTAATGTTTGAAGTACACTGGGTGCCCTCTGGAGCACATGATCTGAAAGCAAGCCTGTTCATACACTCATTGCAGATGAAAGTGTGTCAAGAAGGGACGATCAGGAGATTCACTTCAAAAGTATGCTTCTAACCAGGACTATGTTAATGGAGACACACTCAAAAGGACCATGCACAAATACCCAGGAAGGGTCCGCTCTGCATGGTACAAAGAAAGTGGTGGGGGTAACTTTGGTGTGGACTGCAAATTAAGACATCCTCAAAGCTTTTATAATCTTGTTTATAGCATGATAGATGGAAACTGGATTCAGTTCCCAGATCTGCTACTGATTTACTTCCTTCATTGTCACCAACAGTCAGTTAAAAAGTCAAGGGGAATGCTAATGTAATTAAAGCTCTGGAAGCACTTCCCTTGTTGAGTTGAGACCATAGTTTGTCTGCTCCTTACGTTTGACTTGCTATTAAATTCATGCTAATGTGTTGTTCTGAATAAGAATTACAAAAGGGGGGAAAAATAAAAGGAAAATAGCCTTTTATTCCTTAGTTTACCATCTGTGAAATGAGACAATATTTACTTTTTGTCTCTGTCTTGTAACATCTGTGGTGACGCAGGCATATGTTGTTCTATATAGGCCCTAGGAAAACTGTGCACCAGTATTGGTAAGATTTCTCATTCCTACCAGTCCAAGTGGGTTCAATAAAAGATGAGGGAAAACATAGATCAATTAAATTAATCTAAGATGTAACGTTATTGACTCCAACTGATTTAGCAATGTTAAGAGTACATTTTTGTTTCATTACGAATTGTCCATGAGTTCTTAGTCAACAAAGTGTGGGGTTTTTCAGTTTTCAAATATTTGAGGAACAACCCATAATTTCTGGTGTTTCTTTGTAATATATTTCTTATTTGAGGAGAACAATACATTTATCTAATATTTTCCCAGTGGAATGATCTTCAGTTTTATTATCATTAATTACAACACCTTATTGCAACCCAAGTTTCTGATTACAAGCTTTTATTGAAGATAAATAAAATTGTCAGTAACACAACTTATTTCTTTATATAACCAGTAAAGGAGTGAGTGACAGATATACAGGATATGGGAATGCAGCAAAGTCAAAGCATTGTAAGTTATGGGTTACAGAAGTATACGCACTGTTATTATAAAAGTTACATCAATGATTTATTTTTAACAACTTGTCCCTTTTTTCCTCATACAGTTGAGCTGTTAATCTAATGCAGGCAGTAAGTCATGGAATTTTTTTCAGTTCCTTTACTCTTGACATCCACATTTCTATAGTTGTTATTTGTTTTTTGCAGCTATAGCGATGAAATTCATTTGCTGGCAGTATTATCAAAGATTCCAACAAGTCCTCCATCTTTATTTAATTTCAGTAAATCAGGACAATTCCCTAAGTCCTTCATAAAAAAGAATTTGACAATTTATCAATGAAATAACTTGGGTACTAGTTTTCTATAATCGGATTTTGAAGTCTTTTGACGAAAATTGTTTCCTTTTGTAGTGTCTTCGACGACAACAACAGCTGAGATAAATGTAACAAGCATTGGCTAAATCTTTCAGTAAAGTTAAACTTGCATTACAACTTTAATATTAAAGATCAATAAATTAGCTGTTTGTTGAAAGTAATTTTACCAGATGAAAATCTGGCAGCCACATCATCACAGCTCAGCAGGGATGGTGTATAAGTTTTCAGGACTTTGACGACTGGAAGTCTCTGAATTCTGCCAGGGTTTCCTACCTTGGCATTTAAACATTAAGCAGTCATCCAGTGGGGGATCCCAGTACCAACCACGCTAAAGCCTGAGCTAATAAAACTGTGTATGTCAACTCATCTCTCAACATCTGTTACTGTGTTAGATATTCTGTAGTCCCTATGGAAAGTTGAGAGCACACCCAAAATCCATAGCACCATAAAACATGCATAACTACTATCTTGTATAACAGGTAATCAATGTTTATTAGTGGCCTTAATGGGGCTTGTGAAGACCAATAACTAGGAACAAGAGCACCTGCGGTACTAACCCCTAAAAGGGTTCTGAATGACATTTGCATAGTTTACTCCTCCCATGGCTGAAGAGTTACAAAACTTAGAGAAAAAAAAGCCATGGGCATTTGTATGGAAAGTATAACTCCAAGGAAAATTAAGTGGGAGTTTTTGGAACAGGAGTTGCTCTGGAGACAGGGATCCTCCTGGCAGATGTAGCTCAGTCTGGGTCCCTGGCTTTCGTAGTCATGACTGGCCACAAGCGTGCTGGTAAGGGACACTGAACCAGCTAAGCAAGCAAGCTGCTGTTAAAGCTGATACTAGAATTTTGTTATGTATTTGTCTTACTTACATCCTTTTGCTTTCAGTCTTGTGACTAAGGGCTCAACCTTGTATGTTAGTCAATATAAGCTTGTTTTGGTGTCAAGCCTCGAGCTGGGAGTCAGGGTGAATCAGAGTGAAACTGTGTGCTTCGCCTTCCCAGAAACAGTGAAAGCAAGCCAGCTTGCATATTCAGATCTCCTCCAGGGACCTGCACTCAGAGACATAGTTAGGAAACCCAGGAACAAAGAATTCTTCCTGCCAAGCTGCAAAGAATCACGGCAGGTGACGGCTGGAATGCATGCACCTTCTGGGTCCTTGGAAACCCTGAAACAGCACAACCATATAAAGGTATAGTTTGGAATACAACTTTGTCCTGTACACAGCTGAAGGCTTTCAGCTCTAAGCACAATGCAAATAATGAATAACCACTCCATAACAGGTACAAATTTGCTAAAATGCAAGCGGAATAAGCTATGGCATACAAATGTGCAAGAATGACATTTTCCCAGTCTACAGATTCCACCTCCTTTTTCTGTATTCGTTGTCTGCTCTTGTCACATGGTATCAATTTACTAACTGACTACAGCCTCCCTAAGAGATGCAGTGACTTCAGTCTCCTAATTTTGTCCTAGATAAAATACAGATACTCTGTAATCATAGTTCTCTCACAAGGCTAGACCGTGTCACTTTCCTTTCCAAATGCTTCTGCCCACGTTGCCTCATCTTCATCAATTTTCACTGTCAGTATCAAACATTAGCGCGACTCCATTCCTTTCCTTCACTTCTACTTTCATGACCCTTCAGTCCTTGGAGTCCTCTTCAAGTTCCATCAAAATCAGTAAGAGAAATCCCTTTTGGTTTTAGCAGGAACTCATCAGGGCCTAGTGAAGCAGTCATCTTACCACTCCCTTTGGTTTCTATCTCACTCTTGTTTGCATGCTTCCTCCCAGCCATTTTCCTTAATCCAGGAATCATTGTCTAGTTCAGGTTAATTCATATCTCACTCTCACATAGACCATAGCACCTAGCTAGTCCCAATAATGCTGAACACAAAGCTGTTATTAGACTGACAAGCCACCTTTTGTGTCACTCCCTACCATAAGAGCGAAATGGTGCTGAATTGCATGCACTGCCAGGGACTACAGAAGAAGAATCTCATCCGGGGCTCTGAACTGGTCAGGATTCAAAAAAAAACCCAGAGGAGCGGAGGTAGCATAAGCTGCTCAGACCTGGCTGGAAGACTGAATAGATTTGTGAGGTTTTTTTCTATGCTAATTCACTCGCCAAAAATACAACTGTAAATTTTAATCAAATTCAGGAAATAGTTTGTGTGAGAAAAGCAGTTCTTCCAGCCCTAGAACTAACTCATCATAAACCCTTTGCTTCAACAGGGTCCAGCTGTCAACCAGCCCAAATAAGAGTCAGCAACAAACCTTGCTTTTCATCTACGGTTCTCCAAAAGTTAACCGTTTAATTGTTTTCTATCGTTTTCTAGGTAAAGATTTTCGGTTTTAATTTCAAAGGGCAATACTCCTTGGATATTTTTAAGGTGAAATAAGGCTCCTTAACATTAAACAAAGTATTTCATTGTACCGAATGAGATATTTCATTATACATTAGATTTTTATTTTAAGTGAGACATTAGTCCCTAAGCAGAGACAGTTATGTTTCTTAAACCAAAGCATTAGATCTTATACCATGGAGGAACAAATATATTGTAAAAGATTCAAGAGGGCCTTACGTACTTTTCATCTGGTGAAGGTTGATTTTCCGTATACAATTTATTCTCACCCCACCTGTGCCAGACCTGGCCAAACACCTCCCCTCCCCTCCTCTCCTTTCCTTTCTTCAGCCTTACAGATGCCCAGGACTTCCCTACCCATTCTATGTTTTACAAATCTAAGCATTTATTTGCAACTTCCTAAATACAGGAGATTCTTATCGAGAAAGGAAAAGAAATTCACAAACTTTATAAAGTCATAGAAGAAATATTAGTGAAAACAAGATCTTCCAGCAAGTTATGAGTTAATTATTTTCAAAACACTTTGTGTATTCAGTACCTGCCAAACAGACCAGCCCCATGCATCCTTCTGCTGGTGCAGGGCTGTTTGAGGAAGGCTAAAGGAGTGAAGTATCCCAGTGCTGCTCATTGCCTGAAACACCTGCAATCAATTACCATCGCTGTTCCGCTGTGAAAAGTCCAAATGCCTTGCTTAGCTGGGATGATAATGGCATGGTTTGTGTGTAGTTGTCCATCAGACCACAGTATAAATCTCTGAGCAGCAGTTCTAATGCATTGAAATTAATTTCTCCTTTTTTAAATTCTAACCATGGTAGGTAAGAGTACGTATTCCCTCAACCACACAGGGTCGTTTTATGCTTTTCAGTGTTTATTTCAACATATTTGAGAAAAGAAGACGAGATATGCTTTCATTGCATGAACAAAAACTAGCCCAGCTAAAACCCAGAGAATAATGGTCACATTTGGAGGAAATATAGTAAAAGTAAGGCTGGTCTCAGATCTTATAAATTAAAATGGTTTGACTGGGGCTATACTTAGAAGGCAGACTTGCAGGGGAAAAGGCAATGCCTAAATACTCATGTACTGAAAGAAATGGTGTGAGTGACTCAGGATTTGTCATGCCTTCTTCTGCGCTAGTACTAGACCATAGCCCCAGAACACTTCTCATGAGGTATTACCACTGATGGAGAGACAAGCCTTGAATGATACACAGGGTGTGAGCTTCTAGTGGCTTACACTGATTTCAGCAAAGTCCTCACAGTTTGGCCCTCCTGGGTAAATTGGGGTGGGGGGTGGGTATGGGGCTGTGGTGGTGTTGGTATGTATTGAAACAGCTGGCTTTGTTGGTTGGTGTTAAACTAATCATATTCTGAAGCAGCAAAGTGGTCTCTTGGGGTTCAGATGTGTAAGCCTGTTATATTTCATTCCAAGCAGGCTATCCTGGGGTAAAAGGAGAACCATTTAGCAGACCTCATTGTACTCCACCAAGGCTTTAACGATTCCTAGTTACTAAGCAGGCTGGAAAAGTTCTTTGAGGTGCATCTGAACCTGCACCACAATGCACAAATGTGAAATTGCTGGGTTAGAAAAAGAAAAAAAAAGCCTAGCTAAGAACAGGGATTCCTTTTCTAAGGTGAACTAGATACACTGCACAGGCCTCTTAGTGATAAGAGAGGGATGGTTATGTTTTATAAATTATTTTAGTTTTAATTATTATGATGATATTCTTATATTATAAACTCATGCAAGTTGTATTTTTAAGTGATGATTATTATTATTATTCCAAAAGTTGTTTAGGTGAGCTTTTCTAGAAGTTCTCTGAAGCTTGTAAATGGCTAAAAAGTTATAAAAGGGTTTGTCTGGAAGTTAGTATAGATTGCAAAGGAAATACCTTTGTTATGCCCATTTTTTCCTGGAAAGATATTCTGTGGTGCCTTTTTTGGCTAAAGCATAGCCTCAGCAGAGTTTCTCAGCCTGTTATAATTAGCTATTTAACCTCTTAAAAAAAAAAAAAAAATCCATGTAATAACTTAAGTATTGCCATTGTTTTTTTTCTTGGTGACAAAGTAAAAACTAAGTTAAACTATAATGTTCATTTATTGTTTATATTTTCCATCATATTATTTTGTTTCCTGGCTTGCATGAGTGAGAAAGCATCTATTTAAAAATACACAGATATTTTTGTTTTGTTGTCTATTTTCTGGTGTTTTACTGACTGCCAGTGCTATTTTGACCACAGACTGAGAAAGACTGACAAAATGTTTCACAGTGTCATACAGACTTTACTCATCCACAGCCTTGGACCATTTTGATTATTGCTTATTATTTCTCTCAAAGTGACATTTAGATACGATAACACAAGGCCCTATTCTAACATATAAAAAGAGAGGGATTTCTTGATAGATCAGCAGCAGCTTGAACAGGCAAAAAGAAATAAATTTACATCAATTTTCCAAAACAATAATATTTTGGAAGAGTGATAGAAAGCACAATAATACAAACAGAGTGAGATTAAATTGCTTGCTGAAAGTCACTGAAAGCATATCTGTCTTGCAGAACCAGCAATATTCAAAATTGCAAGAGTTGGGTGGACCCAAAGCCAGACTAGCTTCAAAACTGGGAGCTGATGTTTCCGTCAGTGCTGTATCACAGTTAATATGCCTTGCTGAGAAGCTCATTATCTTCAGGCCGATACAACTGTACTGCTTTTGAGTCTCAAGCTAATATATCTCTCCAGCACTGCACTATTCATTGCGGACGTTCAACCTTGGTTTGGCATTAACCCAAGGATTTCTTCATGACACAACATTTTCTGCAATATAGACAAGCCCACAGGAAGCCTGCAAAAGAGCTATAAAGCTGAAGGTAGGGGTTTTGAGTTTTAGTCCACTGCCTTAACCACAAATCCATCCATCTTCTGACAACGTACTTGGTTCATTTTGTCGGGTACTCAGTGTAGGACATAACTTATATATCAGATCAGATGGTAATTCCTTACCACTGTTTCTCTATGTAATACCCTAGAGAAAAGAATAAGGAAAAAAAAAGCACTTCGTGACCTTGCTCAATTCCTTGCATAGAAATTTGTAAATGGAGAAAGATTTTTTTCTCAATCAAAATAAAAAATCTAAAGCACACATGTTTTACAAGTACAAGCAAGGAGAGTATAGAAATGAAGCAGAGGAAAGCATGTTCTCAAGGATTTTGATATAATAGTGGTCTTCTGTCCATAAATGTCTAGAAAACTTTGAGAATAAATTTAAAAGCCAGCATAGTGCTATAAATGTAGGATGTAAATGTAAGGAAGTAGTAATGAAATCTCTGGCAAGACTTCACTTATACAGTGCTCAGTACTACTTACCACATCATAAAATACTGGTTTCTTAAAAATGTGGTGAGAAGGAAAGAGAGTTGATCCTAGTAATAAAAGTTATGAGCTGTGAAGACAAGAACAGAAAAGCTCTCATTCTGAAACAGTAACTGAAAAGGCAAATAACTGAGACACAAATATGAAGTGATGAAAGAGAGTTCACACAAAGAAATATTTGAGATAGATATATGCAGGAGAATTTGAGGCACCGCCCCATTTTTACTAATTCTTCCTTAATTTGCTATGACAAATAACACAACTGTCTGCTTTAAACTGGGCAATTTTTACCAGTGAATACACCTACAGCTACAGAGAGTTTGTGTGTCAGTTCTGCTTTTCGCTTGTTAACTGGAGCTTAAGTACAACTTCAGATTATACAGAAATACCAAATGGCTGAATGCTGGACTGCAAGCAAGAAAAGCACTATGGAATATAAAGTCACATCACTCACTGTGAGTGCAGAAGAAGACTGATGCTATCAATAAAGGCATGTCCTGACAAAGGAACATGAACTGAACTGAAGTCCAGTTTTCTTTTCTCTTTCCTTCTATAAAAGTTATGTGGGAGACAGTTGTGACAGTTTTTCTATAAAATGCAGGTAGGAGGCCAAATCTGCCTCTCCTTGACATTGGTGTGATTGTAGTATTTGGGTCCATTTTCATTCCTTCACTTCAATTACATGGCAAGACAGTAGAGGACACTTGAAAAAGTTTTTTTTAACACAAGATGAAAATTAATAAGTGATTTTTAGTTTGGAAAAAAGTGTAATCTTGGCTTATTTTACATAAAATCATATTCATTAATCAGATGGTAGTGAAAAAAAATACAAAATCAAAAATCTCAGACATTAAGGTATGTTTGGGCAGATATCACTACTATAGAAAGGAATCAACCGCTATATCTTCTGTTTCTTTTCCTCTCTCCACTTTCAGTGACTTTTGTGTCTCAGTATCTCAGAATTTTGTAGGTATTTACATTGTCCACACCCTGTAGCACAAGGAGATCCACTTTTACAATGTAGCCATGTTAATGCCTGGTTGGAAACAAACTCCTTTTGACTATTATGGATGTCTAAGCAGCGTGTCCAGGGTCACATGGAGAAGCTAAGCAGGGAATTGAACCTCAGCCTTTTAACACTCCAACCTTGTGTCCTTGCTAGGCATTTGCTGGAGATGGGGTTTATGCATTGCAATTTTTTTCCACTAGACCTATGGCCTTAGACTTATGATATGCTGAGCTTCATTCTAAAGGCTAGATATTTTCAATGACTATGTGCAAAAATGTACCACTCTCACAGTACTGTATCCTGTATTTCATGTTCACTGGAAACCGAGGGTCTGTCTGTTAAGTGGGGCACGTGCCGTAGCAACCATTTTTAATCAAATTCTAAGGGTAGGGTATGATTTCTCACACAGAAAGAAATAGATGTCAAGCCAATACTGGCCCTTTCAATCCCTACTATAGAAGAGACAAATATGCATCTTACACAGGTGGATAGGGAACATCACATAAAAAGTAGCATCAGGAGAAAAAAATAGAAAAAAAGAGTCACAATAAGTTAATTATTAAAAATACCATGAAACCAGAAATAAAACACAGAAAAAAATAACGAGCTAGAATGCACTGACAGCAGTGGCAAAACATGGGAATCACATACTGCATAAAAATAAAAGAGTGGAAAGTTTTTTTGCTTATTTGTTTTGAAAATAGAAGTATTGAAACCATTGTAGCAGAAACATTGTGAGAGCCTTCTTGTGTTATAATTAATCCTAAATAAAAATGCTTTTTATTTGCCACACGCTGGATTTTTCTGGGAAAAAAAAAAAAAAAAAAAAGAAACAAAAAGAAAATAAAAGCAAACCAAACCAAAACAAAAAACTACCACCAAACTAGATCTGCAAATAATGTTATAATTATCAGCAGAAAGTGAATTGCTAAGCAGGTGAAAACTCTCGTATGGAAGCAAGACCCCTGACATTGTAAATTGGCTTAGCTTCATGCAAGGCTCCAGACTGTGTCTCCTACCCCCTTGCCTCTTTCTTGTCCCTTAATCCTATACTATTCACCAAACCCCATCATATTTGGTGCCTATTTTCACCTTTAAACACCTAAATGCCTACAAAAATCCAAACCTTTGTTGCTACATTCCCAGAAGTTATTCCAATACAAAAAACCTTACCTTCCCTCTTTTTCTTTTCAGCTCAAATCCTGCCCTGATTTTAGTCAACAGGGATAGATTCTGCCCTTGCTTTCTCCAAACTTTACACCAGTTCTTTTGGAATGATAATTCTTGTAAGAAAGAGGAGAGCCGTGTTTTAGGATTTTTGTCATGGATTTCACTACAGCATAATTTCTGTGCATAGATATGTACATGTATACTAAGAAAGCCTTTAACTGGAAGCACACCGAAAGGAACATGGGATCTGCCTCCTGATTTATCCATCAGGTTGCTTTTGACTGCCATGCATCCTGAACACCTAACCTGGCCAGTCCCCTGTGTGAGGAGCACAGTAACATATTGGCTAGGGGTTGTACAAGATGCTGTACAAATAAAGACCCCATGAGTCAATGAATGGATTTTCATTGGTATCAGTGGGCTTTGGATTCTGCCTGAAAATTGAGGGGGGGAGAGGGAGTGGGCAGAGACAAATTTTCCTACTTGCAGAATTCAGCTGTTGGAAAGAAAGTGCAATTTTTCAAGAACAGAAGGTGTGGGTGCTGCTTCAGAAGTACAGCTGTGAGGAGGAAATATACTGTGAAATACTTATATTAAGATATCTCATGCAAATGATACACACGGGTCCGGTGTCTGAGAGTCACTGTAGATCTAATTATGTGGGAAATCCATGTGAACTGGCTTCTTACAGACCAGTTTCAAATGATTAGACAATGTCATATAAATTAAGACCATGACAACATCACCTTTATATATGAGTAGTCTTTCTTAATATGGGAAGTAGTATTTTACAGATAGATTAATAACTTCAGTTTACATAGCATAGGTAGATATAGTACAAGCTTCCCTGTTGTCTTCTGTCAAAGAAGTCTTCTGTTATATCCATATTCCCACTCAATGGCAGGCATATAAATGCATATACACACTGAAAACACATGGTAGTTGCTTTAAATAGCTTGCAGTTTCAAGTACCTACAGTTTTGTACTATCTAAAGATGACCCCTCTGAAATGAAAAAGATCTGAAATGCCGCCATTACTCTCTATCCCAGGGGCTGGAACTGCAAGATTTTTAATGGCAATACCTAAACCCGACTTTTGTGATTGTCTCCACTTCCCGGACTCTCACTGCCAAAGTATGAAAGCTATTTCATGGATTTAAGAACAGACGTTTCCCCACGTGAACACAGAAGTCCCCAGAGATACAACCAAGATCTACCTCAGTGTCATCATTGTCCATCACTTTGCTGTAAAAGGAAATAAAAACTTGTAAAATAAAACATGAATATCACACTCTGGGTTTTGATATAAGGGATAGGCTTTCCATTACATCATTGATATTCCATTTCTTTTTAATGTCTCAAGCTTACTCCAGTTTCTAATGCAATAGGAAGAAATCACAGTTATTTTAGCTAGGTTTCCATTTCAAGCCTGCCTGAGCTCCCTGCACTTAAATTCAATGCCAGCTTTTTCCCACAAATATATGCTGTTAAAGAAGAGAGCTGAAATTCACAGAGCTGTCAAGTAAGATATCCATTAAGATAGTAAGATGCCAGTGTTCAAACTTCAACATTACAGCATTAAATCTCAAAGGAATTCACTTTGTTAATGAGAAACAAGAGAGGAAGGAGTGCGTGATGCAGGGGGGTGGGGGAGAGGATAAGAATATGGAACAATATGACAGTAAAATAGAAAGCACAGATTGAGGTACCACAAGGAATCTGAATTCTTCAACTAAGACTTGTCAATGAGATTTTTAGCATATGATATGCAGTTTTAATTAAATTATGGCCCAGAGTCAGAGAACAAAGCCAAAGGCCCAGTTTTTTATTTCATTTTTAGAACAGAGATCTTATCTTCTACAGCATTTCATGCACTTCTAATTAAATATGGATTTATGGCTTTAAAGTACCTGAAACACACCATGACTTTTAGGATTCATCCTATGCTGAACTTAGAGCAGTACAGTCAAAGGGTGAGATTCTGGCCTCTGATGAAATCAGGGGCAACCTTCTTAATAGGTTCAGAGGGATGTGGGTAAGGTGTTAGGAAAAGAGCTTATCTTGTGCACTGTGTGCGAAAAACATTACTGTACCCTGTAGTAATAAAGAAATGTGTCTCTTTGTATGTAAACACATTCAAATAAACTTTAATTGTGATTGCTTATAGTAACAGGGTGTAATTCTATATGAAGCTAAAGATTTTTGAGTACTGCCAAAAGTACTATTTCAATCTGATGGTTATTTTTTGCTATGCCTGCCAAATCCTACATTTATTGGCAACTCTCATTGCACTTTTTTCACACCCCACCACATTGTTTCAAATAAATACATTATATCTTCTGTTTAAAAAGAATAATATTCTTTTTCCAATGAGGAAATTGATGCAGAGGGTTTTGCTTGTAGTGATGACTTGCTATTAAATATATTTCAAGTAAGTTTACTGAGTGTCTTAGAATAGAACTGTAGGCTGGGTGAGAATGTTACCCCCAATCTTGAAATAGTGAATGAATGTCAGAACCTGTTTTGCCATGTTTGTATAAGGAGAGAGCATAGAAACATTAATAAAGTGCATTCGGTTGAGGCTCTCTTGATATTACTATGGGTAGATAACTTCTTGAAGGTCAGCTGCTCTTAGAACCATCTTTTAAATTCTCACAGGGTGAAGTGTTATGTTGCTAAAGTTAACAAAGCAATGCTTATAGTAACTAAAGATATATATGCATAAAACATCAAATTCAGGGAGTTGTTACACTCTAACACAAAACCTTCCATGATAGACTTACCCAGTAAAACTGAGGGTAATGCGGCTGGCTTAGAAATAATGAGGTTTGTGCTTGCTTTGGACCAAAGTCTGGTGTGTGTGTGTGTGTATGATATGCTTCCAGAATAATCAGACATATGGGAGTTTCTTGTGGGGGCAGTGTGTTGATATTATTTGTCAGCATGATGTGTGGCTGTTAAGGCAGGTTAGAAATGGTTCCTGTTTTTTTCCAGGACTAGCATAAACAGTTTCTAAGTGTAGATGCATAGTATATGATTGCTAGATTTCATTTTATTCCACAGAAATGGCTGTGATTTGAGAATTTCAGATGCTTAAAATAAAAATAATAACAATTAAAAAAAAATTTAAAGTACCAAGACTCACCCCAATATATATACAATATTTATTCTCATGGAATACACTGATATCTTCCCCTGCCTGTAATGTCATTGTGGACAGAAAAGACAACTAAAAATAGTGTTCTTCAAAGAAGAGTCCTGGTGCAAATTCACCAACTGCCAAACTATACCATCACAAGTAAGAGGGAAATCAACCTTGATGCTTCACTGCAGGTTGTTTTCATTGATTCTTGTATTTTAATCACATTTCAGCTGCTGTTCTGTGAGAAGATTTCAAAAACCATTGAATTAAGTTATATTACACTGAAGAGACTGATCTTGTTTCATTACAACTGCACTCAAAACAATTTTTATATCCTAGAAAGGTAGAAGTATTTTCTGATGTGATCTAGTCTAAATGGCTTTTTTTGAATGTTCCTTTGAAAATTAGGTCTGGAAATCCACTTTTGAAAATCAGAATCCATCAAAGTCTCTCTCCTGTGAAATTGCTATTTCTCCTTGAAGCTTTCGATCTTCAGTGAAAAGACTTCCATTTGACTTTACTAACAAGTAACCCACAACCATTAATATTTTGCCAAAATGCTTTGATTTTTGAAACTGCAGATTCAAATTAGCCCACAATTTTCTAATGTGAACAGAACACACTCTAACAGGGGCTACCCAAACAGGTTAGGACCTTATCCTACACATTCAGTCACAAATCCACAGTGGCTTGTGGCTTGAACAACAAATACAAAACTCTCTGTAATTTGTACAGATCCACTCTCCAGAATACAGACTAAGATTTTAAAAGCAAAATAATTAGAAAGAAATTAGCCAAATACAAAGCACACCTCAGTAAAAACAGCACAAATCCCCCACCTTTGATCATTATGGATTTATGAAAATAAATTTATAGCTACCTCCCTGAATCTTATGAACTTCCAGCCAACTTCTGAGTTATACCATTTTCCTTCAGTATTTATGCACTAGAAGTGAATATTTAAACTCACATTGAAGCATTTGCCAGAACAGAAGGCTTAGGCCTCAAAGACAGATCTGTTTGGGGACTGATATTTAGTTTCAGGTAAAGATGGCTGAAGAAAGTTAGCAGCTTTTTCATGTAACTGTCCCCAACATTTCTTCTGGTAGTTGGGTAATTTATGATCTTTCATTCTTTTGAAAAACTCTCCTTCAGTCACCAAATTGTGTAAGATGACAACCATGAGTAGTCAAGATTAAATCTCTTAAACTCCTTGCCAGTGAGCTGTATTTACTAAGTCTGCACATATAGTCCATTGCAGTATTAGTTTTAACCACCTTCACACTTATCCTAAAATATGCAGTGAGTTAGGCGTGTGAGCATGGCCTGTTAGTCAAGGTACTCATTAGGTAAACCACGTAAGGGCATTAGCCTGAAATATCCTGACGGCTTGCAATTGTCTTTTCTTATACTAAGTCCCATGAAAAAAGTCTTTACAAATTTTCCCTTTGACTTCTCCTTCATTTCTGGGGTCCATCTCTTCAAATGGTGCAGGTGACCATCACAGGAAAGCAATGCATTTGATGATGAAAATGTCTCAGTCAAGCAGAGGTCCAAACTTTTCAGTACTTCATGCAAAATGTTAAAATCCTCTGCATTTTCTACAACTGAGACCACACAAGCACACAAAATTACATTATGTGGATATGACAATGGAAAATTAATTTAAACTGATGTGCTCTCAGCCACGCAATTTTAGAGTAGTCTAATTTTTCTAGGAACTATCCCTAAGGCAAGGCTTACATTGCCTAGAAAGAAAAGAGGTTTGAAATATTTCAAAAATTTTCAATCCCCTTTATCTGTTACTTCTCCTGCCTGAGAAATTTCATGCCCCCAAAGGCTTTTCCAAACCATATAACCTGATGTTAAGAATTTAGTGTATTTAGTCAGGAAATAGAAATTATATCGTCTGATTTGTATGATCAACTGTAACTCCAAAACACAGTTCTAGTATTCACTGCTCAGTCATCAATAGCAAATTTATGAGGAAGTAAGAGGATAACAGAATGAAAATCTGTCCTGTAAATTACAAATACAAAGGTAATTCAAGAACTCTGTAAGCTATGAGCAAAAAGGAACTTTTTCAAGTCTTATTTGGTGTTAATGGTACCCAGAAGCTCACTTTGAATATTTTTTAAAATTTTCCCCTCCATTTTCATATGTAGTAATAGTCTGTCTCACCACAGAATTGTTTTCCTAGGCTTTAAGAAAAGATCATTTATTTTCCATTCTGCTTTAATAAGAATTTAAAAATAAGCATATATATTTCTGCAAGCTCAGCACTTCAAAATTACACCATGTAAAGGACAAGCCAAATGTTTTTAGCCCAGTCAGAGCTTCTGTGTACTTTTTTTCCTCTTTAAATTTTTTTGTGGTGATTTTGAAATGCTTGTGGAGTCTTGTAGCATTTAAGCATATCTTTTGTTTTGCTTAACAGAAAAGCATGTAAGTGCTTATTCACGATGATTTATCACGATGATAACAATAAATGTTGATTTTCTTTTCTCATGCTGCTCTGTTTTGTTCTAGTTAGAGACATAAGAAAGACAGCATTAACAAAAGCAGAAGGAAAAAAAGTAATGAGAAATGTATTTTTAAGATGCTCTTGAGTTGTGAAAAGTTTTTTGCATTAACAGTACTCAGCCATTCTCTACTGCATACTCTTAGCAAAGTATTTCTCTGAAGTACAAATCAAATTTAAGAGAGAAGGTAAACAAGTATTCTAGTAGAGTGTATGTCAGTTCAGATGCGAGTGTGTAATTATGTTTTTTATCTGCATACACATGCACACATGCAAGCACTTTACTGCTTTGCTCACTTAGCTGACACAATTAGTCCACTAGTCATTTCACTAGAGGGGAGCATTTGTCTGTCATTTCCCGAAGTATTTAATGCAAGAGGAATTCCTAACACACCCACATTTGTCTCCTTTTTTTTGTTTGGGGGTAAAGGGGAGGGCTAGCTTGTAGATAGGATCTCATGAATCACTCTGGGAACTGCTCAGCAAAGTCAGATATATATGTATTTCCTAACCTTATTGCTACTGGGATAAATGTCTTCCTCTACACCATAGCAATGATTCACTTGTGCACACACACAGCTTCAACCCTTTGGCCATAGTTACACTCCAGGTACTGAAGAAACAGTAAAGTGAGGCAACAAGGTATATGAAGTTTATACAAATAGCAACAGGAGGTTTATTATCTCTGCTCTTGATTCAGTAGAGAATAAATATCATGCTGTCTGTGAGCCACTCAGAGCACGTTACCTGTGAGGTGGTTTGTGTTCCTTGAAGGAGTGACTTCAGAAGCCGTGGGCAAACCATGAGTATTGAAACTTTTTGTTGTGTGGTTAGCTAGAACTGCAGACCTAAACAGTTTCAGTAGGTCTTCCCTTGCCAGTTGCTGTCCCAAGCATCATCATTGCATGGTACAGGGTGGGAAAGATGACTTCTCCCCAAGCCCAATCCTGAAAGACATCAAGCTGTTGCAGTTCCACTCAAAGATCAAGGGCAACTGAAACTGTTGAGCAGCCCTTAAGAAAATCTGTGAAAGGTTTTCACCTGCAGCCTATCACACACTCTGTTGCCTATGACTATAAGCATTTATGACTACAAGAGACTTCTTCTGAACTATGCGTTTTTTATTTGCTGAAGCCCCTTTTCTAAGAGTGAGTCTGTGCTGTTAGATGCACATTTTTGCCAGAGATATGACAGGTCGTGTCCTCCATTTTAAAAAGCATATTTAGATTAAATCCTAATACCAATTTCAAAGAAAACCAATGGAGTTATTAGGATATTATATATCCCGAATGCTTAAGAATAAAAGAAATGGGTTTATTTATAAAAATGCTGTTGTACTCAAGTCCTTCAAAGGGCCATGGATGACTACCATAATTCTTAAAAAAAAGGATGTTGGGAGAACACGTGATGGAGACAAAAAATGACAGAAAAAGGAATCTATTTTCACATCCATTTAATTATAAAGTTTCATTACTAAAAAAGTATGAATTAAATTTTAAATATTGCCAGATCATGATTCTTTCAACTCTCCTAATACATGGCATATATTTAATTTCTCTTAGCCATCTAAAACCAAGGTGTTTAATCTGAACTAGATATCTAGGCTTCCTGTACAGTTATGAGGGGAAGATAAAGATGGATAGACAATCATTCAGCTCACCTTCCTTCCCCATTTTTCTTAAGAAGGAATGAATTATTCTCAAGGGAACCCAATTTGTTGCTTGTAGAGGGAGTGTAGGCAATTAGAGCAGAATAGATATCTAACTTTTAGGTGACTATGTTTAGGGAACCATAAACCTAGTTGCAAAATGTCCTTCACTGTGATTAGCTCTAAGATGCAGTGCCTAGCATTGCAAATATAAGGAAAAATCACGTTGCAGAATTCCTTTTCCATTTGAATATACGGAAAGATACTACTTGTCTAAGATAATAAAAATATAGCACAACAAGATCAAGATCCATGGACTGAGGAAGTACCAGCTCCCTCAAAATAGCATTTCCCCATTTCTAGCACACATGGAACAATTTTGTGTTTGACAGCTTTTGGTATTTTAGCTTTCTGTCCTAAAACAGGATGAAAATGTGTTTCAAAAATACTAGAAATTCTCATTACATGAACCTCTTTATTTTAATTTAATAATTATATGAAAAACTTAGGTTTTGGTATTTTTTCAAAACCAAGAGTTTTGGAACAACTTATGAAGAATGCCTCCTCTCCAATAATTCTTTGACAGGAATTAAATAAAAAGATCGTGAGAGAAGAATTGTCGTCTCTTGGTTTTGTAAGCATTATTAACTCCACTTTAATTTTAGTAATTTGATGTTTATGCTGGAAAGGTAAAATGTTTGAACCTTAACAGGTTGCAGAAGTGTTTTTTATCTTGCATTCCTGGTTTATCTGGGGTTTCCATCTGCATTTCTTGTTCCTGACATTTATGTAGTAATTGAAAGTCATCTAATTGACCGTAGTTAATCTAAGGATACTTACTGTAGTTGTATTCAGTAAAACATGAAGTCCTGAGCTTATTTTAGTGACTAAACTCCAGCTATTTTTCAAATTGTATAATTAACTTTCATTTGTCAGAAAAAAAAGTATTATTTCAAACTTTTCCCTGATGGCTACTGATCAAAGCAATGATTTTCTTTGAGAGTAAATCACAATAGTGATATATCCTCTGAGAATTGTAAAAAGAACAATATATAGTTTCTTCCATCTAAACACATCTCAACAATGCTATTGAGCTTGAATGCATTTGAAGGACTTTTTGTCATGCTGAGCGATATGACTAGATTATGACTTAAGATATCAGCAATAAAGAAGAGTTTTCTTGGTTGCTGTGTGGCTTTCTTCATAGGTTTGTGTGAAATCAGATTCCCAAAGAAATTATCTTAGATAACATTGTCTCCCTTCACCACATGACTGAATAAAGCATTGCCTCACACCCTAAAGTCATTCCCCACATCGAGGCACATGTAGGAGGAATGTCCCTCATGGGAGAGTGAGGCCCACAATGCTAAGCTGCTGCTTGGAGATAGGCCACCAGTTTTGAGTGTAACTTCTGATAACAGTTGCAACCCCCCCAACAGTAGACTCTCCTCTCCTTCATTACTTTAGCTCTTGGTACTTGTATTAGAGATCATACCAGTGGCCTGTTGTGTATATGGAGTTATACAGTAGCACTGCACAGCAGATAGGAGAGGAAAGGGCCTTGCTGCAGAAGCAGTCAATTGTGTGAGCCTCATGCCCAGTATTCTACATTCAGCAGTGCTTTTGCCCAAGGATTGAAGGTTTCCCTTTAGATTTTGACGACTGAAAAATACTGATAGGAGCAGTCAGTCAAATATCTGAGGAACTCCTAAAAGAAGAAAGAAAAGCCATGATTTGGAAATAAACCTGTTGTAATCTTCTTCTGTTAGATACAGGACCCATACAATCCTTTCAGCTGAAACTGGTGCAGCTTTGGAGGGTCACAACTTTCTCACTTTCATCTCCAACTGAATTCCTCAGAGGAGCAGATGTCTCTTTAGAATCGGTCTACCCATTTTTTTGATATGGCAAGCCTTAAAATCCAGATCTGAAATCTTGGGTTTCAAAATAATGGTCATGAAGGCTGAAAATATTTAGACATGAAATGGTAAGGTTTACTAAAAAGTGTTTTGAAAGAGATACAAAAATTTGTTTTCCTTCTACATGACCCTCTCCTTTTTAAGTTAATGGAAACAAAACTCTAAGAATAGGCTACTTTCTGGGTGCAGTTTTCTTTGTACTAACTTTTTGATAAAGCAATTGGAGTTGGTCACTATGGTAAACAAGCAACTAGTGTGCTGGGTTGACCTGTGCAGCAGCTCCTGTGCTCTCTTCCCTACTTTGGGTGTCTACTGGACTTACAGGAAGTAGAGTTGTCTTCTCTGCAAAAATAAAAGATTAACAGATACTTACTGGAATGTGATCTCTTCAGAACTAAACACTATTAGAGGTTGAAGTTAATTATGCATTTAACTTCTGGTTAATGTCTAACCAGTCAGGGCACTGGGTGTACTCTTGTCATTTCAACAAAATATACAAGATGACTCATCTAAGCAATGGATTAGCCGTATCTTGGGTCTACACAAAGGTTTACTATTTTCTGCTAAGAAAGTATGAGCTGTCAAGAAAGGTAAATGTTCCATACGCCCCATTCTATTGACAAGCCTTGATATCACTTCGGTGTTTACTAAGTCTTTGAGACTCAGGTATGATCGGCTTGAAATGAAACGCCTGACAAAAATAATTTTACTTAGGAGCAACTATCCTAATACTTTTACTTGAGGCATTTCTTTAATTCCTTTATAATTCCCACGTGGACTTTACTCGATTAAAGTCAGCTTGTTCTGCCTTTCTTGCAAACCCAGCCCTCACATGACTCAGCTATTCCTGACTTTTCAGATTGGATAATCCATTTTTCTCCCTGTAAGAGCTAGATATGTTTGAGGACCATGAACATGAAAGAATACTATACTTCACTCTCTATTCTTATGAACGCAAATGCTGGCCTGTTCTGGGAGGTAAGGTTCTCAATAGGTCATCTTTGTTTTTAAATTCCCATTATCACTGAGTTACTTAAAAGTCCTACATTACAGAGTTGTTCTTGTTGCTTAGGCATGTGGGATCTAGCTGTGCTATGTTTTTTGCCCTTAAAATGCTCTTTGAGATTAGTGTTTACAAAATGCAGTTGGAAATGGGCTGGGTAATGTTCCTTTTCCAAATCCAAGCATTATTATACTCAAAAAAATTATTTTTCTAATCCCCCATTTTTCTAAATGTCTCACTGAAATTACTCAGGCATATACCTTCTCCTCAGTACTTGCTTTTTGACCAATGATCTAGTATGACATAACTCCTTTTAAGAAGATCACAAAGGACATTAGATGATTAAATTTAGCATACCTAACTGTATTGCTAGTGTTATAACACCTTACAGAGCTCAACTGACTGCTGGATCAGTTCAATTCTCTGGGTTAAACCAATTAGCAAACACTGCAAGTGTCAAGTTTTTTTGTAAAAAAATAGCCTAAATGATACTTAGGTAATGATATCTGGAGGTTTATCTGAGATTAAGATGTTTGTAACAACTGAAAACTCACATTTTTTTTCTAATGTGAGTTCAGGAGCTCAGCTGAGAACACCAAGTTGAAGCAAAACCACTACCATTTTTCTTAAAAAAGGGGAGAAAAAGAAACTATCACTTGCAGAAAGTTGAGCATATTTTATCTTGTACACAAGCAATCTGGAAATTAAAGTTTTATTATAAGTCATTTTTTTCAGTTCTATATCTGACCATTTTTTCTTTCTGTACATGTTCGTTTCAGCAAGACTAGAGTCAATATTTAATATAAAACCCTGACAGTGTGTTATTGGTATCAGTATTATAAATGTTTGTCTAATGCATTAGGCAAACTATTGCAGGATTTGGTTTCATGTCATATAAGGAGAGGAGAAGAGCACTTGTTGAGACTTTGATCTTATCCTTATCAGCATTAGTTCTTTCAACTTCTCAGATAATATGCTGCACAATTTGGTTAATACTGTAAAAAAGGGAGTGTTTCTGGGAAAATGTAGAAAATCTTTAAAAGGTCAGGGGAAAAGGTAGTGCTTGTTTCTGAATTGTGTTGAAATTTCTCCTACAGCTTTTCTCCTCCCACTACTACTAGGATGTTTTAACCCTCCCAGGTGGTGGGAAATATTTTAAAGGGGAGTTTCTTTGTATATTTAGCAATGTGGGAAAGCTATGAGAGGGGTGTTCCCTGAAAGCAGTGACTCATCCCTTGTGTTGATTCTGTAATAGAGGCTTTGTTTGTTTACTGTGGAATTACTGAAATATGATATGTTTTTATTTAGGCATACGACTTCCACTATATATATCTAAAACTAAAAATTCACAAAACCGCTTGAAAAGATGCACCTACCAGTTTCAGAAATGACCCCCAGTTCTTTTACTGTTTCCCAAGCAGAACCCTTGTTTTTGAAGGCTCTGTATGTATTGGCACATATCCCAAGTCATAGTAAAATTTGCAATCCTTCTCTGATAAGAAAATTCTGAACACTCTTCCTCTTCGCTCGTGGTTATGGGAGATACCTCTCATTCTGCCCAGATATTTAACGATTAGAGAATTTTTCTTGAGCCCCAGAGATGGAAACAAAGGTATCTCTAGTTACCCAGATGATGCTGGATCTCCAGTTTGTTCTCTGATTTGGAGGACTGGATCTAAAGAGCATATTGCTTTGTAATGCCAAGGTTAAGTGTTTTCAGGTAAGCACTTTCTCTATTATTGAAAATGCTCTATTTTATTTGAAATGTAAGACTTCACCTGCAGGTGAAGTCTCTCTCCAGTTTCTAAGCTATTAAGGTTCCCCCTCAGTCCAATAAATATTTAATTACTCCATACAAAAGGAAGCAGATTTTGACAAAAGAGGCGTTTTCCTCTCCCCACTGACTATACAAGGAGTTTAATCCCTTACCTTTGTCTTCTTGATTCTTCCTGAATTAGTCACCTAATATAGATGATGTGAATACTACGTGTGTTAGTGAGGGCTGCAAATTCCAGCTGGTGTCCAAACACCTGAAAGCTGATGTTGTAATGCTGGGTTTAAGGGCCTGCATGACATCTGGGCTATACACGTAAGGGTGTTTCCACAAGAAACTCTTCATTTAGATAAAATTACTATGATTAAGAGTAATGTGAACCAAGATATCTTAATGAAGATCAATCTATGTCGTTGAGATTTTTTGTAGGGTTTGTACTGTGTGGGTCACATACGAAAAATAGTCTCACAGATCTTTAGCTGCCTTTACATATCTTTAGGTATACATATCTTAGGCTACATATCTTTAGGTGTGTGTCCAGTCAGAGTTTTTCTCTCTAGTAATTCGATGAAGACCTAGTGATTTTGCTACCCAGCTTAAGACGGGTGCCTAAAACAACTAGAATAGATTACACTGCAAATTTCTGTCCCTTGACCATTGAGAGAGTTCCAACTATTAACAAAGTAAAATTTAGATATCTTCTATAAGCTAAGGTTAAGTGAGATGTATCTTACCACCATATTACAACCTTGAGGTCACAGCTCCACTATTTAACTTTGGGAATGGGAGCAATATATATTCTATAAAAACAACTGATTTTATAGAGGCCAACCTGAAATGATAGAGCTTGCCATCCTATTAACATGAGTTACTAGATCTTGAAAATATCAAAGGCAATTGCAAGGTTTGAATAGATATGAGCAAAATTGACTATGACTATCACAGTCACAGTCTGTGAGGAGAACAGAAAGGCTAAAAGTGTGTGTAGTGGAAGTGTCCCTTTGTACTTTGTAGCTGCAAGCTTGATTAAATTCAGATAAATGATTTAATATTTACGGTGCAGTTACACATAATATGCAAGAGTGGTGAAAATATTTTAAATTCTCTCCTGATCTGAATAAGCTTTCCAGCATTATGTAGGTCCCAAGAGGAAGAACTAAACTGCAATATTCAATTCCATAATTTAATTTACTAAAATTTTTAATGCCCTGACATAGCAGGTAGTAAATTGACTTGATAGAGGAATCTCTTGCCTCCCTCTTTTTAAGCTACAAGTGAGTTGTTGGCATCCCATTTGTTAAGCTCAAATAATAGCACTATAACTATTCACCTTATCTAAGTAGAATGACACTTTTCAGGTCAAACAAGTTCTATCGTACTATAATTAGTTTAACCTCCTCTTAAAACTCCATTTCAAGGAAAATTGGCCTTAAAAGTACTTATTCTGAATTGAAAGCCTAATTTCATCTCTTCCACTTGTAGTCTGATAGTTCCATCAGAGCTAGGACTGTACTCTTTTGATGGCCTTTATGAATAGACTGTTGTCAGCTGACCACCAAAGACCACAATCCAACTTTTTTCAAGCTTCTAGAAAGAAACCACAATGCAATATTGAGAGTTCCTCCTCTTGCATAGGAAACCCCATCAATAGCTTGGTTCACATATTAAAGTCAGAGTCACAGCATGTTAAAACCATTATCAGTCTCACATCAGTTCTCATTTGAAATCCACAATTACATAGCTCAGAGAACAATCCAACAAGAGAAAATCTGTAATCAAATGCAGAGAATGTTTACTGGAGTATACATGTGTGTGTGCATTCACTTACTTTTATATCTATGTTAATTTTAATATTTCCATTATAAACAACAACAACTTGCCCTATGCCTATTTATAATGTTCATGAAGTGTTCAGAGATTTGGCTAATAACACATTAGCACTTAGCCAGCTGGAGAATTGGTGAATGGCTGCCAATTACTTAGAATTCTTCTAAAAAACAATAGTTTCTCCCCCTCTTGAAATATATGGAAATGGGCTATTGTTATTTTAAGTGCTGCTGTACTGAAATGGCACCTGTGCTTGCTGTAACGTGGAACATTGCATTCCAAGTGAGAAACAAAGCTACATGGAACTCCGTGTCCCAACCTATTCTCTGCAGAATTTATGAATCTATTCAAGACAAAAGAAGGGGCGGGGAGGGGGGGGGTGGGGAGTGACAGAGCAGCTATCTTCATTGCTTTCATTTGGGCCACGTTTACCTGTCACTTACTTTGCCCATAGTACCAAAAGACTGAGCAGGTTTTATGAAACAATGAAGATGGTCAAGAGAATGCTAGTTTTTTTCAACCATTATTCATGAAATCTACATATACATTAATACAAGAACATGCCTCAAGGGTTCAGCAACCTCTGTGCTAAGAATTTAAGCATGCCTCACATTCGTGTTCACTCAACTTCTTTCATTAAGTCACCAGCTTTTTTTCAGTTGCTTTTCTACTGTATTTCAGTAATTGGGACAATCCATACAATTTGTTTTTACAAATCATGAGCTGGAAAACAGGATTTTAATCCTTAATTTCCTGCATAAACCTCTCCCATCCCAATGCAATTTATGAAAGTCAGTTTTATAGCCAGTAGAAAGGCTAGTTATGGTAAACCAAAGTGCTTCTGCTGTGGTATATGGCTTTTTAATAAGCAAGTTCTGCGCCCCTGTAATCAACTTAAACTCCTGCATCTTAATGAATAATAAAGCAGAACTTTAAAGATATTTATTCAAGTGAGCAAAGGATTTTTTTCTTAAGTTCTTGCTGAAGTAGAACTTTCCAAATTTCTGTTCTGTTTCAGCAAGTGTGTTTTTTTGCAGGGAGAACAGGCAGGTACTCAACCTTCCCATTGCCCCATACAGATTTAAGATCACATTTAATTGCAAAACACATCACTAGGGACAAATACAACAGACAGAAAGCTACAGAAATCAATGTATCAGCCTGAGTTCTCCTCTAGCTTTCAGCAGGTAAACCGATACCACAATGAAAACCATTTTTTTTAAATACATATAAACTTCTCCAGGCATAAATCTATTCAGACATACTGTTATTCAATTGTAGAACCAACACTGTGGTCCAAGAGACTGAAAAGTCTGATAAAAGATTCATGCATATTACTTCTCCAATGTAGAGAGTTTTTAGGATTCAGATTTTGGTTGCATGTATGTGTACATGTACAATACTTATATTCCTAATGTCCTCGTAGTTTAAGCTCAGGTTCTAATTTGATTTCCACATGTGTTTGGAATTGTTCCAAAAGAAGGTTTTTGGCTCAAGCCTACCTTTAGCCCATCCCACTGAAAACTAACGTATCATCTCACAACACATTTCTGAAGAGTTTTTGGGATCCTGGAAAACCCTTCTCAGTGTTTTACCCATGTACCCAGATGTAGAGTCTGCAGAGCATGCAACCATTATGCCCACTGCAACTGGCACATTAAATCAGTGTGCCAACATTGCTTTCTCCAACCTCTGTGATTAAAAAAAAAAAAGCTAAATTGTCCTGAGGTATTGTAACATGCTATTTTTTCCCAGAAAAAAACATAAGTCTGATCAAAAGCAATTTATGAGATTAGAGTTAAATGATTTACATGCTGTAATAAAAAAAGTTTGCAACAGTCAATGATCAGATCTGTTTATCCGCAAGGCTTTTCCTAAATGTCTTTTGCCAAAAAGCACTGGAATGACCTCCAAGACAGGCTGCTTAACTTGACTGTACTCTTGCTTCCATTTTAATTAGACTTTAAGTGGTAAATATTTACTAATTGCCCTCTGGGTAAATAATTAAGAAGTCTCGGTCTGTTTTGCTAAAGTAAAGTTCATCTGGCAACACTTTCAGATCACAATCTAGACAGGTCTATCTTAATTGAATGTCCTCTTCCTGTATCATTTTTAGAAGCAGAAGTTTCTGAGATACGGAGATTAGGTGTGTATGGAAGGAATAGACCCAGCAGGGCCTCAGACATGGCTGCTCCTCTACGCTGTTTGCTCTGGCGGGAGTCTGGTTTCAGACACTCCTGTTTTATCCTACCCACCTACATTGTCTCTTCCACGGCTCCCCATCGCACCCCGGGGTCCACCACTAGCATTTTCAAGTTAAGTTCCTCTGTGGCCTCAGCTGGTGCACCCTCAATGTCAGGGCATCTTGTGGGCCAAGGGCCAGGGGCCACGGGGACCCCCACCCCCAGGCGGGCAGGGCCTGTCCCAGCCCCAGCCAGCAGCGGGGCGGCCGGGGGCACTGGGGGCAGCCCCCGCCCCGGGCACCAGGCACCTCCCTGGGGATGGGGACGGGCCAAGGCCCGGCGGCCACTGGCCTCACGGGTGGGCTCAGCTTGGCGACCGTGGGTAGCTGGAGACCAGCGGCAGGGACTGGCAGCCGGAGGGGGGGGGGACGACGCTGAAATAGGCCTTGGGCCACGGGCAGGGAAGAAAAGGCCCCGGGGAACTGGGCAGGGACGGGGAGGCCTGTCGGTGCCCTCAGCCCTGACAGTCAGCAGAAAAGCTGCGTGTAACCTGCTGCTGTTTTTCATATTCTTTCAGCTTGTCCAGATCTGTGCAGATTTCTTCTGTGACGGCCATGGTCAGATTCCTACATGAAAATCAGTTCTCTTACCAATTGTGGAGACTTTTCAGGCTGTCAAGAGAAGTAGATCTCCTCAAAGGAAAGATCACAGTATATTTTTTGTCACTTACTTCTGAAACACTGCAATAGAAAAATCTTCTATATACATCTCATGCTAAGCCACATGCTTGAAGTATGGTAAAGCTGTAAGTACCTAAGACCATGCTCTTACAATAGTACCTTATCCTTATGAAGAGCTATTGTCCCATTTTGTTTCAATGCCATAACTTACAGGAGTGGCAACATCTGAGATGTGAACAAAAAAAATTTTAAACCACTTGCTACCGAGGAACATTTTAAAGGACTTCATAAATGTTTAAAACAGCTAGATAGATGGGCACTGTGCTTGCTGTACAATTACTTAAGAAAAAGGCATAGTTGCATTGTAAGGAGTTTAATAAAATTATTTGCTCAACAAGAATTTTGCTGTGAAAAGAAATTGTGAGGTTGATTAAAGGACAGGATAGAAGGAAATACTTTTAATGTCAGGTTAAATCAATACGACATTCACATCTGGAATATTACATTCGTTTTATTTGTGGTCTGTCTTAAAAGTTCGGGAACAAGTGACAGAATATTAGACACTTGAGAAAGAATGAAAGGAAGGATTGTTTCATTTAAAGAAGAAAACAACAAAAGGAAGAGAAGATAGAGGTACATAAAGAATAATTGGAGAATGTTACTGAGGAAGCATTGTAACCTTTTGTCAGGCTTTATTTTATGGAATTTCAAAGCAATTAGTTGTTAACACAGGTAACAGGAACAACCATGAAAGACATAAAATTGGATTAAAAACCCACCTACCTGTGTTTCAGGGCATCCCTCAGATAATAATCTAGATATGGCAGGAAGTAGTTATCTTATTTTTTAAATTATCTTTTAAATTTGTAGCATTGAACTGATTACAATCAGTTATGATGTATGTATGTATGTATGCATGTATGTTAGTAGTGAGTGATCCAAGTGAACGGAAAGTTGTATATCACCTTAGTGACTTAGGGCATTTCACAAAGAGTTTGAAGTTCTAAGTTTCTTTTCTGCTTTCCTGTTTCTCCTTGGCTCAGATTATGTCTATTTTTCTTGGATCAAGTATTAAATTAAAAAGAAAAGAAAAAGAAGTAACAAAAAAACCTAGACCAGCTAGGTAGCTCTTTAATTTTATCCTACATTTATATACAATATAAGATCATAATAACTGTATGTTATACTTAGGGGATTTCTTTTCATCTAAGAACAGAAACACTAGACAATATCTGATCCATCCCAGTATGAAAGACATGCTATTAAATTATCAGTATCTGCAATGGAATCCAGTGACACTGAAAAGGAAGACAAGAAAAAAGATGACAAGTTTTTTCAGGATTTCTCTAGTGACAAGGGCTTTCTCTCCCTGATGAGATGAAGACATAAAGGAGATGCTGTGAAGACATTTTCAACATGATTTTATTAACACATTTAAATGGCTGATCAGAGAACAGAATAGTGTGCTAAACTGTGTTAGAGTCAAGAAAAATATTTATGATCTTTTCCCATCCCAATATCTGTTAAATGCAGATGCAGATAAAGTTCATATTAAAACATTTACATAGTTGTTTCAGAGTAACCTATCTTCTCTATTGCAGCTTCTGCTCATTTTGGTGGTGGTGGTGGTGGGATTTTGGGGGCGAGAGGGTTGGGATTTCTTTTCCTAAAAGCATACAAGAACCTGCAGCCAAAACCAATATTTGCTTGGTAAAAATGCATGGAAAGGGATAATTTCTCCCTTGACACATCTACAATTTAAGCAGACATCTGGGTGGGAGGAAAAGAAAGGAGGCACTAAAGAGGGTCACAAAACAGGTCAGTGGCAAATCTGTGAAGAGAAGCTAAGTGTCATGTCATCAATCCTAAGGTCTCTAGGCAAGAACAGCTTACTTGGGAAATTTCACTGATACCTGCATACTTTTTATCAAAATCCACTCAACTGAAATAGTATTTTGCTCTAATTCTCTTAGGCCAATCAGGCATGCCAAGGTACTTCATGGCTTTAAACTGTAATAGAGTGTTGCAGCTGCCTCCAAAACCACCAAGAAAGTGTGTATGTGTTGGGGAGGGTGCGGGCGGCTAGAGTTCTCCTGTAGGAATATGTAAAATGTTGCATGACTGCAGTTTCTCACCTTGACAGTTGATCCAGCCTGTAATCTGCTCTTTGAGTAATCCTGCCTTCTGCTGTTCTGTTGCTCACTATTCATCTCCTGCCCGGGGTTTTAAAGTTTTGCTTTGGACAGGTGATCATGTATTCATTAGCCAGAGAAACACAACTGTGGTAACCCAGGCAGAGTTTGGGTTCATTTTCATTAAATAAACTGTTGCATGGCTTGTGGAAGGGAAATAGGACTTTTTTCATTATTGGACTTCCTCCTTTATTTCTAAATTGTTCAAGACAAAAACTTGCAGCTGAGAGTGCATTGGAAATTCCTGTTGAAGTGAGTGGAAGATTTGCATATGATTGCTATTTGACCCAATAAGTGTGTAATCTACTTGTGTTCTGGTTTTCATTAGGTATGGACAGCCTGTTTCCAAAATAAATAGCAATTCTAATGACAAAAGTCTTTACCCATCCAGAGCAAAACTCAAGCCGAGTTTTCAAATGTTTTATGTCTTTGCTTTTACCTTTTGGATTTCTTCCTAGCCAAAAATAGAAGTGCCATATTTCATGTGTTGTGTACTTCCAACTGTGACCCAAAAGATGAACACGAAATCACAAGGAAGTCTGTTCCTAAATGTTTTTTTCTGTTTGATTTTGTGACTCAACAAATAGTTTATCTGGTCACCTGACACATATTCTTTAAGCCTTTAGACATTAACGCGTTGATCTTCTTACTCCTATAAAATGAATAGAAAATTATAGGAAAATTGTGTTATTTTCTCAAAATATTGTAAGAATGGAAGATCTCATTCCAAGTCTTAAACTCAAGATGCTACTGATATTGTTGCTATAGAGCATGAATCAATAAGTATTTTCATTTATTATGCATTGTGTATTTCTTATGCAATAATCTGATGCAGGATATGGTTTATATACCAATCTTATTACACGTAAGTGCTAAATGTATTGCAATTTATATGATATATGTTCCTCTAGTCTTGTTAAAAAACAGCATAAAATTGTTTCTCTAGTCTTGTTAAAAAACAGTGATCTTGTTATCTTCATTTTGCAAATGTTTACCCTTTCTCTTGCCTTGCCTGTGTTGAAGTTGACATAGTTAAAAATATTGGAAAGGGAATTATAAATTGAGCAGTAATGTCACTAAGGGTCTACATTATTTTAATTAAAGTAACGTAGAGTCTTTCATCTTCAAGAATCTCGAAGTAATACATGGTCTTTATATATTTACATCTTGCCAGTACTGTTCTCATCAAAGTCTGTGTCAATATTTTCTTTGATGTCAAAAAGTGCACTGTTTGTCTTCAAGATTCCCAAAACATTAAACATGTGGGAGGGAGGGAGGTGAACAAGGAAGACTGGGCATGAGGAGATGTATTTGCAGTGGAAGGATCAGAAGGGCATCATGAGAAATTTTTCTGGACTAAATGGCCTATTACAGAGGCTTAAGAAAGGATTTAAGAACAAGGTGAGCACTGGGTAATCCTCTTTTTGCTGTATTCTCACAGTTCCTGGGAATCGGCAGCTAAGTGCCTTCCTGACCCAAAGACTTTGTCTACCTTCTTATATTAACATCCAGTAATGGATGTGTTCACCACTAAACTGTGCAGTTTATTTTTTAACACATTATACACTTCTCCTCGATAATAATCTGTAGCAACAAACTCCACTACGCAGTAATGCAGTGTAGCAAAGTATTCCTTTGCTTTTTTTGCGTTTAGTTTGAAGAGCCAAATCTGGGGAAAAAAACATACATACTCCTAGGCAAGGGTACTATAATTGTATCTCTGCACCTTAACTTTACATCATAATCTTTCTTCTCTTTACAAGATTTGAAGCAAAGAACAATACGAGGTGAAAGTGGTATGTATTGGGTCTGGCTGAGATGGAGTTAATTTTCCCCATAGCAGCCCTCGTAGTGCTGTGCTCTGCATTGGTAGCTCGAAAGGTGTTGATAACACACCGGTGTTTTGGCTACTGCTGAGCAGTGCTGGCACAGCATCAAGGCTGTCTCTCCAACATTTCCCCCTCACCAGCAGGCTGGGGATGGGCAAGATCTTGGGAGCGGACACAGCCGGGACAGCTGACCCAGACTGACCAAAGGGATATTCCATACCATATGACGTCTGCTCAGCAATAAAAACTAAGAGAAAAGAGGGGGGGAATTCATTATTACGACATTTTTCTTCCAGAGCAACCACTACACGTACTGAACCCCTACTTCCCAGGAAATGTCTGGACATTGCATGCTGTTGGCAAGTAGAGAATAAATCTTTTGTTTTCCTTTGTTTCTGTGCACAGCCTTTGCTTTTGTTTTATTAAACTGCCTTTATCTTGATCCATGAGTTTTTTTCCATCTTATTTTCTCCCCACCCTGTCATGTTGAGGAGGGGAGTGATAGAGCGGCTTGGTGGGCACCTGGCATCTAGCCATAGTCAACCCACCACATGGTGATATAGCCTCACTGTAGCTTCTGTCATGAATACTGCAAATAAGGAATGCTGGCTCAGAGTTCAAAACTGTCAGGTAAAACCAGAAAAAGACAAACCATACCAGTGGTATATGTGCTTAAAATAGAGTAACTTCTTCTAAAAAAACAATTAAAAAAATGATTTATGCAAGTTTGAAGGGAGTTAGATTCAGGAAATCAGCTAATAGGAGATAATATGGCAATGCATTGCCTTTGACAAGATAATTTAGCCTCTCAGTTCACTGATAAGAAAGGACTTAAGATACATTTTTGCTATAATATTGTAGAATTAGAATAATTTTTAAGTTAATAATGGCCTGGTTACTGATCAGTGGCACATCCAAAATGACCATCTTTATTTTTCGCAGTTCTTAACTCCATATCACTGTTGACACATCTAGCAGTTGTGGAAGAAAATAAAAAGTTAGACTGAAATCCTCGTTTCCTATCTGACTAGGGTTGACAGAGTTCTCTGTTTAGGCAATTAAATGCTGTCCCAATGGATGGAGGTCTCAGAAAAGATTGAACATCTGATTCTCCTTTTAATTCTTTGAATCTCCCCTTCTGGCATAAATCAGAAGCAACTCCACCAAAGAATCTTGTGAGGACAATCTCATCCTTTGTGTATATATACCTGTTTCTAATGGCTCAAGTATTGATTTTTTTTTTATACTATTCTTGAACGAAATCCTCTGTACCGTATTACTCATTGAGCTGATCAGTTGCTTTCCATCTGTATCCAAGATGGTTGCAATTCCATGGCATTCTCTATTTGTAGAAGGTAGAGCTCTTCCAGCTGACAGAATTTTTAGCAACCTAAATATATACTACGATAAATAGCACAGTCATATCTCATTACTAACAAAAGGGTGGCATAGAAAAAATGAATTAATTACAGACTAAATTTTCTGTAAATTGCTGTTCCTTATTTCTTCTAATGATACCAAATGTATTAGTTAGTCATAAATTTACCTCTCACAGAACAAGTCGAAAACAAAAAAACCTGTAGCAAGAACATATTTAGCCTATACTTTTATCCTTATAGCCCTGTTTAATACAAGTTTGAGGTTAGCGCAAATGGCACCATCCTACAGATGTAGCTCTAACACAGTATGTGGTTTATGCTGAGCCATTAGAGCTATTAAAGTGCATTAACATTAAGTAGTGTAATAACATGAACTGTGCCTCCTGCATTACTGAAATGCTTCTCTCCTTAATACTTTTATTGTGGAATTCTGTATGATTTATTACTGTGTAGCTGAGCTAATTTCAGTATTGCATGTCCGAACATTTTGGCCTTGTTTAGGCTAGTCATAAGTCTCTGAATGAAATTTGGTTTGATTAGATAGCTGTCTTTGGCTGAACAGGTGAGTTCATCCAGATCATGAAAGCACCTACTACCACTTTACCGGATTGTAATCGGAACAGATACTTCATTATTGCTGTCCTGAGTGCTTTTAGATGAATAATTCTGAAAAATTGTTGGAATACTTGTCACTGATTAGATTCTTTGCTTCACATGTTTTTTGCATTTTGCTGTCTAGTTGTTTTTTTAAGTGAGGCCATGACTGATACCAAGATCATGGAGTGACAGAATGAGCTTAACTAGAAAAACTGAGTTGATACAATTTCCCTAAAGAAGCTTAGCAGAGAAGTGGCAGCATCAAAATGAGAATTTCCAAGTTTCAATTCAATCCCTCTTCAGTATCTTCAGTTCTGTAGCTATTGTTTTCAGAGGTGTATCTGCCCCTTTCATAGTTGAAGAGTAGTAAACTTTCTATAGAGTGTTTAGTCTTTTATTGGGAAATGTAATATTGGTCATTTTTTCTGAAGTATTGTTGAATGTCTCAAATACACTACTGACAGATAACAGTGTATTACACCTGACTAATGTAAAATCTTTTCATCTATAAAGGTCGTGGTGTTTTCTTCTTGTGTCAAATAAAGCCTTACGTCCAGCTCTAGCAACAGTGTAGCTGATAAGTTCTTATTTTATCATAGAATAATTGCATTACAAACTTGGAAAATATTCAGTTGCTTTCCAGCATTCAGTTGCTTTCCAGTCCAGTTGCAGCACTGGACTGCACTCAAAAGCCAGAGAGCAAAATGGTTCTTAGCAAACTGACATTCAGTGCCAAGGATAAAACACCACAGTAAAGATTTCTTCTTAAACGTATAGATACAATGTAGCTTCTAATATATCTTAGGCTATCTTGGCAAACCTTTGGGTGTATACTGTATGCTATTGATCTAATTGAGACCACAAAGGGAAATAGGCCTCCCTATGTCTACGTCCAGCCCTTGGTCTATGTTGGTCTTTCACTTAAATACAGCAATACCGAGGACCGTGTTTTAAAGAATGACATAACATATAACAAGAAGGAGCTATACTTTATCTACCTCTTCTGTTCATCAAGAGGGAATTTCCCCTTCTGTTTGTTAAGAGGGAATTTCCCCTCTCTTGGTAGTTCACAGGGTAACTAAAGAGCAAGTTCCTTGCAATGCCATTGTTTATGTTGAATTTGGTAATTCTTTCACAAAAACTTGTTTTAGAACTTTGGTGTTCTAAATATATTCGATTTTATATCATGCCTTAAAGATAAATAGTTAAGCATAATATTAAAGGGAGACCAAAATGCCATTCAAAAAGAGCTTACCAAAAGTACATCACGGCAGCCTTTTCCTGACAAAAAAAAAACCAAACAAAACAACAACAACAAAAAACCCCAAAAACAAAAAACCCACACAAAAAAAACAAAACCACCACCCCAAAAAACCCTACGAAAAACCCCAAACCCAACCAAACAAAACCTGAACCTACTGCATCTTCACACAATGAATGCAGCAGTTCTCTTCTACCCAAACTTCTGTAAATGATTCAGATGTGCCACATAGAAAACTATTAAGTGATCTAAAGAATATACAATTTAAGGAAGAATTGGAAGGTAGGTGGAGAGCTAAGAAAAAAGAAGATGGCATGAGGACTGTTGAAAAGAGAAGCATCAGGCTGAAGAATAGATGCTAGCTGAGTTCCTCAGGGAACAGGTTTTGGTTTCATTAATTATTTCACATAGGTATTAAAAGCATCCTGAGGAAAGTCAATGATGTCATAAGGCTGAGAGCAGTGTCAGTATCACAGAGAACTGAGATTGTATATGCAGAACATGCCAGACAACCCTGAAGACTCATGCAAAATGCTAGGTCATGCACTTGGCAGAATTTTATGTTACCTCCTGTATGCTGAATATAAATGAGGAAGAGGAGGATGGCTTAATGACAAGATGTAGCTATGAAATACGATGTAGTTATGAAAAAGGCAAATGCAGAATAATCTCTAGGATGACACCAGGAAGCTTTTAAGGCATCTTTAGGGTGGGAGAATTGTTCCCTCCTATGATTACGGATAGAAAAATATTAATGATAATTTTAAAGGACTTTGTGAGAGTTTACCTGAATTACTGTTTTTCTGTTCTGGTTTTGCATACTTAAGAATAAAGAACTCCATCTGAAACAAGTACTTATGGTCTAGTTGTGGTCTACTGTTTGATCAGAGGTGAAAAACATCTGCAAACTAATAAAGCCTAACCTATCTGATTATCTAAAGAAAATTAAAAAGTGTGCTATCTTGCTGTTACTTAAAGATGCTATGCAAATAAAGGAAGAATTCAAGTTGCTGGTCCAACAGCAAGTGGAAATAAGTATGGATATATTTTAAGGTAGAAACTAGAAGGAGATTCATATCCATCAGAGCAATTGACTAACCCACGTCTTTTAAGCTGCATGCAAGTAACAAGCAGTTCAAGTGCAGCTTTCTGCTGGAGCTATAACATATGACCTGCAACAAGGCTATTCAGGTGTAATGGCTGCTTAATACTCCAAATCCCTAATTGCCCATTCCTGTAAGACAGCAGGAACCAATGGATCCAGCACTGCAATGATCTCACTGTGTTCCCAGCCAAGCTCCAGCTCACTAATCGGAGCTGTTTTTTCTCTGGCCTGTGAACAGGCTTGGAATATCTTCTCCCCAAAGGTTTCTGAGGTATGTGGGACAGGAGAGCTATGATAAAGTTACACAGTCTTAAAACCAGGAAGTCTTATGTCCTTTGGGATCTAACGTAGTGAACTGAAACATATAAATGTTACCTGGTACTGAGCTAAGTTGCATATGTGGTTTGCTGTTCCTGAGCAGTGGTGTAACTGACTGCAAGTGTGACTGAAACAGACTAATTAATAAAATAGGAAAAAAATGGTTTGGGGGCTTCTGACTTCTTTCAGTTATAGAAAGGATATCATGTGATGATGATGCACATGCAGACAGGGAAAATTCCAATCTGCTATTGGAAGTTAAGTGGAGTAATGCCTAAACCAAACTATACTAATATGAATAAGAGCTGAAGTATTAAACCAGGCTTTAGTATTTGAATAAAGTAATAAACCAATTCATAAGGAATTGATAACAACATGTGAAGGGGACTTTGCATTTTCCTTGTTTGGACTACTGAATTACTTGACCCTTCTATGTATTATCTGCTGTGTATACATTTATTATCTGTGCTTTGTTGCTTCCTATTCTTTATTCTGTTAATAACCAAACTAAATGACAGCTTTGGCGTACAATCAAATCTGTTGTTGAAAGTATCTGATTGAAAGCCCTTTTTCATGCAAGAGACCTTCTGCAGAAGGCTGGACAGCTAACTTTTAAATGGCTAAACATAACTCTGATCCCGATTGACTGTCAGGGATGTTTGCACTCTGGAAATAACAAGGAAAACAATGAAAGAGGAAAGGAGATGGAGAGAAATACCATTTAAGCCAGTGCGCTAACTTTTTAAAACAATATATATTTTTACCTTTCATTTTTCCAATATAGTCTAACTTTTAACCAGTTTTTTTATTTTTCCTGGGTGCAATGGAGCACTGCATTATATTGTTATCCTCTAAGCTTCAGAAGAAGGAAAAGAGCAAAGTAATGAATATCTGCCAGCAGCTACACTTACTTTTAATAAGCAACCCAAAACATATGAAAATAGTAAAAAGCCTTCTAAAATAAACAGGAATCCATCATTTTAAAGTATTCTTGTTTGAGCTATTCTACATCACATTAAAAAGAGGCCTATAGAGTCCTGATGTCACTAGCCCATAGACCACTGAATGTAGTTCATGATAACTCTTTATACTTTTTGAAGAAATACAATTCCCCATCCAGAGTTTAACAGGTTTCAGCTCCTTTATCCATTGTAAGTTTTACTCACTTTCTAGGTTCATCTTACTAACCTTTTACAGTAATCTGGCCCAATAACCTCACCCACAGCCAATCCTCTCTGCAAAGTTAATCAAAAGCCATTATTTATTGCAGGACCGTACCTACCACATGCTGTTGGAAGGTAGTGGGGGCCAGACAGAATTAGCAATAAAGCTAGACGTTGTGTCCCTCCTATTTTCTATTGATTACACCTGGGGTGGGGGAGGAACCCAAGGAACACAGAATATGATCTGATGTATAAACAGACTCTTACAGCAAACTGGCATTTCAGTAATGAGGCAGGGACACTCACTGTAACTATCTAGCCCAGCAAAATCTTGGCTAGCCTTAATGCTACTAATGGCTGTAAGGTTTGTTGCCTTATTACTGCAACATAACACATATCCTAGACAAATTTTTGATGCCTACAAACTAATAATGAAGGAAAAAAAGAAGTAGAAAAATAGTTTTCTTACAGTTATCAAAGCTGCCCTTTATTTTTTGCCAAACTGTCAAATCCGGCAAATTTACCTTGAAGTAAATGTCTTTAATACCTGCACAAACTGCAATAAATACAAGAGAGATGTCATTGCAGAAGGAGGAAAAGCACATTTGCCAACTATTTCATTTTCTCCCCATCCACTCTTCATAAGTGAAAAAAGCTAATATCTTGAAAGCTTATGAGCTGAATGTCTGTATCCCATCATGAATGCTGTTATTGATTCTGCTCAGTAGCAAAGTGAGTGAAGCAAAACAAGGATTCAAATGTAAAACAGGTGAAATAGCTTTTGACATCTACTTCACAGTTTATTTTACACCGCTTCAAAAGTAGCTGGCTCTCCAATGCCATTTGTACTGTTTAGATGAATGGGCTTCGCAACAGCAGATGGAATTCTCTGATGAGAAATACAAGGTAATGAACACAGGAAGGAATAATTTGAACTGCTTACACACATTACTAGGTTGTAAATTAACTCTAAGCAATTACTCAGGAAAAAAAATGGGGATCACAGTGGAAATTTCTGGCCAATAGACTGTAGGTGCTAAAAAAAGGAAGTAAAATGTTGATATATATCAGAAATGAAACTGAAAATAATTGTGCTACTTGCTTATGGGTTTGTACTGTTCCTAGTCACCATGGTACCTGTGAATCTTCCATGCAGTGTCATTAATATTAAGAAATATCTGTGGAATAAAATGTAGTTTCTAATGTTTTATTATGCGCCTGGGCTTCAGGTGTTTGTGTGTTTGTGTTAGTGCTTATTCACATGTGCATTATACTTCTCTTACAGTTATTTTACAATGAAATAAGGGATAAAAATATCACTCTTCTATCAATCTTTGGTTAGTATGCCATATGCTGTGGTGATACCATATAAATCAGGCATACACCTCAGTTTTATTTAACTGGTACGTGTTTATACAAGAAAGAAATAGTTCTGCTAGGCAGCAAACCTGTTGCAAGAGACAACCTGATTACCTACATTTTACCTGAAGTAATTAAATTACAGAAAAGTAATAGTTTTAGGGCAGCATGCACTATCAAGATGCATTAAATTTAAAAATGCAAAAATGGAACAATCAGCTCACTTTTATCTGTAACTTACATCACTTTCTTTTTTTTTGCTATTCCTCCACATGTAAGAATTACTTTGGTTGTGCTTATGTTTCTGAAAGTTTCCTGTCAATTGAATCCCATTGACTTTAACAACATTGCGTCCAGTGTAAGGAAGTGTAACTTGCATCAACACTAGTTCTTATTAAATTCAATTGACCCTATTATTCTTAATTAAAGACAGCTAGGGAAACTCCAGTAGTACTATTTTATAACAGACAATGTTATTCCAAAATAAATGAATCTGAATATTTACTGAAATTGCCCTTTTTGACTGATATAGTTGGATAAATTCTGATGATAGTGAGAGATCTACATTTTCAAAAGGTAAAGCTGATTTGGTTTTCATTTTTATTCAGGAGGTTTCTTTGACTCTGTATTGGGTTTGCATGGCAAGGTTTTGGTAGCGGGGGGTTACAGCTGTGAGAAGCTGCTAGAAGCTTCCCCTGTGTCTGACAGAGCCAATGCCAGCCGGCTCCAAGGCAGACCCACCGCTGGCCAAGGCTGAGCCCATCAGTGATGGTGGTAGTGCCTCTGGAATAACGTATTCAAGAAGGGAAACCCGCAGCAGAGAGAGGAGTGGGATGAGAGAACCAGCCCTACAGACCCTCAGGTCAGTGCAGAAGGAGGGGAGGAGGTGCTCCAGGCGCCGGAGCAGAGATTCCCCTGCAGCCCGTGGGGAAGACCATGGTGAGGCAGGCTGTCCCCCTGCAGCACAGGGAGGTCCTCAGTGGAGCAGATCTCCACCTGCAGCCGGGAGAGAGAGGACCCCACACCGGAGCAGGGGGATGTGCCCGAAGGAGGCTGTGACCCCGTGGGAAGCCCACGCTGGAGCAGGCTCCTGGCAGGACCTGCGGATCTGTGGAGAGAGGAGCCCACACTGGAGCAGGTTTTCTGGCAGGACTTGTGACCCCACGGGGGACCCACGCTGGAGCAGTTCATGAAGAACTGCAGCCCGTGGGAAGGACTCACGTTGGAGAAGTTCATGGAGGACTGTCTCCCGTGGGAGGGACCCCACGCTGGAGCAGGGGAAGAGTGAGGAGTCCTGCCCCTGGGGGGGGGAGGGAGCGGCAGAGACAACGTGTGATGAACTGACCCCAACCCCCATTCCCCGTCCCCCTGCACTGCCGCAGGGCAGGAGCTAGAGAATTCAGGAGTGAAGCTGTGCCTGGGAAGAAGGGAGGGGTGGGGGGAAGGTGTTTTATGATATGGTTTTATTTCTCATTACCCTACTCTGGTTTGATTGGCAATAAATTAATTTTTCCCAAGTTGAGTCTGTTTTGCCCGTGACAGTAACTGGTTGAGTGATCTCTCTCTGTCCTTATCTCAACCCACGAGCCTTTTGTTATATTTTCTCTCCCCTGTCTAGCTGAGGTGGGGAGTGATACAACGGCTGCGTGGTGTTTAGTTGCTGGCTGGGATTAAACCATGACAGACTCCTTCAAGTAATTCTCTATAATACTGTACTAGTTTACATCATTTACAAGTGAAACATATTTCAAGCATAATAAATTAATTAAATATTGTTTGAAATAAATGTTTTATCTGAACCCAAAACAAAGTTCCATGAAAAATTCTTCTCGGGTAATTTTGTGCTGAGGCTGAGGAAGAAGGGTACTCTGAGCTGGAACAGCACCAAAATCCACCAGGAAAAGGGCTTTTTATTCTCCCTTCAGGTTTCTTCATAAGTTATGGGTACAAAATGTTGGAAGATGTAAATTACACATTGGTTGTTTGTTGTGACTTTAAGGACAAAAGGGAACCAAATGTCTATAATTTGTCAAGAGAGGGAGCCAAATGAAGACTTCGATGGGAGTGCATACTGCAGATATAGTATGTATTACAGAATACAATATTTTGCACATTTGGGAAATATCCAGTGACATATTTGTTGCAAGTCAAGTTGGCAGATGTATTCATTTTAAGAAAGACTTGAGTTTTCTTGAGCTACCTTAAATTATCAGTGTAGGAAAATAGTCTCTGTGGAGGTATTCCTGTTACAGCATCCTCTGCCTCCCCTCCCTCTTTCCCCTTACTTTAAATAACAAGATTTAGGTTTCTTTGTGTTTAATAAAAAGAAGAAAGAGAAGATTAATTAAATGAGGATAACTCAATATGGCTGTAGGAATGACAGGGACCTTCTGTGTTATCAAGTCCAGTTCCTAGTTATGCAATTGTGTTCATAATGGTAAAAAAAATATGCCCATAACTGTTCTGTGTTGCTGAGACCACCTGACAAGGAAACATTCATGCTTATTTCATGCTTTTTCTTAGTCTCCAAAGTAGACTGTTCATTAGAAATGGTCCCCAGTTGATGCAAACTCTCCAACTCTCCTGGGAATTATTTGGGAGAGTGCTAGAAGGTCTGGGCCAAAACTGTGCCAGGGATCAGTTTTACAGTGTAGACAGCTGAGTTCCCATGCTCAAGAGGGTTTCTTGGTATTGTGTCAATCACTAGTGCAGGTGTAACAAATACCTTTATAAATTGATTTAACTGTATTAGGACTACTAATTTTTTTCTCTTCTTAGATCTATTGTCAGGCTGTTCTAGAAGATTGCTTCTTCAGTGAATAAAAATCTTTGTCTAATTTCCATTATAAATTTATTCATATCTAGATTATATCCTTTTGTTCTTGATAACAATGCTATACATTAGTATAGCAGATTATATTCTGTTTTATCAAACTCATGATTTATGTAAAGTAAAAGGAAAATCACCAAGATAACAAATTCAGGATCAAGTTGTTCTGCATTGAATATTTGACTAAGGCTGCTGCCAACATTTCCTGTAAATCAACTTAGTAATAGTTAATGGGATGCTTTGTATCATTATGATCAAGCAGAGTACATTATTGAACCCTGTGGTTTTTGTCTGGGCTTGTGGACCCTAAAGACATAATGAAGAATGATGAAGTTATATTAACTATTTACTAAAGAAATCTATTTAGCAAATCTGTTCATGCAATAGTTTCACAATAAGTTATCATTCTCTTTTATTTTGAATGGCTTTGTACTCAAAATTATTGATCATGAGTATATATAGGATTTATAAGGATTTCAGACTGATAGAACTGAGTGACTGATTCTTAGCCTGAGTGTTCATTGCTCATTTGAATATCCCAATTAACATTGGTGGGATGCTGATGTGATTAAATGCCACTCAGTATCTAGAATCTTGTCCAGTGAAACTTTGCCAGAAATTCACTACAGTAAATTTAAAATGGTATGAAAAATGCATAAACCCTCAATCTGAAAATAGTTTACAGTTAACAGTTGTTAATCCAAACTGATATTTTTGTGAAATCACTTTTTCTCCCTGATATATTGTATGATCATTCATATATAAGCATCTGCTGAAAAAACACTGTTTTGTGTTCTGGCTGTTCCATCGTCTGTAATATGAAGAAAACCTGAATATTCACACATATTCATGCACATATGTAGCCTTACCTAGCCTCTGGGTTAAGCTGAGAAAATTTAGTGCATAAGACTGAAACTTAATCAGAAGGTATTCTGCTGTGAGTAGGAATCATGGCTCAAAAGGTGCTATCCCCATCACCACAGCAACCCGATCTTCACACCCAAGGGAACAATTCCAATTGTCATTGCATGCATGCAAGTAGAGACTTTACACCACGATAGTCGTGACATTTTGATGTAAGCAAAAAAAAGTTATCTTCAAATTTGGTTTTCTTGTCCAAAGGAAGCTGTTTCAATTTTACTTCAATTTTATCATTTTACTTCATTATACAGATGTGAAAAGAGGACAGATAATGAAAAAGAAACTTCTTCAAAGAGCTGGAAATTAAACTAGCTGCTGAGATCCTCATCCAACAGCACTGGAGTTCCAAAAGTCCCTACCAACTGAGGGAAAAGGCTGAGACAGTAAAGCTGACTGGGTACCTTACAGTGCAATATAATAAGGTCAAGAGAGTGGATACTCAGATTCTCATCTCCCTGCATGCCAATGGTTCATGTTCCCATTCATCCTATAGCTTCTGGTTATTATTTCTGCTTGCTTTCCCTCTGTATCTCTCTCCTGCTGTGCTACATTAGAAAACTGAAGTGCATGCCGAGTTCTCACAAGGCTCTCATCCTCTGGTTTTTGGCTAAAACAAAAAAAACAAAAGTGCTTTACATAGGGACGTGGGAATCATGGTAGTTACAGCTGAATATTTATTTCTTTCTTTTTACTTTATGGGCTGCTAAAGAATCCTGTATTTTAATTCATGAAAAGGGAGAAAAAAACCATGTCTTGCTTCTCTCAATATTTTAAGAGATCTGGTGAATTTGTAAACAAACAAACAAACAAACAAAAAGATCAAAAAAATTATCTATTTATCATCTGAAGAAATTTCAGTTTTATCACAATTTAGTTTTTCTGGTTAAAAAAAAAATACTTTGATCAGGTGTAGTTATTAGCTAAGTTTAGCACAGTTTCTGCAACTAATGCATGACATTTCACAGGTAGACATTTTCTGATGTTTCTTGGAGATTTTGGAAATGCTATTGTAACAATTGAAAGCTGCAGAAATGTTACTGCATGAAAATTACCTTTCTAATTTACCACCCTTTAAAACTACAAAGTGAATGTAGATGTGTCAAACATTTTAAAACACTGGCCTTTTTGAGAGCTATTCCTTCTCAACAGTTTGGAAGATAGCAGGCATTATGAGGAGTTAATTTAGTTTAGCAATAGATGTAGACTATAAAAGTTGTGAGTCACCTTATAATGTGCCTATAAGGGAACTTCACATTCTGGTGGAAACAATCTAAACTGTGCCCATAGAACCTGGAGTGCTAACCCTGTACCAGCCTTTAGCACTTTGACACAAAGTAGGATTCATTTGATGAAATTTACTGTTCTGAACTGATCAGCCCATGATCTTTATAGTCTGTGAAGATCTAGTCAATATACTCAGTGCAGTCTCAGATGCAATTCATCTCCTAGGTAAATATCTGTCTGAAATAGGTCAGATGAATCACATCCCTAAGGCATCTATTTCTCTCCTTTGACTATTAAGAGAGATTTAGGTCACTGGTTGTGATGTTAACATCTGCATTGTGTGTGTTGAAAGGCAGGTGAGACAAAATCCAGCCAATGTTTTCTGAATAAATTAACTTACCAGTCTGTGTTCCTTTTTTGTGGTTAAAAAAGCAGTTGAGATAAATGTTCACCCACCTGGCAGAGAACTGTTACTCTTTGATTGCGACAAAACTGCTATTTGTCTGGCTTCCAGAGAATAAAGACAATTCTTTTTACAGAGGACATCCCTCAGACCTGCTGGATAGCAATTCATGCTTGACCTTACTTTAGTCAGTTCTGATTATCAGTGTATTTTATGGGTATGATGAGCTGAATGTTCGTGATTGTAGATTTGATGAACTCAAGCAATTGAGTGATATAATAAAGCCGATCTAGATTCCAGTCTGGTGAGAAGCTTGCTTCTCAGGTGCTCTTGACCTTGAGGGGAAAATATGTACTGTACAAGAACCAAAAGTTAAAAGAAATCTGAGTGACCAGTGAGTAACCTGATTTTCAGGGCTCCTGAGCACAGAATTCTTTGATTCTATAAAGGAAAAAAGCAGAAAACCAAATCAAGATGTTTTTTAAAGTCTGTAAAATGTGTTTCCACAGACACTGAAATGCCATAATCATATAGCTATTGGCTGACATGATTGCAAAACACAGTCAAGATTGTTTGCCTACTTTAATTATATAGTTCCCACATGAGTTCTTTTACATAAAAACTTAATTCTCCACTTCATCTACTCTGATACTCCTCCCTAGATATCTCTTTTGAAAGATCTTTGTCTTAATATTTTTCAGAGACAAACTGTTTTCAGTTTCTATACTGAATAGTGGTTAGTTAATCTCTTTGAAGCATAGAGGAAGGTCTGGGAGAATGGTTTGAACAGAGGATAATGGCTTTCCTGACCAGACTGAGCACCATGGCCTATACATGGCGAGCACCAGAAAAGGAAAAAAAGAAAAGCTTGGAAGACATGGATGAGCTAAGGGTTGTCACCAATGTGGAAAAGCAGTGTATTAAGAAGGGTGTTTTCCACAGTTCTTTCTTGGAGGTAAGTAGGTTGATCTCACCGTTAAGATTTCTTGTATATATTTATCAGTCTCATTGCAGCATGACAGGTTATTTACCTAAGAATAGCTGCTGGGCGGTATGGTTTGTAACCTGCGCTGTTAGTTTTCCTTATTAACTCTACTGATTTAATGTAGATGCAAAGAATGGCACAGATATACTTATGAATAAATCACAAATATCATACTATTACCCTGGGTCCTTCATGAGTTTACTATGTCTCTCCTGAAAACCCTCCTATCCTTTAATATATTTAAAAGATATTTCTGATCTATAAGCTTTAAACACTAAAAATGTACAGAAATGTGATTGTAAAAATAGACTGAGTTTGGATAACAAAAAAGGCATGTGAAATATTTTTCAAATAATTTGTGATTTCATCTTTCTCACCCCTGCTCCATTTCATTTTGATCCACTTACATCCTTCTCCTACTTTTTGACCATATTTTTTGTCCCTGTCACTTTTATTCTCTACCACTCTCTCACTGAGGTCTTACTCATTGGATTTCCACACAGAGCGAATTTTAGGGCATCTTACAACTCCCTCAAGGTGCTTTTTAGCAGTGAAAATCTGACAGACCGTTAATGACAGCAACACACAGCGGGCGCCACCAAAATTAAGGAAACATTTCAAAAAAAGTAAATTGCAAGTGATGATATTTGAAGACTCTAAAATGAAAATTAATTAGACACATCAGAGAGATGTGTGTGTGTCTTGTGAGGGGAGGATGTCTGTTTCTTTTTAAGCCATTTTGGTTTTATGGAACCAGAGGCTGTTTTTTGGCTCCTGCCTCCTCACTTTGTGCAGTGGAGTCAGTAGATCTGATTTAATATGTGCCTTCACAGGTGGAAACACTCACTGTGGTAGGGTGGTCTGATCCAGATCATTTGTTCCAGTTTTAACATGCCTAAATGCAATTCTTACTTTATTTCAGCTGAGTTTCCCTCAGATTTCTTTGCCATAAGCACTTGGCTGTCTTTTGAACTTAAATTAAAGCCCAACTAACTGTTTTATATGAAAAAAAAAAGTCATAAAACACATAATTACTATAATGAAGATGCATTGCTGCTCTTTGGCATTTACATCAACAATTTTGTCCAATTTGTTTAGGTGTACAGTGCTGAAATGACAGCATACCCCTCAAGAGAAATAACTTAATGTAAGATGATCCTTACATGTAAGACATGAAAAGAAATAGGAGGATAGCTAATTATCTATACACACACAGTCCAGGGCTTGGTACCCTTCAAAGGGAAGACTTTCTCTTGGTTCCACCTGATAGCATCATGCCTCTACAGTGTATATTATTAATACTAAGGCATCGATTTTTTTTTTCAACATCTTTCATTCAAGAATCTAAAAAATCATTGTTAGCACTGAAAAGTAATCTTCAAAGCGTCCTCAGTGTGCAGTTGATCTTAGAGATAGTCGCCCAGGAATATACAGTGGCCAGGTCTTCTTCTGGCCCTCTCTTAGGATGTCGTATTATCAGTGCAAAATACAGATCAAACAAAAAGAATTATGTTGGGTTTATCAAAACTCAAAATGGGTCTGAAGCTCTTGCTGTTGCTGAGGCTTGCCATTTCTGGGGGGGGGGAAATAATTTGTGAGAATATTTTATGTTTCAGGATTTATCTTTATTCGGCTCAAACATGTTTTCGCTTGTCTTTCTTCTCTTTCCTAACTCCCATGGCCAAAAAGCTAGAGACAGAGGAAAGAAGTGGGAGATGGAGGTGGAAGAAAGGTGGGACGGTAAGAAAAAAAAAAAGAGTAAAGCAAAGTTTCAGTGCTACTTATCAATTTTCTCTCTTAAAATTCACCTTGTTCGTTCCTTGCAAATGGCTGCAGTCTTCTTCACATTGCTTTGGTTTGCCAGTTGTTGCTAAAGCTGGCCATTTCTTTTCTTATTGCAAATATCCACGGAGCAAGTTATCTTGTATATCTGCTGGATTACTTGCTCACAGCACCAAAGAATAATTTGGCTGTTATTGTGAAAGTAAAATAAAGACATTGCCTGAGGCCTTGTAAAATTATGGACGTTCCAGCTTGGTTGATGTCTGAACCTACAAGAAATAGCTGCTCAGAACACCTTGACAGGAAGCGTTTGGATGTCACCCTTCTGGTAAGAAGTCCTGATAAACATAGAAGTCAAGCAGAGGAAGAAGGTTGCTCAGAGAGGCTGCTCAGTCTCCATCCTTGAGTGTTTTCAAGGCCCTGAGTAATCTGGTCTGATCTCATGGCAGACCCTGCTTTGAACAGTGGACTGGACTAGAGAGCACCTGAGGTCCCTCCATACCTAAGTTATCCACTCATCCTAGGCACATTCCTAGAAGCCACTGGTTTAAGAGCTGCTATACTCTCCTTTTGCAGATTCCTGTGCAGCATACAACATATCAGAGATGAGGGTCACCAGCTGGGGCAGTGCCAGAGGAGGCTGTGCACAAAACAAACACAAATATTCCACAAACCGAATACAGAAAATAAAGGAGGAGAGGAGTTAACGGAGCAGAGAAGCACATTAGTAATCCCCTTGCCAACACAGTCTTCCAACACCTCCTCTGAAGGACAAGGGGTCAGGAGATAACACTGCATTCTGACACAAACTGGAAGTGTCAAAGTTGGGTTCTTTTCAGACTCAAGCAACGAAACAAATCCTTCCTGTCCTGCCTAGCACATCTAAGAAAGACCCAGCTTCCAGAAACACCTGTTCGTACCTGACTAGTCCACAGAGGCAAGCTGGTAGTAAATAAAGACAGAATATTACTCATTCTGTGAGCATGAGAGAATATCAGACACTGGTGCTGCAACAAGGATACTACTGTCCCCTTTCAAATTTAAACCCAGATTCCTCATGTATTTTCCACAATCTGTTTATATTTAGATGGATGATAATAGTTTTCCACTGTATGGAGCGTTTTCCTTTTGACCTTTGGTTGGAGATACGAGCTGGGCTGGTGAAATTCTAACCAGCAGGCATCCCCAGCTCTCTGTGATCGGTGGGCAGTGTCATTACCAGGGAAACCACAGGGAAACCTCCTGTCCAGGGTATTAACCTGCCATACTTTATACTTCTAGCAGTCATTTATATGCAGCACAGAGTGGGCTGGAGCCCACTCTTGCCTCACCAGAGTAAATCCAAGACAGCTGCTCAGAAGCAAGACTGCATATAAAATACAGGAGCCAGAAAAGCAGTAACTGTAAGAACAGAATATCCTTTCCTGACATTAAAAGCCTTCATGCAGCTCATTTTATGCGTACAACTCAAAAGGGTTTAAGTGGGGACGAAAGCAGTGCAGACTACTTGAGCTGTCTCTTTTGGCTTTATCAAACAAGGCATTGTCATTTTTATGAGAAATGGGGAAACTGAGGCAGATATTGGTAAACACAGCAGGTTAACGGCTTAACTGGCTGACTGCAAACAATTAAAAATTAGTTTATAACTGTATATAGGCTAACTGCATCTAGATATCACTTGATCCATTTACTTATATATTGTGCCTTTACTACCTAATGTTTGGGTGTTTTATTGTTATGAAATAGAAGCTCTTTAAGGAGGGACTGTGGTTGTCTTTGTAGTGAATACTATTTAAAAATTCTCTTGCCATCAGTGGCTACATCCTTGCATTTAATTTTTCTGTATGGAGTTGTGATAAATAACCTCTTTTCATGCCCGAATAGTTATTATATCTAATGGTTACATCGTTTAACTGTAATAACCAAGGCTGAGAAAATAAGTCATAAATAGCCTATCATTTACTCAGTGCATTTTTCTTCTTGTAGTATTTATGAATTGTCAATGACATTTTCATGGACATATTAACCTATTGGAAATTAGTCATCAAAGAAATGCTGCAATTATTTCTTGGTCTATAATTTGAAGAGTAAGGTTGAAGTATCCTTTGCAACTACCAGTGGATTTTTTTTCTCATCTTTTTTTCTGCTACACGGTGTTTAGAATTTTTATGCAAGAAACATCTACTGTAATAAGAAAAATATTCCTCATCAAAAAGCAAAGTCCAAATACTTCACGCAAAAATCTCTTCTTTGTCTTACAGTTAAAAGATTTATTTTTCACTTTTCAATAACAATTTTTTACTCTTGTGTACATTTTCTGCAGAAAATTCAATTCTGACTAGTTATGATCATTGTGGTAAATATTAACTATCCAGGTGTTGCTTAGGTACATTTGACAGGCCACATGAAAACACCATCTATGACCTCAAGGAACAACTACTTTCCAAAGGGAGAGCTTATGTTTATTCCTTTCATATTGTCTACTTAGGTAGAATGTTTCATTATTAATCTAATATGTTACTGTTTCAAGATGCTCCAACCAAGAAATGAGTTCTTTAAAGCAGGCACAAAACCACTACAACAAATTAACTTATTCGCTGGGACAAGAGAGACAATATTGTTCAAAAATATTTGCCTGGCATTGGAGTGGAAACTCCAGCAAGGTGGAGAGAAGGCCACTTCCTTTTATGAAGTCCATATAACCAGAAGTACCATAACGTATCACTTGTCTTAGCTGGGACCTCTGAGTAAAATGCACGTGAGCTAAATGGTACAAATAACACAAAGAAGAGAGGAACTTTTGTAATGGAAACATCCCTTTTCTTCCTGTCACTTCCCAGTGTTGGCAAATATGTGAATTATCTTACAGGACTAATAATTGTAACCCACAGAGTAAAAAAGGAAGGAAAACCCTCTTGTATTTGTATGAGGAAGGAAAGTTTATTTACAGCACAGCTGAATAATCATGGTTGCCATGCTACAACCATTTGTTGACTAAAATAAGCGTATAAAAAAGTGACTCTGTTATCAATGATCATTGATCCATCCTACAAGCAAAAATCAGCTGCTAAGCCTAATAATCTCCTATGGCATTGTTCAGTGAAAAAATGAAAGCAGCAGCCACACTGCTGAGTCAATATTTACGACTCAGTGGGATTTAGTTCCAGCAGAGGTACAAACGTGCCGTGGGTCTGGGGGCTCTGCTGTGGTGCCCCAGCCGGCCCCGCGCTGCAAGCACGCAGCCACCCTGCACCGCAGATGCCTCGTGCCCTGTAGGAAACGACAAGGTGCCGAGTGAGTGTCTTGTAGAGCCACGTGTCTCGCCGACAGTTGTGAATGGTGGTAAATGGGAAATAGCTTTGTTTTAGGAAACGGAATAGCTCATGTTTCTACTGTTCCGCTTGCAAGGCAGAAATATTTCTCAGCTGATGTAATGAAGTGCAGTTGAATGCGTTGCCCTGGCAAATTTTTTAACTCTTTCCAAAGCCCTTACGAATTCGATACACTGTGGTGGAACATCACCTTCGAAGTTCCATAAGAGTGTTTGACCTTTTGTTTGAAACTACATTTACTAATACGGTTTATGAATTTATGGAATAATCTAAATGTAGCCACTAGAACTACTGTGTGAAATTTTGTCACTCTGCGCACGAGCAACACAGCTTGTACACGCAACTCAGAATTTCACAGACTTGCTTGTGCATGAAGAATGGCAGGACCTGGCAGAACTGGTGTATTTCTGCTAATTGGACTGAAGTAAGAGCAAGGTTTTGGCATCATTTGGCGGTAGTTTTATGGAAGAAGAAAGCCCAGATTCTGCCAGAAATTTGTGTATAAACCATGATTAAAAACACACTAGAAGCTGCAACTTCAAAGTAAGGAC